>NC_092717.1:228854977-230071227 GCF_047496885.1 Scyliorhinus torazame
CTAGTCACCACAATCTGGCGCCTGTTCGGGTACACAGAGGAAGAATTCAGAATATCCAATTCACCTAACAGCACGTCTTTTGGGACTTGTGGGAGGAAACCGGAGCACCCGGAGGAAACCCACGCAGACACAGGGAAAACGTGCAGACTCCGCACAGTGACCCAAGTCAGGAATCGAACCTGGGACCCTGGAGCTGTGAAGCAACAGTGCTAACCACTGTCCTACCGTGCTGCCTCCTAGAGGTGTATATTCAAGATTATTGGTTTGATACCTAGAATCAGTGGTGTAAACTCTTTTTAACTATATCCTCAGCCAGTAACTTGAGGACAGCAGTAGGAATCTGAATATATTTTGTGGCTTATTTTAGGACTGTCTTTGCACTGGTTTCCAGGTAACTGGTGTATACGGCTGCATTCAGGAATACGTGTGTTGCTCAATAAATTTCATATGCAGCTCTATGGTTAATTAATCAGCACAGTTTGTTCTTTAAAGTGCTGTGCAGAATTGTTCTGTTTAAAATCTGCCATGTCCTACCCTATTATGTACATAAAATTATTCCCAGTATTGGTACATTCTGATCACTGAATGCCTGCCCTGTGCAATTTGTGAAATACTTCTCGAAAATAGAAATGGGTGGACAAAATTCAGAGCACCTAAAATAAAAAGAGGGGACTGATGGAAGCCTTTTAAGGTGATATCAGCAATTGATAGGGTAACAGTGGAAAATATGTTTCCACCTGTAGAGAGACCAGAACTAGAAGCCGTGAGTATAAAATGATCACGAATAAATCGAACAGAGAATTCAGGAGAAACTTATTTACCCCAGGGAGCAATGTGGAGCTTGCAGCCATAAGGAGTTGTTGAGGCAAATAGCATGAATGTATTTGAAGGGAAGCTGGATAAATATATGAGGGGGGGGAAGGTCTCGGAGAATATATTGATGAAGTTCGATGAGGAAGGGTGGGGAGGATGCTGTAGTGAATCATGAACACCAGCGTGGATCTTATTGGATTGAATGGGCTGTCCGTAAATGTTATGTAATTTCAGCCTCATTGCACAATAGCTATGCTGGTATTACATATTTAACTTCACATGTATTTGATTAGCTTATATAGAGCAGTTTAAGCAGATGGGAATGCAATTGGCATATAACAATTCAATAAACAAGGAACCTGTACCTAACCTTCCACCTGCTAAAACTATGGTTAGTAGACCAAACATTGAAAGGCCTTGATAAAGCGTACAGGAATTAACTCCTTGAACCATGCACCCAGTAAGGTTGTTTTATATTAGAAACTGGATATACATTTTTTTAATTAAATTTGAATCCTGCATCTGCAAAAATATGATAGTGACCCTCCGCTCCCCGACATCATACCCTAATCTTCACTTGGAGAATATAGGATGGTAACGAGCACTGGTGAGTAGTAAAAAAATGTTATCCATTCACGGGATGGGACGAGACCAGCGTTTGTTGCCCGTTGCTAATTGCCCTTGGAAGGTGGTGATGAGCTACCTTCTTGAACCGCTGCAGTCCATGTGGTGTAGGTACGTCCACGGTGCTGTTAGGCAGGGAGTTCCCAGGATTTTGACCAGCAACAGTGAAGGAACGGTGATATATTCCCAAATCAGGATGGTGTGTGGCTTGCAGGGGAACTTCCAGGTGGCGGTGTTCCTAGGTATCTGCTGCCCTTGTCCTTCTAAGTGGTAGAGGTCATAGGTTTGGAAGAGTGAGACCTCATGCTATAGGAAGAGTTGTTTCCGGTAACAATAGCGCCTTTCAGTTGAGCATTTCCTCTAATGCTGCGGAAAGGAGTTGCGTGTTTCCTTGGCTGACATTTACCCTTGATGGGCAAGTTGAGTTGCAGGCATAAACTAAGGTTGCACAGCAGCACTACACAGATTGTGAGGAAAACAACATATTGTATGCCACTTAACATTGGTCTTATACTTATAACAAGAACTGATTTCACAAGTAACTACTGGTCAATAATTTCAAACCACTCTGTAACACATGGTGCACAGATGTTCCCTTATCTGGGTAAATAAACGATAGGTATTAATAAGAATGGATGTTTGTAAATTGATGATCTTGTTCATTGTTTTTAATTTTTTGCATCATAAAAGCACAAAAAAGATCGATATGTAGTAAATGTGTCCAGAATGGAACCTCGTGCTCTCAGTATATTTTTAAAAATAGCTGAAATGGAAGTACTTTGAAGTAATTCATTAATTTGGCCCAGATTTATGCTGCCAGCTCGGATGTGCAGAGTTGGGTAATTCCTACCTCCGTGAATCCGCCCTGGAGAAAAGAGGCCCATAAATGGGGATGTTTCATTCCAGGGGGCAGGCTGGATTAGAAGTGGGGCCCACCACCCTCCGAGATAGTGCGGAGGATGTTGGACATGGAGGCATGCTGGAATTAGGGCATGTACAGGAAAGTTTGATAAATACAAAAGGGAGAAGGGGCTAGAATGATGTGTCAACGAGCTCACTGAGAAAGGCTCATGTGGAGCATAACTACCGGCATGGATCAGTTCAGCCAAATGGACTATGTTCTGATCAGTACATTTTCTATCATTCTAATTATTATCAAATTACTTCATTGCACTGCTTGAATATTTTACAAATATACACTGAGTAGTTCTGAAAGACAGGGAAGGTTTATGCCAGCACGTTTGTGCAGAGAGAGGGAGAGCCTTTCTATCTGACTGAAAATTCAGACCTTAGTGAAGCTACAAATATGTTTTTAAAATGTGAGACAATGAAAGATGATCATGGCAATTAATGCAGGTTAAAGCATCTGATGTACACGATTTGGAAATCAAGGTCTAACCAGTCAGGACTTTAAGCTTGGTTTTACAAAATTAGAGAATCAACCTAGCGTGAAGCCCCTCCCCGACTTGTGATACTGAAGAATGTATTGCTCTTTTCTAATTTCGTTTTACACAAATTCATTTCCAGTGGTGTCGACACATTCAGTCTGTGATTAAGTGGCAGGGATGCTAGGCTAATGGTTTGCAACAGTATTGAATCAGTTAGTGAACAGTAACTTCACACTGCCAGCTACACATCCATCCTGTGTACAGTTTTCACTCCATATTGTTCACCCAGTTTTTTCTAAGCTGCATTTGTTACTGGAGCTAATAGATTCTGGGCGCAATTTAACAGCCACGCTGCAGCCAAAAAGCAGCTCGCCGTGGCGCATGGAAGCCGGGAGACGTCACTCCCAGGATTTACCCAACTCGCAACGCCTCAGCCAGACATTGGTTAGAATGTGGAAATAGTTATAACAAGGAATTTTTAAGTGTTACAATCCCAGACCAGACCCCAGCATTGGCTAGAATACTGGACTGAACCCCCAATATTTTAGTTTATTTTGTAAGATTGTGCGGAAAGAATACTTCGCATCCAGGAGTGATTGCACTAAGAAATAGGGATTTGGTATTTTAAAACAAAACTTTATAATTAACACTATTAAATTCTTTAACATCACACCCAAAGACAGCTTACAATTATCCCTAAAACAGTACGACTCAATAAAGTAAATACCATACCCTTCATTATATCTCTAGTCCCAATTAAACAACAAGAAAGAAAAAAACATACAGCTCTCAATCCATCCTACATCCCAAGGCACAGAGTAATAAATACATGCTTTCCATAACAGATTTAGATCCTGTTCGAACCCCTGCAGACTCTGGCTGGATGTCTTCAAAAAGCTGTTTCAACTGGTTTGTTTCAGCTTCCGCCTCAAACCTCAGACAAGTCTGCACTGCTTTAAATACTATTAATCTTTTTTTTTTTTAACTATCCTACTGTGAGAGCAAAAGACCTTACTTGTGGTCTAAAGGGTTAGCCAGATCAGAACTCAACTCGGAAAGCTCTCTCAAAAGTTCTGAATACCTTCACTATACCCAGCAATGACATCATCTCCCCAAGCTACAAACAAATTAACTTGCATGGCTGAAAATACATTAATTTCCCCCAGGGACTTCCCCCTAGTCAAACAACAGTGCATTAGCTCTGCCTCTGAAAAGCTTTCTGGTATTGCAAAACAAGATTATTTTAAAAACATGACTACTGCAGTTAAGCACACACTAACACAGGCTTAAATGTTTATCATCCACTATATATCTAAAATCTTGCATTTGTTACCTAAGTCAAATACATGGAACTTGTGTTGCTACACCTTCCCTCGCCATTTTTTCATCATATAATCTGGAACACTGGGTGCCAGGGCGTAGCACTATAGGAGAATTCACAGGCTACACAAAGCCTGACTGGCTATAGTGTAAACAGTCCTCCTGCGATCTTCAAAGGGGAATTAGGGCATGTACAGGAAAGTTTGATCAATACAAAAGGGAGAAGGGGCTGGAATGATGTGTCAACAAGCTCACTGAGAAAGGCTCATGTGGAGCATAACTACCGGCATGGATCAGTTCAGCCAAATGGACTATGTTCTGATCAGTACATTTTCTATCATTCTAATTATTATCAAATTACTTCAATGCACTGCTTGAATATTTTACAAATATACACTGAGTAGTTCTGGATTGGGACATGTTGGGATAAAGACAGTAAACGTTAAAACAAATGTTTGGTTAGTTCAAACAATTTTGAACACCGTAAATTACAGAATCCCAAATGGCCGATATGCAGATACTCACAGGTGGACCATCAGCCCTTCCATATGTGTATCTTTTATGCTTTTAATCTGCTAGTAAGTGGTAGTTTGAGAACATTATTTGCAGTGTCTGTCTAGATTCTGGGATTTCTGCAGTCAGCAAGATTTACTGCTTGGTGACTCTTGTACAACAGCTTTCCTGTAAGGCAGTGATACTCCAAGTACAATATCTGAATATGTAGCTTTAACTTGCAATTTGTTTTACACACTTAGCTAAAGCGACGTTAACTCACATTTCTTTCTATTTAAATATTATTGTAGTTGTCACTTCAGGAATGTGTATTGTACAAAAGCATAAACATCACTGGGGAATAAGAGAAGCCAAAAATATTTGCCCCGATCTTCTCGGGAGTGGGGGAAACTGCTGGCCAGTGGATACGTGTTATGCTGGATTCTGTGTCAGTTTCTCGGCCTTGCATTAAGTGTCGGGCGATGTCAGGTTGTAGGTTTATTTTGTCAGGGGTTCCTGTCGTCATGCGTTCCAAGTTTGTTTCAAGTGACTGCCTCAAAATGTTGAATCATATCTACCTGAAATTTAAAAATGTGATTCAGGAGTCATTTAATTGCTGCCAACTCTTTTTTTAAACAACATTTTATTAAGGCATTTATGATTTTATAACAACAAATACAAATGTAAACATGACTCAGTAAATACCCCCCCAACCAACAACCATATCCAGCCAACAAGGCTTATACATACAATTCCTCGGTCCCTCCTCCTCTCGCTGATCCCACCTATGCTAAACTAAACTATCTCCCCCTAACCCCCATCCTATTGTATCTGCTATCAGTTTAGTTTTCCCCAAAGAAGTCGATAATGGTGCCACCTCCGGACGAACCCTAACATTGATCCTCGTGGGGCGAACTTGATTTTTTTTAAGCCTGAGAAACCCAGCCATGTCACTAACCCATGCCCCCGAGTCCCTCCACGCTAATAGGATCCGTCTCTGGACTACCAAGGAGGCAAAGGCCAAAACGTCAGCCCCTTTCGCCCCCTGGACTCCCGGGTCTTCCGACACTCCAAAAATCGCCACCTCATGACTCAGTGCCACCCTTGTCTTTATGGACGTGGACATGACATCCGCAAATCCCTACCAGAATCCCCTGAGCTTCGGGCCTGCCCAAAACATGTGGACATGATTTACGGGCTCCCCCGCACACCGCCGACACCTGTCCTCTACTCCTTGGACAAACCTACTCATCAGGGCCACCGTCATGTGTGCCCGGTGGACCACCTTAAATTGTAACAGGCTGAGCCTGGCACATGATGAGAACTCTAAGTAAAGTTATCAGTGGTTGTGACTTGAGAGCAGTTGCTCCCAACTGACCAGAAAGGCAGCCTTAAAAACCCAGATTTTACCTGCGAATTTGGTTCCATGATCCTTGGGGAACAGCAAAGGAGGATTGTGGTCAATCATACTGTCAGACTGTGGCAATATATGTTCAGGGCAGTACGGTAGCACAAGTGGATTGCACTGTGGCTTCACAGCGCCAGGGTCTCAGGTTCGATTCCCCGCTGGGTTACTGTCTGTGCTTAGTCTGCACGTTCTCCCCATGTCTGCGTGGGGGTTTCCTCTGGGTGCTCCGGTTTCCTTCCACAGTCCAAAGACGTGCAGGTTAGGTGGATTGGCCATGATAAATTGCCCTTAGTGACCAAAAAGGTTAGGAGGGGTTATTGGGTTATGGGGATAGGGTAGAAGTGAGGGCTTAAGTGGGTCGGTGCAGACGCGATGGGCCGAATGGCCTCCTTCTGCACGAAATGTTCTATAGAACATAGAACATACAGTGCAGAGGGAGGCCATTCCACCCATCGAGTCTGCACTGACCCACTTAAGCTCTATCCCCGTAACCCAATAACCCCTCTGAACCTTTTTTGGTCACTAAGGGCAATTGATCATGGCCAATCCACCTAACCTGCAATTCTTTGGGCTGTGGGAGGAAACCGGAGCACCTGGAGGAAACCCACGCAGGCACGGGGAGAACGTGCAGACTCCGCACAGACAGTGACCCAGCAGGGAATCGAACCTGGGACCCTAGCGCTGTGAAGCCACAGTGCTAATCACTTGTGCTACCATGCTGCCCAGTTCATGTATTAATATTAAAGCAAATTAATATGTCCTTGTTCACATTATGCCACTTACCAAATTCTGCATCGTAATTATATATTGAGGATTGTGAGGACCTTTCTGTTCAATGCAGTTAGAATCATATTGTGTGGAAGGAGGCTGTTCGGGCGTCTATGCCCAAGTCAGCCCTCTGGAAGAGCTGCCAATCATTTCCACTTCACCCTCCTCTTTCCTCTTAGCCTTGCAATTTTTCCTTTTTTTTTTTAAGTGTTTTTATTGGGTGGTGTACATGGTATAAATACAAATATGCACACACAAAAACAATGGATGAAAAAGCAAGTAATGGGAAAGGTTTTTTCCCCCCTTTTCTGCTGCAGAACGAATAGAGTGGAGGTGTAGACCTTGGGTAGGGTGCTCTTTCCAAGAGCCGGTGCAGACTCGATGGCCCAAATGGCCTCCTTCTGCACTGTAAATTCTATGATTCTATGAAAACAGGGTGGGGGGACATCTGGGTGGAGCCCCTAGTGCTATTTACATTTTTGTTAGTTTTTTATTGCTATTCAGTTGCGTAAACTTCGGCCATGGGTCATTTCTTCTTTCCGTTCTTTTTTCCTATTTTCGCCATGCTGTGTTTGTTGTGGCCATTGTCCTCCCCTGTGCTTTCCCCACCGTTTGTGTTTCCTTCTCTTTTCTCCCTTCTGGTTCTCCTGTTGTTTCATACACCCCCCCCCCCCCCCCCCACCACCACCCCCCAGGCCATCCCGCTCACTCACCCCCTCCCCTCCAATAAATCGCTCAACTTGCTGGTCGCTCATTCTTCCCCCCCCCCCCCCCCAACATCACTCCCTCACCCATTTGCTCGTCCTCTCACGCATCCACACCCATCCACCTACATACAAGACTAGTCTTACCTGAATACTGCCACTAGTGACATTAAAAGGGAGCATGTCCTCTCTTTCCTTCTAATCTCCTGTGCCCTATGGACCGAGCCTCGAGAGGCTGCACTGATCCATTTCTGCTTCAGCCAAAATCAGAAGTCCATGCTGAAAATGAGCAGTGCTACCAGGTCACTGAAAACATTGCCACTGACTGGAAGATCTGGGCCGGTGTGTTGATAAAGATTTGTCTCAGATAACTTTTTTAAATGATATGTTCCTATAACTGGTTTTGAATTGATGTTAATTTTAATTACACGGGGTTTTTTATAATCTTTATTGTCACAAGTAGGCTTACATTAACACTGCACTGAAGTTACTGCGAAAAGCCCCTAGTCGCCACAATCTGGCACCTGTTCGGGTACACAGAGGAAGAATTCAGAATATCCAATTCACCTAACAGCACGTCTTTCAGGACTTGTGGGAGGAAACCGGAGCACCCGGAGGAAACCCAAGCAGACACAGGGAAAACGTGCAGACTCCGCACACCCACCTCCTCTTCTTCCCTGCTACCCCGCAATTTTTTGTTTTAACGTATTTATCCAGCTCCTTTTTGCAAATGACTGTTGAATCTGCTTCCGTCACCCTTGCAGTTGAACATTCCAGTACATTGCAGCTCAGTTTGTAAGACCCCTCTGGGTCTTTTGTTAATTATCTTAACTTTGTGCCCTCCTGTCAGTCGAAACAGTTTCTCCTAATCAGAACTCCACCCACTTCCTCAGTATCTATATCTGGAGGAAGAAGTGCACACAATAATTTGGCACAGGTTTATACCAGGTAATCTTACTGGATCACTAAACAGTGAGCCTTGCTGGAATCATACAGGTGACTAAATCAGGTGAAGAGTAAACCGGATACAGCAGTGAAAAGCATTCTGGTCAAAGAATTAGCAGAGCTTAAGGCAGGAGTTGGACAGGGAGCGGGACACATGAAAAATCAAAAGTTTTTCCAATGTTAGCTAGTTTAAACTTCCTGTGTTGGGTTTTAGCACCAGCAGATGCCATGCGGAAGCTGGCCAGATTTTATTTCTGTTGTGAATTGTTCCAAGAGGATTGTAGTTATTGGTGGGGATGGTTTTGTCCATCTTTTCAGTTGTTATGTCCTTTAGCATTCAAACGTGCTACATCATCAAAGTAATCTTCCCTCTTTTCCATTCCTCTCCCTGAGTTCAGATGCTACAGTTACTTGGTGACTGGCTGTAGTATAAACTACTTTTTGGGAGTCAGTTAGCTCAGTTGACTGCATGGCTGTTTTGTGATACGGAGCGCCACCAGCAGCGCGGGTTCAATTCCCGTACCGGCTGAGGTTATCCATGAAGTTATCCTGAGGTTATCCTTCTCAACCTTGCCCCTCGCCTGAGGCATGGTCTCTGAGGATGGTCCTCTGGGACTATGGCAACTTTTATTTCATTTCAGACTACTTTTACATCATTTGTGCTCCCTTAGCTTCCTTGCATTATTTTATGCTTTTATTCAGAAAGCTTTCTTGAACCTCACGAGCAGACTATTTTCATTTCTCAGGTGTCATTTTGCAGTGCATTTTAAGCCAGCTCTTTCATACGTGGCGATCTGCAAGATCTGAATAGCTACAAAGTGCAACATAATGATTCATTCCTCATGTCAGGAGGTGGGATGTCAGCGCATGCCAAGAAGCACAGACAGCACGTTTAATCTTCATTGCATATTTTTCTGTACTTCATAACATGATTATTTTTAAGGATTTTATATTCCTAAAGCTTGTGCTGTCAATATAGTGTTAGCCATCGAGTTGAATAATGTTGTAATGATGGAGAAAAATATATACCTAAAGAAGACTTAGCTCACAAAAGTGGAAGCGTCAAAGTTTAAGGTCTTTAAACAGTGCTTTTTTAAAAAGAAAATAACATTTTATCATTCCTGATTTTTCTGTAAAACATTAAGCAAACCCAGTTCCCTTTCCCGTGTCCCTCAGGCTCTAACTGTTCGGGCTTTCCTCCATCAGTTTGTCAATTACCATCTTCTTCAGCACTTGAGAGAAAACGGGGAATAAAAAGCACACCATGAGGCCAGTCGCCTTAGAATCCTCCCCTTTTCCCTTTTGAACATCTGCTAAAGATTCTTTCACAGAACCGCCTACCCTTTTATGGGATGATATCCTCCCAGGGACTTAAGTGCAAGAACTGTCTTGGGAATGAGGTCACCTTTAGCTTCTATGTTCCTCCCGGCCCCAATGTATTTAAGAAAGAGACTAAAGAAAGCAGCTTGAAATTGCAGCCTTGAGAAAACCTTGGAATTTCTAACTGTTGCACTTGTCCTTGTTTTTTTTTGTTATATCAGCTGCCTAATCTGCCCTGTATTTCATTTATCATTGGCAAGGGAACTCAGTAACTCTATCAATATTTCTCAAAAGAAATTATTTAGCAAATATGGCTTTCCCATAAACTGCATTCAGTTACAATGAAGTTATTTTGTGTGAGATGTCACTGGGCACAATTTATCTATCTGCCTACGTAGCTACATCTATCTATGTAGCTACCTATCTATTCAAGACGGGACGGGACGGTAGATCCTGCGAGAGACCTCTTCCGAGATTTCCGGCGGTCATTACGCCGCGTGAGCTGTAATGAGATCTCACGAGACATCGCAATCTAGATCTGCCCACAATGGGTGGGATCCAGACTTACATGGATAAGTGAGCTTAACTGCTGAATTAACTGTGCCGACACACCAGATCTAACAGGCCCTCGGAATCTACCGGCCTTGTTGAGGAGATCCCTGCTGGGCACTGATTAGCACTGGTCCCCACAAACCAGGACCAGGCAGAATGGGACGTGGAGGGAGGGGGAAGGGGGGGAGGAAGGAGGGGGGGTCCCCTCCAGGCGATCAGAGAAATCTGGGCAGGGTGCCAAGCTGATGGTGCCAGGTGGCATTTTGCTCATGCTGAGGGTCAGCCCCAAGGATGCCCCACCCATATGAGATGGGGTACGGGGAAGCTCGAGGACCCCCAAACAGGTGAGTTGGGGCTTTGGGGCGGGGGGTGTCCAGCGGTTGCATCAGGGGGCCGAGATGACCCCCCGATCTCTTCCTGCATTTGCGAGTGGAGCCCCTCAGTACAGGAAATGCAACTGATTGCAGCCTCAGGCCCGAAGTGTCGTTCAATGGAGGGGTCTCTCCCACCAAGAAGTCCAGGACTTCTTTTTGTTCAATTGCGCCTACTGCCTCTTCAACACTTGGTATCAAGACCGTGAATTTATTTTTAAATAAAATGTGGGGAATACTATTCTTCAAACAAGAGAAGATCCTTTAACTGCTTTGTTAAACAAGTTTAGAATGAATTGCATTTGTGTAGCACCTTTCACAATCTCAGGACATCCTAAAATAGTTTACAGCCAATGAAATACTGTCGTCTTGGTTACAATGTGGGTACTGAAACCTGCTCAGGAAAACATAGAATAGAATCATTGAATGTTTACAGTGCAGAAGGAGGCCATTGAGCCTAAAATGTCCATTCTAGCTCTCTCAAATAGTCCCACGGCCCAACCTTTTTCCTGAAGCCCTGATTTTGTTTCCTGCTTTCAGGTGCTTATCCAGTTCCCTTTGAAAGACACACCTGGATCAGCCTCCATCACACTCTTAGGCAGTTTGTTCCAGATCCTAACCACTTGCTGTATACAAAGGGTTTTCCTCGAGTCACCATTGGTTCTTCTGCCGCTGGTTTTAAACCCGTGTACCCTGGCTCTCAACCACAGCATGAACAATTTCTGCCTATCTACTCGGTTTAGATTATAACACCCCTATCAAAATCTCATCTCAACCTTCTCAAATGAGAACAGCCCTTTATTCTCCAATCTACCTTTGTAGCTGAAGTCCCTCAGCCCTGAAACCATTCACCTAAATCTTTTCTGCCCTCTCCGTAAAGCCTTCACACTTTTCCCAGAAATGCCCAGAATCGGGCATATGGCTCCAGTTGAGACTGAACGAATGAATCATAAAGGTTCGTCATAATCACCTTGATTTTACACACCCCGCCACTGTTTATAAAACCCAAGATGCCGTCAGTCTTTTTTTTTGAAAGTTTCACGGGGCATTCAGTTGGGTTATTTTCTCGGCAGCCCTACCGGTTCCATCACCATCATGGCTATTCCCAATTTTTGGCTCTTATTCAAGATTTGACCAGATTGCAGCTGGATACCATTGAGATGGAGGTAGTGACGTGTGAGGTGGCTGTACATTTCTACAGACGCAGAACTTTTTATTTCAAGAATATGTTGATGGTTGCTGCTGTGGTTAAAATTTGTGCGCATCTTTTTTTGGGTGGTTTTGATTGGCTGCTGCGGACAGGAGTGAAATCTGAGACTTGTTTTCAAACCATTGTTAATGCTGATTTTGCAGTTAATAAGGGCAATTCATCCAAATGGCTGATTAAACATTATTCTTAAATAGCACTTTTGCACCCCGCCACAGCTTCCATAAAGGTCATGTTCTCTAGGTTTGAACCATGTACCGACCTTGAGCACTAACAGTGTAAGTCCTGCCCCAATCACTGTACCAGATGCCAAACAGTTGATCTCACCAAGTCGCTACCTCTGATGCTGTGCACCTGATTTGGAGATAGTTTGTTTTAAAATGTGATTGTTCCATTTTGATAAACTGTACTGGATGTATCCAAAATGCGCACACAGGAAAGTGAATTTGATATGTAGAGTGGATTGGAAGGGTAGATGGATGGATGGATGATGCACTGGGGTCGAAGGCTACATGGCATTCAATATTCTGGCACACCTGAGTTTCTAGTTTCCTCAGTAAGCGGATGTTTTCATTGTGCAGTTGATTTTGACCAACGGATGACGCAATAGGGAATTGACTATTTAGAATGGTGTTGCATTGTTGTAAAGAGCAGGCTGCGGAGAAAGATGACAGCTGGCCACATAGTGTATGTAGAGAGTAGAATGCTGCACTTTTCCATCAGGATACCTTGCAGCAACTGCAAGAGTCGAGCACAAGTTAGTAAGTGCAAAAAGTATAACATTTCTCACTCTGGTTCAAATTTTAAAAAGACATGCACGCTGATTTTCATTTAGAGAATACAATGCCCCTATTGCTTTTTGGGCTCCCCCGGGTCCTTATTACACATGATGGCGGTCCCGAGCTTTACCCCCACCCAGGAGGAATGTTTCAGATTCTGCTCCACAGTGACCTAGTTATCCATCATAAATAACACAGAGCCCTGTAATTTTATAGTGCTGCTATAAGTAAATCAGAACAAAATGGCCAGGCACATATCTGGAGCACAATAAATCATTGTGGAATTTTTGTATATCGAGTTGTTGGCTTTAATGGACTGGCAGTTGGCCATGTGTTCCAGAGCATATCCTTGTGTTGCAGCACTCGCACTCATGAAATGGCAATTCCTGGCGGACGGGAATAGTGTGTTAAAACTGGCCGCTGATTTGGGATGTTACTCTCACCCTGCATTAGACTTGGGGTTTTACAGAAATATGAATTTATATCCATGCTATTCCTGTCCTTTTTTGAATTTAATTCTTCTTTATTGATTCTGATCACCCAATAATTATTGAACCACACCGGTGCAATCATTTGACATCAGCTTTTGTGGGACAAGTTGGCTTCATAAGAAATCGACAGGTAGACTGATTAGTTTGTTGGCCCTGGTTTTAATAAGTGTTTATTTTTGTAGTCATGCTCCAATCAGTCTGGTAACTCTCCCAGAGTCAGATTTTATGTGGGAACGAATAGAAGTTTTGGTCGACCACTCCTGGGAGTTAGACACTCCACTCACCTCTGGGGCCAAAGCCCACCTAAGCCGAGGAGGTTAAAAGTCTCCTGTGTCTGGTCTGCACAAAAGGTCTATCTGGGCAGTCTCAGTTCAGTTCTTTCATGGTTACAGATCCACGATAATAAATGTTTAAAACTCTCTTAATTTGACGCTCTTCGGTATTAAATTGGCAGCAACCTCACTCAGATTGAATGTTGTGGGAAGTGGAAAATATAATATATCATGTTGGTGCAGCAGATGCTCTTCTGAGACTCATCGTTCGGGCCAGAGCAGATGGAAATTGTGTGTCTGACAAGGATCGACATTGATGGTAGCTGCCTGGAGTTTGATATGTGCAATATTCACAAAAATAAATTGTTGAGAGTGGGGATTGGCTGGGGCAAGGAAGCTTATTTGAAGAAAGTTGCTGTTTGCAGTGAATTGAGCAGCCCACATTTCAATTCATAGTAAAGTTCCCAGATGGCATAAGCGTTGAGCTTTACCTATTTTCACTTTGTTCTTTCAGTGTGTAACGATACTCTGGACTGCGTTTCAATTGTTTTTTAATAAATTTAGAATACCCAATTCATTTTTTCCAATTAAGGGGCAATCTGACGTGGCCAATCCACCTAGCCTGCGCATCTTTTGGGTTGTGGAGGCGAAACCCACGCAGACACGAGGAGAATGTGCAAACTCCACACGGACAGTGACCGGGGGCCAGGATCGAACCTGGGACCTTGGTGCCGTGAGGCAGCAGTGCTAACAACTGTGCCGCCTGACTGCGTATCAATTTTGATGAAAATTCCAAGCTCTCAGTTTTGTGGTAGAGAAGGAAAGTGGGTCACTGTTTTATCCTTTTTAGGTACTGTTTCACTTGCTTGCTCCAGGACACTTCGCCACTTGTTTTGGGATTGTGGGAATCTAATGACAATTCGTCGGAGCTAGATTTAACCACCATTCTCGTGGTAGCACTGCCATTTTTTAACTAATATCTACAAGTCCTCATCCAGTCTTCACTGGACAACACGGCTCACTGAAAAGTATTGTTTTTAACTTCACCTAGTGACTTGTATTTTTACTTTAACATGAGGCAGCGTGTTCTTTTTAGGATTTAAGTGAAGTGTATTAAATTTTCATACTCTGCCCATTGGCATTGTGGAAAGTACCCAGCAGTGCATGGCTGGTTTTGCTCAGTGGGCTAGACTGCTGGTTTGTGATGCAGAACAAGGCCTGGACCGCGGGTTCAATTCCCATACCAGCTTACCCGAACAGGCGCCGGAATGTGGCGACTAGGGGCTTTTCACAGTAACAGGGGCTGGTTTAGCACAGGGCTAAAGAGCTGGCTTTTAAAGCAGATCAAGGCAGGCCAGCAGCACGGTTCAATTCCCATACCAGCCTCCCCGAACAGGCGCCGGAATGTGGCGACTAGGGGCTTTTCACAGTAACTTCATTTGAAGCCTACTTGTGACAATTGGCGATTTTCATTTCATTTTTTCATTTCATAGATTCTGCTATTCCAGATTTGTGTCAGGAGAGCCATATAAAGCCATGTTTTTAATGCTGACGTTTGTTTTGTTTTGATTGTGGGAGAAAGGTATCCATCCATGAGCTAGATGGTATCCCTCCACCTACGCCTGTGCTCACTGACTCACTGCGTAAGCTCCCTGTCTGACAAGGACTCTATTTTAAAAGTCTCATCTTTGTTTTCCAATGCTTCCAATTACCTCACCCTTTCTTATCTCTGTAACAGCCCTACAACCCTCCAAAGGTTTTGGTCATTTGTCCCAATATCACCTTCTGGGCAGCACGGTAGCATTGTGGATAGCACAATTCCTTCATAGCTCCAGGGTCCCAGGTTCGATTCCGGCTTGGGTCACTGTCTGTGCGGAGTCTGCACATCCTCCCCGTGTGTGCGTGGGTTTCCTCCGGGTGCTCCGGTTTCCTCCCACAGTCCAAAGATGTGCAGGTTAGGTGGGTTGGCCGTGATAAATTGCCCTTAGTGTCCAAAATTGCCCTTCGTGTTGGGTGGGGTTACTGGGTTATGGGGATAGGGTGGAGGTGTTGACCTTGGGTAGGGTGCTCTTTCCAAGAGCCGGTGCAGACTCGATGGGCCGAATGGCCTCCTTCTGCACTGTAAATTCTATGATAATCTATGTCACTGGGTGTCAGATTCTGTTAGATAATTCTCCTGTGAAGCACTTCGAGACATTTCCTACATTAAAGGAGAGTATATAGACACAAGCTGCAGTTGTAATAACTCTGTCAACCTGACCTTTTGTGGTTTAAAGAGGGGCCGAGAATGCAGATTGAAGCTATGATCGTCTCATTGGAAATCCAGCATTATGATTGTGACTTCCTCTCCGACGGTCTGACTTTGTGCCAAAATCTCTCCATAGTGTGCCGCACTTGCGAGCGATAAAGCATACCCCATGATCTTTGAAAGACAATTAAAAACATGTGTGGCTGGAAATATTTTTGGAAGTTGTTCCAAATATAGTTTGATGATGCTGGCAAGAGGAGCTTGGGGATATTTCAGATTGCTGAAACTCAATAATTGCTAAAATTACAAAAATCGCTATTGGTTTGACACGAAGTTGCCAACCATAGTAACCAGTTTTCTGGTATTCCATAATTACTCCCTTATTGGGGGGTGTGACCCTCTTAAAAACTGAGCTATTTTTGGTAGGCAGCTGGCTTTTATTTCTTTAAACCCATTCACATAGTTCAATTCTGTTGAAATGCTGGAGTGCCAACACTGATTAGCTCCAGTGGCTCTTGGCCATGTTCACAGGTCACTGCTGGCTGCTTGTAGTCAGTATTACTGAAGATTCTTTTTTAACACAGATATAGTCCCGATTTGTTCAGGTAACGGTGCTAAAGACAGCTGTGAGTGTAAAGCGCAGGTATCCTGAAGGGGAATTCCCCTTCCATATCATTTTATTAAAACAATAAAAAATATATACATGGCCAAAAGATACAAACACTAATTTTGTGTTGGAGAAACAGGGTACCCTCCCCTCAGTACCAACATACGGGAAGGGGGGGGAGGATACTCTGATTATTAAAACAGTTCACAACACAGTTGTACAAAAACAAACGGTACAAGCATCACCAACTCACTCACTCAGCCATGCAACCACTAATTCTGCCTTGATGATTTAACTAATTAGGAATTTCTCCCACTAGTCTCAACTTCATAAATCGAGTGATTCAAGTTGACTGACAATTGCATTGGGCTCAGCCAATGTCAAACTCAACTGCATTGAACTGCTTTATTGTACCAGGCTTCTGAGCCTAGGCAATCATCAGCATTTAAGCCCATACCAGGCAAATATGACTATCTACTCTGAGTCTAAATTAGCTTCTGGAAGTGACAAAAATGTTGTTTCCCCTTTGCATGAGTACCAACATTTGCTGAGGGAATTGGGACTACTGCCAATGGCATGGCATCCATATTTGAACACACACCCATGTCCCATTTACGCATCACCCCTGTGCTCGCTGTGGCTCCTGACCTGGCAACACCTCAATAGTAAAATTCCATTCCATGTTTTCAGATTCACCTCGATGGCCTCATTCATCGCTCTCTCTCTCTCTCTCTCTCTCTGCCTGTGTAATCTCCTCCAACCCTGCTCCCCTCACAGATCTCCGCGCTCCTCCAGTTCAAGTTTGTTCAGCAACCCCAATTTTAAGCAGCCCACGACTGGGGAAGGTGATTTCAGCTGCTTTGGTCCTAAATCTCTTAACCTCACTCACAATCTCTCCTCCTTTATAATGGTCCTTAAAACCTACCTCTATGAACAAGCTTTTGATCACCTGTCCAAATACTTCATTATATGGTTTGGTGTCAAATCCTGTTAATGACACATCTGTGAAATGCCTGGAGACATTTCACTAAAAGGTACTTTATAAACGCGAGTTGGTGTTGTGTCTTGCCAAACAAAAATATGGTGTTGGTGCAAAAGAATTCTCATAATATTGTTCCAGTTCTGTCACTGAAACATTTACGTCTAGAAAAACTCATCTCCCTTTTCGCCACCGAGCAGTTGATAGAAAGAGAGAGATCAGGTAATTGGAAGACATCTAACACTCGGGAGCCGATAATGCCATCTAGAGGAGATATACATGCACTGAAATATAGTCCAGCTGTGAAGACCCAGACAGAGAGTTTCAGGCGAGTAGAAATATGGAGGTGAAAATTTCATCTGCTGTTACACTGATAAAATTGAGGCCTAGCAGACAGCAGCTTAAATTTGCAGAGAGTAATGTGGCTGCTTGTGGTGCCCAGACAAGATGGGAAGGCTTAGGCCCAAAATGGATTATTGAAGAAACCGGAATGTGAGCCACTCGTGGGGTATGTTTGGGAATGTAACGGTGCACATTTAAAGGAGCGGCACGCGTACAGTCACAGATTCTAAAACCTGCTGCTTCAGGAGGAGCGTTACAGCTAGATCGAAGAAACAAGCAATAAAACTGATGGGAGTGGGGCCTGCTTGCCTTTATAGCAGAAATTCAGAACTGGAGAGATGGTGTAATTGGGGTATGGAGCTGGAAATCCACCAAGAAAAGAATGTAGTATGTACTAAGTGGAAGGGAGCTGGTCGTGGCAGTGTGCACCACTTCCTTAAATTCCAGGCCACATTTCCAGTGCAGGAAGACACATATAAGAGGAAGTTAGATAAGTATATAGAAGGAGTGCTGATAGTGTTAGATGAAGCTAGATAAATATATGGAAGGGGTGCTGAGAGGGTTTGATGAAGTTAGAAGGAGACTCATGTCGATCAAACACACCATAGCAGGATAATGCTGTTTTTTAAAATTCTCTGCAAAGAACTTTAGTGATCTCAACTGTTTATTCCTCCCCGAAAACTCTTCCACATGTATGGCATTAATTCATGCAACTGGGACCTGATGGTGGGGAACAGCAGTTCTGAAGAAGTCCTTTGTGTTGGAGTTTGGTGTGTCTGATGGAGAGGGTCATAGACTTTGCAGGAAACGGACAGAGCTGGAAATGGAAACACCCTCGTAATTAGTCCCAGGGGCAAGAAGACTGCAGACTTGACAATTAGGCCAATTAGGAATAGCAGAGGGTCAGGGTCTGAAATGGAGGCATCCGTCCATGCCATGTTAGCCAACCTCAAAGCGATTAGGAGAAGGTTATGACCCTTGAACTGCCACTGCTGATACCTAAAGCTGTTGATTCAGATTTCTGTGGCATTCTGCTCAAAGAAGGCCGATGCTCAATGAGCATCACCCTCATGGAGAGGCTTTCATGAGACAGATGATACGGGTGATATCAATGTCCAATACAACCCAAGAAGGAACCGACACATTGCGATGCTACATAGAATCATAGAATTTACAATGCAGAAGGAGGCCATTTGGCCCATCGAGTCTGCACCAGCCCTTAGAAAGAGCACCTTGCCCAAGCCCACGCTTCCATCCCAGCAACTCGACCCAACCTTTTGGACGCTAAGGGGCAATTCAGCATGGCCAATCCACCTAACCTGCACATCGTTGGACTGTGGGAAGAAACCGGAGGAAACCCACGCAGACACTGGGAGAAAGTGCAAACTCCACGCAGACAGGCATCCAAGGCCAGAATTGAACATGGGACCCTGGAGCTGTGAGGCAGCAGTGCTAACCACTGAGCCACCATGCCAGTCGTGGCAGCACAAATAAAGGCATTGTTCCCCTTATCCGCCAAGATGAACACCTCCAAACTAGTCAATTAGTGCATCCAAAATGGAAACATTTCTCCTGATTTTGTTTCAACGGAGGCGATTAAAGGGCGAGGAGAGATGTTTATGATAAAAACGGACCATCTCCAAATTTTGTCAATCTTCTAGAATAATTTAGGTTATTAGTTATTGAAGGAAAGGGGGATAAATTTTGGGGGAAACGGGGTGGGTATATAAGATAAAGCTTACAGCTCATGTGGAGGATAAACACTGAAATTGGCTGACTGGGGCCAAATGACCTGGTTGTAACTTCAAACGCTGGGAGATTGTTTGGAGAGAGTGAAGGAAAGTTTCTGAAAGCTTTGTTCTTTGGAATGACTTCTTTCAGTATCTAAGAACAGAAAACGCTGTAAATGCGGGTCTGACAGCATTTGCAGAGAGAAACAGAGTATAAACACTTCCAACCGCGCTCAACCTCACTCGTTTGTGAAGCACTAGAATCATAGAATCCCTAGTGTAGAAGGAGGCCATTCGGCCCATAGAGTCTGCACCGACCATTTGAAAGACCACCCTACACAGATCCAATCCCCGCCCAATCTCTGTAACCCCACCTAACCTTTGCACATTTTGGGGCAATTTAGCATCCACCTAACCTGCACATCTTTGGACTATGGGAGGAAACTGGGGAACCCGGAGGAAACCCACGCACACACTGGGAGGATGTGCAAACTCTATACAGACAGTCACCCGAGGTCGGAATCGAACCCGAGTCCCTGGCGCTGTGAGGCAGCTAACCACTGTAACCACTAGGGTAGACAGAAGCTATTTCCATTGACTGGGAGTCTGGGATTAGAGGACAAGCTTAAAGTTAGAGTCGAATCTTTCAGGGATGACGGTAGGAAACACTTCAACATGTTAATGGTGGTAGGAGTATAGTGCTCTCACAAATGGCAGTCGATGCAAGGTCCATTGTTTGTCTTCAGCATGGTAGCACGGTGGTTAGCACAGTTGCTTCACAGCTCCAGGAGCCCTGGTTCGATTCCCAGCTTTGATCACTGACCGTGCGGAGTCTGCACGTTCTCCCGTGTCTGCGTGGGTTTCCTCCGGGTGCTCCAGTTTCCTCCCACAATCCAAAAATGATTAGGTTAGGTGGATTGGCCATGATAAATTGCCCTTAGTGTCCAAAAGGTTAGGTGGTGTTGCTGGGTTACGGGGATAGGTTGGAGGGGTGGGCCTAAGTAGGGTGCTCTTTCCAAGAGCCGATGCCGGTGCAGACTCGATGGGCCGAATGGCCTCCTTCCGCACTGTAAATTCTATGTTCAGTATGGAATTGATCATTTTTTCTGAGGCAGTAATAGTAAGGGATATGGGGCAAAGGTAGGTATATGGAGATAAGCCACGGATCAGCCAGGATCTCACAAAATAGTGGATCAGGGGTTGAGGAGCTAAAAGGCCACTGCTGTTCCTTTGACAGCTTGAGTGGAAGGTTAGCAGGCTTTGAAACAGTGAACCAACCAGGCTGCTGCCCTCCGCTCCAAATAGTCTTGACATGAAATAGACCCAGCAAGCTGAAACTTCCCCACAGCCAAAGTGATTGCAGTCCCATTAGAGCAACCTCATGGGTTTTTGGATTTTACAAACCCACACTGTAGTGTGGTGCTGAGAAGCGACTAACCACAATACAGGTATTTTCATCTGACCTTCAAGATGTTTCTTTGTTTCAGGAAGTTGTATATGTCTCAGCAACTGGTAGCGGAAACCACAAAGCACTTAATTAACCCTTGCTGTAGCATGAGTCAGTTAATCGTATCCGGGTCCTAGCGGCTGGTTACACAACCGAGAGCATTTGTCAAATGGGAGCTCTCGGCTATTTAAAACTAGAAAGTGAAGCCAGAGGCTGACCTACTCATATCAGTAAGAGGACCTATGTTTTCTATAGTGCCCAGCTCAGGGACACTGACAGGCCAGAGATTTGGAGGGGTACCAATGATTTGTCTGTGCATAATAATGCACAGTTTACCTATTTTCTATCTCTCTTTAACCTGTTGTCACAGATGTATCTGTTGTTAGGTTGAATATCAGTGTCGCTGAAATTAATCGTCCCCGAAGCACTTGTGTGGTCTAAAGTGTAAGCATCACCTTCCTGGACAACTCTCCAGCCCAAATGGACTGTGTGTGACTTTAGCAGTGTTTGTGACCAAGCAGTCAGCTTCAAACACACATTCTGTGGCCCGTGATGTACGTTCAGGACTGCTCACTTCCACCTCTGTAATTTTCCCTGCCCTACTTTACACTGCTGTGCCCAAACACTGTTATCATAGACTTTACAGTGCAAAAGGAGGCCATTCGGCCCATCGAGTCTGCACCGGCTCTTGGAAAGAGCACCCTACGTCAGCCCACGCCTCCACCCTATCTCTGTAACCCAGTAACCCCACATAACCTTTTTGGACACTAAGGGCAATTTATCATGGCCAATCCATCTAACCTGTGTATTGTTCCTTGTGTCTGAATAAAACTCGTAGCCCTACAGTTGAAGTAGATGCTTTATTGTGTGAGTTTGTTCTCTCTCCAGCGCTTATACTATATGTTACATCTGAGCTGTCTGCCTGTGTCCTGCTTACCAGCTGCCGTTCCTGTGAAGAGTGCCCCTTGACTTCCTGTTTGTCTATTATATACATCTCTGGTGCTCCCTCTAGTGGTTACTTAGTTGTAGTGTATTTACATTAACTCCTTGTGTATATACAGTGATGCATATCATTACAACCTGCACATCTTTGGACTGTGGGAGGAAACCGGAGCTCCCAGAGGAAACCCACGCAGACCCCGGGAGAAAGTGCAGACTCCGCACAGGCAGTGACCCAAGCCGGGAATCAAACCTGGGACCCTGGAGCTGCGAAGCAACTGTGCTAACCACTGTGCTACCGTGCTGCCCCCACTTAAGTCTGTTATCCACACTTCCTGTCTCTCTTGACTCGCCCCTCTCCCACTCTCTTTCCCCTATCTACCCCCACCATCTGCTTTCCTGACTGCCACCTCTAGGCACCCCATAATTCTGCCTCCTGCACTCAGTGGAAAGTTAATGGACGAGATTCTGCGTTTCTGAGACAAAGTGTTGATGCCAACGCAGCAGTCGTGGACTTTACGACAGCAAAACTGGCGCCAAACCTGGGTCGATTCAGCAACTGTTGAGGTGTTAGCACCTGCGTCACGTGGAGCACAATCGATTCCAATGAAAAGCAGTGTGGGATTCGCCGGGTCTGTGATTGACAATCAGGAGGCTGATGTGGCAACCACATGTACACACTTCACTCCCCACGCACACTATCCCAACCAACAAGATGGCACTGGTTGTGCTGGACCACGCCCATACAGCTGATGGGTCGGCTGGGGCCACAAGGCACCTAGGGGGATGGTCCTGGTGGGACCTATACGACCCGTGGCCCTAAGTTCACAGTGTGCTGTTAGCAGCGCGTGCAGCTGCATGGCTGCCTTGCAGGCTGCGACAATGGTGTTCCGTGCCCGTCCACTCCAACCCAACAGCCCACTCCTGACCACCTCCGCTCCTCTCCCCGGCCCTGGCAGAAGCCGCCCGGCCAGCTGTCAGCAAACTGTGGTGATGTCAGACACTTTCCGTACCCCCCCCTCTCTCTCTCTCTCTCTCTCTCTCTCTCTCTCTCTCTTTCCCCCCCCCCCCCTCTCTCTCTCTCTCCCTCAGCAGCCATGACGCTGGTTTCACAATTTTTAAAAGCACAAGTGAACCTCGCCGTCAGGAACTCGGCCCATCAGAGGCGGAGCATTGCGGAGGCCCCGGAGAATACCGGGTCGGGCTGCTAAGGACATGCAAATGGTGTTTACTGTACGTACGTTCCGGTATGCATTGATACAGCAGTCGAGGTGACGGAGAATTGCGATTTGGCGTCAAATCGGCGCCAGTCATGATTTTGCCATCAGAACCTATTCTCCCCTCAATCACGTTTCCCATTTCAGCGTCAATGTTTTTCCCTTTGCCTTGTCCACTTTTCTTGTTCTGAATACATTATGCAATTAAGGAAATTGAAGTACACAGCACTTAAGTGACCTCACCACTGACATAGCTAATAGTTTAGTCTTGTGCCTGAAAGAGGGAACTCCACATGTAGGATATTTACGGTAAACACAACTCAGATAAAAAGTACTCTGTTGCCCTCTGCAGGCTGAACGCAAAATAATTTTCAGCACCTTTGAGTTTTCAAGAAAAATTCAAGTGACCCAACAGCATTAACCAACTCGCTGACTGCTCAACAAGTTAAAACTACGCATTCAGTACCAGCGGTTTATTGGATGTAATTAACTGGCTAGGGTATGTTTAAATAAACCTGCTCTGTTTGTCTTTCAGATCGTGTTCATTTTTTTATACAAACAGTAGATTGATTACGCATATAATTAGCTGTGTAAAACTAATTTGTATTACAGCAAGTACGTTTATACATGTGGAGATGTTCAAATTGCACTGTTTTCTCAATTGATTTTTCAGCTGTTTTATAAAATACATGTTTTACTTTCTAGGTTTGAGACACAAAACAAAGAACTAAATGGATAATTATTTTCTTTCAGCTTTTTAGACAGAATTGACCAAGTCCGACAAAACGATTACTCCCCATCAGATCAGGTGAGTGACTAAAAGCTTTAACTAAAGAAGATGCACCGCCAGTCTCCTCTGGTTTCTCTTGGACCATAATGGTATATAAAACACCATGGGCGGGATTCTCTGTCCCTCCACACCAGATTTCTGGTTCAGCACGCCGTCGGGATTCTCTGTTTCGCCGGCTGATCAATGGGATTTCCCATTGTGGGGCAGCCCCGCGCCGTCGGGAAACCCCCGGGTTGCCGGTAAACCGAAGCATCCCGACGGTTTTCAGCCCCGCATATACACTCGTGATAGTCGAGTTTCTAAGATGTACAACGTTAATGTTTTCAAGAGGTTGACATGTTACATTGGTTTGGACCAAGTGAAGTCCAAATAAATGGAATAAAGCAAAAACCAACACAAAATAATTCATATTCATAGTCCAACATTTATTTTCTTGCAGTGCAAACTATATAATGTTCACCCATATCAATTATCTAACATCCAAGTGTTTTGAGCGTTTATTTACCCGTATTCGTTTTCATTAGTATTTATATATTTACAGTGAAAACAAATCACTAATATCCCCAGGATTATACTTGGGTTCTGAAATATCTGGGGTGCGATTCTCCGCTCCCGCGCCGGTTGGGAGAATCGCCTGGCGCGCCATTTTTCCCCGCGACGCCGGTCCAACGCCCTCCCGCGATTCACCCAAGCGGCGAGAACGGTCCCGTCGAGTTCTGCGCGGCGCAGGCCAGAGAATCGCCCGGGACACCCAAAATGGCGATACTCCGCTACACCCACTATTCTCCGGCCCAGATGGGCCGAGCGGCCTGCCCAAAACGACGGCTTCCCGCCGGCGCCATCCACACCTGGTCGCTGCCGGCGGGAACAACGCGGGAACGCTGGGGGGGGCGGCCTGTGGGGATCGAGGGGGTTCTTTCACAGGAGTAGGACTCAAAAGGAGTCTGGCCCCTGATCGGTGCCCACCGATCGGCTGGCCAGCCTCTCTGAAAGAGGACTTCCTTTCCTCCATGCCCCACAAGATCCATCCGACATCCTCTTGCGGGGTGGCCTCGCGTGGTTGCCGTCCTCCCCATGCGCGGGTAACGCCAGTTACGCCTTTTACGCGGCGCCAATGCCCGGCGCGCGCTGCCGACGCTGCTTTTGCAACACGACCCCGAGTTTCTCGCGGCCCCGATCCTAGCCCATTTTCGGGACCTGAATCGGTCGAGACCGGGGCCGTTTTGCGCCGTCGTGGACCTCGACAGCGTTCACGACGGCGTGGGCACTTAGTCGCGGGAGCGGAGAATCGTGCCCCTGGGCTTTGATTCCTGAAATTTGAACACCAGGGACATGAAAAATTTTGGGATTTTAATGCCAAAAAATCAAGAGGTCGACTTTTACATGAGATCAGTTTGTACACAACCATATAGGATAGTAAACGCCGCAGCAAGAGTCAAATGTACATTCATGTTTGCTTTATTTTGAACTATAAATTTTCTGCAGTTTACCCGCACAGAATGGTTATAGAAATGGTTTTGTCACCAAAGTAAATCCTATCTCCCTCAATTACATTTTGGGATCACAGGACAATGCAATCAAAAGTAATTCTTTGATTTCTAAGTATTTGAATTTCTTAGGAATTGAAGTATGCATGCTACAGTGTGCGTGCATGGATTGCATGTACTTCCAGTAAGGTTGCTATGCACATTCCCCACAGTAAACATGAGTACTACCACAGGAACTTTACTGTAACAAACCTTTTGTGACTAAAATCCTTCCTGGAATTCTATCCAGTAGCCATGAACAGATCATCCCATTTAATTGCAGTTAATTGATTTCTTTGCAGTTTGCATTGCTTCAATTTAAAACCTCAGATGTGACTTTTCCTTCTCCCTCTCAAACTAACAATTTTAGGCATATTATGGTCACTCTTCACAAGGTTCACCCTTGCTATTAGATTATTAACTAATCGTGTTTCATTATTCATCACTATATTAAGAATGACTTGTTCTTTTGTCAGTTTTAGAAAATATTGTTTCGGAAAAAGCTTTAGGTTACAGTATACATTACTTCCCATTAAGGAAGTTAACAGGTCAGGGAGGCCATTTTGAACTTGCTGATGGCCAAACTCAAAAAGCATGTTAGTGCACAGCCATTGACTGCACAGCTGGGAGATAACAAGTAATGTTTTAACTGAGGAAACATTTGTTGGTGGTAGGGTTTATTGTTTCAGGTGGGATACAGTGCCTTTTTAGATTCATTTTCACAGCATGCAAAGAGGCCCTTCGGCCCAGCACGTCCGCGTCGACCATCAATCACCTAACTATTCTAATCCCATTTTCCAGTACTTTGTCCGCAGCCTTGTATACAATGGTGCTCATCTAAATATTTTTCAATTGTTGTGAGGGTTCCCACCTCTACCACGCTTTCAGGCAGTGAGTTCCAGATTCTAACCATCCTCTGGGTGAAAAAGTTTTTCCTCACCTCTCCTGTAAACCTGCCCATTACCGTATATTTATGCCTCCTGGTTATTCACCCCTCCACTAAGGGGAAAAGTACCTTCCAGTCCACCCTATCCATGTCCCTCGTAATTTTATACATCTCAATCAGGTCCCCCCTCAGACTTCAATGTTCCAGGGGAAACAACCCCAGCCTATCCAGTCTCTCTTGATAGCTGAAACGATCCAGCGCAGGCAACATCTTGGTGAATCTCCTCTGCACCCTCTCCAGTGCAATCACTTCCTTTCTATAATATGGTGACCAGAACTGCACACACTACTCCAGCTGGGGCCTGACCAGCATTTTATACAGCTCCAGCATAGCCTCCCTGCTCTTGTATTCAGTGCCTCCGTTAATAAAGGCAAGAATCCCATAGGCCTTCTTAAGCACCTGATAAATCTGTCCTGTTGAACCTGCACACCAATGTCCCTTTTATCCTCTGCACTTCCTAGGGTCCGACCATTTATTGTATATTCCCTTGCCTTGTCAGTCCTCCCAAAATGCTTTAGCTCACATTTTTCAAGGTTAAATTCCATTTGCTCTCTTCTGCTCATCAAACCAGCCCGTCTATATCGTCCTGTGATCTAAGGCCTTGCTCCTAACTATTTACCATACCAACAATTTTTGTGTCACCTGCAAACTTACTTATAATACCTCCTACATCTGCATCCAGATCATTAATGTATACTACAAACAGTAAGGGACCCAGCACTGATCCCTGCGGAACACCACTGGACACAGCTTCCAGTCTCAAAAATAACCTTCAACTCCTACCACTAAGCCAGTTTTGGATCCAGTCTGCCAAATTTCCCTGGATCCAATAAGATCGGCCTCCCATGTGGGACCTTGTCAACTGCACTACCCTCATCTACACACCTAGTCATCTAGAGGAGTTCAGTCAAGTTTGTAAGACAAGATCGCCCTTTGACAAAACCATGCTGATCATCCTTGATTAATCCTTGCCTCTCCAACAGGGGCTGGTTTAGCTCACTGGGCTAAATCGCTGGCTTTTAAAGCAGACCAAGGCAGGCCAGCAGCACGGTTCAATTCCTGTACCAGCCTCCCCGAACAGGCGCCGGAATGTGGCGACTAGGGGCTTTTCACAGTAACTTCATTGAAGCCTACTCGTGACAATAAGCGATTTTCATTTCATTTTCATTTCAAGTGATGATTAATTCTGTCCCTCAGAATTTTTTTCAGTAGTTTCCCTACCACTGAGTTAAACTCACTGGCCTGTAATTTCCTGGTTTGTCCCTACTTCCCTTGAATAATGGCAGCCCCACATTAGCTGTCCTCTGGCACCTCTCCTGTGGCCAGAGAAGATTTGACATTTTTGTCAGAGCTGTTGCAATCTCCTTCCTTGCCTCCCACAGCAACTTGGGATACATCTCATCTGGCCCCAGGATTTATCCACTTGTTAAGTTGTTGAAGTAAATAACAGTGCGCCTCCCTGATTTCTATACCTGCATCATCCTCCTCCTTCGTGAACACAAATGCAAAGTACTCATTTAAAACCTCACCTATATCTTCCAGTTCCACAAACAAAATAGGCCCTATTCTTACCCTGGTCAACCTCCTGTCCTCAATATACTTATAAAACACCTTTTGAATTTTCCTTTATTTTACCCGCCAGTGCTTTTTCATGCCCCCTCTTCGCTCTCTTAATTCCTTTCTTAAGTAACCCCTACACTTTCTATATTCCTGTTGGGCTTCCGCTGTTTTCAGCCCTCGGTATCTGTCATGGTCCTCCCTTTTTTCCTTATCCAACCTTGGATATTCCTTGACACCCAGGGTTTTCTGGACTTATTACTCCCATCCTTTACTCTGATGGGGACATGTTGGCCCTGTACTCTACTTCCTTTTTGAATGAATCTCACTGCTCTGATGTAGATTTTCCTACAAGTGGCTGCTCCCAGTTAACTTTAGACAGATCCAGTCTTGTTTTATTAAAATTGGCCCTCCCCCAATTCAGAACCTTAATTTCCAGTCGACCTTTGTCCCTTTCCATAACTACCTTGAATTGTACCAAGTTATGGTCAGTGTTTCTAAAATGCGCCCCCACTGAAACTTCATCCACTTGCCTGACTTCATTCCCTAAAACTAGATCCAGCACCTCCCCTCCCTTGTAGGACTTTCTATGTATTGGTATAAAATGCTCTCCTGGATGCATTGGAAGAACTCTGTCCCCTCTAAGCCTTTCACACTTTGACTAACCCAGTTCATATTGGGCAAGTTGAAATCCCTGACTATTATTACCCAATTTTTCTTACAATTCTCAGAGATTTGACTCCATATCTGACCTTCTATCTCTCCCTGATTGTTTGGGGGCCTATAGTACACTCAGCAATCAGATCGCCCCTTTTTGTTGCTAAGGTCTACCCATATGGCTTCATCTAAGGAACCTACTAAGATATCATCCCTGAGTGCTGCTGTGGTGTTCTTCCTAATCAATAATGCAATTTCTCCCCCTCTTTTACCTCTCCCCTCTATCACGCCTGAAACCTACACTCTGGGACATACAGCTGCCTGTTTTTGTGATTGCAATAATGTCATCATTCCACGTGCTGATCAACATTCTGAGTTCATCAGTCTTACCCATCAGGCTCCTTGCATTGAAATAAATGCAGTTTAATCTGCCAGTCCTCCATGTGCCTTATACCCTGTCTGCTCCGCACACTGCACGTGCCTGGTTTATGCTTTATATTTGACTCCATCTTCTCACCCACTGTACTGTTACTTTGGATCACCCCCTCCCACCTTCCAAATTAGTTTAAAGCCTGCCCAGCAGCATGAACAAACCTCCCTGACAGGATATCTGCCCCTCACCAATTCAGGTGCCACCCATCCCTCTTATACCGGTCCCATCTGCCCCAGAAGCGATCCCAATGATCCAAATATCTAAAGACCTCCCTCCCGCACCATCCCTCTAGCCACACATTTACCTGACTTGTTCTCCTATTTCTATACTCACTCGCCCCTGGCACAGAAAATAATCCCAATATCGCAACATTAGATTTTCTGTTTTTTAACCTTCTGCCTGACACCCTAAATTCATGTTACAGGTCCTCAACCCTCTTTTTCTATCTCCATCACTTGTACCCGATCTTGCAGGAGCTGCAGCTGGAGACACTTCCTGCACACATGCGGGCCCTGGGAACTGGAAACCTTCCTGGTCTCCCACATGGAGCAAGAAGAGCAGTCGAAAGCTTGGAGATCTTCTGCTTTAAATTAAATTCATCCTTTTAATATCAAATAGTATTAACCAGTATTAACTATTATTAAAAAGGGGCCTTCGCCAGTCCTTATTATTATAGAATACATAAAAATGTACCCAGCCAATCAGCTGTTTTGATTTCCTGGTTCTGCTTTCAGATTTACTTTTACTTCACTCTTTTATTTTTAAAGCTTCATCCTAACTGCTATACGTTTCAGTTATCTACGTTTCAGCTCTTTAGACACAGTCCCTAATATCAGTTACTCACCAACCAATCAGCTTACCGCTTTCCTGTGATGTTAATCTTCATGTTTTTTTATTTTTTTTCAAACCCAGCTGCTGCTTAGGCAGTGGCTGTCCCTCCGGGCCTCACGTTCCCTTTAACATCTGCTCCCAGTAGATTGTCCCTTGCAGGTCCAGTGCCCTTTGCTGCCTAAAGGTGAGTGAGGGCCTCAAACCTCGCTTTCCCTTTATCCTGTGCCCCCAGGCGGGTGTCCCTCACAGGTGCGGTGTTCTCTGCTGCCTGATGGTGACCGTTTGGCCACCTCTGCATGGTGAGGCTGTTGAAGCTCTAATATCATGCATCCGCTGTTCTGCAAGGCAGTGGCAGGCCCCGTCATGGCCACAATCTGCCTTTGAGGATTGTGCTGAGCAGTCACCTCCTGCCTCCGGGCAGCACTAAGTATCACTAATTGGACACCGAGTTTGCCACCAGCCCAATTAGATCATCTAAATATGAAGATGACATTACATGAGCGACGCAGGCATAGGTCAGGACCAAGAGATTATCCAGGCTTCGGATTGTCCTCGGGTTGTAAATCTCGGTCAAGGTCTCTGTACAAGAAACAGGATGCAGATGTCCTGAAGAAGGTGCAAAAAAACAATTCACAAATATTCAAAAGAATGGGAACAAAATGGAGCGATTCCAGTTATCAGAAAGGACAGAACAGGTTCAGGTTTCACAGAGAAGTCTCATTGATGGGAACATAGGATTTGGGAACAGGTGATGCGCAATCTAAGCTGGTGTGTGGACCACATAAGTGGCCCTCCTTCATTCATCACAGTAGGCCACAAGATTGAAATTGGGTTTGTTCACCATCCATGACCCCATGAATAAAATTAAATACATTTAACACGCCTTGAATATTTCTTAAATTTCCCTTTATCTATCCTGCTAGTTACCCCCTCAACGAATCTAATAAATTTGTCAGGCATGATTTCCCCTTCATGAAGCCTGACTGATTATTTTATGTATTCCTAAATGTTCTGCTACTACACCCTTTATAATGGAGTCTAACATTTTCCCAATGACAGATGTCAAATTAACTGGCCTATAGTTACCTGTTTTTTCATCTCCCTCTTTTTTTGAATAAGGGAAATAAATTGGCAATTTTCTAATCCCCTGGGACTTTTCTAGAATATAAGGATTCTTAGAATTTCCCTACCAGTGCATCCGCTATCTCTAGCTACTTTATTTAATATCCTAGGATGCAATCCATCGGGTCCAGGGGACTTAACGGTCTTCAGCCCATTAGTTTCCCTGGTACCTTTTCTCCAGTGATTGTTATTACCACCACCCTTGCTACCACCCAGGGGAGACCATGGTGCAGTGGTAATGCCACTGGCCCTAGTATTCTAATGTCCTGGGGACACGGCACCTGGTGGAATTTATATGTAATTAATCAATTCAGTTATTTAACAAAAAAGCTGGAATTGAAAGCTAGTGGTGCCATGAAACTATCATTAATTGACATAAGAGCACACCTGGTTCACTAATTTTGTTTATGGAAACTGTATGTGACTGCAGCCCAACAACAATATGGTTGCCTCTTAACTGCCCTCTGAAATAGCCTAGTAAATCTTTCAGTTGTACAAAACTGCCAGCGAAAACTCAATGCTGGATCAATATCCTGGAACTCTCCTCATATTGTGGGTATACCTACACTGCAGCTATTCGAGAAGGTGATTCATGACCATCTTCTTGAGGGCAATTAAGTATAATCTACAAATGCTGGCCTTGCCAGTAACCCTCAACTCCCATGTGGAGTAGTTGTCATGATGATCATAGTTGTATTCATGAGGAAGCTGAATAAACACGAGAGAAAGGAATAGGCTGATATGTTGATGGGGTTAGATGAAGAGGAATGAAAAGAGACTCACAAGGAGCATAAACACAAGCATTTCAGTCTGTTATATACACAATAGATATCCCAAAAAACACACCTATCATCAATCCTGTTCAGGTGAAGCTTTGTGCAGAGGAGTTTGCCACCATGGCTTCATCTTTGCTTTGTTGCACAGATATTGTTGTAGCAATTTTCTCAGCCAGAAATATTTGTGAATACCCTTCTCCTTTCCACCAGGATTTGCTCCGATGCAGAGTTTTGACATCGGGGATTTTTGAAACAAGATTTCAAGTTGACAAAGTAAATTTTCAGTGAGTATGTTTTTAAGATCATTGCTATAATTTTGCTGTCACAAGAACATGTTGAATTCCTTCAACGAAAACATAAGTAAAGTAGTTCGGGAACATCCAATCTGAAAGGAACTCTTGGACTATCCCTTTGAAGAGTATTTGCACTGTTGGAGGGATTGTTTTATTGAAGAACTCCACAATAATCATTAGGAATGGGCAACAAATGCTGGGCTTGCCAACCACATCACGGGAATACAGGGAGGCGGGGGAGATATTCAAGGCTGGTACTTCAATGGACAACTGAGGTTTGCTCCATAGTGGACAATGCTGCAGGTGAAATGTTAACCTCCTCTCTTTGTCTACACAGGCAAAGGTAACAGATCCCATGCTGCTATCCAGTGAACAGGGAATTCTTCAGTGTCCTGACCAGCAGATCTCCCTCGTCCTAAAAAATACTCCAGTTATTCATTCATTTGCTCCATGTCAAACTGGCTGCCACCTTTGTCTACACTGCAGTAACAGTATTTCAAACGAGTCATTGCAAAGTGCAATGAGCTGCCTTGTACAAATCCAAGTTATTTTAGTCATTCTTGTTGAGGAAGCACTGAAATTCAACTCATTTATTACTTTTGTGAATTTACAGTGTTCAATGAAGCCACCTTCATATATTTTTTTTACATTGTATGTACTCTTCTCAAACTCCTCTCCTGGCACTAGTTCCCAATTTGTTTTCTCAGTCACGGGTGACAGCTGTAGTCACGTGATGACTTTCTGGGCTTTGTGAAGACTTGGGAGATGCTAATTGAGAGGTGCATGTTATAATTATTTCCTGATAAAGAGTAAGGACTATCCAAAAAGGATATTGAAGATGCTGGTATGAGGATAGGAAGTAATGCTGAAAAGTCCTAACACTGAGTTGGATCAATACAATCTTGGTGGACAGTGGAATTTTTTGGAGTTTCAAATTGGCTTCCTCAATCATAGAGGAAAGTGTTTAAACTGAGCTCTGTAGTTTAATTCTGGGTAGCAATTAACAACCAAGTCATTACAAAGATGAGGCAATCATTGCAATATTAAATCACAGCAAGAGAATGTTCTGCCATCATCAACAAAAAGTCATTGTGTAGTATTCCTTGTAAACTGATCCCCCGCTCTACTTAGCAAGTCACACTTTCTCCCACTCCCCCAAGCAATAACCTTTGTGTATTTCAATATCTAATATACAAGCAAGACTCCTAACTATGTTGTCTTGTCTTTCTTTTCCAGTATGTTTGATGTGGGAGGACAGAGAGATGAACGTAGAAAATGGATCCAGTGCTTCAATGGTTAGTAATCATGGAGATGCCTTTAATGTGAGAAAAAGCCTTCTGTTGTTCTCCTGGATGTCTCTTATTAATGTTCCACAATTACATGGCTACTGAATTTAGTGCACACTACTGAATTCTTCCTGCCATTTACTCCCCTTCGTTTATTTTACCCTGTTGTCACTTAATCAAATAATTAGTTTACAAGGATCTGTTCCAAAAAGCATGGAGTGATGGCCATGTCTAATTCCTATTCATAAATTAGTTCATTAATCACTACACGTTCTGCACTTTGCATAACTAACAGCTGAAAATATGCAGGGTGTGAATAGGTGGAGGTTAATGTTAAGCATATTGATTTCAGTTTCTTACTCAACTTGTAGTTTCAGGAAGTCCAGTTTAGCAGGTAAATCCACATTGGTGTGACGTGCAGCTAGGGATTGGAAATGAGCAGTTTCTCAATTCACCACCCTGATCCAGGACTTGAGGTATTAGTTAGCTACATGTTACTGTCACATAAAGGTAGCTGTTCCAGTAAACGGCAGAGGAAAGGCGAGTAGAACAATCTGCTTCCTGATGCTTTTGGCGGGGGTGAGTTTGAGGAAAGAGGCCGGGGGGTCAGCAGTATCGGGTCCAGCAGCTGTGGAACGTCTGGGGGATGGTGGTGGTCCTGGAATTGGAATAGCCCAAGGCAGTGGTGTTGTATCTTTAGTCTAACAGAGAAAAATAAATAGATTGGCGAAGCACATGGGTTTAATGCAAGATCAACAGAGGTTTATTGACTGTCTTCACTGTAGAAGGTTTGGCACAAGACTCGCCTAAAACCCGCAATAGCCAATGATATCACACATGCCACGTGATTCCCTTCTTAAAGAGACATTGCACACAACTACAATAGCCCACATATATAACATCCCTCCCCTTTTACTTCTCAGGTCCAACATATCTAATAACTAATGTTTTAACATAGTCATTTATATATATATGTGCAAGTGCAGATATCATATTATTACAATATAATAACAGTCAATAAGATAGACAATCAGGTGGGCATCGGTATTTCTCGCTGCCTGCCTGTGCACTTCCGGGACTTTGTCATTCTTGACCATAGATATATTTTCTGGTCCTCTGGTCGATGTGTCTACCCTGGAAGGCATTACAGTCTCTTTTTCTGAGGAAAGTCTAGTAATAGAAGGTACTTCTGATACAATCTCTTCCATAGATGAATGAGAAGTTACAGTCAGATGGAACTGAGAGTGTTGCCTCTGGAGGTAGTTCTGGTACTGGCACACAAACACATGTTGCCAATAATTGATCCGCACGGTGTCTCCACGCTTGGACCTTAGGTTATTGCTTAGTCTGAGCTAATACTGTTGCAGGGACGCACTTCTCACTAGTGGTGTATCTGCGCACCTTGTTCTCCTTGTTGAAGTGAGTGTTTCCTTGAGTTACTTTCCCGTCTCAACATCTGCGTGTTGGTTTCACTCTACTATGTCAGATGTCTCCGCTGGCAAGAGTAAAGGTAGTGTTCAGCTTCCTTTTCATCAGTAGCAAAGCTGGGGAACTTTGTGTAGTTGCATGTCGTATTTTGTTACGTTGCTAAAAATTTGTTCACACGGCGATGAAGTGAACCTTGATCCTCCAAAGCTTTCATTGCCTGCTTCATTGACTAGACATAACTTACGGTGAAACCATTCATGGATGGGTGGTAAGGTGCTGACTTAATATATTGAACTCCACAGATTTTAAGTAGTCTTCGAACCCTTGGGCTGTAAACAATGGCCCATTGTCGCTCATGATCTGCTCTGGTTTTCCGAATCCCATAAAGATCTCGTCGAGTTTCTGAATAGTGCCACTTTTATAAAAAAAATAAAATAAAAAAAAATTTGAGTACCCAATTAATTTTTATCCAATTAAGGGGCAATTTAGCTTGGCCAATCAGCCTACCCAGCACATCTTTTGGGTTGTGGGGGCGAAACCCACGCAAACATGGGGAGAATATGCAAACTCCACACGGACAGTGACCCAGGGCCAGGATCGAACCTGGGACCTCGGCGCCGTGAAGCTGTAGTGCTAAACACTGGGCCACTGTCAATAGTGCCACTTTAAATGTGCATCTACAACAACCATGAACATGTGCCCTTCGACCACCAAAGACAATGTGTAGATGTTGCCATGGCATTTTAGGCCACTCCCATGGAGACAATGGGGACACCGGCAGTGCGTTCCTTACCCGCGCACCCCAGCATAGTCCTGCTTTTTCTTCTCTTCTACTTGGGCATCAGTTCCTGGCCACCAGAAGTAGCTTTGTGTTAGTTCCTTCATTCCTTCATGTAATTGTTCCAATACTCTTTGACACAAATTTTGAGTAATAATTACTGTCATCCCCCACAACAGCCATCCACCCTGTGCTGTTAATTCAAGTCTCCTGGAAATGTGCGGTTTTAATTCGGGATGTTTTCCGGCTATCCTCTTCTTTAATACCATTTCCAGCGCCTTCCCCATCACAGGATCATTTCCGGTTAGTCTTTGGACTTGAGCTGCAGCCACTGGAACATTCTCGATCTGTGAACAGTAAAATATATTATCATGACTAGGTGTTGTTTGACCAGCTAGTGAAGGTAAGTGTGATAATGCAGTGTTTTTCAAACATTTTTTTCCCGGGAACCGCTTTTACCAACCGCCCGACCTCCGTGACCGACGCCACCCGAACTTCGCGACACACTATTTTTGCTTACCTTTAATGTGACAGGTGAACCCGCGTTGTCCTCACAATCTCACTTGCCTTGTCATTCAATGTTAGATTTCTGCTAAGGACTTCAGCTGATGATTTAAGTTCTCATGGTCGTGCAGGCTTGGAGGGCCAAAGGGCCTGTTCCTGTGCTGTAATTTTCTGTGTTCTATCTTCTCGTTGCATCCTTTGAAAAAAATCAAGAAGTTTGTCCTCGAACCCGCCATGCTTATTCTTCAAATGCCTTTGAGGGTTTTAAACTTTCATTTGCCAGTACTTCCCGCACATAACACACATGGGCTTTGCATCCACATTTGCAGTGGCACAATTAATGAAGCCATACCTCAAGAAATCATTCTTGTACTGCTTTGTTTCCGATTTCAGCTTTGTCTTAATGGGTTGTTCATCAGAGGCCCTGGAGCTCACATTAGCACTGCTTTGCCCTGCCGTGGGCTCTCCTGGCAGCTTTCTCCAGCAGATTCAGTTGTGAGATCCTGGCCTGTTTGTGTCTCTGGTCCTTTCTTCCTTGTTACAAAATGATTAATCTTCAGTTCTTCACACAGTCCTGTTGCCTGCTTGCTGGCAGTTTATAAAATGGAGGAATTGCTCCGTGATTTCGTACTCAAAGTACCAAGTGATGTTAGCGTGACGTTAGCATATGTACAGGTGTGTGTTGGCACTTCTCCCGTGACCGGGAACACCGCAACAGATCGCTCAGCGACCCTCCAGGCCACCCACACGCGGGTCGTGGCCCTGAGTTTGAAAAACTGAAATAATGCATGCACGTTGACATGATTTTTGAATTGACGTTATTTGATCTCGTAGGAATTTGCAGATAGTATCAGCGACCATCGTTGGAATTTATTTGCAGTCAACGAAGGGATACCTTTGTGTGGCCCAAAAATAGCTGCTAAGTGTCTGTGGTCCATCAGCAATGTGAAGTGACAGCCATACATGTATTGGTAAAATTTCCATACACAAAATACAATACTCAACGCCTTCTTCAACTGAGCGCAGTTAGATTCTGCACTTGTTAATGTACGAGATGCAAAAGATATAGATCTTTCTTCTGCTGAAATTAGTATATATGTGATACCACTGATAAAACACGGTACGGTGAAGCATCACAGACAAGTTGTATGGTAACTTCAGGTTGAAATATACCAACACTCCTGACTTTCTCATTGCTTCTTTTGCAGATTAATATGATTTTTCACATTCTGTTGTCCATTGCACACGGCAACATATGTAAGGGTTTCAATAGGGTTGCCAGATTCTGGACAAATTGTCCATCACAGTTGATTAACTCTCGGAATGACCTAAGTTGAATGACATTCATTGGTGGCGGAGCCTCCTTAATAACTTTCATTGTTTTTAGGTGCTTTATGCAAACCCTTGCTATCAATTAAATGTCCGAGATATTGTGGAGATGTCTGGAAGAAATCACATCTCTCTTTCCTGACACCAAGCCCCTGAATTTGGAGTCACTTCAGTGTAGCTTCTAAGTGTTGTAAATGTTCTTGTTTATTTGTGCTGGTGACCAACATATCATCTAGGTCAGGGTTTTTCAAACTCCGGGTTGTGACCTGCAGGTGGGTCGCGGGCAGGTGTTGGGAAGGTCGCAGAGCAATCGGTCCCACCGTTCCCGTGGTGGTTCCCGCTGTTCCCGTGGTGGTCCCGATCGCAGGAGAAGCACATAACAGCCACTACAGGCTTTTACGTGGAGAATTGCGGCCACTGCCGCCTTTTAAATGGAGGTACAGATTAGGCTGCTGATGGAGTCTTCCAGCCAGAAGCGGCAGCAGAGAGTGGGTCATGTGAATTGATATGAAGCGCTGACCAAAGACGTGCTATTGGCGCCAAAGCAGGGAGCAGAGTTGCTTCGACTTTGTAGCTGTTGGCAAGCAAGGCAAGTGAACTGTGCAGATCAATGTTTTTTTAATAGTAAGAGATGCCCAGAATCTCAAATAGGCAGTTTACCTCTTGGAGAGCATTTCACAACAAAAGCTGCTGGAGAGAATCCAGGGCAGGGCAGGGCAGAGCTAGTGTTAGTGTTAGAGCTCCAGGGCCTCTGAAAAAAGAAACAACTCGGGACAAAGAAGTATAAATGATTTCTTGAGGCCTGATTTTGTCAATTGTGACAATGCAAATAAGGAGGCAAAGCCCATGTGTGTTATATGCAGGGAAGTATTGGCAAATAAGAGAAGTTTCAGATTTTGAAAGTGAAGTGGTGAGTGAAAAATTCCTTTTGAGGCTGAGACCGCAGAGTCCGGTATTAACTTACAGCTGACACAAAATTAAAAGACTACGCTGCTGCAGCTTGCCTGTAATACCATGTGAGCCAAAAGCTCACGAAGCCATCAGCATTCTGGTGTAGCACTTCCCAGGAATGTCCAGTGCTGAGTAAACGTGCATTCCGTGGTTATTGCCGTCACGACGACCTACATGTGTGAGGTTGGATTTTTCGTTTTCATAAAGATGAAATGACACAAATGAACTGGCTGAGGCCTGCACACGATATGCACATTGCCCTCTGCTCCACTGACCCTGATTCAAGTGAGATCATGAGGACAAACCATTAAAAGGTAAGCAAACATGGCGTATGTTGCAACGGTCGGTCGCCGTATGTCACGAAGGTCGATCGGAGAATGTCACTAAGGTCGGTCGGAGTATTTCACGAAGGTCGGTCAGCGTGTGTCATGAAGGTCGGTCGGAGTATGTCACGAAGGTCGGTCGTATGTCACGAAGGTCGGTCGGTCGTATGTCATGAAGGTCGTTCGGCATATGCCGCGAAGTCAAGTCAGCGTATGTCGCGAAGGCCGGCCTGAGTATGACGTGAAGGCCAGTTGACATGGGTCACAACGGTTAGCTGGCGTAGATCGTGAAGGACAGCCGGCGTGGGTCGTGAAGGTCAGCCGATGTTTGGCCATTTGCCAAAAGCAGGTCCGAGGAAAAAAGTTTGAAAAGCACTGATCTAGGTAACACTGTGCCCCCTGTAAATCTCTACGGATCTGGTTATTTGAGTTTTGAAATAAAGCTGGTGCAGACATTATTCCAAAGGCAATCAATCTCTTGTAGCGGAATACGCCTATGTGAGTGATGATGGTGAGCAGGTGTGGAAATTCAGCTGCCGCATTCATTTGTAAGTAAGCCTGCAATAGATCAGTTGTTTTAATACATTTAGAGTGCCCAATTCATTTTTTCCAATTAAGGCGCAATTTAGCGTGGCCAATCCACCTACCCTGCACATCTTTGGGTTGTGGGGGCGAAACCCACGCAAACACGGGGAGAATGTGCAAACTCCACACAGACCGTGACACAGAGCCGGGATCGAACCTGGGACCTCGGCGCCGTGAGGCAATAGGGGTGATAGATCAGTCTTGCTGATCTTCTGTCTCCTGCTAGGCCTGCAAACAAATTTAATCAATAGTAGAGGGTATTGATCTGCACATAAAACCAGATTGATTGTCGTCTTAAAACTCAACAGATATGAATTGTACCATCCTGCTTCGTGACAGGTACAAAAGGGGTTGCCCAGTCACTAGTGGTGATGGGTTTGAAGACTCCCGTTTCCACAAGCCTCGGTGGTTCAGATTCTACCTTTGGCGGTATTGGATAGGATATGGCTCCAACCATGGGACCATAGAATCCAGACAGCGCACAAAGAGGCCATTCAGCCCATTGACTCTGCATCAGCCCTCTGAAAGAGCATCCCACCCAAGCCCACTCCACCGTCCTATCCCTGTAATCCCACCTAACCTGGACACTAAGGGGCAATTTAGCATGGACAATCCACCTAACCTGCACATATTTGGATCATGGAAGAAAACTGGAGCACCGGCTGAACCCCACGCCAACATGGGGAGAAAGTACAAGGTCTACACAATCACCCAAGGCCGGAATTGAACCCAAGACCCTGGCACTGTGAAGCAGCAGTGCTAACCACTGTGCCACCCCTACAGACAACCTTGATACATTTCAGCTGGCGACTTTCCTTGATGTTCAGGGACACTTGTACACCTTTCATGGACCCCAGTGTGTCTTGAAAAACTATGCTGTATTTTCCATTGTAGTCTGTAAGTATGATTTTGAATCAACTGAACTGTTTACAGTGCTCCAGTTCAGTTTAATCCTTTCTTACCAAGAGCAGTCAAAGAGAGCTGGAAACTTCCTCGCACCACATGGAGTGGTAACTCTGGGGTTTGTCCACTTACCTCAACCTTGACTGTGATGTAACTTCTCAGTGGCACTATCTCTCCAGTAGAGCTCCTCAAGATCACATCTGGTTTCAAGGCAGGTGTTAAGTTTATGTTCATCGATGGTCTCAGGAATTCGGGAGATGGCACCTCCACATCGAGCTCCATTTTAATAGGTTGCCCATTTAGTTTTGGCACTATCCAAAAGCGGTGTGACTCACCCTGGACTGTTCAACTTCTCATCAGAATGAAATTCTCTAGTTTGATTGAGGTTGTTGTTTTCTTCCACATTGTGAATTTTCGTAGTTGAATTTGTTTTGTTTCTTCATCTGGAGAAGGTATTTTACTCCAGCAAGCTCTTGCTCTGTGACCAGTTCTGCAACAATTCTTAATTGGCTGTCCTTGCTCCAGCAATCAGACTGTGAATGGCCGTTTTTGCACAGTGATGACGGGCCTGTTGCTGGGTGGATGTCTTCTGGGCTGCATCCAGTTTATGGATCATCGTGCTCGCTCTGAGCTGAGAAGCATCCTGAGCTGTGAGCTCCGTCAAAACAGCAAAATCAAATGTCAAAATCTTCAGACTTAGATTGCATTCTATTAATAACCCTCTTTGTATTGCTTCATTTTTCAAACCACACACTAAACAATCTCTAATTGTGTCATCTAACAAGTTGCCAAATTGGCAAAACTCTGCAAGTCCCTTGAGGGTTGGAGTGAACTGCGCAATATATTCCTCTCCTCACTGATTTCGATGAAATCGAAGCCTCTCTACAATAACCAAGGACTTTGGTAAATAATGATCTAATATTTTAACCAAATCTTGATATATCTTATCCCCAAGTTCTTGGGCTGAACTAAGTGTCTTAGCAAAGTAAAAGTTTTGCTTCTAATTGTACTTGGGAATACGGGGACTGTAATCTCTTCTGAAATTTTATTGCTAGAATATAATAATGGAATCTCTCTGAAAATGATTTCTAGTTCTCCAAGTCTTCATCAAAAGAGCCCATCGCACCAAAATCTTGTGCCATTTCTCATGATGTTGGAATGCTCTCCCCTTCGCTTAATTAATAATAATCTTTATTATTGTCATAATTAGGTTTACATTAGCACTGCAATGAAGTTACTGTGAAATACGGTGGTTTAGTTCATTCAAGAATGCTTACCAATTTCAAATAGCTTTAACTTACATCACCATTGACTTGCAACTGCTTTAACTTGCATGCAAGTTATGATAATCTTTTGTTCTCTGCCCCACTCTACCTTTGTATCTTACTGTATCGCACATGGTGAGCCCCACTGCCTGACTCCTCAGATTGCTGGTTCAAAATTGGTATGGGCCCTTCCTTTGAATTTTTGGCCATACCGATTCCGATGCCAATGATTTCTGACCTTCTGTTAATCTGTTGATCAATCGATTTTCTTTCTTCTCATCCGTTCCTCATCGTCGGTTTCTTTTTGTAAACTGTTGCATCTTTAGGCTAACGGTGCAAAGGAAATAGATTGCTGAAGCACATGGGTTTAATGCAAGATCAACAGAGGTGTATTGTTTAGGTCTTCACTGTACGAGGTTAGGCACTAGATTCTCCAAAAGCCTGCAAAGTAGCTGATGGTGTCACACATGTCACTTGATTCCATTCCTAAAGAGACATTGCACACAATTGCAATAACCCACATATATACCAAAATGATGGCGCAGATTTATTCTTGTGCAGCCTGGAGGATCAATTCTCCTAACTCAACAAAAATAATTTTGATTCATATAGACCAATCTGCTTATTGAATCAAATAGACCAATCTCCTTATTGAATCCTGTAGACCAATCTCCTTATTGAATGTGGATGCCAAACTGTTGGCAAAGATCCTGGCCACACGGATTGAGGATTGTGTCCCGGGGTAATAGGGGAAGATCAGACGGGATTTGTTAAGGGATGACACCTGGCGACCAATATTAGGAGGCTCTTGAACATAATCATGATGCCTACAGAGGGTTACGAAGTTGAGGTGGTGGTGGCTATGGACGCAGAGAGGGTCTTCGATCAGGTGGAGTTGGAGTACTTATGGAAGGTCCTGGGATGGTTCAGGTTTGGGCAGGGATTTGTTGGCTTGTTCCGGTTGCTTTATCAGGCACCAGTGGCAAACATGCAGATGAATCGGGTGAGGTGGGTGTATTTTAGACTGTACTGGGGGACGAGGCAGAGGTGTCCACTTTCCCCACTGCTGTTTTCCCAGGCCATAGAGCCTTTGGCAATGACGCTACGAGCTTCAAAGGTTTGGCAGGGAATAGTACAAGGGGGGGTGGAGCATTATACAAGAGATTTGCTCTTGTATATATATCAGAGCCATTGGGTGGGGGGGGGATTGGAGAGATTATGGGGATACTAGAGGAATTCAGCCGGTTCTCGGGATATAAATTGAGTATAGGTAAAAGTGAGGTTTTTGCGATCCAGACAAGAAGGCAGGAGAGGAGATTGGGGGAGATGCCATTCAAGGTGGTGGGAGGGAGCTTTAGGTACTTGGGTATCCAGGTGGCACGGGAATGGGGACAGCTCCACAAATTGAATCTGGGTAGGCTAGTAGAGCAGATGAAGGGAGACATCCGGAGGTGGGATGCTCTCCCGCTGTCTCTGGTGGGGAGGGTACAGACTGTGAAAATGACAGTCCTCTCGAGGTTGCTGTTTGCTTTTAGTGTCTCCCAATTTTTATCCCCAAGGTGTTTTTCAGGAAGATGAATGCAGTAATTTTGGGATTTATTTGAGCCGGTAAAACCCTGCGGGTGAGGAAGGTGCAGCTGGAGCGGCGGAGTGGGGAGGGGAGGCTGGCTCTTCCCAACTTTAACTATTAGTGGGCAGCGAATATATCGATGGTCGGGAAGTGGGAGAGTGGTCGGTGTGGGAGCGTTGGAGGTGGCATCCTGTAAGGGCGCAAGTTTGAGGGCATTGTTAACGGCACCTCTGCCATTCTCGCCGTCTCCTCCACAAGCCCGGTAGTAGTGGCAGTCCTGAGGGTGTGGGGACAGTGGCGGCAGCACATGGGTTGGAGGGGACTTCGGTGTGGGCACCGATATGCGATAACCATCGGTTCGCTCCGGAGGGGCTGGATGGGGGCTTTCGGAGGTGGCAGCGGGCAGGGATCGAGAGATTTGGTGACCACTTTCTGGATGAGGGTTTTCTGAGTTTGTAGGAGGAGTTTGAGTTGCCAAGTGAGAACGGATTCCGTTACCTGCAAGTGAGGGATTTTGTACAAAGGAAGGTCTCGAGCTTTCCATGCCTCCCGCAAAGGGGGATACAGGATAAGGTGATGTTGAGGACAGGGGTTTGGGAGGGGATCGTCTCGGACATCTATAAGGAGCTGATGGAGTGGGAGAGAGCCCCAATAGGGGAGGTGAAGAGAAAGTGGAAAGAAGAGTTGGGGCAGGGGAGGGAGGGGTTGGTGGCTGGGTTATGGGACGAGGCCCTGCGGAGAGTTAACACGTCCTCACCGTGTGCCAGGCTCAGCCTGATCCAGTTCAAAGCGGTCCACAGGGCTCATATGACTGTGGCTCGGATTAGCAGGTTCTTAGTGCACACCAGTCTTCCACCTCCTCTATGTGGAGGATGTCCTGCGAATAATGTACACATGTTCTGGGCGTGTCCGAGGCTGAGGGGCTTTTGGCAGGCATTTGCGAACGTCATGTCAGAGGTCCTGCAAGGGAGGGTGGCTCCAAGTCCAGAGGTGGCGATCTTTGGAGTGTCGGAAGACCTGGGTGCCCGGGGTGGGGGGGGGGTGGAGAGAGGCCGTTTTGACCTTTGCTTCCCTGGTGGCCCAGAGGTGGATTTTACTGGGATGGAGGGACTCTGAGCCACCGAACTCGGGGGTTTCTTAGGCTTGAGAAAATTAAATTTGCCTTGAGGGGTTCGTTACAGGGGTTTGCTCGGACTTCTTCGAGAAAAATTAGACTGTGGGTCGGGGGGGGGGGGGCTTGGAAGTGACGAATAAGGGTAGGAAAACCAATGGCAAGAGGGCCGGGAAGGGCTGGCAGTGTGTTTTATAAGTGGTTGGGGTTTGTGTTCGGGGGGGGGGGGGGGGGGGGGGGGGGATGGTTATTTTGTTGTAGTGTTAAAATTATAAATGCCTCAATACAATATTTTCTGAAAGAAAAAAAATGTTATGATAATTGGGATCTTTTTTACCTCATTGGAACCAATTTGAATTGAAAAGGAACCCACCACCTGAAAAATTTGGGCTCTTTGGCCTGTTGATGGTCGGCCCTTTTACAAATGGTGCCATCTGTGTTAATGGGATGGCAAGTCTACTGGTCCCTTTTGCTGAGGCTTTACAGTGCTGTAAACACCCAATTTCAGTGAGTTAATACTCTTTCGGCGTGTTCTTCAAAAGAATAAAGATAAATGGAGTGGATTGATCATTCAAGAAGAACAATCGACCCAACGCCTTTTACATAAATGGTCCCTTTTGGATAAACCATAAAGCAGCCTACCAGCCTTCTTACTGTATCCAGAAATCCCCTTCTCTTTTCCCTCCAAAAACACATTAATTACCTAATGAACTCATTGGGTTTTTTTCCTCCCCAACAAGCCAGCATTTGTTGCCCATCCCTAATTACTCTATTAGCTATTCTGCACTGTTGGCCTGATATTGCATAACAGATTTTCACGCCTGCAGTGCACATAAGTTCTGAAGATTGGTCTTTACGTTAGCACCACAACAGTGGCATTCACAGCAAGCCAACATGTAGTCCATGCTCAGTTATAAGAACATAAGAACTAGGAGCAGGAGTAGGCTATGTGGCCCTTCAAGCCTGCTCCGCCATTCAATGAGATCATGGCTGATCTTTTGTGGACTCGGCTCCACTTTCCCGCCCGAACACCATATGAAATGAAATTTGCTTATTGTCATAAGTAGGCTTCAAATGAAGTTACTGTGAAAAGCCCCTAGTCGCCACATTCCGGCGCCTGTTCGGGGAGGCTGGTACGGGAATGGAACCGTGCTGCTGGCCTGCCTTGGTCTGCTTTAAAAGCCAGCGATTTAGCCTAGTGTGCTAAACCAGCCTCTATTCCTTTATTCTTCAAAAAACTATCTGTCTTTATCTTGAAAATGTTTAATGAAGGAGCCTCAACTGCTTCGCTGGGCAGGGAATTCCATAGATTCACAACCCCTTGGGTGAAGAAGTTCCTCCTAAGCTCAGTCCTAAATCTACTTCCTCTTATTTTGAGGCTATGCCCCCTAGTTCTGCTTTCATCCGCCAGTGGAAACAGCCTCCCTGCATCTATCCTATCTATTTTGCGACTCATGCACTAGGACACCCAGGTCCCTCTGCACAGCAGCATGTTTTAATATTTTATCATTTAAATAATCCCTTTTGCTGTTATTCCAACCAAAATGGATAACCTCATATTTGTCAACATTGTATTCCGTCTACCAGACCCTCGCCCATTCACTTGGGGACCAAGGACACATTGCCCTTGGTCCCCAACTCCAAATCATCTATGTAAATTGTGAACAATTGTGGTCCCAACACTGATCCCTGAGGGACACCACTAGCTACAGATTGCCAACCAGAGAAACACCCATTAATCCCCACTCTTTGCTCTTTATTAATTAACCAAACCTCTATCAATGCTACTACTTTACCCTTAACGCCATGCATCATTATCTTACGCAGCAACCTTTGGTGTGGAACCTTGTCAAAAGTTGTAGAAGACTTCAGCTTTGAATGATCATTTTGGATATAATCAAATCTGTTCAGTATGCTATCTTTGCTGGTGAAGCCACTGATAGTATAGTTATCATTAAGTTCTGTTAAAGATCAATTGATTGTATAGTTAGCATTGGAGGCAATAAAACATGTCTTCACCAAAATATGTTAATACACAAATTCAGGCATATTTTTTTTCTGCACCCAGTAATTCTGTTGTCTTCTTCCCTTCCCCATTCCCCTACCCCCCTTTGATTGGCCCACTGCAACCTATCGCATGTAGACGTCACGGCTATTATTTTTGTGGTGGCCAGTAGTAGCTACAACATGGTTATAAGGGAAGACAATAACACCAATCGACTCCGAGAAGCTCTTGATCTCTTCAAAAGCATCTGGAACAACAGGTAAAAAATAATCTTGCCTTTATTTTTCCCACCCACACTCTAGTCATCATTTGATTGTCAACATTCGTGCCACACAAGTGCCAGGCAATGGCCATCTCCAACAAGGGAAAATGTAACCATCTTCCCCTGACATTCAACGGCATTACCATCGCTGAATCCCCCACTATCGACATCCTGGGGATTACCATTGACCACAAATTGAACTAGCCATATAAATACTGTGGCTCCAGGGCTAGGAAGTCTGAGGCAAGTAACTCACCTTCTGACTCCCCAAATCCTGCCCACCATCTATATGGCACAATGGCATACTCTCCACTCGCCTGAGTGAGTGCAACCCCAACAGCACTCAAGAAGCTTGAGGCCATCCAGGACTTAGCAGCCCACTTCATCTTCACCCCATCCACCACCTTAAACATTCACTCCTACCAATGCCCATTGGCACCACTGTGTACCATGCAGCAACTCACCAAGGCTCCTTCAACAGTGCCTTCTAAAACTGCGGCTTTTACCAACTATAAGTACAAGGCAGCAGAAACCTGGAAACAGCAATACTTATAAGTTGCCCTCCAGGTCATTCACCACCCTGACTTGGAAACATATCGCTGCTCCTTCACTGCCACTGGGTCAAAATCCTGGAATTCCCTCCTTAACTGCACTGGGTGTACCAATACTGCATGGACTGCAGTGGTTCAAAAAGGAGACCCACACCACCTTCTCAAGGGCAATCAAGGATGGCCAATAAATGCTGGCCGAGCTAGCGGTGCCCACATCCCATGAAAGACAAAAAACACTTTTGAAGTTTCCCTGTTTAAAGGGTAACCGATGCTCTTTTTCCCCCCAAATGTTTAGGGCTGCGCTTGCTGCAATTTCCAGGTTTTTTTATGTCTCTTCTGACTTATAATTATTAGGAATTGGACTAAGACTTCACAAACTTAATTTGCTTTTGGCTTTTTTTTGTGGCCACGTATGAGAAGAAATGTCAAAGGCATATCCCTCAGCAGTGGCAGGGCTGCGGTTTGTTCCGTTCGACAGAATCATATTTTGATCAAGGGGATAGATTTCGAACAGGTCTAGCAACTCGGGACTGGGCAACCATGAGGTTTTGTGGGACATCAGCAGCAGAATTGTATCAACTACAATCTGCAACCCCATGGCCCAGCATATGCCCCACCAGCCAGAAAAACCCACAGCCAGCAGCCATCTTTCCTACTACAGCTCTCTACTCACAATTATGGGTTCAGAACTTTGACAATAGGCAGAATACAACCGCCGTGATCAGGCTATTGGCCTGGTGGTTACCCAATTGGAAGAGTGCCCAGAAGAAGCAGGCCCTTAATGTCTTAACACTCAGATTTTGGAAAATCTGTGCAGGGGCCTGATGGATTCAGACTGTGTTGAGCGGCAGGCACTTTGGGATGGTTGGCACCTAACCTGCAACCAGGCCAAATGTTTTCAGTATGAATAGGAATTCCGAAAGACTCCTGCACAATGTACTCATAGTCCGACCGAGAAATAAAATAGATAAATTCCAAATAAATGTTTGCTTCCATTAAAAGAAAGAAATACTTAATTTTTGCGATTCTGTCTGGACGTTTCCCCAATTTCATGTGTGAGATTCTTTTCACACAATTCTCCTGGAGGATTGGAAGGAGGGATCGGAGTGATTATTACCACAGCTTTGGCAGAAAATCCTGTTAGGGCCTCTTAAAAATAAATGAAAAATATATAAGTAGAGTAAACACTATTTCTCCAAATGTGATTATATTTGCAAGTACAATATGATTTGGTATTGGTTTTAAATGGCATAATATTGATACCTTTGATGCCTCTCTGTATATTTGTGGTAACATGCCACAAGACAGGAGGTTGTAGCTTTGATATTCTGTCTGTGCTGAGTTAGGTAATGGCAGCAAGGATAATATTACAGGTGCCAGAATTAGCCGTAGCTTGCCTGAACCAGGAAATGGGGAAAATGTCAGCTCGTTCCCACTCTTGCTCAGCATCCAGTGTCTCCTGCTGTGGAGCTGATGTGAAGTGCGGATGTTAGATGAGGTCAGAGTTAGGTTTGGCAGTGATGCGTTCCATAGTTGAACACCCAGCATGGGCTCTTGGCTAAAGGATGGTCACTTGTACTACATGTTTGAGAATGATCAACATCTGAGGAAGTATAATCACAGCAGGGGAAGAGAGAGAGAGGAAGAAACAAATTACATGATGTAACTTCAGATACTTCAGTTTGTTACATAGACCCAGGCCATTTGACCCAGCTTTTATGCTCCAGAACAACCTCCTCCCACCTCTCTTCAGCTAAACTCATCAGCATATCCTTGTTTGGTATCTGGTGGTCTGCTGAGAAGCTGTGACGATCTGGCTGGCTGAGAACATTGCAGTACTGGCACAGTAATTAACTATAATCTCCAACGGACAAAAAAATGTACCTTATGTAATGCACTTTATAAAAACTCTTTTACATTGCTGCAGGACTTGTGACCAATTTCAGGTACAGCATAAAATTTGAAACCTTGCAACATATATATAGATATATACTTAATGATCCACAACCAAGAAGTTGACGGGGGTGGGTGATGCAGCATTTCAGTGCAGCTTGGCAGGGTGCATATTTTACACGTGTGGGACATTAGCCTAAATCCCATCCATTTACTGCCTTTGGAGCAAGCTATTGGTGAGGATGTTTGCTGACGGACAGGTACACTGGGCCAATGGCTTCCTTCTCAACTATATCCTTTTAAGATTCTGAAGGCCACAACTCTATTTCAGTGCCTTGTTCGAGGGCTGCTTTGGTTTGTGGCAGCGTGCTATATGCATATGAACAAAGGTACAGATTAGGAGCTTGAGTAGGCCAGCTCTGCCTTTGAATAAGATCTTGGCTGATCATGGGCAGGACTGGGACTGGTATCCTTGGGGGGGGGGGGGGGGGGGGGGAGTTGCTGGAGCATCTAGGGAGGGTTTAAACCAATATGGCAGGGGGGTGGCAACCTATGTAAGGATTCAGAGCAGGGGGAATCAAGAACAAGAGAAAAAGACAGCAAGGAAAATAAGAAAGTGATAGGCAGAGAAATCAAGGGCCAGATCCGATAAGGGCACAGTAAAAAAATATAGTAGGGATGAGACAAGATACATTAAAAGGATTAGCCTTCAGGTTTTGCAACTGGGGGCAGCACGGTGGCTAGCACAACTGCCTCACAGCGCCAAAATCCCAAGTTCGAACCCAGCCCTGGGTCACTGTCCGTGTGGAGTTTGCACATTCTCCCCGTGTTTGCGTGGGTTTCGCCCCCATAACCCAAAGATGTGCAGGGTAGGTGGATTGGCCACGCTAAATCGCCCCTTAATTGGAAAAAATGAATTGGGTACTCTTAAATTTATTTTTTAAAAGGCTTGGAGCATTCAAAATATAATGGATGAATTAATTGGGCAGATAGACGTAAAGGGATATGATATAGTTTGGATTAGTGACGAAATGTGAGGTTATCTGATTTGGTAGCAAAAATAGGAAGGCTGATTATTATTTGAATGGGTGTAAATTAAGAGAGGTGGATACTCAGCGGGACCTGAATGTCCCTGTGCATCAGTTGCAGGTACAGCAGGTAGTAAAGAAGGCAAATGGTATGTTAGCCTTCATAGCGCGAGGATTTGAGTTAAGGGATAGGTATATTTTACTGTAATTGTATAAGGCATTGGTGTGGCCACACCAGAAGTATTGTGTGCAGTTTTGGGGTCCTTATCTGAGGAAGGATGTTCTTGCTATGGAGGGAGTGCAGGGGTTTACCAGGCTGATTCCTGGGATGGCAGGACTGTCATATGAGAAGAGACTAAGCCAGTTAGGATTATATTCATTGGAGTTTAGAAGAGTGAGGGGGATCTCATAGAAATTTATAAAATTCTAACAGGATTAGACAGGGTAGATTCAGAAAGAATGTTCCTGATGATTGGAGAGTCCAGAACTTGGGGTCAGAGTTTGAGGATAAGGAATAAACCTTGTAGGACTGAGGTGAGGAAAAATGTCTTCATCCAGAGAGTGGGGAATCTGTGGAATTCACTACCACAAAAAGTAGTTGAGGCCAAAACGTTGTGTAATTTCAAGGAGTTAGATATAACTCTAGGGGCTAAAGGGATCAAGGGATATGGGGGGGATCAGGGTATTGGACTTGATGATCAACAATGATCATAATGAATGGCAGAGTTGGCTCGAATGGCCGAATGACCTCCGCCTGCTTCTGTTTTCTCCACATTTTCCTAGTCTGATCTAATTGTGGCCTCAACTCCACATTCTGCCTACCCCCGATAACCTTTTACTCCCTCGGTAGTCAAGAATCTGTCTACCTCTGTCTTAAAAATATTCATTCACCCTGCGCCTGGGGAAGGGAGTTCAAAAGATTCACAACCTTCTTGGGAGAAAAGATTTCTCCTCATCTCCATCTTAAATTTTTAAGTTTTAAACTGTGTTCCCTAGTTCTAGTCTCTTCCACCGGGGGAAACGTCCTTTCAGCACCCTGTCAGGTCCCCTCAAGATCGTATATGTTTCATTAAAATCACCTCTCAATGTTCTAAACCCTGAAAGATACAGGCCAGCCTGTTGAACCGTCCCTCTTATGATAACCCCCTCACCCCAGGTATCCGTTGAGTGAACCTTCTCTGAACTGCTTCTAACCATGCATTGATACCCTTCCTTAAGCAAGAAGACCAAAACTGTACACAGTACTCTAGATAAAGTCCCACAAATGCCCTGCTGTGTACTACGTAATTGTGAGTCTCCACATCCTGTCACTGCACACTCCGCAGCTTTATCTTCCACACTAGGAAACTAATAGTTCACAGACAAATGAAAGGACAAATTCACATTGACACCGATAAGAAATGTTGGGTGAGTTGCAAGTAACCCTTGGGCCATGTTAGATGTGTACTACAGTGTGACTATTGCTCAAATTCCAGATAACACGACACCACCTAAGTAGAATGAGCTGTTTTACCATGTGCTTGTTGTTGTCCCTTCGCTAGGTGGCTGCGGACCATTTCTGTCATCCTCTTCTTGAACAAGCAAGACCTTCTGGCTGAAAAAGTGTTGGCAGGAAAATCCAAAATTGAAGACTATTTTCCAGAGTATATACGCTATACTACACCAGATGATGGTAATGGTTTCAGTGACTTATAAATTGTGCCGAGCTTTTTTAGGAACATGGAGCAAAGGAACAGTGGGAGGCCATTTAACCCCTCAAGCCTGTTCTCCCATTCAGTGAGATTGTGCCTTATCTGTGGCCTAACTTCACCCACTGGCCTTAACTTCCATTCCCTTAATACCCTTGCCGAGCAAGAAATCTATCGATCTCTGATCTAAAATTCACAAATGACCCAGCGTTATTGCTGATAAAGAGACATTCTGTCAAAGATTTCTGTCTTGCCCCCACTCATCCGTACAGATGCAAGAATACCAAATTTCAAAGGGAACAGAATTTATACTGCATGAGAAAACAGGGTGCTGATTGATTTGCCAGTGGACTCTGGTCAGGTATTGCCATGGAGAATGCACCAGGGTACAGTTATCCCCCAAGCTTTTGATTTGAGTCAGAAAAGGCCAGTCGACTCTGCCATGGGGAATGCACCCATTTTACCTCAATAAACTAATTGCTCACGTGCCTTGATTGCATTTGTAAAGATGAGAAGTATTTTAAGTGAATTTATCGATGGCCTGTAAGGACTTTCTCAGTTCATTTATCATTGTTCAGGCCTCCCTCTGTCATATACCCTTATCCTTTCCTTTTAATGTATCCTTTTTGTTTAATCTCACCCTTTGATCTGGGATAATAGCCACTTTGGCGTTTTCACTCTTGGAATGCCATCAAATACTTGTATAAAACTTGCATTTTTGAAGTGGCATAATCTTAGAACCCCCCACTGCCCCCCTCTCCAAAATGAGGTGCGTTAAAGAAACAGTGCGCCTGAATTTAAATTTTTGGCATTAATTTCATTTTTGGAGCCATTCAAATGTCTATCAGAGGCAAGTCCGCCCGTCAGCCTTCCAATTATTGACCGATTCACTTCAACAAATCTTGGTATGATTGATAGCAAAACAGTAACAATTAATAAACTGTTTCTTGAACTGAGATTTATTTTTTTTAATTCATTGCTTCTTTGTTTTGGGAACAGCAACCCCAGAGCCTGGAGAAGACACACGAGTTACCAGAGCAAAATATTTTGTACGGGATGAGTTTCTTGTGAGTATTCAATTGAGATTAATGCAGTGTTGGGAAAGAAATCCATGCAACAGAACTGCTGCTTGTGAACCAAAAGCAAAATCCTGCAGATGCTGGAAATCTGAAATAAAGACATAAACGCTAGAAATTCTCAGCAGGTCTGGCAGCATCGGTGGAGAGAAACAGAATTAATGTTCCAGGTCAAGAACCTTTCATCTGCCCCAGGAACACTCCTCTCCCTACACAGACAAGCTGAATATTTACAGCATTTCTGTTTCCAGTGGAGAGTTTTATGTTTCATTTCAAAAATTGAAGAGTAATGCCAAAACCCATAGTTTGAGAAGAATACAAGATAATGGACCCTACCCAAGGTTTTTCGCCATTTATGCTTCAGTGTGATTCTCTCCTCCTCTGTCTTTAGTTCAAGATTTTTTTTGTCTTACCCCTTCTTTCCCTACAATTGCATCTTCAAACTTTTTTATGGAGTATCAATGTAATTTGGTTTCATATTTACTATTATATTTTGATCTGGAATGGGCAGCATGGTGGCATAGTAGCTAGCACTGTTGCTTCACAGCGCCATTGTCCCTGGTTACATTCCGGCTTGGGTCACTGTCTGTGCGGAGTCTGCACGTTTTCCCCGTGTCTGGGTGGGTTTCCTCCGGGTGCTCGGGTTTCCACCCACAAGTCCCAAAAGACGTGATTATTAGGTGAATTGGACATTTCGAATTCTCCCTCAGTGTATCCGAACAGGTGCCAGAGTGTGGCGACTAGGGGATTTTCACAGTAACTTCATTGCCGCGTTAATGAAAGCCTACTTGTGACAATAATAAATGTTATTATTATGATAGGGAACAATAGGTGTTATAGGTCTGAATTCCCCAATATAACTTGACTAACCTTGTAAGATCTCTGTGCTCCTCCAATTCTGATCGCTTCCACATCCCTGATTTTCCACCCTCTGTCAATGGCAGCCATTCCTTCAGCTGCTTAGGCCCCAAGCTCTGGAATTCCCATACTAAAACTCCCTGGCTCTCTATTCATCTCTCCTCCTCAAAATGTATCCCTTTTAGTATCTCCTTGTCTGGCTAAGTGTCAAATGTTGTTTCGTAATGCTGCCATGAAGTGCCCCTTGGATTTTTAACTATGTTGAAGATGTTTTATAAATGCACATTACTGTTGCTCTAGTGATACAGTAAAGCTTGGTTTGCGGGTTTATGTGGCTGAACAATAAGAGGGTAAATCTGTAGTGTTACAAAGGGTACGTCCAGTGACTGAGTAACTTGGCAGTCTGGACATGCTCACAGCTGTTGTTTCTTTCCACAGAGGATCAGCACAGCAAGTGGAGATGGGCGCCATTATTGTTACCCTCACTTTACCTGTGCAGTAGACACAGAAAACATCCGCAGAGTATTCAATGACTGTCGAGACATTATTCAAAGAATGCATCTTCGCCAGTACGAACTGTTGTGATGGAGAAACAACCTGAGATCTTGATTTTTGGACTCCCTGATTCCTTTTTCTTAATGTGCCCGCACAGGGTGGAAGAAATACGAGTGAAGTGTGTCAACTTTGCTCTCTAAACTCTCTCTTCCTTCATTCCTTGATTCCTGTGTTCTCCCTCTCCATTTTATGCGCATCACATTGTTTTTTTTTAACTCTGCTTTTCCCTTTGCGGTTCCATTGAGCCCTCTGGCTACCTCTGTGTCTGACAGACGCCCGAGTACACCTCAGCCTGTCTCCCTGCAGGCTCGTAGCTCTACCGTCTAGTCGTCTCTGCCCTTGGGCAGCACATGATGGCACTACCTTCAGACCTCTCCCTGTCTGGGTTTCTTTTCAACACAACACTTGAGAGTACTTGATGGGGAAAATATATTAGGATGAAAATGCACTTTTTGCATCGGGTAATTAAAAAAAAACTGTCGAGGAAGTTCACACAATGTAGCAGCACCACGATATTTAATAGATTCACTGTTTTTGGCATTAAGACATGCAGGACGGCTGAAAGAAAAGGACCTCGTCTTGAGCCAGTGATGGCCAATGAAATAAAAAAAAGAGGCAGGATGTCCTACAAATAGGAGCAATTTTCTGAGGTCATTGGGACTACCGAGTCTCACCACATCTTAGATCTTGAACAGAAACTGCTTCGGTCTATACACCTAGGCTGAAAACTATCACACACTAATGTTTGTTCAAGCTGTCCATTATGATCCCTTAGCTTCGATCATGTATGGACAAATAGTCCTACATTTGTTTTTTTTTGGTTTGTTTTACTGCTGATTATTATCTTGTACAGACTGTAAAATGTATTATTTTGTACAACTTTATTGAAGAAAAATACTTGTAGAAGATCTTTGTGCCTTGATTATGGCCGTACCTGTAAAATGAGCTAAGATGTAAGTATGTTTGATTGCGCTGTACAGCTTTATGTCCAAACCCTGTCTACAGTAGTGGCTGGAGATGGGGGCGTTTATCTGTAGAGATTAGTTTTTTTCTGGTTTATAAAGAAGGAAAATGCTCTTTAGTAAAAGAAAACCTGTATAAATTATGCAAATTAACCACTTACCTTTACAAGAAGAGGTCAGAGGTGACGAGATGTTGCAACATCATTGCCTTGTTTTGGATTCTCAGCTTTAACACATCGGAATCCATCCAAGTGTCCAAAATGCAACATGGAATTATTTCTATGGGAACCAAGGTTTTTTTGCTAGAAGTATACATGTTTGGTAATTCTTCGGTCATTCATAGACTTTCACAAATGCGCAGGCATTGTGAATGTGTGAGCACCATTAGATAGGGTCTTAAATCCTTGTACCAACAGCAGCTTTTATTGTGCAAGTAAATAGTAAGAAACGGTAAAAAAAAATACTAAGGTGTAAACCTTTGTGTCTGGCCTAAGAGAATTACATAATGACATTTTTATTTCTCTTTTAATAAAGAGATATGTTAGAAAAGTTTATTTTAAATATTGTAGAATTTGAGATGTGTGGAAAATTTCTCAGACTTGAATAATTTATGCAAATCACATTCTCAGAACAAGTTGTGGTACAGTAAGGAAGAAAAAGCAAAAATCACTGTAGCAATAAGGCATGTCCTTTTTAGTGACTATTACACTGCTTTATATTTTATACTTAGGTGTTTTATGTCTCTGTGAGTATATACTTTTCATGTGTCTGAGATAACTTGTACAATTTGTACAATGTTAAAAAAAATTACAGTTGCAATAACGGAAACCCAGTTAAGTGTTAGTTCTATACTTTAAAATGGAGACCTGACGTGAAATATCTTCCCCGCGCCCCCCCCCCCCCCCCCCGCCCACTGTGCGTATCGTTTGGAGTTTTATTTTTGCCACCTCTATGCTTAATTAACATCTACCTTTGCAAAACCTAACTACGTTTCTAAGTAGGGAAGATGAGGAGAGGTGTTCATGTCAGGGGAACACATCTTACCTATAAAATATCGAGGCAAGCTTTGCACCACATGTTGATTTTCTATTAATGAATCAGATTGTGTTTATTGCTGTAGAGGTGATAAGATATCTTGTCCTCCCGTCTCCAATGCTGTGAAATTGAAATTCTCAAACTGAGAGCTCATCAGATCGATCAAGACTGACATGAGACCAAAATCCATAGTGTAACAGTTATAATCTGCTCTGCATTGCAAAACTCTAGCACATGCAGAAATTTTCACCTGTATTTTTGAATTCCACGATATTTTTCTAGGTGTAAATGACAGTAAACAGATGGTTTATAAATGGCTTTACAATTTAATGTCACAGTGCACAAACCTGGCGCAAATACAATAGGCCAAGTGGTCTCCTCCTGTGCCATAAACTATCTAGGATTCTTCCCTGCCATTAGGTGCTAGTAATCTAAAGCAATGTTTTGGAAACTGGATGTTGCACTTGGTAGTCTTTCTGCCCCCTCCCCCGCGATCCAAGCTTGGAATTCAGCACAAACCTTTGGCATCAAAATCATGTCTCACTGTTGGCTGTAAAGGTTCTTTATAGAATTTACAGTGCTGAAGGAGGCCATTTGGCCCATCGAGTCTGCACAGGCCCTTGGAAAGAGCACCCCAGTCAAGCCCCAACCTCCACCCAACCTTTTTACTTGGACATGAAGACAACTTAGCAGGCCAATCCACCTAACCTGCACTTCTTTGGACTGGGAGGAAACCAGAGCATCCAGAGGAAACCCACGCAGACATTGGGAGAACGTGCAAACTCCACACAGAGAGTAACCCGAGGCCAGAATTGAACCTGGGACCCTGGAACTGAGAGGCAGCAGTGCTAACCACTGTGCCACCCTGTGTGAAATAGGCTTGATTACAGGCTCATAGTCCAGGAACAACCAATTGCCTAGATGGTGCTATTTTTGAGTTTGGGTTTAGTTTACTTGCTATATAGAACATAACAGTGGTGGCTTGCATTTGATCCTGAGCAAGACGTGTTCAATGCTACCTCTTCGTGACAGTAATGGAAAAAGGAGTTCTGTGCCCCCAAGCAAAAAAAAAATCATGCAGGTCATAATATGTGAAATAAAAATATCTTCTGGTGGACAAGCATTTTACTATTAATTTAAAGAAAGGTGCTTTGTGTCAGGTGATCTGGGCACAAGAAGAGCACAAAATCAAGTTGTGTCAATACATATATTACAGTTTATTTTTCAAAATAATTTTTGATGGGTTGGAACAATGAAGCCAAAACTACAGGATTTTGATCTTTCTTGAATGATCTATTATTGCACTTTAACTCTCCTTGTCAGTAACAAAGGAAACCATCTGTCTTCCAAAAAGACGATATTTGGCAGGAATGCCACTCACTCACATAACAGAGACCATTCCTAGCAAGTATTGTGTATTGGGAGTTCTTCATTAATTCTGATGAAATCCGATAATATGGGAGTTGGGATCCAGTTAAGTCCAACCAGGATAACATCTCATATCCTTGGGAGTCTTTTTTTTTTTTAAGTGTAAATTAATCTTTGTATAAAAATGTTTGTAATGTTTTATTGTAATGACATTTCCAAAGGATCATAAAGTTTGCTGATCAATTATATAAATTAATAACTTTATAGAGATTAGTTGAAGTCATCCAGAGCAGGGCCACGCTTTAGGGGCGAGGTTAGTGCTCATCTTATAGAAGGATCTAAATGTAGATATTTCTGAAAGGATCTTGATTGTGATAAGTCTTGGTGATGAAAATTTCTAATGTTTTCAAGTACAACAGTGAGCAATTAATGTCCAAGACATATCATTATTTCAAATCTTCCTTTGAAAAGAGCAGACACGTTTAGGAGAGCAACAAAAATGTATTTTCAGATTGATAAATGAATATGTGGTACACCCATAAAATAGATAATTATGTAAAATGTTAGTTAATACTCCAGTGTGACTCAAGAATTTACTATTCATTAGCAGAACTGTAGAGATAAATGTCATTCCAGGGGGAATGAGGACATTGCAGTTAGTCTTATTGAGAAAAAGGAATGTAGCTGAGATTCTTGGAATCCCTATAGTGAAGAAGGGGGCCATTCAGCCCATCGAGCTTGCATGACCCTCTGAAAGAGCACACTATCTCGGCCCAATCCCCCCACCCTATACCAAAGAACAAAGAACAAAGAAATGTACAGCACAGGAACAGGCCCTTCGGCCCTCCAAGCCCGTGCCGACCATACTGCCCGACTAAACTACAATCATCTACACTTCCTGGGTCCGTATCCTTCTATTCCCATCCTATTCATATATTTGTCAAGATGCCCCTTAAATGTCCCTATCGTCCCTGCCTCCACTACCTCCTCCGGTAGTGAGTTCCAGGCACCCACTACCCTCTGCGTAAAAAACTTGCCTCGTACATCTACTCTAAACTTTGCCCCTCTCACCTTAAACCTATGCCCCCTAGTAATTGACCCCTCTACCCTGGGGAAAAGCCTCTGACTATCCACTCTGTCTATGCCCCTCATAATTTTGTATACCTCTATCAGGTCGCCCCTCAACCTCCTTCGTTCCAGTGAGAACAAACCGAGTTTATTCAATCGCTCCTCATAGCTTATGCCCTCCATACCAGGCAACATTCTGGTAAATCTCTTCTGCACCCTCTCTAAAGCCTCCACATCCTTCTGGTAGTGTGGCGACCAGAATTGAACACTATACTCCAAGTGTGGCCTAACTAAGGTTCTATACAGCTGCAACATGACTTGCCAATTCTTATACTCAATGCCCCGGCCAATGAAGGCAAGCATGCCGTATGCCTTCTTGACTACCTTCTCCACCTGTGTAGCCCCTTTCAGTGATCTGTGGACCTGTACTCCTAGATCTCTTTGACTTTCAATACTCTTGAGGGTTCTACCATTCACTGTATATTCCCTACCTGCATTAGCCCTTCCAAAATGCATTACCTCACATTTGTCCAGGTTAAACTCCATCTGCCATCTCTCCGCCCAAGTCTCCAGACAATCTAAATCCTGCTGTATCCTCAGACAGTCCTCATCGCTATCCGCAATTCCACCAACCTTTGTGTCGTCTGCAAACTTACTAATCAGACCAGTTACATTTTCCTCCAAATCATTTATATATACTACAAAGAGCAAAGGTCCCAGCACTGATCCCTGTGGAACACCACTGGTCACAGCCCTCCAATTAGAAAAGCATCCCTCCATTGCTACCCTCTGCCTTCTATGGCCTAGCCAGTTCTGTATCCACCTTGCCAGTTCACCCCTGATCCCGTGTGACTTCACCTTTTGTACTAGTCTACCATGAGGGACCTTGTCAAAGGCCTTACTGAAGTCCATATAGACAACATCTACTGCCCTACCTGCATCAATCATCTTAGTGACCTCCTCGAAAAACTCTATCAAGTTAGTGAGACACGACCTCCCCTTCACAAAACCGTGCTGCCTCTCACTAATACGTCCATTTGCTTCCAAATGGGAGTAGATCCTGTCTCGAAGAATTCTCTCCAGTAATTTCCCTACCACTGAAGTAAGGCTCACCGGCCTGTAGTTCCCGGGATTATCCCTGCCACCCTTCTTAAACAGAGGAACAACATTGGCTATTCTCCAGTCCTCCGGGACATCCCCTGAAGACAGCGAGGATCCAAAGATTTCTGTCAAGGCCTCAGCAATTTCCTCTCCAGCCTCCTTCAGTATTCTGGGGTAGATCCCATCCGGCCCTGGGGACTTATCTACCTTAATATTTTTTAAGACACCCAACACCTCGTCTTTTTGGATCACAATGTGACCCAGGCTATCTACACCCCCTTCTCCAGACTCAACATCTACCAATTCCTTCTCTTTGGTGAATACTGATGCAAAGTATTCATTTAGTACCTCGCCCATTTCCTCTGGCTCCACACATAGATTCCCTTGCCTATCCTTCAGTGGGCCAACCCTTTCCCTGGCTACCCTCTTGCTTTTTATGTAAGTGTAAAAAGCCTTGGGATTTTCCTTAACCCTATTTGCCAATGACTTTTCATGACCCCTTCTAGCCCTCCTGACTCCCTGCTTAAGTTCCTTCCTACTTTCCTTATATGCCACACAGGCTTCGTCTGTTCCCAGCCTTTTAGCCCTGACAAATGCCTCCTTTTTCTTTTTGACGAGGCCTACAATATCATTCGTCATCCAAGGTTCCCGAAAATTGCCGTATTTATCTTTCTTCCTCACAGGAACATGCCTGTCCTGTATTCCTATCATCTGACACTTGAAAGCCTCCCACATGTCAGATGTTGATTTGCCCTCAAACATCCGCCCCCAATCTATGTTCTTCAGTTCCCGCCTAATATTGTTATAATTAGCCTTCCCCCAATTTAGCACATTCATCCTCGGACCACTCTTATCCTTGTCCACCAGTACTTTAAAACTTACTGAATTGTGGTCACTGTTACCGAAATGCTCCCCTACTGAAACATCTACCACCTGGCCGGGCTCATTCCCCAATACCAGGTCCAGTACCGCCTCTTCCCTAGTTGGACTGTTTACATATTGTTTTAAGAAGCCCTCCTGGATGCTCCTTACAAACTCTGCCCCGTCTAAGCCCCTGGCACTAAGTGAGTCCCAGTCAATATTGGGGAAGTTGAAGTCTCCCATCACCACAACCCTGTTGTTTTTACTCTTTTCCAAAATCTGTCTACCTATCTGCTCCTCTATCTCCCGCTGGCTGTTGGGAGGCCTGTAGTATACCCCCAACATTGTGACTGCACCCTTCTTATTCCTGATCTCTACCCATATAGCCTCACTGCCCTCTGAGGTGTCCTCTCGCTGTATAGCTGTGATACTCTCCTGAACAAGTAGCGCAACTCCGCCTCCCCTTTTACATCCCCCTCTATCCCGCCTGAAACATCTAAATCCTGGAACGTTTAGCTGCCAATCCTGCCCTTCCCTCAACCAGGTCTCTGTAATGGCAACAACATCATAGTTCCAAGTAGTAATCCAAGCTCTAAGTTCATCTGCCTTACCCGTAATGCTCCTTGCATTAAAACATATGCACTTCAGGCCACCAGACCCGCTGTGTTCAGCAACTTCTCCCCGTCTGCTCTGCCTCAGAGCCACACTGTCCCTATTCCCTAGTTCTCCCTCAACGCTCTCACCTTCTGACCTATTGCTCCCGTGCCCACTTATTGATAATCCCAACCAACCTATCCCTGTAATCCGACCCAACCTTTGAAGATTAAGGGGCAATTAATCATGGTCAATCCACCTAACCTGTAGATCTTTGGACTATGGGAGGAAACGGGAGGACCCGGAGGAAATGCACGCAGACCCGGGTAGACACTGCAAATTCCACGCAGGCAGTCATCTGAGGTCAGAATCTAACCTGGTGCTGTGAGGCAGCAGTGCTAACCACTGCCACCGTGCTGCCCCTTGATCTGATCACACTTTGCAGCTTCCTGGAAGTTGCATCGGTCAGAATTGAATTAAACTAATTTTCCTTGTGGTTGAACTGACTTCATATGCATACTACCAACCATGGAGTGAGTAAACTGACTGTGTAAATCCTACCAACCATGGACTGAGTAAACTGACTGTGTAAATCCTACCAGCCATGGAGTGAGTGAACTGACTGAATACTACCAACCATGGAGTGAGTAAACTGACTATGTGAATACTACCAACCATGGAGTGAGTAAACTCACTATGTGAAAACCACCAACCATGGAATGAGTGAACTGACTGCAGGTGAATACTACCAACCATGGAGTGAGTGAACTGACTGTGAATACTGCCAACCATGGAGTGAGTGAACTGACTATGTGAATACTACCAACCATGGAGTGAGTAAACTGACTATGTGAATACTACCAACCATGGAATGAGTGAACTGACTGCAGGTGAAGACTACCAACCATGGAGTGAGTGAACTGACTGTGAATACTGCCAACCATGGAGTGAGTGAACTGACTATGTGAATACTACCAAGATTGGAGTGAATGAACTATGTGAATACCACCAACCATGGACTGAGTAAACTGACTGTAGGTGAATACTACCAACCATGGAGTGAGTAAACTGACTATATGAACACTACCAACCATGGAGTGAGTGAATACTACCAACCATGGAGTGAGTGAACTGACTGCAGGTGAATACTACCAACCATGGAGTGAGTAAACTGACTGCAGGTGAATACTACCAACCATGGAGAGATTAAACTGACTATGTGAATACTACCAACCATGGAGTGAGTAAACTGACTGTAGGTGAATACTACCAACCATGGAGTGAGTAAACTGACTGTAGGTGAATACTACCAACCATGGAGTGAGTAAACTGACTGTGAATACTACCAACCATGGAGTGAGTAAACTGACTGTAGGTGAATACTACCAACCATGGAGTGAGTCAACTGACTATGTGAATACTACCAACCATGGAGTGAGTAAACTGACTATGTGAATACGACCAACCATGGAATGAGTGAACTGACTGCAGGTGAATACTACCAACCATGGAGTGAGTGAACTGACTGTGAATACTGCCAACCATGGAGTGAGTGAACTGACTATGTGAATACTACCAAGATTGGAGTGAGTGAACTATGTGAATACCACCAACCATGGAGTGAGTAAACTGACTGTAGGTGAATACTACCAACCATGGAGTGAGTAAACTGACTGTAGGTGAATACTACCAACCATGGAGTGAGTAAACTGACTGTGAATACTACCAACCATGGAGTGAGTGAACTGACTGGAGGTGAATGCTACCAACCATGGAGAGAGTAAACTGACTATGTGAATACTACCAACCATGGAGTGAGTAAACTGTCTGCAGGTGAATACTACCAACCATGGAGTGAGTAAACTGACTGTAGGTGAATACTACCAACCATGGAGTGAGTAAACTGACAATGTGAATACTACCAACCATGGAGTGAGTAAACTGACTGTGAATACTACCAACCATGGAGTGAGTAAACTGACTGTGAATACTACCAACCATGGAGTGAGTAAACTGACTGTAGGTGAATACTACCAACCATGGAGTGAGTAAACAGACTATGTGAATACTACCAACCATGGAGTGAGTAAACTGACTGTGAATACTACCAACCATGGAGTGAGTGAACTGACTGCAGGTGAATACTACCAACCATGGAGTGAGTAAACTGACTGTAGGTGAATACTACCAACCATGGAGTGAGTAAACTGACTGTAGGTGAATACTACCAACCATGGACTGAGTGAACTATGTGAATACTACCAACCATGGACTGAGTAAACTGACTGTAGGTGAATACTATCAACCATGGAGAGAGTAAACTGACTATTTGAATACTACCAACCATGGAGTGAGTAAACTGACTGTAGGTGAATACGACCAACCATGGATAGAGTAAACTGACTGTGAGTACTACCAACCATGGAGTGAGTAAACTGACTGTAGGTGAATACGACCAACCATGGAGTGAGTGAACTGACAATGTGAATACTACCAACCATGGAGTGAGTAAACTGACTGTGAATACTACCAACCATGGAGTGAGTAAACTGACTGTGAATACTACCAACCATGGAGTGAGTGAACTGACTGCAGGTGAATACTACCAACCATGGAGTGAGTAAACTGACTGTAGGTGAATACTACCAACCATGGAGTGAGTGAACTGACTGCAGGTGAATACTACCAACCATGGAGTGAGTAAACTGACAATGTGAATACTACCAACCATGGAGTGAGTAAACTGACTGTGAATACTACCAACCATGGAGTGAGTAAACTGACTGTGAATACTACCAACCATGGAGTGAGTGAACTGACTGCAGGTGAATACTACCAACCATGGAGTGAGTAAACTGACTGTAGGTGAATACTACCAACCATGGAGTGAGTAAACTGACTGTAGGTGAATACTACCAACCATGGAGTGAGTAAACTGACTGTGAATACTACCAACCATGGAGTGAGTAAACTGACTGTGAATATTACCAACCATGGAGTGAGTGAACTGACTGCAGGTGAATACTACCAACCATGGAGTGAGTAAACTGACGGTATGTGAATACTATCAACCATGGAGTGAGTGAACTGACTTTGTGAATACTATCAACCATGGAGTGAGTGAACTGACTGTAGGTGAATACTACCAACCATGGAGTGAGTAAACTGACTGTAGGTGAATACTACCAACCATGGAGTGAGTAAACTGACTGTCGGTGAATACGACCAACCATGGAGTGATAAAACTGACTATTTGAATACTACCAACCATGGAGTGAGTAAACTGACTGCAGGTGAATACTACCAACCATGGAGAGATTAAACTGACTATGTGAATACTACCAACCATGGAGTGAGTAAACTGACTGTAGGTGAATACTACCAACCATGGAGTGAGTAAACTGACTGTGAATACTACCAACCATGGAGTGAGTAAACTGACTGTAGGTGAATACTACCAACCATGGAGTGAGTCAACTGACTATGTGAATACTACCAACCATGGAGTGAGTAAACTGACTATGTGAATACTACCAACCATGGAATGAGTGAACTGACTGCAGGTGAATACTACCAACCATGGAGTGAGTGAACTGACTGTGAATACTGCCAACCATGTAGTGAGTGAACTGACTATGTGAATACTACCAAGATTGGAGTGAGTGAACTATGTGAATACCACCAACCATGGACTGAGTAAACTGACTGTAGGTGAATACTACCAACCATGGAGTGAGTAAACTGACTGTAGGTGAATACTACCAACCATGGAGTGAGTAAACTGACTGTGAATACTAACAACCATGGAGTGAGTAAACTGACTGTAGGTGAATACTACCAACCATGGAGTGAGTAAACTGACTGTAGGTGAATACTACCAACCATGGAGTGACTGAACTGACTGTGAATACTACCAGCCATGGAGTGAGTGAACTATGTGAATACTACCAACCATGGACTGAGTAAACTTTCTGTAGGTGAATGCTACCAACCATGGAGAGAGTAAACTGACTATGTGAATACTACCAACCATGGAGTGAGTAAACTGTCTGCAGGTGAATACTACCAACCATGGAGTGAGTAAACTGACTGTAGGTGAGTACTACCAACCATGGAGTGAGTAAACTGACAATGTGAATACTACCAACCATGGAGTGAGTAAACTGACTGTGAATACTACCAACCATGGAGTGAGTGAACTGACTGCAGGTGAATACTACCAACCATGGAGTGAGTAAACTGACTGTAGGTGAATACTACCAACCATGGAGTGAGTGAACTGACTGCAGGTGAATACTACCAACCATGGAGTGAGTAAACTGACAATGTGAATACTACCAACCATGGAGTGAGTAAACTGACTGTGAATACTACCAACCATGGAGTGAGTAAACTGACTGTGAATACTACCAACCATGGAGTGAGTGAACTGACTGCAGGTGAATACTACCAACCATGGAGTGAGTAAACTGACTGTAGGTGAATACTACCAACCATGGAGTGAGTAAACTGACTGTAGGTGAATACTACCAACCATGGAGTGAGTAAACTGACTGTGAATACTACCAACCATGGAGTGAGTAAACTGACTGTGAATATTACCAACCATGGAGTGAGTGAACTGACTGCAGGTGAATACTACCAACCATGGAGTGAGTAAACTGACGGTATGTGAATACTATCAACCATGGAGTGAGTGAACTGACTTTGTGAATACTACCAACCATGGAGTGAGTGAACTGACTGTAGGTGAATACTACCAACCATGGAGTGAGTAAACTGACTGTAGGTGAATACTACCAACCATGGAGTGAGTAAACTGACTGTCGGTGAATACGACCAACCATGGAGTGATAAAACTGACTATTTGAATACTACCAACCATGGAGTGAGTAAACTGACTGCAGGTGAATACTACCAACCATGGAGAGATTAAACTGACTATGTGAATACTACCAACCATGGAGTGAGTAAACTGACTGTAGGTGAATACTACCAACCATGGAGTGAGTAAACTGACTGTGAATACTACCAACCATGGAGTGAGTAAACTGACTGTAGGTGAATACTACCAACCATGGAGTGAGTCAACTGACTATGTGAATACTACCAACCATGGAGTGAGTAAACTGACTATGTGAATACTACCAACCATGGAATGAGTGAACTGACTGCAGGTGAATACTACCAACCATGGAGTGAGTGAACTGACTGTGAATACTGCCAACCATGTAGTGAGTGAACTGACTATGTGAATACTACCAAGATTGGAGTGAGTGAACTATGTGAATACCACCAACCATGGACTGAGTAAACTGACTGTAGGTGAATACTACCAACCATGGAGTGAGTAAACTGACTGTAGGTGAATACTACCAACCATGGAGTGAGTAAACTGACTGTGAATACTAACAACCATGGAGTGAGTAAACTGACTGTAGGTGAATACTACCAACCATGGAGTGAGTAAACTGACTGTAGGTGAATACTACCAACCATGGAGTGACTGAACTGACTGTGAATACTACCAGCCATGGAGTGAGTGAACTATGTGAATACTACCAACCATGGACTGAGTAAACTTTCTGTAGGTGAATGCTACCAACCATGGAGAGAGTAAACTGACTATGTGAATACTACCAACCATGGAGTGAGTAAACTGTCTGCAGGTGAATACTACCAACCATGGAGTGAGTAAACTGACTGTAGGTGAGTACTACCAACCATGGAGTGAGTAAACTGACAATGTGAATACTACCAACCATGGAGTGAGTAAACTGACTGTGAATACTACCAACCATGGAGTGAGTGAACTGACTGCAGGTGAATACTACCTACCATGGAGTGAGTAAACTGACGGTAGGTGAATACTACCAACCATGGAGTGAGTAAACTGACTGTAGGTGAATACTACCAACCATGGAGTGAGTAAACTGACAATGTGAATACTACCAACCATGGAGTGAGTAAACTGACTGTGAATACTACCAACCATGGAGTGAGTAAACTGACTGTAGGTGAATACTACCAACCATGGACTGAGTAAACTGACTGTAGGTGAATACTACCAACCATGGACTGAGTGAACTATGTGAATACTACCAACCATGGACTGAGTAAACTGACTGTAGGTGAATACTATCAACCATGGAGAGAGTAAACTGACTATTTGAATACTACCAACCATGGAGTGAGTAAACTGACTGTGAATACTACCAACCATGGAGTGAGTGAACTGACTGCAGGTGAATACTACCTACCATGGAGTGAGTAAACTGACGGTAGGTGAATACTACCAACCATGGAGTGAGTAAACTGACTGTAGGTGAATACTACCAACCATGGAGTGAGTAAACTGACAATGTGAATACTACCAACCATGGAGTGAGTAAACTGACTGTGAATACTACCAACCATGGAGTGAGTAAACTGACTGTAGGTGAATACTACCAACCATGGACTGAGTAAACTGACTGTAGGTGAATACTACCAACCATGGACTGAGTGAACTATGTGAATACTACCAACCATGGACTGAGTAAACTGACTGTAGGTGAATACTATCAACCATGGAGAGAGTAAACTGACTATTTGAATACTACCAACCATGGAGTGAGTAAACTGACTAGGTGAATACTACCAAGCATGGATAGAATAAACTGACTGTGAATACTACCAACCATGGAGTGAGTAAACTGACTGTAGGTGAATACGACCAACCGTGGAGTGAGTAAACTGACTATATGAATACTACCAACCATGGAGTGAGTAAACTGACTATGTGAATACTACCAACCATGGAGTGAGTGAACTGACTGCAGGTGAATACTACCAACCATGGAGTGAGTAAACTGACTGTGAATACTACCAACCATGGAGTGAGTAAACTGACAATGTGAATACTACCAACCATGGAGTGAGTAAACTGACTGTGAATACTACCAACCATGGTGTGAGTGAACTGACTGTAGGTGAATACTACCAACCATGGAGTGAGTGAACTGACTGTAGGTGAATACTACCAACCATAGAATGCGTGAACTGACTGCAGGTGAATACTACCAACCATGGAGTGAGTAAACTGACTATGTGAATACTACCAACCATGGAGTGAGTAAACTGACTGTAGGTGAATACTAGCAACCATGGAGTGAGTAAACTGACAATGTGAATACTACCAACCATGGAGTGAGTAAACTGACTGTGAATACTACCAACCATGGAGTGAGTAAACTGACTGTGAATACTACCAACCATGGAGTGAGTGAACTGACTGCAGGTGAATACTACCAACCATGGAGTGAGTAAACTGACTATGTGAATACTATCAACCATGGAGTGAGTGAACTGACTTTGTGAATACTACCAACCATGGAGTGAGTGAACTGACTGTAGGTGAATACTACCAACCATGGAGTGAGTAAACTGACTGTAGGTGAATACTACCAACCATGGAGTGAGTAAACTGACTGTCGGTGAATACTACCAACCATGGAGTGATAAAACTGACTATTTGAATACTACCAACCATGGAGTGAGTAAACTGACTGTAGGTGAATACTACCAACCATGGAGTGAGTCAACTGACTATGTGAATACTACCAACCATGGAATGAGTGAACTGACTGCAGGTGAATACTACCAACCATGGAGTGAGTAAACTGTCTGCAGGTGAATACTACCAACCATGGAGTGAGTAAACTGACTGTAGGTGAATACTACCAACCATGGAGTGAGTAAACTGTCTGCAGGTGAATACTACCAACCATGGAGTGAGTAAACTGACTGTAGGTGAATACTACCAACCATGGAGTGAGTAAACTGACTGTGAATACTACCAACCATGGAGTGAGTAAACTGACTGTAGGTGAATACTACCAACCATGGAGTGAGTGAACTGACTGCAGGTGAAAACTACCAACCATGGAGTGAGTAAACAGACTATGTGAATACTACCAACCATGGAGTGAGTAAATTGCCGGTGAATACTACCAACCATGGAGTGAGTAAACTGACTGTAGGTGAATACTACCAACCATGGAGTGAGTAAACTGACTGTCGGTGAATACTACCAACCATGGACTGAGTAAACTGACTGTAGGTGAATACTATCAACCATGGAGAGAGTAAACTGACTATTTGAATACTACCAACCATGGAGTGAGTAAACTGACTGTAGGTGAATACTACCAAGCATGGATAGAATAAACTGACTGTGAATACTACCAACCATGGAGTGAGTAAACTGACTGTAGGTGAATACGACCAACCGTGGAGTGAGTAAACTGACTATATGAATACTACCAACCATGGACTGAGTAAACTGACTGTGAATACTACCAACCATGGAGTGAATGAACTGACTGCAGGTGAATACTACCAACCATGGAGTGAGTAAACTGACTATGTGAATACTACCAACCATGGAGTGAGTAAACTGACTGTAGGTGAATACTACCAACCATGGAGTGAGTAAACTGACAATGTGAATACTACCAACCATGGAGTGAGTAAACTGACTGTGAATACTACCAACCATGGAGTGAGTAAACTGACTGTGAATACTACCAACCATGGAGTGAGTGAACTGACTGCAGGTGAATACTACCAACCATGGAGTGAGTAAACTGACTATGTGAATACTATCAACCATGGAGTGAGTGAACTGACTTTGTGAATACTACCAACCATGGAGTGAGTGAACTGAATGTAGGTGAATACTACCAACCATGGAGTGAGTAAACTGACTGTAGGTGAATACTACCAACCATGGAGTGAGTAAACTGACTGTCGGTGAATACTACCAATCATGGAGTGATAAAACTGACTATTTGAATACTACCAACCATGGAGTGACTGAACTGACTGCAGGTGAATACTACCAACCATGGAGTGAGTAAACTGACTGTAGGTGAATACTACCAACCATGGAGTGAGTGAACTGACTGTGAATACTGCCAACCATGGAGTGAGTGAACTGACTGTAGGTGAATACTACCAACCATGGAGTGAGTAAACTGACTATGTGAATACTATCAACCATGGAGTGAGTAAACTGACTTTGTGAATACTGCCAACCATGGAGTGGGTAAACTGACAATATGAACACTACCAACCATGGAGTGAGTGAACTGAGTGAAGACTACCAACCATGGAGTGAGTAAACTGACTATGTGAATACTACCAACCATGGAGTGAGTGAACTGACTATGTGAATACTACCAACCATGGAGTGAGTGAACTATGTGAATACTACCAACCATGGACTGAGTAAACTGACTGTAGGTGAATACTACCAACCATGGAGTGAGTAAAGTGACTATGTGAATACTACCAACCATGGAGTGAGTGAACTATGTGAATACTACCAACCATGGACTGAGTAAACTGACTGTGAATACTACCAACCATGGAGTGAGTAAACTGACTGTAGGTGAATACGACCAACCGTGGAGTGAGTAAACTGACTATATGAATACTACCAACCATGGAGTGAGTAAACTGACTATGTGAATACTACCAACCATGGAGTGAGTGAACTGACTGCAGGTGAATACTACCAACCATGGAGTGAGTTAACTGACTGCAGGTGAATACTACCAAACATAGAATGCGTGAACTGACTGCAGGTGAATACTACCAACCATGGAGTGAGTAAACTGACTGTGAATACTACCAACCATGGAGTGAGTGAACTGACTGCAGGTGAATACTACCAACCATGGAGTGAGTTAACTGACTGCAGGTGAATACTACCAAACATAGAATGCGTGAACTGACTGCAGGTGAATACTACCAACCATGGAGTGAGTAAACTGACTGTGAATACTACCAACCATGGAGTGAGTGAACTGACTGCAGGTGAATACTACCAACCATGGAGTGAGTAAACTGACAATGTGAATACTACCAACCATGGAGTGAGTAAACTGACTGTGAATACTACCAACCATGGTGTGAGTGAACTGACTGTAGGTGAATACTACCAACCATGGAGTGAGTGAACTGACTGTAGGTGAATACTACCAACCATAGAATGCGTGAACTGACTGCAGGTGAATACTACCAACCATGGAGTGAGTAAACTGACTATGTGAATACTACCAACCATGGAGTGAGTAAACTGACTGTAGGTGAATACTACCAACCATGGAGTGAGTAAACTGACAATGTGAATACTACCAACCATGGAGTGAGTAAACTGACTGTGAATACTACCAACCATGGAGTGAGTAAACTGACTGTGAATACTACCAACCATGGAGTGAGTAAACTGACTATGTGAATACTATCAACCATGGAGTGAGTGAACTGACTTTGTGAATACTACCAACCATGGAGTGAGTGAACTGACTGTAGGTGAATACTACCAACCATGGAGTGAGTAAACTGACTGTAGGTGAATACTACCAACCATGGAGTGAGTAAACTGACTGTCGGTGAATACTACCAACCATGGAGTGATAAAACTGACTATTTGAATACTACCAACCATGGAGTGAGTAAACTGACTGTAGGTGAATACTACCAACCATGGAGTGAGTCAACTGACTATGTGAATACTACCAACCATGGAATGAGTGAACTGACTGCAGGTGAATACTACCAACCATGGAGTGAGTGAACTGACTGTGAATACTGCCAACCATGGAGTGAGTGAACTGACTATGTGAATACTACCAAGATTGGAGTGAGTGAACTATGTGAATACCACCAACCATGGACTGAGTAAACTGACTGTAGGTGAATACTACCAACCATGGAGTGAGTAAACTGACTGTAGGTGAATACTACCAACCATGGAGTGAGTAAACTGACTGTGAATACTACCGACCATGGAGTGAGTAAACTGACTGTAGGTGAATACTACCAACCATGGAGTGAGTAAACTGACTGTAGGTGAATACTACCAACCATGGAGTGAGTAAACTGACTGTGAATACTACCAGCCATGGAGTGAGTGAACTATGTGAATACTACCAACCATGGACTGAGTAAACTGACTGTAGGTGAATGCTACCAACCATGGAGAGAGTAAACTGACTATGTGAATACTACCAACCATGGAGTGAGTAAACTGTCTGCAGGTGAATACTACCAACCATGGAGTGAGTAAACTGACTGTAGGTGAATACTACCAACCATGGAGTGAGTAAACTGACAATGTGAATACTACCAACCATGGAGTGAGTAAACTGACTGTGAATACTACCAACCATGGAGTGAGTAAACTGACTGTGAATACTACCAACCATGGAGTGAGTGAACTGACTGCAGGTGAATACTACCAACCATGGAGTGAGTAAACTGACGGTAGGTGAATACTACCAACCATGGAGTGAGTAAACTGACTGTAGGTGAAAACTACCAACCATGGAGTGAGTAAACTGACTGTGAATACTACCAACCATGGAGTGAGTAAACTGACTGTGAATACTACCAACCATGGAGTGAGTGAACTGACTGCAGGTGAATACTACCAACCATGGAGTGAGTAAACTGACGGTAGGTGAATACTACCAACCATGGAGTGAGTAAACTGACTGTAGGTGAATACTACCAACCATGGAGTGAGTAAATTGCCGGTGAATACTACCAACCATGGAGTGAGTAAACTGACTGTAGGTGAATACTACCAACCATGGAGTGAGTGAACTGACTGTAGGTGAATACTACCAACCATGGAGTGAGTAAACTGACTATGTGAATACTACCAACCATGGAGTGAGTAAATTGCCGGTGAATACTACCAACCATGGAGTGAGTAAACTGACTGTAGGTGAATACTACCAACCATGGAGTGAGTAAACTGACTGTCGGTGAATACTACCAACCATGGACTGAGTAAACTGACTGTAGGTGAATACTATCAACCATGGAGAGAGTAAACTGACTATTTGAATACTACCAACCATGGAGTGAGTAAACTGACTGTAGGTGAATACTACCAAGCATGGATAGAATAAACTGACTGTGAATACTACCAACCATGGAGTGAGTAAACTGACTGTAGGTGAATACGACCAACCGTGGAGTGAGTAAACTGACTATATGAATACTACCAACCATGGACTGAGTAAACTGACTGTGAATACTACCAACCATGGAGTGAGTGAACTGACTGCAGGTGAATACTACCAACCATGGAGTGAGTTAACTGACTGCAGGTGAATACTACCAACCATAGAATGCGTGAACTGACTGCAGGTGAATACTACCAACCATGGAGTGAGTAAACTGACTATGTGAATACTACCAACCATGGAGTGAGTAAACTGACTGTAGGTGAATACTACCAACCATGGAGTGAGTAAACTGACAATGTGAATACTACCAACCATGGAGTGAGTAAACTGACTGTGAATACTACCAACCATGGAGTGAGTAAACTGACTGTGAATACTACCAACCATGGAGTGAGTGAACTGACTGCAGGTGAATACTACCAACCATGGAGTGAGTAAACTGACTATGTGAATACTATCAACCATGGAGTGAGTGAACTGACTTTGTGAATACTACCAACCATGGAGTGAGTGAACTGACTGTAGGTGAATACTACCAACCATGGAGTGAGTAAACTGACTGTAGGTGAATACTACCAACCATGGAGTGAGTAAACTGACTGTCGGTGAATACTACCAACCATGGAGTGATAAAACTGACTATTTGAATACTACCAACCATGGAGTGAGTGAACTGACTGTGAATACTGCCAACCATGGAGTGAGTGAACTGACTGTAGGTGAATACTACCAACCATGGAGTGAGTAAACTGACTATGTGAATACTATCAACCATGGAGTGAGTAAACTGACTTTGTGAATACTGCCAACCATGGAGTGGGTAAACTGACAATATGAACACTACCAACCATGGAGTGAGTGAACTGAGTGAAGACTACCAACCATGGAGTGAGTAAACTGACTATGTGAATACTACCAACCATGGAGTGGGTGAACTGACTATGTGAATACTACCAACCATGGAGTGAGTGAACTATGTGAATACTACCAACCATGGACTGAGTAAACTGACTGTAGGTGAATACTACCAACCATGGAGTGAGTAAAGTGACTATGTGAATACTACCAACCATGGAGTGAGTGAACTATGTGAATACTACCAACCATGGACTGAGTAAACTGACTGTGAATACTACCAACCATAGAGTTAGTAAACTGACTGTAGGTGAATACTACCAACCATGGAGTGAGTAAACTGACTATATGAATACTACCAACCATGGAGTGAGTAAACTGACTATGTGAATACTACCAACCGTGGAGTGAGTAAACTGACTGTTGGTGAATACTACCAACCATGGAGTGAGTAAACTGACTATGTGAATACTACCAACCATGGAGTGAGTAAACTGACTGTATGTGAATACTACCAACCATGGAGTGAGTGAACTGACTGCAGGTAAATACTACCAACCATGGAGTGATTAAACTGACTGTGAATACTACCAACCATGGAGTGAGTAAACTGACTATGTGAATACTACCAACCATGGAGTGAGTAAACTGACTGTAGGTGAATACTACCAACCATGGAGTGAGTAAACTGACTTTAGGTGAATACTACCAACCATGGAGTGAGTAAACTGACTGTGAATACTACCAACCATGGAGTGAGTAAACTGACTATGTGAATAATACCAACCGTGGAGTGAGTAAACTGACTGTAGGTGAATACTACCAACCATGGAGTGAGTAAACTGACTGTGAATACTACCAACCATGGAGTGAGTGAACTGACTGCAGGTGAATACTACCAACCATGGAGTGAGTAAACTGACTGTAGGTGAATACTACCAACCATGGAGTGAGTAAAGTGACTATGTGAATACTACCAACCATGGAGTGAGTGAACTATGTGAATACTACCAACCATGGACTGAGTAAACTGACTGTAGGTGAATACTACCAACCATGGAGTGAGTAAAGTGACTATGTGAATACTACCAACCATGGAGTGAGTGAACTATGTGAATACTACCAACCATGGACTGAGTAAACTGACTGTGAATACTACCAACCATGGAGTGAGTAAACTGACTGTAGGTGAATACGACCAACCGTGGAGTGAGTAAACTGACTATATGAATACTACCAACCATGGAGTGAGTAAACTGACTATGTGAATACTACCAACCATGGAGTGAGTGAACTGACTGCAGGTGAATACTACCAACCATGGAGTGAGTTAACTGACTGCAGGTGAATACTACCAAACATAGAATGCGTGAACTGACTGCAGGTGAATACTACCAACCATGGAGTGAGTAAACTGACTGTGAATACTACCAACCATGGAGTGAGTGAACTGACTGCAGGTGAATACTACCAACCATGGAGTGAGTTAACTGACTGCAGGTGAATACTACCAAACATAGAATGCGTGAACTGACTGCAGGTGAATACTACCAACCATGGAGTGAGTAAACTGACAATGTGAATACTACCAACCATGGAGTGAGTAAACTGACTGTGAATACTACCAACCATGGAGTGAGTAAACTGACTGTGAATACTACCAACCATGGAGTGAGTAAACTGACTGTGAATACTACCAACCATGGAGTGAGTGAACTGACTGCAGGTGAATACTACCAACCATGGAGTGAGTAAACTGACTATGTGAATACTATCAACCATGGAGTGAGTGAACTGACTTTGTGAATACTACCAACCATGGAGTGAGTGAACTGACTGTAGGTGAATACTACCAACCATGGAGTGAGTAAACTGACTGTAGGTGAATACTACCAACCATGGAGTGAGTAAACTGACTGTCGGTGAATACTACCAACCATGGAGTGATAAAACTGACTATTTGAATACTACCAACCATGGAGTGAGTGAACTGACTGTGAATACTGCCAACCATGGAGTGAGTGAACTGACTGTAGGTGAATACTACCAACCATGGAGTGAGTAAACTGACTATGTGAATACTATCAACCATGGAGTGAGTAAACTGACTTTGTGAATACTGCCAACCATGGAGTGGGTAAACTGACAATATGAACACTACCAACCATGGAGTGAGTGAACTGAGTGAAGACTACCAACCATGGAGTGAGTAAACTGACTGTAGGTGAATACTACCAACCATGGAGTGAGTAAAGTGACTATGTGAATACTACCAACCATGGAGTGAGTGAACTATGTGAATACTACCAACCATGGACTGAGTAAACTGACTGTGAATACTACCAACCATGGAGTGAGTAAACTGACTGTAGGTGAATACGACCAACCGTGGAGTGAGTAAACTGACTATATGAATACTACCAACCATGGAGTGAGTAAACTGACTATGTGAATACTACCAACCATGGAGTGAGTGAACTGACTGCAGGTGAATACTACCAACCATGGAGTGAGTTAACTGACTGCAGGTGAATACTACCAAACATAGAATGCGTGAACTGACTGCAGGTGAATACTACCAACCATGGAGTGAGTAAACTGACTGTGAATACTACCAACCATGGAGTGAGTGAACTGACTGCAGGTGAATACTACCAACCATGGAGTGAGTTAACTGACTGCAGGTGAATACTACCAAACATAGAATGCGTGAACTGACTGCAGGTGAATACTACCAACCATGGAGTGAGTAAACTGACAATGTGAATACTACCAACCATGGAGTGAGTAAACTGACTGTGAATACTACCAACCATGGTGTGAGTGAACTGACTGTAGGTGAATACTACCAACCATGGAGTGAGTGAACTGACTGTAGGTGAATACTACCAACCATAGAATGCGTGAACTGACTGCAGGTGAATACTACCAACCATGGAGTGAGTAAACTGACTATGTGAATACTACCAACCATGGAGTGAGTAAACTGACTGTAGGTGAATACTACCAACCATGGAGTGAGTAAACTGACAATGTGAATACTACCAACCATGGAGTGAGTAAACTGACTGTGAATACTACCAACCATGGAGTGAGTAAACTGACTGTGAATACTACCAACCATGGAGTGAGTGAACTGACTGCAGGTGAATACTACCAACCATGGAGTGAGTAAACTGACTATGTGAATACTATCAACCATGGAGTGAGTGAACTGACTTTGTGAATACTACCAACCATGGAGTGAGTGAACTGACTGTAGGTGAATACTACCAACCATGGAGTGAGTAAACTGACTGTAGGTGAATACTACCAACCATGGAGTGAGTAAACTGACTGTCGGTGAATACTACCAACCATGGAGTGATAAAACTGACTATTTGAATACTACCAACCATGGAGTGAGTGAACTGACTGTGAATACTGCCAACCATGGAGTGAGTGAACTGACTGTAGGTGAATACTACCAACCATGGAGTGAGTAAACTGACTATGTGAATACTATCAACCATGGAGTGAGTAAACTGACTTTGTGAATACTGCCAACCATGGAGTGGGTAAACTGACAATATGAACACTACCAACCATGGAGTGAGTGAACTGAGTGAAGACTACCAACCATGGAGTGAGTAAACTGACTATGTGAATACTACCAACCATGGAGTGAGTGAACTGACTATGTGAATACTACCAACCATGGAGTGAGTGAACTATGTGAATACTACCAACCATGGACTGAGTAAACTGACTGTAGGTGAATACTACCAACCATGGAGTGAGTAAAGTGACTATGTGAATACTACCAACCATGGAGTGAGTGAACTATGTGAATACTACCAACCATGGACTGAGTAAACTGACTGTGAATACTACCAACCATAGAGTTAGTAAACTGACTGTAGGTGAATACTACCAACCATGGAGTGAGTAAACTGACTATATGAATACTACCAACCATGGAGTGAGTAAACTGACTATGTGAATACTACCAACCGTGGAGTGAGTAAACTGACTGTTGGTGAATACTACCAACCATGGAGTGAGTAAACTGACTATGTGAATACTACCAACCATGGAGTGAGTAAACTGACTGTATGTGAATACTACCAACCATGGAGTGAGTGAACTGACTGCAGGTAAATACTACCAACCATGGAGTGATTAAACTGACTGTGAATACTACCAACCATGGAGTGAGTAAACTGACTATGTGAATACTACCAACCATGGAGTGAGTAAACTGACTGTAGGTGAATACTACCAACCATGGAGTGAGTAAACTGACTTTAGGTGAATACTACCAACCATGGAGTGAGTAAACTGACTGTGAATACTACCAACCATGGAGTGAGTAAACTGACTATGTGAATAAAACCAACCGTGGAGTGAGTAAACTGACTGTAGGTGAATACTACCAACCATGGAGTGAGTAAACTGACTGTGAATACTACCAACCATGGAGTGAGTGAACTGACTGCAGGTGAATACTACCAACCATGGAGTGAGTAAACTGACTGTCGGTGAATACTACCAACCATGGAGTGAGTAAAGTGACTATGTGAATACTACCAACCATGGAGTGAGTGAACTATGTGAATACTACCAACCATGGACTGAGTAAACTGACTGTAGGTGAATACTACCAACCATGGAGTGAGTAAAGTGACTATGTGAATACTACCAACCATGGAGTGAGTGAACTATGTGAATACTACCAACCATGGACTGAGTAAACTGACTGTGAATACTACCAACCATGGAGTGAGTAAACTGACTGTAGGTGAATACGACCAACCGTGGAGTGAGTAAACTGACTATATGAATACTACCAACCATGGAGTGAGTAAACTGACTATGTGAATACTACCAACCATGGAGTGAGTGAACTGACTGCAGGTGAATACTACCAACCATGGAGTGAGTTAACTGACTGCAGGTGAATACTACCAAACATAGAATGCGTGAACTGACTGCAGGTGAATACTACCAACCATGGAGTGAGTAAACTGACAATGTGAATACTACCAACCATGGAGTGAGTAAACTGACTGTGAATACTACCAACCATGGTGTGAGTGAACTGACTGTAGGTGAATACTACCAACCATGGAGTGAGTGAACTGACTGTAGGTGAATACTACCAACCATAGAATGCGTGAACTGACTGCAGGTGAATACTACCAACCATGGAGTGAGTAAACTGACTATGTGAATACTACCAACCATGGAGTGAGTAAACTGACTGTAGGTGAATACTACCAACCATGGAGTGAGTAAACTGACAATGTGAATACTACCAACCATGGAGTGAGTAAACTGACTGTGAATACTACCAACCATGGAGTGAGTAAACTGACTGTGAATACTACCAACCATGGAGTGAGTGAACTGACTGCAGGTGAATACTACCAACCATGGAGTGAGTAAACTGACTATGTGAATACTATCAACCATGGAGTGAGTGAACTGACTTTGTGAATACTACCAACCATGGAGTGAGTGAACTGACTGTAGGTGAATACTACCAACCATGGAGTGAGTAAACTGACTGTAGGTGAATACTACCAACCATGGAGTGAGTAAACTGACTGTCGGTGAATACTACCAACCATGGAGTGATAAAACTGACTATTTGAATACTACCAACCATGGAGTGAGTAAACTGACTATGTGAATACTATCAACCATGGAGTGAGTGAACTGACTTTGTGAATACTACCAACCATGGAGTGAGTGAACTGACTGTAGGTGAATACTACCAACCATGGAGTGAGTAAACTGACTGTAGGTGAATACTACCAACCATGGAGTGAGTAAACTGACTGTCGGTGAATACTACCAACCATGGAGTGATAAAACTGACTATTTGAATACTACCAACCATGGAGTGAGTCAACTGACTATGTGAATACTACCAACCATGGAGTGAGTAAACTGACTATGTGAATACTACCAACCATGGAATGAGTGAACTGACTGCAGGTGAATACTACCAACCATGGAGTGAGTGAACTGACTGTGAATACTGCCAACCATGGAGTGAGTGAACTGACTATGTGAATACTACCAAGATTGGAGTGAGTGAACTATGTGAATACCACCAACCATGGACTGAGTAAACTGACTGTAGGTGAATACTACCAACCATGGAGTGAGTAAACTGACTGTAGGTGAATACTACCAACCATGGAGTGAGTAAACTGACTGTGAATACTACCGACCATGGAGTGAGTAAACTGACTGTAGGTGAATACTACCAACCATGGAGTGAGTAAACTGACTGTAGGTGAATACTACCAACCATGGAGTGAGTAAACTGACTGTGAATACTACCGACCATGGAGTGAGTAAACTGACTGTAGGTGAATACTACCAACCATGGAGTGAGTAAACTGACTGTAGGTGAATACTACCAACCATGGAGTGACTGAACTGACTGTGAATACTACCAGCCATGGAGTGAGTGAACTATGTGAATACTACCAACCATGGACTGAGTAAACTGACTGTAGGTGAATGCTACCAACCATGGAGAGAGTAAACTGACTATGTGAATACTACCAACCATGGAGTGAGTAAACTGTCTGCAGGTGAATACTACCAACCATGGAGTGAGTAAACTGACTGTAGGTGAATACTACCAACCATGGAGTGAGTAAACTGACAATGTGAATACTACCAACCATGGAGTGAGTAAACTGACTGTGAATACTACCAACCATGGAGTGAGTAAACTGACTGTGAATACTACCAACCATGGAGTGAGTGAACTGACTGCAGGTGAATACTACCAACCATGGAGTGAGTAAACTGACGGTAGGTGAATACTACCAACCATGGAGTGAGTAAACTGACTGTAGGTGAAAACTACCAACCATGGAGTGAGTAAACAGACTATGTGAATACTACCAACCATGGAGTGAGTAAATTGCCGGTGAATACTACCAACCATGGAGTGAGTAAACTGACTGTAGGTGAATACTACCAACCATGGAGTGAGTGAACTGACTGTAGGTGAATACTACCAACCATGGAGTGAGTAAACTGACTATGTGAATACTACCAACCATGGAGTGAGTAAATTGCCGGTGAATACTACCAACCATGGAGTGAGTAAACTGACTGTAGGTGAATACTACCAACCATGGAGTGAGTAAACTGACTGTCGGTGAATACTACCAACCATGGACTGAGTAAACTGACTGTAGGTGAATACTATCAACCATGGAGAGAGTAAACTGACTATTTGAATACTACCAACCATGGAGTGAGTAAACTGACTGTAGGTGAATACTACCAAGCATGGATAGAATAAACTGACTGTGAATACTACCAACCATGGAGTGAGTAAACTGACTGTAGGTGAATACGACCAACCGTGGAGTGAGTAAACTGACTATATGAATACTACCAACCATGGACTGAGTAAACTGACTGTGAATACTACCAACCATGGAGTGAGTGAACTGACTGCAGGTGAATACTACCAACCATGGAGTGAGTTAACTGACTGCAGGTGAATACTACCAACCATAGAATGCGTGAACTGACTGCAGGTGAATACTACCAACCATGGAGTGAGTAAACTGACTATGTGAATACTACCAACCATGGAGTGAGTAAACTGACTGTAGGTGAATACTACCAACCATGGAGTGAGTAAACTGACAATGTGAATACTACCAACCATGGAGTGAGTAAACTGACTGTGAATACTACCAACCATGGAGTGAGTAATCTGACTGTGAATACTACCAACCATGGAGTGAGTGAACTGACTGCAGGTGAATACTACCAACCATGGAGTGAGTAAACTGACTATGTGAATACTATCAACCATGGAGTGAGTGAACTGACTTTGTGAATACTACCAACCATGGAGTGAGTGAACTGACTGTAGGTGAATACTACCAACCATGGAGTGAGTAAACTGACTGTAGGTGAATACTACCAACCATGGAGTGAGTAAACTGACTGTCGGTGAATACTACCAACCATGGAGTGATAAAACTGACTATTTGAATACTACCAACCATGGAGTGAGTGAACTGACTGTGAATACTGCCAACCATGGAGTGAGTGAACTGACTGTAGGTGAATACTACCAACCATGGAGTGAGTAAACTGACTATGTGAATACTACCAACCATGGAGTGATAAAACTGACTATTTGAATACTACCAACCATGGAGTGAGTGAACTGACTGTGAATACTGCCAACCATGGAGTGAGTGAACTGACTGTAGGTGAATACTACCAACCATGGAGTGAGTAAACTGACAATATGAACACTACCAACCATGGAGTGAGTGAACTGAGTGAAGACTACCAACCATGGAGTGAGTAAACTGACTATGTGAATACTACCAACCATGGAGTGAGTGAACTGACTATGTGAATACTACCAACCATGGAGTGAGTGAACTATGTGAATACTACCAACCATGGACTGAGTAAACTGACTGTAGGTGAATACTACCAACCATGGAGTGAGTAAAGTGACTATGTGAATACTACCAACCATGGACTGAGTAAACTGACTGTGAATACTACCAACCATAGAGTTAGTAAACTGACTGTAGGTGAATACTACCAACCATGGAGTGAGTAAACTGACTATATGAATACTACCAACCATGGAGTGAGTAAACTGACTATGTGAATACTACCAACCGTGGAGTGAGTAAACTGACTGTTGGTGAATACTACCAACCATGGAGTGAGTAAACTGACTGTGAATACTACCAACCATGGAGTGAGTAAACTGACTGTATGTGAATACTACCAACCATGGAGTGAGTGAACTGACTGCAGGTAAATACTACCAACCATGGAGTGATTAAACTGACTGTGAATACTACCAACCATGGAGTGAGTAAACTGACTATGTGAATACTACCAACCATGGAGTGAGTAAACTGACTGTAGGTGAATACTACCAACCATGGAGTGAGTAAACTGACTTTAGGTGAATACTACCAACCATGGAGTGAGTAAACTGACTGTGAATACTACCAACCATGGAGTGAGTAAACTGACTATGTGAATAATACCAACCGTGGAGTGAGTAAACTGACTGTAGGTGAATACTACCAACCATGGAGTGAGTAAACTGACTGTGAATACTACCAACCATGGAGTGAGTGAACTGACTGCAGGTGAATACTACCAACCATGGAGTGAGTAAACTGACTGTAGGTGAATACTACCAACCATGGAGTGAGTAAACTGACTGTGAATACTACCAACCATGGAGTGAGTAAACTGACTGTGAATACTACCAACCATGGAGTGAGTAAACTGACTATGTGAATACTACCAACCATGGAGTGAGTAAACTGCATGTGAAAACCACCAACCATGGAGTGAGTAAACTGACTATGTGAATACTACCAACCATGGAGTGAGTGAACTGACTATGTGAATACTACCAACCATGGAGTGAGTAAACTGACTATGTGAATACTACCAACCATGGACTGAGTAAACTGACTGTGAATACTACCAACCATGGAGTGAGTGAACTGACTATGTGAATCCTACCAACCATGGAGTGAGTAAACTGACTGTAGGTGAATACTACCAACCATGGAGTGAGTAAACTGACTGTGAATACTACCAACCATGGAGTGAGTGAACTGACTGTAGGTGAATACGACCAACCATGGAGTGAGTAAACTGACTGTAGGTGAATACGACCAACCATGGAGTGAGTAAACTGACTATGTGAATACTACCAACCATGGAGTGAGTGAACTGACTGTAGGTGAATACGAGCAACCATGGAGTGAGTAAACTGACTGTGAATACTACCAACCATGGAGTGAGTGAACTGACTGTAGGTGAATACTACCAACCATGGAGTGAGTAAACTGACTGTAGGTGAATACGACCAACCATGGAGTGAGTAAACTGACTGTAGGTGAATACGACCAACCATGGAGTGAGTTAACTGACTGTGAATACTACCAACCATGGAGTGAGTGAACTGACTGCAGGTGAATACTACCAACCATGGAGTGAGTAAACAGACTGTGAATACTACCAACCATGGAGTGAGTAAACTGACTATGTGAATACTACCAACCATGGAGTGAGTAAACAGACTGTAGGTGAATACTTCCAACCATGGAGTGAGTAAACTGACTGTGAATACTACCAACCATGGAGTGAGTGAACTGACTGCAGGTGAATACTACCAACCATGGACTGAGTAAACTGACTATGTGAATACTACCAACCATGGAGTGAGTGAACTGACTGCAGGTGAATACTACCAACCATGGACTGAGTAAACTGACTATGTGAATACTACCAACCATGGACTGAGTAAACTGACTATGTGAATACTACCAACCATGGAGTGAGTAAACTGACTGTGAATACTACCAACCATGGACTGAGTAAACTGACTATGTGAATACTACCAACCATGGAGTGAGTAAACTGACTGTAGGTGAATACTTCCAACCATGGAGTGAGTAAACTGACTGTAGGTGAATACTATCAACCATGGAGTGAGTAAACTGACTGTAGGTGAATACTTCCAACCATGGAGTGAGTAAACTGACTGTAGGTGAATACTTCCAACCATGGAGTGAGTAAACTGACTTTGTGAATACTACCAACCATGGAGTGAGTAAACTGACTGTAGGTGAATACTTCCAACCATGGAGTGAGTGAACTGACTGCAGGTGAATACTACCAACCATGGAGTGAGTAAACTGACTATGTGAATACTGCCAACCATGGAGTGAGTGAACTGACTGTGAATACTACCAACCATGGAGTGAGTAAACTGACTGTGAATACTACCAACCATGGAGTGAGTAAACTGACTATGTGAATACTACCAACCATGGAGTGAGTAAACTGACTGTAGGTGAATACTATCAACCATGGAGAGAGTAAACAGACTATGTGAATACTACCAACCATGGAGTGAGTAAACTGACTGTAGGTGAATACGACCAACCATGGAGTGAGTAAACTGACTGTAGGTGAATACTACCAACCATGGAGTGAGTAAACTGACTATGTGAATACTACCAACCATGGAGTGAGTGAACTGACTGTAGGTGAATACTATCAACCATGGAGAGAGTAAACAGACTATGTGAATACTATCAACCATGGAGTGAGTAAACTGACTGCAGGTGAATACTACCAACCATGGAGTGAGTGAACTGACTGTGAATACTACCAACCATGGAGTGAGTAAACTGACGGTAGGTGAATACTACCAACCATGGAGTGAGTAAACTGACTGTGAATACTACCAACCATGGAGTGAGTAAACTGACTATGTGAATACTACCAACCATGGAGTGAGTGAACTGACTGTGAATACTACCAACCATGGAGTGAGTAAACTGACTATGTGAATACTACCAACCATGGAGTGAGTAAACTGACTGTAGGTGAATACTACCAACCATGGAGTGAGTAAACTGACTATGTGAATACTACCAACCATGGAGTGAGTAAACTGACTGTAGGTGAATACGACCAACCATGGAGTGAGTAAACTGACTATGTGAATACTACCAACCATGGAGTGAGTGAACTGACTGTGAATACTACCAACCATGGAGTGAGTAAACTGACTGTAGGTGAATACTACCAACCATGGAGTGAGTAAACTGACTGTAGGTGAATACGACCAACCATGGAGTGAGTTAACTGACTATGTGAATACTAGCAACCATGGAGTGAGTAAACTGACTGTCGGTGAATACTACCAACCATGGACTGAGTAAACTGACTATGTGAATACTAGCAACCATGGAGTGAGTGAACTGACTGTGAATACTACCAACCATGGAGTGAGTAAACTGACTATGTGAATACTAGCAACCATGGAGTGAGTAAACTGACTGTCGGTGAATACTACCAACCATGGACTGAGTAAACTGACTATGTGAATACTAGCAACCATGGAGTGAGTAAACTGACTATGTGAATACTACCAACCATGGAGTGAGTAAACTGACTGTCGGTGAATACTACCAACCATGGACTGAGTAAACTGACTATGTGAATACTAGCAACCATGGAGTGAGTGAACTGACTGTGAATACTACCAACCATGGAGTGAGTGAACTGACTATGTGAATACTACCAACCATGGAGTGAGTAAACTGACTGTCGGTGAATACTACCAACCATGGACTGAGTAAACTGACTATGTGAATACTAGCAACCATGGAGTGAGTGAACTGACTGTGAATACTACCAACCATGGAGTGAGTAAACTGACTATGTGAATACTACCAACCATGGAGTGAGTAAACTGACAGCAGGTGAATACTACCAACGATGGAGTGAGTAAACTGACTGTGAATACTACCAACCATGGAGTGAGTAAACTGACAGCAGGTGAATACTACCAACCATGGACTGAGTAAACTGACTGCAGGTGAAAACCACCAACCATGGAGTGAGTAAACTGACTGTGAATACTACCAACCATGCAGTGAGTGAACTGACTGTAGGTGAATACTCCCAACCATGGAGTGAGTAAACTGACTGTAGGTGAATACTACCAACCATGGAGTGAGTAAACTGACTGTAGGTGAATACTACCAACCATGGAGTGAGTAAACTGACTGTAGGTGAATACTACCAACCATGGAGTGAGTAAACTGACTGTCGGTGAATACTACCATCCATGGAGTGAGTAAACTGACTGTAGGTGAATACTACCAACCATGGAGTGAGTAAACTGACTGTAGGTGAATACTACCAACCATGGAGAGAGTAAACTGACTGTGAATACTCCCAACCATGGAGTGAGTAAACTGACTGTGAATACTACCAACCATGGAGTGAGTAAACTGACTGCAGGTGAATACTACCAACCATGGAGTGAGTAAACTGACTGTGAATACTACCAACCATGGACTGAGTAAACTGACTGTAGGTGAATACTACCAACCATGGAGTGAGTAAACTGACTATGTGAATACTACCAACCATGGAGTGAGTAAACTGACTGCAGGTGAATACTACCAACCATGGAGTGAGTAAACTGACTGTGAATACTACCAACCATGGACTGAGTAAACTGACTGTAGGTGAATACTACCAACCATGGAGTGAGTAAACTGACTGTGAATACTACCAACCATGGACTGAGTAAACTGACTGTAGGTGAATACTACCAACCATGGAGTGAGTGAACTGACTGTGAATACTACCAACCATGAAGTGAGTGAACTGACTATGTGAATACTATCAACCATGGAGTGAGTAAACTGACTTTGTGAATACTACCAACCATGGAGTGAGTAAACTGACTGCAGGTGAATCCTACCAACCATGGAGTGAGTAAACTGACTGTCGGTGAATACTACCAACCATGGAGTGAGTAAACTGACTATGTGAATACTACCAACCATGGAGTGAGTGAACTGACTGTGAATACTACCAACCATGGAGTGAGTAAACTGACTGTAGGTGAATACTACCAACCATGGAGTGAGTAAACTGACTGCAGGTGAAAACCACCAACCATGGAGTGAGTAAACTGACTATGTGAATACTACCAACCATGGAGTGAGTAAACTGACTGTAGGTGAATACTACCAACCATGGAGTGAGTAAACTGACTTTGTGAATACTACCAACCATGGAGTGAGTAAACTGACTGTCGGTGAATACTACCAACCATGGAGTGAGTAAACTGACTATGTGAATACTACCAACCATGGAGTGAGTGAACTGACTTTGTGAATACTACCAACCATGGAGTGAGTAAACTGACTGTAGGTGAATACTACCAACCATGGAGTGAGTAAACTGACTGTCGGTGAATACTACCAACCATGGAGTGAGTAAACTGACTATGTGAATACTACCAACCATGGAGTGAGTGAACTGACTTTGTGAATACTACCAACCATGGAGTGAGTAAACTGACTATGTGAATACTACCAACCATGGAGTGAGTGAACTGACTTTGTGATTACTACCAACCATGGAGTGAGTAAACTGACTCTGTGAATACTACCAACCATGGAGTGAGTAAACTGACGGTAGGTGAATACTACCATCCATGGAGTGAGTAAACTGACTATGTGAATACTATCAACCATGGAGTGAGTAAACTGACTTTGTGAATACTACCAACCATGGAGTGAGTAAACTGACTGTAGGTGAATACTACCAACCATGGAGTGAGTAAACTGACTGTCGGTGAATACTACCAACCATGGAGTGAGTAAACTGACTATGTGAATACTACCAACCATGGAGTGAGTGAACTGACTGTGAATACTACCAACCATGGAGTGAGTAAACTGACTGTAGGTGAATACTACCATCCATGGAGTGAGTAAACTGACTGTAGGTGAATACTACCAACCATGGAGTGAGTAAACTGACTGTAGGTGAATACTACCAACCATGGAGAGAGTAAACTGACTATGTGAATACTACCAACCATGGAGTGAGTAAACTGACTGTAGGTGAATACTACCAACCATGGAGTGAGTAAACTGACTGTGAATACAACCAACCATGGAGAGAGTAAACTGACTATGTGAATACTACCAACCATGGAGTGAGTAAACTGACTTGTAGGTGAATACTACCAACCATGGAGTGAGAAAACTGACTGCAGGTGAATACTACCAACCATGGAGTGAGTAAACTGACTGTGAATACTCCCAACCATGGAGTGAGTAAACTGACTGTGAATACTACCAACCATGGAGTGAGTAAACTGTTGGTGAATACTACCAACCATGGAGTGAGTGAACTGACTGTGAATACTACCAACCATGGAGTGAGTAAACTGACTATGTGAATACTACCAACCATGGAGTGAGTAAACTGACTGTGAATACTACCAACCATGGAGTGAGTAAACTGACTGTAGGTGAATACTACCAACCATGGAGTGAGTAAACTGACTGTAGGTGAATACTACCAACCATGGAGTGAGTGAACTGACTGCAGGTGAATACTACCAACCATAGATTGCGTGAACTGACTACAGGTGAATATTCCCAACCATGGACTGAGTAAACTGACTGTGAATACTACCAACCATGGAGTGAGTGAACTGACTGCAGGTGAATACTACCAACCATGGAGTGAGTAAACTGACTGTGAATACAACCAACCATGGACTGAGTAAACTGACTGTAGGTGAATACTACCAACCATGGAGTGAGTAAACTGACTGTGAATACTACCAACCATGGAGTGAGATGAACTGACTGCAGGTGAATACTACCAACCATGGAGTGAGTAAACTGACTGTGAATACTACCAACCATGGAGTGAGTGAACTGACTGCAGGTGAATACTACCAACCATGGAGTGAGTAAACTGACTATGTGAATACTACCAACCATGGAGTGAGTAAACTGTTGGTGAATACTACCAACCATGGAGTGAGTGAACTGACTGTGAATACTACCAACCATGGAGTGAGTAAACTGACTATGTGAATACTACCAACCATGGAGTGAGTGAACTGACTGTGAATACTACCAACCATGGAGTGAGTAAACTGACTTTGTGAATACTACCAACCATGGAGTGAGTAAACTGACTATGTGAATACTACCAACCATGGAGTGAGTAAACTGACATTGTGAATCCTACCAACCATGGAGTGAGTAAACTGACATTGTGAATCCTACCAACCATGGAGTGAGTAAACTGACTATGTGAATACTACCAACCATGGAGTGAGTAAACTGACTATGTGAATACTACCAACCATGGACTGAGTAAACTGACTGTAGGTGAATACTACCAACCATGGAGTGAGTAAACTGACTGTGAATACTACCAACCATGGAGTGAGTGAACTGACTGTGAATACTACCAACCATGGAGTGAGTAAACTGACTGTAGGTGAATACTACCAACCATGGAGTGAGTAAACTGACTGTAGGTGAATACTACCAACCATGGAGTGAGTAAACTGACTATGTGAATACTACCAACCATGGAGTGAGTAAACTGACGGTAGGTGAATACTACCAACCATGGAGTGAGTAAACTGACTGTAGGTGAATACTACCAACCATGGAGTGAGTAAACTGACTTTGTGAATACTACCAACCATGGAGTGAGTAAACTGACTGTAGGTGAATGCTACCAACCATGGAGTGAGTAAACTGACTGTAGGTGAATACTACCAACCATGGAGTGAGTGAACTGACTGTGAATACTACCAACCATGGAGTGAGTAAACTGACTATGTGAATACTACCAACCATGGAGTGAGTAAACTGACGGTAGGTGAATACTACCAACCATGGAGTGAGTAAACTGACTGTAGGTGAATACTACCAACCATGGAGTGAGTAAATTGACGGTAGGTGAATACTACCAACCATGGAGTGAGTAAACTGACTGTAGGTGAATACTACCAACCATGGAGTGAGTGAACTGACTGTGAATACTACCAACCATGGAGTGAGTAAACTGACTGTAGGTGAATACTACCAACCATGGAGTGAGTGAACTGACTGTAGGTGAATACTACCAACCATGGAGAGAGTAAACTGACTGTGAATACTTCCAACCATGGAGTGAGTAAACGTGACTATGTGAATTCTACCAACCATGGAGTGAGTGAACTGACTGTGAATACTACCAACCATGGAGTGAGTAAACTGACTATGTGAATACTACCAACCATGGAGTGAGTAAACTGACTGTGAATACTTCCAACCATGGAGTGAGTAAACGTGACTTTGTGAATACTACCAACCATGGAGTGAGTAAACTGACTGTGAATACTACCAACCATGGAGTGAGTAAACGTGACTATGTGAATTCTACCAACCATGGAGTGAGTGAACTGACTGTGAATACTACCAACCATGGAGTGAGTAAACTGACTGTAGGTGAAGACTACCAACCATGGAGTGAGTAAACTGACTGTGAATACTTCCAACCATGGAGTGAGTAAACGTGACTATGTGAATTCTACCAACCATGGAGTGAGTGAACTGACTGTGAATACTACCAACCATGGAGTGAGTAAACTGACTATGTGAATACCACCAACCATGGAGTGAGTAAACTGACTGTGAATACTTCCAACCATGGAGTGAGTAAACGTGACTTTGTGAATACTACCAACCATGGAGTGAGTAAACTGACTGTGAATACTACCAACCATGGAGTGAGTAAACTGACGGTAGGTGAATACTACCAACCATGGAGTGAGTAAACTGACTGTAGGTGAATACTACCAACCATGGAGTGAGTAAACTGACGGTAGGTGAATACTACCAACCATGGAGTGAGTAAACTGACTGTAGGTGAATACTACCAACCATGGAGTGAGTCAACTGACTGTAGGTGAATATTACCAACCATGGAGTGAGTGAACTGACTGTGAATACTACCAACCATGGAGTGAGTAAACTGACTGTAGGTGAATACTACCAACCATGGAGTGAGTGAACTGACTGTGAATACGACCAACCATGGAGTGAGTAAACTGACTGCAGGTGAATACTACCAACCATGGAGTGAGTAAACTGACGGTAGGTGAATACTACCAACCATGGAGTGAGTAAACTGACTGTAGGTGAATACTACCAACCATGGAGTGAGTGAACTGACTGTGAATACTACCAACCATGGACTGAGTAAACTGACTGTAGGTGAATACTACCAACCATGGAATGAGTGAACTGACTATGTGAATACTACCAACCATGGAGTGAGTAAACTGACTGCAGGTGAATACTACCAACCATGGACTGAGTAAACTGACTGCTGGTGAATACTACCAACCATGGAGTGAGTAAACTGACTATGTGAATACTAGCAATCATGGAGTGAGTGAACTGACTGTGAATACTACCAACCATGGAGTGAGTGAACTGACTGTGAATACTACCAACCATGGAGTGAGTAAACTGACTATGTGAATACTACCAACCATGGAGTGAGTAAACTGACAGCAGGTGAATACTACCAACCATGGAGTGAGTAAACTGACTATGTGAATACTACCAACCATGGAGTGAGTAAACTGACAGCAGGTGAATACTACCAACCATGGACTGAGTTAACTGACTGCAGGTGAAAACCACCAACCATGGAGTGAGTAAACTGACTGTGAATACTACCAACCATGCAGTGAGTGAACTGACTGTAGGTGAATACTACCAACCATGGAGTGAGTAAACTGATTGTAGGTGAATACTACCAACCATGGAGTGAGTAAACTGACTGTAGATGAATACTACCAACCATGGAGTGAGTAAACTGACTGTAGGTGAATACTACCAACCATGGAGTGAGTAAACTGACTGTAGGTGAATACTACCATCCATGGAGTGAGTAAACTGACTGTAGGTGAATACTACCAACCATGGAGTGAGTAAACTGACTGTAGGTGAATACTACCAACCATGGAGAGAGTAAACTGACTATGTGAATACTACCAACCATGGAGTGAGTAAACTGACTGTAGGTGAATACTACCAACCATGGAGTGAGTAAACTGACTGTGAATACAACCAACCATGGAGTGAGTAAACTGACTTGTAGGTGAATACTACCAACCATGGAGTGAGTAAACTGACTGCAGGTGAATACTACCAACCATGGAGTGAGTAAACTGACTGTGAATACTCCCAACCATGGAGTGAGTAAACTGACTGTGAATACTACCAACCATGGAGTGAGTAAACTGACTGCAGGTGAATACTACCAACCATGGAGTGAGTAAACTGACTGTGAATCCTACCAACCATGGAGTGAGTAAACTGACTGTCGGTGAATACTACCAACCATGGAGTGAGTAAACTGACTGTGAATACTACCAACCATGGAGTGAGTAAACTGACTTTGTGAATACTACCAACCATGGAGTGAGTAAACTGACTGTCGGTGAATACTACCAACCATGGAGTGAGTAAACTGACTGTGAATACTACCAACCATGGAGTGAGTAAACTGACTGCAGGTGAATACTACCAACCATGGAGTGAGTAAACTGACTGTGAATACTACCAACCATGGACTGAGTAAACTGACTGTAGGTGAATACTACCAACCATGGAGTGAGTAAACTGACTGTGAATACTACCGACCATGGAGTGAGTAAACTGACTTTGTGAATACTACCAACCATGGAGTGAGTAAACTGACTGTAGGTGAATACTACCAACCATGGAGTGAGTAAACTGACTGTGAATACTACCAACCATGGAGTGAGTAAACTGACTTTGTGAATACTACCAACCATGGAGTGAGTAAACTGACTGTAGGTGAATACTACCAACCATGGAGTGAGTAAACTTACTGTCGGTGAATACTACCAACCATGGAGTGAGTAAACTGACTGTGAATACTACCAACCATGGAGTGAGTAAACTGACTGCAGGTGAATACTACCAACCATGGAGTGAGTAAACTGACTGTGAATACTACCAACCATGAGTGAGTAAACTGACTGTCGGTGAATACTACCAACCATGGAGTGAGTAAACTGACTGTGAATACTACCAACCATGGAGTGAGTAAACTGACTGTAGGTGAATACTACCAACCATGGAGTGAGTGAACTGACTATGTGAATACTATCAACCATGGAGTGAGTAAACTGACTTTGTGAATACTACCAACCATGGAGTGAGTAAACTGACTGCAGGTGAATACTACCAACCATGGAGTGAGTAAACTGACTATGTGAATACTACCAACCATGGAGTGAGTAAACTGACTGTCGGTGAATACTACCAACCATGGAGTGAGTGAACTGACTATGTGAATACTATCAACCATGGAGTGAGTAAACTGACTTTGTGAATACTACCAACCATGGAGTGAGTAAACTGACTGTCGGTGAATACTACCAACCATGGAGTGAGTGAACTGACTGTGAATACTACCAACCATGGAGTGAGTGAACTGACTTTGTGAATCCTACCAACCATGGAGTGAGTAAACTGACTGCAGGTGAATACTACCAACCATGGAGTGAGTGAACTGACTATGTGAATACTACCAACCATGGACTGAGTAAACTGACTGCAGGTGAATACTACCAACCATGGAGTGAGTAAACTGACTGTGAATACTACCAACCATGGAGTGAGTAAACTGACTATGTGAATACTACCAACCATGGAGTGAGTAAACTGACTGTGAATACTACCAACCATGGAGTGAGTAAACTGACTGCAGGTGAATACTACCAACCATGGAGTGAGTAAACTGACTGTGAATACTACCAACCATGGAATGAGTGAACTGACTGCAGGTGAATACTACCAACCATGGAGTGAGTGAACTGACTATGTGAATACTACCAACCATGGAGTGAGTCAACTGACTATGTGAATACTACCAACCATGGAGTGAGTAAACTGACTGTGAATACTACCAACCATGGAGTGAGTAAACTGACTGCAGGTGAATACTACCAACCATGGAGTGAGTAAACTGACTGCAGGTGAATACTACCAACCATGGAGTGAGTTAACTGACTGTGAATACTACCAACCATGGAATGAGTGAACTGACTGCAGGTGAATACTACCAACCATGGAGTGAGTGAACTGACTATGTGAATACTACCAACCATGGAGTGAGTGAACTGACTATGTGAATACTGCCAACCATGGAGTGAGTAAACTGACTGTAGGTGAATACTACCAACCATGGAGTGAGTTAACTGACTGTGAATATACCAACCATGGAGTGAGTAAACTGACTGTAGGTGAATACTACCAACCATGGAGTGAGTAAACTGACTGTGAATACTACCAACCATGGAGTGAGTAAACTGACTGTAGGTGAATACTACCAACCATGGAGTGAGTAAACTGACTGTAGGTGAATACTACCAACCATGGAGTGAGTGAACTGACTGCAGGTGAATACTACCAACCATGGAGTGAGTAAACTGACTATGTGAATACTACCAACCATGGAGTGAGTAAACTGACTGTCGGTGAATACTACCAACCATGGAGTGAGTAAACTGACTATGTGAATACTACCAACCATGGAGTGAGTAAACTGACTGTCGGTGAATACTACCAACCATGGAGTGAGTAAACTGACTGTGTAAATCCTACCAACCGTGGAGTGAGTAAACTGACTGTAGGTGAATACTACCAACCATGGAGTGAGTAAACTGACTATGTGAATACTACCAACCATGGAGTGAGTAAACTGACTGTATGTGAATACTACCAATCATGGAAGTGAGTAAACTGACTGTCTGTGAATACTACCAACCATGGAGTGAGTAAACTGACTGTGAATACTACCAACCATGGAGTGAGTAAACTGACTGTAGGTGAATACTACCAACCATGGAGTGAGTAAACTGACTGTAGGTGAATACTACCAACCATGGAGTGAGTGAACTGACTGCAGGTGAATACTACCAACCATAGATTGCGTGAACTGACTGCAGGTGAATACTACCAACCATGGAGTGAGTAAACTGACTGTGAATACAACCAACCATGGACTGAGTAAACTGACTGTAGGTGAATACTACCAACCATGGAGTGAGTAAACTGACTGTGAATACTACCAACCATGGAGTGAGTGAACTGACTGCAGGTGAATACTACCAACCATGGAGTGAGTAAACTGACTGTGAATACTACCAACCATGGACTGAGTAAACTGACTGTAGGTGAATACTACCAACCATGGAGTGAGTAAACTGACTGTGAATACTACCAACCAGGGAGTGAGTAAACTGACTGCAGGTGAATACTACCAACCATGCAGTGAGTAAACTGACTATGTGAATACTACCAACCATGGAGTGAGTAAACTGTTGGTGAATACTCTCAACCATGGAGTGAGTGAACTGACTGTGAATACTACCAACCATGGAGTGAGTAAACTGACTATGTGAATACTACCAACCATGGAGTGAGTTAACTGACTATGTGAATACTACCAACCATGGAGTGAGTAAACTGACTGTGAATACTACCAACCATGGAGTGAGTAAACTGACTGTGAATACTACCAACCATGGAGTGAGTAAACTGACTGTGAATACTACCAACCATGGAGTGAGTGAACTGACTGTGAATACTACCAACCATGGAGTGAGTAAACTGACTGTAGGTGAATACTACCAACCATGGAGTGAGTAAACTGACTATGTGAATACTACCAACCATGGAGTGAGTAAACTGACGGTCGGTGAATACTACCAACCATGGAGTGAGGAAACTGACTTTGTGAATACTACCAACCATGGAGTGAGTAAACTGATGGTAGGTGAATACTACCAACCATGGAGTGAGTAAACTGACTGTAGGTGAATGCTACGAACCATGGAGTGAGTAAACTTACTGTAGGTGAATACTACCAACCATGGAGTGAGTGAACTGACTGTGAATACTACCAACCATGGAGTGAGTAAACTGACTATGTGAATACTACCAAACATGGAGTGAGTAAACTGACGGTAGGTGAATACTACCAACCATGGAGTGAGTAAACTGACTGTAGGTGAATACTACCAACCATGGAGTGAGTAAATTGACGGTAGGTGAATACTACCAACCATGGAGTGAGTAAACTGACTGTAGGTGAATACTACCAACCATGGAGTGAGTCAACTGACTGTAGGTGAATACTACCAACCATGGAGTGAGTGAACTGACTGTGAATACTACCAACCATGGAGTGAGTAAACTGACTGTAGGTGAATACTACCAACCATGGAGTGAGTGAACTGACTGTGAATACGACCAACCATGGAGTGAGTAAACTGACTGCAGGTGAATACTACCAACCATGGAGTGAGTAAACTGACGGTAGGTGAATACTACCAACCATGGAGTGAGTAAACTGACTGTAGGTGAATACTACCAACCATGGAGTGAGTGAACTGACTGTGAATACTACCAACCATGGAGTGAGTAAACTGACTGTAGGTGAATACTACCAACCATGGAGTGAGTGAACTGACTGTAGGTGAATACTACCAACCATGGAGAGAGTAAACTGACTGTGAATACTTCCAACCATGGAGTGAGTAAACGTGACTATGTGAATTCTACCAACCATGGAGTGAGTGAACTGACTGTGAATACTACCAACCATGGAGTGAGTAAACTGACTATGTGAATACTACCAACCATGGAGTGAGTAAACTGACTGTGAATACTTCCAACCATGGAGTGAGTAAACGTGACTTTGTGAATACTACCAACCATGGAGTGAGTAAACTGACTGTGAATACTACCAACCATGGAGTGAGTAAACGTGACTATGTGAATTCTACCAACCATGGAGTGAGTGAACTGACTGTGAATACTACCAACCATGGAGTGAGTAAACTGACTGTAGGTGAAGACTACCAACCATGGAGTGAGTAAACTGACTATGAATACTTCCAACCATGGAGTGAGTAAACGTGACTATGTGAATTCTACCAACCATGGAGTGAGTGAACTGACTGTGAATACTACCAACCATGGAGTGAGTAAACTGACTATGTGAATACTACCAACCATGGAGTGAGTAAACTGACTGTGAATACTTCCAACCATGGAGTGAGTAAACGTGACTTTGTGAATACTACCAACCATGGAGTGAGTAAACTGACTGTGAATACTACCAACCATGGAGTGAGTAAACTGACTCTAGGTGAATACTACCAACCATGGATTGAGTAAACTGTAGGTGAATACTACCAACCATGGAGTGAGTAAACTTACTGCAGGTGAATACTACCAACCATGGAGAGAGTAAACTGACTATGTGAATACTACCAACCATGGAGTGAGTAAACTGACTGTAGGTGAATACTACCAACCTTGGAGTGAGCAAACTGACTGTAGGTGAATACTACCAACCATGGAGAGATTAAACTGACTATGTGAATACTACCAACCATGGAGTGAGTAAACTGACTGTGAATACTACCAACCATGGAGTGAGTAAACTGACTGTGAATACTACCAACCATGGAGTGAGTAAACTGACTGTAGGTGAATACTACCAACCATGGAGTGAGTGAACTGACTGCAGGTGAATACTACCAACCATGGAGTGAGTAAACTGACTATGTGAATACTACCAACCATGGAGTGAGTAAACTGACTGTAGGTGAATACTACCAACCATGGAGTGAGTAAACTGACGGTAGGTGAATACTACCAACCATGGAGTGAGTAAACTGACTGTAGGTGAATACTACCAACCATGGAGTGAGTGAACTGACTGTGAATACTACCAACCATGGAGTGAGTAAACTGACTGTAGGTGAATACTACCAACCATGGAGTGAATGAACTGACTGTAGGTGAATACTACCAACCATGGAGAGAGTAAACTGACTGTGAATACTTCCAACCATGGAGTGAGTAAACGTGACTATGTGAATTCTACCAACCATGGAGTGAGTGAACTGACTGTGAATACTACCAACCATGGAGTGAGTAAACTGACTATGTGAATACTACCAACCATGGAGTGAGTAAACTGACTGTGAATACTTCCAACCATGGAGTGAGTAAACGTGACTTTGTGAATAATACCAACCATGGAGTGAGTAAACGTGACTATGTGAATTCTACCAACCATGGAGTGAGTGAACTGACTGTGAATACTACCAACCATGGAGTGAGTAAACTGACTATGTGAATACTATCAACCATGGAGTGAGTAAACTGACTGTAGGTGAATACTACCAACCATGGAGTGAGTAAACTGACTGTAGGTGAATTCTACGAAACATGGAGTGAGTGAACTAACTGTGAATACTGCCAACCATGGAGTGAGTAAACTGACTGTAGGTGAATACTGCCAACCATGGACTGAGTAAACTGACTGCAGGTGAATACTACCAACCATGGAGTGAGTAAACTGACTATGTGAATACTACCAACCATGGAGTGAGTAAACTGACTGTAGGTGAATACTACCAACCATGGAGTGAGTAAACTGACTGTGTAAATCCTACCAACCGTGGAGTGAGTAAACTGACTGTAGGTGAATACTACCAACCATGGAGTGAGTAAACTGACTATGTGAATACTACCAACCATGGAGTGAGTAAACTGACTGTATGTGAATACTACCAATCATGGAAGTGAGTAAACTGACTGTCTGTGAATACTACCAACCATGGAGTGAGCAAACTGACTGTGAATACTACCAACCATGGAGTGAGTAAACTGACTGTAGGTGAATACTACCAACCATGGAGTGAGTGAACTGACTGCAGGTGAATACTACCAACCATAGATTGCGTGAACTGACTACAGGTGAATATTACCAACCATGGACTGAGTAAACTGACTGTGAATACTACCAACCATGGAGTGAGTGAACTGACTGCAGGTGAATACTACCAACCATGGAGTGAGTAAACTGGCTGTGAATACAACCAACCATGGACTGAGTAAACTGACTGTAGGTGAATACTACCAACCATGGAGTGAGTAAACTGACTGTGAATACTACCAACCATGGAGTGAGTGAACTGACTGCAGGTGAATACTACCAACCATGGAGTGAGTAAACTGACTGTGAATACTACCAACCATGGACTGAGTAAACTGACTGTAGGTGAATACTACCAACCATGGAGTGAGTAAACTGACTGTGAATACTACCAACCAGGGAGTGAGTGAACTGACTGCAGGTGAATACTACCAACCATGGAGTGAGTAAACTGACTGTGAAGACAACCAACCAGGGAGTGAGTGAACTGACTGCAGGTGAATACTACCAACCATGGAGTGAGTAAACTTTTGGTGAATACTACCAACCATGGAGTGAGTGAACTGACTGTGAATACTTCCAACCATGGAGTGAGTAAACTGACTATGTGAATCCTACCAACCATGGAGTGAGTAAACTGACTATGTGAATACTACCAACCATGGAGTGAGTAAACTGACTATGTGAATACTACCAACCATGGACTGAGTAAACTGACTGTAGGTGAATACTACCAACCATGGAGTGAGTAAACTGACTGTGAATACTACCAACCATGGAGTGAGTAAACTGACTGTAGGTGAATACTACCAACCATGGAGTGAGTAAACTGACTGTAGGTGAATACTACCAACCATGGAGTGAGTAAACTGACTGTAGGTGAATACTACCAACCATGGAGTGAGTAAACTGACTATGTGAATACTACCAACCATGGAGTGAGTAAACTGACTGTAGGTGAATACTACCAACCATGGAGTGAGTAAACTGACTTTGTGAATACTTCCAACCATGGAGTGAGTAAACTGACTTTGTGAATACTACCAACCATGGAGTGAGTAAACTGACTGTAGGTGAATGCTACCAACCATGGAGTGAGTGAACTGACTGTAGGTGAATACTACCAACCATGGAGTGAGTGAACTGACTGTGAATACTACCAACCATGGAGTGAGTAAACTGACTATGTGAATACTACCAACCATGGAGTGAGTAAACTGACGGTAGGTGAATACTACCAACCATGGAGTGAGTAAACTGACTGTAGGTGAATACTACCAACCATGGAGTGAGTAAATTGACGGTAGGTGAATACTACCAACCATGGAGTGAGTAAACTGACTGTAGGTGAATACTACCAACCATGGAGTGAGTCAACTGACTGTAGGTGAATACTACCAACCATGGAGTGAGTGAACTGACTGTGAATACTACCAACCATGGAGTGAGTAAACTGACTGTAGGTGAATACTACCAACCATGGAGTGAGTGAACTGACTGTGAATACGACCAACCATGGAGTTAGTAAACTGACTGCAGGTGAATACTACCAACCATGGAGTGAGTAAACTGACGGTAGGTGAATACTACCAACCATGAAGTGAGTAAACTGACTGTAGGTGAATACTACCAACCATGGAGTGAGTGAACTGACTGTGAATACTACCAACCATGGAGTGAGTAAACTTACTGTAGGTGAATACTACCAACCATGGAGTGAGTGAACTGACTGTAGGTGAATACTACCAACCATGGAGAGAGTAAACTGACTGTGAATACTTCCAACCATGGAGTGAGTAAACGTGACTATGTGAATTCTACCAACCATGGAGTGAGTGAACTGACTGTGAATACTACCAACCATGGAGTGAGTAAACTGACTATGTGAATACTACCAACCATGGAGTGAGTAAACTGACTGTGAATACTTCCAACCATGGAGTGAGTAAACGTGACTTTGTGAATACTACCAACCATGGAGTGAGTAAACTGACTGTGAATACTTCCAACCATGGAGAGAGTAAACTGACTATGTGAATACTACCAACCATGGAGTGAGTAAACGTGACTATGTGAATTCTACCAACCATGGAGTGAGTGAACTGACTGTGAATACTACCAAACATGGAGTGAGTAAACTGACTGTAGGTGAAGACTACCAACCATGGAGTGAGTAAACTGACTGTGAATACTTCCAACCATGGAGTGAGTAAACGTGACTATGTGAATTCTACCAACCATGGAGTGAGTGAACTGACTGTGAATACTACCAACCATGGAGTGAGTAAACTGACTATGTGAATACTACCAACCATGGAGTGAGTAAACTGACTGTGAATACTTCCAACCATGGAGTGAGTAAACGTGACTTTGTGAATACTACCAACCATGGAGTGAGTAAACTGACTGTGAATACTACCAACCATGGAGTGAGTAAACTGACTATGTGAATACTACCAACCATGGAGTGAGTAAACTGACTATGTGAATACTACCAACCATGGAGTGAGTAAACTGACTGTGAATACTACCAACCATGGAGTGAGTAAACTGACTGTAGGTGAAAACCATCAACCATGGAGTGAGTAAACTGACTGTAGGTGAATACTACCAACCATGGAGTGAGTAAACTGACTGTGAATACTACCAACCATGGAGTGAGTAAACTGACTGTAGGTGAATACTACCAACCATGGAGTGAGTAAACTGACTGTAGGTGAATACTACCAACCATGGAGTGAGTAAACTGACTGTAGGTGAATACTACCAACCATGGAGTGAGTAAACTGACTATGTGAATACTACCAACCATGGAGTGAGTAAACTGACTGTAGGTGAATACTACCAACCATGGAGTGAGTAAACTGACTTTGTGAATACTTCCAACCATGGAGTGAGTAAACTGATGGTAGGTGAATACTACCAACCATGGAGTGAGTAAACTGACTGTAGGTGAATGCTACCAACCATGGAGTGAGTAAACTGACTGTAGGTGAATACTACCAACCATGGAGTGAGTGAACTGACTGTGAATACTACCAACCATGGAGTGAGTAAACTGACTATGTGAATACTACCAACCATGGAGTGAGTAAACTGACGGTAGGTGAATACTACCAACCATGGAGTGAGTAAACTGACTGTAGGTGAATACTACCAACCATGGAGTGAGTAAATTGACGGTAGGTGAATACTACCAACCATGGAGTGAGTAAACTGACTGTAGGTGAATACTACCAACCATGGAGTGAGTCAACTGACTGTAGGTGAATACTACCAACCATGGAGTGAGTGAACTGACTGTGAATACTACCAACCATGGAGTGAGTAAACTGACTGTAGGTGAATACTACCAACCATGGAGTGAGTGAACTGACTGTGAATACGACCAACCATGGAGTTAGTAAACTGACTGCAGGTGAATACTACCAACCATGGAGTGAGTAAACTGACGGTAGGTGAATACTACCAACCATGGAGTGAGTAAACTGACTGTAGGTGAATACTACCAACCATGGAGTGAGTGAACTGACTGTGAATACTACCAACCATGGAGTGAGTAAACTGACTGTAGGTGAATACTACCAACCATGGAGTGAGTAAACTGACTGTAGGTGAATACTACCAACCATGGAGAGAGTAAACTGACTGTGAATACTTCCAACCATGGAGTGAGTAAACGTGACTATGTGAATTCTACCAACCATGGAGTGAGTGAACTGACTGTGAATACTACCAACCATGGAGTGAGTAAACTGACTATGTGAATACTACCAACCATGGAGTGAGTAAACTGACTGTGAATACTTCCAACCATGGAGTGAGTAAACGTGACTTTGTGAATACTACCAACCATGGAGTGAGTAAACTGACTGTGAATACTTCCAACCATGGAGAGAGTAAACTGACTATGTGAATACTACCAACCATGGAGTGAGTAAACGTGACTATGTGAATTCTACCAACCATGGAGTGAGTGAACTGACTGTGAATACTACCAAACATGGAGTGAGTAAACTGACTGTAGGTGAAGACTACCAACCATGGAGTGAGTAAACTGACTGTGAATACTTCCAACCATGGAGTGAGTAAACGTGACTATGTGAATTCTACCAACCATGGAGTGAGTGAACTGACTGTGAATACTACCAACCATGGAGTGAGTAAACTGACTATGTGAATACTACCAACCATGGAGTGAGTAAACTGACTGTGAATACTTCCAACCATGGAGTGAGTAAACGTGACTTTGTGAATACTACCAACCATGGAGTGAGTAAACTGACTGTGAATACTACCAACCATGGAGTGAGTAAACTGACTATGTGAATACTACCAACCATGGAGTGAGTAAACTGACTATGTGAATACTACCAACCATGGAGTGAGTAAACTGACTGTGAATACTACCAACCATGGAGTGAGTAAACTGACTGTAGGTGAAAACCATCAACCATGGAGTGAGTAAACTGACTGTAGGTGAATACTACCAACCATGGAGTGAGTCAACTGACTGTAGGTGAATACTACCAACTATGGAGTGAGTAAACTGACTGTAGGTGAATACTGCCAACCATGGAGAGAGTAAACTGACTATGTGAATACTACCAACCATGGAGTGAGTAAACTGACTGTAGGTGAATACTACCAACCATGGATTGAGTAAAGGGTAGGTGAATACTACCAACCATGGAGTGAGTAAACTTACTGCAGGTGAATACTACCAACAATGGAGAGAGTAAACTGACTGTAGGTGAATACTACCAACCATGGAGTGAGTAAACTGACTGTAGGTGAATACTACCAACCATGGAGTGACTGAACTGACTGTGAATACTACCAGCCATGGAGTGAGTGAACTATGTGAATACTACCAACCATGGACTGAGTAATCTTTCTGTAGGTGAATGCTACCAACCATGGAGAGAGTAAACTGACTATGTGAATACTACCAACCATGGAGTGAGTAAACTGACTGTGAATACTACCAACCATGGAGTGAGTGAACTGACTGCAGGTGAATACTACCAACCATGGAGTGAGTAAACTGACAATGTGAATACTACCAACCATGGAGTGAGTAAACTGACTGTGAATACTACCAACCATGGAGTGAGTAAACTGACTGTGAATACTACCAACCATGGAGTGAGTGAACTGACTGCAGGTGAATACTACCAACCATGGAGTGAGTAAACTGACGGTAGGTGAATACTACCAACCATGGAGTGAGTAAACTGACTGTAGGTGAATACAACCAACCATGGAGTGAGTAAACTGACAATGTGAATACTACCAACCATGGAGTGAGTAAACTGACTGTGAATACTACCAACCATGGAGTGAGTAAACTGACTGTAGGTGAATACTACCAACCATGGACTGAGTAAACTGACTGTAGGTGAATACTACCAACCATGGACTGAGTGAACTATGTGAATACTATCAACCATGGACTGAGTAAACTGACTGTAGGTGAATACTATCAACCATGGAGAGAGTAAACTGACTATTTGAATACTACCAACCATGGAGTGAGTAAACTGACTAGGTGAATACTACCAAGCATGGATAGAATAAACTGACTGTGAATACTACCAACCATGGAGTGAGTAAACTGACTGTAGGTGAATACGACCAACCGTGGAGTGAGTAAACTGACTATATGAATACTACTAACCATGGAGTGAGTAAACTGACTATGTGAATACTACCAACCATGGAGTGAGTGAACTGACTGCAGGTGAATACTACCAACCATGGAGTGAGTTAACTGACTGCAGGTGAACACTACCAAACATAGAATGCGTGAACTGACTGCAGGTGAATACTACCAACCATGGAGTGAGTAAACTGACTGTGAATACTACCAACCATGGAGTGAGTGAACTGACTGTGAATACTACCAACCATGGAGTGAGTAAACTGACTATGTGAATACTACCAACCATGGAGTGAGTAAACTGACTGTGAATACTACCAACCATGGAGTGAGTGAACTGACTGTGAATACTACCAACCATGGAGTGAGTAAACTGACTATGTGAATACTACCAACCATGGAGTGAGTAAACTGACTATGTGAATACTACCAACCATGGAGTGAGTAAACTGACTGTAGGTGAATACTACCAACCATGGAGTGAGTAAACTGACTGTAGGTGAATACTACCAACCATGGAGTGAGTAAACTGACTGTGAATACTACCAACCATGGACTGAGTAAACTGACTGTAGGTGAATACTACCAACCATGGAGTGAGTAAACTGACTGTGAATACTACCAACCATGGAGTGAGTGAACTGACTGTGAATACTACCAACCATGGAGTGAGTAAACTGACTGTAGGTGAATACTACCAACCATGGAGTGAGTAAACTGACTGTAGGTGAATACTACCAACCATGGAGTGAGTAAACTGACTATGTGAATACTACCAACCATGGAGTGAGTAAACTGACGGTAGGTGAATACTACCAACCATGGAGTGAGTAAACTGACTGTAGGTGAATACTACCAACCATGGAGTGAGTAAACTGACTTTGTGAATACTACCAACCATGGAGTGAGTAAACTGATGGTAGGTGAATACTACCAACCATGGAGTGAGTAAACTGACTGTAGGTGAATGCTACCAACCATGGAGTGAGTAAACTGACTGTAGGTGAATACTACCAACCATGGAGTGAGTGAACTGACTGTGAATACTACCAACCATGGAGTGAGTAAACTGACTATGTGAATACTACCAACCATGGAGTGAGTAAACTGACGGTAGGTGAATACTACCAACCATGGAGTGAGTAAACTGACTGTAGGTGAATACTACCAACCATGGAGTGAGTAAATTGACGGTAGGTGAATACTACCAACCATGGAGTGAGTAAACTGACTGTAGGTGAATACTACCAACCATGGAGTGAGTCAACTGACTGTAGGTGAATACTACCAACCATGGAGTGAGTGAACTGACTGTGAATACTACCAACCATGGAGTGAGTAAACTGACTGTAGGTGAATACTACCAACCATGGAGTGAGTGAACTGACTGTGAATACGACCAACCATGGAGTTAGTAAACTGACTGCAGGTGAATACTACCAACCATGGAGTGAGTAAACTGACGGTAGGTGAATACTACCAACCATGGAGTGAGTAAACTGACTGTAGGTGAATACTACCAACCATGGAGTGAGTGAACTGACTGTGAATACTACCAACCATGGAGTGAGTAAACTGACTGTAGGTGAATACTACCAACCATGGAGTGAGTGAACTGACTGTAGGTGAATACTACCAACCATGGAGAGAGTAAACTGACTGTGAATACTTCCAACCATGGAGTGAGTAAACGTGACTATGTGAATTCTACCAACCATGGAGTGAGTAAACTGACTGTGAATACTACCAACCATGGAGTGAGTAAACGTGACTATGTGAATTCTACCAACCATGGAGTGAGTGAACTGACTGTGAATACTACCAAACATGGAGTGAGTAAACTGACTGTAGGTGAAGACTACCAACCATGGAGTGAGTAAACTGACTGTGAATACTTCCAACCATGGAGTGAGTAAACGTGACTATGTGAATTCTACCAACCATGGAGTGAGTGAACTGACTGTGAATACTACCAACCATGGAGTGAGTAAACTGACTATGTGAATACTACCAACCATGGAGTGAGTAAACTGACTGTGAATACTTCCAACCATGGAGTGAGTAAACGTGACTTTGTGAATACTACCAACCATGGAGTGAGTAAACTGACTGTGAATACTACCAACCATGGAGTGAGTAAACTGACTATGTGAATACTACCAACCATGGAGTGAGTAAACTGACTGTGAATACTACCAACCATGGAGTGAGTAAACTGACTGTAGGTGAAAACCACCAACCATGGAGTGAGTAAACTGACTGTGAATACTTCCAACCATGGAGTGAGTAAACGTGACTTTGTGAATACTACCAACCATGGAGTGAGTAAACTGACTGTGAATACTACCAACCATGGAGTGAGTAAACTGACTATGTGAATACTACCAACCATGGAGTGAGTAAACTGACTGTGAATACTACCAACCATGGAGTGAGTAAACTGACTGTAGGTGAAAACCACCAACCATGGAGTGAGTAAACTGACTGTAGGTGAATACTACCAACCATGGAGTGAGTCAACTGACTGTAGGTGAATACTACCAACCATGGAGTGAGTAAACTGACTGTAGGTGAATACTGCCAACCATGGAGAGAGTAAACTGACTATGTGAATACTACCAACCATGGAGTGAGTGAACTGACTGCAGGTGAATACTACCAACCATGGAGTGAGTAAACTGACTGTAGGTGAATACTGCCAACCATGGAGAGAGTAAACTGACTATGTGAATACTACCAACCATGGAGTGAGTAAACTGACTGTAGGTGAATACTACCAACCATGGATTGAGTAAACTGTAGGTGAATACTACCAACCATGGAGTGAGTAAACTTACTGCAGGTGAATACTACCAACCATGGAGAGAGTAAACTGACTGTAGGTGAATACTACCAACCATGGAGTGAGTAAACTGACTGTAGGTGAATACTACCAACCATGGAGTGACTGAACTGACTGTGAATACTACCAGCCATGGAGTGAGTGAACTATGTGAATACTACCAACCATGGACTGAGTAAACTTTCTGTAGGTGAATGCTACCAACCATGGAGAGAGTAAACTGACTATGTGAATACTACCAACCATGGAGTGAGTAAACTGTCTGCAGGTGAATACTACCAACCATGGAGTGAGTAAACTGACTGTAGGTGAATACTACCAACCATGGAGTGAGTAAACTGACAATGTGAATACTACCAACCATGGAGTGAGTAAACTGACTGTGAATACTACCAACCATGGAGTGAGTAAACTGACTGTGAATACTACCAACCATGGAGTGAGTGAACTGACTGCAGGTGAATACTACCAACCATGGAGTGAGTAAACTGACGGTAGGTGAATACTACCAACCATGGAGTGAGTGAACTATGTGAATACTACCAACCATGGACTGAGTAAACTGACTGTAGGTGAATACTATCAACAATGGAGAGAGTAAACTGACTATTTGAATACTACCAACCATGGAGTGAGTAAACTGACTAGGTGAATACTACCAAGCATGGATAGAATAAACTGACTGTGAATACTACCAACCATGGAGTGAGTAAACTGACTGTAGGTGAATACGACCAACCGTGGAGTGAGTAAACTGACTATATGAATACTACCAACCATGGAGTGAGTAAACTGACTATGTGAATACTACCAACCATGGAGTGAGTGAACTGACTGCAGGTGAATACTACCAACCATGGAGTGAGTTAACTGACTGCAGGTGAATACTACCAAACATAGAATGCGTGAACTGACTGCAGGTGAATACTACCAACCATGGAGTGAGTAAACTGACTGTGAATACTACCAACCATGGAGTGAGTAAACTGACAATGTGAATACTACCAACCATGGAGTGAGTAAACTGACTGTGAATACTACCAACCATGGTGTGAGTGAACTGACTGTAGGTGAATACTACCAACCATGGAGTGAGTGAACTGACTGTAGGTGAATACTACCAACCATAGAATGCGTGAACTGACTGCAGGTGAATACTACCAACCATGGAGTGAGTAAACTGACTATGTGAATACTACCAACCATGGAGTGAGTAAACTGACTGTAGGTGAATACTACCAACCATGGAGTGAGTAAACTGACAATGTGAATACTACCAACCATGGAGTGAGTAAACTGACTGTGAATACTACCAACCATGGAGTGAGTAAACTGACTGTGAATACTACCAACCATGGAGTGAGTGAACTGACTGCAGGTGAATACTACCAACCATGGAGTGAGTAAACTGACTATGTGAATACTATCAGCCATGGAGTGAGTGAACTGACTTTGTGAATACTACCAACCATGGAGTGAGTGAACTGACTGTAGGTGAATACTACCAACCATGGAGTGAGTAAACTGACTGTAGGTGAATACTACCAACCATGGAGTGAGTAAACTGACTGTCGGTGAATACTACCAACCATGGAGTGATGAAACTGACTATTTGAATACTACCAACCATGGAGTGAGTAAACTGACTGCAGGTGAATACTACCAACCATGGAGAGATTAAACTGACTATGTGAATACTACCAACCATGGAGTGAGTAAACTGACTGTAGGTGAATACTACCAACCATGGAGTGAGTAAACTGACTGTAGGTGAATACTACCAACCATGGAGTGAGTAAACTGACTGTGAATACTACCAACCATGGAGTGAGTAAACTGACTGTAGGTGAATACTACCAACCATGGAGTGAGTCCACTGACTATGTGAATACTACCAACCATGGAGTGAGTAAACTGACTATGTGAATACTACCAACCATGGAATGAGTGAACTGACTGCAGGTGAATACTACCAACCATGGAGTGAGTGAACTGACTGTGAATACTGCCAACCATGGAGTGAGTGAACTGACTATGTGAATACTACCAAGATTGGAGTGAGTGAACTTTGTGAATACCACCAACCATGGACTGAGTAAACTGACTGTAGGTGAATACTACCAACCATGGAGTGAGTAAAGTGACTGTAGGTGAATACTACCAACCATGGAGTGAGTAAACTGACTGTGAATACTACCAACCATGGAGTGAGTAAACTGACTGTAGGTGAATACTACCAACCATGGAGTGAGTAAACTGACTGTAGGTGAATACTACCAACCATGGAGTGACTGAACTGACTGTGTGAATACTACCAACCATGGAGTGAGTAAACTGACTGTAGGTGAATACTACCAACCATGGAGTGAGTAAACTGACTGTAGGTGAATACTACCAACCATGGAGTGAGTAAACTGACTGTGAATACTACCAACCATGGAGTGAGTAAACTGACTGTAGGTGAATACTACCAACCATGGAGTGAGTCAACTGACTATGTGAATACTACCAACCATGGAGTGAGTAAACTGACTATGTGAATACTACCAACCATGGAATGAGTGAACTGACTGCAGGTGAATACTACCAACCATGGAGTGAGTGAACTGACTCTGAATACTGCCAACCATGGAGTGAGTGAACTGACTTTGTGAATACTACCAACCATGGAGTGAGTAAACTGACTGCAGGTGAATACTACCAACCATGGAGTGAGTAAACTGACTATGTGAATACTATCAACCATGGAGTGAGTGAACTGACTGTAGGTGAATACTACCAACCATGGAGTGAGTAAACTGACTGTAGGTGAATACTACCAACCATGGAGTGAGTAAACTGACTGTCGGTGAATACTACCAACCATGGAGTGATAAAACTGACTATTTGAATACTACCAACCATGGAGTGACTGAACTGACTGCAGGTGAATACTACCAACCATGGAGTGAGTAAACTGACTGTAGGTGAATACTACCAACCATGGAGTGAGTAAACTGACTGTAGGTGAATACTACCAACCATGGAGTGAGTAAACTGACTGTAGGTGAATACTACCAACCATGGAGTGAGTAAACTGACTGTGAATACTACCAACCATGGAGTGAGTAAACTGACTGTAGGTGAATACTACCAACCATGGAGTGAGTAAACTGACTGTAGGTGAATACTACCAACCATGGAGTGACTGAACTGACTGTGTGAATACTACCAACCATGGAGTGAGTAAACTGACTGTAGGTGAATACTACCAACCATGGAGTGAGTAAACTGACTGTAGGTGAATACTACCAACCATGGAGTGAGTAAACTGACTGTGAATACTACCAACCATGGAGTGAGCAAACTGACTGTAGGTGAATACTACCAACCATGGAGTGAGTCAACTGACTATGTGAATACTACCAACCATGGAGTGAGTAAACTGACTATGTGAATACTACCAACCATGGAATGAGTGAACTGACTGCAGGTGAATACTACCAACCATGGAGTGAGTGAACTGACTGTGAATACTGCCAACCATGGAGTGAGTGAACTGACTATGTGAATACTACCAAGATTGGAGTGAGTGAACTATGTGAATACCACCAACCATGGACTGAGTAAACTGACTGTAGGTGAATACTACCAACCATGGAGTGAGTAAACTGACTGTAGGTGAATACTACCAACCATGGAGTGAGTAAACTGACTGTGAATACTACCAACCATGGAGTGAGTAAACTGACTGTAGGTGAATACTACCAACCATGGAGTGAGTAAACTGACTGTAGGTGAATACTACCAACCATGGAGTGACTGAACTGACTGTGAATACTACCAGCCATGGAGTGAGTGAACTATGTGAATACTACCAACCATGGACTGAGTAAACTGACTGTAGGTGAATGCTACCAACCATGGAGAGAGTAAACTGACTATGTGAATACTACCAACCATGGAGTGAGTAAACTGTCTGCAGGTGAATACTACCAACCATGGAGTGAGTAAACTGACTGTAGGTGAATACTACCAGCCATGGAGTGAGTAAACTGACTGTGAATACTACCAACCATGGAGTGAGTAAACTGACTGTGAATACTACCAACCATGGAGTGAGTGAACTGACTGCAGGTGAATACTACCAACCATGGAGTGAGTAAACTGACGGTAGGTGAATACTACCAACCATGGAGTGAGTAAACTGACTGTAGGTGAAAACTACCAACCATGGAGTGAGTAAACAGACTATGTGAATACTACCAACCATGGAGTGAGTAAATTGCCGGTGAATACTACCAACCATGGAGTGAGTAAACTGACTGTAGGTGAATACTATCAACCATGGAGAGAGTAAACTGACTATTTGAATACTACCAACCATGGAGTGAGTAAACTGACTGTGAATACTACCAACCATGGAGTGAGTAAACTGACTGTAGGTGAATACTACCAAGCATGGATAGAATAAACTGACTGTGAATACTACCAACCATGGAGTGAGTAAACTGACTGTAGGTGAATACGACCAACCATGGAGTGAGTAAACTGACTATATGAATACTACCAACCATGGAGTGAGTGAACTGACTGTAGGTGAATACTACCAACCATGGAGTGAGTAAACTGACTGTGAATACTACCAACCATGGAGTGAGTAAACTGACTGTGAATACTACCAACCATGGAGTGAGTAAACTGACTGTGAATACTACCAACCATGGAGTGAGTGAACTGACTGCAGGTGAATACTACCAACCATGGAGTGAGTAAACTGACTATGTGAATACTATCAACCATGGAGTGAGTGAACTGACTTTGTGAATACTACCAACCATGGAGTGAGTAAACTGACTGCAGGTGAATACTACCAACCATGGAGTGAGTAAACTGACTATGTGAATACTATCAACCATGGAGTGAGTGAACTGACTGTAGGTGAATACTACCAACCATGGAGTGAGTAAACTGACTGTAGGTGAATACTACCAACCATGGAGTGAGTAAACTGACTGTCGGTGAATACTACCAACCATGGAGTGATAAAACTGACTATTTGAATACTACCAACCATGGAGTGACTGAACTGACTGCAGGTGAATACTACCAACCATGGAGTGAGTAACTGACTGTAGGTGAATACTACCAACCATGGAGTGAGTGAACTGACTGTGAATACTGCCAACCATGGAGTGAGTGAACTGACTGTAGGTGAATACTACCAACCATGGAGTGAGTAAACTGACTATGAATACTACCAACCATGGAGTGAGTAACTGACTGTAGGTGAATACTACCAACCATGGAGTGAGTGAACTGACTGAATACTGCCAACCATGGAGTGACTGAACTGGCTGCAGGTGAATACTACCAACCATGGAGTGAGTAACTAACTGTAGGTGAATACTACCAACCATGGAGTGAGTGAACTGACTGTGAATACTGCCAACCATGGAGTGACTGAACTGACTGCAGGTGAATACTACCAACCATGGAGTGAGTAACTGACTGTAGGTGAATACTACCAACCATGGAGTGAGTGAACTGACTGTGAATACTGCCAACCATGGAGTGAGTGAACTGACTGTAGGTGAATACTACCAACCATGGAGTGAGTAAACTGACTTTGTGAATACTGCCAACCATGGAGTGGGTAAACTGACAATATGAACACTACCAACCATGGAGTGAGTGAACTGAGTGAAGACTACCAACCATGGAGTGAGTAAACTGTAGGTGAATACTACCAACCATGGAGTGAGTAAACTGATTATGTGAATACTTCCAACCATGGAGTGAGTGAACTGACTATGTGAATACTACCAACCATGGAGTGAGGAAACTGACTATGTGAATACTACCAACCATGGAGTGAGTGAACTGACTATGTGAATACTACCAACCATGGAGTGAGTGAACTATGTGAATACTACCAACCATGGACTGAGTAAACTGACTGTAGGTGAATACTACCAACCATGGAGTGAGTAAAGTGACTATGTGAATACTACCAACCATGGAGTGAGTGAACTATGTGAATAGTACCAACCATGGACTGAGTAAACTGACTGTGAATACTACCAACCATGGAGTTAGTAAACTGACTGTAGGTGAATACTACCAACCATGGAGTGTGTAAACTGACTATATGAATACTACCAACCATGGAGTGAGTAAACTGACTATGTGAATACTACCAACCGTGGAGTGAGTAAACTGACTGTTGGTGAATACTACCAACCATGGAGTGAGTATACTGACTATGTGAATACTACCAACCATGGAGTGAGTAAACTGACTGTGAATACTACCAACCATGGAGAGAGTAAACTGACTATGTGAATACTACCAACCATGGAGTGAGTAAACTGACTGCAGGTGAAAACTACCAACCATGGAGTGAGTAAACTGACTGTAGGTGAATACTACCAACCATGGAGTGAGTAAACTGACTGCAGGTAAATACTACCAACCATGGAGTGATTAAACTGACTGTGAATACTACCAACCATGGAGTGAGTGAACTGACTGCAGGTAAATACTACCAACCATGGAGTGATTAAACTGACTGTGAATACTACCAACCATGGAGTGAGTAAACTGACTATGTGAATACTACCAACCATGGAGTGAGTAAACTGACTGCAGGTGAAAACTACCAACCATGGAGTGAGTAAACTGACTGTAGGTGAATACTACCAACCATGGAGTGAGTAAACTGACTGTGAATACTACCAACCATGGAGTGAGTGAACTGACTGCAGGTAAATACTACCAACCATGGAGTGATTAAACTGACTGTGAATACTACCAACCATGGAGTGAGTAAACTGACTGTGAATACTACCAACCATGGAGTGAGTGAACTGACTGCAGGTAAATACTACCAACCATGGAGTGATTAAACTGACTGTGAATACTACCAACCATGGAGTGAGTAAACTGACTATGTGAATACTACCAACCATGGAGTGAGTAAACTGACTGCAGGTGAAAACTACCAACCATGGAGTGAGTAAACTGACTGTAGGTGAATACTACCAACCATGGAGTGAGTAAACTGACTTTAGGTGAATACTACCAACCATGGAGTGAGTAAACTGACTATGTGAATACTACCTACCATGGAGTGAGTAAACTGACTGTGAATACTACCAACCATGGAGTGAGTAAACTGACTATGTGAATAATACCAACCGTGGAGTGAGTAAACTGACTGTAGGTGAATACTACCAACCATGGAGTGAGTAAACTTACTGTAGGTGAATACTACCAACCATGGAGTGAGTAAACTGACGGTAGGTGAATACTACCAACCATGGCGTGAGTAAACTGACTATGTGAATACTACCAACCATGGAGTGAGTAAACTGACTATGTGAATACTACCAACCATGGAGTGAGTAAACTGCATGTGAAAACCACCAACCATGGAGTGAGTAAACTGACTATGTGAAAACTACCAACCATGGAGTGAGTAAACTGACTGTAGGTGAATACTACCAACCATGGAGTGAGTGAACTGACTGTGAATACTACCAACCATGGAGTGAGTAAACTGACTATGTGAATACTAGCAATCATGGAGTGAGTGAACTGACTGTGAATACTACCAACCATGGAGTGAGTGAACTGACTGTGAATACTACCAACCATGGAGTGAGTAAACTGACTGTGAATACTACCAACCATGGAGTGAGTAAACTGACTGTGAATACTACCAACCATGGAGTGAGTAAACTGACTATGTGAATACTAGCAATCATGGAGTGAGTGAACTGACTGTGAATACTACCAACCATGGAGTGAGTGAACTGACTGTGAATACTACCAACCATGGAGTGAGTAAACTGACTGTGAATACTACCAACCATGGAGTGAGTAAACTGACTGTGAATACTACCAACCATGGAGTGAGTAAACTGACTATGTGAATACTACCAACCATGGAGTGAGTGAACTGACTGTGAATACTACCAACCATGGAGTGAGTGAACTGACTGCAGGTGAATACTACCAACCATGGAGTGAGTAAACTGACTGTAGGTGAATACTACCAACCATGGAGTGAGTGAACTGACTATGTGAATACTACCAACCATGGAGTGAGTAAACTGACTATGTGAATACTACCAACCATGGAGTGAGTGAACTGACTGTGAATACTACCAACCATGGAGTGAGTAAACTGACTATGTGAATACTACCAACCATGGAGTGAGTAAACTGACAGCAGGTGAATACTACCAACCATGGAGTGAGTAAACTGACTGCAGGTGAATACTACCAACCATGGACTGAGTAAACTGACTGCAGGTGAATACTACCAACCATGGAGTGAGTAAACTGACTGTAGGTGAATACTACCAACCATGGAGTGAGTGAACTGACTGCAGGTGAATACTACCAACCATGGAGTGAGTAAACTGACTGCAGGTGAATACTACCAACCATGGACTGAGTAAACTGACTGCAGGTGAATACTACCAACCATGGACTGAGTAAACTGACTGTAGGTAAATACTACCAACCATGGAGTGAGTAAACTGACTATGTGAATACTAGCAATCATGGAGTGAGTGAACTGACTGTGAATACTACCAACCATGGAGTGAGTGAACTGACTGTGAATACTACCAACCATGGAGTGAGTAAACTGACTATGTGAATACTACCAACCATGGAGTGAGTAAACTGACAGCAGGTGAATACTACCAACCATGGAGTGAGTAAACTGACTATGTGAATACTACCAACCATGGAGTGAGTAAACTGACAGCAGGTGAATACTACCAACCATGGACTGAGTAAACTGACTGCAGGTGAAAACCACCAACCATGGAGTGAGTAAACTGACTGTGAATACTACCAACCATGCAGTGAGTGAACTGACTGTAGGTGAATACTCCCAACCATGGAGTGAGTAAACTGACTGTAGGTGAATACTACCAACCATGGAGTGAGTAAACTGACTGTAGGTGAATACTACCAACCATGGAGTGAGTAAACTGACTGTAGGTGAATACTACCAACCATGGAGTGAGTAAACTGACTGTAGGTGAATACTACCAACCATGGAGTGAGTAAACTGACTGTAGGTGAATACTACCAACCATGGAGAGAGTAAACTGACTATGTGAATACTACCAACCATGGAGTGAGTAAACTGACTGTAGGTGAATACTACCAACCATGGAGTGAGTAAACTGACTGTGAATACAACCAACCATGGAGTGAGTAAACTGACTTGTAGGTGAATACTACCAACCATGGAGTGAGAAAACTGACTGCAGGTGAATACTACCAACCATGGAGTGAGTGAACTGACTGTGAATACTCCCAACCATGGAGTGAGTAAACTGACTGTGAATACTACCAACCATGGAGTGAGTAAACTGACTGCAGGTGAATACTACCAACCATGGAGTGAGTAAACTGACTGTGAATACTACCAACCATGGACTGAGTAAACTGACTGTAGGTGAATACTACCAACCATGGAGTGAGTAAACTGACTGTGAATACTACCAACCATGGACTGAGTAAACTGACTGTAGGTGAATACTACCAACCATGGAGTGAGTGAACTGACTGTGAATACTACCAACCATGAAGTGAGTGAACTGACTATGTGAATACTATCAACCATGGAGTGAGTGAACTGACTGTGAATACTACCAACCATGAAGTGAGTGAACTGACTATGTGAATACTACCAACCATGGAGTGAGTAAACTGACTATGTGAATACTACCAACCATGGAGTGAGTAAACTGACTGCAGGTGAATCCTACCAACCATGGAGTGAGTAAATTGACTGTCGGTGAATACTACCAACCATGGAGTGAGTAAACTGACTATGTGAATACTACCAACCATGGAGTGAGTAAACTGACTGTGAATACTACCAACCATGGACTGAGTAAACTGACTGTAGGTGAATACTACCAACCATGGAGTGAGTAAACTGACTGTGAATACTACCAACCATGGAGTGAGTAAACAGACTGTAGGTGAATACTACCAACCATGGAGTGAGTAAACTGACTATGTGAATACTACCAACCATGGAGTGAGTAAACTGACTGTAGGTGAATACTACCAACCATGGAGTGAGTGAACTGACTGTGAATACTACCAACCATGGAGTGAGTAAACTGACTGTAGGTGAATACTACCAACCATGGAGTGAGTAAACTGACTGTGAATACTACCAACCATGGAGTGATAAAACTGACTATGTGAATACTACCAACCATGGAGTGAGTAAACTGACTGTGAATACTACCAACCATGGACTGAGTAAACTGACTGTAGGTGAATACTACCAACCATGGAGTGAGTAAACTGACTGTGTGAATACTACCAACCATGGAGTGAGTAAACTGACTGTGAATACTATCAACCATGGAGTGAGTCAACTGACTGCAGGTGAATACTACCAACCATGGAGTGAGTGAACTGACTGTGAATACTACCAACCATGGAGTGAGTAAACTGACTGCAGGTGAATACTACCAACCATGGAGTGAGTAAACTGACTATGTGAATACTACCAACCATGGAGTGAGTAAACTGACTGCAGGTGAATACTACCAACCATGGAGAGAGTAAACTGACTATGTGAATACTACCAACCATGGAGTGAGTAAACTGTCTGCAGGTGAATACTACCAACCATGGAGTGAGTAAACTGACTGTATGTGAATACTACCAACCATGGAGTGAGTAAACTGACTGTATGTGAATACTACCAACCATGGAGTGAGTAAACTGACTGCAGGTGAATACTACCAACCATGGAGTGAGTAAACTGACTGCAGGTGAATACTACCAACCATGGAGTGAGTAAACTGACTGCAGGTGAATACTACCAACCATGGAGTGAGTAAACTGACTGCAGGTGAATACTACCAACCATGGAGTGAGTAAACTGACTGTGAATACTACCAACCATGGAGTGAGTAAACTGACAGCAGGTGAATACTACCAACCATGGAGTGAGTAAACTGACAGCAGGTGAATACTACCAACCATGGAGTGAGTAAACTGACTGCAGGTGAATACTACCAACCATGGAGTGAGTAAACTGACTGTGAATACTACCAACCATGGAGTGAGTAAACTGACTGTGAATACTACCAACCATGGAGTGAGTAAACTGACTGCAGGTGAATACTACCAACCATGGAGAGAGTAAACTGACTATGTGAATACTACCAACCATGGAGTGAGTAAACTGACTGTATGTGAATACTACCAACCATGGAGTGAGTAAACTGACTGCAGGTGAATACTACCAACCATGGAGTGAGTAAACTGACTGCAGGTGAATACTACCAACCATGGAGTGAGTAAACTGACTGTGAATACTATCAACCATGGAGTGAGTAAACTGACTATGTGAATACTACCAACCATGGAGTGAGTAAACTGACTTTGTGAATACTACCAACCATGGAGTGAGTAAACTGACTGCAGGTGAATACTACCAACCATGGAGTGAGTAAACTGACTGTAGGTGAATACTACCAACCATGGAGTGAGTAAACTGACTGCTGGTGAAAACCACCAACCATGGCGTGAGTAAACTGACTATGTGAATACTACCAACCATGGAGTGAGTAAACTGACTGTAGGTGAATACTACCAACCATGGAGTGAGTAAACTGAAAGCTGGTGAAAACCACCAACCATGGCGTGAGTAAACTGACTATGTGAATACTACCAACCATGGAGTGAGTAAACTGACTATGTGAATACTACCAACCATGGCGTGAGTAAACTGACTATGTGAATACTACCAACCATGGAGTGAGTAAACTGCATGTGAAAACCACCAACCATGGAGTGAGTAAACTGACTATGTGAATACTACCAACCATGGAGTGAGTAAACTGACTGTAGTTGAATACTACCAACCATGGAGTGAGTGAACTGACTATGTGAATACTACCAACCATGGAGTGAGTAAACTGACTGCAGGTGAATACTACCAACCATGGACTGAGTAAACTGACTGCTGGTGAATACTACCAACCATGGAGTGAGTAAACTGACTGTAGGTGAATACTACCAACCATGGAGTGAGTGAACTGACTGTGAATACTACCAACCATGGAGTGAGTGAACTGACTGTGAATACTACCAACCATGGAGTGAGTAAACTGACTATGTGAATACTACCAACCATGGAGTGAGTAAACTGACAGCAGGTGAATACTACCAACCATGGAGTGAGTAAACTGACTATGTGAATACTACCAACCATGGAGTGAGTAAACTGACAGCAGGTGAATACTACCAACCATGGACTGAGTAAACTGACTGCAGGTGAAAACCACCAACCATGGAGTGAGTAAACTGACTGTGAATACTACCAACCATGCAGTGAGTGAACTGACTGTAGGTGAATACTCCCAACCATGGAGTGAGTAAACTGACTGTAGGTCAATACTACCAACCATGGAGTGAGTAAACTGACTGTAGGTGAATACTACCAACCATGGAGTGAGTAAACTGACTGTAGGTGAATACTACCAACCATGGAGTGAGTAAACTGACTGTAGGTGAATACTACCATCCATGGAGTGAGTAAACTGACTGTAGGTGAATACTACCAACCATGGAGTGAGTAAACTGACTGTAGGTGAATACTACCAACCATGGAGAGAGTAAACTGACTATGTGAATACTACCAACCATGGAGTGAGTAAACTGACTGTAGGTGAATACTACCAACCATGGAGTGAGTAAACTGACTGTGAATACAACCAACCATGGAGTGAGTAAACTGACTTGTAGGTGAATACTACCAACCATGGAGTGAGAAAACTGACTGCAGGTGAATACTACCAACCATGGAGTGAGTAAACTGACTGTGAATACTCCCAACCATGGAGTGAGTAAACTGACTGTGAATACTACCAACCATGGAGTGAGTAAACTGACTGCAGGTGAATACTACCAACCATGGAGTGAGTAAACTGACTGTGAATACTACCAACCATGGACTGAGTAAACTGACTGTAGGTGAATACTACCAACCATGGAGTGAGTGAACTGACTGTGAATACTACCAACCATGAAGTGAGTGAACTTACTATGTGAATACTATCAACCATGGAGTGAGTAAACTGACTTTGTGAATACTACCAACCATGGAGTGAGTAAACTGACTGCAGGTGAATCCTACCAACCATGGAGTGAGTAAACTGACTGTCGGTGAATACTACCAACCATGGAGTGAGTAAACTGACTATGTGAATACTACCAACCATGGAGTGAGTAAACTGACTGTGAATACTACCAACCATGGACTGAGTAAACTGACTGTAGGTGAATACTACCAACCATGGAGTGAGTAAACTGACTGTGAATACTACCAACCATGGAGTGAGTGAACTGACTATGTGAATACTACCAACCATGGAGTGAGTAAAATGTCTGTCGGTGAATACTATCAACCATGGAGTGAGTGAACTGACTGTGAATACTACCAACCATGGAGTGAGTGAACTGACTTTGTGAATACTACCAACCATGGAGTGAGTAAACTGATACAGGTGAATACTACCAACCATCGAGTGAGTAAACTGACTATGTGAATCCTACCAACCATGGAGTGAGTAAACTGACTGTGAATACTACCAACCATGGAGTGAGTAAACTGACTGCAGGTGAATACTACCAACCATGGAGTGAGTAAACTGACTGTCGGTGAATACTACCAACCATGGAGTGAGTAAACTGACTATGTGAATACTACCAACCATGGAGTGAGTAAACTGACTGTAGGTGAATACTACCAACCATGGAGTGAGTAAACTGACTGCAGGTGAATACTACCAACCATGGAGTGAGTAAACTGACTATGTGAATACTACCAACCATGGAGTGAGTGAACTAACTATGTGAATACTACCAACCATGGAGTGAGTCAACTGACTATGTGAATACTACCAACCATGGAGTGAGTAAACTGACTGCAGGTGAATACTACCAACCATGGAGTGAGTTAACTGACTGTGAATACTACCAACCATGGAGTGAGTAAACTGACTGTGAATACTACCAACCATGGAGTGAGTAAACTGACTGCAGGTGAATACTACCAACCATGGAGTGAGTTAACTGACTGTGAATACTACCAACCATGGAGTGAGTAAACTGACTGTAGGTGAATACTACCAACCATGGAGTGAGTAAACTGACTATGTGAATACTATCAACCATGGAGTGAGTAAACTGACTGTAGGTGAATACTACCAACCATGGAGTGAGTAAACTGACTGTAGGTGAATACTACAAACCATGGAGTGAGTGAACTGACTGTGAATACTGCCAACCATGGAGTGAGTAAACTGACTGTAGGTGAATACTACCAACCATGGAGTGAGTCAACTGACTGTAGGTGAATACTACGAACCATGGAGTGAGTGAACTGACTGTGAATACTGCCAACCATGGAGTGAGTAAACAGACTGAAGGTGAATACTACCAACCATGGAGTGAGTAAACTGACTATGTGAATACTACCAACCATGGAGTGAGTAAACTGACTGTAGGTGAATACTACCAACCATAGAGTGAGTAAACTGACTGTAGGTGAATACTACCAACCATGGAGTGAGTAAACTGACTGTGTAAATCCTACCAACCGTGGAGTGAGTAAACTGACTGTAGGTGAATACTACCAACCATGGAGTGAGTAAACTGACTATGTGAATACTACCAACCATGGAGTGAGTAAACTGACTGTATGTGAATACTACCAATCATGGAAGTGAGTAAACTGACTGTCTGTGAATACTACCAACCATGGAGTGAGTAAACTGACTGTGAATACTACCAACCATGGAGTGAGTAAACTGACTGTAGGTGAATACTACCAACCATGGAGTGAGTAAACTGACTGTGAATACTACCAACCGTGGAGTGAGTGAACTGACTGTATGTGAATACTACCAACCATGGAGTGAGTAAACTGACTGTAGGTGAATACTACCAACCATGGAGTGAGTGAACTGACTGCAGGTGAATACTACCAACCATAGATTGCGTGAACTGACTACAGGTGAATATTACCAACCATGGACTGAGTAAACTGACTGTGAATACTACCAACCATGGAGTGAGTGAACTGACTGCAGGTGAATACTACCAACCATGGAGTGAGTAAACTGACTGTGAATACTACCAACCATGGACTGAGTAAACTGACTGTAGGTGAATACTACCAACCATGGAGTGAATAAACTGACTGTGAATACTACCAACCATGGAGTGAGTGAACTGACTGCAGGTGAATACTATCAACCATGGAGTGAGTAAACTGACTATGTGAATACTACCAACCATGGAGTGAGTAAACTGACTGTAGGTGAATACTACCAACCATGGAGTGAGTAAACTGACTATGTGAATACTACCAACCATGGAGTGAGTGAACTGACAGTGAATACTACCAACCATGGACTGAGTAAACTGACTGTAGGTGAATACTACCAACCATGGAGTGAGTAAACTGACTATGTGAATACTACCAACCATGGAGTGAGTAAACTGACTTTGTGAATACTACCAACCATGGAGTGAGTGAACTGACTTTGTGAATACTACCAACCATGGAGTGAGTAAACTGACTATGTGAATACTACCAACCATGGAGTGAGTAAACTGACTATGTGAATACTACCAACCATGGAGTGAGTAAACTGACTATGTGAATACTACCAACCATGGAGTGAGTAAACTGACTGTCCGTGAATACTACCAACCATGGAGTGAGTAAACTGACTGTGAATACTACCAACCATGGAGTGAGTAAACTGACTTTGTGAATACTACCAACCATGGAGTGAGTGAACTGACTGTGAATACTACCAACCATGGAGTGAGTAAACTGACTGCAGGTGAATACTACCAACCATGGAGTGAGTAAACTGACTTTGTGAATACTACCAACCATGGAGTGAGTGAACTGACTATGTGAATACTACCAACCATGGAGTGAGTAAACTGACTTTGTGAATACTACCAACCATGGAGTGAGTGAACTGACTGTGAATACTACCAACCATGGAGTGAGTAAACTGACTGCAGGTGAATACTACCAACCATGGAGTGAGTAAACTGACTTTGTGAATACTACCAACCATGGAGTGAGTGAACTGACTATGTGAATACTACCAACCATGGAGTGAGTAAACTGACTTTGTGAATACTACCAACCATGGAGTGAGTGAACTGACTGTGAATACTACCAACCATGGAGTGAGTAAACTGACTGCAGGTGAATACTACCAACCATGGAGTGAGTAAACTGACTTTGTGAATACTACCAACCATGGAGTGAGTAAACTGACTATGTGAATACTACCAACCATGGAGTGAGTGAACTGACTTTGTGAATACTACCAACCATGGAGTGAGTAAACTGACTGTGAATACTACCAACCATGGAGTGAGTAAACTGACTATGTGAATACTACCAACCATGGAGTGAGTAAACTGACTGTCCGTGAATACTACCAACCATGGAGTGAGTAAACTGACTGTGAATACTACCAACCATGGAGTGAGTAAACTGACTTTGTGAATACTACCAACCATGGAGTGAGTGAACTGACTGTGAATACTACCAACCATGGAGTGAGTAAACTGACTGCAGGTGAATACTACCAACCATGAAGTGAGTAAACTGACTTTGTGAATACTACCAACCATGGAGTGAGTAAACTGACTATGTGAATACTACCAACCATGGAGTGAGTAAACTGACTTTGTGAATACTACCAACCATGGAGTGAGTGAACTGACTGTGAATACTACCAACCATGGAGTGAGTGAACTGACTATGTGAATACTACCAACCATGGAGTGAGTAAACTGACTTTGTGAATACTACCAACCATGGAGTGAGTGAACTGACTATGTGAATACTACCAACCATGGAGTGAGTAAACTGACTTTGTGAATACTACCAACCATGGAGTGAGTAAACTGACTGTGAATACTACCAACCATGGACTGAGTAAACTGACTGTAGGTGAATACTACCAACCATGGAGTGAGTAAACTGACTGTGAATACTACCAACCATGGAGTGAGTAAACAGACTGCAGGTGAATACTACCAACCATGGAGTGAGTAAACTGACTTTGTGAATCCTACCAACCATGGAGTGAGTAAACTGACTTTGTGAATCCTACCAACCATGGAGAGAGTAAACAGACTATGTGAATACTACCAACCATGGAGTGAGTGAACTGACTGTGAATACTACCAACCATGGAGTGAGTAAACTGACTTTGTGAATCCTACCAACCATGGAGTGAGTAAACTGACTATGTGAATACTACCAACCATGGAGTGAGTGAACTGACTGCAGGTGAATACTACCAACCATGGAGTGAGTAAACTGACTGTGAATACTACCAACCATGGAGTGAGTGAACTGACTGCAGGTGAATACTACCAACCATGGAGTGAGTAAACTGACTGTGAATACTACCAACCATGGAGTGAGTAAACTGACTGCAGGTGAATACTACCAACCATGGAGTGAGTGAACTGACTGTGAATACTACCAACCATGGAGTGAGTAAACTGACTGTGAATACTACCAACCATGGAGTGAGTAAACTGACTGCAGGTGAATACTACCAACCATGGAGTGAGTGAACTGACTGTGAATACTACCAACCATGGAGTGAGTAAACTGACTTTGTGAATCCTTCCAACCATGGAGTGAGTAAACTGACTGTGAATACTACCAACCATGGACTGAGTAAACTGACTGCAGGTGAATACTACCAACCATGGAGTGAGTAAACTGACTGCAGGTGAATACTACCAACCATGGAGTGAGTAAACTGACTTTGTGAATCCTACCAACCATGGAGTGAGTAAACTGACTGTAGGTGAATACTACCAACCATGGAGTGAGTGAACTGACAGTGAATACTACCAACCATGGACTGAGTAAACTGACTGTAGGTGAATACTACCAACCATGGAGTGAGTAAACTGACTATGTGAATACTACCAACCATGGAGTGAGTGAACTGACAGTGAATACTACCAACCATGGACTGAGTAAACTGACTGTAGGTGAATACTACCAACCATGGAGTGAGTAAACTGACTATGTGAATACTACCAACCATGGAGTGAGTAAACTGACTTTGTGAATACTACCAACCATGGAGTGAGTAAACTGACTATGTGAATAGTACCAACCATGGAGTGAGTGAACTGACTTTGTGAATACTACCAACCATGGAGTGAGTAAACTGACTGTGAATACTACCAACCATGGAGTGAGTAAACTGACTATGTGAATAGTACCAACCATGGAGTGAGTGAACTGACTTTGTGAATACTACCAACCATGGAGTGAGTAAACTGACTGTAGGTGATTACTACCAACCATGGAGTGAGTAAACTGACTGTCGGTGAATACTACCAACCATGGAGTGAGTAAACTGACTGTGAATACTACCAACCATGGAGTGAGTAAACTGACTGTCGGTGAATACTACCAACCATGGACTGAGTAAACTGACTGTGAATACTACCAACCATGGAGTGAGTAAACTGACTGTCGGTGAATACTACCAGCCATGGAGTGAGTGAACTGACTGTGAATACTACCAACCATGGGCTGAGTAAACTGACTGTGAATACTACCAACCATGGAGTGAGTAAACTGACTCTGTGAATACTACCAACCATGGAGTGAGTAAACTGACTGTAGGTGAATACTATCAACCATGGAGAGAGTAAACAGACTATGTGAATACTACCAACCATGGAGTGAGTAAACTGACTGCAGGTGAATACTACCAACCATGGAGTGAGTAAACTGACTCTGTGAATACTACCAACCATGGAGTGAGTAAACTGACTGTAGGTGAATACTACCAACCATGGAGAGAGTAAACAGACTATGTGAATACTATCAACCATGGAGTGAGTAAACTGACTGCAGGTGAATACTACCAACCATGGAGAGAGTAAACAGACTATGTGAATACTACCAACCATGGAGTGAGTAAACTGACTGCAGGTGAATACTACCAACCATGGAGTGAGTAAACTGACTCTGTGAATACTACCAACCATGGAGTGAGTAAACTGACTGTGAATACTACCAACCATGGAGTGAGTAAACTGACTGTGAATACTACCAACCATGGAGTGAGTAAACTGACTGCAGGTGAATACTACCAACCATGGAGTGAGTAAACTGACTGTAGGTGAATACTACCAACCATGGAGTGAGTAAACTGACTGTAGGTGAATACTACCAACCATGGAGTGAGTAAACTGACTGTGAATACTACCAACCATGGAGTGAGTAAACTGACTGTCGGTGAATACTACCAACCATGGAGTGAGTAAACTGACTGTGAATACTACCAACCATGGAGTGAGTAAACTGACTGTCGGTGAATACTACCAACCATGGAGTGAGTAAACTGACTGTGAATACTACCAACCATGGAGTGAGTAAACTGACTGTGAATACTACCAACCATGGAGTGAGTAAACTGACTGCAGGTGAATACTACCAACCATGGAGTGAGTAAACTGACTCTGTGAATACTACCAACCATGGAGTGAGTAAACTGACTGTAGGTGAATACTATCAACCATGGAGAGAGTAAACAGACTATGTGAATACTACCAACCATGGAGTGAGTAAACTGACTGTAGGTGAATACTACCAACCATGGAGTGAGTAAACAGACTATGTGAATACTACCAACCATGGAGTGAGTAAACTGACTGTAGGTGAATACTACCAACCATGGAGTGAGTAAACTGACTATGTGAATACTATCAACCATGGAGTGAGTTAACTGACTGTGAATACTACCAACCATGGAGTGAGTAAACTGACTGTGAATACTACCAACCATGGAGTGAGTAAACTGACTGCAGGTGAATACTACCAACCATGGAGTGAGTAAACTGACTGTAGGTGAATACTACCAACCATGGAGTGAGTAAACTGACTGTAGGTGAATACTACCAACCATGGAGTGAGTAAACTGACTGTGAATACTACCAACCATGGAGTGAGTAAACTGACTGTCGGTGAATACTACCAACCATGGAGTGAGTAAACTGACTGTGAATACTACCAACCATGGAGTGAGTAAACTGACTGTCGGTGAATACTACCAACCATGGACTGAGTAAACTGACTGTGAATACTACCAACCATGGAGTGAGTAAACTGACTGTCGGTGAATACTACCAACCATGGAGTGAGTGAACTGACTGTGAATACTACCAACCATGGACTGAGTAAACTGACTGTGAATACTACCAACCATGGAGTGAGTAAACTGACTATGTGAATACTATCAACCATGGAGTGAGTAAACTGACTCTGTGAATACTACCAACCATGGAGTGAGTAAACTGACTGTAGGTGAATACTATCAACCATGGAGTGAGTAAACTGACTCTGTGAATACTACCAACCATGGAGTGAGTAAACTGACTGTCGGTGAATACTACCAACCATGGAGTGAGTAAACTGACTATGTGAATACTATCAACCATGGAGTGAGTAAACTGACTCTGTGAATACTACCAACCATGGAGTGAGTAAACTGACTGTAGGTGAATACTATCAACCATGGAGTGAGTAAACTGACTCTGTGAATACTACCAACCATGGAGTGAGTAAACTGACTGTCGGTGAATACTACCAACCATGGAGTGAGTAAACTGACTTTGTGAATACTACCAACCATGGAGTGAGTGAACTGACTTTGTGAATCCTACCAACCATGGAGTGAGTAAACTGACTGCAGGTGAATACTACCAACCATGGAGTGAGTAAACTGACTGTAGGTGAATACTACCAACCATGGAGTGAGTAAACTGACTGCAGGTGAATACTACCAACCATGGAGTGAGTGAACTGACTATGTGAATACTACCAACCATGGAGTGAGTCAACTGACTATGTGAATACTACCAACCATGGAGTGAGTAAACTGACTGCAGGTGAATACTACCAACCATGGAGTGAGTTAACTGACTGTGAATACTACCAACCATGGAGTGAGTAAACTGACTGTGAATACTACCAACCATGGAGTGAGTAAACTGACTGCAGGTGAATACTACCAACCATGGAGTGAGTTAACTGACTGTGAATATACCAACCATGGAGTGAGTAAACTGACTGTAGGTGAATACTACCAACCATGGAGTGAGTAAACTGACTATGTGAATACTATCAACCATGGAGTGAGTAAACTGACTGTAGGTGAATACTACCAACCATGGAGTGAGTAAACTGACTGTAGGTGAATACTACGAAACATGGAGTGAGTGAACTGACTGTGAATACTGCCAACCATGGAGTGAGTAAACTGACTGTAGGTGAATACTGCCAACCATGGACTGAGTAAACTGACTGCAGGTGAATACTACCAACCATGGAGTGAGTCAACTGACTATGTGAATACTACCAACCATGGAGTGAGTAAACTGACTGTAGGTGAATACTACCAACCATGGAGTGAGTAAACTGACTGTGTAAATCCTACCAACCGTGGAGTGAGTAAACTGACTGTAGGTGAATACTACCAACCATGGAGTGAGTAAACTGACTGTATGTGAATACTACCAATCATGGAAGTGAGTAAACTGACTGTCTGTGAATACTACCAACCATGGAGTGAGTAAACTGACTGTGAATACTACCAACCATGGAGTGAGTAAACTGACTGTAGGTGAATACTACCAACCATGGAGTGAGTAAACTGACTGTAGGTGAATACTACCAACCATGGAGTGAGTGAACTGACTGCAGGTGAATACTCCCAACCATAGATTGCGTGAACTGACTACAGGTGAATATTACCAACCATGGACTGAGTAAACTGACTGTGAATACTACCAACCATGGAGTGAGTGAACTGACTGCAGGTGAATACTACCAACCATGGAGTGAGTAAACTGACTGTGAATACAACCAACCATGGACTGAGTAAACTGACTGTAGGTGAATACTACCAACCATGGAGTGAGTAAACTGACTGTGAATACTACCAACCATGGAGTGAGTGAACTGACTGCAGGTGAATACTACCAAACATGGAGTGAGTAAACTGACTGTGAATACTACCAACCATGGAGTGAGTAAACAGACTGTAGGTGAATACTACCAACCATGGAGTGAGTAAACTGAATGTGAATACTACCAACCAGGGAGTGAGTGAACTGACTGCAGGTGAATACTACCAACCATGGAGTGAGTAAACTGACTATGTGAATACTACCAACCATGGAGTGAGTAAACTGTTGGTGAATACTACCAACCATGGAGTGAGTGAACTGACTGTGAATACTACCAACCATGGAGTGAGTAAACTGACTATGTGAATACTACCAACCATGGAGTGAGTAAACTGACTATGTGAATACTACCAACCATGGAGTGAGTAAACTGACATTGTGAATCCTACCAACCATGGAGTGAGTAAAATGACTTTGTGAATACTACCAACCATGGAGTGAGTAAACTGACTATGTGAATACTACCAACCATGGACTGAGTAAACTGACTGTAGGTGAATACTACCAACCATGGAGTGAGTAAACTGACTGTGAATACTACCAACCATGGAGTGAGTGAACTGACTGTGAATACTACCAACCATGGAGTGAGTAAACTGACTGTAGGTGAATACTACCAACCATGGAGTGAGTAAACTGACTGTAGGTGAATACTACCAACCATGGAGTGAGTAAACTGACTATGTGAATACTACCAACCATGGAGTGAGTAAAGTGACGGTAGGTGAATACTACCAACCATGGAGTGAGTAAACTGACTGTAGGTGAATACTACCAACCATGGAGTGAGTAAACTGACTTTGTGAATACTACCAACCATGGAGTGAGTAAACTGATGCTAGGTGAATACTACCAACCATGGAGTGAGTAAACTGACTGTAGGTGAATGCTACCAACCATGGAGTGAGTAAACTGACTGTAGATGAATACTACCAACCATGGAGTGAGTGAACTGACTGTGAATACTACCAACCATGGAGTGAGTAAACTGACTATGTGAATACTACCAACCATGGAGTGAGTAAACTGACGGTAGGTGAATACTACCAACCATGGAGTGAGTAAACTGACTGTAGGTGAATACTACCAACCATGGAGTGAGTAAATTGACGGTAGGTGAATACTACCAACCATGGAGTGAGTAAACTGACTGTAGGTGAATACTACCAACCATGGAGTGAGTCAACTGACTGTAGGTGAAGACTACCAACCATGGAGTGAGTGAACTGACTGTGAATACTACCAACCATGGAGTGAGTAAACTGACTGTAGGTGAATACTACCAACCATGGAGTGAGTGAACTGACTGTGAATACGACCAACCATGGAGTGAGTAAACTGACTGCAGGTGAATACTACCAGCCATGGAGTGAGTAAACTGACGGTAGGTGAATACTACCAACCATGGAGTGAGTAAACTGACTGTAGGTGAATACTACCAACCATGGAGTGAGTGAACTGACTGTGAATACTACCAACCATGGAGTGAGTAAACTGACTGTAGGTGAATACTACCAACCATGGAGTGAGTGAATTGACTGTAGGTGAATACTACCAACCATGGAGAGAGTAAACTGACTGTGAATACTTCCAACCATGGAGTGAGTAAACGTGACTATGTGAATTCTACCAACCATGGAGTGAGTGAACTGACTGTGAATACTACCAACCATGGAGTGAGTAAACTGACTATGTGAATACTACCAACCATGGAGTGAGTAAACTGACTGTGAATACTTCCAACCATGGAGTGAGTAAACGTGACTTTGTGAATACTACCAACCATGGAGTGAGTAAACTGACTGTGAATACTACCAACCATGGAGTGAGTAAACGTGACTATGTGAATTCTACCAACCATGGAGTGAGTGAACTGACTGTGAATACTACCAACCATGGAGTGAGTAAACTGACTGTAGGTGAAGACTACCAACCATGGAGTGAGTAAACTGACAATGAATACTTCCAACCATGGAGTGAGTAAACGTGACTATGTGAATTCTACCAACCATGGAGTGAGTGAACTGACTGTGAATACTACCAACCATGGAGTGAGTAAACTGACAATGAATACTTCCAACCATGGAGTGAGTAAACTGACTATGTGAATACTACCAACCATGGAGTGAGTAAACTGACAATGAATACTTCCAACCATGGAGTGAGTAAACTGACTATGTGAATACTACCAACCATGGAGTGAGTAAACTGACTATGTGAATACTACCAACCATGGAGTGAGTAAACTGACTGTGAATACTTCCAACCATGGAGTGAGTAAACGTGACTTTGTGAATACTACCAACCATGGAGTGAGTAAACTGACTGTGAATACTACCAACCATGGAGTGAGTAAACTGACTATGTGAATACTACCAACCATGGAGTGAGTAAACTGACTATGTGAATACTACCAACCATGGAGTGAGTAAACTGACTGTGAATACTACCAACCATGGAGTGAGTAAACTGACTGTAGGTGAAAACCACCAACCAAGGAGTGAGTAAACTGACTGTAGGTGAATACTACCAACCATGGAGTGAGTCAACTGACTGTAGGTGAATACTACCAACCATGGAGTGAGTAAACTGACTGTAGGTGAATACTGCCAACCATGGAGAGAGTAAACTGACTATGTGAATACTACCAACCATGGAGTGAGTGAACTGACTGCAGGTGAATACTACCAACCATGGAGTGAGTAAACTGACTGTAGGTGAATACTGCCAACCATGGAGAGAGTAAACTGACTATGTGAATACTACCAACCATGGAGTGAGTAAACTGACTGTAGGTGAATACTACCAACCATGGATTGAGTAAACTGTAGGTGAATACTACCAACCATGGAGTGAGTAAACTTACTGCAGGTGAATACTACCAACCATGGAGAGAGTAAACTGACTATGTGAATACTACCAACCATGGAGTGAGTAAACTGACTGTAGGTGAATACTACCAACCATGGAGTGAGCAAACTGACTGTAGGTGAATACTACCAACCATGGAGAGAGTAAACTGACTATGTGAATACTACCAACCATGGAGTGAGTAAACTGACTGTGAATACTACCAACCATGGAGTGAGTAAACTGACTGTGAATACTACCAACCATGGAGTGAGTAAACTGACTGTAGGTGAATACTACCAACCATGGAGTGAGTGAACTGACTGCAGGTAAATACTACCAACCATGGAGTGAGTAAACTGACTATGTGAATACTACCAACCATGGAGTGAGTAAAGTGACTGTAGGTGAATACTACCAACCATGGAGTGAGTAAACTGACTGTAGGTGAATACTACCAACCATGGAGTGAGTAAACTGACTATGTGAATACTACCAACCATGGAGTGAGTAAAGTGACTGTAGGTGAATACTACCAACCATGGAGTGAGTAAACTGACTATGTGAATACTACCAACCATGGAGTGAGTAAACTGACTGTAGGTGAATACTACCAACCATGGAGTGAGTAAACTGACTGTGTAAATCCTACCAACCGTGGAGTGAGTAAACTGACTGTAGGTGAATACTACCAACCATGGAGTGAGTAAACTGACTATGTGAATACTACCAACCATGGAGTGAGTAAACTGACTGTATGTGAATACTACCAATCATGGAAGTGAGTAAACTGACTGTCTGTGAATACTACCAACCATGGAGTGAGTAAACTGACTGTGAATACTACCAACCATGGAGTGAGTAAACTGACTGTAGGTGAATACTACCAACCATGGAGTGAGTAAACTGACTGTAGGTGAATACTACCAACCATGGAGTGAGTGAACTGACTGCAGGTGAATACTACCAACCATAGATTGCGTGAAGTGACTACAGGTGAATATTACCAACCATGGACTGAGTAAACTGACTGTGAATACTACCAACCATGGAGAGAGTAAACAGACTATGTGAATACTATCAACCATGGAGTGAGTAAACTGACTGCAGGTGAATACTACCAACCATGGAGAGAGTAAACAGACTATGTGAATACTACCAACCATGGAGTGAGTAAACTGACTGCAGGTGAATACTACCAACCATGGAGTGAGTAAACTGACTCTGTGAATACTACCAACCATGGAGTGAGTAAACTGACTGTGAATACTACCAACCATGGAGTGAGTAAACTGACTGTGAATACTACCAACCATGGAGTGAGTAAACTGACTGCAGGTGAATACTACCAACCATGGAGTGAGTAAACTGACTGTAGGTGAATACTACCAACCATGGAGTGAGTAAACTGACTGTAGGTGAATACTACCAACCATGGAGTGAGTAAACTGACTGTGAATACTACCAACCATGGAGTGAGTAAACTGACTGTCGGTGAATACTACCAACCATGGAGTGAGTAAACTGACTGTGAATACTACCAACCATGGAGTGAGTAAACTGACTGTCGGTGAATACTACCAACCATGGAGTGAGTAAACTGACTGTGAATACTACCAACCATGGAGTGAGTAAACTGACTGTGAATACTACCAACCATGGAGTGAGTAAACTGACTCTGTGAATACTACCAACCATGGAGTGAGTAAACTGACTGTAGGTGAATACTATCAACCATGGAGAGAGTAAACAGACTATGTGAATACTACCAACCATGGAGTGAGTAAACTGACTGTAGGTGAATACTACCAACCATGGAGTGAGTAAACAGACTATGTGAATACTACCAACCATGGAGTGAGTAAACTGACTGTAGGTGAATACTACCAACCATGGAGTGAGTAAACTGACTATGTGAATACTATCAACCATGGAGTGAGTTAACTGACTGTGAATACTACCAACCATGGAGTGAGTAAACTGACTGTGAATACTACCAACCATGGAGTGAGTAAACTGACTGCAGGTGAATACTACCAACCATGGAGTGAGTAAACTGACTGTAGGTGAATACTACCAACCATGGAGTGAGTAAACTGACTGTAGGTGAATACTACCAACCATGGAGTGAGTAAACTGACTGTGAATACTACCAACCATGGAGTGAGTAAACTGACTGTCGGTGAATACTACCAACCATGGAGTGAGTAAACTGACTGTGAATACTACCAACCATGGAGTGAGTAAACTGACTGTCGGTGAATACTACCAACCATGGACTGAGTAAACTGACTGTGAATACTACCAACCATGGAGTGAGTAAACTGACTGTCGGTGAATACTACCAACCATGGAGTGAGTGAACTGACTGTGAATACTACCAACCATGGACTGAGTAAACTGACTGTGAATACTACCAACCATGGAGTGAGTAAACTGACTATGTGAATACTATCAACCATGGAGTGAGTAAACTGACTCTGTGAATACTACCAACCATGGAGTGAGTAAACTGACTGTAGGTGAATACTATCAACCATGGAGTGAGTAAACTGACTCTGTGAATACTACCAACCATGGAGTGAGTAAACTGACTGTCGGTGAATACTACCAACCATGGAGTGAGTAAACTGACTATGTGAATACTATCAACCATGGAGTGAGTAAACTGACTCTGTGAATACTACCAACCATGGAGTGAGTAAACTGACTGTAGGTGAATACTATCAACCATGGAGTGAGTAAACTGACTCTGTGAATACTACCAACCATGGAGTGAGTAAACTGACTGTCGGTGAATACTACCAACCATGGAGTGAGTAAACTGACTTTGTGAATACTACCAACCATGGAGTGAGTGAACTGACTTTGTGAATCCTACCAACCATGGAGTGAGTAAACTGACTGCAGGTGAATACTACCAACCATGGAGTGAGTAAACTGACTGTAGGTGAATACTACCAACCATGGAGTGAGTAAACTGACTGCAGGTGAATACTACCAACCATGGAGTGAGTGAACTGACTATGTGAATACTACCAACCATGGAGTGAGTCAACTGACTATGTGAATACTACCAACCATGGAGTGAGTAAACTGACTGCAGGTGAATACTACCAACCATGGAGTGAGTTAACTGACTGTGAATACTACCAACCATGGAGTGAGTAAACTGACTGTGAATACTACCAACCATGGAGTGAGTAAACTGACTGCAGGTGAATACTACCAACCATGGAGTGAGTTAACTGACTGTGAATATACCAACCATGGAGTGAGTAAACTGACTGTAGGTGAATACTACCAACCATGGAGTGAGTAAACTGACTATGTGAATACTATCAACCATGGAGTGAGTAAACTGACTGTAGGTGAATACTACCAACCATGGAGTGAGTAAACTGACTGTAGGTGAATACTACGAAACATGGAGTGAGTGAACTGACTGTGAATACTGCCAACCATGGAGTGAGTAAACTGACTGTAGGTGAATACTGCCAACCATGGACTGAGTAAACTGACTGCAGGTGAATACTACCAACCATGGAGTGAGTCAACTGACTATGTGAATACTACCAACCATGGAGTGAGTAAACTGACTGTAGGTGAATACTACCAACCATGGAGTGAGTAAACTGACTGTGTAAATCCTACCAACCGTGGAGTGAGTAAACTGACTGTAGGTGAATACTACCAACCATGGAGTGAGTAAACTGACTGTATGTGAATACTACCAATCATGGAAGTGAGTAAACTGACTGTCTGTGAATACTACCAACCATGGAGTGAGTAAACTGACTGTGAATACTACCAACCATGGAGTGAGTAAACTGACTGTAGGTGAATACTACCAACCATGGAGTGAGTAAACTGACTGTAGGTGAATACTACCAACCATGGAGTGAGTGAACTGACTGCAGGTGAATACTCCCAACCATAGATTGCGTGAACTGACTACAGGTGAATATTACCAACCATGGACTGAGTAAACTGACTGTGAATACTACCAACCATGGAGTGAGTGAACTGACTGCAGGTGAATACTACCAACCATGGAGTGAGTAAACTGACTGTGAATACAACCAACCATGGACTGAGTAAACTGACTGTAGGTGAATACTACCAACCATGGAGTGAGTAAACTGACTGTGAATACTACCAACCATGGAGTGAGTGAACTGACTGCAGGTGAATACTACCAAACATGGAGTGAGTAAACTGACTGTGAATACTACCAACCATGGAGTGAGTAAACTGACTGTAGGTGAATACTACCAACCATGGAGTGAGTAAACTGAATGTGAATACTACCAACCAGGGAGTGAGTGAACTGACTGCAGGTGAATACTACCAACCATGGAGTGAGTAAACTGACTATGTGAATACTACCAACCATGGAGTGAGTAAACTGTTGGTGAATACTACCAACCATGGAGTGAGTGAACTGACTGTGAATACTACCAACCATGGAGTGAGTAAACTGACTATGTGAATACTACCAACCATGGAGTGAGTAAACTGACTATGTGAATACTACCAACCATGGAGTGAGTAAACTGACATTGTGAATCCTACCAACCATGGAGTGAGTAAACTGACTATGTGAATACTACCAACCATGGAGTGAGTAAACTGACTATGTGAATACTACCAACCATGGACTGAGTAAACTGACTGTAGGTGAATACTACCAACCATGGAGTGAGTAAACTGACTGTGAATACTACCAACCATGGAGTGAGTGAACTGACTGTGAATACTACCAACCATGGAGTGAGTAAACTGACTGTAGGTGAATACTACCAACCATGGAGTGAGTAAACTGACTGTAGGTGAATACTACCAACCATGGAGTGAGTAAACTGACTATGTGAATACTACCAACCATGGAGTGAGTAAAGTGACGGTAGGTGAATACTACCAACCATGGAGTGAGTAAACTGACTGTAGGTGAATACTACCAACCATGGAGTGAGTAAACTGACTTTGTGAATACTACCAACCATGGAGTGAGTAAACTGATGCTAGGTGAATACTACCAACCATGGAGTGAGTAAACTGACTGTAGGTGAATGCTACCAACCATGGAGTGAGTAAACTGACTGTAGATGAATACTACCAACCATGGAGTGAGTGAACTGACTGTGAATACTACCAACCATGGAGTGAGTAAACTGACTATGTGAATACTACCAACCATGGAGTGAGTAAACTGACGGTAGGTGAATACTACCAACCATGGAGTGAGTAAACTGACTGTAGGTGAATACTACCAACCATGGAGTGAGTAAATTGACGGTAGGTGAATACTACCAACCATGGAGTGAGTAAACTGACTGTAGGTGAATACTACCAACCATGGAGTGAGTCAACTGACTGTAGGTGAAGACTACCAACCATGGAGTGAGTGAACTGACTGTGAATACTACCAACCATGGAGTGAGTAAACTGACTGTAGGTGAATACTACCAACCATGGAGTGAGTGAACTGACTGTGAATACGACCAACCATGGAGTGAGTAAACTGACTGCAGGTGAATACTACCAGCCATGGAGTGAGTAAACTGACGGTAGGTGAATACTACCAACCATGGAGTGAGTAAACTGACTGTAGGTGAATACTACCAACCATGGAGTGAGTGAACTGACTGTGAATACTACCAACCATGGAGTGAGTAAACTGACTGTAGGTGAATACTACCAACCATGGAGTGAGTGAATTGACTGTAGGTGAATACTACCAACCATGGAGAGAGTAAACTGACTGTGAATACTTCCAACCATGGAGTGAGTAAACGTGACTATGTGAATTCTACCAACCATGGAGTGAGTGAACTGACTGTGAATACTACCAACCATGGAGTGAGTAAACTGACTATGTGAATACTACCAACCATGGAGTGAGTAAACTGACTGTGAATACTTCCAACCATGGAGTGAGTAAACGTGACTTTGTGAATACTACCAACCATGGAGTGAGTAAACTGACTGTGAATACTACCAACCATGGAGTGAGTAAACGTGACTATGTGAATTCTACCAACCATGGAGTGAGTGAACTGACTGTGAATACTACCAACCATGGAGTGAGTAAACTGACTGTAGGTGAAGACTACCAACCATGGAGTGAGTAAACTGACAATGAATACTTCCAACCATGGAGTGAGTAAACGTGACTATGTGAATTCTACCAACCATGGAGTGAGTGAACTGACTGTGAATACTACCAACCATGGAGTGAGTAAACTGACAATGAATACTTCCAACCATGGAGTGAGTAAACTGACTATGTGAATACTACCAACCATGGAGTGAGTAAACTGACAATGAATACTTCCAACCATGGAGTGAGTAAACTGACTATGTGAATACTACCAACCATGGAGTGAGTAAACTGACTATGTGAATTCTACCAACCATGGAGTGAGTGAACTGACTGTGAATACTACCAACCATGGAGTGAGTAAACTGACAATGAATACTTCCAACCATGGAGTGAGTAAACTGACTTTGTGAATACTACCAACCATGGAGTGAGTAAACTGACTGTGAATACTTCCAACCATGGAGTGAGTAAACGTGACTTTGTGAATACTACCAACCATGGAGTGAGTAAACTGACTGTGAATACTACCAACCATGGAGTGAGTAAACTGACTATGTGAATACTACCAACCATGGAGTGAGTAAACTGACTATGTGAATACTACCAACCATGGAGTGAGTAAACTGACTGTGAATACTACCAACCATGGAGTGAGTAAACTGACTGTAGGTGAAAACCACCAACCAAGGAGTGAGTAAACTGACTGTAGGTGAATACTACCAACCATGGAGTGAGTCAACTGACTGTAGGTGAATACTACCAACCATGGAGTGAGTAAACTGACTGTAGGTGAATACTGCCAACCATGGAGAGAGTAAACTGACTATGTGAATACTACCAACCATGGAGTGAGTGAACTGACTGCAGGTGAATACTACCAACCATGGAGTGAGTAAACTGACTGTAGGTGAATACTGCCAACCATGGAGAGAGTAAACTGACTATGTGAATACTACCAACCATGGAGTGAGTAAACTGACTGTAGGTGAATACTACCAACCATGGATTGAGTAAACTGTAGGTGAATACTACCAACCATGGAGTGAGTAAACTTACTGCAGGTGAATACTACCAACCATGGAGAGAGTAAACTGACTATGTGAATACTACCAACCATGGAGTGAGTAAACTGACTGTAGGTGAATACTACCAACCATGGAGTGAGCAAACTGACTGTAGGTGAATACTACCAACCATGGAGAGAGTAAACTGACTATGTGAATACTACCAACCATGGAGTGAGTAAACTGACTGTGAATACTACCAACCATGGAGTGAGTAAACTGACTGTGAATACTACCAACCATGGAGTGAGTAAACTGACTGTAGGTGAATACTACCAACCATGGAGTGAATGAACTGACTGCAGGTAAATACTACCAACCATGGAGTGAGTAAACTGACTATGTGAATACTACCAACCATGGAGTGAGTAAAGTGACTGTAGGTGAATACTACCAACCATGGAGTGAGTAAACTGACTGTAGGTGAATACTACCAACCATGGAGTGAGTAAACTGACTATGTGAATACTACCAACCATGGAGTGAGTAAAGTGACTGTAGGTGAATACTACCAACCATGGAGTGAGTAAACTGACTATGTGAATACTACCAACCATGGAGTGAGTAAACTGACTGTAGGTGAATACTACCAACCATGGAGTGAGTAAACTGACTGTGTAAATCCTACCAACCGTGGAGTGAGTAAACTGACTGTAGGTGAATACTACCAACCATGGAGTGAGTAAACTGACTATGTGAATACTACCAACCATGGAGTGAGTAAACTGACTGTATGTGAATACTACCAATCATGGAAGTGAGTAAACTGACTGTCTGTGAATACTACCAACCATGGAGTGAGTAAACTGACTGTGAATACTACCAACCATGGAGTGAGTAAACTGACTGTAGGTGAATACTACCAACCATGGAGTGAGTAAACTGACTGTAGGTGAATACTACCAACCATGGAGTGAGTGAACTGACTGCAGGTGAATACTACCAACCATAGATTGCGTGAAGTGACTACAGGTGAATATTACCAACCATGGACTGAGTAAACTGACTGTGAATACTACCAACCATGGAGTGAGTGAACTGACTGCAGGTGAATACCACCAACCATGGAGTGAGTAAACTGACTGTGAATACTACCAACCATGGACTGAGTAAACTGACTGTAGGTGAATACTACCAACCATGGAGTGAGTAAACTGACTGTGAATACTACCAACCATGGAGTGAGTGAACTGACTGTGAATACTACCAACCATGGAGTGAGTAAACTGACTATGTGAATACTACCAACCATGGAGTGAGTAAACTGACTATGTGAATACTACCAACCATGGAGTGAGTAAACTGACATTGTGAATCCTACCAACCATGGAGTGAGTAAACTGACTATGTGAATACTACCAACCATGGAGTGAGGAAACTGACTATGTGAATACTACCAACCATGGACTGAGTAAACTGACTGTAGGTGAATACTACCAACCATGGAGTGAGTAAACTGACTGTGAATACTACCAACCATGGAGTGAGTGAACTGACTGTGAATACTACCAACCATGGAGTGAGTAAACTGACTGTAGGTGAATACTACCAACCATGGAGTGAGTAAACTGACTGTAGGTGAATACTACCAACCATGGAGTGAGTAAACTGACTATGTGAATACTACCAACCATGGAGTGAGTAAACTGACGGTAGGTGAATACTACCAAGCATGGAGTGAGTAAACTGACTGTAGGTGAATACTACCAACCATGGAGTGAGTAAACTGACTTTGTGAATACTACCAACCATGGAGTGAGTAAACTGATGGTAGGTGAATACTACCAACCATGGAGTGAGTAAACTGACTGTAGGTGAATGCTACCAACCATGGAGTGAGTAAACTGACTGTAGGTGAATACTACCAACCATGGAGTGAGTGAACTGACTGTGAATACTACCAACCATGGAGTGAGTAAACTGACTATGTGAATACTACCAACCATGGAGTGAGTAAACTGACGGTAGGTGAATACTACCAACCATGGAGTGAGTAAACTGACTGTAGGTGAATACTACCAACCATGGAGTGAGTAAATTGACGGTAGGTGAATACTACCAACCATGGAGTGAGTAAACTGACTGTAGGTGAATACTACCAACCATGGAGTGAGTCAACTGACTGTAGGTGAATACTACCAACCATGGAGTGAGTGAACTGACTGTGAATACTACCAACCATGGAGTGAGTAAACTGACTGTAGGTGAATACTACCAACCATGGAGTGAGTGAACTGACTGTGAATACGACCAACCATGGAGTTAGTAAACTGACTGCAGGTGAATACTACCAACCATGGAGTGAGTAAACTGACGGTAGGTGAATACTACCAACCATGGAGTGAGTAAACTGACTGTCGGTGAATACTACCAACCATGGAGTGAGTGAACTGACTGTGAATACTACCAACCATGGAGTGAGTAAACTGACTGTAGGTGAATACTACCAACCATGGAGTGAGTGAACTGACTGTAGGTGAATACTACCAACCATGGAGAGAGTAAACTGACTGTGAATACTTCCAACCATGGAGTGAGTAAACGTGACTATGTGAATTCTACCAACCATGGAGTGAGTGAACTGACTGTGAATACTACCAACCATGGAGTGAGTAAACTGACTATGTGAATACTACCAACCATGGAGTGAGTAAACTGACTGTGAATACTTCCAACCATGGAGTGAGTAAACGTGACTTTGTGAATACTACCAACCATGGAGTGAGTAAACTGACTGTGAATACTACCAACCATGGAGTGAGTAAACGTGACTATGTGAATTCTACCAACCATGGAGTGAGTGAACTGACTGTGAATACTACCAACCATGGAGTGAGTAAACTGACTGTAGGTGAAGACTACCAACCATGGAGTGAGTAAACTGACTGTGAATACTTCCAACCATGGAGTGAGTAAACGTGACTATGTGAATTCTACCAACCATGGAGTGAGTGAACTGACTGTGAATACTACCAACCATGGAGTGAGTAAACTGACTATGTGAATACTACCAACCATGGAGTGAGTAAACTGACTGTGAATACTTCCAACCATGGAGTGAGTAAACGTGACTTTGTGAATACTACCAACCATGGAGTGAGTAAACTGACTGTGAATACTACCAACCATGGAGTGAGTAAACTGACTATGTGAATACTACCAACCATGGAGTGAGTAAACTGACTATGTGAATACTACCAACCATGGAGTGAGTAAACTGACTGTGAATACTACCAACCATGGAGTGAGTAAACTGACTGTAGGTGAAAACCACCAACCATGGAGTGAGTAAACTGACTGTAGGTGAATACTACCAACCAGGGAGTGAGTCAACTGACTGTAGGTGAATACTACCAACCATGGAGTGAGTAAACTGACTGTAGGTGAATACTGCCAACCATGGAGAGAGTAAACTGACTATGTGAATACTACCAACCATGGAGTGAGTGAACTGACTGCAGGTGAATACTACCAACCATGGAGTGAGTATACTGACTGTAGGTGAATACTGCCAACCATGGAGAGAGTAAACTGACTATGTGAATACTACCAACCATGGAGTGAGTAAACTGACTGTAGGTGAATACTACCAACCATGGATTGAGTAAACTGTAGGTGAATACTACCAACCATGGAGTGAGTAAACTTACTGCAGGTGAATACTACCAACCATGGAGAGAGTAAACTGACTATGTGAATACTACCAACCATGGAGTGAGTAAACTGACTGTAGGTGAATACTACCAACCATGGAGTGAGCAAACTGACTGTAGGTGAATACTACCAACCATGGAGAGAGTAAACTGACTATGTGAATACTACCAACCATGGAGTGAGTAAACTGACTGTGAATACTACCAACCATGGAGTGAGTAAACTGACTGTGAATACTACCAACCATGGAGTGAGTAAACTGACTGTAGGTGAATACTACCAACCATGGAGTGAGTGAACTGACTGCAGGTGAATACTACCAACCATGGAGTGAGTAAACTGACTATGTGAATACTACCAACCATGGAGTGAGTAAACTGACTGTAGGTGAATACTACCAACCATGGAGTGAGTAAACTGACTGTAGGTGAATACTACCAACCATGGAGTGAGTAAACTGACGGTAGGTGAATACTACCAACCATGGAGTGAGTAAACTGACTGTAGGTGAATACTACCAACCATGGAGTGAGTGAACTGACTGTGAATACTACCAACCATGGAGTGAGTAAACTGACTGTAGGTGAATACTACCAACCATGGAGTGAGTGAACTGACTGTAGGTGAATACTACCAACCATGGAGTGAGTAAACGTGACTATGTGAATTCTACCAACCATGGAGTGAGTGAACTGACTGTGAATACTGCCAACCATGGAGTGAGTAAACTGACTATGTGAATACTACCAACCATGGAGTGAGTAAACTGACTGTGAATACTTCCAACCATGGAGTGAGTAAACGTGACTTTGTGAATACTACCAACCATGGAGTGAGTAAACTGACTGTGAATACTACCAACCATGGAGTGAGTAAACGTGACTATGTGAATTCTACCAACCATGGAGTGAGTGAACTGACTGTGAATACTACCAACCATGGAGTGAGTAAACTGACTGTAGGTGAAGACTACCAACCATGGAGTGAGTGAACTGACTGTGAATACTTCCAACCATGGAGTGAGTAAACGTGACTATGTGAATTCTACCAACCATGGAGTGAGTGAACTGACTGTGAATACTACCAACCATGGAGTGAGTAAACTGACTATGTGAATACTACCAACCATGGAGTGAGTAAACTGACTGTGAATACTTCCAACCATGGAGTGAGTAAACGTGACTTTGTGAATACTACCAACCATGGAGTGAGTAAACTGACTATGTGAATACTACCAACCATGGAGTGAGTAAACTGACTATGTGAATACTACCAACCATGGAGTGAGTAAACTGACTGTGAATACTACCAACCATGGAGTGAGTAAACTGACTGTAGGTGAAAACCACCAACCATGGAGTGAGTAAACTGACTGTAGGTGAATACTACCACCCATGGAGTGAGTCAACTGACTGTAGGTGAATACTACCAACCATGGAGTGAGTAAACTGACTGTAGGTGAATACTGCCAACCATGGAGGGAGTAAACTGACTATGTGAATACTACCAACCATGGAGTGAGTAAACTGACGGTAGGTGAATACTACCAACCATGGAGTGAGTAAACTGACTGTAGGTGAATACTACCAACCATGGAGTGAGTAAATTGACGGTAGGTGAATACTACCAACCATGGAGTGAGTAAACTGACTGTAGGTGAATACTACCAACCATGGAGTGAGTCAACTGACTGTAGGTGAATACTACCAACCATGGAGTGAGTGAACTGACTGTGAATACTACCAACCATGGAGTGAGTAAACTGACTGTAGGTGAATACTACCAACCATGGAGTGAGTGAACTGACTGTGAATACAAACAACCATGGAGTTAGTAAACTGACTGCAGGTGAATACTACCAACCATGGAGTGAGTAAACTGACGGTAGGTGAATACTACCAACCATGGAGTGAGTAAACTGACTGTAGGTGAATACTACCAACCATGGAGTGAGTGAACTGACTGTGAATACTACCAACCATGGAGTGAGTAAACTGACTGTAGGTGAATACTACCAACCATGGAGTGAGTGAACTGACTGTGAATACTACCAACCATGGAGTGAGTGAACTGACTGTGAATACTACCAACCATGGAGTGAGTAAACTGACTGTAGGTGAATACTACCAACCATGGAGTGAGTAAACTGACTGTAGGTGAATACTACCAACCATGGAGTGAGTAAACTGACTATGTGAATACTACCAACCATGGAGTGAGTAAACTGACGGTAGGTGAATACTACCAACCATGGAGTGAGTAAACTGACTGTAGGTGAATACTACCAACCATGGAGTGAGTAAACTGACTTTGTGAATACTACCAACCATGGAGTGAGTAAACTGATGGTAGGTGAATACTACCAACCATGGAGTGAGTAAACTGACTGTAGGTGAATGCTACCAACCATGGAGTGAGTAAACTGACTGTAGGTGAATACTACCAACCATGGAGTGAGTGAACTGACTGTGAATACTACCAACCATGGAGTGAGTAAACTGACTATGTGAATACTACCAACCATGGAGTGAGTAAACTGACGGTAGGTGAATACTACCAACCATGGAGTGAGTAAACTGACTGTAGGTGAATACTACCAACCATGGAGTGAGTAAATTGACGGTAGGTGAATACTACCAACCATGGAGTGAGTAAACTGACTGTAGGTGAATACTACCAACCATGGAGTGAGTCAACTGACTGTAGGTGAATACTACCAACCATGGAGTGAGTGAACTGACTGTGAATACTACCAACCATGGAGTGAGTAAACTGACTGTAGGTGAATACTACCAACCATGGAGTGAGTGAACTGACTGTGAATACGACCAACCATGGAGTTAGTAAACTGACTGCAGGTGAATACTACCAACCATGGAGTGAGTAAACTGACGGTAGGTGAATACTACCAACCATGGAGTGAGTAAACTGACTGTAGGTGAATACTACCAACCATGGAGTGAGTGAACTGACTGTGAATACTACCAACCATGGAGTGAGTAAACTGACTGTAGGTGAATACTACCAACCATGGAGTGAGTGAACTGACTGTAGGTGAATACTACCAACCATGGAGAGAGTAAACTGACTGTGAATACTTCCAACCATGGAGTGAGTAAACGTGACTATGTGAATTCTACCAACCATGGAGTGAGTGAACTGACTGTGAATACTACCAACCATGGAGTGAGTAAACTGACTATGTGAATACTACCAACCATGGAGTGAGTAAACTGACTGTGAATACTTCCAACCATGGAGTGAGTAAACGTGACTTTGTGAATACTACCAACCATGGAGTGAGTAAACTGACTGTGAATACTACCAACCATGGAGTGAGTAAACGTGACTATGTGAATTCTACCAACCATGGAGTGAGTGAACTGACTGTGAATACTACCAACCATGGAGTGAGTAAACTGACTGTAGGTGAAGACTACCAACCATGGAGTGAGTAAACTGACTGTGAATACTTCCAACCATGGAGTGAGTAAACGTGACTATGTGAATTCTACCAACCATGGAGTGAGTGAACTGACTGTGAATACTACCAACCATGGAGTGAGTAAACTGACTATGTGAATACTACCAACCATGGAGTGAGTAAACTGACTGTGAATACTTCCAACCATGGAGTGAGTAAACGTGACTTTGTGAATACTACCAACCATGGAGTGAGTAAACTGACTGTGAATACTACCAACCATGGAGTGAGTAAACTGACTATGTGAATACTACCAACCATGGAGTGAGTAAACTGACTATGTGAATACTACCAACCATGGAGTGAGTAAACTGACTGTGAATACTACCAACCATGGAGTGAGTAAACTGACTGTAGGTGAAAACCACCAACCATGGAGTGAGTAAACTGACTGTAGGTGAATACTACCAACCAGGGAGTGAGTCAACTGACTGTAGGTGAATACTACCAACCATGGAGTGAGTAAACTGACTGTAGGTGAATACTGCCAACCATGGAGAGAGTAAACTGACTATGTGAATACTACCAACCATGGAGTGAGTGAACTGACTGCAGGTGAATACTACCAACCATGGAGTGAGTAAACTGACTGTAGGTGAATACTGCCAACCATGGAGAGAGTAAACTGACTATGTGAATACTACCAACCATGGAGTGAGTAAACTGACTGTAGGTGAATACTACCAACCATGGATTGAGTAAACTGTAGGTGAATACTACCAACCATGGAGTGAGTAAACTTACTGCAGGTGAATACTACCAACCATGGAGAGAGTAAACTGACTATGTGAATACTACCAACCATGGAGTGAGTAAACTGACTGTAGGTGAATACTACCAACCATGGAGTGAGCAAACTGACTGTAGGTGAATACTACCAACCATGGAGAGAGTAAACTGACTATGTGAATACTACCAACCATGGAGTGAGTAAACTGACTGTGAATACTACCAACCATGGAGTGAGTAAACTGACTGTGAATACTACCAACCATGGAGTGAGTAAACTGACTGTAGGTGAATACTACCAACCATGGAGTGAGTGAACTGACTGCAGGTGAATACTACCAACCATGGAGTGAGTAAACTGACTATGTGAATACTACCAACCATGGAGTGAGTAAACTGACTGTAGGTGAATACTACCAACCATGGAGTGAGTAAACTGACTGTAGGTGAATACTACCAACCATGGAGTGAGTAAACTGACGGTAGGTGAATACTACCAACCATGGAGTGAGTAAACTGACTGTAGGTGAATACTACCAACCATGGAGTGAGTGAACTGACTGTGAATACTACCAACCATGGAGTGAGTAAACTGACTGTAGGTGAATACTACCAACCATGGAGTGAGTGAACTGACTGTAGGTGAATACTACCAACCATGGAGTGAGTAAACGTGACTATGTGAATTCTACCAACCATGGAGTGAGTGAACTGACTGTGAATACTACCAACCATGGAGTGAGTAAACTGACTATGTGAATACTACCAACCATGGAGTGAGTAAACTGACTGTGAATACTTCCAACCATGGAGTGAGTAAACGTGACTTTGTGAATACTACCAACCATGGAGTGAGTAAACTGACTGTGAATACTACCAACCATGGAGTGAGTAAACGTGACTATGTGAATTCTACCAACCATGGAGTGAGAGAACTGACTGTGAATACTACCAACCATGGAGTGAGTAAACTGACTGTAGGTGAAGACTACCAACCATGGAGTGAGTGAACTGACTGTGAATACTTCCAACCATGGAGTGAGTAAACGTGACTATGTGAATTCTACCAACCATGGAGTGAGTGAACTGACTGTGAATACTACCAACCATGGAGTGAGTAAACTGACTATGTGAATACTACCAACCATGGAGTGAGTAAACTGACTGTGAATACTTCCAACCATGGAGTGAGTAAACGTGACTTTGTGAATACTACCAACCATGGAGTGAGTAAACTGACTATGTGAATACTACCAACCATGGAGTGAGTAAACTGACTATGTGAATACTACCAACCATGGAGTGAGTAAACTGACTGTGAATACTACCAACCATGGAGTGAGTAAACTGACTGTAGGTGAAAACCACCAACCATGGAGTGAGTAAACTGACTGTAGGTGAATACTACCACCCATGGAGTGAGTCAACTGACTGTAGGTGAATACTACCAACCATGGAGTGAGTAAACTGACTGTAGGTGAATACTGCCAACCATGGAGGGAGTAAACTGACTATGTGAATACTACCAACCATGGAGTGAGTAAACTGACGGTAGGTGAATACTACCAACCATGGAGTGAGTAAACTGACTGTAGGTGAATACTACCAACCATGGAGTGAGTAAATTGACGGTAGGTGAATACTACCAACCATGGAGTGAGTAAACTGACTGTAGGTGAATACTACCAACCATGGAGTGAGTCAACTGACTGTAGGTGAATACTACCAACCATGGAGTGAGTGAACTGACTGTGAATACTACCAACCATGGAGTGAGTAAACTGACTGTAGGTGAATACTACCAACCATGGAGTGAGTGAACTGACTGTGAATACAAACAACCATGGAGTTAGTAAACTGACTGCAGGTGAATACTACCAACCATGGAGTGAGTAAACTGACGGTAGGTGAATACTACCAACCATGGAGTGAGTAAACTGACTGTAGGTGAATACTACCAACCATGGAGTGAGTGAACTGACTGTGAATACTACCAACCATGGAGTGAGTAAACTGACTGTAGGTGAATACTACCAACCATGGAGTGAGTGAACTGACTGTGAATACTACCAACCATGGAGTGAGTGAACTGACTGTGAATACTACCAACCATGGAGTGAGTAAACTGACTGTAGGTGAATACTACCAACCATGGAGTGAGTAAACTGACTGTAGGTGAATACTACCAACCATGGAGTGAGTAAACTGACTATGTGAATACTACCAACCATGGAGTGAGTAAACTGACGGTAGGTGAATACTACCAACCATGGAGTGAGTAAACTGACTGTAGGTGAATACTACCAACCATGGAGTGAGTAAACTGACTTTGTGAATACTACCAACCATGGAGTGAGTAAACTGATGGTAGGTGAATACTACCAACCATGGAGTGAGTAAACTGACTGTAGGTGAATGCTACCAACCATGGAGTGAGTAAACTGACTGTAGGTGAATACTACCAACCATGGAGTGAGTGAACTGACTGTGAATACTACCAACCATGGAGTGAGTAAACTGACTATGTGAATACTACCAACCATGGAGTGAGTAAACTGACGGTAGGTGAATACTACCAACCATGGAGTGAGTAAACTGACTGTAGGTGAATACTACCAACCATGGAGTGAGTAAATTGACGGTAGGTGAATACTACCAACCATGGAGTGAGTAAACTGACTGTAGGTGAATACTACCAACCATGGAGTGAGTCAACTGACTGTAGGTGAATACTACCAACCATGGAGTGAGTGAACTGACTGTGAATACTACCAACCATGGAGTGAGTAAACTGACTGTAGGTGAATACTACCAACCATGGAGTGAGTGAACTGACTGTGAATACGACCAACCATGGAGTTAGTAAACTGACTGCAGGTGAATACTACCAACCATGGAGTGAGTAAACTGACGGTAGGTGAATACTACCAACCATGGAGTGAGTAAACTGACTGTAGGTGAATACTACCAACCATGGAGTGAGTGAACTGACTGTGAATACTACCAACCATGGAGTGAGTAAACTGACTGTAGGTGAATACTACCAACCATGGAGTGAGTGAACTGACTGTAGGTGAATACTACCAACCATGGAGAGAGTAAACTGACTGTGAATACTTCCAACCATGGAGTGAGTAAACGTGACTATGTGAATTCTACCAACCATGGAGTGAGTGAACTGACTGTGAATACTACCAACCATGGAGTGAGTAAACTGACTATGTGAATACTACCAACCATGGAGTGAGTAAACTGACTGTGAATACTTCCAACCATGGAGTGAGTAAACGTGACTTTGTGAATACTACCAACCATGGAGTGAGTAAACTGACTGTGAATACTACCAACCATGGAGTGAGTAAACGTGACTATGTGAATTCTACCAACCATGGAGTGAGTGAACTGACTGTGAATACTACCAACCATGGAGTGAGTAAACTGACTGTAGGTGAAGACTACCAACCATGGAGTGAGTAAACTGACTGTGAATACTTCCAACCATGGAGTGAGTAAACGTGACTATGTGAATTCTACCAACCATGGAGTGAGTGAACTGACTGTGAATACTACCAACCATGGAGTGAGTAAACTGACTATGTGAATACTACCAACCATGGAGTGAGTAAACTGACTGTGAATACTTCCAACCATGGAGTGAGTAAACGTGACTTTGTGAATACTACCAACCATGGAGTGAGTAAACTGACTGTGAATACTACCAACCATGGAGTGAGTAAACTGACTATGTGAATACTACCAACCATGGAGTGAGTAAACTGACTATGTGAATACTACCAACCATGGAGTGAGTAAACTGACTGTGAATACTACCAACCATGGAGTGAGTAAACTGACTGTAGGTGAAAACCACCAACCATGGAGTGAGTAAACTGACTGTAGGTGAATACTACCAACCATGGAGTGAGTCAACTGACTGTAGGTGAATACTACCAACCATGGAGTGAGTAAACTGACTGTAGGTGAATACTGCCAACCATGGAGAGAGTAAACTGACTATGTGAATACTACCAACCATGGAGTGAGTGAACTGACTGCAGGTGAATACTACCAACCATGGAGTGAGTAAACTGACTGTAGGTGAATACTGCCAACCATGGAGAGAGTAAACTGACTATGTGAATACTACCAACCATGGAGTGAGTAAACTGACTGTAGGTGAATACTACCAACCATGGATTGAGTAAACTGTAGGTGAATACTACCAACCATGGAGTGAGTAAACTTACTGCAGGTGAATACTACCAACCATGGAGAGAGTAAACTGACTATGTGAATACTACCAACCATGGAGTGAGTAAACTGACTGTAGGTGAATACTACCAACCATGGAGTGAGCAAACTGACTGTAGGTGAATACTACCAACCATGGAGAGAGTAAACTGACTATGTGAATACTACCAACCATGGAGTGAGTAAACTGACTGTGAATACTACCAACCATGGAGTGAGTAAACTGACTGTGAATACTACCAACCATGGAGTGAGTAAACTGACTGTAGGTGAATACTACCAACCATGGAGTGAGTGAACTGACTGCAGGTGAATACTACCAACCATGGAGTGAGTAAACTGACTATGTGAATACTACCAACCATGGAGTGAGTAAACTGACTGTAGGTGAATACTACCAACCATGGAGTGAGTAAACTGACTGTAGGTGAATACTACCAACCATGGAGTGAGTAAACTGACGGTAGGTGAATACTACCAACCATGGAGTGAGTAAACTGACTGTAGGTGAATACTACCAACCATGGAGTGAGTGAACTGACTGTGAATACTACCAACCATGGAGTGAGTAAACTGACTGTAGGTGAATACTACCAACCATGGAGTGAGTGAACTGACTGTAGGTGAATACTACCAACCATGGAGAGAGTAAACTGACTGTGAATACTTCCAACCATGGAGTGAGTAAACGTGACTATGTGAATTCTACCAACCATGGAGTGAGTGAACTGACTGTGAATACTACCAACCATGGAGTGAGTAAACTGACTGTGAATACTACCAACCATGGAGTGAGTAAACTGACTGTAGGTGAAGACTACCAACCATGGAGTGAGTAAACTGACTATGTGAATACTACCAACCATGGAGTGAGTGAACTGACTGCAGGTGAATACTACCAACCATGGAGTGAGTAAACTGACTATGTGAATACTACCAACCATGGAGTGAGTGAACTGACTGTGAATACTACCAACCATGGAGTGAGTAAACTGACTGTAGGTGAAGACTACCAACCATGGAGTGAGTAAACTGACTGTGAATACTTCCAACCATGGAGTGAGTAAACGTGACTATGTGAATTCTACCAACCATGGAGTGAGTAAACTGACTGCAGGTGAATACTACCAACCATAGAGTGAGTAAACTGACTATGTGAATACTACCAACCATGGAGTGAGTAAACTGACTGTGAATACTTCCAACCATGGAGTGAGTAAACGTGACTTTGTGAATACTACCAACCATGGAGTGAGTAAACTGACTATGTGAATACTGCCAACCATGGAGTGAGTAAACTGGCTATGTGAATACTACCAACCATGGAGTGAGTAAACTGACTGTGAATACTACCAACCATGGAGTGAGTAAACTGACTGTAGGTGAAAACCACCAACCATGGAGTGAGTAAACTGACTGTAGGTGAATACTACCAACCATGGAGTGAGTCAACTGACTGTAGGTGAATACTACCAACCATGGAGTGAGTAAACTGACTGTAGGTGAATACTGCCAACCATGGAGAGAGTAAACTGACTATGTGAATACTACCAACCATGGAGTGAGTAAACTGACTGTAGGTGAATACTACCAACCATGGAGTGAGTAAACTGTAGGTGAATACTACCAACCATGGAGTGAGTAAACTTACTGCAGGTGAATACTACCAACCATGGAGAGAGTAAACTGACTATGTGAATACTACCAACCATGGAGTGAGTAAACTGACTGTAGGTGAATACTACCAACCATGGAGTGAGCAAACTGACTGTAGGTGAATACTACCAACCATGGAGAGAGTAAACTGACTATGTGAATACTACCAACCATGGAGTGAGTAAACTGACTGTGAATACTACCAACCATGGAGTGAGTAAACTGACTGTGAATACTACCAACCATGGAGTGAGTAAACTGACTGTAGGTGAATACTACCAACCATGGAGTGAGTGAACTGACTGCAGGTGAATACTACCAACCATGGAGTGAGTAAACTGACTATGTGAATACTACCAACCATGGAGTGAGTAAACTGACTGTAGGTGAATACTACCAACCATGGAGTGAGTAAACTGACTGTAGGTGAATACTACCAACCATGGAGTGAGTAAACTGTAGGTGAATACTACCAACCATGGAGTGAGTAAACTTACTGCAGGTGAATACTACCAACCATGGAGAGAGTAAACTGACTATGTGAATACTACCAACCATGGAGTGAGTAAACTGACTGTAGGTGAATACTACCAACCATGGAGTGAGCAAACTGACTGTAGGTGAATACTACCAACCATGGAGAGAGTAAACTGACTATGTGAACACTACCAACCATGGAGTGAGTAAACTGACTGTAGGTGAATACTACCAACCATGGAGTGAGCAAACTGACTGTAGGTGAATACTACCAACCATGGAGAGAGTAAACTGACTATGTGAATACTACCAACCATGGAGTGAGTAAACTGACTATGTGAATACTACCAACCATGGAGTGAGTAAACTGACTGTAGGTGAATACTACCAACCATGGAGTGAGTAAACTTACTGCAGGTGAATACTACCAACCATGGAGAGAGTAAACTGACTATGTGAATACTACCAACCATGGAGTGAGTAAACTGACTGTGAATACTACCAACCATGGAGTGAGTAAACTGACTGTGAATACTACCAACCATGGAGTGAGTAAACTGACTGTGAATACTACCAACCATGGAGTGAGTGAACTGACTGTGAATACGACCAACCATGGAGTGAGTAAACTGACTGTAGGTGAATACTACCAACCATGGAGTGAGTAAACTGACTATGTGAATACTACCAACCATGGAGTGAGTGAACTGACTGCAGGTGAATACTACCAACCATGGAGTGAGTAAACTGACTGTAGGTGAATACTACCAACCATGGAGTGAGTGAACTGACTGTAGTTGAATACTACAGACTCTCGGCAGCACGGTTTTGTGAAGGGGAGGTCGTGTCTCACTAACTTGATAGAGTTTTTCGAGGAGGTCACTAAGATGATTGATGCAGGTAGGGCAGTAGATGTTGTCTATATGGACTTCAGTAAGGCCTTTGACAAGGTCCCTCATGGTAGACTAGTACAAAAGGTGAAGTCACACGGGATCAGGGGTGAACTGGCAAGGTGGATACAGATCTGACTAGGCCATAGAAGGCAGAGGGTAGCAATGGAGGGATGCTTTTCTAATTGGAGGGCTGTGACCAGTGGTGTTCCACAGGGATCAGTGCTGGGACCTTTGCCTTTGTCGTATATATAAATGATTTGGAGGAAAATGTAACTGGTCTGATTAGTAAGTTTGCAGACGACACAAAGGTTGGTGGAATTGCGGATAGCGATGAGGACTGTCTGAGGATACAGCAGGATTTAGATTGTCTGGAGACTTGGGCGGAGAGATGGCAGATGGAGTTTAATCCGGACAAATGTGAGGTAATGCATTTTGGAAGGGCTAATGCAGGTAGGGAATATACAGTGAATGGTAGAACCCTCAAGAGTATTGAAAGTCAAAGAGATCTAGGAGTACAGGTCCACAGGTCATTGAAAGGGGCAACACAGGTGGAGAAGGTAGTCAAGAAGGCATACGGCATGCTTGCCTTCATTGGCCGGGGCATTGAGTATAAGAATTGGCAAGTCATGTTGCAGCTGTATAGGACCTTAGTTAGGCCACACTTGGAGTATAGTGTTCAATTCTGGTCGCCACACTACCAGAAGGATGTGGAGGCTTTAGAGAGGGTGCAGAAGAGATTTACCAGAATGTTGCCTGGTATGGAGGGCATAAGCTATGAGGAGCGATTGAATAAACTCGGTTTGTTCTCACTGGAACGAAGGAGGTTGAGGGGCGACCTGATAGAGGTATACAAAATTATGAGGGGCATAGACCGAGTGGATAGTCAGAGGCTTTTCCCCAGGGTAGAGGGGTCAATTACTAGGGGGCATAGGTTTAAGGTGAGAGGGGCAAGGTTTAGAGTAGATGTACGAGGCAAGTTTTTTACGCAGAGGGTAGTGGGTGCCTGGAACTCACTACCGGAGGAGATGGTGGAAGCAGGGATGATAGGGACATTTAAGGGGCATCTTGACAAATATATGAATAGGATGGGAATAGAAGGATACGGACCCAGGAAGTGTAGAAGATTGTAGTTTAGTCGGGCAGTATGGTAGGCACGGGCTTGGAGGGCCGAAGGGCCTGTTCCTGTGCTGTACATTTCTTTGTTCTTTGTTCTTTGTTGTTTGAATACTACCAACCATGGAGTGAGTAAACTGACTGTGAATACTACCAACCATGGAGTGAGTAAACTGACTAGGTGCATCCTACCAGCCATGCACTGAGTATTGTTGACTGGATGACTGGTATCTAATCTTCTCAGCGGCAGGTAACATTGTGAGTATATAAAAATTAAAGCCTGTTAGCCTCGTTGACTAAGCTGTGCCCAGTTGGAGTCAGGAAGTTTTATGGTGGTGGCACCGGACTGGAAGCAGTGAATTTGTAAATTACACTCTTTGCCATAGGAGAACTTTGACATTTGTTCAGTAAATGTTTTCAATTGTATGCTGGCACTAGAAAAACACGTTGAAATTTGTTGGCTGGCTGTTAAAAAGCCCATCTTGTTCATCAGTCTCCTGGGGGAAAGTCTACCGCCTCCTGTTCTGACCTCCAGCTGGGTGGCTGTCTCTGGATGTCTTCAGGGCAGCGACAGCTGGACCATTCATGATGCACGATATCTTATACCTTCCCCACCTTCATTACCAGCAATGCCTTGGGCATTGTCCTGTAAGATGCTTCTAACACCAACTTCTTTTACTTACCTAGCTCTGACCCAGTTTATGTGTGATTACACTCCTGGAGAGAACCTTGGGACATGTCCCACCATTAAAGGCTCTGTCTATATAAATGTAGTGTTGCTATTGTCTTTCCAGCATCGCTCACATTCCAAGAACATTTATTTTTGAAGATAAGGTGCTGTGTTAAACTACCTTTAGCAGCAGAAATGTGTTGCGGAAGGCAGCAGAGTTGGAGGGGGTGAGATACCTTAGGAACCAGTCCAGAAATGACGGGCGCAGTTCTCCACTCCCACGCCGGTTGGGAGAATCGCCTGGGCCGCCGACATTTCCGGGGAGCCGGTCCGATGCCCTCCCGCGATTCTCCCAAGCGGCGGGAACAGGCCGGTCGAGTTTCGCAGGCCGGAGAATCGCCAGAGATACCCAAAATGGCACTTCTCCGGCACCCCTGCGATTCTGAGGCCCGGATGGGCCGAGCGGCCAGGCCAAAACGGCGGGTTCCCCCCCCGGCGCCGTCCACACCTAGTCGCTGCAGTCGTGGGCGGTACGTGAACGCTGGGGGGGGCGAGGGGGGATCCTGCACCAGGCTTCACCTGGAATGTGGGGTGGCCTGCGAGCGGTGCCCACCAATCGTCGGGCCGTCCGCTCTGAAGGAGGACATCCTTCCTTCCACGGCCCCGCAAGATCTGTCCCCCATCTTCTTGCGGGGCAGATTTGGGCAGGACGGCAACCACGCATGCGCGGGTTGGCGCCGGCCAACCCGCGCATGCGCGGATGACGTCCGTTATGCGGCGCCGGCCGCGTCATCTATTCGGCGCCGCTTTTACGCGGGCGACAAGGCCTGGCGTGGGTAGATGACGCGGCCCCGATACTGTCCCATTGTCAGGGCCTGAATCGGTCGGGGTCGGGACCGCTCCGCGCCGTCGTGAACCTCGATGGCGTGGGGGTGGAGAATCGGGCCCGACTTGTCCTAATTTCACATTCACTTTTGTCGATAAAGGGAACTTGTGTGAACGGGCAGTGCTGAGAGCTTTCCTCTCGGTAGATGTCAGACTGAATGGCGATATTGTTCCGCTTAAATGTGTAAATACTTAATGGTTAACAAATGTGTGCATCTTGAATTCTGATTACTTGTAGCGCAACATCTAAACGTTCTTCAAGATTGGACTTCTGGAAAGTGCAAGCGGAGTGGAAGAAAGGCGTTATTAGTTTACTCTTGGGAGAAGCAGTGAGAGTATTGAAGTTACAGGGGGATTTCTGTGTCTTCCGCCTCTGGAAAAGTCTTATTGATCCTCGTTCAGGCTCCAACCCCTTCCGAGGCTGCCCAATCGTCCAAAGCAATCTGGGTTCAGTGTCATCTACAGTGCGTTCTCCAAATGTTGCCTGGGATTTAACATGTAAGCAACTGCCCATTCTCATACCTGTAAAACTAGCTTTACAGAAGCTTTCTGCAGAAGGTGGTCCAAGGCACCAGCTATATTTGAACAGACGGCGCCTCACATTTGCTTCATAACATGAACGGAATACTTCACTTGCACTGCTGGAGTCTGAACATGGCTCCACCATAATTGGCATCTGCAAACTGTCTCAGCTTTTCCTGGATATCGCGGGTTCTTAAAAAGGTATTTATTAATAATAATGGCCCCCTCTGCGGTCTGGTCAGGATGTCCCATTCCTGCTCTCCACACATCAGTGACCCTGGTACCCACCCCAGCTCAACTCCTCCTCTCCAAATTCTGGCTTTCTACAGAGAACCTGGGGGGGGTATTCTCTCAGGCCGGAGAATCTCCACGACCGGCGCGAATCGCGCCCCGATGCTGGCACGTGATGGCGCCGGTGCGGTTGGCACGGCGCCGGTCAGGGGCCAACGATTCTCGGCTCGGGGTGGGCCGAGAGGCCGCTGTAGCCCTGCGCCATGTTGCATCGGGGCCGACGCGTTGAAGGGAGCCACTGCGCCTGCGCGGATCCCACGCCCAGTTGACGTCGGGAGCAGCAGCTGGAGCGTCGTGAACCGCTCCAGTGGCGTGCTGGCCCCCTGTACGGGCCAGAATTGCAGATCCTGAGGCCATGTTGACAATGTCGAGAAGCGCACATTTCCGACGGCATCAACACTTAGCCTCAGGATCACAGAATCCCGCTCCCCATATCCTAAATCCCAACACTACATAGATCAGCAAAGTAAATAATCGGAATGTTTTCCACTGCAAGAACATTGAAAGCATTGTAATTCCAGCAGCTAGAGGTTCCTGTAATGTCCCTTCCTTCGCTCAGTCCACAGTGAATGCTGGGCCCTGTATGGAATGTACAGCTGACATTACTGTGGTGTTGGGTGTTCTGACACACAGATGAGCCAACACGGTTGCATATGGTACAACGCTACTTTATTTAAACTTACTATTTACAGTTTGGTCTTTGCACTCTGCACGTGGGGGTTCCCTGCTTGTGATGTTTTAACAGCTCTTTCTTGTTCCCTTCTCCCCAGACCTACTGACCTCCAGGTGTCGTGCTCGTGCTTTTTATGTGGTTGGTGTTCTTGTCTGTGATTGGTTGTGGTGTTGTGTACTCTGATTTGCCTGTTAGTGTGTCCATCATGATGTGTGTGTTTGAATATCATGACATCCCCCCTTTTTACAAAGATATGTGCCTACGTGGTAATAAATATGATCGTGTCGTGAGTGCATCTAAGAGTGTGTGTGTGTCGTGTGCAGCATGTGCATATGACGGAACTATGTACATGGGGCGATGTCGGGTGCGTCACATGAACCAAGTTGTACCATAACATAACATAAATGCGAACGAGAGAAGAAGAAAAAAAAAACTTGAACAGTTGTCCAGTCAGACGACATCTGGAACGATAAACAACAACAGGTTATCATGTAAAATTGTGCAACTTGTTAAACATATGAACGGTATTATAAGTCCAGTCTGATGGGCTTGCGACGAGTTCGGGTTGACCGCCTTAAGGGTGGATCAAGAACCACCGGCTGCTGTGCAGGCATGGCCATGGGTGGCGATGGAAAGGGCGTGATGTGCGGCAGCTCCACAAAGTCATCCTCGGAAGCCTGTTGAGGATCTGGCGTGTGCGTGCTGTGTGGCTGTGAGCGTGGAAGTCGGCGAAGGGCGCGCCGATTGCGGCGACGCACGGAACCATCCGGCATGCGAACCAGGAACGAGCGGGGAGCCACTTGTCGGAGGACTTCGGCCGGTGCTGACCAGCCACCATACGGTTGATGGACGCGTACTTTGTCTCCGGAGGACAGGGGGGGCAGGTCCGTCGCTCGTGTGTCGTACCGACTTTTCTGGCGATCACGCTGCAGTTGCATGTTCCGAAGAACCGCCTCATGGTCTGTTGTTGGTGCCAGGATGGAAGGTACCGTCGTCCTGAGGGAGCGACCCATTAGTAGTTGCGCTGGCGAGAGACCCGTGGATAGCGGGGCCGATCGATAGGCCAGCAAGGCAAGGCTAAAATCCGATCCGGCAGCAGCCGCCTTGCACAGGAGCCGCTTGGCGATGTGGACACCCTTTTCAGCCTTCCCGTTCGATTGTGGATGCAGAGGGCTGGATGTCACATGAGTGAAACCATATGCTGCGGCAAAGGACGACCATTCACGGCTGGCGAAACAAGGTCCATTGTCTGACATGACAGTCCTTGGAATGCCATAGCGAGCAAATGTTTCCTTGCAGGCCCCAATGACTGCGGACGACGTCAGATCATGGAGAGGCATGACTTCCGGGTAGTTTGAGAAGTAGTCTATAATAACAATGTAATCTCTGCCGAGCGCGTGAAATAGGTCAACACCCACCTTCGCCCAGGGGGACGTCACCATCTCGTGTGGTAGAAGTGTTTCCGGAGGTTGCGCTGGCTGAAACCTCTGACAGGTTGTGCAGTTGAGCACCATGTTGGCTATGTCTTCATTAATACCCGGCCAATATACCGCCTCTCGGGCCCTTCGTCTGCATTTTTCGACGCCCAAGTGGCCTTCGTGTAGTTGATGAAGAATCATCTGGCGCACGCTGTGCGGAATAACGATCCTGTGTGATTTCATAAGGACCCCGTCTATGTTGGTGAGATCATCTCGCACATTATAAAACTGGGGGCACTGCCCTTTTAGCCACCCTTCCGTCATGTGGCGCATCACTCGCTGCAGAAGGGGGTCAGTCGCCGTCTCTGCGCGTATGTGAGCCAGACTAGGATCATCAGCTGGCAGATTTGCTGCTGTCAGAGTTACGTGTGCCTCAATTTGACGCACGAACCCCTCCGCATCTGGTGGTGTGCTCACTGCTCGGGAAAGAGTGTCCGCCACGATGAGCTCCTTCCCCGGAGTGTAGATCAGTTCAAAATCGTACCTCCTGAGTTTAAGTAAGATGCGCTGGAGGCGAGGAGTCATGTCGTTCAGGTCTCTGTTAATGATGTTGACCAGGGGGCGGTGGTCAGTTTCGACCGTAAATCGTGGCAGGCCATACACATAGTCGTGGAACTTGTCCAGTCCAGTTAACAAGCCCAGGCATTCTTTTTCGATTTGCGCGTAGCGCTGTTCGGTAGGGGTCATGGCTCGTGAGGCATATGCAACCGGGGCCCATGACGACGTGCTGTCTTTTTGCAGGAGTACCGCTCCAATACCAGATTGGCTGGCGTCTGTTGAGATCTTTGTAGGGCGAGTCGTGTCAAAGAAGGCCAGCACTGGTGCCGTGACCAGTTTGTGCTTGAGCTCCTCCCATTCCCGCTGATGCGATTGGTGCCAGTTGAATTCAGTCGATTTTTTTACGAGATGGCGCATATTTGTTGTATGAGAAGCCAGGTTGGGAATGAACTTCCCAAGGAAGTTGACCATGCCCAGGAATCTTAAGACAGCCTTCTTGTCAGCCGGTCGTGGCATGGCTGTGATGGCGCTAACCTTGTCTGCATCGGGACGGACCCCTGACCTTGAGATGTGGTCCCCGAGGAATTTCAGCTCCGTCTGGCCGAAGGCACACTTCGCACGGTTGAGACGCAGGCCATTTTGTCGTATGCGGGTAAAGACACGTCGTAGACGATGCATGTGTTCCTGCGGAGTGGTGGACCAAATGATGATATCGTCCACATATACACGTACCCCTTCGATGCCTTCCATCATCTGCTCCATAATGCGGTGGAAAACTTCAGATGCCGAAATGATGCCGAATGGCATCCGGTTGTAGCAGAATCTGCCAAAAGGGGTGTTGAATGTGCATAGTCTTCGGCTGGCCGGGTCCAGTTGGATCTGCCAGAATCCTTTGGACGCATCCAATTTAGTGAATATTTTGGCTCGCGCCATCTCACTGGTGAGGTCTTCTCGTTTCGGGATGGGATAGTGTTCCCGCATGATGTTGGTATTCAGATCTTTAGGATCTATACATATACGGAGCTCGCCAGAGGGCTTCTTTACACAGACCATGGAGCTGACCCATGGCGTGGGCTCCGTGACCCTGGATAGGACCCCTTGGTCCTGAAGAATCTGCAGTTGTGCCTTGAGGCGGTCTTTGAGTGGCGCAGGAACCCTGCGAGGTGCGTGAACGACAGGGATGGCGTCCGGTCTGAGTCGAATCTTGTACGTGTATGGCAATGTCCCCATGCCTTCAAAAACCTCCTGGTTGTGAGCAAGGAGGGAATGGAGATTTGCGTGGAACTCAGCATCCGGGAAGTCGGATATCTCATCTGGAGAGAGAGACATAATGCGCTGTACCAGGTGAAGGACCTTACACGCCTGTGCGCCCAGTAACGAGTCCTTTGATGAGCCGACAACTTCGAAGGGGAGTGTGGCCATGTACATCTTGTGAGTCACCTGTAGCTGGCAAGATCCTATGGACGGGATGACGTTCCCGTTATAGTCAACCATCTTGAGCCGGGATGGCGTGATGGGTGGTTTGACCTTCATGGCCTGGACTGCAGAGTAAGCAATCAGGTTGGCGGATGCGCCGGTGTCCAGACGGAAGGCGACGCGCGATCGGTTGACCGTCAGGGTGGCACACCACTCATCGGCTGGATTGATGGCATTGACCTTGTTGACATCAATGACGGAAACGCGGAAGGCATCCTGGTCATCTGCATCACTTAACTGGAAGTCTTGATGCGTGGGCTGGACGGTCCTGACTTGTCTGCGAGATTGTCGAGGATGCGCCGGATCCATGGGTTGAGCCGAACGACAGTGGGCTGCGTAGTGGCCCATCTTGCCACATCTGTGGCACTGTCGGTTTTTTGCAGGACATTGCCCTTTTAAATGTAGAGCTCCACAATTGCCGCACGTCATGACGTCACGGCGTTCGTTGCGCCACTGCGCATGCGCAGTGCGATCTTGCGGTGGGCGCGCCTGCGCAGTGCGTCCCTCGTTGTGGCCGTTATTTTTGGCGCGCACCTGCGCGGGAGACCGCGAAAAGCGCGGGAAGCGGCCGCTGTCGTCCGGGCCGTGGGTCGGGAAGTAACCGACGGCCTGGATGCGTTTGACGTCGTGGGCGGCCTGGCTTGCCGATTCGACGGCTGGGGACCCCCTCCGTGCCAACTCGGACGCCTGAAATCGGGCAAAACGGCAGGTAGCATTTTCGTGGAGGACACAGGCTTCCACAGCAGACGCTAAGGTGAGGCTTTTCATTTTAAGAAGCTGCTGGCGTAGGCCACTAGAGGCAACGCCAAAAACAATCTGGTCCCTGATCATGGACTCTGTGATGGTGCCGTAACCGCAGGACTGCGCTAGAATCCGGAGGTGCGTCAAAAAGGGTTGAAAAGCTCCTCCTTACCTTGCAGGCGTTGCTGAAAGAGGTATCTTTCAAAACTTTCATTTACTTCAACTTGAAAGTGCTGGTCCAGTTTGAGGATGACCGTGTCATATTTGGCTTGGTTTTCGCCTTCTTCGAACACCAGTGAGTTGAAGACGTCGGTGGCGTGCGGACCTGCGTAGAAGAGGAGCATTGCAATCTTCGTGTCATCCGAGACATTCTGTTTTTCGGTGGCACGGATGTACAGGTCAAATCGCTGCCTGTAGAGCTTCCAATTGGTGCCTAGGTTCCCCGCGACTTGCATCGGCTGCGGTCCGTCGGTGTGGTCCATGTCCAGAATGGCAGGTTAGTAGGCAGGTATCGATCCACTCCTGTACCATGTGGTGTTGGGTGTTCTGACACACAGATGAGCCAACACGGTTGCATATGGTACAACGCTACTTTATTTAAACTTACTATTTACAGTTTGGTCTTTGCACTCTGCACGTGGGGGTTCCCTGCTTGTGATGTTTTAACAGCTCTTTCTTGTTTCCTTCTCCCCAGACCTACTGACCACCAGGTGTCCTGCTTTTTATGTGGTTGGTGTTCTTGTCTGTGATTGGTTGTGGTGTTGTGTACTCTGATTTGCCTGTTAGTGTGTCCATCATGATGTGTGTGTTTGAATATCATGACAATTACAACGTCTGTTTCAAATCTCGGATTGCTGTTTCACTCCCTCGTTTCAAATAGGTTAAAATCTGGTCGTAATTTCACAACGTTCTAAATTCAATAAGGCCATTTCGCTCTCTGACTGGACGTTTACATGTTGTGAAATTTGTGTAAATTGTATATAACCCGCTATCAAGGGATAAAGTTCTGCAGTTAAATAGAGCTTTCTAAACAAGAGAGCAATAAAAGCATGTTTTCAATGGTTCTTGAATCTGATTGTAAATATATTTTCTTAAGCAAATGGGAATGCGTTTTTTTTAATTCACTGGGAGGATTTTGAATTTGAAGTTCCGAATAACACAAATGGACAGAGATCAGTGGCTGGATTCTCTGTTTTGGGGACTATGTCCCCACGCCGTTGTGAAAACTGAAAGGGTCACATATTCCCAGCCCTGCAGGGGTCCAGCAGGGACCCGGCATGAAACGAGCAGTTTTTGCTGCAGATACGGCCCCCGCACTTCCGGGTGAGAGGCTGCGCATGCTCACGGCGGCAGCCTCCAGCAGCCGCGCATGCTCACGGCGGCAGCCTCCAGCAGCCGCGCATGCTCACGGCGGCAGCCTCCAGCAGCCGCGCATGCTCACGGCGGCAGCCTCCAGCAGCCGCGCATGCTCACGGCGGCAGCCTCCAGCAGCCGCGCATGCTCACGGCGGCAGCCTCCAGCAGCCGCGCATGCTCACGGCGGCAGCCTCCAGCAGCCGCGCATGCTCACGGCGGCAGCCTCCAGCAGCCGCGCATGCTCACGGCGGCAGCCTCCAGCAGCCGCGCATGCTCACGGCGGCAGCCTCCAGCAGCCGGGCCGTGCTCCATGGCGGGCTCAGACCACGGAGCTGGACATTAAAAATAGACCCCCGATCGGCCGCGCGCCCCACCCTGAGCGCCCGCCGAAACATTGTCCGACCCTCCCATCGGCCCGCCTCCGCCCAGGGCGGCCGCGGATTGAGTCGGGGGTGGAGAATGGCGGAGCGGGCCCAGGTAGGTGATATGCGGCGCGGCGCACTCGGCTTTTTGGGGGCCCGCAGAATCGGGGAAATGGATTCCGGGCGCTGGCTGCGATTTTGGCGTCGGTGTGCGGAGAAACCATTCCCGGTTCGATAGGACCTCTTGCTATGTCACAGGTATAGAATGTAATATGGGGGTTAAAATCCACTAACAATTGTACCAACCCAAACTTTGAGAACCCCAGAAATGGCTCCTTACAGGGGAACATAACCTGCATTGTAACTTGAAAATAAAGCTATATAGTGGTTGCCACTGGAAAACGCTGGTCATGTTCTTTCTCATCTCAACCTATCACAATTGCTACATGAATTGACATTAATTCTGAAAGTATCTGATTTAATTAGATGGAAGAAAAGAAAACTTAAGGTGATTAAAAACAAATTCAAAAACTGAAAATTATAATGACTACATTTGCAAACAGTTTTGGTCCCTTTATCAAAGGAAAGATACACTGGCATTGGAGACAGTCCAGAGAAGGCTCACGAGGTTGACCCTGGGTATGGAGGGATTTTAGTATAAGGAGAGATTGAGTAGATTGGGCCTGTACGCATTGGAGTTTAGGAGAATGAGGTGATCTTTCTGAGACATGTAGGATTCTGAGGGGGCTTGATAGGGTAAATGCTGAGAGGGTGTTTCCTCTTGCGGGCGAGTCTAGGACCAGAGAGCAGAACCTCAGAGTAAGCGGTCGCTCATTTAAGATAGAAATTAGGAGGAATTTCTTCACTGAGGATGGTGCATCTGTGGAATTCTTTACCGCAGTGGTGATGTTTGTTCATTTTAACTTGTAACAGAATCAATGGTCATGGGGATAAGGTTGGAGGACAGTTGAGTTGAGGATTATATCAGTTCAGTCATGATCGCATTGAATAGGAGAAGACTATATGAACCAAATTATCTACTTTCGTATTTAAATTCCTGAGGGGTGGCACGGTTGCACCGTGGTTAGCACTGTTGCTTCACAGCGCCAGGGACATGGGTTCGATTCCCAGTTTGGGTCACTGTGCGGAGTTTACACGTCCTCCCTGTGTCTGCGTGGGTTTCCTCCCACAAGTCCCGAAAGACGTGCTTGTTGGGTGAATTAGACACTTTGAATTCTCCCTCAGTGTACTCGAACAGGTGCTGGAATGTGGCGACTAGGGGATTTTCACAGGAACTTCATTGCAGTGTTAATGGAAGCCTACTTGTGACAATAATAAAGATTATTATAAAGAAAGCAATTTTCTTATTTGGGAGTTAAATGTTGGCCATAAAATTCTGAAGTGTTTAGTTGCTTTGCTCTCCGACAATTCAAACAATTTAATGCAATCCACTGCATGCTGCTGGTATGATATTAAAGAACAATACAGCACAGAAACATGGCCCTTCAGCCTTCCAAGCCTGCGCCAACCATGGTACCTGCCTAAACTAAAACCCTATGCACTTACGGAGTCTATATCCTCCATTCCCACCCTATTCATATATTTGTCTAGATGCCCCTTAAATGCCGCTATCGTACCTCCCAGGCAGCGCGTTCCACATATTTACCACCCTCTGTAAAAAGAAATTGCCTCGCACATCTGTTCTAAACATTTCCCCGCGTACTTTAAACCTATTACTTTACTCTCCTACCCTAGGAAAGAGCATCTGACCATCCACTCTGTCCATGCCACCCATAATCTTGTAGACCTCTATCAGGTCGCCTCTCAACCTCCGTTGTTCCAGTGAGAACAGACCGAGTTTATCTAACCTCTCCGCATAGCTAATACACTACATAGCAGGTAACATCCTAATAAACCTCTTCTGTACCCTCTCCAAAGCATCCACATCCTTCTGGTAGTGTGGCGACCAGAATTGTACACAATATTCCAAATGAGGACTACCTAAGGCCCTGTACAGCTGCAACATGATTTGCTAATTTTTATATTCAATGTCCCGACCAATGAAGGACAGCATGCCGTATGCCTTCTTGACCACTTTATACACATGCGTTGCCACTTTCAGTGATGGGTGGACATGCATGCCCAGACTCTCTGCCTGTCAGTACTCGCAAGAGTTCTACCATTTATTGTGTAATTCCTACATGCATTGGTCCTTCCAAAGTGCATTACCTCACACTTGTCCGGATTAAACTCCATCTGCCATTTCTCCGCCCAAGACTCCAACCAGTTTATAATCTTGCTGTATCCTCTGACAATGCTCTTCACTATCCGCAACTCCACCAATTTTTGTGTCATCTGCGAACTTACTAATCAGACCAACTACATTTTCTTCCAAATCATTGTAATACACCATGAACAACAAAGGCTCCAGAACTGATCCCTGTGGAATGCCATTAGTCACAGCCTTCCATTCAGAAAAGGACCCTTCTACTGCTACCCTCTCCTGTGCCCAAGCCAGTTCTGTATCCAACTTGCCAGCTCCCCTCTGATCCCATGTGACTTCACCTTTTGTACCAGTCTACCGTGAGGTACCTTGTCAAAGGCTTTACTGAAGTCCATGTATAGAACATCTACTGCCTTTCCCTCACCTATCATCTTTGTCACTTCCTCAAAAAATGTGATCAAAATCGTGAGGCACGGCCTCCCCTTCATAAAACCATGCTGTCCATCACTAATAAGTCCATTTGTTTCCAAATGTTAGTGAATCTTATCTCTAAGAATCTTTTCCAATAATTTCCCTACCACTGACGTAAGGCTCACCGGCCTATAATTTCCTGGATCATCCCTGCTGCCCTTCTTAAACAATGGAACAACATTGGCTACTCTCCAGTCCTCTGGAACTTCACCTGTAGACAATGAGGATACAAAGATTACTATCACGGCCCCAGCAATTTCCTCCCGCAGTATTCTGGGGTAGATCCCATCAGGCCCTGGGGACTTTACTGCTTTACTTTAATGCTTTTTAAGATGCTCTTTATTAATATCAACATGACTCAGACTATCTACACACTCTACCCTATACTTCTCATCCACTAAGTCCTTTTTGGTGAATATTGAGGCAAAGTATTCATTTAGTACCTCTCCCATTTCCTCTGGTTCCATACATAGATTCCCTCCAATACCCTTGAATGGACCAACCCTTTCTCTGGCTACCCTCTTGCTCTTTACATATGTATAAAAATGGATTTTCCTTAATCCTGTTTGCCAATGACATTTCATGACCCCTTTTAGCCTTCCTAACTCCTACCTTAAGTTCCTTCCTACTTGCTTTATATTCGTCACGGGCTTAATCTGTCCTAAGCCTTTTACACCTTCTGAATGCTTCCTTTTTCTTTTTGACAAGATTCGTAATATCCCTCGTTGTCCAGGGTTCCCTATACTTGCCACCCTTATCAGATGGGTACGGCAGTGATGCGGTGTAGTCCTTCTCAAATTGAGGATCCTGAGGATTATATTCATTGGAGTTTAGGAGGTTGAGGGGAGATCTAATAGAAACTTACAAGATAATGAATGGCTTAGATAGGGTGGACGTAGGGAAGTTGTTTCCATTAGCAGGGGAGACTAGGACCCGGGGGCACAGCCTTAGAATAAAAGGGAGTCACTTTAGAACAGAGATGAGGAGAAATTTCTTCAGCCAGAGAGTGGTGGGTCTGTGGAATTCATTGCCACAGAGGGCGGTGGAGGCCGGGACGTTGAGTGTCTTTAAGACAGAAGTTGATAAATTCTTGATTTCTCGAGGAATTAAGGGCTATGGAGAGAGAGCGGGTAAATGGAGTTGAAATCAGCCATGATGGAGTGGACTCGATGGGCCGAATGACCTTACTTCCGCTCCTATGTCTTATGGAATCCATGGAGGCTTTCCAGGACGAATGGGCCCATTGCCTTGGCAACAACATCTTGAGGCAGACAAGCCTATAAATAGCAGAAAGTGAGAGATGGTTTTATAAAAACACACAGCAGTTGTGCAGTGAGTAATCAGGCGACACTGAGGAAAAAAGGGTTCCCTGGGGTGAAGCATTCAACAGGCATGTTTCAAGATAAAGTTCCTTGAACAGGGTATTGATGAACATTACCTTACTAATCCATTTGAAATGGGGCCCTTCACCAAAAATGCTTGAGAATGGCTGATGTGGCGGATATCTCTGAAGTGTTTTTTAAACTATGCCTGCTTTTAGAGGAAAAAATCATTTTGATGCTTTATTTGGTAGAAGCCGCTGGTTGTGGATTTTCTGCTGTGTACGGTCGAATATCCAACTAAATTGGACTGAAAACTACAGTGAGGTGAATTATGTCTTTGGAAAACCATTGCATAACCGATGATTGATATAATTCACTTCTTTTGACACGTGTTTTCTTGCCTAAGCAGAATAGATTTCCGATCTATTAGGTTGACATTCCGCTCTGATTTAATTCCAGGTTACGATTAGCCTCGTGGTTATCAATCTGGAAGTTAGTGCCCCTGATGTTATTGTTTCAAATCCTATTGTGACAAATTGTGAACTTAAACTCAATCTGGTCATTTATTTCACACACAAGCACTGGGCAATCTCAGCAGGACCCAAAGCATCTGTGAAGAGTGAGAAGGAAGCTAACGTTTCGTGTCAAAGCTTTGGCAAAGAGTTATCCTGACTCAAAAGGTTAGCTCCCTTCTCTCTCTGCAGATGCTGTCAGACCTGCTGAGATTGTCACAGTGTTTTCTGTTTTTGTTTCAGATTCTAGCATCTGCAGTAATTTGCTTTAATCATTTATTTGTCCACTGATGTCGAGAAATGAGCAGGAACAGATGCTGGATTCTTGCTTTTTAAAAAATGAAACACATTTACTGATGTCAATGAGGTGCCCCAGCTACAGGTCGAATGGAGAAGCTGGGCTGGCTCTCCTCGGAGAAGAGAGGAGATTTGATGGAGACATCCAAAATCATATGGAAACTGCTCCCAATAGCAAATTAAGAACCAGAGGTCACCAATTTAAGGTGTTGGCAACAGAAGCAATGGTGACACGAGGAAGAACTGTTTTAATGTAATGACTGATTAGGACCTGGAATACACTACCCAAAGGTGCAGAGGAGGCAGTTTCAGTCGTGGCTTTTAAATGAGAATTAGATAATTATGTAAAGAATTGCAGGGCTACAGGGAAAAAGTGAGGTGAGTGGGGGTACGTGAGTTGCCCCTTACAGAGAGCTGGCACTGATCTGACAGCCAAATGGCCTCCTCTGTGTTCAAACCATTGTAAAATTCTATTTCATTTCAGTCCCTTACAATAGGCAACAATTAAATACCCTCAATAACGAGAACAATTTAAATTAAATACTGTCATACCAGATATACCCATATCCCGAGAACAAATAAAAGTGATGTATTATAAATAGGTTAATACAAACCATTACATGATTGAAGAAAGGAATGCCATATGTACAGATTAAGTGTTTGTCCACTAAATGTTGGCAACAGTTATTTTGAGGCTTTGAGCTCAAAATGAATCATGGATTTTTTTTATCGTGGAAAGAACATAAGTGCTCTATTATTGTGTGTGATCAGTATGTTTTGTATGAAGGTGGTGTATGTTTTCTTACCCCTTTTGAGTGTGTATGTCAATTAAAATAACTTCAGCAGCAAGCTTTTGTGAGTTTTATACTGGTAAGAAATTTATTCTCAGACAATTACCCCAAGTTTAAATGCGGCACCTCACACACACTCTCACACAAACAAAAATTAGAGACGAGTGAAGGTAATATACTTGTACAGCTTATAATTTTCTCAGTCCCTGATTTTGATCCATGGCCTCCAATGAGGCAGGCCTGTAGTTTCTTGGATGGTTCCAATGCTTTCAAATTGAAGTTGAGGCCTTGTAAAGTTAAGGATTCCCAGCAGGCTATGAGGTTCTTGTAGTCAAATTTCTAGGAGGATAGTTCTCCGGTGAACTTGAAGTTGGAATAGGTTGGGGGAGCCCTTCCTGTTGGAACCCTCTACTTTTAAGGCATTGCTGTTAATTATCGTGGCTGTTTGATGACTTGCAGCTACTTTATGGTCTGATTTTCTGACCACTGAACTGTTGGTTCAATGACTTTCTGGTGGAATGGCCTGCAAACAGATTTTGCTCATTTTTAAGCTTCAGCCAGAAAATATGGCTGTCCCACCATGTGACTTCCACAAAGTCAGAGCACTTTCCAAATAAGGGCTGGTGTTTATGTTGATTCTAACATCCTGTGTTGCGGCTTAACGTTTTTGAAATTCACCCAGGTAGTTTGGATGGGGAAAACCATCATCATACAAAGAAAGATTGATGGGGTCCAATCTGTGTGCCACCAATTAGGTTTTGATCTTGTCCTTTGTTCAGGGTGTCATGTTGGGTGTCCTGATACACAAATGAGCCAACACGGCTGTAGATGGTACAACTTGATTTTATTATATTAACTAACAGATGCAACTAACTATAGACTTGGATACATTCGCTACCAGCTAACCTATGGACCTAGCCCTATCACTAATGTTGGTGAGGCACTCAGCACATGGTCTATGTCTGAGTGTCACGCTGCAAGCTCTGTGTCCCGAGCTGTCTCCTACCAGAATGAGCGGGAGCTCTCGTGTTCCCCCTTTTATAGTGCGTGTGCTCGGCGTGTGCCCTAGCGTGTGCTAGGGGCTGTTGAGCACAGGGCTAAATCGCTGGCTTTGAAAGCAGACCAAGGCAGGCCAGCAGCACGGTTCAATTCCCGTAACAGCCTCCCCGAACAGGCGCCGGAATGTGGCGACTAGGGGCTTTTCACAGTAACTTCATTTGAAGCCTACTTGTGACAATAAGCGATTTTCATTTCATTTTCATTTCTTACTAGTGATTGGCTGCGATGTTATGTGTGTGCTGGTTGGTCCAAATGTCCATCAGTGTGAGTGTGATTGCACCATGACATGCTGATCTGGATATCATGACACAGGGTGGAAGCTGGAGACAGGCAAATTGGAGATTCTATCATCGTTTTGTGTTGGTCCATTCTTAAATAAAGAAGTGTGTGAACTTCCTGGATTGCATTCACTTGAGGCTGGACAGTGCCTGTAGCTCAAATGCCAAAGGTTACATGATTTGCAGCAGTCATTTTAATGGTCTATTTTGTCCAATTTTTAAAAACATGGACTGAAAGTTCATAACATAGTTGGGCAAGAAAATAGTATGAAAAACTCTTTCCAAATTTGCTGCAGTGCCTTACAATTATCATCAGAACATGATTGTTACACAACCTTTACCTCCATATGATTTGCACCTTATTCTTTTATGGGTAGGAGCTTAACTTCATAGAATCATACAACTGACAGTGCAGAAGGAGGCTATTTGGCCAATTGAGCATGCACTGGCCCTTGGAAAGAGCACTAAGCCCACACCTTCACCCTATCCCCATGACCCAGCAACCCAACCTAACTTTTTTGAGCATTAAGGGCAATTCAGCACGGCCAATCCACCTAACCAACACATCTTTGGACTGTGGGAGGAAACCGGAGCATCCGGAGGAAACCCACGCAGAAACGGGGGGAATGTGCAAACTCCACACAGACAGTTACCCAAGGTCAGAATCGAGCCTGGGTACCTGATGCTGTGAGGCAGCAGTGCTACAATGAAAGGAATCCTCCATTGTACACAATGACTTTGCTGTTTTTCTTCATGAGGTTCCTAGTTTCAGAATAACTCACTGCCCCCAGTGTTATAGAAAAATGACCAAATTTTGGCAAACATAAAAAGAGACAGGCCGTTGGAAATGAGGAAGGAAGATGACTTAAGAACTTGTCTTTAATTGAGCTGATGAAACACAGTTCACCAGTGACTTGCATTTATAACACACTTTCCTGACACCGGATATCTCAAAGTGTTTTAGAACATAGAACATACAGTGCAGAAGGAGGTGCAGCCATCTCAGATGGCCACCTGCAAAGGACCATGGGAATTATGGCCCACCCAGGACTCGGACAGATACAAAGCATATGTGTATCTGAAACACAGGTAACCAGACCTGATGGAAACCCCCGCTCGTTTACATTTTAATGGCCCATTTTCCCAGGACAATAGAACTCCAATCAAGCAACCGGTACAGCCACAGACTGATCGGCGCCACTCCCTTACTCAGAAAGCCCAACTGCCAAGGTCAATGACCACTAAGGACCCGCCCCGCTACCAAGACACCCGCCCCTTTATTGGCCGAAATCGAAGACAGGGATCAGAACCCTGTCGAACTATTGGGTCCAAGGCTAAGGACCACCCCAAAGAGCGCGAAATCCCAGAGGGATAAAAGAGAGCGCAGCCATGTGTTCTGTCTCTTTTGGATCCGGCCTGTGCCAACCCAATTGTAGCAGGAACAGCCAGCCAAGTTCAAGACCAACAATCGCTACCTTTTTAAAAAAACTTTAGAGTACCCAATTCATGTTTTCCAATTAAGGGGCAATTTAGCGTGACAAATCCACCTACCTTGCACATCTTTGGGTTCTGGGGGCAAAACCCACGCAAACATCATAGAATCATAGAATTTACAGTGCAGAAGGAGGCCATTCGGCCCATCGACTCTGCACCGGCTCTTGGAAAGAGCACCTTACCCAAGGTCAACACCTCCACCCCATCCCCATAACCCAGTAACCCCAGCCATCACTAAGGGCAATTTTGGACACTAAGGGCAATTTAGTATGGCCAATCCACCAACCTGCACATCTTTGGACTGTGGGAGGAAACCGGAGCACTCGGAGGAAACCCACGCACACATGGGGAGAACATGCAAACTCCACATGGCAGTGACCCAGAGCTGGGATTGAACTTAGGACCTCGGAGCCGTGAGACTGCAGTGCTACCACTGCGCCACCGTCCTGCCCTCGACCTGACGGATGAGCCCAACAGAGACAAAGCCGCTTTGTTTGAACCAGCCAAGTGAAATCCAGATAAAGGCCTTATCCATTTGCACAGTGCCAGTCTCCCTGAAGTTAAGTATAGGTTATTGTAGCTGATAAGTGTAGTTTAACTCTTAGTAGATATTGTGTTTGCATGTTGATGCACGATCAATTGCACAAAGATTTGAGTTGGGTACAACTGAGGCTTTATTGCTCTAAGATGTGTGGCCTCTCACAGCAGCTGGCGAAATGGCTGCAGCATGAAGGACACCCATATTTATACTCCGCCTACTGGGTGGAGCCAGCAGGCAGGGACTACTAATGTACCTGTAGTACAGGTCCTACCTCACATCACCTAATAGAGGTGCAACAGTGGTTTCCCACATTCACCCCCTGTTAAAATTGAGTCCAGCGGGAGCGGGGGGGGGGGGGGGTAGGGGGGGTGGAGAACTATACAACAAATGGTTTTCTTTCTACATTTACAATATTTGATAGAGAGAAAAAAAAATGTCTTTTGAAGTCCGGTGGACCAGTTAGAGGTTTAACCGGTCCGGTGCCTTGATGTTCCGCTAGGAGCGACGTAGTGGTGGCGGCGATGTCGATGCTGACCCAATGTTCGGTGACTCCGGGAGCGTGCCAAAATCCTCTTCATCCTCGGGCGTGGGCAGGGGGAAGACGGATGGTCCCGGGGGGGTTGCTGCTCGGAGCGCTAGGGGAGGGGAGGGTGGTGCCGGGGGGGGGGGGGGTGCGTGTGACCTGCTGGTGCCAGCTCCCTGAGGGAGACCGTATCCTGGCGGCTGGTGGGGTACGCCACGTAGGCATACTGGGGGTTTGCATGGAGCAATTGCACCCTTTCCACCAATGGGTCCGTCTTGTGGAGTCGGACATGCCTAAGGAGCAGGACTGGTCCTGGAGCCGCGAGCCAAGTCGGGAGCGACACCCCGGATGTGGACTTCCTGGGGAAGGCAAAAAGACGTTCATGGGGTGTGTTAGTGGCGGTGCACAGCAGTGACCGAATGGAGTGGAGTGCATCATGGAGGACCTCTTGCCAGCGGGAGGCTGGGAGATTTCTGGAACGTAGGGCCAGCTGGACGGCCCTCCATACCGTCCCGTTCTCCCTTTCTACCTGTCCGTTTCCCCAGGGGTTGTAGCTTGTCGTTCTGCTGGAGGCGATACCCCTGCTGAGCAGGAACTGACGCAGCTCATCGCTCATGAAGGAGGATCCCCTATCACTGTGGATGTAGGCGGGGAAACCGAACAGAGCGAAGATTGTGTTTAGGGCTTTGATAACGGTGGCAGACGTCATATCGGGGCATGGGATGGCGAAGGGGAACCTGGAGTACTCATCGATCACACAGAAAATACGTGTTACGGTCGGTGGAGGGGAGGGCCCTTTGAAATCCACACTGAGGCGCTCAAAGGGGTGGGAGGCCTTCACCAGGCGTGCACAGTCCAGCTGGTAGAAGTGCGGCTTGCACTCCGCACAGACCTGGCAGCCCCTGGTGATTGTCCGTACTTCCTCGACGGAGTAGGGCAGATTGCAGGCCTTTTGAAATGGTACAACCGTGTGACTCCCGGGTGACAAAGACTGCCGTGCAGGGTCCGGAGTCGGTCTACCTGTGCGCTGGCACATGTACCTCAGGATAGGACGTCTGGGGGCTCGTTGAGCTTACCAGGGCGATACAAAATCTCGTAATTGTAGGTGGCGAGCTCGATCCTCCACCTCAAGATCTTATCATTCTTAATCTTGCCCCACTGTGTTATTGAACATGAAGGCTACCGACCGTTGGTCAGTGAGAAGAGTGAATCTCCTGCCGGCCAGGTAATGCCTCCAATGCCGCACAGCTTCAACGATAGCTTGGGCCTCTTTTTCGACGGATGAGTGCCGAATTTCTGAGGCATGTAGGGTGCGGGAAAAGAATGCCACGGGTCTGCCTGCCTGATTCAGGGTGGCGGCTAGTGCGGCGTCTGATGCATTACTCTCTACTTGAAAGGGCAGTGTCTCGTCTACTGCGTGCATCCCGGCCTGGGCGATATCGGCTCTGATACGGGCCAAGGCCTGCTGTGCCTCGGCCATCAGTGGAAAATGGGTTGACTGTATGATTGCCGGGCCTTGTCCGCATAGTTTGGGACCCACTGAGCGTAGTACGAAAAGAACCCCAGGCAGCATTTGAGGGCCTTGGGGCAGTGGGGGAGGAGGAGCTCCATGAGGGGGAGCATGCGGTCAGGATCGGGCCCCAGAACTCCGTTCTGGACCACATAGCCGAGGATGGTTAAGCGGGTCGTGCTAAACACGCACTTCTCCTTGTTCTTGGTGAGGTTGAGGAGAGTGGCGGTGTGGAGAAATTTGGCAAGGTTGGCGTCGTGGTCCTGCTGATCATGGCCGCAGATGGTGATGTTGTCTAGGTACGGGAAGGTGGCCCGCAAACCGTACCGGTATAAAATTCGGTCCATCTCCCTTTGGAAGACCGAGACCCCGTTGGTGACGCCAAACGGAACCCTGAGGAAGTGATAGAGGCGGCCGTCTGCCTCAAAAGCAGTGTATGGATGGTCCGATTTACGAATGGAGAGCTGGTGATAGGTGGATTTGTGGTCTACCATTGAGAAGACCCGGTACTGTGCAATCTGATTGACCATATCAGATATGCGTGGGAGGGGGTAGGCGTCGAGCTGCGTGTACCGATTGATGGTCTGGCTGTAGCCCACGACCATTCTGTGTTTCTCCCCAATTTTAACTACTACCACTTGGGCTCTTCAGGGGCTGTTGCTGGCCTCGATGATGCCTTCCCAAAGCAGCAGCTGGACCTCGGACCTGATGAAGGGCCTGTCCTGGGTGCTGTACCATCTGCTCCTGGTGGCGACGGGTTTGCAATCTGTGGTTAGATTTGCGAAGAGGGAAGGCGGATCGACCTTTAGGGTCGCGAGACTGCACACAGTGAGGGGTGGTAGGGGCCCGCCGAATTTCAGGGTTAGGCTTTGAAGGTTGCACTGGAAGTCCAGGCCGAGTAGTAGGGCAGCGCAGAGGTTAGGGAGGATGTAGAGGCGGAAGCATCTGAATTCTACGCCCTGGACCGTGAGTGTGACCGTACAGTACCCCCAGATCGCCACGGAATGGGATCCGGAGGCCAGGGAGATTTTTTGGTTGGCGGGGTGTATCGCGAGGGAGCAGTGCCTTACCGTATCCGGGTGGATGAAGCTTTCGGTGCTCCCGTAGTCCAGCAGGCAAGAGGTCACGTGTCCGTTGATTTTAACACTGGTCGTTGCAGTGGCCAGGTTGTGCGGACGAGACTGGTTAATGGTCACTGAGGCGAGTCGTGGTCGGTAGTCGCTGGTGTCTGATGATGGAGAGCCCGGGGGCACAGGTCCTGGAACGCTGGCGGTGCCCATGTGCCATGGGGGAGACAAGATGGCTGCGCCGGAAGATCTTGAGGACAAAATGGCGGCGTCCATGGGCCGCACGTGTTGCTCGGAGGGGAACATGGCGGCGCCCACTAGCCGCGCTTGATCTGAGGGGGAGAAGATGGCGGCACCCACTGGCCGTGTGTGGTCTGAGGGGGAGAAGATGGCAGCGCCCACTGGCCACGCGTGGTCCGGGGAGGTGAAGATGGCGGCCCTCATTGTCCGGAAACGAGGGGGGTGGGGGCGATAGCGGTGACTGCGCGGGCCTGGCACACCGTGGCAAAGTGCCCCTTCTTGCCGCAAGCCTTACAAAGGGCAGCGCAAGCCGGGCAGCGTTGGCGGGGGTGTTTCTGCTGGCTGCAAAAGTAACATCAGGGACCCCCGGGGTTCGCTGGCTGGCGTGTGGCGCAGGCGTATTGGCTGGGTATGCCGCCCGCTGGGGCGGCCATCTGTGGTGTCCATGATGCGTAGAGGGGTGGGCCGCACGGCTGGGGGTGTAGGCCTGAATGTTGTGCGAGGCGACCGTCATAGAGAGCGCTAGTTTCTTTGTCTCTGCTAGGTCGCTGGCGTATGAGGTCCGACCCAATCCCTGTAACAAACGCGTCCCACATGAGGAGGTTTGAATGTTCAGTGGCCGTAACGGCCTGGCAGTCACAGTCCCGGACGAGTGGGATTAGGACCCGCCAGAAGTCTTCTATAGACTCACCAGGGAGTTGAGAGTGAGTGGCGAGTACGTGCCTGGCGAAGAGTGTGTTCGTCTTCTGAACGTAATTATCTTTGAGAAGCGTCATGGCGTCGGCGTAGTTCGGCGCTTCCTGGATTAGTGGAAAGATGCTGGAGCTCAACCTTGAGTACAGGATCTGTTTCTTCTGAGCCTCCGAGTCAGGGCTGGGCGCCGAGTTGATGTACGCCTCGAAACAAGCTAGCCAGTGTTGAAAGTCCTTTATGGCGTCGCTTGAATGCAGATCCAGCTGCAGGCGATCCAGTTTGATACGGAAGTCCATCTTTTGAAAATCTTAGAGCAATAAATTGATGCACGATCAATTGCAAAAAGACTTGAGTTGGGTACAACTGAGGCTTTATTGCTCGAAGATGTGTGGCCTCCCACAGCAGCTGGTGAAATGGCTGCAGCATGGAGGACACACATATTTATACTCCGCCCACTGGGCGGAGCCAACAGGCAGGGACTACCAACGTACCTGTAGTACAGGTCCTACCATACATCACCTAATAGAGGTGCAACAGTGGTTTACCACACATGTCGAGGTAACTTTTGTGTATGTAAATAAACCATCTTTTGAACTAACTAACTGGTTGTGTGGTCATTTGATCGATATAAGGGAAGGCTTGTGGTTCACCAACATTATCATTAATATTAGCAACAGTATTGGCGACACTGTTGGGATCGAAAATGGGCAACATTATTGGCGACCGCTGACGGGACTCGATTAGAAGTGACTTTGTCACTCCGAGAGACCCCACAAACTTTGAATCCAATTGCGAGAAAGAGAAAGAACCACAAGTGCCAGTCCCATATCAACCAAATAACCAAATTTTGGAAGTGTGTACTAACCCGCATGCGTACCTAACAGGAAGAGTAAGATAAACTCGTTAGAATTGTGTACAACTATCGAGGGATTGTGAGCCGGAAAATAGCTTAAGCCATACCCGCTGTTCAAATCGCCTTATTCCCCTGTCCCAAATTAAAAGTAGAGAAAGAGATAAGAGAAGTAATGGCCTCTAAAGCAATGGAAAGATTGACGAATCCACAGGAACCCAAGGTCGCAGTGACCAACGGAGCAGAGCAATGCCCCATATGGGAGGGAGAGCTAAGGAAATACTTAAAGGGGAAAGGATGGCCCCTTTGGTCAAATTTCTGCGCCAATGATGAGTCAGGTCCAGGAAAGATAGGACAGACTTGGTGGGAGAACCTGAGCGAGGTCCACGAGAAAAATGTAGGGAAAGTCGATGGCAATAGTGTCCTGTTTGGCACAGTTGCGAGGCACAGAGGAGGTCGTGAAGACCCTCCGTAGGCAGTTAATTGAGAAGGAAGAAAAGAACGAGGGAAACAGTAACGAAAGCGAGAAGATAATTGAGCAACTCCAGGAACAGTTAGCAGCTAAGGATAAGGAAATTGCCGATGTAAAACGTGCACATCAATCTTGTCTGGTTCACCTTAGTAGCTTCCAGACCCAGTACAATAAAGCCTACCAAGATACACAGCGCGCAGTCCTGGTAAGAGAGGAAACAGAACAACAGGTCGCCTAGCTAACTAGCAAAAGCGCAGATTTAAAAGCAGCTTTGAGAGCACTCCACAACTCCACTAAGGAACAGAGGCAGAGTACCGTTGACCATGCTAAATGCCGACAGAAGATAGAAAAGTTACAGTCGCTACTCTTAGTACAGAATGGCTTCAGGTACACTTTCGGGCAGGATTTAGATGAGGAAGATGCTCCCAATTGGCAAGTATTAAACAAAAGCGCCCCAAAATACGTAGAGGAAATCAAAATCGAGCCCCCGACGCCCCAAAAAGAAAAGCACCCGCAGCACCGACTGCACAGGCAGCACACACCCCCACTCACAATTCGACCCCCATGAATCTGGTTACCACACAACGCAAGTCATCGAATCAGGATGAGCCTGATATTGTTTACACCACCCCACTATCCATAACCCAATTAAGAGAAGCTTGCATGAAAATTAGTCCATTCCAGCCCACCGCAGGCCCGCACAGCTTCTTTGAGGAGGTGCGCCAACAAAAAATTTTGAACGGCCTAAACGAGAGGGAGGAAGTTGATGTGTTGGGTAAGCTGGGTCTGCGAGGACTGCATTTACTGTAGCAGCGAGAGAGACAGGCTTCCAACACTTGAAGAAATGCAACTTTGTTTTATTAAACTCTTAACTATTAAACATACTTTAACTGTGAGTTGACACTATGCTGAGTTGACTGGAGACCTGAGGCTAACCTGAACCAGACTATCTCACTACGACATGGTGGATGTTCTAGTTGTTGCTCACGGGCTCTGACTGTCTCAGAGGCTGCATCCCAAGAGAGCGGGAAAACTAGTGCCCTCTGGTTTTATAGTGGCCGGGTCCTGTCTGGTGAGTGGCTGCTGTGTTCTGTGTTCATTGGTCATCCTTTGTGTCAATCAATGTCTGTCTGTACACCATCATATTTCTGTGTGTATATTATGACATCTCCCCCCTTTCAAAAAATGTGTATGTGTCAATAAATAGTGGGTGTGTGTATGAGCCTGACTATGTACAAAGTATGTGAGCGTATTTACATGAGTAGGAGCTTAACTATGTACAAAATACGTGAATGTATTTACATGGGAAGGTGTCTAGTACAGATAGAGGGCATACAACAAATTAGGAAGAAACAATCTGTACAGATGTGTAAACGCAGCACAGGGCAATGCAACATTCAGTCTATAAGTACAGTCTCTGTGGCGGGCGACGAATTCTGGTTGACCGCCTCAAGGGTGGGTCAGGGGCCGCCTGCACTGGAATGGGCAGAGCTGCGTCCAACGTAGACGGTGGCAAAATAAATGGCAGATTGATGACCTTGTGGAAGGGTGTGCCCTGAGGAACCAGCAGGCGAGGCGGGACATCACGTTCAGGTGGCGGGCGTGGAAGCAGCCGCAGTGCCCGCCTATTTCGGCGAAGAAAAGAGCCATCATGCAGGCGAACGAGAAATGATCTCGGGGCCACTTGCTTGACCACCACAGCTGTGGCAGACCAGCCACCATCAGGTAGCTGAACACGAACTCGGTCAGCAGGGACCAGAGCAGGGAGATCTGTGGCATGGGCATCATACACCGACTTGCATTGGGCCCAAGACAGTTGCATTCTTTGCAGGACCGGACAATTGTCAAGGTCCGGAACGTGGAGCTGGCACCGTCGTCCGTAGTGTGCGGTTCATTAGCAGCTGTGCTGGGGACAGGCCAGCAGACAAAGGAGTCGCCCTGTAGGCTAGCAGTGCCAGGTGAAAATCTGAACCCGAATCAGCAGCTTTACACAACAGTCGTTTTACAATGTGTACCCCCTTTTCTGCTTTCCCATTTGACTGGGGGTAGTGGGGGCTTGAAGTGACGTGCGTGAAATTGTACAGTCGGGCAAAATCCGTCCACTCCTGACTGAAGAAGCACGGGCCATTATCTGTCATGACCGTAAGTGGAATGCCATGACGGGCAAAGGTCTCTTTGCACGCCCTGACGACTGTTGCTGATGTGAGGTCATTCAGTCTGACCACCTCGGGGTAGTTTGAAAAATAGTCCACGAGGAGGACTATTTGTGTGGAAGAGATCAATGCCAACCTTGGTTCATGGGGACGACACCAGTTCATGCGGCTGCAAAGTCTCTTTTGGCTGAGCTGGCTGGAACCGTTGGCACGTTGGGCAATTGAGGACAGTGTTGGCGATGTTGTGATTGATGCCAGGCCAATATACTGCCTCTCGGGCTCGCCGGCGACACTTTTCCACCCCCAGGTGACCCTCATGGAGTTGGCCGAGGACGAACTCTCGCATACTCTGTGGCATTACTAACCTGTCCAGTTTCATTAGCATGCCATCGACCACTGCCAGGTCATCATTTATATTATAGAACTGTGGGCATTGGCCCTTCTACCATCTGTGAGATGGCGCATGACCCATTGGAGTAAAGGATCCCTGGCCATCTCTTGATGAATCTGCATGACCCTTTCGTTAGTGGCCGGAAAGTTGGATGCAGAACTCAGCATGGGCGTCGATCTGGCAGACGAAGTCTGACTGCTCGCAAGGCGTGGTGATGGAGCAAGAGAGTGCATCGGCCACAATGAGCTCCTTACCCGGGGTGTAGACCAGGTTGAAATCATAGCGTCGGAGTTTGAGGAGGATACGCTGTAGGCGTGGCGTCATATCGTTGAGGTCCTTCTGTATGATGTGAACCAGTGGCCTGTGGTCCGTTTTGACCGTAAACTTGGGGAGTCCATACACGTAATCATGGCATTTGTCAATCCCCGTGAGGAGGCCCAGGCACTCTTTCTCGATTTGAGCATATCGCTGCTCAGTAGGGGTCATTGCTGTGGATGCATATCCGACTGGGGCCCAGGAGGAGGATTCGTCGCACTGGAGGAGTACTGCCCCAATGCCAGCCTGGCTTGCATCGGTGGAGATCTTCGTCTCCTTGGCAGGGTCGAAAAACGCCAGGACCGGGGCCTTGGTGAGTTTTGCCCTGAGCTCACGCCACTCTCGCTCATGAACGGGGAGCCACTTGAAGTCGGTGTTTTTTCTTTGACAAGATTGCGGAGAGCTGTGGTGTGAGATGCGAGGTTGGGGATAAACTTCCCAAGGAAGTTGACCATCCCTAGGAACGGAGGACCACCTTCTTGTCCTCCGGTGTCTTCATAACATTGATCGCCGACACCTTATCTGCATCTGGCTGCAAACCGAACTGCGAAATATGGTTGCTGCGGAACTTTATTTCTGCTCGACCGAACGAGCACTTGGCTCTGTTGAGTCGGAGGCCATGCTCGTGGATCCTATGGAACACTCGCTTGAGGCGATCGATGTGTTCTTGAGGAGTTGTGGACCAGACAATGATGTCATCGACGTACGCTCGCACCCCCTCGATGCCCTCCATCATTTGCTCCATTATTCGGTGGAACACCTCCAAGGCGGAGATGATGCCAAAGGGCATCCAGTTGTAACAGTAACGACCAAATGGGGTGTTAAAAGTGCAGAGCTTTCAACTGGATGCGTCCAACTGTATCTGCCAAAACCCCTTGGAGGCATCCCGCTTCGTAAATAACTTGGCGTGAGCCATTTCGCTTGTGAGCTCTTCTCGCTTAGGGATAGGGTAGTGTTCCCTCATGATGTTACGGTTCAAATCTTTGGGGTCGATACAAATGCGAAGTTCCCCTGACGGTTTTTTGACATAAACCATGGAGCTAACCCAGTCCGTGGGTTCCTTGACCTTAGAAATGATGCCCTGGTCCTGGAGGTCTTGCAGCTGCTGTTTGAGGCGGTCCTTAAGGGGTGCCGGCACCCGACATGGTGTATGAACCATGGGTGTGGCATTCGGTTTCAGAAGTATCTTGTATGTGTAGGGGAGTGTGCCCATACCCTCGAAGACGCTGTGGTATCGTGCTATGATGTCACCTAATTGGGTTTGAAAGTTGGCACCTGGCGAGGCTGATGCCTCAGCGGGCGACATGGAGTGAAGCCGCTGCACAAGATTCAGGATTTTGCAGGCCTGAGCACCGAGCAAGGAAGCTTTGTTGGACCCTACTATTTCGAAACACAGGGTGGCTCGTGAGGAACGATGAGAAACCACAAGCTGGCATGAGCCAATGGCAGCAATGGCATTGCCATTGTAGTCGATAAGCTGGCAGGCCGATGAAAGAATGCTCGGCTTGACGTGGATGGTGTCCAGGTCAGACTTCGAATTGAGGTTCGCTGAAGCGCCGGTGTCCAGCCTGAAGAGTATGCGAGCCTCGTTGACCGTAAGGGTGGCACACCACTCATCGTCCGTATCAATGCTCAGCACTGGGAGTGGATTAGCCTTTTTTTTAGAAAGCATCGTATGCTTGGTGATGATGCCCACCCGGGTTGGGGATGTGAGCTCCTCGGGGTCGGGATCTGGAATCATGTTGGAGTCGGAGTCTGCAACGGGTTGCCGCACTGACCAGACATTCCTGCGCTGCGGCTGGGATCCCTGTGTGGTGGGCAGTTGAGCAGATCTGTACAAGGCTGCGTAGTGGCCAAGCTTGCCACACTGGAGACAGCATCGAGATTACGCGGGACATTGCCGCTTTAAGTGGGCGGATCCACAATTGTTGCACGTCATGACGCCGACGTCAGGACGCATGCGCGGTGCGGTCGAAAGATGTGCGCACATGCGCAGTTCGATCCTCTGCCTTTCCGTCCCCTCGGTCGTTGCGCACATGCGCAGGAGCCCGGGAATACGCGCAAAATGGCTGCCCTCATCCAGACTCAGGCCCTGGAGATGTTTTACGGCCTGCACCCGCTCCGCATTGTGGGGGCCTTGCCGCGCCGTCTCTGCCACCTTGATATGGGAGTACCAGTCATTAGCGTGCTCATGTAGGACGCAGGTTTCGATGGCGATGGTGAGGGTGAGCTGCTTAACTTTGAGGAGTTGCTGGCGAAGTGGATCGGAATGGACCTCGAAAACGATCTGGTCGCGGATCATGGAGTCGGAAGTGGAGCCGTAGTTGCAGGATTGCGCGAGGATACGGAGATGGGTTAAGAAGGACTGAAAAGGTTCATCCTTACCCTGAAGCCTCTGCTGGAACACATAGCGTTCAAAGCTCTCGTTGACTTCGATGTCACAGTGGCTGTCGAACTTCAGCAGGACTGTTTTGAACTTTGTCTTGTCCTCACCTTCAGCAAAGGTGAGGGAGATAAAAATCTGGATAGCGTGGTTCCCGGCTGTAGAGAGGAAGAGGGCAATCTTTCTGCTATCCGATGCAGCTGTGGCTTCAAGATACAGCTAAACCTCTGCTTAAAAATCTTCCAGTTTGCACCGAGGTTGCCGGCGATGCGGAGCAGCGGGGGAGGGCAGACACTGTCCATGTTACCGGATGGCTGATCGCTGGTCAAAGGCAGACTATCTCAAGGTGGGTCTGTCAAACTCAAACTTAACTCACTGGTACCATGATGTGTTGAGTAAGCTGAGTCTGCGAGGATTGCGTTTACTGTAGCAGTGAGAGACAGGCTTCCAACACTTGAAGAAATGCAACTCTATTTTATTAAACTCTTAACTATTAAACATACTTTAACTGTGGGTTGACACTATGCTGAGTTGACTGGAGACCTGAGGCTAACCTGACCAGACTATCTTACTACCACATGGTGTATGTTCTAGTTGTTGCTCACAGGCTCTGACTGTCTCAGAGGCTGAATCCCGAGAGAGCGGGAAAACTAGTGCTCTCGGGTTTTATAGTGACCGTGTCCTGTCTGGTGATTGGCTGCTGTGTTCTGTGTGTTCATTGGTCATCCTTTGTGTCAATCAATGTCTGTCTGTGCACCATCATATACTTGTGTGTATATTATGACAGAAGTAAAACTAATAGTTATGAGCCTTAGCCAGTCCGTAAGATCAGTTTTGCCCTAACCCCAAAATGTAGCAGGAGGAACCCTACAGGAAATGAAAACAACCATATTAGATGCCATCGGGTATAACAAAGGAGATCCAGTCGAGGGTATAAATCACTGCAGGCAAAAGAAGGGAGAGCATCCGACCACATTTGCTGGTCGTCTATGGATTCATTTCATGACAGTCTATGGACAATGGAACTGCGCACACCTAAATGAGGATGACACCACTAAATGGTCCCGCACCTTAGTCTCGCATGCCACAGACGTAAGTCAGAAGGCTTGTGTAAACTACGACCCCGCAGACGACACACTCAATGAAGTTTGGGTATTGAAACGACTTTCTAGAGCATGGGAACAAACCCTACACTGACAGACAGATCAGGACTGGATAGAAGCAAACATGCACCCAGTTAGGACTAGCCAGGACCCAGCATGGATAAACGAGGGTAGACACGAGGAACTGCACCCCTGAGCACAGGCACCACGAGGTTGTTACATGAGACATTACGCCCGTGATTGCCGACAAAACCCCCCGAATCAGCACCGATACCAACAACCAAACCCCCCCCCACCTAGGAACAATGTTAGGCCCATGCATAATGTTAGCGCCCGTTCAGACGATTTAGCGTTTAATTCCCTAGATTGACGATGTTCGGACTCCCCAACTTGTGTCTGTGACACACGCTGGGACAAATCAGGCAGACCAGTAGTTACAGGCACAGTCCGGGGACATACAGTCGATTTTCTTAAGGACACAGGAGGATCCCGCACCACTTTGAACTCCTCCACCATGTTTCAATGGGACAAATGGCCCACCACAGACACCATCACCCTGAGTGGATTCACCGGCCACACACAGCAAGGATATATCACAGCTCCCGTACCCATTCAGATAAGGAACATTAGCACCAAACACCCCGTCGTTTTAGTTGACTTACCCCAAAAAGCAGAGCACATTTAAGCATTGATTTTATGAGCTCCCATAACCTTTCGTTTGCCCCAGTAAACAAATGTGTATGGCGAGTGGCCAAAACAGCTAGGGCTCCCGCTACGCTCACAGTAGGGGATTATGAAAACAGGATTTGCTCAGTAGGGGATTATTTGTTTAATCCACTAACAATTAACAATTAGTGCAGACCAGACAATGAGAGAGGTCCTCATAAAACACAAAGCTTTGTTTGCACAACACAAACACTACTGTGGGAAGATCCCAGGTACAATAAAGATTTCAGGTACCGATCCAAAGCCACAAAAGCAATACGGTTTCCCACAGCAAGCCGAGGGTGAGATTTTGAAGGTTATTAACAGTTTGTTAGACCAAGGAGTTATTCGACCTGTATCGTCCACAAGTAATGCCCCAATTTGGCCCGCAAAATAGCCCGATGGTTCATGGCAACTAACGATCGACTACCGAGAACTTAATAAGGTAACCCCTTTAGCAGCCCCCACTGTTGCCATGAGTCCCGAGACCATGCTCAAACAGGGAGTACAGGCAAAGTACTTCACAGTGCTGGACATCAGCAATGGCTTTTGGTCCACTCCGTTAGACAATGCCTGCCAGTATAAGTTTGCGTTTACGTTTCAAGGGCAGCAGTACACGTGGACATGCCTCCCACAAGGATTCCATAACTTCCCTTCCATTTTCCACCGACAATTGGACTTTCTAAATTTTCCCGACCCGAATGCCTCATACAATATGTAGACGATCTGCTCTTGCAAATGGACACAAAAGAGGAACACGTAGAGCTTTTATTGGAATTACTAAGCCTACTGCAATCGATCGAATGCAAGGTCAACCCCAAAAAGGCCCAGATTTTAAAGGAAAAAGTTCTTTATTAAGGCACCATCATCACCTAAGAGAGAAATTGAGCAAAAATGCATCGACTCCATCGTTAAATTGCCCCTGCCCCAAAATGTCACTGCACTCGGGTCATTCCCAGGTTTGGTAGCATATTGCAGAAATCAAATAGATAGTTTTGCCACTAAAGCAGCCCACTCTGAGAGCTCCTTAAAAAGAACGCCCCAGACTTCCGGTGGCGGCAGGCGGGAGGTGGCCACACAATGGAGGGCTCCCGTTCGGCAACGGCATTTTTGGGGCTTTAAGCCCGGTCCAGGGTCCGCGGAGGTGGCAGAAGCAGGGAGAAGGCACGGAGGAGGCACAATGAAGACACAGGAGGAAAAAAAGAACAAAGAAAAATGTCGAGGGTGAGCAAGAAAACGACCGGAAAAAAAACAGCTGGAGGTCCGTCGGGGAGTGGAAAGGTCACCGCGGGGTCACCAGGAAAATGGAGGCTGGAGCACCAGGGAAGGCCGCACTGCTTACGGCTGAAGAAATAACTAAGGTGATGGCTGCGGAATTTGAAAAGCAGTTGGCGCAGATTACAGAATGCATGGAGACAGTGAGGAAGGAGATGAGGGAGGTTTGGAGTGTGCTGGTGGAGGAGGCGGTTTCCCCGGTGAGGACGGAGGTGACAAGCGCAGTGGCGGAGGTGCGAGAGCAAGGGGAGGAGCTGAAGTAAGTGGAGGAGACGTTATTGCAGCACGGTGATCAACTTGCCTCGATGGGGAAAGAGATGCGGAAGGTGATGGATACTAACAAGGATCTGCGAGGAAAAATGGAAGACCTGGAAAACAGATCCAGGCGACAGAATTTGAGGATTGTGGGGCTGCCCGAAGGAGTTGAAGGACCGAAGCCGACTGAGTATTTTGCCGTGATGCTGGCAAAACTATTGGGGGAGGGGGAGGATCCCTCCCGATATGAACTGGATCGGGCTCATCGGTCGTGGAGGCCTGTACCAAAGGCGAGCGAGCCGCCAAGGGCAGTGACTGTGCTTCCGTAGGTACAGGGTGAAGGAGAAGGTCCTGAGCTGGGCCAAGCAGAAGCGGGTGGTGCAGTGGGCTGGAGCTGGTATACGTGTATATCAGGACTTTACGGTGGAGCTGGCGAGGAGGCGGGCTGCCTTCAAAAGGGTGAAGAGGGCACTGTACATTAGCAAGGTGCAGTGCGGCATTGTATATCCAGCGAAGCTGAGGATGATTTACAAGCTCAGGGACTTTTATTTTGGAACGGCGGAAGCAGCGGAGGAGTTTGCGAAAGCAGAAGGACTGTGGCAGACCTGACAAATTGAGGAATGGTCATGTGCCGATGTAACCTCATGACTGTATTTTCTTATTTTTTGTTTCACTGCGCGCGGGTGTAGAGATTAAAGGAGCCAATGTGGTATATATTTGGACAAGGGAAGGGACGGGACTTTCACTCGAAATGAGGGTTCTTTGGGGTATAGGTGGATATGCGGGGTTTGTGTGCTAAAAGGGGATTTCTGGGCTTTCCTAGGGCCGGGCAAGTGGGAAAGGGACCCGGGCGGGGGCCTCCACGCTGGCCGGTTTAAGCCGGCCAGTGAACGGGAGTGAGGTGGGGGGAGGGGCTGCGGCCATCGGAGCCTGGCAGAACAGGGTCCGAGTGGTCTAGCCGGGGTGGAAAGTTGGGGGGAAAGGAACCGAGGTTGGGAGGATGAGTTTTACAAGAGGCAGTGGACAGGAGGAGCTGGAGACCTGGGGTGGGGGAGGGGCTGTGTAGATTAAGGGTGACTACGGGTAATCCCTGATTCCTTTTTGTCATTTGTTTATGTAAACATGCGGGTTGAGGTTTGGGGGTTGGTGGGAGGATGGGATCGTTGTTATTATGGGGACTGACATATCTTGCTGATTATTGTTTATTGTTGATGGATGTAAATGTGGGAGAAAATGTGAAAAAGGAGAATAATTTTTTTTAAAAAATAGAATGCCCCATGGGAATGGCTTCCGCACCGCACAGCGCCATTGATGATTTAAAACGCGTCCTAGGCACAGCCCCCGCTTTGAATGTTCCAGACCCAGACTTGCCCTATGCCATAGAAGTAGCAACAACCGACCGAACCCTGTCAGCAGTACGCCTGCAAGAACGACACGATCACTTAGTACCTGTAGTCTATGCCTCAAGAGTATTAGACCCTGTAGAGCAAGGATTCTCAGCCTGCGAACAGCATTTGCTTGCCGTCTTTTGTGCAGTACAGTACTTTGCGTACATCACAGGCCTCAACCCAGTAACGATCTTGACTGAGCACAACCCACGCAACTATTACTAGATGGTAGATTAAAGGACGGTTCAGTCAGCCAAATCACAGTAGCTCGCTGGACACTACTATTACAAGGCAGGGACATTACGGTAAAACGCACCAAAACCCACACACTTCTGGCCGATAATCTCCAATGTGCAGGGTCCCCACATGAGTGCCAGATCATAGCAGCCCAACACCACACAGGACCCTTTGTCCCAAACTCACTACACCCACGCGCAGTCAGTAAGACGCAGAATTCCCAAGCCACAGGGGATGCTTTAAAAATTTATGTAGACGGTTCCTCCACAATCGAAAATGGAGTTAAAATTACTAGTTGTGGAATTTACGTGGCAGACGCGCAGGGACGCCCACTAGAAGAGTTCTCTTTAAATTGCCCGGCCGCCTAGGTTCACAAGCAGCAGAACTCGCAGCCACAGCCTATGTAATTCAGCACCCTGACTCTTTTCCAACCCCCGCAGACATACACTCAGACAGTCTGTGTGTGTGCAACAGCTTAACGGAATTCCTGCCCCTGTGGGAATCTCGACGTTTTGTTTCAGCCGATGGAAAACCCCTACCCTCTGCCCCGTTACTGAAGCACATTCTCAAGACGGCCTCAGATCGCACATCCGGTATCATTAAAGTAAGAAGCCATCATCGCTCCTCCCCACCCTGTAATGTAAAGGCAGAGGCCTTAGCTAAAGCAGGATCGCGCCATGGTCACTTCTGGCAGGCACCCGAAAGCGAACCGATACACTCAGTCCAGGTTTCCCAGACCAATATTGAGGATCTATCTCAAGCCCAAAAAGCAGACGACACCCTCAAACAGGTTTTAGACGGCACCTTCCCTGCCCCCTATGATAAATGGAAGGACGCATTGACTGTACAGGACGGCACAGTTTTAAAAAATGGAATTTATGTGGTTCCCACCCAGGACAGAAACCAGCTCATTTACCAATTTCATGACGGACACGGACATCAGGGGATAGACAATACCATTGCCCATTTAAGACCTTTGCGTTGGTGGCCCGATTTAAAAAGCGATGTAACCCATTATGTCGAGAATTGCCTTATCAGTGCTCAGAACAATCCCGAACGTTACTCAAAGAAAGGACAATTACGTCACACCCGACCTGTGAATGGCCCTTGGACAAATTTGCAAATCGATTACATTGGCCCCCTCCCCCCTTGCAGAAACGGTTTCAAGTATGTGCTGGTTGTAATCGACACCTTTACTAAATGGGTAGAAGCATTTCCCTCACGGACAAACACAGCAAAGGCCACCGCTAAGATTTTGACCCAACAGATATTCACACGCTGGGGTCTCCCCCGCAGCATTGAGTCAGACCAAGGTTCCCACTTCACCGGCAGAGTCATGCAAAATGTTTTAACAATTTTGGGGATCAGGCAGAAACTACATATCACATATCACCCCCAATCTAGTGGCATTGTCGAGAGAATGAATCGAACTTTAAAAGCAACCATTAGGAAGATGGTGCAGCAGGACAATACCACGTGGGACACGGTCCTCCCATTTGCTCTCATGTTTATTCAGAACACCTTTTCCAGTTCCACAGGTTTCACCCCCCACACTCTCATGCCCGGACGGCCCATGAAGGGTATTGAATATTTATTAGGCCTCGATTTAGCAAGCTACACAGTAACCGCCCTCACCCACGAAAAACCAGTCGAACAGGTTACAGGTAACATTAAAGCGACACAACTCGCTGCAGCTGTCCGATTAGGCGCTAGAAGGAAGCAGAGTAAAGCCTGCTTTGACAAAACCATCCACCCCGTAGAGTACACAGTCAGTCAGCAAGTAATGGTTTCACTTTACAACCCCAGTTCTTTCCTCTCCCCCAAATTTGCAGGACCCTACTCCATTTTCGACAAAGTGAGCCCAGCGTGTACAAGATAACGTACCCCAACGGTAAAACAAGTTCTTTCATATTCACCAGCAGCATGAGAATATCTTAGATAGCGTTAGCTGGAGATCAACTGTGCGGATAAATGAAATGTTTTATAGTGACCTGAATTAGAGTATCCGTTAGAGATGAATTAATTTGTGGCTGTATTAATGGCATATTAGGTAAATGCACCAAACCATAAGATAGAGTAGCGTAGAACCTTGCCTTGGCCAAGGGTGACCGGGCCACCAAGGATGAATAGGGATCCACCAAACTTCGCGTCAGGATCAAGAGGACGGGATGTAGCCATCTAAGATAGCCACCTGCAAAAGACCATGGGAATTATGGCCAACCCAGGACTCAGACAGATACAAAGCCTGTGTGTACCTGAAACACAGGTAACCAGACCTGATTGAACCCGCTCGTTTGCATTTTAATGGCTCATTTTCCCAGGACAATAGAGCTCCAATCAAGCAACCGATACAGCCACAGACTGATCGGCGCCTCTCCCTTACTCAGAAAGCCCAACTGCCAAGGTCAATGGCCGCTAAAGACCCGCCCAGCTATCAAGGCACCCGTCCCTTTATTGGCCGAAATGGAAGACAGTGATCAGAACCCCGTCGAACTATTGGGTCCAAGGTTAAGGACCGCCCCAAAGAGCGCAAAATCCCAGGGGGATAAAAGAGAGCGCAGCCATGTGTTCTGTCTCTTTTGGATCTGGCCTGTGCCAAACCAATTGTAGCAGGAACAGCCAGCCAAGTTCAAGACCAATGATCGCTACCTGACGGGTGAGCCCAGCAGAGACAGAGCCACTTTCTTCGAACCAGCCAAGTGAAATCCAGCTAAAGGCCTTATCCATTTGCACAGTGCCGGTTGCTCTGAAGTTAAGTATAGATTATTGTAGCTGATAGGTGTAATTTAACTCGTAATAGATATTGCATGTCGAGGTAACTCTTGTGTATGTAAATAAACCATCTTTTGAACTAACTAACTGGTTGTGTGGTCATTTGATCGATATAAGGGAAGGCTTGTGGTTCACCAACATTATCATTAATATTAGCAACAGTATTGGCGACGCTGTTAGGATCGGAAACGGGCAACAGAGGCCATTCGGCCCATCGAGTCTGCACCGACCCACTTAAGCCCTTACTTCCACCCTATCCCCATAACACAATAACCCCTCCTAACCTTTTTGGTCACTATGGGCAATTTATCATTGCCAATCCACCTAACCTGCACGTCTTTGGACTGGACTTACACTTCTTATCGAAGTGTAGTCACTGTTGTAATGTAAGAAGCAACAGGCAATTTGCACTCAGTGACCACAATAAAACCATAACATGATAATGATCAGATAATCTCTTTTTGTGATGTTTGTAAGGGATAATATTGTCAGGTCACTGCGATTAATTCCCAACTCCAAAGAAGTGTCATACGGACTTGAGACATGACCTCTATTTCTCTCTCCACAGATGCTGCCAGACCTATAAAGTAATCTTTATTGTCACAAGTAGGCTTACATTAACCTGTATAGGGTCTAACTACTAAGTAGGCTTACATTAACACTGCAGTGAAGTTACTGTGAAAATCCCCTGGTCGTCACATTCTGGCGCCTGTTCGGGTACACTGAGGGAGAATTCGGAATGTCCAATTCACCTAACAGCATGTATTTTCGGGGCTTGTGGGAGGAATCTGGAGCACCCGGAGGAAACCCACGCAGACACGGGGAGAATGTGCAGTCTCCGCATAGACAGGGACGCAATCCGGGAATCAAACCTGGGACCCTGGCGCTGAGAAGCAACAGTGCTAACCACTGTGCCACCATGTTGCCATACCTATTGGGTATTTCCAGTATTTTGTGTTTATACTACAGATTTCCAGCACCTGCAGTATTGTGTTCTAACTTAAGGGAATAGCTCCCCACTCTTCAAAATAGCATTGTAGAATTTAACACCCACCAGGGCAGACTATTGGATCTCAATTTAAAGTCTCGGCAACACCTCCTCAATACTGTTCTGGAGTGTCAGCGACTCAGTAGCACCATCATTAGCACTGTTGCATCACAACGCCAGGGCTCCAGGTTTGATTCCCGGCTTGGGTCACTGTCTGTGCGGAGACTGCACGTTCTCCCTGTGTCTGCGTGGGTTTCTTCCGGGTGCTCCGGTTTCCTCCCACAGTCCAAAGATGCACTGTTAGGCAAATTGGACATTCTGAATTCTCCCTCTGTGTACCCGAACAGGTGCCGGAGTGTGGCGACTGGGGGATTTTCACAGTAACTTAATTGCAGTGTTAATGTAAGCCTACTTGTGACAATAAAGGTTATTATAAAAATTATTGTATTTGTGTGCTTAAGCTCTGGAGTGGGACTTGAACCTTGAACCTTGTAATTCAGAGATACATGTGCTGTCAATGCATGATGGCCAAGAAGTTTGTAGTTTCTACCACTTATAAAAGACACACAAGATACAAACGGACTAGGAAAAGGATTATGAGGTAGTTTGCCACTGCCTTCCTTGTGTGCTGAAAGGAAACGCAAGTCCTCTTCCTGATGGATCCTATACCTTTAAGTAGTCAGTGACACACAAGACACCAGCTTCTCTTTTGTCATCACCACCTAAAATCCATTGGTTGCATCATTGGTCATGGCTCATAACCAGTACCTGGGCCTGGGCGACTTGCGAAAGGGCCAAGACAGCCACCCAAAGGTCTCAAATAACCCTACAATCCGAAACTTAAATGGCCGGCCCTCTTTACTTGAGACTGTGACCTCCAGTTCTAGACTTTCCATCAGAGGGAAGCTGTCTCAGCAGCTACCCTCTCAAACCCTCCAATAATTTTATAGCTTCTGCCACTTGGAGAAGACACACAAGGTATGAACTGAGTGACACAGGATGGAAGTAATTACCAAACATGGGTTCAAATCCCAGTAATAGTTTGAAAATTTGCATTCGGTTTTGCAGATAAACAACTTGGGAACCAAACTGACCATGAACCTGTTGGATTGTAATACAAACACAAATAGCTTGCTGGTATTCTTCAGCAAAACAAACCGGCAGCCATGCGTGGCCTGACCAGTGACACTCACACCTGAGAATTAATTTTTAAAGGTGGATATTAGAGTACCAGTAGATTCAAAACAGGCCAATACATGTTCAAAAAGAATGATAAAATAGTTACTGCAGATTCATCAGCAGTAAACATGAGCAGGTCGATAGAACAATTTAGAAAAGAACACCAATTCTGGATTTGGATGGAGTAAGATCCTGGGCGGGATTCTCCCAGCCCAGGGCTGGAGAATCCCCGCGACCAGGTCCCGCTGCCCCGACGTCGGCACGCGACTCGCGGTTGGCGCGGCACCGGTCGCGGGCCCCTCTACGCGGCCAGCTCGCCAATTCTCCGGCCCGTATGGGCCGAGCGGCTGTAAGAGAAAAGCCGGGTCCCGCCGGCGCCGTTCTAACCTGCTCTGAGCCGGCGGTAACTCGCCGTGGAAGGGCAGCGGCCCGTTCACGCCGTTGTAAAACGCGGCGGCGTTTACGACAGCGTGGACAATCAGCCGCGGGATTGGAGAATCCCGCCTCCTATCGAAACAATCTTCTTTAGGACGTGATAACTAAAGTGGACCATGACTGGAAGAACCCTGAAATGTGATTTCCAAAAGCCGTTTGATAAGTAGCTGCAAAAGACTATGGCATGTGTAGCCATCTGGGATGGCCACTTCCCGATTACAAAATGGACACTTTGCAAAGATTGCAGGGAAAATGGACAATACTGAGAAAGCAAGCAGGTGCAGGGTTTGTCTGTTGATTGGAGCCGCAGCTCATAGACAAGACCGATACTGCAAAACCATTACCATACTAATGAGCCATCCCCGGGGACAAAAGAATAACATTTAAGTAAACGACACCAAGACAGACACCCCGGCGCCAGAGGAGACCAGAACAATGCAGGCCAACGGCCACCTAGGACACGCCCAGCCATCAGGGCACCCACCCCTCTATTGGAGGAAATCGATAGGAATGATTGGGAAACGGCCCAATTAATTGGGGCCAAGTTCAAGGCCCACCCAAAAGCGCGCAAAGCCTCTTTTGGGTGTAAGAAGAATCTCCAAAGAGAGAATCGCTCTCTTGTGGCTCCGGTTTTCACCAAGGAGAGACCTGCCCAACAGCAACATCAGAACAAGTAAGTCCAAGGTCAACGCACGCTACGAGACAGACGCTCTTAGCTGTTATTCCGTACCAGTTCGACCCCAGCAGCCTCAGAACCGAACAACGGCCATGGTTCCTCTGACTGAGTTGGCACCCGAAGCTAAGTATAGGCTTTAGCAGTAGTGATAGTTTAGTTTGTAGAGTTTTATGCATGAGTATATTTGACTGTGTGTAAATAAATGAGCATTGAGTTTGAACTTACTAACTGGTGTATCGAGTCTTTGATCAGTATTCGGTTTTGAACCTTGTGGCGGTAACGAAAGATACCTTGCGAGCAAAACTTAATTAGAATTAAGGAAAGCTACCATATTGGCCGCCATCTTCAGAGCCAAATTAAGAGAAACACAATTAGCAACACATGCCGAGAAATTTGTTCTGTTGTTTAAATTCTGCTTTTAAAGGTTAACTCATCAACCTCCTGGAATTGCATTGTATGATCATTCCAGCCAAGTCAACACAAGGGCTAGTAGACGAGACTGCTGCACCAGCCAGCTCTGGACAAAGGCAGAGTTATTTGTGACTCCTCGTCGCCAACGTCGTGCTAGTGATTCCAGTTATCAATTCAAAATACAATGGATTTTAACAAAGGTCCTTAAAGTGCATGGTTAGCTGAATGATGCCATACAAAACATCCCTGTCACATGACGGAGACTTGAGCTATTTGAATTACTTTAATTATACAGCTTTTGAATTCTGACTCCAGATGCAGTTTCCCAGATGGGAAAGCCAGACACTAAACCAGCAGCCTGCCTCTGACCTCCATCTCTTTCAAAATCTGACCTCCAGAAACAATTTGATCTACAGAGTCAACTCATTCGCAGGACACAAGATTACCTTGCTGCATCTTCAACCTTCTTCACCTGCAACCGAGTTCCTAGGACCAAGGCCAGGGACAAAGCCACCTGAATGAATCTTCACTGGACATTGATTTACTGGACTCCACTCGTGTGAATTAATGGCAATACCTTTTGATTTTTTTTTTAAGTAACTCTCAATTTGTAACTTCTCTCCCTTTCTTTCTCGGCCTTTCCACTTGTATGCTCGTGGGTGTGAATGCATGTCATGAGCCATCCCTAAGGTTTTGAATGTGTTAATAAATCCTTCTTTTGTTTCACCTTAAAGAATTTCCTGTGGGATCATTAATAACCTTGGACCTTATGAACCAAAGATTGGGGAACGCACCAAGGCCCATTCTACAAGGCGACAATTCGAAGGGAAATCAATTCAATTCAAAATTAAATTATCACTGTCACAGGCAGAAGAGGGGAACGTAATCATCATTCAATTCACTTTGTGTTATTAAATTGAAAGCAGCTGAGTTGTCAGGATAAACCTTGGGAATGACTGGGGAGTCCTATGGTGTGGCTGCAGCAAGAACTACAATAGGTGACTTGTGTTGGATTTGGGGAGGTATTCAATGGTCAAAAATCATCGAATTCGTGTACAATGAGTCAGTGAATCTACACCAGCTCTTTCAAAGGGCATCTCAGTGGGTCCCACTCGTTCCTCACAACCCTGAAATTTGTTCTTCAAGTATTCAGCCAATTCCATTTTGCAGGCTGCTGCTGACTCTTTATTCACCAGCCAATCAGCTGCTGGATTTCAAATCCTATCCACTCATTGCAAAAATAGTTTTTTCTTCATGCTGCCGTTACCTCTTCTGCCAATCACTTCAAACCTCCATGCTCTGGTTAACAGTTGAACTTTAACCTGAGAAAGTGTGACCTAAAAAGTGAGTAAAATGTACAATGATGCAGCAGACAAGTTAGGCTGAGGGGGCTGTGAAGGAATGCGACAAATGATTAACAGCAAGAAAGCACACAGCAAGACATGACTGCAGCTGGAGGGATTAAACCCTTTGACATTAATTGGATAATAGAGTTATTCATGTTTCGATTCACCAAAGCTAAAAAAAATAATGCGGTCCCAGTCTAGTCTAAACCATTTTAACCCTATGAATTACATCCAAAAAGCTAATATTTAAATAAAAGTTTATACATAATTATAATAATACATCAATATATATTACACTATATTTGTACGGTGCCAGGCTAGAAAATAAAGAGATATTTGGGTAAATTAGAAGGCAGTAATCTCAACAAGGGTTCAAGACAAGACCACAAAACCCTGGCTGATTTCCAAAAGAGTTTTTTCAACGTTTGTGATTGGTCCAGCCAGCAACTAAGAATGCACAATGGTAAGTTGAAAAGAAATTTGATTTGAGTCCAGGGTGTATTTCCCACAGTTTGACAGTAGTTTTCTTATTCCTTGGTTTTGCTGGATCTCCAGGAAGAATATTACTAGCAGTTGGGAAATACAGTGCATGACATTACGGATAGGGGAGAGGCAAACTAAACTAATTTTCTCGCCGTCCGTCTGTAAGTAGAGGAGTTTTCATTTTTGAAATAGGCTGTGGTGTGTTTCCCCAAACCCTCTTGTTTGTTAATTCAATTTTTAAAGTGACTTGCAACAAACTGTCTTCAGGATTAAATCAGAAGTATTGTTTACTCATACATTCAAACCCGGGGAATGGCTGTCACAACTACGTACGTAAGCGCACACACACAAGATATATATGAATGGATGTGAAAGAAAAATTTTATAACCAGGAATAACTTAGAAAAAAGGTTTTTAAAAAAACAGAGGCCAGTGAGGTTTCCTTTACATAGGAGTTAAGATTCCGGCAGATTTATCTAGCTGAAAGCAGGAATTGCAGAATTCCTTTAAAGTCGGTGATGGAGCAGCAAGATAAGATTTGTATCCAGTGACTTGGTCCACTGTTCAGGTGATGGCAGGAATCTTCCAGACTTTGAGGCAGTTTAGACTTGAGGCAGGCTTTGTTGTCAGCCTGGAGTCCAGTTTCGATGATTATAGGATGGATGTTGAATCGCAGGCTTCCCTGGGAGTTCAGCAATCTAACATTCAAATTTTCATAAGGCCAGGAGAGCTTGGATCATGTGGTGTTGCCCATCAATGAGTCAGTGTTAGGAAAACAATCAGTTTCTTCGACCGGGACTTTGTGCCCCTATTTGCTGTGGGCGTAAAAGACAATGAGGGTGCAAAATCTCATTGGGGGCTGAAAAGTTAGGAGGCCCAAGAGGCCAGCTCCACAATGGGGCAGCGGAGTTTGGGGAGGCCCAAGAGGCCAGCTCCACAGCGGGGCAGCGGTGTCTGGGGAGGCCCAAGAGGCCAGCTCCACAGCAGGGCAGCAGAGTTTGGGGAGGCCCAAGAGGCCAGCTCCACAGCGGGGCAGCGGAGTTTGGGGAGGCCCAAGAGGCCAGCTCCACAGCGGATTAGCGGAGCTTGGGGAGGCGTGAGAGGCCAAGTCCAGGCGGGACAGCGGAGCTTGGGGAGGCCCAAGAGGCCAGCTCCACAGCGGGGCAGCGGAGTTTGGGGAGACCCAAGAGGCCAGCTCCACAGCGGATTAGCGGAGCTTGGGAGGCTTGAGAGGCCAGCTCCACAGCGGGGCAGCGGAGTTTGGGGAGGCCCAAGAGGCCAGCTCCACAGCAGGCCAGCGGAGTTTGGGGAGGCCCAAGAGGCCAGCTCCACAGCGGGGCAGCGGAGTTTGGGGAGGCCCAAGAGGCCAGCTCCACAGCGGATTAGCGGAGCTTGGGAGGCTTGAGAGGCCAAGTCCAGGCGGGACAGCGGATCTTGGGGAGGCCTGAAAGACTAACTCCAGGTGGGGCAGCGGAGGTTGGGGAGGTTGTACCAGCCTCGAGACTGACTATTGTGGGGGCGAGGGGCTGGTGGGGAAGGTTGGTTGAACCATGGAGGTGTGGCCTGGGGACAGCAGGCACCGCGGTGGGCAGCATAGGGGGAAAAGGTCAGTTTTCATAAGCTGGGAGGCAGTGTCAGGGGGCCTCTGAGGGGGGGAGGGGTTTAGACCCTTAAGGGGGAAATGATTCAGTATTGGGAGGGCAACAAAGCCTCTTGTAAAGATCACACACCTTGAGGCTGGAATCTACAGCTGAAGGGCCTCTGCCTTCTCGAAGGGCCTGGTACTGGGCTAGGCAGCTGGGCTGGGTGGTTAGGTGTTGCCCAGAGTCCAAGGCTTGTAGGAGCCGCAACATTTGGGGGGGCGGGGGGGGGGGCTGCCAGTGATGTAACAACTGACCATGTTAATGTTAAAATGGAACCATGGCAGCAATGAGACCAATCTGGTTTGCCACGTTAGTAATCCACTAGTCTATTAACATTCCTTAGCTTTGACAGATGAGCCATTGGTGCCACTAATGTAGTTCTGATGTATGCTAGTGCCATCGATTGTCACTCACCCGTTAACCCTTTCGCACGATGAGATCCTTATTCAATGAATTCCAAGGCTTGCCTTCAACAGGCCAGTCTGGCCCCAGATAGCTGGCTTCCTACAACTCCAAGGAGCCTTGTACTGCACACATGTGACTCTCTGTTCGTCATGGCATCAAGGCATGCAGTTTATAAACAGCAATGGCTTTCACTCCCTGAATGTCCAGATTATCCGCAACCATGCCAAGTACATCCAGCAGGTTTGTGCTAAGTTACCAGCGAGCATCCTGACAGCTACATCCTTGGCCAATCTCAGATACCTGGGGTAATTAGAGGGAGCTTATCGACTACAGGGTTGGCCTCTCGGTGACAAGGGGTACCCCATCGGGCCGTGGCTGATGATGCCTAGTTAGGTTTCTGACCTCTTGGGGGAGCACGGTGGCACAGTGGTTAGCACTGCTGCCTCACTATGCCAGGGACCCGGGTTCGATTCCAACCTTGGGGACTGTGTGTGGAGTTTGCACATTTTCCGTGTCTGTGTGGGTTTCTCCCAGGTGCTCCGGTTTCCTCCCACAGTCCAAAGATGTGTAGGTTAGGGGGATTGGCCGTGCTAAATTGCCTCTCTCTGTTCAAAGGTCGGTGCAGATTCAATGGGCCGAATGACCAGCTGCACTATAGGGATTCTACGGATTTGTGAGGGTACAGGATGTCCCACCTCTCACCCACCACATCCAGCTTCCGGGTCAGATTCCCTGCGGAGAACCTTGGGGCAGCCTTCCCAGCAGCCATCCTCTTGGTTGGAATTAGAAAGTCCTGTATAATTGCAGCATGGCATCCCTACTCCTATTCTCAAATCCCTCGCTATGAAGGCCAGCATGCCAATAGCTTTCCTCGCTGCCTGCTGTACCTGCATGCAGCCTTCAGCGACTGTTCCACCATGACAGACAGGTCTTCCCCTTTTCCTAAACTGCAACATTCAGATAATAATCTGCCTTCCTGTTTTTGCCACCAAAGTGGATAACCTCACATTTACCCACATTATATTACATTTGCCAAGTATTTGCCCACTCAGCCAGCCTGTCCAAGTCACCCGGCAGCCTCTTTGCATCCTCCTCACACCACACATTGCCACCCAGCTTAGTGTCATCTGCAAATTTGGAGGTATTGCATGCAATTCCTTTGTCCAAATATTAATGTATATTGTGAACAGCTGGGGTCCCATCACTGAAACCTACGGTACCCCACTAGTCACTGCCTACCACTCTGAAAAGGACCTGTTTATTCCCCCTCTGTGCTTCCTGCCTGCTAACCAGTTCTCTATCCACGTCAATACATTACCCTCAACCATGAGCTTTAATTTTGTTCACTAATCTCTTGTATGGGACCTTGTCAAAAGCCTTTTGAAAGTCCAGATACACAAAATCCGATCTGTCAAGCATGAATTCCCTTTAGTGAATCCATGCTGGCTTGGATCGATCCTGTCCCCACTTTCCAAATGCTCAGTTATTTCATCATTGATAATTGACTCCAGCATTTTTCCCACCACCAATGTCAGGCTAACTGGTTTATAATTTCCTGTTTTCTCTCCCTTTTTTTAGAAAGTGGGGTTACATTAGCTACCCTCCAATCCATTGGAACTCTTCAAGAGTCTATAGAATGCTGGAAAATGATCACCAATGCGTCCATTATTTCTCGGACCACTTCCATAAGTACTCTGGGATGCAGAGCATCAGGCCCTGGAAACTTGTCAGGTTTTAATCCCATCAATTTCTCCAGTACAATTTCCTGACAGATAAGGATTTCCTTCAGTTCCTCCTTCATGTTAGACCCTCTGTCCCCTAGCATTTTCAGAAGGTTATTTGTGTCCTCCTTAGTGAAGACAGATCCAAAGAATTTGTTCAATGGGTCTGCCATCTCTTTATTGCTCATTATGAATTCATCTGATTCTAACTGTAAGTGACCTACATTTGTCTTCACCAGGTCGTTAGCACAGTGGTTAGCACTGTTGCTTCACAGCGCCAGGGTCCCGCGTTTGATTCCCGCTTGGGTCACAGTCTGTGCGGTGTCTGCACTTTCCGTATCTGCGTGGGTTTCCTCCGGGTGCTCCGGTTTCCTCCCACAAGTCCCGAAAGACGTGCTTGTTAGGTGAATTGGACATTCTGAATTCTTCCTTTGTGTACCCGAACAAGCGCCGGAGTGTGGCGACTAGGGGCTTTTCACAGTAACTTCATTGCAGCATTAATGTAAGCCTACTTGTGACAATAAAGATTATTATTATTTTCTCTTCAGAAATCTATAGAAGCTTTTGCAGTCAGTTTTTATGTTTTCTGCCAGCTTATTCTCAAATTCTATTTTCCCCTTTCTTTGGCCAACAAGTCCTGTGGTGGTATGTACTGCATCCCAAAGGTTCTGGTTCAGAGGCAAGGCACTGCCCACTGTGCCACAAGCCCTTCATGCCTATCACACTATAAAAAATGCAAAGTCAAGTGAAGGAAGAATAGATGTAAAGCAACAATAATCGAGGGGGCGAGCAGCCTATTTCTGCTCCTATTTTGTAATGTAACGCCACCTGATAGGGGAATGCATTGGCATTTGTCACCTATTTTCTATGAGTTTTTAAGAAAAAAGATACAAGTTACTTTTCCAGGTAATTATTTATTTCAATGAATATCTTATTGCAGATTCTGCCACTTTTATTTTACATTGGCACTGATAATCAACATGGCACTCACGAGAATATTGAACTGAACAACATGGCACTCACCAGAATATTGAAAAATTTACCCCCTGATAAAATGTAGAACATTAAATGGTCAAGTAACATCATTGACTTGACGAAGCACATATTTAACTATTGACTTGTCTAAACAGAGCAGATGCTGGTGAATTCCGACGGAATGAAAACATTGTGCATTGAACCTTTGTGCTTCTTTGAAAGTTTCACAAGTAGATTGAAAAACAAAATTGTTCTGATGGTTGAGTAGGAAAATCTTCCTTGTAGGGCAGTACTGAGCCCCAGAGTTCAGGCAGGTCCACATCCTGATTTGTGCTCTATGCTGGTCTCATCTAGATCTAGGATATTAGAATTACCTCCACTCTCTATAGGCAGGAGGTAAAGTATTTGCTAGGCTCCTGCTCCTGATCCCTGCAGTGAACCTCGCACAGGTTGGAAAATGACAAAATTAGGGCCATCTTGTGCAGCATGCCACAGACCAGTAGAATGACCAATAGCCTGAGAAATCAGAAAATAATATGGACTGCCACCCAACATACAAAATTGTCGGCCTATGGCTTGGAACTGGTCTGCGCTAGCACTCTCAATGAGAAATTCACCTTGTCCCAGTCCCCCACCTTCCCCCCCATAACCCTGCACATTCTTCCCCATCAAATAACAGTCCCATTCGATTTTGAATGCCTCGATTGAACCTGCGTCCACCACACTCTCAGGCAGCGCATTCTACAGCTAAACCCACTCACTACGTGAAAACGGTTTTCCTCATGTTTCTTGTGCTTTTTTTTTGCCGATTCCTTTAAATCTGTGTCCTGCCGTTCTCGATTCTTTCATGAAGAGAACAGTTTCTCCCGATCTACTCTGTCCAGAATCCTCATGATTTTGAACATCTCTATCAAATCTCCTCCCAGTTTTCTTTCTTCCAAGGAAAACCCCAATGTCACCAAGCTGAGGTTTCTCAAGCTATTCTGTCGTTGGGTCAAAATGCAGGAACCCCCTCCCTAACAGCACTGCGGATGTACCTGCACCACATGGACTGCAGCGGTTCAAGAAGGCAGCTCCCCACCACCTTCTTAAGGGGAATTAGGGATGGCAATAACCAGCGATGCCCTGATACCTTGAACTCATTTGCCAAATTCTCATAGATGATGTGCGCATTTTTAAAAAGGCAAACTTCAAACACAGAAAAGTAATCGTAAACTCCAAACAAGCTTCTGTTCAATGGAATGTTACAAATGTCACACTCAAGTAAAAATATTTCATATCTAACGTTAAAGAAGCTGTCCTGCTTATATATGGCATCAACCAACCTCTACCTCTTGAGCTTTTGAAAAGCATATATTTTATGGATAGAAGGGTGAACAGGCAGATCACAAGCACGCCAGTTAACAGGAGCTGTGTGACGAGGGTGTCTGAGGCAAAACACAGTGCAAGAGGTTCCTGGCTGGTGAATGGATCCAGACGTGCTGTGAGCTTTCGTTTAACAGCACGGGGCATCATCACAGTGTTGTGCCTGGGGAACAGAAGCAGCCTCCTGCCTCGTATTGCACTGTTTTGGGTTTGCTCTACACTTCTTAAATATAAGAGCAACAATAACAATACTTCACAACCCTTTGAATCACTGCCCTCAGGATCTCTGCCGTTAACTCACATAACTAAAAAGGAGGAATACAGAGTGTTGCATTCTGAATGAACTCGCCCTAAATCCTATAGTTGTGCTCCATCAGGTTCAGCAGTAGCTGCAGGCACTAACTTGCATCCCAAAACCTGTATATCAAAGGATTAGGAAAAGATTTGAAAGGGAAGACATTGAGACCAGGACTGGGGGCCATAAATATAAGGCTATCACTAATAAATCGAACAGGGAATTCAGGAGAAATCTCTTTACCCTGGAAGTGGTTAGAATGTGGAACTCGCTCGTTACCACAGGGTTGAGGCAAAAGCCATCAGTAGACAAACACGAGCAAAAAAGAGATAGAAGGATATGGTGATAGGGTTGGGTGAAGTATTGAGGCAGGAGGTTTATGTGGAGCATAAACAGTGGCATAGAACAGTGGGGCCAAATGGCCTGTTTCTGTGACAATGTAACACTGGGAGTGTATGAAATATTGGATTCGGCAACTGTTGCAATGAACACCTGAAGTCCCAAGATCAGGTCTGGGACAATGGTCGTTATATTTGCAAACTGTATGTTAGCAACCTTCTGCCAACAATTCAATATAGGCCGGACAGCTTATTTAACCACATTGAATTTCATCGAATATGATTTCAATTATGTGATTTTATGCAATCAGTTTACACATTGGCAATAAAGAGAAATCCCAGTATTAATGAGCACTCTGTAAATGTATCTGTTGATAGAGAATATTCATCTATAAACCATTCACTCTCCACACTGTCTAATGAACTAGCCATTAGTTTACTGCCCCACTTCAAATATAAGTTACACGTTTTTGGCCACATTTCAAGGCGAGAAAAGTAACTCACCAGGTTATTGTTAAAAACATTTCAAACCAATCTGCCTTCATTTGAATATATTTCATTTTAATGCTGAGATTCTAATATATTAAATCATTTATTTTTGTAAATGCTTGAAGTGTGGCTCATGTGGTCGTTTGAAGATGTTTTAGCCTCTTGCTATCCTTCACAATTGATCACATTAATCAGCTCAATGGGACAACCATCCACTTAGCAAAGCTAGCTACTCGAGGTAGATCAGCCACATTCACACGGAACATTGTTCCTTTTTCATGTGTTCCTTGGCAGCTTAAATGCCATTTATTCAACCAGTTGTTCAATTCTCAAGTATATTGTAACTTGTCACAATCAGAAGAAATTGTTTTAACACCATTGTATTCAAAAATGTTCAGAAAATAGTCGCTTTTCTCAAAATACTAAGAAAATTCATACATGCTCATAGAATCTGGAGATCTATCCACCTACACACACAAAAATAAAACAGCTGGTATTCAGGCCAATCCACATTTATCAAATGGATTTGTGCTTATTAATCAGGTAATGCATCATCCATTGCCAGAAATTGAAGTGGAATAATATGAGATTGGCCATCACAACAGCTGCGGTGAGGTAAATGGCCCATATGGTACTTTCACGCGGCAAAAAACACTTGGAGAGTGTAAAGTCTGTCGCTGTTATGCTGGCCTGGAGAAGAAAATGGAGATCGATTCAAAGTTAGTGGTGTCTGAGTACATTGTGTTTTATCAAAATATGACCAGAAGCAAAGATGGCTTATCTGCCAATATAGATCTATCTTAAAACACGGGTGGCTCAGTGGGGCAGTGATTAGCACTGCTGCCTCACGCCGCCGAGGACCCGGGATCGATCTCGGCCCCGGGTCATTTTCCGTGTGGAGTTTACACATTCTCCCCGCCCGTGTCTGCGCGGGTCTCACCCCCAGAACCCACAGATGTGCAGAGTAGTTGCAGTGGCCATGCTAAATTGCCCCTTAATTGAGAAAAAAAGAATTGGGCACTTAAAATTTTTTAAAGAACTGCAGGAATATTTTCCCCCTCATCCAAGGGCCCGTTTATCTGACGGATAAGAAATATATTTCTGCACACAACCCACCAATTCGCACCAATGGGAACTAAGGAACGGATGCCATCATTCCAGAGGTTATGTCTCCCCTTGTGAGACTGGTAGAACTGAAGGTGAGTCTCTGTACACACTGGATGTCTGTGTTGGTCTGTCTTGGCCAGAATGGCGGGAAAGCGGCTGACTATTTTTACAATCTGCGTTGCCGTATGTTTACAGACACTCTGACACCAGCAGCTCGCAGCGAGGCGGTACCAGTTCAGCACCAGCTTTGACAAAGAGTCATCCAGACTCAAAACATTAGCTCCCTTCTCTCTCCGCAGAGGCTGTCAGACCTGCTGAGATGGTCCTTTATTTTTGTTTTTGTTCCAGTTCAGTACATATGCATCTCAAATCCTGTATGCAAGAGTCAACTGCAACTCCACTCTACTAACCATAGCTAATCATCAAATGTTTCCACTCAGTTTTTTCCCTCTCTTTTCTGGCAATGTATATCTTGAATCACCCCCTTCCACCCAAATGAAAATCGCTTATTGTCACAAGTAGGCTTCAAATGAAGTTACTGTGAAAAGCCCCTAGTCGGCACATTCCGGCGCCTGTTCGGGGAGGCTGTTACGGGAATCGAACCATGCTGCTGGCCTGCCTTGGTCTGCTTTCAAAGCCAGCGATTTAGCCCTGTGCTAAACAGCCCCAGCTTAGTTGGGGAGTCCAGAACTAAGGGACATGGTCTACAAATTAGAGCCAGACCTTTCGGGAGTAAGATTAGGAAACACGTCTACATAAAGGATTTTCGGAGTTTGGAACCCTCTTCCTCATCAATGCTTGGTCAATTGTTCATATTAAAGCTGAGATATTTGTTAACCAAAGAAGTTTAGGGTTATGGGGGAAAATCTTATTGAATGGTGAGAACCAAAAGCAGAGGGAGTTAAAGCTCTTCTTCCCAGCTCAGATCAGAGGCAAAATAGAGATTGCAGATAATATCATCAAACCAGGTGGAACATAGAGAAGTCACCAGTTTCTGGATAGAATTTGGATCAACCCATTGGCACTAAAACAAATTCCGAGGGGTATAGATAGAGTAAACTGGAAGTACCTTTTCCCCTTGGTGGCGGGATCAATGGCCAGGGGGCATAGATTTAATGTAAGGGGCAGGAGGTTTAGAGGGGATGTGAGGAAAAACCTGTTCACCCCGATGGTTTTCGAAGTCTGGAACTCACCGCCTGAAATTGTGGTGGAGGCAGAGATCCACATAACATTTAAGAAGTATTTAGATATGCACTTTTGTTGCCATGGCATACAACGCTATGGACCAAGTGCTGGAAAATGGGATTAGAATTGTTAGGTGGTTGCTTTTGGCTGGCGTAGACGAGGAGGGCCGAAGGGCCTTTTCTGGGGTGTACACGTTTATGACTCTAAGGCAGCAGCACCTCAAGAGAAAGTGTCGTCAGGATGGGATCTTTATTGCTGGGGGCCTGACTTAAATCAGCTGACCTGGGAAGAAATGCCAGCCAGTGCAAAGGCAGGTCCATCTTGGTGCTGTGGAACTTTATCCCAGTGAAAAAAAAATAAAGGTCCTCCAGCCCTCTCCCTCATATCCCTTCACCCTCTGAGCTGTCAATCAAATGTTTAGGGTGCAGGTGTTCCATTATTCAAATAGATGTCTGGGCCCACAGGGAAGCCTCATTTGGTAAGTTCATGTTGTAGGGGGCAAGATATTTACATGGATGGAGGATTTGTTAGCTAACAGGAGGTCGAGAGTATGTAAAAATGGGTCTTTTCTGGGCGGCAAGATACAACGAGTGAAGCCTCACAGGAAGTAGTGCTGGAACTTCAACTATTTACAAATTATACCAATGTTTTGGATGAAAGGATAGAATGTATGGTTGCTAAATTTGATGATAACACAAAGATAGGTAGGAAAGTAAGTTGTGAAGAGGACATAAGAAGTCCTTATGAGGAAAAGTGGTGCCCATATTTAATGGAGTTAAAAAGATTTAGAGGTGATCTTATTGAAACATATAAGATCCTGAGGGAACTTGACAAGAGGGATACTGAAAGGTTCCCCACCCCATCCCAGTACACTGAACCTTTTCTGGGGATACTGAAAAGTCCCCCCCACCACCCCCATCTCGATTCATTGAACCTTTTCTGAACTGCTAACACGTTTATATAATAGAACCATAGAATCCCTACAGTGCAGAAGGAGGCCATTTGGCCCATCGAGTGTGCACCAGCCCTTGCTCCAATAGAGCATCCTACGGAGGCCCAATCCCCCGCTCCCATCCCCGTAACCCCACCTAACCTTTTGGACAATATTAGTATGGCCAACCTACCTAACCTGTGCATCTTTAGACTTTGGGAGGAAAACGGAGCACCCAGAAGATACCCACGCAGACGTGGGGAGAACGTGCAAATTCCACACAGACAGTCACCTGAGATCGGAATTGAACCTGTGTCCCTGGCGCTGTGAGGCAGCAGTGCTAACCACCATGCCACCGAGTCACATTGGGTGGAAGGTACAGTCTGACTGCAGCACTCCTTTGAAGCTGCATTCAGATATCATCCTAAATTATAGGCTCAAATCCTGGAGTAGAATTTGAGCGGGTTATGTTCTGACACATAGGCAACCCTGCAGCCAGCCTGATACTTCAACCTCAAGCAAATTTAATCTGATGTTGTAACACTCACACAACGCAAGTGCCAGGCAATAACCATCTCCAACAAGAGAGAATCTAGTCATCACCCCTTAACATTCAATGGCATTGCCATCGCTGAATCCCCCATTTTCAACATCCTTGGGGGGGTCACCATTTACCAGAAATCAAAGTGGCCATGCCATATAAATACTGTGGCTACCAGAGCAGGTCAAAAGCTGGGACTTCTGCAGTGAGGAACTCGCCTACTGACTCCCCAAAGCCTGTCCACCATCTACAAGGCACAAGTCAGGAGTGTGGTGGAATACTCCAAACTTGCCTGGATAAGTGCGGCTTCAACATGTAACCCTGATCCTAAGCCGGCTGTGAAATATGGCCAAGTGACAAGAGACACTGTAGCCTGATGGGAAATAAGGCCGAGTAACAAAGATACGAAATAAATCACAAAGGCTTTCTGGAGACTTCCTGGGAATGCAGTTTCTACAACAGGATGGAAGACAGCAAGAGGCCCCCTGCCTTAAAGAACATTGTTATCAGCTCAAGGAACCAGAGGAAGGAGGTCTGGGAACAAAAGCAAAGGCAGGATGAGTGATTAACAAGTGTGAAGAATAACAGGCCATAAAACATTAGTAGTTGCTATGGTTTGACCAAACATCAGCATTTGCTGGGATCTGTCTGAACAAATGGATTTTCTTTACTGGACCTTTGAAACACAACCTCAGCAACTAAAGGGTCATAAAACAGACAGTACCAAACCTTCAAAAAGCTGGAAGAAATCTCATAAAGAAGCAGGGATTCAAAGCTTCAGAGAAAACTCTGGGACCAACCATCGCAGAAGACTACCCCGAGTCAAGGGCTCGCTGATCAGAAAGCATCCTTCAAGAAAAGCTTGGCCAGCTGTTCTGATTAGGGTGACGTTTGAGTTTGATTCGTGAGTTGAGTAACAGGTAGCACTTATTGAGTTAAAGTCTTTGTGACGGTTTTATCAAGGATTAAGTATTAGTCTGTGTGACAATAATTAACTGCATAAGAGTCTGTGTGACATGTTTGATCTGAATAAAGTAGATTGTGTGATGTGTCATTTGTGACCCTTGTTCAGGAGGGCAACAAACAACACTCAAGAAGCTCGATACCATCCAGGACAAAGCAACCGCTTGATTGTTCCCCCTTCCACAATCATTCAGTCCTCCACCACCAACGAACAGTGGCAGGCATGTGTACCATCTACAAGATGCACTGTAGGAACTCACCAAGGCTTCTTAGCACTTTCTGAACCCACAACTACTATTTTAGAAAGACAAGGGCAACAGACACATTGAAACTCCATCACCTGGAGGTTTCCCTCCAAGTCACTCACCATCCTGACTATATCGGCCGTACGTTCACTGTCACTGGGTCAAAATCCTGGAACTCCCTTCCTAATACCACTGTGGGTGTAGTGGTTCAAGAAGGCAGCTCACCACGACCTTCTCAAGGGCAATTAGGGACGGGCAATAAATGCCGGCCTAGCCAGCAATGCCCACATCCTATAAATGAATTTTTAAAAGTAATCTGTCTGCTATTCTAGCAATATCGTTAATCCCTCAGAACAGGTCAGATTTGTTGTAAAGTACACAGGATTCAGATAAACAGGTTAGATAAGGCTGGTAAGGAGGCAGATGGGATATCTTCCTTTCTTGGTTGATGGTAGAATAGAAGAGCAGAGTGGTTATGCTCGAACTGTGTAAAACAGTAGGGAAACCACAGCTAGGTTGCCGCACACAGTTCTGGTCACCGCACTCTACAGGAACAATATTATTGTATTAGAGAAGATACATAGGAGGATGGAGGTGATTTCCAGGACTGGAGAACATTATGGGCAGCACGGTAGCATTGTGGATAGCACAATTGCTTCACAGCTCCAGGGTCCCAGGTTCGATTCCCGGCTTGGGTCACTATCTGTGCAGAGTCTGCACGTTCTCCCCGTGTGTGCGTGGGTTTCCTCCGGGTGCTCCGGTTTCCTCCCACAGTCCAAAGGCGTGCAGGTTAGGTGGATTGGCCATGCTAAATTGCCCTTAGTGTCTAAAATTGCCCTTAGTGTTGGGTCGGGTTATGGGGATAGGGAGGAGGTGTGGGCTTGGGTAGGGTGCTCTTTCAAAGAGCCGGTGCAGACCCGATGGGCCGAATGGCCTCCTTCTGCACTGTAAATTCTATGAAATTCTATGATTAGCAATAAGGAAAGATTAGAGAAGCTAGGTTCACTTTCTTAGGAATTGAGAAGACGGAGATAACATTTAATTAAGGTGTATAAAGTATGAGGGATGTCGTGGATAGCAAGGAACCATTTCCCTCAGTTCAATAATCCAGGGGTAAGTTTTAAAGTAAGTGATAGAAGGTAAGAGAGGGGTTGAGGAGAATTTATTTTCACTCCATAGGATGATGGGGTTTGAAACTCACTTCCAAAAAGGGTGGCAGAGGCACAAAATCTTAATTGTATCTAAAAAGCACTTAGAAATGTACTTGAGGAGCCATAACCTGCAAGGATGTGGACCAAGAGCTGAAAAATAGCATTAGGATGGATTTCTGGATCTCCAGAACTGACACAATGGGGCGAATGCCCTCTTTCTGTGCCAGACATTTCTATAATGATATGAGGGCCTCACTGGGATGAAAAAGTGAAAATATTCACCCACCTCAAATTTGCCAATTTTTACAATAAAAGATATATTTAAATTATTTAACTAGATTAATTGGCAAAATAAAATCACATAGGATAGGAGGCAACATGCTGCCATGGATTGAGGCTAACAGACAGAAAACACAAAGTAGGTATAATTGGGTCATTCTCGCAATGACCGGCTGTGTCCAGTAGGGGCCGCAATGGGCTCCAGCTGGTCACAATATATATCAATGATTTAAATGTGGAGAGAAAATGTAATTTTTCCAAATTCCCAAATGATATAAAGCTAGGCAGGATGTGTGTTGTGAGGAAATTGTAATGCGACTACAGGAGGATTTGGACAGGAATATAATGTGGAAAAATATGAGATAATCCACTTTCGTAGAAGGAACAGATGTGCAGAGTATTTCCTATATGGTAAGAAATGAGAAAGTGTAGGGAGGCATGTGGTACAGTGGTTAGCACTGTTGCCTACGGTGCTGAGGACCCGGGTTCGAATCCTGGCCCTGGGTCACTGTCCGTGTGGAGTTTGCACATTCTCCCCGTGTCTGCGTGGGTTTCACCCACACAACCCAAAGATGTGCAGGGTAGGTGGATTGGCCACGTTAAATTGCCCTTAATTGGAAAAAATAATTAGGTACTCTAAATTTATATAAAAGAAATGAGAAAGTGTAGATTTACAAAGGGACACGGGTGTCCTTTACCAGAAGTCACGGAAGACTAACATGCAGGCACAGCAAGCTACCAGGAAGGCTAATGGAATGTTAGCCTTTAGAGGATTTGAGTACAGTAGTGAGGTCGTGTTTCAATTGTATAGAAGCTTGGTTAGACCATACCGGGAATATTGTGTGCAGTTCTGGTCCCCTTACTTCAGAAGGGATATTATTGCCATAGAGGGAGTTCAACAAAGGTTCACCAGACCTGTATTTGGGATGGTGGAACTGTCTTATGAAGAGAGATTGGGCAAACTGGGCCTGTATTCTCGAGAAGAATGAGCGGTGATCTCAGTGAAACCTACAAAATACTTAAAGCAATAGACTTTGATGGGGTAGATGTAGCTAAGATGTTTCTCTTGGTTGGGGAGTCTAAAACCAGGGGACACAATTTCAAAATTAGGGGGAAGTCACTTGGGATCGAGATGCGGAGAAATTTCTTTAGAACATAGAAGAGAACATAGAACATACAGTGCAGAAGGAGGCCATTCGGCCCATCAAGTCTGCACCGACCCACTTAAGCCCTCACTTCCACCTTATCCCCGTAACCCAATAACCCCTCCTGACATTTCGGGTCACTATGGGCAATTTATCATGGCCAATCCACCTAACCTGTATGTCTTTGGACTGTGGGAGGAAACCGGAGCACCCGGAGGAAACCCACACAGACACGGGGAGAACGTACAAACTCCGCACAAACAGTGACCCAGCAGGGAATCGAACCTGGGACCCTGGTGCTGTGAAGCCACAGTGCTAACCACTTGTGCTACCGTGCTGCCCATAAAACTCAAGAGAGATGTGAATTTTTGGAATTCTTTATCCTAGAAGGCTATGGAAGTTCAGGTCATTGAGTATGTTTAAGGTGGAGATTTATCGATTTTTGATTAACAATAATGTAAAGTGTGATGGGGACAGTGTGAGTAAAAGGCATTGAAGTGCCCCAACAGCCATTGGATTGAATGGCGGAACAGGCTCGACGGGCTGAATGGCCTACTCCTGTTCCTATATTCCGAAAAAAAACAGTAAGGTGCAAAATATAAAACCCTAGTCTGTTGCAGGTCTTCACTTGAGCATTGAAATTAATTTAAAAGACAAGGCACAAAATTGGATCTCCAACAATGCTGAGAAAATGTGAAGCTTCTCGTCTTGCCTCATCAGGACAAATGGAAGAATGCTGAATTCAAACAATCACAATAAGGTAGACTGTGATGGTGATGCTTGGGTGGCAAGTTGACTCTGATTGGCTGAGGTGTTGCCATGGGGAAAGCAAGAGGAAACGATAGACTCCCCAAGATCCGAGTTCTTGCCCACTCACTAAGCCTGTACTAGGCTTGAACATAGTCCTTTTGTTTGCAGCAAATGGGCCCATGTGTAGGAATGTAATGTCAGTTTTAGCAAGTTTTGTCTGGATGGTACAAGTCAAAAAACTTTGGCAACATATCTTTTTTTAATGCAATAAAAATGATTTAATCTGTTGGACTCTTACAACTTTTCAGTGTAATATTTAAGCTGGTTAATAATGTGTATTATTTTCAAAGCACATGCATGGGAGGAGTATGTTTTAGTCACAGAGCACAGATTCCGACCTCTCCAGCATCAGCCTCCTACACTGTTCCAGTGATCACGGCTCGTGGAACAGCATCTGATCTTTCCATTTGGCGACTTACAGCCTTCTGACCTTAGCATTAAGTTCACCAACTTTAGATCATAAGCACCATTTTATTGGATAACAGGGGAGACAGAGGAGTAATGGTGTTGATGCTGGGCTAGTAATCCAGAGACCCAGGGTAATGCTCTGGGGTCCCGGGTTCGAAACCCATCAGGGCAGATGGTGAAATTTGAATTCAATACAAATTCTAGAATTAAAAGTTGAATGACGACTATAAAATCATTGTCAATTGTTGTAAAAACTCATCTGGTTCACTCATGCCCTTTCGGGAAGGAAATCTGCCATCCTTAACTGGTCTGGCCTATATGTGACTCCAGAGCCACAGAAATGTGGTTGGCTTTTAAATGCCCTCAGGGATGGCCAACAAATGTTTGTCGCCCACATCCCATGAACAAATTTTAAAAAGGGCTAGAGAATCCCTACAGTGCAGAAGGAGGCCATTCAGCCTCAAGTCTGCACTGACCCCACGAAACAGCACTCCCACACCCTATCCCCATAACCCCATTTAACCATGGCCAATCCACCTAACCTGCACATCATTGGGAGCACCTGGAGGAAACCCATGCAGACACGGGGAGAATGTGCAAACTCCACACTGTCATCCAAGCTCAGAATTAAACCTGGGTCCCTGGTGCTGTGAGGCAGGAGGTGCTAACCACTGCGACATCGTGCCGCCTGCCAACTTTTGTTTCTTTGATTTTCCCACCCTCACCGCTGACCCTTTGTCATCGAATCCATTCACTCTACCCTCTCATAGACTTGCCCAATTGTTCTTTCTACCCCTCCCTCCTTCTCTAGTCACTGCACTTAAAGCCTATTTAAATCTCTAATTTCTTCCCCAGTTCAGCGAGCTGAAATGTTAACTGTTTCTATCTCCACGGCTGTTGTGCCTGAACTTGCTGAATGATGCATCGGATAACGTCAAATTATTTTTTTAAAAAGCTTCAATTTGCATTTTACCAGTAGGAAGCTGGGGTTGTTGCGATTCCTCCAGTTAAAGGATGGGATGCTGATCTCAGGAAGGTGTTCAGCGTGCAGCACCATACAGGCACTGTGGGTGTGACCACTGAGGACTAGTCGTGGATGGAACCACCAAAGAAGCTGGGAACAAACAGGAAGAGTTCAGTCACTATCAATACTTCAGCATGTTGGAGTCACAGTGCAATGCTTTTAAAAAATATATATTTATTAAGATTTTTAACACAATTTTTCACCCTTACAAACAAACCCCCCTCCCCCCCATAACAAATAGAAAGAAAACGCACATAGCAAGACATAAACATGGTAAAACGATATGTTACAGAACTTTGTACATTGGATTCCTCCCGTGCATGTCAGTTTTCCAGATCCTTCATGTATTTTCTTGCTCAAATACCCCCCAGACAGAGCCCCCTTCCCCCTCCCTCCCTCCCCCCACGCAAGACATCCCCTCCCCCCCCCCCGGGTTGCTGCTGCTGCTGACCGACCTTCATCTAACGCTCCGCGAGATAGTCTAGGAACGGTTGCCACCGCCTGTAGAACCCCTGCGCAGACCCTCTCAAGGCAAACTTTATCCTCTCCAGCTTAATGAACCCAGCCATATCATTTACCCAGGCCTCCACGCTGGGGGCTTCGCCTCCTTCCACATTAACAAGATCCTTGACCGGGCTACTAGGGACGCAAAGGCCAGAATGCCGGCCTCTTTCGCCTCCTGCACTCCCGGCTCGTCCACTACTCCAAATAGTGCTAGCCCCCAGCTTGGCTTGACCCGGGTCACAGTGCAATGCTGGGAACCAGTCAGCCCAGGGTCATCAAAATAGACTGAACCAAAACACAGTGATGGAAATCTGAAAAATAACAGAAAGCACTCAGCCAGTCTGGAACAACATCTATGGAGAGAGACAGGAATCAATGGAGGGACTTTTAATTTTCTTGACCTGCTGAGGTGAGGCTGGAAGTAGAGAGTGGGAAACCTGGAAATCTGGACTACCCCCGCCGTACACATTGCAGTTCATTAACTATCAGCTCCACAGTGTGTTTGTACTCTTACTTGTTGTACTATGTAATTTGGAATAACACAAGCTGCCACTTGATGCAGTTTTGAGTAAAAGATGCTCCAGACTTTGAAGTGAGTTCAATGTGTTTTATTGAACTATTAGCACAGTTCTCAATGAGTTCGACTCTCTGCTAATCTAAATGTAGTAACTCAGTCGAACTGAACCAGCCTTGCTCTAAGCCACGTGATGCTGAGGATACACCCTGTCTCACTCTGTAGATGTTGGTCTGTGGAAAGAGGCAGGGTGTGAGTGCCTCATCCCTTTTATAGTGAGATACCACCCCTGAGTGTCCTGACTGCTCATTGGTCGTGTCCTATTCTATGTGTTCATTAGCTGCATGTTTGAATATCATGACTTACTGTTAGATTCCCTTCCCAGTCTAATTCACTGGCCTGAGGAGGCTTTCAGAAGAGACATTAAACCAAGGCCCAGTCTGCACTCTCTGATGGGTGTTTCCATGCACTCACTACTATCATCCCTCCAAGTGGACACAGGTTTGGAAGTCAGCAGGTACGGGCACGGCAACGCGTCACTGAGTGCAGCTAGGCCCAGAGTGTGAGTGCAGGAATTTAGTGGGGGAAGTTTAACGGTGAAGGTTAATCTCTTCTAAAATCTAGTTTGGTTTGATTTAACCAAATTTACTGTTTAAGTCTCTTCCAGGCTGAACCAGGGATAAACAAGGGGCTGGATTCTCCGTTCCCCAACGCCAAAATCGCGTTCGGTGACAGGGCGGAGAATCCGTTTTGCTGCCAATATCGGGAACGGCGACAGCTTTTGTATTCGCCGTCCCCGGGCCGAGAATCCACCGCCTCAGGCCATTCATTGTCTGAGTTCCGCCCCACGGTGCTCCGTCCCCGACCGGCCGAGTTCCCGACGGCGTGGAACTCTCATGGTCTCACCCGTCGTGAACTTAGCGTGGCAGCTGCGGGCTCAGTCCTGGGCCGCCACAGTCAGGGGAGAGCCGATCCGCGGGCAGGGGGGCTTCATTCTACGCTGGGGGCAATGTGGGCGGGCAGTCCAGGGCACGCAAACAGCCGGAGGGGGGCACTACCTTTGCGGTCTGGGTTCGCGGGCTCAGTCCGCCACGGAGCACGGCGCAGCCTCTGCAGGCCGCCACCGTGCACCTGCACGGCCTCGGAACCGGTAGTGCTCAGGGCTGCGATCTCTTCGCTGCCTCCCTGCTAGACCCCAGCAAAACGGGGAATCGGTGGCCATTTTGCGGCAGTTTTCCAGGCGTAAAAGATCACTGTTTTCACACCGGCGTGGGGACCTAGTCTCCAAAACGGAGGATCCAGCCCAAGCTCTCTGCTCGCGATGGAGCTGCAGTTTGTAAATTCAGCAGCCAGTTTGAACGGGTTACTTATCTCTGCAGAATTTCAGCTCGTCGAAATAAGGGTGGTCCTGCTAAGGGCAAAAGGACAGCAGCTCATCACGGAGTGCAGCTAGACTCAGGGTGAGAGCTTGGGAACTTGGTGAGTTCGAGAATTCAGTGCAGTGAGGGTACTGTTTACTTCAGCTACCATCTGAAGAGACTTACAGAGCGCGAGAGCAGCAGTCCGGAAGCAGAGAATCAGCCAAGCTGTGAGAGAAAACAACTGTGACGTGACAGGAAAACAATGATCGGTCTGTGAGTACTTTTCTCAGTTATCTTTTGAACATCACACAGGTTTAACAATTTTTTGAAAAGATTTTTTTCACGAGTAGAAGGTTTACTCATTGTAGTCGATTGGTTGGTGAGTGTTTCTTATTTATCTTAACGGAATTTATCGGAATTTCAATCGGGGTAAGAAGAACATTTAGTGAAATAATAAAAATATAAACAAGCAGGGCGGAAGACATTTAAAATAATTATTTAATTAGTTAAATGCTATAAAAGTGGCAGGTGATGGTGATGGTGGTTGCAGAATGTGGGAGCCAGTGGACATCCATGTGATTCAAGTCAAATATATGTAAACACACCCAATTAGGAGCAGCAGTCGGCCACTCGGCCCCTCGGGCCTGCTCTGCCATTCAATAAGACCATGGCTGATCTGATTGTACCCTCGACCCCACATTCTTCCCTACCCCCGATACCTTTTCACCCCCTTGTTAATCAAGAATCTATCTAGCTGCACCTTAAAGATATTCCACCATCCTGCTTCCACTGCCTTCTGTGGAAGCGGGTTCCAGAGACTGGCAACCCTCTGAGAGAAAAAGATTCTCCATCTTAAATGGGCAACCCCTTATTTTGAAACAGTAATAATAAAAACCTTTTATTGTCACAAGTATGAAGTTACTGTGAAAAGCCCCTAGTTGCCACATTCCGCCACCTGTTCGGGTAAGCTGGGTACGGGAATTGAACCCACGCTACTGGCCTTGTTCTGCATCACAAACCAGCTGTCTAGCCCACTGAGCTAAACCAGCCCCAGTGACCCCCTTGGTCAAGATTGTCCCACAAGAGGAAACATCCTCTCCACATCCACCCTGTCAACACCTCTCAGGGTGTCAATCAAGTTGCCTCTTACTCTTTTAAACTCCAGCGGACACAAAACCAACCTCTCCCCATAAGACAACCATTCCCTGCTATTAGTCTAGCAAACTCTCTCTGAACTGCTTCTAACGCATTTACATCTTTTCATTAAATAGGGAGGCCACAATACTCCAGATGTAATCTCATCAGTGCCCAGTACAAACAAAGCATAACCTGCCTACTTTTATAATCAATTCCCCTCACAGTAAACAATAACCTTTTGTTAGCTGCATTAAGTGCCTGTGGCTGGAGGAACCTCAGCTCAGAGTCCTGATCTAGAAGTCGAGCTGCGAAGCATCAGGGAGGGGAGAAAAAGTTACCTGAACACTTTGTGCTCAGAGGCAGTCACCCTCCTTCGGATGGGGTCTTCTGATTTGGTCAGTGGTCAGGGACAAGAGGGTGTGCCTGCCTGTGAGTAAGGCAGGTTTGGGGATCGAGAAGGCTGAATTAGAACTGCCCAACTGTCCCATAAACATGAGGTTCTGAATGAAAGTGGATGAGCAAACTGACCATGGTTCAGGAGGTGAAAGAGTTAAAAGGACATAATCACACAAGCTTCTAAATTCTCACAGATTGCACAACTCAGTAACCGCGGTGCGCCCGGCGTGCCAGGTAAATAGCGGGAAAGATCAAAATTGAGATCCGCACTGGGCGAGAACCATTTTCCGATTCACCCAACGCACTCCTGATGGCGTGTTCCGGATCATGTTCACGAATGGCAAGAATATCATTAACTCTCATTTGCATTTAAGCCATCTTTAAATATTGTGGAGACCTCTAACCAGGGCAACCATAGCTGCAGCCTGGCTGTCCCACCAAATATGTCCAGGACAGAGACCTGCAGCTTCTATCCTGAAAGTCAATTTCACTCCCTTTGACTGTGAGCAGCCTCTAGCTTCACAATTGAAGGCTATTTCAAATGAGGAATTAACCGTGTTAGTTGTGAGAGCACTTTAGGCTCCTCAACTTTTAAGTGCCTCCTCAAAGTCACAGGTGCCACGTCTCAGCGGATGATTAGTGCACTGCATGTCCAGCAGAATTTGAAGCCTGAACAGTGTGCCTGAACTCTTGGAGCATCAGCACCATAAAGGCAGCTGGCAACAATCAAACAGTAAAGAGGAGGGCTTCACCACCTAGGATCCTCTCACGGCCAAAGGGTAAGTGTCTGGATGAGTGGAGGACAGCTAAGCACGGTTTCCCTAATGTTCTCATCAGAGGTCTGGGGTCTAGGGGCTCTGATATGGCCGGGGTGAGTGTGCAGAGCAAGGTTTGCCAGCGCAAGTGGCTTGCTGGATGGCACTCTGCGGGACACGCAAGGGTGGAAAGTCTTGAGGGAGTTGAGGGTTCTGGGGTGGAAGCCCTAATTGATTGTGACTCTCTCGCCTTCTCCAAATCCTTACAGATATAACGATGTTTGCTGGAATCGATCATATAGAGGCTGCCATCGCGTCGCTTGCGGCAGCCAAGGCGGGCAGATGCTGGTGACGGCAGCAAGGCCAAGACAGGCTTGAGATGGCACACCATGCACAGGGGCCGCCCATCAGGCTGAGGAAGAACCAAGAAGGGGAGGCCAGTGACGGCCCAAGGTGTACAGTCTTCGTTGGTAATTTGATGGACACCATGTGCCGCAGAACACTGTGTCTTAGCAGAGAGACAGTGCGGAACCTGTGCCATATCCTTGCAGACTTGGTAGCCTGTGGAGGAGGGGGTCACCCACTCCTGGTGCCCATGGAGGTCACTGCAGTCCTGAACCTTTATACCACCAGGTCATTCCAGGACTTGAGCGAGATCCAGATACACGACAGTCTTCGGAATTCCCTGCAAAGGTCTCTCCATTGTGTGCTGGAATATAGCGCAGACTGATGAAATGCAAAAGACAATCCCACATATTGGAACAAGCTTCATGGGTATTTCTGGGAACAAACTTTCTTTTTTCTTTTTCTTCTAAAGTATTTTTTTAGGGTATTTGCAAGTTTTTATAATAATAGAATAACAATGACATAAACATGGTATAACAAACATTTCCCCCAATCTTCACACACCCCAACCATAAAACAACAATCCAGCCCTCTCCCCGCCCGCCCCGCCCCCCCCCCCCCCCCCCCCAGCCCCACTGGAATTCTGCATCTGCTGATATTTTAATTTTCCCCGAGAAAGTCGACGAACGGCTGCCATCTCCGGATGAACCCTACCATTGACCCTCTGTGGTAGTCGGTATTAGGGGTATTATAGTACCTAGGTTGGGGCTGTAAGATCATTGGTGTGGGAGGTACCTGAGACAGGAAGATCATTGGTGAAGCCTGCCTGCTGGTTCCGCCCAGTAAGGCGGAGTATAAGAGTCTGTGTCTCCCTAGCAGCTGCATTCTGTACCTGCGCTGCTGGGGGAAACATCTAGCCCAATAAAGCCTTCAATTGTCATCCAATCTCGCTTCTGGAGTCATTGATCCAGCATCAATTTATTTGACTAGATTTTAAAGAATGGAGCTCCGAATCAAGCCGGAGTGTCTGCAACTCAGCCCCCACGCGGCAAACTCAGTGGCAACCTTCAACCACTAGCTGGCGTGCTTCAACGGGTACCTCAGGACGGCCACGACTGCACCCACGGAGGACCAAAAGACGCAAGTTCTCCACTCGAGGGTGAGTCCAGAGATCTACATACTCATCGAGGATGCGGATGATTTCGAGACCGCGATAGCCGTGTTGAAAGGACACTACATTTGCCCAGTAAACGAGGTTTACGCCTGACATCTGCTAGCGACAAGGCGACAAATCCCGGGGGAATCGCTGGGTGAATTCTACCGCGCGCCCCTGGTACTAGGTAGGAACTGTGACTGCCCGCACGTTTCGGCCAGCGACCACACAGAACCTTTAATCTGGAACGCATTCGTTGCAGGTATGCTGCCCTCCCAAATTCGTCAGCGGATGCTGGAGAAAGAGACACTAAGTCTCAAGGAGACACGGGCCCTTGCTAGCTCCCTGGATGTGGCCTCCCGAAACGCCCGCAGCAGCCCCTTGGGCAGCGTGGAACACACCCGCGGCCGACCCCGATGCATCCCCCATCCCCCCACAAGCTTGTGCCGCATGGCTACCAGGCAACCCCGGGGCGGCCCTGCTGTTATATTTGCGGGCAAGCCAAGCACCCCCGGCAGCGTGCCCGGCCCGCTCCTCCACCTGCAAAGGTCATGGCAAAAAGGGCCATTTCGTGGCGGTATGTCAGGCCCGGGCGGTCGCCGCTGTCTCCGGGGCGAACCGGGGCTGCCACCATAACTCTCTCCATGGGCCATGTGCGGGCCGCGGGCGCCGCCATCTTCATTTTCCCGAGCCACGTGTGGGCCCCGGGCGCCGCCATTTTGTTCCCCAGGGACCACGTGCGATGCGTGGGCGCCGCCATCTTGCCCACCCCCAGCCATGTGCGACCCGTGGGCGCCGCCATCTTGGCTCGAGTCTCAGGACCCCGATTCGGATGCCCACACACCGCCCGAGGAAAATCTTCAACTTTTACCACGACCAGTGACCCTGGACCAGTCTCGGCCCGAACGCTCTCGACCGCGACGACGACCGTGCTCATCAACGGGCGCAAAACATCCTGCCTGATCGACTCCGGGAGCACAGAGAGCTTCATACAACCCAACACGGTAAGGCGCTGTTCTCTTCCCATACACCCAGTTAACCAAAGAATCTCCCTAGCCTCCGTGTCTCACTCTGTAGAGATCAAGGGGTTCTGCGTAGCGAACCTCACGGTCCAGGGAAGAGAATTTAAAAATTTCCGCGCTACGTCCTCCCTCACCTCTGCGCTGCCACGCTCCTGGGATTGGACTTCCAATGCAACCTCCAGAGCTTAACCTTTAAATTCAGCGGCCCTATACCCCCCTCATTGTCTGCAGCCTCGAGTACCTCAAGGCCGACCCGCCTTCCCGTTTTGCGAACCCCACCCTGGATTGCAAACCCGTCATACCAGGAGCAGACAGTACAGTGCCCAGGACCGGACCTTCATTAGGCAGAAGTCCACCGGCTACTGAAAGAAGGTATTATCGAGGCTAGCAACAGCCCCTGGAGAGCTCAAGTAGTGGTTGTAAAGACTGGGGAGAAGCACAGGATGATCATCGATTATAGTCAGACCATCAACAGGTATACGGAGCTCGATGCGTACCCTCTCCCCCGCATATCTGATTTGGTCAATCAGATTGCACAATACAAGGTGTTTTCCACGGTGGACCTCAAATCCGCCTACCACCAGCTCCCCATCCGCCCGGGCGGCCGCAAGTACACTGCATTCGAAGCAGATGGGCGGCTCTACCACTTCCTAAGGGTTCCCTTCGCTTTCACAAATGGAGTCTCGGTCTTCCAACGGGAGATGGACCGAATGGTTGATCGATACAGGCCACCTTTCCGTACCTCGACAACATCACCATTTGCGGCCACGACCAGCAGGACCATGACACCAACCTCCGCAAATTCCTCCATACAGCAAAAACCCTTAACTTAACCTACAACAAGGACAAATGCGTGTTCAACACCGACCGTCTAGCCATCCTCAGCTACATAGTGCATGATGGAGTGATAGGCCCAGATCCCGAACGCATGCGCCCCCTCATGGAGTTTCCCCTCCCCCACTGCTCCAAGGCTCTGAACGCTGCCTGGCATTTTTTTCATATTACACCCAGTGGGTCCTCAATTATGCGGACAAGGCCCGCCCACTAATCCAATCCTCGGTTATCCCCGTCGGCAGAGGCCCGCCAGGCCTTGAGCCGCATAAAGGCGGACATCGCAAAGGCCACGATGCATGCAATCGATGAATCCCTTCCCTTCCAAGTCGAGAGCGACACGTCCGACGTAGCTCTTGCGGCCGCCCTCAACCAAGCGGGCAGACCCGTGGCCTTCTTCTCACGCACACTCCATGCTTCAGAAATCCGTCATTCCTCCGTTGAAAAGGAGGCCCAGGCCATAGTAGAAGCTGTGCGGCATTGGAGGCATTACCTGGCCGGCAGGTGATTCACGTTCCTCACTGACCAACGGTCAGTAGCTTTCATGTTTGATAATGCACAACGGGGCAAGACAAAGAACGATAAGACCTTACGGTGGAGGATCGACTCTCCACCTACAACTATGAGATCTTGTATCGTCCCGGGAACCTAAACGAGCCTCCTGATGCCCTATCCCGCGGCACATGTGCCAACGCACAAGTGGACCGACTCCGGGCCCTCCATGAGGACCTCTGACACCCGGGGGTCACTAGATTCTTCCATTTTATCAAGACCCGCAACCTGCCCTACTCCCTCGCGGAGGTCAGGACCGCCACCAGGAACTGCCAAATCTGCGTGGAGTGCAAGTCGCACTTCTACAGGTCAGAGAAAGCGCACCTGATAAAGGCTTCCCGTCCCTTTGAACGCCTCAGTATGGACTTCAAAGGGCCCCTCTCCTCCACCGACCGCAACACGTACTTCCTGAACGTGATTGACGAGTACTCCCGGTTCCCATTCGCCATCCCCTGCCCCAACATGACCGCAGCCACCGCCATAAAACCCTCCACAGTATCTTTACCCTGTTCGATTTCTCCGCCTACATACACAGCGATAGGGGGTCCTCCTTCATGAACAACGAACTGCGTCAATTCCTGCTCAGCAAGGGCATCGCCTCGGGCAGGACGACCATATATAACCCCCGGGGAAACGGGCAGGTAGAGAGGGAGAATGGAACGGTCTGGAAGACCGTACTACTGGCCCTACGGTCCAGGAATCTCCCAGTCTCCCGCTGGCAGGAGGTCCTTCCCGATGCACTCCACTCCATCCGATCACTGCTGTGTACCATGACAAATTAAACACCTCATGAACGTCTCCTTGTCTTCCCTTGGAAGTCCTCCTCCGGGACCTCGCTCCCAACCTGGCTGGCAGCTCCTGGACCCATTCTGCTCCGCAAACACGTGGGTGCGCACAAGTCGGACCCATTGGTAGAGAGGGTCCACCTCCTTCACGCTAACCCGCAGTACATCTACGTGGCATACCCCGACGGCCACAGGATACAGTCTCCTATGGGATCTAGCGCCTGCTGGATCACAGAGGACGACCAGGGCCCCCGAACGACTAATTGCTTCATTCTGATATGTACATGTAAAATGAATACTGTAAATAGTTGTGACATGTAATAAGGCAAAACACTGTACCACCGACGGGTACCACCATAACCTCTACCACTATATGATGCGAGACCACCACCCCAGCCGGACTCTTTTTTTAACAGGGGGTGAATGTGGTAGTCGGTATTAGGGGTATTACGGTACCTAGGTTGAGGCTGTAAGGTCATTGGTGTGGAAGGTACCTGAGACAGGAAGATCATTGGTGAAGCCTGCCTGCTGGTTCTGCCCAGTAAGGCGGAGTATAAGAGTCTGTGTCTCCCTAGCAGCTGCATTCTATACCTGCGCTGCTGGGGGAAACATCTAGTCCAATAAAGCCTTCAATTGTCATCCAATCTCGCTTCTGGAGTCATTGATCGAGCATCACCCTCTTAAGGCGAACTTTATTTTCTCAAGACTGAGAAACCCAGCCATGTCACTAACCCAGGTCTCTACACTCGGGGGCTTCGAGTCCCTCCACATTAATAAGAGTCGTCTCCAGGCTACCAGGGAGGCAAAGGCCAAGACTTCGGCCTCTTTCGTCCCCTGAACTCCCGGCTCTTCCGACACTCCAAAGATTGCTACCTCTGGACTCGGCACCACCCGCGTTTTTAATACCTTGGACATTGCCTTAGCAAAACCCTGCCAAAACCCTCTAAGCTTCGGGCATGTCCAAAACATATGGACATGATTTGCTGGGCTTCCCGCGCACCTCGCACACCTGTCCTCTACCCCGAAAAACTTGCTCATCTGAGCCACTGTCATGTGTGCCCGGTAGACTACCTTAAATTGTATTAGGCTAAGCCTGGCACATGATGAGGATGTATTAACCTTGCTTAGGGCATCCACCCACAGACCCGCCTCTTTCTCTCTTCCTAGCTTGTCCACCCACTTGCCCTTAAGCTCCTCCACCCGAGTTTCCTCCGCCTCCGAAAGATCCACGTAAATAGCTGATACCTTCCCCTCTCCCTCCCAGGTACTGGAAACTACTCTGTCCTGTATCCCCCGTGGGGGCAGCAGCAGAAAGGCCGGAAACTGCTTTCTCAAGAAGTCTCGCACCTGCAAATACTTATACCCTTTCCCTGCTGGCGATTCAAATTTATCCTCCAAGGCTTTCCAGCTGGGGAAGCTCCCGTCTATAAATAGATCCCCCATCCTTCTAATTCCTGCCCTTTGCCATGTCCGGAATCCACCATCCAGCCCGTACAAACCGATGATTATTATAAATCGGGGTCCAAACCGATGCTCCCTCCACTCTCTTATATCTCCTCCACTGCCCCCAGATTCTCAGAGCCACCACCACCACCGGACTTGTGGAGTATCGGGGTCGGCGAGAACGGAAGAGGTGCCGTTATCAGTGCTCCCAAACTTGTGTATTTGCATGACGCCGCCTCCATCCGCTCCCACACCGACCCCTCCCCCACTACCCACTTCCTAATCATGGCTATATTAACCACTCAGCGGTAGTTGCAGAAATCCAGCGGCGCCAACCCACCCTTCCCCCGACTGCGCTCCAGCAACACTTTCTTCACTCGCGGGGTTTTACCCGCCCACACAAAGCCTAAAATCACCTTATTCACCCGCTTGAAAATGGCCCTTGGGATGAAGATGGGGAGGCACTGAAAGACAAACAGGAATCTGGGGAGGACCGTCAGTTTCACGGTCTGTACCCTCCCGGCCAGTGATAGCGGGAGCATGTCCCATCTCTTAAAGTCCCATTTCATTTGTACTACCAGCCGGGGTAGGTTTAACTTGTGCAGTGCCTCCAATTCCCGGGCCACCTGGATTCTGAAATACCAAAAGCTCCTTCCTACCATTCTAAGCGACAGCTCTCCCAGTCTCTTCTCCTGCCCTTTTGCCTGGATCGCAAACATCTCGCTTTTCCCCTTGTACAATTTATACCCTGAAAAATTGCCAAACTCCCCCAGGATTTGCATTACTTCCCCCATCCCCTCCAACGGGTCTGAAAAATACAAGAACAGATCATCTGCGTAAAGCGAGACCCGGTGCTCCACCCCTCCCTGAACCAGCCCTTTCCAGTTCCTATAAGGGGCTCTTAACACCATGACCAATGGCTCTATGGCCAGAGCAAACAGTAACGGGGATAGGGGGCACTTGATAGAGGTTTATAAGATGATCAGGGGAATAGATCGAGTAGACAGTCAGAGACTTTTTCCCCGGGTGGAACAAACCATTACAGGGGGACATAAATTTAAGGTGAAAGGTGGAAGATATAGGAGGGATATCAGAGGTAGGTTCTTTACCCAGAGAGTAGTGGGGGCATGGAATGCACTGCCTGTGGAAATAGTTGAGTCGGAAACATTAGGGACCTTCAAGCAGCTATTGGATAGGTACATGGATTACGGTAAAATGATATAGTGTAGATTTATTTGTTCTTAAGGGCAGCATGGTAGCATTGTGGATAGCACAATTGCTTCATAGCTCCAGGGTCCCAGGTTCGATTCCGGCTTGGGTCACTGTCTGTGCGGAGTCTGCACGTCCTCCCCGTGTCTGCGTGGGTTTTCTCCGGGTGCTCCGGTTTCCTCCCACAGTCCAAAGATGTGCAGGTTAGGTGAATTGGCCAATGATAAATTGCCCTTAGTGTCCAAAATTGCCCTTGGTGTTGGGTGGAGGTGTTGAGTTTGGGTAGGGTACTCTTTCCAAGAGCTGGTGCAGACTCAAAGGGCCGAATGGCCTCCTTCTGCACTGTAAATTCAATGATAATCTATGATTAATCGAGGACAAAGGTTCGGCACAACATCGTGGGCCGAAGGGCCTGTTCTGTGCTGTATTTTCTATGTTCTATGTCCCTCGGTGTAGTTTAAAATACCCCGACTTCAGCCGGTTCATACGCACACTCGCCACTGGTGTCTGATAGAGCAACCGCACCCAGTCAATAAAGCCCTCACCAAACCCAAACCTTCCCAGCGCCTCCCACAGGTAATTCCACTCCACCTGATCAAAATTCCGCATCCATCGCAACCACCACCTCCACCTCCCTTCCTTCCGAGGGCATCATAATAACATTTAAATGCTTTCGAACATTGGCCTTGAGTCGCCTGCCCTTTCCAAATCCCGTCTGGTATTCCCCTAACACCCCCGGGACACAATCCTCTATCCTTGTGGCCAGTATCTTAGCCAGCAGTTTGGCGTCCACATTCAGCAGAGAAATTGATCCGTATTGCTCCGGATCCTTCTCCCATTTCAGGATCAGTGAAATCGAGGCCTGTGACATTGTTGGGGGGAGGACTCCCTTCTCTCTTGCTTCATTCAATGTCCTCATCAGCAGTGGGCTCAATATCTCTGAAAACTTCTTATAGAATTCCCCGGGGCCTTGCCCGACTGCATGCCCTCCAGCCCCTCGATTATTTCCTCAATCTCAATTGGGGCTCCCAGCCCTTCCACCAGATCTTCATCAACCCTCGGGAACCTCAACTGATCCAAAAACTGCCTCAACCCCTCCACCCCCGCCGGGGGTACCGACTCATATAATTTACTGTAAAAGTCCTTAAACAGCTCATTCACCCCCACTGGGTCAAGGACAGTATTCCCGCCTCTACTCTTTACTCTTCCTATCTCCCTGGCCACCTCCCTTTTTCTGAGCTGGTGCGCTAACATTCTGCTTGCCTGTTCCCCGTACTCGTAAATCGCCCCCCTTGCCTTCCTCAACTGTTCTACCACTTTCCCTGAGTGGGTGGGTCAACAGCCCAAACTCCACCTGTAACCTCCGCCACTCCCTAGTAGCCCCGCGTCCGGGGCCTCCGAGTATCTCCTGTCCACCTGGAGTATCTCCTCCATTAACCTATCCCTCTCAGTCCGTTCCGCCTTTTCTCTATGGGCCCGTATCGTGATTAATTCCCCTCTGACCACTGCCTTCAAAGCTTCCCAAACCGTCGTTGCAGAGACCTCCTCCATATCATTTGTTTCCAGGTAGTTCTGGATGGACTTGTTAACCCGGCACAGATCGCTTTGTCCGCTAACAACCCCACATCCTGTCTCCACAGCGGGCGTTGTCCTCTCTCCACACTAACCCGTAGATCCACCCAATGTGGGGCATGATCCAACACTGCGATTGCCGAGTACTCAGTATCCACCACCCCCGGTATTAGCGCCCTGCTCAGAACAAAAATGTCAATGCGAGAGTATACCTTGTGGACATGGGAGAAACAAGAAAACTCCCTCGCCTTTGGCGGTGCAAACCTCCATGGGTCTACTCCCCCCATCTGTTCCATAAACTCCTTCAATCCCTTTGCCGCGGCCGGCCTCCTCCCTGTCTTGGATTTTGACCGGTCCAATTCCTGGATCAATGACTGTGTTAAAATCTCCTCCCATAATCAGGTTATGTGACTCTAAGTCTGGGATCTTACCTAACACCCGCCTCATAAATTCCACATCGTCCCAATTCGGAGCATATATGTTCATTTTTAAAAATATATATTTATTAAAGTTTTTTAACACAATCTTTCTCCCTTACAAACAATAACCACCCCCACCCCACTTGTAACAAAAAAAACCGAGAAATCGGGCAGAGCAAGATATATACATGGCAAACTGATATATTTACACAGCTTTGTACATTGGCCCTCACCCGTACGTGCCAGTTTCCCCAACCCTTCATGTTATCTCTTGCTCATCCACCCTCCCAGGCAGTTCCCCCTTCCCCCCCCCCCCGACCTCCCTCCCCCCTCCCAGGACGTCCCCCTCCAGCCCCCCCCCCCCCCAAGGTTACTGCTGCTGACCAACCTTCCTCTAACGCTCCGCGAGATAGTCTAGGAACGGTTGCCACCGCCTGTAGAACCCCAGGGAGCATATATGTTCACGAGTACTACCCGAACCTCCTCCAGCTTCCTACTCACCATTATGTACCTACCCCCCCTTGTCTGACACAATTCTCCCTGCCTCGAATGCCACTCATTTATTGATCAAGATCGCTACCCCCTGGTCTTTGAGTCCAGCCCTGAGTGGAATACTTGGCCAACCCACCCCTTCCTCAATCTCGTCTGGTCTATAACCTTTAGGTGTGTCTCTTGTAACATTGTGTTCAGCTCCCTCAAATGCGCAAACACGCGAGCCCTCTTGACCGGCCCATTCAACCCTCTAACATTCCATGTAATCAGCCTGGTCAGGGGGCTTCCCACCCCCCCACCCTGCCAACTAGCCATCATCCTTTTTAGGCCAGGCTCCAGCTCGTGCCCCCGGCCTCCTCTAGAACCCCCCCCCCCCCTCGGGCATTCACTGTCCCCGACCTCTCATCTGTCCCCTAGTAGCAGTTTCTCCCCTGTCAGCAAAGTAGTTCCCTCCCCCTCTCCCTCCCCTCCTAGCAACAGCACTAGAAACCCAACCCCCCATATCAAGCTCCAGCTTAACACCTGCCCGCACATGACACCAAGCAGTCTGTCTCGCCATTGTTCTCTCCCCTCTCTCCCCACTTAGACAAACATTTTCAAAGCATCCCATGCCCCAGTAAACAAACATCAGAAAAAACAGTGCAAAAACAACCACAGAAGAAGAAAAAACACCCCAGAAACCACACCCCCTCTAACCAGCTCCCTGTAAGACGGAGTTAACTTTAGCCATCCAAACAGCCCCTTATTACACATAACACTACTTATACAGCCCAACACAACAAATCGCCACCACAGTACTCTCCAAGGCTTCAGTGTCTTTTAGTTCACCTCCAGTCTTTTTTCTTTGATAAAAATCCATACATCGTTCGGACTGCAAAGTAGAAGTCCCGTTCCTCATGTGTGACCCACAGACGGGCTGGGTACAACACCCCGAACTTCACCCCATTCTTAAAGAGGGCTGTTTTTGCCTGTTTAAACCCAGCTCGCCTCTTGGCCAAATCTGCGCCCAGGTCCTGATAAATCCGCAGCTCATAATTCTCCCACGTGCTGCTCCGTTCTTTCTTGGCCCGCCGCAGAACATGTTCCTTGTCTAGGAATCGTGTAAACGTACCACCATCGCCCTCGGCGGCTCATTCGCTCGGGGGGAACAAACTTTCTTGACTCATCTTCCAGCTCAAGCTGCTGGTACACATGGCTTAAATCCAATTTGGTGCATTTGAGGCATCTTGCCAACCTGCCATATATTTCTGCTATCCTGAGCTAGGGGTAGGATATTTATCTACTTTAGCCTGTTCACCGGCATTTTGTAATCACCTCAGATACAAACTATGTGGCCCGGCTTCAACACTGGCACGATAGGTGCTGCCCATTCTTAAAACTGTACTGGAGTAATTACCCCCAGGTCTTCCAGACACTTCAACTTCACCTCTACTTTTTGGTGTAGAGCACTGGCCTGGCCCAAAATCATTTTGGTATTGCTTCCAACTCTATGTAGATCTTTGCTTTCACTGCTTTTATACACCCCAACTCTCTGAAAAAGTTGTATTTACAGAGAAGTTTCTAGAAAACCCCAGCCAAGATGCTGAAATTTCTAGCTAATTTAGCTGGATTTTCTTCAGTCAATCCTGCTCCCTGAGGCTTGGCCTTTTTCCCATCATAATGATTAAAGGTAGTTGGGCGGATTGCTGTTGGTACGATACTGATTTGCAATTTGTCCTCAATATCTTCAATGGCCCCCCCCCTCCCCCCCCTCAATATGGGTGGCTAAGGTGGCCGATATAGTGCTGAGATTTACACGCTGCAGTCCCACCTGCAGACACTTAAATGTTTGCTCACCTACTACTGTGGCAACCGCCCCTGTATCAACCTCCATCTTAAATGGACAGTGTTGGCAACAAGGGCAATCCCAATGGGGGGTATATTATCTAATCTCACCATGATGAGTTTATATACTTCAAACATGTCTTCAGGGTCTTCCTCAAGCTGGTTCACTGGAGTTGCCGACTATTCTTTTGGGGGAACTTGTAGTCAACCTCGAACTCTGCATCTGGCTTGTAGATGGTCTTTCTTATTGCACCTGAAACAGTTGAATTCTTTACACATGCATCTGTCTTTGGAATGTTCTCCCCCACGACAGTAACAAGCCTCTAACCCTTGCGACTGCGGGCACTTTTCTTCTTCTCTGGCTCCGTTGACCCTCAATCCGGGAACTTTGAGCGGCCGCCGCTTCCCGTCTTAACTGATTCACTTCGCTTTGCACGCCCTGCAATTCAAAAGCGCTCTCTTCAACACTTTCAGTCACTTAAGCCAACTCAGCCGCTTTGTCCAAGGATATATTGGTTTCTGCCAGCAACGTCTTCTGAATATTTAAGTTGCTGATCCCACAAACCAACCAGTCTCACAGCAAGTCGCTGAGAGACGTACCAAATTCACAATGGTCAGACATCTGTTGAAGTCTGGCAACAAAAGCAGATACCGTTTCTCCAGGACCTGTAATAGCTGTGTGAAGTTTAGAGCACTGCATATTAATGGAGGGTCGGGGGTTGTAATAGACCCTCATTAACTGCACCAACTGATCAAAGGACTTGGAGTCAGGAGCCTCTGGAGATGTTAAACTTTGCACGAGGTTGTATGTGTCTGGGCTGTAAACTATAAGTAATATAGCTTTCTGTTTCTCTTCTGCTTCTTCATTGGCAGGGAAAAGGCATTGCAGCCTTTCGACATATTGGGCCCAACTTTCAACCTCTGAAACAAATGGATCAATTTTTCAGATTAATGGCATCGTTGTTCGACTGCTGACAATCTTTTACCTTTTCAGGACTCTGGGAGACCACTCTTCCCTCCTTACAATTTTCAACAGCTTTCCTTCAATTCATCGTCAATGTTGGACTGCGAGGCAAAGCGACGAGGCAGCGTTCAATCGTAACGGTGATTTATTTAACAAAGAAGAACTTTATATTCAGAACCTCAGCAGGTCTACTTCCCTCAACTCCCAAGATTACTCTTTATATACCCCAAAAGCCAGGTCTCAGCCTAGCCAGCCGAAAGGTTGAGGTTCACACGCTCCATCCCCATAGGCTCCAGTTGGGTCACATGGCCCGCGAACGATTGCCCCTTAAAGGGGCCACACTACCACAGGAAATGAAAATGAAATGAAAATCGCTTACTGTCGCAAGTAGGCTTCAAATGAAGTTACTGTGAAAAGCCCCAGTCGCCACATTCCGGCGCCTGTTCTGGGAGGCTGGTACGGGAGAGGTCGGGATTGTTCTCCTCAAAGAGAAGAAGGGTATGAGAGGTTTTTAAAATCATGAGGGAGCTGGACAGAGGAGAGAGAGAGAAACTGTTCCCATTTGGCAAAGGATTGAGCGCAGGAGAGCACAGATTCAAAAGCGACTTGCAAAAGGAGCAAATCAGACGTGATTTAAAAAAAACCTTTTCACACAGAGGTTTGGGTCTGGAATGCACTGACTGGAAGCGTAGCGGAGGCAGGTTCAATTGAGGCATTGAAGAGGGCGTTAGAAACAATGTGTAGGGGTTCGGGGAATGGCACTAAGTCATGATGCTTGGAGAGCTGGAGCGTCATTCTCCGACCCCCCGCCGGGTCGAAGAATGGCCGTAGGCCGCCGTGAATCCCGCCCCCGCCCCCGCCGAAGTCTCCGGTACCGGAGATTGGGCGGGGGCGGGAATCGGGCCGCGCCGGTTGGCGGGACCCCCCGCTGGATTCTCCGGCCCAGATGGGCCGAAGTCCCGCCCAGAAATTGCCTGTCCTGCCGGCGTAAATCAAACCTGGTATTTACCGGCGGGACCAGGCGGCGTGGGCGGGCTCCGGGGTCCTGGGGGGGGCGCGGGGCGATCTGACCCCGGGGGTGCCCCCACGGTGGCCTGGCCCGCGATTGGGGCCCACCGATCCGCGGGCGGGCCTGTGCCGTGGGGGCACTCTTTCCCTTCCGCCTCCGCTACGGCCTCCACCATGGCGGAGGCGGAAGAGACTCTCCCCACTGCGCATGCGCGGGAAACTTACTGTGGCCGCTGACGCTCCCGCGCATGCGCCGCATTTCCGTGCCAGCTGGCGGGGCAACAAACGCCATTTCCGCCAGCTGGCGGGGCGGAAATCCCTCCGGCGTCGGCCTAGCCCCTCAATGTTGGGGCTAGGCCGCCAAAGATGCGGAGCATTCCGCACCTTTGGGCCGGCGCGATGCCCGTCTGATTGGCGCCAGTCGGCGGACATCGCGCCCTTGGGGGAGAATTTCGCCCCTGGTGCAATACGAGGGTCTGAATGACCTCCTTCTGCATTGTTACAATTCTGTCATTCTGGTATTCTATGTAAGACCACTCAACAAATGCGAGCATCATTCTTGTAGCCAACTTCACAAACATTCAAGCAAAACTCCCGCAAGATCAATCAGCTGGACTGGGCACTGGATGGTCTAAAACCAGCTCCCTCGCCAGGTCCTGTTTTTGCAACTCTCAAGTGGCTAATGTTCTGGGGAGGACAAAGAAAATGCTACAAATATTCTCAAACTCTCCTTGAAGCATTAATGACTGGGAGAAGCGTGCACCAATCATTCAAATTGGTGGCAATTCGTCCCGTCAAGCTGCATCACACTTCCAGTCCGCACACCATTGACGAGGCAGAGCAAGAGCAAAGGAAGGAAACCCTGCCACCAGGGGTCGTATCGGCTCAACACTCCAGAAACAAACGGGTAGGTGGAAGGGAAAGAAGAGTATGGACATAACCAGCCACTTGAGATTATGGGGTTGTTTACATTCGTAAATGAGCTATTTGATAGACTGACTTTTCAAATCTGCTTATCAGTTGACCAAGGAATTACTTTTAAAGTCATCTCGCCAACTTGAGTCCTTAGGCCTTTGGTGACTGCTACAGTTAAAGACCAGCATCCATCAGAACTGATTTACAACATTGAACTGCCTGTCAAACTTTACTTCTGCTATTGTTAAATAATTCTGTCTATCAATGATCTGCTACTCAATTGCTCGATAACTCTAACTGCACTGCGTGACTTGTGGCCTGGGCTCTTTCTGAAAGATCGACAAGAAGTTATGGGGAGGCGGTGGCACAGTGGTATTGTCACTGGACTCCAGAGTAATCCAGAGACCCAGAGTAACTGGGGATCCAGGTTCAAATCCCTCCACTGCAGATGGTGAAATTTGAATTCAACAAAAATCTGGAATTAAAAATCTAATGATGACCATGAATCGATTGTCGTAAAAACCCATCTGGTTCACTAATGTCCTTTAGGGAAGGAAATCTGCCAACCTTACCTGGCCTGGCCTACATGTGACTCCAGACCCACACAAATGTGGTTGGCTCTTAACTGCCCGCTCAAGGGCAATTAGGGATGGGCAATAAATGCTGGCCCAGCCAGCGACGCCCACATCCCATGAACGAATATTTTTTTAAAAGAACGCGAGTTCACCGAAAGGAGCCTAACTGATTGAAGCTAATTTAAATGTGGCAGAGTTTGGGCAGCTAAATCAGGCATTATTCATACTTAGAAACCTACACAGAGGGGTAAAACTCTTGGCAGTTCTTCAGTGAGGAATTAAGGGATGAAATAAAGGATTTGTCTGGCTCTTTGACACAGCTTTCTTACATACAGCTGGTAGGAATGGGAGAGGAGAGATACAGAGATACAGATACCAAACTGTATTCACAAAAAAAAGTGTATGTATCCTTCTTGTTTACTTCCTTTGTTCTTATTTCTTTTATTGTTTTGGTGTGTAGACCTAGAATCGGAATGTGCCTTTCAGCAGAAGTCGTTAAAACAACCTGCTAGCCAGGACACTGTGTTCCCAGGTTTTGTATTTTGGAAAGGAGAAGCCAGGCTCCTCGGCACCGAGTGGATCTCAAGATCCAGCTTTGGTGGGATTCAGTTCAATTTGTTAACTGGCAACCGGTGGAATGGCCAGGGACAGTGTTCTGCCTGACAACAGTCAATGATTGGTTCCTGCATGGTGATTTCAGAGAGAACTGGGCAGAATTGTTTACCTTGGAAGTGAAAGAATGGTCTCTCTCTCTATCCTGCTTGCTAAAGTGAAATAACCGCTCTAATGTCCTGACAGCAGTGAGTGCAGGAGCCATCCTTTGCTGTGAACCTGAAATGATGTTGAGTCTGCAGAAAAGCCAGACAACCTTGCCGGAGAAAACCATCTCAAGCTTAGAAGGAAGAAGTACCAAAACAAAAGCCTTGAGCTTCAGAAAGACACTGACTGGACATCATCCCAGGGCATCAAAGATTCTTATCCTTTATTTGTATTAATATTTTCTTTTATTTTCCATCACCCTTTCCCCTCTGTGTTTGTTTATGTATGTAGAAAATGGGGGTAGTTGGGAAGGGGGGATTGGGAAAGGGGTGTTAGATAGTTAGTTACATTTTCTGTTCAATTGATTATAATACTTACATAATAAAAGATTACTTGTGTTAAAGTTACAAACCTGGTGACTATCGTTTATTTGGGCTCAACCAAGGACCTTGAGTATTTTAAATAAAATTTAATTTCACCTGTTTTGCGACTTCAGGTGAAGTGGGGCTGAAATTGTGTCTCTGCCTATATATACTGTGATTGTGAACCTGCCTCCACTTCACTTGATGAAGGAGTAGCTCTCCGGAAGCTTGTGATTTCAAATAAACCTGTTGGACTTTAACCTGGTATTGAGAGACTTCTTACTGTGCCCACCCCAGTCCAGCGCTGGCATCTCCACATCATTAGGACATCCAAACGCATTTAATAACCAGTTACCTTTGTGATGCTGTTGGTTGAGAGACAAACATTGGTCAGCAGGTCTCTGTCACTCTTCTTCTGGAATGTTTAATATCTACTAAAGAGACTGACACACCCTGAGTTTAATGTCTCATCTGGAAGACACCACATCTGGCAGTGAAGCACTCCTGCAATGCTGTACAGAGAGTACCACGTTCAACTGTGGCTGAAATCTCAGAAGTGGGACCTCCACCCACAACCTCCTACCTCTGAGGGCAGAGTGCGACCCATTGAAATTTGGCCTTCTCACGAATATAGCACTAACTGTAGAAACTGCTCTACTTCCAGCTTATCCAATTGAACAGCATTCAATGGGCTGTGCCACCCTGCTTGCTCCTTGTAAAATGTGGTGTTACCAAACAGACTTGCCCACAACACCTGTGCCGAACATCAGTCATTGCATTTCTTACCTTTTTGGATGCTTCAAGAGACAGTGTGTCGTACTTCTCCCGAAATAGCAGCTTCTTTTCCTCAGCAGAGGCAGAATCCTCACCTGTACACTCCGCATCGCTGACACGGTATAGAGGATAATGCTGGAACAGTCAAGTGCAAACAGACAAACTATTAATACAACAACTGTGTGAGAAGGATCCGGTACGCTAGTGGTTAATCTGGGGCTGAGTACACTACCGGCCGCCAGAGATGCAAGGTGGCAACTGACTTTGCCCAGCAGTGCAGAGCGAGGTACTAATATGTAAGGCCATACCAGGGAGTGCTCTCCATACCTGTACCCTCTACTGTAAATGTATACAGGCTGAGCATCTCTTTTCCGAAATTCGGAAAGATCGCTTAATGGTGTGTACGCAGTACGGACCAGAGGTAGGTCAACACACACACACACACACACACACCAAGATCAGAATCCTTTGATGGCCCAGTGGGATCAAATAGAGTTACGTTCTGCCACCGGTCTTTGATGTGTACTTTGTTATGCTGCTGCCATCTACAGAGGGTGTCTACTGACAAACTACAATTGACGGAAAGCTGATCAGCCTTACTCAATGAAATCCAAGACAAAAGTGCTCCAAGTCTTCATCAGAATTGTTCTTTGCTAACATTGCACCAGTAGCATTTCATACTATATAAAGAGCAAGAGGGTAGACAAGGAGAAGGCTACTTGCTTTCAAACAACCGTGCAACCTCAAACAGACCATTGTTTGCAGCAAACTACCGACCCTTCAGGAGAACAGCGACCACGACACCACACAACCCTGCCATGACAACCTCTGCAAGACGTACCAGATCATCGACATGGGTACCACCATTACACGTGAGAACACCACCCTCCTGTTACGCAGTCCATACTTGTGCGATTCGGCCAACGCTGTCTACCTCATACGCTGCAGGAAAGGATGTCCCGAGGTGTGGTACATTGGCGAGACCATGTAGACGCTGCGACAATGGATGAACGGACATCGCGCGACAATCGCCAGGCAGGAATATTCCCTTCCAGTCGGGGAACACTTCAGCAGTCAAGGGCATTCAGCCTCTGATCTTCGGGTAAGTGTTCTCCAAGGCGGCTTTCAGGACATGCGACAATGCAGAATCGCCGACCAGAAATTGATAGCCAAGTTCTGCACACATGAGTACAGCCTCAACCAGGACCTTGGATTCATGCCGCATTACATTCACCCCCAACCATCTGGCCTGGGCTTGCAAAATCCTACCAACTGTCCTGGCTTGAGATAATTCACACCTCTTTAACTTGTGATTATCCCTCTCTCCAGTCGCACCGTCTGGACATGTAAAGACTTAATTACCTTCAAAGACTGGCATTCAAAGTATCATCTTGCAACATTGAATTTGTCTATATATGTGGTTGTGGAACCCACCTCTTCATTCACCTGAGGAAGGAGCTGTGCTCCGAAAGCAAGTGATTCGAAACAAACCTGCTGGACTTTAACCTGGTTGTTGTAAGACATTTTACTGTTGTCATGGGAGTGTCCCTTTAAGAAAGGTTTTTGTCTTATCACATGGCTTCAGTGATGTCATTGTGTGGGTGAAGCTGGGCTGTGGCTCTGTGAGTTTTTACTTTCGCTTTCACATTTGGCTGCTGTGGATTCAGACAGTATTTTGGCCTGTCTCTCTATTTTCAATTTTAAAGGGTTATTCCAATGATTATAGTTACCTGCTGTTTTGGTAAAAAGGGGTTTTTGGTTTATGAGATCTTGTTACTGAATTGGAACAGTTAAGGGGGAATTTGTTAAGGGTTAGACATAGATTACTGTAGCTGGGTGGGTATTTATGTTTGAAGTTGATAAAAATTCTTGTTGTATGTGTTTATATAAATGTCAGCTAAATTCTTAGAATAAAGCTTGTTTCTTTTGATTAAAAGCGCCGAAGAAGTCTATTAAATAACACATGAAAGGCAGGCCCTTCTACTCACCCTAGCCAAAATCAATAAACTGGTATAGGTCAGGTAAACTCCATAATAGACATTGGAGTTTTCTAAACCCGAGCCCAGAACACTGTGCCCACCCCAGTCCAACACCGGCATCTCCACACAGGGGCATAGGTTTAAGGTGCGAGGGGCAAGCTTTAAAGGAAACGTACAAGGCAAGTTTTTTACACAGAGGGTGGTGGGAGCCTGGAACCCACCACCGGGGAGGTAGTGGAAGCAGTTACGATAGTGACTTTTAAGGACTGCCTTGAGAGATACATGAATAGGATGGGAATAGAGGGAAATGGTCCCCGGAAGGGTAGTGGTTTTTAGTTCAGATGGGCAGCATGGTCGGTGCAGGCTTAGAGGGCCGCAGGGCATGTTCCTGTGCTGTAATTTTCCTTGTTCTTCGTTCTTAACACCTACAGCAGCAAATGGGCCGATTGTCTCTTTCCTGTAAAGACTTTCGTTTTGACCATCAGCCTCAGGAAGACAAATTTCATGGTCCAGGGTGTTACGGTACCACCATCTATCAGCACTGACAATGTGATTCTGGATGTTGTTGATAGTTTCACATATCTGGGCTCCACAATCATCAGCAATCTGTCACTTGATGCTGAAATCAACACATGCATAATAAAAGCTGCAGCTGTTATGTCCAAGTTGAGTAAGAGAGTGTGGAATAACAACCTGGCTGAGAATACGAACTGCCAACCAAGCCTGTATCCTCAGTGAATGCCACTAACACAGTGACAACTGGGCAATATATGGGCAGGAAAAAAGGCTCAATAGTTTCCACTTTTTGTCTCAGAGAGATCCTCAGCATCTCTTGGCAGGAAACGGTCCTGGAGTGTGCTAAATCCAACATATCATGGAGTCATTTCTATCAAATTGCTCCAAAGGGAACCATCCCAGCTTTTCCAACCTAACCTTCTGACAAAAATCCACCATCCTTGGAATAATTCTGATAAATCTCCTCTGCACCCATTCAAAGACTCTCACATTCTAAAGTGTGGTAACCTTAACTGGACACAGCACTCGAGTTGATGTTTAAGAGATGTTTCACGATAGTTTAACATTAATACCCTATTTGTTTTCTTAATATCCATAAAGCTCAAGATCCTATACCATACAATTTACAGTGCAGAAGGAGGCTATTCGGCCCATCAAAAGAGCACCCTACTAAAGCTTAAGCCCACGCCTCCACCCAATCCCCGTAACCCAGTAACCCCATCTAACCGTTGGACAATAAGGGGAAATTTAGCATGGCCAATCCATTTAACCTGCACATCTTTGGACTCTGGGAGGAATCCGGAGCACCTGGAGGAAGCCCACGCAGACAGTCACCCGAGGCCGGAATTGAACTCCAGGGCCCTGGAGTTGTGAGGCAGCAGTGCTAACCACGGTGCCGCCCCTAAATGTATGAAGACACCGCTGAGATGCTTTGCTAACCACGCTCTCAAAGATCTATACACAGTCCCTCTGTTCGTACACACTCTTTAGAACTGTGCCATTAGGGTTTATGTTGCCTCTCCCTATCCCCTCTGCCAGAATGCATCACCTCACACATCTGGCTGTATCATCAGCAAATGTTGAACTTCTACTCTGTATTCCACGATCCAAGTCATTTATAGATACTGAAACAGTAATCCTAGCACTGACTCTCGGGGAACACTAGTCTAGCACCCTCCAGTGTGAAAAATAATCATTTGCCACATTGTTTTGTGTATTACTATCCCTGTGGAGGAACTGTAAACCAAAATGACCAGATTTACCAAAAGGGTGGGCAGCGCGGCGGGAGTGGTGCGATTGTACGTTTCGGGATACGACCGTCATGGAGAGCGCCAAGGTTTTCGCCTCCGCCAGTTCAAGCGTGGCCCCTTCCAGTAATCGTTCTCGGATGTGGTCCGACGCAATCCCCGCCACAAAGGCATCGCGCATGAGGAGATTTGCGTGTTCGGCGGCCGTAACGGCCTGACAGTCACAGTCCCGGACGAGTGGAATTATGGCCCACCAGAAGTCTTCAATGGACTCACCAGGTACTTGCGAGCGGGTGGCGAGTACATGTCTGGCGAAGAGCGTATTCGTCTTCTGCACGTAGTGTTCTTTGAGGAGTTCCATTGCTTTTGTGTAACTCGTGACGTCTTGGATCAACGGGAACACGCTGGAGCTCAGTCTGGAGTACAGGACGTTTATCTTCTGAGCCTCTGTTGGCGCGGGGTCCGCAGCCTTGATGTAAGCCTCGAAACATGCTAGCCAGTGAGTAAAGTCTTTCCTGGCGTTGGGCGAGTGCAGATCCAGCTGCAGGCGATCGGGCTTAACTCTGATATCCATTCTCTGGAAAATCTGACTGTAATAAATTGATGCGCGATCAATTGCACAAAGACTAAAGTTGGGTACAACTGTGGCTTTATTACAGTCAGATGTGTGGCCTCCTGCTGCAGCTGGCGAAATGGCAGGGCAATGGAGGTCATACATATTTATACAGTTCTCCGTGGGCGGAGCCAGCCGGCAGGAGCTACCGGCGAACCTGTAGTGCAGGTCCTACCTTACATCTCCTATTACAGTGGTTCACCACAATGTGGTTAACTCTTGGCCTAGCAAACCACTCACTTCAACGGTGATTCGGGATGGGCAATGAATACTGGCCCAGCCAGCAACGCCCACATCCCCTGAACGAATATATATATATATTAATAAAACACCTGAATCACTCTGCACCAATATAACAACAATGATAATCGCTTATTGTCACAAGTAGACTTCAATTAAGTTACCGTGAAAAGCCCCTCGTCGCCACATTCCGGCACCTGTTTGGGGAGGCCGGTACGGGAATTGAACCCGCGCTGCTGGCCTTGTTCTCCATTACAAGCCAGCTGTATGACACCATGTACAATCTCTCGGCCTTTCCAACTCAATTGATTTGGCACTCGAGTCACATTCACCAACAAGCCTATTCCACCTAACGTTCCTGGATACGTTTGAAACACGGACGCAGTGCACATCTATCGATCCTCTCTCACTCGGGGTTTCCAGTCTTGATGGTGTAACTTTCTGGGGCTCCCTTTCAACCGACCAATCAACACTACCCCCGGTTCACAACAGAATCCTCTCATGTAAACGCTCTGCTCTTTCACCTGCCTGAGTTTCTCACACCACATTTCAGGATTCAGTCCCCTTTCGCTCACTCGTCCACCGCTTCCCCAAGACCTTCTGGAATTTTATTTTTCTCGTGCTGCCAAGCAGAAAACTAACATTTTTTCAGCTTTGCTGGCTTATCCTGACACAAATTCTGTTTTTCTCTTTCTCTCTCTATCTGCTTTCTCTTTGTGTCTGCATCTGTGAGCTGATTGGCTAAAGCCTGCAGCTCTCCGTCGCTCTCCCGCACGTCTGGTCACAGACAGCTCCTTTACCGTAACCTCCTTCCTGTTGGTATTGTTACCAGGTCAGGTATCATCAGGCCATATTGACTGGTATTTCTTTTTTATTTAGACTACCCAATTCTTTTTTTCCAATTAAAGGGCAATTTAGCGTGGCGAATCTACCTACCCTGCACATCTTTGGATTGTGGGGGTGAGACCCGCGCAGACACGGGGAGAATGTGCAAACTCTACATGGACAGTGACCTGGGGCCAGGATCGAACCTGGGTCCTCGGCACCATGAGGCAGCAGTGCTAACCACTGTGCCACCGTGCCACTCTATTGATCAGTATTTCAAATTACAATTCATCCCTTTACAATTGATGCAAACTCTCAAAAGTCCTTTTCAAACGCCTTTTTAAAATGCAGATTCCACAGACGTTTCAAAGAAGTTACACGTTTTCTTTACTGTGCAGCTTCTGGGGCAACAGTCGCCACATCTGTCCTGAAGCCATTTTTTTCTAATTGGATATTGACCATCCTAATCGAGCCTATAACATCCTATTAAATGACTTTTCTTTTATTTTTTTTAATATATTTTATTAAAGTTTTCAAACACAATTTTTCCACTTTACAAATCAACATAAAAAATAACACAATAGCTAATATGTAACATTATTTAAATAAAATAGTGAACTAACAAAGTAACAAAAAATATAGTGCTCCCCCCGCCCCCCCCCCCCCCCCCCCACCCCCCCCCCCCCACCCCCGGGCTGCTGCTGCTGCCGATCTATTTTCCCTTAACGTTCCGCGAGATAGTCAAGGGACAGTTGCCACCGCCTGGAGAACCCCTGAGCCGATCCTCTCAACGCAAATTTCATTTGTTCCAGTTTTACGAACCCTGCCATGTCGTTTATCCAGGCCTCCACGCCGGGGGGTTTCGCTTCCTTCCACATGAGTGAAATCCTACGCCGGGCTACTAGGGACGCAAAGGCCAGAATATCGGCCGCTTTCGCCTCCTGCACTCCCGGCTCTTCCGCTACCCCAAATATCGCTAACCCCCAGCCTGGCTTGACCCGGACCTTCACCACCTTTGAAATCATCCTTGCCACGCCCCCCCAGTACTCATCCAGTGCCGGACATGACCAGAACATGCGTGTGGGGTTCGCCGAGCTTCCCGAGCACCTCCCACACCTGTCCTCCACTCCGAAGAACCTGCTCAGTCTTGCTCCCGTCATGTGTGCTCTGTGTAGAACCTTGAATTGTATCAGGCTAAGCCTGGCACACGAGGAAGAGGAATTTACCCTACTTAGGGCATCAGCCCACAGCCCCTCCTCAATCTCCTCCCCCAGCTCTTCTTCCCATTTTCCTTTCAGCTCCTCTAACGGCGCCTCCCCCTCGTCTCTCGTCTCCTGATATATTTCGGACACTTTGCCCTCCCCGACCCATACCCCCGAAATCATTCTATCCTGGATCCCCTGTGTCGGGAGCAGCGGAAATTCCCTCACCTGTTGCCTCATAAACGCCCTCACTTGCATATATCTGAAGACTCCCCATCAATAAACAAGTCTCTCAATCTCCTAATTCCTGCCCGATGCCAGCTCTGGAACCCTCCGTCCATCCTTCCTGGGACAAACCTATGGTTATTCCTGATCGGAGGCCACACCGAGGCACCCGTCACCCCCCTGTGTCGCCTCCATGGCCCCCAGATCCTTAAGGTTGCCACCACCACTGGGTTTGTGGTATACCTTTTCGGGGAGAGCGGCAGTGGCGCCGTCACCAGCGCCTTTAGGCTTGTTCCTTTACAGGACGCCATCTCCAGCCTCTTCCACGCCGCCCCCTCTCCCTCCCTCATCCACTTACAAACCATCGCCACATTGGCGGCCCGGTAGTAGTCGTCCAGATTCGGCAACGCCAGTCCCCCTCTGTCCCTGCTGCGCTGCAGGAACCCCCTCCTTACCCTCGGGGTCTTCCCTGCCCACACAAAACTCATAACGCTCCTGTCTATTTTCTTGAAAAAGGCCTTAATGATCAGAATGGGGAGACATTGAAACACAAACAGAAACCTTGGGAGGATCATCATTTTTACCGCCTGCACTCTGCCCGCCAGTGAGAGCGGCAGCATATCCCACCTCTTGAAATCCTCCTCCATCTGCTCCACCCGCCGCGTCAGATTGAGTTTGTGTAGAGTTCCCCAGCTCCTAGCTACCTGAATCCCCAAATATCGGAAGCTCCTTTCCACTCTCCTTCACGGCAGGGCGTCTATCCCTCTTCCCTGATCCCCAGGGTGTATTACGAAAAGCTCACTCTTCCCCATATTTAGCCTATATCCCGAAAAATCTCCAAACTCCCTCAATATCTGCATAACCTCTGTCATCCCCTCTACAGGATCCGCCACATATAGCAGTAGGTCATCTACGTAGAGTGACACTCGATGTTCCTCTCCCCCTCTAACCACCCCCCTCCATTTCTTAGAGTCTCTCAACGCTCTGGCCAGTGGTTCAATTGCCAACGCGAACAGTAATGGGGACAGGGGGCACCCCTGCCTTGTTCCCCTATGCAACCGAAAATACTCCGATCTTTGCCGATCTTCCCCGCTTGCCACTGGGGCCCCATATAGGAGTCTGACCCAACTGACAAACACCTCCCCGGACCCAAACCTCCTCAACACCTCCCATAGATACTCCCACTCTACCCTATCGAATGCCTTCTCCGCATCCATCGCCGCCACTATCTCTGCCTCCCCCTCCGCTGGGGGCATCATTATCACCCCCAACAGCCGTCGCATGTTGACATTCAGTTGTCTCTCCTTTACAAACCCTGTCTGGTCTTCATGCACCACCCCTGGGACACAATCCTTGATCCTCGTCGCCAGCACTTTTGCCAGCAACTTGGAGTCTACTTTCAGGAGCGAGATAGGCCTATATGACCCGCATTGCAGCGGATCTTTGTCCCGCTTCAGGATTAGTGATATCGTCGCCTCCGACATTGTCGGGGGTCGAGTCCCCCCTTCTCTGGCCTCGTTAAAGGTTCTCACCAGCAGCGGGGCCAACAAGTCCACATATTTCCTGTAAAATTCCACCGGGAACCCATCTGATCCCGGGGCCTCCCTGCCTGCATGTTCCCCAGCCCTTTAGTCACCTCATCCACCTCAATTGGCGCCCTCAGACCTGCCACCTCCTGCTCCTCCACCCTCGGGAACCTTAGTTGGTCCAGAAACTGTTGCATTCCCTCTTTTCCCTCCGGGGATTGGGACCTATATAGCCTCTCATAAAAGGTCTTAAACACCTCATTTACCTTCCCTGCTCTCCGCTCCATAGTTCCCGTTTCATCCCTGACACCCCCAATTTCCCTCGCTGCTATTCTCTTGCGAAGTTGGTGGGCCAGCAGCCGGCTCGCCTTTTCCCCATATTCGTATCTCATCCCCTGTGCCTTCCTCCACTGAGCCTTTCCTGTGGTCAGCAGGTCAAACTCTGTCTGAAGTCTTCGCCTCTCTCTATACAGTCCTTCGTCCGGGGCCTCCGCATATCTTTTATCCACCCTCAAAATCTCCCCCACTAATCTCTCCCTTTCTTTGCCCTCTTTTTTCTCCTTGTAAGCCCTAATGGAGATCAACTCTCCCCTAACCACCGCCTTCAGCGCTTCCCATACTACCCCCACCTGGATCTCACCATCATCATTGGCCTCCAGGTACCTCTCAATGCACCCTTCCACAGACCCCCTCATCCGCCAATAATCCCACAACCAGTCGCCAGAGTGGGCGCTGCTCCCTCTCCTCTCCTAGTTCCAGATCCACCCAGTGCGGGGCATGGTCTGAAACGGTTATGGCCGAATACTCCGTTCCTGCCACCTTCGAGATCAGTACCCTGTTCAAAACAAAGAAATCTATTTGGGAGTATACCTTGTGGACATGGGAGAAAAAGGAGAACTCTTTTTCTAGCGGCCTAGCAAATCTCCACGGATCCACTCCCCCCATTTGCTCCATGAACCCCCTCAGCACCTTGGCCGCTGCCGGCCTTCTTCCGGTCCTGGATCTAGACCGATCTAGCCCTGGATCCAGCACAGTATTGAAATCCCCCCCCCCCCCCATTACTAGGCTTCCACCACCAGGTCCGGGATACGTCCCAGGATCCGCTTCATAAATCCCGCGTCATCCCAATTCGGGGCATATACATTTACCAGCACGACCTCCTTTCCCTGCAATCTACCACTCACCATCACATATCTACCCCCGTTGTCCACCACTCTATTCCTAGCCTCGAACGACACCCGTTTCCCCACCAATATCGCCACCCCCCTATTTTTCGCGTCCAACCCTGAGTGGAACACCTGTCCCACCCATCCTTTCCTTAACCTAACCTGATCCGCCACCTTCAGATGCGTCTCCTGAAGCATGACCACATCTGCCTACAGTCTTTTTAAATGCGCGAACACTCGGGCCCTTAATCGGCCCATGCCCATTTAGGCCTCTCACATTTCACGTGATCCCCCCCGCCCCCCGTCGATTAGCCATCCCCTATTCTAGGCCAGTCCCCCGTCCGGGTCCCGCGCACCCACCCGTCCCCCAGGCGGCACCCTCCCGTCCCGACCACCTCTTCCCTTGCCAGCTCCCTCTTGCTCCCAGCAGCAGCAACCCAGTTGATCCCCTCACCCCCCGCTAGATCCCCATCTAGCATGGTTACTCCCCCCATGATGCTTCCGAAAGTCAGCTGACTCCAACTGACCCCGGCTTTCCCCGCTCTCTCCTTGACCCCCCCCCGTGCGTGGAACTCTTATCCTTCCTGCGCCTATCTTCCCGCCATCATCTCCCTAGCGTGGGAAAAAACCCGCGCTTTCCTGGATCGGCCCCGCCCCCTATAGCGCAGCTCCCCCATTCCCCATCCCCCCTCTCAGTCCCTTTTTCCACCGGCGCCCACATTTCTCAGTGTCCCCCCATCAAGAGGAGAAAAAAAAAAAGTCTATCGTCTCGATACTGTGAACCTCCCATTCCCCAATTTACATTTCTGTACATCAACCTCGTTGTCTCCCCCCCAACATCAGTCCCTCAGTTCTGGTCCAGTTTCTCTTCTTGGATGAAGGTCCATGCCTCATCCGACGTTTCAAAGTAGTAATGTTTGCCTTGGTGCGTGACCCACAATCGCGTCGGCTGCAGCATCCCAAACTTTATTTTCTTCTTGTGAAGCACCGCCTTGGCCCGATTAAAGCTCGCCCTCCTTCTCGCCACCTCCAGTCCTGATACACTCGTATCACCACATTCTCCCACCTGCTACTCTGTACCTTCTTGGCCCAGCTCAAGACAGCCTCTCTGTCAGTGAAGCGGTGAAATCTCACCACTATCGCCCCTGGTAGTTCTCCAGCCTTTGGTCTTCTCACAAGGACCCGGTGAGCCCCTTCCACCTCCAGGGGGCCTGAGGGGGCCTCAGCTCCCATTACCATATGGAGCATCGTGCTCACATAAGCCCCAACGTCAGCTCCCTCCATTCCTTCGGGGAGACCCAGAATCCGGAGGTTCTTCCTCCTCAAGCTGTTCTCCAGGACTTCGAGCCTTTCGATACACCTCTTATGTAGCGCCTCATGCGTCTCCATTTTTACTGCTGGGCTCTGTATCTCATCCTCGTTTCCGGATGCTTTTGCCTTCACCCCACGGACCTCTATCGCCTGGGCCTTTTGTGTTTCTTTTAGCCCTTCGATTGCCAATAACATCGGCGCCAGCACCTCCTTCTTTAATTCCTCCACACACCGTCGGAGGAATTCCTGCTGGTCCGGGCCCCATGTTGTCTGGGCTCCATCCGTCGCCATCTTGCTTCTTCCTTCTCTTCTCTGCCGCTGCTCCAGAGGATCCTTCGCAATCTGGCCATTACCACCGATCCTTTCCATACACACCCGGGGGGACACCTTCCTTCGTCACCCCACACTGGGTTTGGTCCGAAAAAAATTCCGTTGGGGCTCCCGAAAAGAGCCCAAAAGTCCGTTAGAACGGGAGTTGCCAAAACATGTGGCTTAGCAGTGCATCGCCGCAACCGGAAGTCCTATTAAATGACATTTAAAAGAAAAGGAAGCTCAGAAAAGGTGGAGGGTTGGCTCTGTTACTTGGTGATGGCTTTAGCACATTAGAGAGGGATGCCCGAAATTCAGGAAACCAGGATGTAGAAGCGGTTTGGGCTGAAATGAGATATGATGAAGTCAAGAAGTCACTGTGGCGAGTGATGTACAGGCCCCCTAACAGCAACTACACAGCAGGACATCGTATAAAGGAAGAGATAATGGGAGCTTGTCAGTAAGGTATGTCAATAATTGTGGGGAATTTTAATCTAATATTAAATCTAATATTAATATCCCGCAGAACGCCGGGACCCATCCGGATCGCAAACAAGCCCCCCTTGCAACCCCTCTACCTCAACCAGTGCCCGGGACCCTGCCAGACGTGACCCCAGATACGGAAACAGCACCCTGGTCCCCGCCAGCGCCCTGGACCCCACCAGACGCAACCACCTACCTTCCACAAGAGCTGACATCTCCCATCGGATCCCAGGATCATCCAGCAGCAGCCGCCGACCGAGGAAGCGAGGGAAATGCGGCGGTCTGCAGGTTCGACTGAAGCAACGCGGTTTCAAGACCCCTCTCCCCAGCATACTCCTGGCAAACGTCCAAGCGATCGAAAACAAGCTGGATGAACTTAACGCCAGACTTACCTGTCAGAGGGAAGTAAGAGACTGCTGTGTGCTCTGTTTCACAGAGACATGGCTCACCCCTGCCTCACCGGACTGTGCCATACAACCTGAAGGCTTCTCAAATCACCGGGATAACCGCACGGCATCACAGGCAAAGTGAAGGGTGGAGGGGTGTGCCTCCTCATCAACTCCTCCTGGTGCTTGGATGTGGCGACCCTGGCGACCTACTGTTCCCAGACCTGGAATACCTGACCGTGAAGTGCCGCCCATATTATCTTCCACGTGAGTTCACTTCAGCCATTATCACAACGGTCAACATTCCACCACAGGCAGAAGTGAGGAAGGCGCTGGACGAACTATACACAGTTATAAACAATTACGGAACAGAACACCCGGAGGCCTTGTTCATCGTGGCCGGAGACTTCAACAAGGCCAACCTCAAGAATGTACTGCCAAAATTCCAACAGCACATCTCCTGTCCCACCAGGGGCGACAACACTCTTGACCACTTGTAGCACAATCAATTACTCATGAGACGAGAAGAGATGAAGTCAATCAAAGGCTTTATGAAGCAGACTTGTTCCCTAGCAGCTCAGTTACAGAATGCGGCTGCTGGGAGAACCTGGGCTCTTATACTCCGCCTTACTGGGTGGAGCCAGCAGGCGGCAGATCCAATCAGGACCCAGTATCTGTCTACTAATAGCCTCTCGGCATCACAGGTACCGTACTACCCCTAATACATAGAACCACATTCACCCCTTGTTAAAAAAGAACCCGGCGGGGTGGTGGGTCACATGGTGGTAGGGGTTTACAAAGCTGGTACTGGAATTATCTTAACACAGTGCTGTGCATCGATCTCAACGGTGAACTATTGACACTGCTGCTTTACTGGGCTATTGAATTATTTACAGGTTTTGCTTTGTCACGGCGATTCCACGTGTCGAGTGGGTGCCCTGGTCGTCCTTGTCGATCGCCTCAGCCCCGGTGGTGCTGCAGGTGCTGGCTCGGGCACTGTCGTCTCTGGGAGCGTCGCGCTGTTTGTTCCTGTTTCACTACTCTTGGGCGGGCACGGGAAGAGGACCGATCCACCCGGGAAGGGAGCGGCCGTGGGGTGCGCCAGTGGGAGGGAGGGGGTGATTGGTGTTGGGGGGGGGGGTGGTTCCAGCGGGCGCCAGGTCCCACAGGGAGACCATGGCCTGTCGGCCGTCGGGGTATGCCACGTAGGCGTATTGGGGGTTTGCATGGAGAAGATGAACCCTCTCGACAAACGGGTCCGATTTGTGCGCCCGCACATGCTTTCGGAGCAAGATGGGTCCTGGGGCTGCCAGCCAGGTCGGAAGTGACGTTCCAGAGGAGGACTTCCTAGGGAAGACAAGGAGGCGCTCGTGAGGCGTTTGATTAGTTGTGGTACACAGCAGTGACCGGATGGAGTGGAGGGCATCCGGGAGGACTTCCTGCCAACGGGAAACTGGGAGACTTCTGGACCGTAGGGCCAGTAGGACGGTCTTCCAGACCGTACCATTCTCCCTCTCTACCTGACCGTTTCCCCGGGGGTTGTAACTGATTGTCCTGCTTGAGGCAATGCCTTTGCTGAGCAGGAATTGACGCAGTTCGTCGCTCATGAAGGAGAAACCCCTATCGCTATGAATGTATGTGGGGAAACCGAACAGTGTAAAGATGGTGCAGAGGGCTTTAATGACCGTGGCCGCGGTCATGTCGGGACAGGGGATGGCGAAAGGGAAACGGGAGTATTCGTCCACCACGTTTAGGAAGTATGTGTTGTGATCGGTGGAGGGGAGGCGGCCTTTGAAATCCAAACTGAGGCGTTCAAAGGAACGGGAAGCCTTTATCAGGTGCGCTCTATCTGGCCTGAAAAAGTGCGGCTTGCACTCTGCGCAGATTTGGCAGCTCCTGGTGGCTGTTCAGACCTCCTCAACAGAGTAGGGGAGGTTGCGGGTCTTCACAAAGTGGGAGAACCGAGTGACCCCCGGGTGGCAGAGGTCCTCGTGGAGGGCTTGGAGGCGGTCTACTTGTGCGTTGGCACATGTGCCGCGGGATAGGGCATCGGACGGCTCGTTCAGCTTTCCGGGACGGTACAAGATCTCATAGTTATAGGTGGAGAGCTCGATCCTCCACCTCAAGATCTTGTCGTTCTTGATTTTTCCCCGCTGTACATTATCGAACATAAAGGCTACCGACCGTTGGTCAGTGAGGAGAGTGAATCTCCTGCCGGTCAGGTAATGCCTCCAATGTCGCACAGCTTCCACTATGGCTTGGGCTTCCTTTTCCACTGAGGAGTGGTGGATTTCTGAAGTGTGGAGGGTCCGGGAGAAAAAGGCCACGGGTCTGCCCGCTTGGTTGAGAGTGGCCGCCAGAGCTACGTCGGATGTGTCGCTCTCGACTTGGAAGGGGAGGGACTCATCGATTGCGTGCATCGTGGCCTTTGCGATATCCGCTTTGATGCGGCTGAAGGCCTGGCGGGCCTCTGTCGACAGGGGGAAGGTAGTGGACTGAATTAACGGGCGGGCCTTGTCCACGTAGTGGGGGACCCACTGGGCGTAATAAGAGAAGAAGCCCAGGCAGCGTTTCAGGGCTTTGGAGCAGTGCATGAGGGGGAACTCCATAAGGGGGCGCATGCATTCAGGGTCGGGGCCTATCACTCCATTGCGCACCACGTAGCCAAGGATGGCCAGACTTCGGTGCTAAACACGCATTTTTCCTCGTTATAGGTGAGGTTGAGGGCGTTAGCGGTCTGGAGGAATTTGCGGAGGTTGGCGTCGTGGTCCTGCTGGTCATGGCCGCAGATGGTTACATTGTCGAGGTATGGGAACGTGGCCCGCAAACCGTGCTGGTCAACCATTCGGTCCATCTCCCGTTGGAAGACCGAGACTCCGTTAGTGACGCCAAACGGGACCCTTAAAAAGTGGTAGAACCGACTTCCGGTTGCGGCTATGCGGAGCTAAGCCGCACGATTCGGCAGCTCCCGCGAACACGGACTTTCGGGCTCGCTAGAAGAGCCCCAACGGAATTTTTTTTACAGCCAACCCGTGGGGAAGAGAGGAGAGAGGTCCCCTACTAACTTGTATGGACCGGACCCGCAGCGAAACGGCCAAAAAAGTGGCATTGGAGCAGCGGGAGAAGAGAGGGAAAACAAGCAAAATGGCGGCAGCCGGGGACAAAGAGGAGATGCAGGAATTCATCAAGCGCTGCTTCGAGGAGCTGCGTAAGGAGATGGTGGCACCTATGTTGGCAATAATTGAAGGACTTGGGGCAACCCAGAAAGCCCACGAGGTGAAGATCCAGGAGATCCAGGAAAAAGTGAGTGAGAATGAGGACACGCTCTTGGGCCTGGCGGTGAGAGTGGAGCGGCACGAGGCGCTACACAAGACGTGGGCGGGAAGACTCGAAGACCTGGAGAACAGGTCGAGGAGAAATAATCTGAGGATCCTGGGTCTCCCAGAAGGAGTGGAGGGGGCCGACGCCGCGGCATATGCGGGCACAATGATCGGGGCGCTGATGGGCGCGGAGGCCCCCCCGGGGTTGCTGGAGCTGGAAGGGGCACACCGGGTGCTGGCGAGGAAGCCCAAGGCTAATGAGACGCCAAGGGCGATGGTGGTGAGATTTCACCGGTTTACGGACAGAGAGAGGGTCCTGAAATGGGCCAAGAAGGGGCGGAGCAGCAAGTGGGACAATGCTGAGATTAGAATATACCCGGACTGGAGCGCGGAGGTCGCTAAGCGGAGAGCAGGTTTCAACCGGGCCAAAGCGGTGCTGCATCGGAAAGGAGTGAAATTTGGAATGTTGCAGCCAGCGCGACTGTGGGTTACACATAATGGCCAACACCACTACTTCGAAACGCCCGAAGAGGCGTGGACCTTTATACTAACTGAAAAATTGGACTCTAATTGAGGGTTTGTGAGGGTGGGGGGTGTTTGAGGGTTGAAGTATGATGGTTGTTGTATATAGGGGGCAATCACGCGCAGGGAAGGTTATATGGGCTGGGGGAGAGAGACAAGGCCGCGACAGGAGCTGCGCCAGAGGGGGCGGGGCAGGCTTTGGAAAGTGCGTTTTTTTTTCCCGCATGCAGGAAGAAAGGCGGGAAGGGGAACGAAGGAACGTATATTGATGGGGAGACTCCCACACGGGGGGGTCAAAGGGATGGCGGGGGAAGCCGGGGTCAGCAGGTGTCAGCTGACTTACGGGAGGGATATGGGGGGAGCAAAAAAGCTAGACAGGGATCTAGCGGGGGGGGGTTGCTGCTGCACTGGCCGAAAGGGAATGGGACACAGAAGAGGTGGTCGGGACGGAGGTCCCCCGGCTGGGGGGCGAGGGAGACGCGGACACGGGACTGGCCCAGAAAAGGAGATGGCTAGTCGGGGGGGGGGGTGCGAGCTCCCCTCCAAATCCGGCTGATAACGTGGAACGTGAGGGACCTGAATGGGCCGGTGAAGAAGGCTCAAGTGTTCGCGCACTTGAAGGGACTGAAGGTAAACGTGGCTATGCTCCAAGAGACACACCTGAAGGTGGCGGACCAGGTTAGGTTAAGAAGGGGATGGATAGGACAGGTATTTCACTCGGGACTGGACGCGAAAAATAGAGGGGTGGCAATTCTGGTGGGAAAGCATGTGTCATTTGAGGCCAAGACTATCGTAGTAGATAATGGAGGGAGATATGTGATGGTGAGTGGTAGGTTGCAAGGGACGTGGGTGGTGTTGGTAAACATATACGCCCCGAACTGGGATGATGCAGGATTCATGAAGCGCATGTTGGGGCGCATTCCGGACCTGGAGGTAGGAGGACTGATAATGGGAGGGGACTTCAATCCAGCACTGGACCACTCCAGATCAAGGAGGGAAAGAGGCCGGCGGCGGCCAAGGTGCTCATGGGGTTTATGGATCAGATGGGGGGAGTGGACCCATGGAGGTTTGCAAGACCGCAGGCCAGGGAATTTTCTTTCTTTTCCCACGTGCATAAGGCCTACTCCCGGATATATTTCTTTGTTCTGGGCAGGACGCTCATCCCGAGGGTGGAGGGTCGGAGTATTCGGCCATAGCCGTTTCGGACCATGCCCCGCACTGGGTGGAAATGGGGCTGGGAGAGGAGAGGGACCAACGCCCGCTGTGGCGGCTGGATGTGGGACTGCTGGCAGATGAGGTGGTGTGTGGGAAGGTGAGGGGGTGTATCGAAAGGTACTTGGAGGCCAACGACAACGGGGAGGTGCGAGTGGGGGTGGTATGGGAGGCGTTGAAGGCGGTGATCAGGGGAGAGCTAATCTCCATCAGGGCTCATAGGGAGAAGACAGAGGGCATGGAAAGGGAGGGGTTAGTGGGGGAGATTTTGCGAGTGGACAGGAGATACGCAGAGGCCCCGGAGGAAAGATTACTTGGGGAAAGGCGACGGCTCCAGACGGAGTTTGACCTGTTGACCACGGGGAAGGCGGAGGCACAGTGGAGGAAGGCGCAGGGGGCGACCTACGAGTACGGGGAAAAGGCCAGTCGGATGCTGGCACACCAGCTCCGTAAGAGGATGGCAGCGAGGGAAATAGGGGGAATCAAAGATGGAGGGGGAGCCACGGTTCAGAGTGCAACGAACATAAACAAGGTATTCAAGGCCTTCTCTGAAGAGCTGTACATTCCCAGCCCCCAGGGGGGGAAGAGGGGATGAGACGATTCCTAGACCAACTGCGGTTCCCGAGGGTGGAGGAGCAAGAGGTGGCTGGTTTGGGGGCACCAATCGGGTTGGAGGAGCATGCAGGCGGGGAGGGCCCCGGGGCCAGACGGGTTCCCGGTGGAGTTCTACAGAAAGTATGTGGACCTGTTGGCCCCGCTACTAGTGAGGACCTTTAACGAGGCAAGAGAGGAGGGCACCCTGCCCCCGACAATGTCGGAGACGACAATTTCCTTGATTCTGAAGCGAGACAAGGACCCACTGCAATGTGGATCGTACAGGCCGATTTCGCTCCTTAATGTGGACGCTGAGTTATTGGCAAAAGTGCTGGCCACGAGGATTGAGGACTGTGTCCCGGGAGTGATTCATGAGGACCAGACGGGATTCGTAAAGGGCAGGCAATTAAATACCAATGTGCGGCGGCTCTTAAACGTGATAATGATGACATCGGAGGAGGGAGAGGCGGAGATAGTGGCAGCTATGGATGCGGAAAAGGCCTTTGACCGAGTTGAGTGGGAGTACCTCTGGGAGGTGTTGCGTAGGTTTGGGTTCGGGGGAGGGTTTATTAGCTGGGTTAAGCTCCTTTACAGAGCCCCAGTGGCGAGTGTGGTGACGAACCGGCAGAGGTCGGCGTACTTTCGGCTGTACCGAGGAACGAGGCAGGGGTGCCCCCTGTCCCCCCTGTTGTTTGCATTGGCGATGGAACCCTTGGCCACATCACTGAGGGAGTCTAATAAATGGAGGAGGGTGGTCCGCGGGGGAGAAGAGCATCGGGTGTCGCTATACGCGGATGACCTGCTGCTGTACGTGGCGGACCCAATGGAGGGGATGGTGGAGGTCATGCAGACTCTGAGGGAGTTTGGGGAGTTCTCGGGCTATAAGCTCATTGAAGGGAAGAGTGAGCTTTTTGTACTACAGGCAGGGGACCAAGAAAGAGGGATAGGGGATCTACCGCTGAGGAGGGCGATGGGGCGTTTTCAGTATCTGGGGATCCTACACAAATTGAATCTGACGAGGATGGTGGACCAAATGGAGGAGGATTTCAAAAGATGGGACATGTTGCCGCTCTCGTTGGCGGGTAGAGTGCAGTCGGTCAAAATGGTGGTCCTTCCGAGGTTTTTGTTTGTGTTTCAGTGCCTTCCCATCGTGATCACCAAGGGCTTTTTCAATAGAGTAGGTAGGAGTATTATGGGGTTTGTGTCGGCGAATAAGACCCCGAGGGTAAGGAGAGGGTTCCTGGAACGCAGTAGGAACTGAGGAGGGCTGGCGCTGCCAAACCTGGGGAGCTACTACTGGGCAGCAAATGTGGCGACGATCCGCAAGTGGGTTATGGAGGGAGAGGGGGCGGCATGGAAGAGGATGGAGATGGTGTCCTGTAAAGGAACGAGCTTGGGGGCGTTGGTGATGGCACCGCTGCCGCTCTCGCCATCAAAATATACCACGAGCCCGGTGGTGGCGGCAACGCTAAGGATCTGGGGCCGGTGGAGACAGCACAGGGGTGCAGTGGGAGCCTCGGTGTGGTCCCCGATCAGGGGTAACCATCGGTTTTTCCCGGGGAAGATGGACGGGGGGTTCCAGGGCTGGCATCCGGCGGGGATCAGAAGAATGGGGGACCTGTTCATTGACGGGACATTTGCGAGCCATGGGGCACTGGAGGAGAAGTTTGAGTTACCCCCGGGAAATGCATTTAGATATATGCAGGTGAGGGCTTTTGTGAGGCGACAGGTCAGGGAATTCACGTTGCTCCCGGCACAAGAAATTCAAGACAGGGTGATCTCGGGTGTATGGGTCGGGGAGGGCAAGGTTTCGGCAATACACCAAGAGATGAAAGAAGAGGGGGAAGCCCTAGCAGAAGAGTTGACGGGTAAATGGGAGGAGGAGTTGGGGAGGAGATCGAGGAAGGTGTGTGGGCTGATGCCCTGGGTAGGGTTAATTCCTCCTCCTCATGTGCCAGGCTCAGCCTGATACAATTTAAGGTGGTTCACAGAGCGCACTTGACGGGGGTGAGGTTGAGTAGGTTCTTTGGGGTAGAGGACAGATGTGGAAGGTGTTCAGGGAGTCCGGCGAACCATGTCCACATGTTTTGGTCATGCCCGGCACTGGAGGGGTTCTGGAGAGGAGTGGCGGGAGCAATATCTCAGGTGGTGAAAGTCCGGGTCAAGCCAAGCTGGGGGCTAGCAATATTTGGAGTAGTGGATGAGCCGGGAGTGCAGGAGGCGAAAGAGGCCGGCATTCTGGCCTTTGCGTCCCTAGTAGCCCGGTGAAGGATCTTGCTAATATGGAAGGAGGCGAAGCCCCCCAGCGTGGAGGCCTGGATAAACAACATGGCTGGGTTCATAAAGTTGGAGAGGATTAAGTTTGCCTTGAGAGGGTCTGCGCAGGGGTTCTACAGGCGGTGGCAACCGTTCCTAGACTACCTCGCGGAGTGTTAGAGGAAGGTCGGTCAGCAGCAGCAGCAACCCTTGGGGGAGGGGGGGAGGGGGGGGGGGGGGGAGAGAGATTGTTTGAGGGGATGGATGAGCAGGAGATAACATGGAGGGTGGGGGAAACTGGCACGTGCGGGCGAGAGCCAATGTATAAAGCTATGTAAATATCCCATTTTGCCATGTATATATCTTGCTCAGTGCGATTTTGTGTTATTTTGTTACGGGAGGGGGGGGGGGGGTTATTGTTTGTAAGGGGAAAAAATTGTGTTGTTAAAAAACTTTAATAAATATATATATTTTTTAAGTGGTAGAGCCGCCCGGCTGCCTCGAAGGCCGTGTACGTGCGGTCGCTCGGGCGGATGGGGAGCTGATGGTATGCGGACTTAAGGTCCACGGTGGAAAAGACCTTGTATTGTGCAATCCGATTGACCATGTCGGATATGCGGGGGCGAGGGTACGCATCTAGCTGCGTGTACCTATTGATGGTCTTACTATAGTCTACAACCATCCTCTGCTTCTCCTCGGTCTTTACACAACGGCTCTCCAGGGACTATTGCTGGCCTGGATTATGCCTTCTTTCAGCAGCCGCTGGACTTCAGACCGGATAAACGTCCGGTCCTGGGCGCTGTACCGTCTACTCCTAGTGGCGACGGGTTTGCAATCCGGGCTGAGGTTCGCAAACAAGGAAGGCGGTTCAACCTTGAGGGTCGCGAGGCTGCAGATAGTGAGTGGGGGTACAGGGCCGCCGAATTGGAACGTTAAGCTCTGGAGGTTACATTGGAAATCTGACCCTAGGAGAGTGGGAGCGCAGAGCTGGGGGAGGACATAAGGCCGATAATTCTTAAAGTCTCTCCCTTGCACCGTTAGGTTCGCGATGCAGAACCCTTTGATTTCTACGGAATGGGATCCCGCTGCCAGGAAAATCTTTTGGGTACTCGGATGGATTGAAAGAAAACAGCGTCTTACCATATCCGGGTGGATAAAACTCTCCGTGCTCCCAGAGTCGATCAAACACGGCATTTCGTACCCGTTAACTAGCACCGTCGTTGTTGCCGTTTGGAGCGTCCGGGGCCGCGACTGGTCCAGGGTCACCGAAGCCAGTCGTGGTTGCTGCATCGGGGCATTTTCTTCAGACCCCGTGGAGCCATCCATGCTGGGGTCCTTGACTATCAGCCAAGATGGCGGCGTCCATGGATCGCATGCAGTCGGGGGCGGACAAAATGGCCGCGCCCATGGATCGCATGTGTCCGGAGGGTCACAAGATGGCAGCGCCCATCCTCCCTGCGTGGAGTCCGGGACCCAAAATGGCGGCGCCCGTTGGCCGCACATGGATCGTTGGGGGGGTTGAATCTGCTGTTCCCGTTCTCCCCCGGAGATTGCGGCGACCCCCCGGGACTGGCACACTGCCGAACAGTGCCCCTTCTTGCCGCAACTTTTACAGATGGCCGAGCGGGCCCCCCCGGGTGGTCTGGTGCTCTGGCCGCGCAGGCTTGCGGGGGGATGGGGGTGCCGGGGAGTCGGTCGCAGCGGGGGTCCATGGAGCCCAAGGTACAGTAAGCGCGGGTATTTTGTGAGGCCACATCGAGGGAGGCCGCAAGGGCCCATGCCTCCGTGAGCCCTAGTGAGTCTCTCTCCAGTAGTCGCTGGCGGATTTGGGATGAGGTCATACCTGCCACAAAAGCATCCCTGATTAGGAGCTCCGTATGTTCGTTTGCGCTCACCGACGGGCAGTTGCAGTTCCTTCCCAATATTAGCAGCGCGCTGTAGAACCCGTCCAGCGATTCTCCGGGGATTTGCCGTCTCATCGCGAGTTGGTGGCGTGAGTAGACTTGGTTTACGGGCCGAATGTAGACTCCTTTCAGCATGGTGAGCGCCGTCGGGAAATCCTCCGCGTCTTCGATGAGCGTGTTGATCTCCGGGCTCACCCTGGAATGCAGGACCTGCATTTTCTGGTCTTCTGTGATCCGGCCGGGGGCCGTTCGGAGGTAACCTTCGAAGCACGCTAGCCAGTGTTTAAATACGGCCGCTAAGTTTGCTGCATGGGGGCTGATTCGCAGACACTCCGGGGCAATCCGGAGCTCCATAGTCTTTTTAAGTCTGCTTAATAAATTGTAGTACAATCAATTACTCACGAGACGAGAAGAGATGAAGTCAATCGAAGGCTTTATTAAGCAGACTTGTTCCCCAGCAGCTCAGTTACAGAATGCGGCTGCTGGGAGAACCCGGATTCTTATACTCCGCCTTACTGGGTGGAGCCAGCAGGTGGCAGATCCAATCAGGACCCAGTGTCTATCTACCAATAGCCTCTCGGCATCACAAGTACCGTACTACCCCTAATACATACCACCACACCACTGCTACTCAAAAATCAAGGGCGCCTACCGTTCCATCCTCCGACCGCACTTTGGGAAATCAGACCATAAGACGGTGCTCCTTCGCCCGGCATACAAGCAGAAACTCAAGCGGGAAAATCCAGCTAAGAAGGTTGTGCAGTGCTGGTCCGAGCAAACAGAAGAGCTCTTATGTGACTGCTTAGAGACAATGGACTGGTCCATATTTAAGAACTTAGCGACCAACTTAAATGAGTATGCCAGCACCGTCACAGACTTCATCAGCAAATGTGTGGACGACTGCGTGCCAAAGGAAGCAGTACGTACGTTCCCCAACCAGAAACCATGGCTCAATCGCGAGATTGACTCCCTACTGAAGGACAGATCTGACGCGTTCAAGACAGACGACCCTGACCTAGACAAGAAATCCAGGAACGGCCTCCGTAAAGCCATCCGAGATGCCAAGAGAGAATATCAAACCAAGCTAGGGTCACAGACAGACTCTCGGCGGTTGTGGCAAGGACTAAACAACATAACGGGCTACAAAGCGAAGCCGAACAGTATCTCTGGCAGCAGCACACCCCTCCCCGATGAACTCAATGCATTCTATGCTCGGTTCGAGCAGGTAACCAACAATCCGCTGTCGAGTGCCCCAGCAGCCCATAACTCACCCATACCCACCATCACAGCTTCCGAAGTCAGATTGGCCTTCCTGAATGTGAACCCTTGGAAGGCGACGGGCTAGGACGGGATCCCTGGTCATGCACTCAGAGCCTGCGCGGACCAGCTGGCAGAGGTATTCGCGGACATCTTTAACCTGTCCCTACTCCACTCCGAGGTCCCCACCTGCTTCAAGAAGACCACCATCATACCGGTACCAAAGAAGAACCAGGCAACGTGCCTCAATGACTACCGTCCAGTGGCCCTGACTTCAGTCGTAATGAAGTGCTTCGAGAGGTTGATCATGAAGCGCATCACCTCCATACTCCCAGAATGCCTTGATCCACTGCAATTCGCACACCGCTGCAACCGGTCCACATCAGACGCCATTTCCCTGGCCCTACACTCATCCCTAGAGCATCTCGAAAACAAGAACTCCTACTTCAGACTCCTATTGATTGACTACAGCTCCGCCTTCAACACCATAATCCCAGCCAAGCTCATATCAAAGCTCCAAAACCTAGGACTTGGCTCCCCACTCTGCAACTGGATCGTCAATTTTCTGACAAACAGACCACAATCAGTAAGAATGAACAACAACACCTCCTCCACAATAGTCCTCAACACCGGCGCCCCGCAAGGCTGCGTACTTAGCCCCCTACTCTACTCCCTGTACACAAACGACTGCGTGGCAAAACTTGGTTCCAACTCCATCTACAAGTTTGCTGATGATACGACCATAGTGGGCCGGATCTCGAATAATGACGAGTCAGAATACAGGCGGGAGATAGAGAACCTAGTGGAGTGGTGCAGCAACAACAATCTCTCCCTCAATGCCAGCAAAACTAAAGAGCTGGTCATTGACTTCAGGAAGCAAAGTACTGTACACACCCCTGTCAGCATCAACGGGGCCGAGGTGGAGATGGTTAGCAGTTTCAAATTCCTAGGGGTGCACACCTCCAAATCTCTGTCCTGGTCCACCCACGTCGACTCTACCACCAAGAAAGCACAACAGCGCCTATACTTCCTCAGGAAACTAAAGAAATTTGGCATGTCCACATTAACTCTTACCAACATTTACAGATGCACCATAGAAAGCATCCTATCAGGCTGCATCCCAGCCTGGTATGGCAACTGCTCGGCCCAGGACCACAAGAAACTTCAGAGAGTCGTGAACACCGCCCAGTTCATCACACAAACCTGCCTCCCATCCATTGACTCCATCTACACGTCCCGCTGCCTGGGGAAAGCAGGCAGCATAATCAAAGATCCCTCCCACCAACTCTTGCAACTTCTTCCATCGGGCAGGAGATACAGAAGTCTGAGAACACACACGAACAGACTCAAAAACAGTTTCTTCCCCACTGTCACCAGACTCCTAAATGACCCTCTTATGGACTGATCTCATTAACACTATACCCTGTATGCTTCATCCGATGCCAGTGCTTATGTAGTTAAATTGTATATGTTGTGTTGCCCTATTATGTCTTTTCTTTTTTTCCCTTTTCTTCTCATGTACTTAATGATCTGTTGAGCTGCTCGCAGAAAAATACTTTTCACTGTACCTCGGTACACGTGACAATAAACAAATCCAATCCAATCCAATATAATAATATAATAGTATATTTATAAGTGTCACAAGTAGGCTTACATTAATACTGCAATGAAGTTACTGTGAAAATCCCCCAGTCGCCACATTCTGGCACCTGTTCGGTTACACTGAGGGAGAATTCAGAATGTCCAAATTACCGAACAGCACGTCTTTCGGGACTTGTGGGAGGAAACCGGATCACCCGGAGGAAACCCACACAGACACGGGGAGAATTTGCACACTCCGCACAGACAGTGACCCAAGCGGGAATTGAACCCGGGTCCCTGGCGCTGCGAAGCTGCTCAGAGATGGGCAAAAGCAGATGAGAGGTTCATAGAATGTTTTCAGGATAGATTCTTAGAACAGCACATTCTGGAGCCAACCAGAGAGCAGGTATTGTTCAATGAGATAGGATTCATCAATAACCTCATAGTGAAGGCACCCCTAGGTAGCAGTGATCATAATATGACTGAATTTCACGCTCAGTTTGAAGGGGAGAAGAGTGGGTCCAAGTCAAGTATTTTAATGAGGGCATTAAAGAAGGGCTGGACAATCATGCCAAGGGATAGGTTAATAGAAATTCAGTGGCAGACATAAGGGGATATTTCAGAATACAAGTCTAGATACATTCCAACAAGAAAGCCAAATTCCAAGGGGAGGACCCCCCACCCGTGGTTAACTAAAAAAATGATAGATGGCACCAAACTTAAAGAGAAAAACACATAATTGTGCAAAGATGAATGGCAGATCAGAATCATAGAATTTACAGTGCAGAAGGAGGCCTCCAGCCCATCGAGTCTGCACCGGCCTTTGGAAAGAGCACCCCACTTAAGCCCACGCCTCTGCCCTCTCCCCGTAGCCCAGTAACCCCACCTAACCTTTTGGGCACTAAGGGCAATTTATCATGGCCAATCCACCGAACCTGCACATCTTTGGACTGTGGGAGGAAACCGGAGCACCCGGAGGGAACCCACGCAGACACGGGGAGAAGGCGCAAACTCCACATAAACAGTCACCTGAGGTTGGAATCGAACCCAGGTCCCTGGCGCTGTGAGGCAGCAGTGCTGCCACTGTGCTACCATGCTGCCGGTTCTGCACTTGGAACCTCATTAATTTTGCACAGGCGCATTGCCCTCTGAATCCCTGTCAGGCCAGCAGCTGATTCATCCACCGGCTGACGGGCTCCCACATTGCCCCCCGCCCCCCTTTCTTTAGTAGGCCACGTCCCTTACCCCCGGCCCCAGGCCTCACCTCGCACTCCATCCACAGTCGAAGTTTGCACCGCTGTTGCGGTGGCTGCATGGGTCCCACAGCACAGTGCTGCCCCGATGGACACTGATGTGTGACACCAGGGGAAAGGAGAACCCTGTACTCCCCAATCCCAGGTGTGGTTCTGATCCCAGACGGTGATGCAGGAGGATCCCTGGGTCCAGCAGCACGGTGCTGTCCATGAAGACCAGCTCAGCATGGAGATGAAGGGCAGGACCCAGTCTGCTCCAGCAGAGTGGTGTACAGCACTTTAAGAGCAGCACTATGGCAGTGTGGCGCTCATCTAGAAAGGAACTAACCAATGGGTAGACTGACCTGCCATTAACTCTCCCTTTAAATGTGACTTATATTACATTTCTCGAATCGGAGCAATTATGAAGTTTGTCATCAGTAATGGTCCTTACATTGACCTATGAGTCACTCAACTCAAGTATGCCTTACCAGTCTCACCAGCACCCTATGGGGAGTCAGTGGCGGAGTGGTATTGTCATCGTAAACCAGAGACCCAGGTTCAAATCCCAGCATGGCAGGTGGTGAAATTTGAATTCAATAAATATAAATCTGGAATTAATGATGACCATGGCACCATTGTTAATTGTTGTAAAAATCCACCTGGTTCACTAATGCCCTTTTAGGGAAGGAAATCTGCCATCTTCACCTGGCCTGGCCTACATGTGATTCCAGATCCAGAGGCAATGAAATGGAGGCAATAAATAGGCAATAAACGCTGGCCGAGTCAGCAACACCCGCATCCCATAAATAAAAAATATATTCAGCTTGCCTTATCCACTGCCTTAGGTTTGTGCGGCAGTCTTTCTAGAAGCCTAGTGAGTGAGTGATGCCACTTCCTCAGGAATCAGGATCAGCCCCTTCCCAAACAGTGTTGGTGGTCACTTACTAAGCTGGTACACCTCAAGCTGTTCCCAAAGGTTGATTCAGCCGAGTTAAAAACAATTAAGTTGTTGAAGCCAATACAATTCATTTATTTATCTCATCATCCAAAGGTCATCAAGGCTCAAATTCCAGTTGGCAAACAAATCATTGACCCTATCTTATGTTATCTATCCACAAAATAATTTAGACTTGTACAGCACCTGTTAAGTTGCTTAATCACGGAGGAAACGATTTCTACCTGGAGTAAGATAGGAGCAGATGCTGGGAATGTGTCCTTTTCTTTGCAGTTCTCATTGGAATGGTTTGGATCCAGCTGTTGACAAACGGGTTGCACAAACATTGTCAAATGTTGACCGTTTCAATTTAAATTTACATAATTTAATGTGAATAATAGATTGTCAATCAGTATATGAATTCTGTGGTAAGTAACACCTCCTAATTCCCCAAAGGCTGCCCACCATCCACAGGTAAAGAGTGATGGAGTATCTCCACTTGCCTGGGCGAGTGCAGCTCCAGAAGCTCAGTATTGACTGTCCAGGACAAAGCAGCCCACTTGATTGGCATCCCAACCACCACATTCAACATTCACTCCACAGCTCACGCACAGCGGCAGCCGTACGTACCATCTAGAAGATGCAGTGCAGGAACTCATCAAACTACCCGACTTGGAAATGTATCGCTGTTTTTTCACTGCTGCTGGGTCAAAATCCTGGAACTCCCTCCCTAACAGTACTGTGGGTGTATCAGCACCACATGGACTGTAGCAGTTCAAGAAGATGACTCACCACCAGCTTCTCAAGGACATCACGGATGGGCTGGCCTAGCCAGCAACACCCACAACAAACAGTGGAACAGTTCAGACATGGCAGGAGGAACCTGAAACAAACTAAATCACCTCCAATCACCTCAAAAGAATAGAATCATAAAATCCCTACAGTGCAGAAGGAGGCCATTCAGCCCATCGAGTCTGCACCGATTCTCCAAAAGAGCACCCAATCTAGACCCACTCCCCCGCCCTATTAAACCAGCTTTCTTTTGGATAAAAAATCATTTTAAGTTTGTGTCTTCTTCGCAATTAGCGGCAATGGACATGCCAATTCTTTCACAAGTGCTGTTGAACTTACCTGTCGAGAGCAGTTTAATGCCAAGGAGAGTTGGTGAAGATCTTTTTCTACTTTCTCACAGATAGAACAACCGTCTCCTTGCAAAGCGATGCTGTTCACCAGGACAAAACTGCAAACACAAATAACAACTCTTCAGTCCGTCTGCACTTTTAATGGATCATCTTCCTTTAACATTGAAACGTAAGCTGGAGAGTCAAAGACTCCTGCCTCTGCTTTAGTTGTATTAGCATCATGGACTAATATCCACGGGCAGCGCAAACTAAACCAGGCACCACCTGTCGTCCTGATAATGAAAACTTTTAAAATGGAAGTAATCTGAAGACTTCAAGTGACTGTAGTGATCTGTACATCTGTACATACATCTGCACATACACCAGGGACTGCAGACAGATGTAACAGCCACAGCATCACTCAAGGGCAGCATCAGAGACGGGTATAAAGGGTCCAGCCCAAGGAAGGATCCACCTCTTTCAGAAGCACAGGGCTGGTGAGCAGCAGCAGACAGAGACAGCTCAGCATAGGCAGTTTACCTTAGCTTCACTGGTCACATTTCTTGACTGTATTATATCTAGTTAAGCTCTGGAAACAGAATGAACCTACTGAATAAAGTATTTGTGTTAACTGGAAGTCTACAATCTTTATTTAGACTTAGAGAATAACATATGATATCAGGAGTGATTTCAGAAAGCTAGCTAGACACCAGCAAGAGAAAAAAAACTTAAACTGGATATTCGACTGTGGAAGACTTCGCAGAAAATGGATCCTCGACGACTAACTGATTAATTGGAACTTGTTGGAACTCCATGGCAGCTGGAAACAGCCGGTAATTTAAGTTATAACTGGAAAACGTTTGAACAGCTGTTCCAAATATTTATTACAGCTAATGATTTAAGCACTGCCTCTGACGCAACGAAAATAGCCCTACTACTCACAACAGGAGGGCATGAAGCTAGAGAAATGTATAATTGCTTTAATTACTTAGAAGGTGAAGACAACAACAAAGTAGACGGTATAACTCAAAAAATTTGCTAAACGCTGTAACAGTCAGGCTGGTGCGATGCTGGAAAGATTTAACTCTTGTCAGACAAACGGAGGGCCCATCTCTGATTTTATTATAAATCTCAAGTTAATACCACAAGGCTGTGATTATGCTGATTTCAGAGACACCGTGATAATGCATCAATTAATTTCTGGACTACCTGATAAAAATTTGAGGGAAGAACTGTCACAAAATAAGCATCTAATTCTAGAAACTGCTATACAAAAATGCGTTGCTTATGAACAAAAACAAAATCAATACTGTCAGTCTTTACAAACACAGAATCAGTGTCTAGAAAAGAAAATCGGAAAAAACAGCGCCAAAACTTACCACGAGTCAGAGGCAGGATTGAAGGAAGTTCTGAGCGGCAGCCATCTTGAGAAAGGAGCCGCACATGCGCAGTTGCGAAAAGAGCGCACAGTACAGGAAACTCAGAGTGCGCATGGGCAATCGAGTCCTATGCATGATGTCACGAGCGTCATGATATTAGAGGACCAGGACCACGCCCACTTAAAAGGGAAATGCACAAAAATGAACAAAAAGAAATTTAAAGCTGCAAAACCCAATTTTCTTGCCTCAAAAGACAGAACAATGCCCAAACTTACACCAGCAGTTGAAAATAACTTTCACAGCACCCTGGAACAAGCAGTTAGCACCGCCCTAGAAGATGATATGGTCCTTGTAGACTACGACTCAGACGAAGATTTCATCTTGGGAGATGGCTACCCCAGTACCAAATCTGAACCGCAACGAGAGGTGTTGTACCGTGAAGACCCCGACGATGAGGTCTTCGGATTGGGGAATCTTCAGCCCAGCATGTATGACATCCCGACTCGTGAGTGCAGGATTATGCTGCGGCCTGACGCCAAGAAATAGAGAGTGGTCCACGCACCACGAAGGGTCCCAGCCTCCACGCAAGATGATTTGTTCATTGAACATGAAGAGAACGATCACAACTCTGAAACAGAAAGCGATGATTTGTCCAACGAACAATTCACACAATAATGCTCAGACATGGCTGAGTTATTCGGAGATCCTGATCACAGCATCAGCAACACGGTTGAAAAGCTCAATACGACTCTTCTCATGGTAGATGAATCCAATACCATGGTGTCATGGCAGACCATCGGTACATTGGATGACAGCAATACCCAAGACGAAGACGACGCCACACAGAGAGCACAGAACGACTCCGTTGAGAGAGCACAGATCGATTCTACAGCGAGAACACTGCACGACTCCACAAAGAGAGCGATGACAAACTCCACAGAGAGAGCGATGACAGACTCCACAGAGAGAGCGATGACAAACTCCACAGAGAGAGCGATGACAGACTCCACAGAGAGAGCGATGACAAACTCCACAGAGAGAGCGATGACAGACTCCACAGAGAAAGCGATGACAAACTCCACAGAGAGAGCGATGACAAACTCCACAGAGAGAGCGATGACAAACTCCACAGCGAGAGCGATGACAGACTCCACACAGAGCGATGACAGACTCCACGGAGAGAGCGATGACAGACTCCACAGCGAGAGCGATGACAGACTCCACACAGAGCGATGACAGACTCCACAGAGAGAGCGATGACAGACTCCACACAGAGCGATGACAGACTCCACAGAGAGCGATGACAAACTCCACAGCGAGAGCGATGCCAAACTCCACAGAGAGAGCGATGACAAACTCCACAGAGAGAGCGATGACAGACTCCACAGAGAGAGAGCGATGACAGACTCCACAGAGAGAGCGATGACAGACTCCACACAGAGCGATGACAGACTCCACGGAGAGAGCGATGACAGACTCCACAGCGAGAGCGATGACAGACTCCACACAGAGCGATGACAGACTCCACAGAGAGAGCGATGACAGACTCCACACAGAGCGATGACAGACTCCACAGAGAGCGATGACAAACTCCACAGCGAGAGCGATGCCAAACTCCACAGAGAGAGCGATGACAAACTCCACAGAGAGAGCGATGACAGACTCCACAGAGAGAGAGCGATGACAGACTCCACAGAGAGAGCGATGACAGACTCCAGAGAGAGAGCGATGACAAACTCCACACAGAGAGAGCGATGACAGACTCCACAGAGAGAGCGATGACAGACTCCACAGAGAGAGCGATGACGGACTCCACAGAGAGAGCGATGACAGACTCCACAGCGAGAGCGATGACAGACTCCACAGAGAGAGCGATGAAGGACTCCACAGAGAGAGCAATGACAGACTCCACAGAGAGAGAGCGATGAAGGACTCCACAGAGAGAGCAATGACAGACTCCACAGAGAGAGCGATGACAGACTCCACAGAGAGAGCGATGACAAACTCCACAGAGAGAGCGATGACTAACTCCACAGAGAGAGCGATGAAGGACTCCACAGAGAGAGCGATGACAGACTCCACACAGAGAGCGATGACAAACTCCACACAGAGAGCGATGACAAACTCCACAGAGAGAGCGATGACAGACTCCACAAAGAGAGCGATGAAACTTCCACAAAGAGAGTGACGCAAGCCTCCACAGAGAGAGTGACGTAAGCCTCCACAAAGAGAGTGACTCAAGCCTCCACAGACAGCTCAGTGACAGACTCAAAAATGGAAGCAAGCAAACACTCCATAGCGAACGCCATGCATGTACAAGACCATGAAGATCTATCAAGCTTATTTGAGTCACCAGAAGAAGACACTGAATGTCTACCCACTGTATGTGAGACAAGTGACGAAGAAATCACAATTCCCATACACGATGTGCAGGATCACAGCGAGACTGACATATCTCAGCTCTTCTGCACAGAAGCACTCAATAATCAGAGGACGGCTACCCATCAGTCCAGAGAGACCACGTCAATAGAAATCCTGAAGATTTTGACTCCAGAAAAGGAGCACAAAGAGATCACAGATGATTCAAATGAACCTGAAATGACTCTAATAGAGGAGCACCAAGAACTCAATGATAAGTCAAGTGAACCTGAAATGACTCCAAAAGAGGAGCTCCTTAGAAATCAATAATGATTCAAGTGAATCTGAAATGACTCTAGAAGAGGAATACCAAGTAAGCAAAGAAGAGGAATCGAATCCACCACAAATGACTGATGTCACCGACATCAATGCAACATCAAATCATTCTCACAATTCTCAAGAAGATACGCTCAATGTAGCAGAGACCACAAAGGACACTGACACCAATAACTGTGACAATGACTCAAATCATCCACATGGCACACTCATTGAGCGCAACAAGAACAACAAAAACCGCAAGAATCACAGCTGAAACAAGAACAAGAACAGCAACAACAAAAACAACATGCAGCGCAACAAGAACGACAAAAGCAACAAGAAGCATCCCAGAAACAACAAGCACGACAAGAAAAAGAACAAGAATAAAAACGAAAACAGAATCAACAAGTGCGACAAAAAGAACAACAAGAACGACAACAACAAGAACGCCAACAAAACGACAAAGAAAGAAATGACAGAAACAACAACAATAAAACAACGACCTGTACAACATGGCACAACTCTGCTCCAGAACAAACAAGCAAAACAGCTTTCACGAATGATGACATACAGAATCAATACCACAAACACAAGAAAAAGTCGAGGTCAGACATTGATGCGATACAGAATCGCAACCCGCAATCAAATGGAACAGGGGAAAAAGGTGCCGACATCATTGAACGACTCATCAGCAAAGCAGCCGAGTCACGTTCCAACATCAACCTAGCTCTGTTATCGTACCGAGCAACCCCATTGAGCTCAGGACTGTCGCCAGCGCAAATGCTCTTCGGCAGAGACATCCGGACAACCCTACCGGCAAAGCAAATTCCAAGACCCCGGCAACGCACCGGTTCTCGACGACATGCGGGCACCATGCTCCAAACAAAAACTATACTACGATCAACATGCAATCCCACTCAAGCCACTGACAATAGGTGACACCATCAGAATCAGGGACCCAGAAGGCGGATGGTCTGAGTCAGCCACGATGATCAGGCAGGAGGCACCGCAGTCCTACATTGTTAAATCGTCAGTGGGAGTACTTTTTCACGGTAACCGTCGGGATCTATTAGAGATTCGACCTACAACGCCAGTATTTCCCACACTGGACTTGACTGAGTCCATTTGTCCACAGGACGTTCCTCGCCACACAACGCCAGACAGTTCTCTTGATGACATCAAACCATCATCCCTACTACCGCCGTTAAGACGCTCCAGCAGAAGTTGTAAGGCACCCGACCGGCTAGATTTGTAACGACACTTCAACACACGCACAAGACGAATATGGACATTTCTCACGATGGACTCACAACAGTTAATTGTTTCTGTATTACTTTTATCATTTTCACAGTGTGCAGGTTTGCATATTCTCACCACGTGTTATGTACAGTTTTCTTGAGGCTCCAATAAAAGGGGGGGATGTAGTGATCTGTACATCTGTACATACATCTGCACATATACCAGGGACTGCAGACAGATGTAACAGCCACAGCATCACTAGAGGGAGCATCAGAGACAGGTATAAAGGATCCAGCCCAAGGTAGGATCTGCCTCTTTCAGAAGCACAGGGCTGGTGAGCAGCAGCAGACAGAGACAGCTCAGCATAGGCAGCTTACCTTAGCTTCACTGGTCATACCTCTTGACTGTATTATATCTAGTTAAGCTCTGGAAACAGAACAAACCTACTGAATAAAGTATTCGTGTTAACTGGAAGTCTACAATCTTTATTCAGACAGAGAATAACATAGTGACTATTTCCTTTGGCAGCTTGTTCCATTGTGGGATTGTCCAAGGAGGAAATGTTGTTTATAGTTTATGTGGATGACTATCTTATTTTGTCATTACCCAAGGGCACCAGGTACTTGTTTCTGTCGAATCCACCAGTATTTGATAGAACATAGTAAGTCTATTCTCCCTCCTTTGCCGTAGTAATTCCCATTCCAAATCTTTCAATCAGGAAGTGACACTGGTGTCACTGGTGAGCACTCTGTCTGTCGGAATCCAGCTCTATTCTATCCCCCAAAAGAACCTTCATCGCAGCCTCATGGTATCTTCCATTGTACCCCCCTGCTTTCATTGCTATACCAGCTATCTTTACAACACATCCTGCTGTGGGTTCATGCCCATTTGAATTGACTAAAAACACCTCAAAATATTTTACTTTTGCACTTTGTAAAACAGAAATTCAGACATCTTTGTTGTTTTCTTCTCTAGACTTTTTCATAAAGCTAAAAGTATAAACCACTTAAAGGTTTTTATTTGCTGAAAGTTACCAACATGGTTAATTTGCAATGTCTGCTCGACTTTTTGCATACTTCTAAATTTAAAAATAGATAATTGAGGAGAAAATGATCAGTCTCTTTGTTTCTCTCTCTGCAGGACACATTTGCTTCTAAAATACCCAATCCCTTGATAAAGGGAGAAGGTTCAAGTATGAGAACTCTTGGGCTGCGGTCTCAACACATCCAGGACACCTGCCTCAACTGATCAGTGACCAACAGGACAGAACTCACCTTCTACAGTAAAGGCACCCACAGGAACATTATAACATAAGGATGAAAAATGAAATGAAATGAAAATCGCTTATTGTCACAAGTAGGCTTCAAATGAAATTACTGTGAAAAGACCCTAGTCGCCACATTCCGGCGCCTGTTCGGGGAGGCTGGTACGGGAATTGAACCGTGCTGCTGGCCCGCCTTGGTCTGCTTTAAAAGCCAGCTGTTTATTTATTTATTTTTTAATAAATTTAGAGTACCCAATTAATTTTTTCCAATTAAGGGGCAATTTAGCGTGTTCAATCCACCTACCCTGCACATCTTTGGGCTGTGGGGACGAAACCCACGCAAACACGGGGAGAATGTGCAAACTCCACGTGGACAGTGACCCAGAGCCGGGATCGAACCTGGGACCTCGGCGCCGTGAGACTGCAGGAAAAGCCAGCTATTTAGCCCTGTGCTAAACCAGCCCCTGGGACGTGGTTACCAAATTCACCAAGCATTTGTGCTTACGCTTCACTCCAGGTTAGCATTGCAATTATCAGGCATTGGACTGGCCACACATCCATCAAAACGATGCACTGGTCAGTGTTACAAAATCATTTGTCTATGTTGGTCAGAAGTGGGAATGTTTGCGGATGACTGCACAATGTTCAGCACCATTCACGACTTACAGATAATGAAGTAGTCCATGTCCAAATGCACCAAGATCTGAACAATATCCAGGCTTGGGCTGACAAGTGGAAAAATAACATTCATGCCACACAAACAGCAGGTAATGACCATACAAAGAACAAAGAACAAAGAAAAATTACAGCACAGGAACAGGCCCTTCGGCCCTCCAAGCCTGCGCCGATCCAGATCCTCTAACTAAAACTGTTGCCTATTTTCTAAGGATCTGTATCCCTCTGCTCCCTGCCCATTCATGTGTCTGTCTAGGTACATCTTAAATGACGCGATCGTGCCCGCCTCTACCACCTCCACCGGCAATGCGTTCCAGGCACCCACCACCCTCTGCGTAAAGAACTTTCCACGCATATCTCCCTTAAACTTTTCCCCTCTCACCTTGAACTCGTGACCCCTAGTAATTGAGTCCCCCACTCTGGGAAAAAGTTTCTTGCTATCCACCCTGTCTATACCTCTCATGATTTTGTAGACCTCAATGAGGTCCCCCCTCAATCTCCGTCTTCCTAATGAAAATAATCTTAATCTACTCAACCTCTCTTCATAGCTAGCGCCCTCCATACCAGGCAACATCCTGGTGAACCTCCTCTGCACCTTATCCAAAGCATCCACATCCTTTTGGTAATGTGGCGACCAGAACAACCATTTCTCACAAGAGAGAATCTAACCATCGCCCTTTGACATTCAATGGCATTATCAGCATCCTGAGAGTTACCACTGATGAGAACATCACCACCTTGTGGTTCCCTTCAGAGACACTTATCTTTCTGACTTGGAAATATATTGCTATTCTTTCACTGTCAAAATCCTGGAACTCCCTCCCTAACAGCACAGTGGGTGTACCTATACCACATGGACTACAACAGTTCAAGAAGGCAGCTCACCATCACCCTCTGAAGGCAATTAGGGATGGGCAACAAATGCTGGTCTAGCCAGTGAAGCCCACATCAGGTAAAAAATGAATTCAAAACAGAGAAACTGAACTGGACTAGCCATATTAATACCATGGCTACAACAGCAGGACAGAGGCTAGGAATCCTGTGTCGAGTAACTCATCTCCTGACCCCCAAAAGCCTCTCATCTACAAGGCACAAGTCACGAGTGTGCTGGAATACTCTCCACTTCCCTGGATGAGTGCAGCTCCAACAACAACACCCAGGACAAAGCAGCCCCGCTTGATTGCTATCCCTTCCTCTACCACCGACGAACAGTGGCAGCTGTGTGTACCATCTACAAGATGCACTGCAGGGACTCACCAAGGTTCCTCAGACAGCACCTTCCAAACCCAAGATCACCTAGAAGGACAAGATCAGCAGATACACGGGAACTGCACCACACTTGGAAAGTCCCCTCCAAGTCACTCACCATGCTGACTTGGAAATATATCGCCGTTCCTTCAACTGTCACTGGATAAAAATCCTGGAACTCCTCTCCTACCAGCTCTGTGGGTGTACCTACACCTCATTGGTTCAAGAAGGCAGCTCACCACCACCGTCTCAAGGACAACTAGAAATGGCCAATAAATGCTGGCCTAACCAGCAACACCCACATCCCGTAAATGAATTGTAAAAAATGTTGACCGTATATTTTTAGAATTGGCATTGGATGAGTTAAGTCAGGATTGAAAGGTATTTCTCAATGGAAAGCTTCACACTGGAGTGCTCTTCAGAATGGAAAAGACAGAGGACAATATTTAGCCCACACAATTGGTCGTGGAAATATAAAACTCTCCCTCCAAAACGGCTGCAGAAACCTGGCTAATTGAAAGGAACACAGAGAAAAAGTAGGTAACTGGAGAGGAGGTTAACAATATTCTCATCTTCTTCTATTAACTGGTCAGAGCTGTCATGTTTCATGGTAAACCATTGACAGAGATTGCCTTCATTCTGTATTAATCAATGACTGTTTGCACAAATGTAATCATCCAAAGTTATTTGTGGCTGCGGTTCATTGATTTGTGGTGAGGTTCACAAACCACTTCATTACACATTGATGGATAGGTTCCAGCCTGAAGCAGTAACGTTGATTAACAGCTATCTCGGAGACCTTTCGGGATGAGGATATGGCCACTAGTCAGCTGGAAGCCACTGGTGAGCTGGAAGCCAGTGGTCAGCTGGAAACCACTGGTGAGCTGGAAGCCACTGGTCAGCATGAACCCACTGGTCAGCTGGCACCCACTGGTGAGCTGGAACCCACTGTGCAGGCGCCTGGCTGGAGGAGTCTTTGTTGCACAAACACATGGCCAGAACAGACAGATCTGTACATAGTCCATGTGAACATTTCAAAGCCCAAACCTATTTGCTTTCAAAGTTAATATTTACCTAACCAGGGAGAGGAAAGTTAGAGAGAATTTACAGTAAGTGAGCTTCTATTTAAAAGGTCCACGTCTAATGAAAAATCCAGTTGTGTTTTTGTTGTTCTATATTTCTAGGGATGTATTGAAATATATTCAATTGTATTCTTTTCATTCACCTTCTTAAGTAAGTAAAATCATTTGTTGGTTTAATATGGTAAGAAAATACATCTATTATGCCCTTTAAAGAGAGGGTAATCATCCATAGAATCCCTACAGTGCCGAAGGAGGCCATTCAGCCCATCGGGTCTGCATCGACCCTCTGAAAGAGTACTTTACAAAAGCTCATTCCCCTGCTCTATCCCATTAACCCCTTAATCTAACCTACACATCTTTTTGGACACTAAGGGCACAATTTAGCCTGGCCAATCCATCTAACTTACACATCTTTGGATGGTGGGAGGAAACCGGAGCACCTGGAGGAAACCCACGCAGACACGAGGAGAATGTGCAAACTCCACACTCACCCAAGCCTGGAATTGAACCTGATGTCCCTGGTGCTGTGAGGCAGCAGTGCTAACCACTGTGCCACCGTACCATCATGATGGGAGTGATGCTCTCCACCTTTGTTGGCTAGTTACTGGAAATCAAGGATGTCTATTATGATCCCTTTACTTGAAGGTTGGTTATAACCCTACAGCTCAGGCATGGATGGTGGAGATAGTTGAGAGTGTGGAGATTACAGTGGTAAAGAGGGATCCATCCAGACCATATTAACTCTGCTGACGATCATCATCACACCTGCCCAGATGGGGGGGGGGGGCTAATTTTACATGCAAACATCCAATTATACCATCGATACCGTATCACCATTTTTAGCTCAGAATGTCCATACAGTTCCAAACCTGAGATCAAGAGCTGCCTGGAGACAGTAGAATGGCCAGAAAAGGACATTGTTATTTTAAAAACCTACCGTTCTGAGGAATCTATGCTGCCATCTCCCCCCCCCCCAAGTCTTGGACTTTTACAGGCACAGCCTTGCCTCAGCAGCCCAGCACCAACACCTTTCGAAAAAACCCAAATACCTCCCAGCACCAGCTTCATACAGTGACTGTGAAGGAGCAGTAATACCGTCAGGATGGTGTGTTGCTTGGAGGGGTACTTGAAGATGCTGGTTATCCCATGCATCTGCTGCCCGTGCCCTTCTTGGTGGTAGAGGTTGCGGCTTTGGAAGATGCTGCCGAAGGAGCTTTGGTGAGTAGCTGCAGTGCATCTTACGGCTGGAATACACAGCTGCCACTGTGCATCAGTGGTCGGGCAAGTGAACATGGAAGGTGGAGAATGGGATAGAATTTCTACAGTTTCCACAGTGCAGAAGGAAGCCATTCAGCCCATCGAGTCTGCACCGTCTCTGAAAGAGCACCCTACCTAGGCACACTAATCTGAACACCTTTGGACGCAAAGGGGTAATTTATCATGGCCAATCCACCTCACCTAGCCTGCACATCTTTGGACTGTGGGAGACTGAGGTAGATTCAGGACCTATCTCCTTGCTCGACCTATAGTAAAAATCGTGGCACTTTGATGTGGCTCGGCAAGTACAGGTGTTCACCAAGAACCTGCGTTTGGGCAGAGAACTCAAGAGGAAGATGATGATACTGGGTATCCCAGGGCCCAGGGAACTCAAGCTCTGTGTAAGGAGAGATTATCAATGAATTCCTGTCATTTGTCCAACTTGAGGCCTTTAGAGGTACAAGTGTAGCAAATCTTCATTACATATTTGATGATATGCCTGGTTAAAGGAAGGGTATCAATGAAATTTAATGGAAGTGCCATAAGGTTGTACGAAAACATGTTTGGGTGAAGGAGAAGAGCCAGGTTTCACTGTGTACGATTTACCATCTATCTATTAACTTGGCTGATTGGATCCCAACTTAAATGAGTCACCAAAAAAATAAAGAAGAATAGCTACAACATGAGCTTGAATAACATTAATGTCAAACAGACCCAGGAGATACTTCAGAATATGTAAACATGAGGCAGGAATACTAATACCATTAATGAACTATTAAAAGTAATTAGCAGCAGGGATGGAAGTTCTGGATCTAATAACTTGCGGCTTCCAATCGTGAAACTAGCAGCTGGAATGTGTCCTTGGCATGGTTCAGTAGTTGACTGTGCCCCAACCAGGAGAGAAAATCCCCTGAAAGCAATGAGGTGATATACATGGACCATAGTTTATGAGGCCACCCCACTTGGGCCATCTGATCCCTGTTTCTAGGTGTCCTTTGACACACTGTTCACCTTTGTCAGGGCAGCAAAGTAGCACAGTTAGCACAGTTGCCTCGCAGCTCTAGGGTCCCAGGTTCGTTCCCGGATTGGGTCACTGTCTGTGCGGAGTCTGCATGCTCTCCCCGTGTCTGCGTGGGTTTCCTCCGGGTGCTCCGGTTTCCTCCCACAGTCCAAAGATGTGCAGGTTAGGTGGATTGGCTATGCTAAATTGCCATTAGTGTCCAAACAAAAGTTAGGTGGGGTTGGGGGGAATAGGGTGGAGATGTAGGGATAGGGTGGAGGTGTGGGCTTGGGTAGGATGCTCTTTCCAAGGGCCGGTGCATACTTGATGGGCCAAATGGCCTCCTTCTGCACTGTAAATTCTATGATTTGTTCTGCTGTTAACACATTCTAATCTCTTTACGTGCCACTATCAGCACTCTTCTTAGCTATGATCATCATCATTTACATTCCTTTTGTCTTTCTGTCCATGATCTCTTTGTCAATCTACATCTATCACTGGCCCTCTGTCCAGCCCCACGCACCCCCCAACGGTATCAATCTGACCATATTTCCAGTTATCTCTCGCTTTGACAAAAAGTCATCCTTTATATGGGGCAGGAGGTACCACCTATCTGTAGTATCATGACATCCACACGCTTCTTAACCAGTAGCTTCCCCAGGATTCATACAATGGGTGAGGGGAGGGCGGGTGATGCAAGGTATTCCTGACATTCAATAAGTGGATCTCCAGGCTCTGTTTGTCAGGACTATCGAGAATTAGCAATAAGCCACAGCCTTGCTCCAACATTATTTTTTTCAAAGTGTGGGAAGTCACATTAGGAACGTCTTGCTCCAGCCCATGCCCTGGCATTCCTCTGGACGACCAACTGTTTGTTAAACCATTAAATGTATCGAGTTGGTGAAAATAATTAGTGTTCCCTTACTTTATTCCTTTCTTTGTCACCACTTTTGCAGAAGTGAAGTTAAACACCTCCTCAAACCGCTGCAGTTTGTACAAATCCATCCTGTTAAAAGTCAATAATACTTGGTTCAGTTTTACTTTAAAAAAAACATTTTGTGAATATGTCTAACACAGTAAAATACAGATAAATAATAATATAATAATATAATAATCTTTATTAGTGTCACAAGTAGGCTTACATTAACACTACAATGAAATTGTACAAGATTAACAAAGGCAGCTGTTGTTAAAAGTGTCCTGAACCTCTCACACGCTATTAATAATCCATATTTCTCAAATACTGGGTCAGTAAAGTCAACAATGCTCTACTATTCAACTTTTTTCATCAGCAAGTTTCTATATCCTGGCATCGGAGGAGGCAGGGACTCTGCGCACTTTCCACATTTATTCAAAATACCACAATCAAGTTATTTTGGTTCTCATTGATTAAAAGGTTGGGTGTTCAAAAATGCTTTCTTTTAATTCCCCAAAGAGTTCCCACTTTGAAAAATTACTCTCCTTAGCAAATGAAGATGACCCGAATTGTTGCTGCATCACAGACGTAGATAAAGGATTGTGATGATTGGATAGCTCTTTCAATGAGGCAACATGGGCGTGATGGGCCCGATGGTCTTCACCTGTGCTGCATCGCACGATGATTCTCTGCTTCATTCCAGGGAGTACACATGAATACCCGAGTGAGTCAGAGAGAGCAGGATCCCAGACTCGCCCCTGCTCACTGCCAGTCACGGATCTCAGCCAGCACATTACTATGGCCGTTATAATTGGCCTCAGCATTCCTCAGTTGGCGGAGCTGCTGGGTGCAGGGAATCAGCTGGCCTCCCACTCGCAATGACTTAGGTTGTGAGCAGGACAGGAGTGTGTATGTGTAAATATGTGGGGCAGGTGTATATGGATTCACCAGTGATGTCCACTGGAAGCAGGATTCGCCATCAGGACGTCAGCCCAAACCTAGGATCCACGCCGGGCGCCGGACCTGTCACAATTCTCCAGGCCAGCGACACCGGCCATACCCGGGTTCCTGTCATGCTGGAAGCCTGATTCACCTCCTACACATGATACATAGATACATAGGTACATAGAAGATAGGAGCAGGAAGAGGCCTTTTGGCCCTTCAAGCCTGCTCCGCCATTCATCACGATCATGCCTGATCATCCAACTCAATAGCCTAATCCTGCTTTCTCCCCATAGCCTTTGATCCCATTCTCCACAAGCGCTACATCCAGCCGCCTCTTAAACATATTCAAAGTTTTAGCATCAACTACTTCCTGTGGTAATGAATTCCACAGGCACACCACTCTTTGTGTGAAGAAGTGTCTCCTTATCTCTGTCCGAAATGGTTTATCCTGAATCCTCAGGCTGCCCTCCCCCCCGCCCCACAAAACACACACACACATACACACAAGCTGGGAGTCTCACGGGTGTGATTTGGTGCAAGTATTTAAAAACGGGTTTCTGGCGCCATGGCCTTCGGGGGGGGGTAAGGAGGCAAGTACCTTTCCAATTTTATTCCAGCTTGCTGATGGGGTATTTGGTGACCTGGGGGTAATGGGGATCAATATGGCGGCAAGAGTTTGTACTCGGGAGCCCCTCTCGGCATCGGGATGCTGTGGTTGAAGTTCCAAATGCAGCTGTGAATGACTAACAACTCACTCTTTACATGTAACTTTCAGGCTCCTATCTATTTACACTGTTGAATGCTGTCACTCTCGCTGGAAAGCCCAGGTGACCCTTTGTCAAAGCTAAAAAGCATAGAAAGTGGGAGATATTTATACAGTAGGGAGAGAGAATGAAAGATGAGTCATAGCCACAGAAACCAAGGGGAAAGAGTCCTAATGGCAGTACCCAGAGAGAATAAATGGTGTGAAACACCAAACAGCAGAGAAACTGAAATCAGAGGGTAAGCTGTGACAGATGTAGATGTGGGGGGAGGGGGGACATGAGTGGGAGAGAGGTAAAACAGGAAAAAGGGGGGAAGGGGGAAGCAATTGGGAGAAAGGGTAAGGAAAGAGAGGATAAGATAGGGGAAAGAGTGGGCAAAAGAGCACAACATGCACGTCTGTACACGTTATCCAGGCAGCGTGCCCGACATATACATCCTGCCACACTCTGAGGTTCGCGGCACATTCGAGGGGCTCCCCAGGTTGAGGGGTTGGCTGGTGGGTGACCAGGCTTACTCACTGAGGTCATGGCTATTGCCACCTGTGTGTGGCCCCACATATAGGTGGAGAACCGTTATAATGAAGCCCACTCAGAAACCAGGAGCGTTATCGAGCGGTGCATCTGGCTGCTGGAGATATGGTTTAGCTGTCTGGACCGCTCTGATGGAGCTTTGCAATAGAGCCCCCAGAGATTCTCGCGGATCGTGGTGGCCTGCTGCGTGCTCCACAACTTGGTGCAGCAGCGGGGATGATGTGCTTAACGTGCTTAACAGGGCGTTTTTACATTGGGTGTTCCCTTCCTCCTGACTATGTACAACTACACCCATGCCAACATAGTGGCCCTTAATCTCTTTACTTCCCCGGCCACCCACTCCTTCTAGGTGTCCCCCCAGATTGCACATCATGTGGGCAGCATGGCAGCATAGTGGGTAGCACAGTTGCTTCACAGCTCCAGAGTCCCCAGGTTCGATTCCCGGCTTGGGTCAATGTCTGTGCGGAGTCTGCACGTTCTCCCTGTGTCTGAGTGGGTTTCCTCCGGGTGCTCCGGTTTCCTCCCACAGGCCAAAGATGTGCAGGTTAGGGGATTAGCCATGCTTCGTCAAGGGGAGGTCATGTCTGACACTTTCAGAAGGCTTTCAACAAGGTCTCACGTAGCAGATCAATATGTAAAGTTAAAGCCCATGGGATTACGGCTAATGTCTTGAGATGGATAGAAAGCTGGTTTGCAGACAGGAAGCAAAAAGTTGGAATAAATGAGTCTTTTTCCGATGCAGGCAGGAGGTTCATTGGAATTAGGAAGAGTGAGAGGGGATCTCATAGAAAGTTACAAAATTCTAACAGGATTAGACACGGTAGGTTAAGAAAGAATGTTCCTGATGGTGGGGGACTCCAGAACTCGAGGTCATAGTTTGAGAGTAAGGGATAAACCTTTTCGGGATCAGGGTGTTGAATATGATGATCAGCCATGATCATAATGAATGGCGGAGCAGGCTCGAAGGGCCGAATGGCCTCCGCCTGCTTCTAATTTCTATGTATGTTTTTATGTAAAAGAAGGATTTGAAAGGGGATGAACAGGCAATGCAGAGGGGCAGAGGGTCAGAGAATCATAGAATTTACAGTGCAGAAGGAGGCCATTCAGCCCATCGAGTCTGCACCGGCCCTTGGAAAGAGCACCCAACCCAAATCCACACCTCCACCCCACCCCCGTAACCCAGTCACCCCACCCCATCTTTTTTGGACACTAAGGGCAATTTAGCATGGCCAATCCACCTAACCTGCACATCTTTGGACCCGGTCAGGGCACTGCAACATGTCAGCTACATGAAGGGGCATGCCGGCCGACAGAGACCTGGCAGTTCAATTCTACAATTTGTTTCCTTGTTTGTCCAGTTTGAGGTTTCGGAGCTTTCAGTAGGATTACTCACTGGTGGATTAATCTGAATTGGATCTGTTAATATCAGTAATATAAGTTAATGAGGCTTAACTACTTTCATGCCTCCCAAGACTCCATGGTGTACATTCTGCAGCACACAAATCAAAACAATTAGCCACCCCTGACTGAGTGGCATACGTGGAGAGAAATAGCAGTGCAGACCTGCGGGGTCAATTAGTTTCTCATGCATATCTCAAGACAATAACTGTGCTCTAACGTTCTGTGAATTGATCTGCAAAATAGTATTATGCTGCTGGATGACATCATTGAATCCAGGCTAATCTTTAGTTCTCCGCTATAAGAACATGCCTCAACCTGTTGGGTGGGGAACAGGACCCAAAACATTGCTTTCCCATCCCCACCCTCAACTCCAGTGGAAATGTCCAAAGATCCCAATGTACACAAATACCATAAGGTTTTAAAATCTGCTGTAGGGTGATCACATAGCAGAGACATGGGGCGAAATTCTCCGTTATCGGCGGAAAGTCCGCCGATCGACGCAAAAAACGGCGCAAATCCGACTTGCGTCACGTCGGAAAAATGGGTCGATAGTCTCCGGCCCGAAATGGGCTAGCAGCGACGTAACGGGATCCGCGCTTGCGCAGTGGTTCACGCCATGCAGCGTCATACGCGCTGCACGGCGTGACGGCTCATAAGGCCGCGCTGCTCCCCCCCACCCGACCGGAACACCCGACCGGAACACCCGACTGGATGGCTGGCCGCCGCTCAGCCCCGAGGTTCGAGTCACGCGATGTGGAGGCGCTCCTGGACGCGGTGGAGCAGAGGAGGGACGCCCTGTATCCCGGGCACGGCCGCAGAGTTGCCCCACGCCACAGCCGGCGTCTGTGGAGGGAAGTGGCAGAGGCCGTCACCGCTGTGGCCCTAACACCACGGACAGGCACCCAGTGCCACAAGAAGGTGAACAACCTCGTCAGAGCAGGCAGGGTGAGCCTCCCCCATATCCCCCCCTCCCCATATCCCCCCTTCCCCATATCCCCCCTCCCCATATCCCCCTCCCCCATATCCCCCATATCCCCCCTCTCCCATATCCCCCATATCCCCCCTCCCCCATATCCCCATATCCCCCTCCCCCATTTCCCCCCTCCCCCATATCCCCCCTCCCCCATATCCCCCCCTCCCCCATATCCCCCCTCCCCCATATCCCCCATATTCCCCCCTCCCCCATATCCCCCCTCCCCCATATCCCCCATATCCCCCCTCCCCCATATCCCCCCTCCCCATATCCCCCATATCCCCCATATCCCCCCCTCCCCCATATCCCCCCTCCCCATATCCCCCCTCCCCCATATCCCCCATATCCCCCCTCCCCCATATCCCCCATATCCCCCCCTCCCCCATATCCCCCATATCCCCAAGTGAATCCAGCCCTAACCTTAACCTCTGCAATGCACGCGCAACCGATGGTGTGCATTCATATACCTGCCTAACACTGTTGCCTTTTACCCCTGCCCCCCCCCCACAGGAGAAGCGCGCACACAACAATAGGGAGCATGTGAGGACTGGAGGAGGCCCCGCTGATGAGAGGCCACTGACCGTACACGAGGGAAGGGCCCTGGAACTGGCTGGCGGACCTGAGGACCGGGAGGTTGCTGATGCAGAGGTCGGGGGCGTACTAGCGAGTGAGCCACCAACAGCCCGTCCCCATATCCCCCCTCCCCTATATCCCCCTCCCCCGTATCACCTGATCACTGCCTGATGTCTAACCATGCATGCTTCATTGTGTATCGCAGGACCAAACGTCCAGGCACCCATCCCCGCAGATGCAGACCGCCCGCAGGATGCCCCTCGGAGACCACAGGAGACGGAGAGACCCGCACCCTCCAGCATGCGACGCCCACAGGATGCCCCTCGGAGACCACAGGAGACGGAGAGACCCGCACCCTCCAGCATGCGACGCCCGCAGGATGCCCCTCGGAGACCACGGGAGATGGAGAGACCCGCACCCTCCAGCATGCGACGCCCGCAGGATGCCCCTCGGAGACCACAGGAGACGGAGAGACCCGCACCCTCCAGCATGCGACGCCCGCAGGGTGCCCCTCGCACACCACGGGAGACGGAGAGACCTGGAGCAACAGGGAGACGACACCCCCGTCACGTGCGGGAGCGACCACCCAGCGACGAGGGGGGCAGCCACAGGCCCCCGTCACATCCGAGCCAGGACACCACTACCCAGGACACCACTACCCAGGACACCACTACCCAGGACACCCCTACCCGGGACAGCACTACCCAGGAAGACAAAATACCGGACAGTGACTCAGAGTGGATGGGTGGAGACGAACCCCCACCCCAAAGTGCCATGGACTCAGAGTGGGACGAAGAGCACGACACAACGCCACTGCTGTCACCAACACCCTCCACCATCGCAGAAACACTCACCACGGTTGGGCACTTTAGTGATGAGGCGTCTGGTACACTCACTGGTGCGCACAACACAGCCGTCCCGGTACAGCAGGTGGAGGTAGGAGCAGCAGAGGGACCGGGCGGTCGGAGGGCAGCCCAGCCCAAGAGAACATCTGCCGCCCAGATGGATCCCGGGTTCCTGCAGTTACCACACCCACACATAGATCCGATGCAACCACCGACCCGGAGACGAGCGAAGAGGGTGACGGGCGGCTTGCGGCGGCTGCGGTCGCAGGTGGAGGAGTCCACCCGCGTCCAGGAGCTGGAAGTGGTGCCGGTCATGCGTGCCACCCAGGCTGACACCGCACGGTTGGCGTCCGCGGTGGAGGCAATGGGTGCGACGGTGTCAGACATGGGGAACAGTTTGCGAGGCCTGGGGCCTTCCGTGCAGGCGGTGTCTGTGGCCCAGGAAATGGCTGCCCTCTCACAGGAGGCCATGAGCCAGTGCCAGCGCCAGATGGCAGAGGCGCTCAACGCCATAGCCCAGTCTCTGCAGGCCATGGCCCAGTCTCAGCAGGCCATGGCCCAGTCTCTGCAGGCCATCGCTGAGGGCATCGGCGCCAGTGGCCATGTGCGAGCCGGTGTCGCACTGTCACAGACAGGGTTTGCCAACCCCCTGGGCTCCATGGCTGCAAACCTGCAGACCCCTGTCGATACCAGCACGGGCCTCCAGGACTGGCAGCGCCAGATGTCGGGGGGGCATCGGATGGCCAGTCCGTTCGCATCCCCCACCCATGTAGAGGCCTGGGGGCCATCGGGCACCCCGAGGGAGGAGGAGGTGGTGTGGTCCGTCCCGGCTCCCTCTGTAGGGGAGGTCCCGGTACACTGCGACACCTCGGACTCCCCCCCTTCTGTCCCAGGTGCATCGGGTGGGCAACGGGCAGGACAGGCTGACAGCTCGCCACCCCAGTCGCCCGGGCCGCAGCCTGGCCCATCTAGGCCAGGACGCCCCAGGAAACGGCCGCCAAAGGGATCCAGTGTCAGAGGGCAGGAATCACAGGAGTCCACCTCCAGTTCTGCTGTACCGTCTGGGGAACCACGTAGACGTAGTCAAAGGGCCCGTAAGGCCAAACAATTAGACACTGAGTAAGTTGGCACGGGTGCAGGGCACAGATGAGTTTTAGGGGCTAGGGCACGTGCATGAACTCCTTTGGTTATTAAAGTCAATGTTACACCTACCGAAGCTGCCTTTGTGCTCTGTCCAAAGTGTGCGGGGGTGTCATGTACGTTGAGCGCAAGTGTGTGTGTGAGGGGTGGTCTTACCTCAGCCCCAGGTGAGTCTGCCCCCTTCCCCCTGGGCCGCCATCAACATCCCCTGGGCAGAGGACGGGACCGTGCGCTGCAGTGTCACAGCCGCATGCAGGGATGGTCCGGGTGGATGGTGGTACTGTGGCCATGGGTCAGACATAGTCCAACGATGTAGAGCCAGGAGCTCATCGCAGGGCGGGTTGTCATCATCCTCCATGGCCTGCGATAGACACGCGTCCACCCGCAACTGTGTGAGCCCGGCCCGTTGTGCCGCCGGTGGATCGGCAATGGCCAATGGTGGTGTGCATGCGGGTGGGGTGGGTGGGGTTGGGGAGGGTGGTGAGGGTGCTGGGTGGGTGGATGGGTGGGGGGTGTGGGTGGTCGGCTGTTGCCATGGGGTGCGGTCTGTGGCCATACAACCCGATTCCCACGCCCATCTAGTCAGTGAAGCGGGCGTCTATCAGTCTGTCCCGTGCCCGCTGGGCCAGCCGGTAACGGTGGACAGCCACCCGCCTGTGTCTACCGCGTCTGCCCTGACCATTGCCCCCATCCCCCTCATCTGGGGAGGACTGGGCCTCGTCCTGCTGCTCCTCCACTCCGCCCTCCTCTGCCTGCGGCACATCGCCCCTCCGCTGGGCTATGTTGTGCAGGACGCAGCACACCACAATGATGCGGCCGACCCTATCTGACCGATACTGGAGGGCGCCCCCAGAGAGGTCCAGGCACCTGAAACGCATCTTCAGCACGCCAAAGCACCTCTCGATCACTCCCCTTGTCGCTACATGGGCATCATTGTAGCGGTTCTCCGCCTCATTGCGTGGCCTCCGTATAGGCGTCATCAGCCACGATCGCAATGGGTAGCCCCTGTCGCCCAGCAACCAGCCCCTCAGCCGGGGATGGCGTCCCTCGTACATGCCGGGGATGGATGACCGCGACAGCACGAATGAGTCGTGTACACTGCCTGGGTGACGGGCGCAGATGTGCAGGATCATCATGAGGTGGTCGCAGACCACCTGTACGTTCATCGAATAGGTCCTCTTCCTATTAGTGAACACGGCCCTGTTAGCTGCAGGTGGCCGCACGGCGACGTGCATCCCATCGATCGCGCCCTGGACCATGGGGAACCCGGCCACGGCAGAGAAGCCACGGCCCGGGCATCTTGGCTGGCCCGGTCCACGGGGAAGCGGATGTAGCGGTGCGCCATGGCATATAGGGCATCTGTCACTGCCCGGATGCACCGGTGCACCGATGTCTGCGATATGCCGGACAGGTCCCCACTCGGTGCCTGGAATGACCCCGTTGCATAAATGTTCAGGTCCACCGTAACCTTGACGGACACGGGGAGAGGGTGTCCCCCGCCAGTGCCACGCGGTGACAGGTGTGCCAGCAGGTGGCAGATGTGTGCCACGGTTTCCCGGCTCAGCCGGAGTCTCCTCCTGCATTCCCGGTCCGTGAGGTCCTGGTATGACTGCTGGGGCCGGTACACACGGGGCGCCCTCGGGTGCCTCCGTTGCCGTGGGGCCGCGACGTCCTCCTCCCCCTCCTCGTCCTGTCGGTCAGGCGTCCCTCCAGCCTGGGCGGCTGCCGCCTGCCCCTCTGCGGCAGCCTGCGCCGCCTCTCTGGCACGCTCCTCCTCCTCCTCCTCCTCCTCCTCATCCAGGGCAACATAGACATGAGCGGCTGCCACCACGGCGGCCAACATCGCTGGATGATCTGAAAACATGACGGCCTGGTGGGGGGGAGGGGAACGACGACATGTCATCATTGCCCATATCCCCTCCTCCCCCCAGCCAGGTGGCATGGACCGCATGGGTCCAACTGTTGGAGGCTGGCACCTGGCCAGGTGGAACAACTCACTTGCCCTCCCATCCCCCTCCTCGGCACGGTCCCCCCCCAACCTCCAACCTTCACCCCGGCACGGCACGGACCCCCCCCCAACCTCCACCCCAGCACGGACCCCCCCCCAACTTCCACCCCAGCACGGACCCCCCCCCCCCCAACCTCCACCCCAGCACGGACCCCCCCCCAACCCCCAACCTCCACCCCGGCACGGCACGGACCCCCCCACAACCTCCACCCCGGCACGGCAAGGACCCCCCCCAAACTCCACCCCAGCACGGACCCCCCCCCAACCCCCAACCTCACCCCGGCACGGACCCCCCCCAACCCCCAACCTCCATCCCGGCATGGCACGGACCCCCCCAACCTCCACCCCAGCACGGACCCCCCACCCCAACCTCCACCCCAGCACGAACCCCCCCCAACCCCCAACCTTCACCCCGGCATGGCACGGACCCCCCCCCAACCTCCACCCCGGCACGGCACGGACCCCCCCCAACCTCCACCCCGGCACGGCACGGACCCCCCACCAACCTCCACCCCAGCACGGACCCCCCCCAACCCCCAACCTCCATCCCAGCACGGCACGGACCCCCCCCAACCACCACCCCAGCACGGGCCCACCCCCCAACCTCCACCCCGGCACGGACCCCCCCAACCCCCAACCTCCACCCCGGCACGGCACGGACCCCCCCCAACCTTCACCCCAGCACGGACACCCACCCAACCTCCACCCCGGCACGGACCCCCCCCAACCCCCAACCTCCACCCCGGCACAGCACGGATCCCCCCCCAACCTCCACCCCAGCACGGACCCACCCAACCTCCACCCCGGCACGGCACGGACCCCCCCCAACCTCCACCCCAGCACGGACCCCCCCCCAACCTCACCCCGGCACGGACCCCCCCCAACCCCCAACCTCCACCCCGGCACGGCACGGACCCCCCCAACCTCCACCCCAGCACGGCCCCCCCCCAACCTCCACCCCAGCACGGACCCCCCCCCCAACCCCCAACCTCCACACCGGCACGGCACGGACCCCCCCCCAACCTCCACCCCGGCACGGCACGGCCCCTCCCCAACCTCCACCCCAGCACGGACCCCCCCCAACCCCCAACCTACACCCCAGCACGGACACCCCCCCCCCCAACCTCCACCCCAGCACGGACCCCCCCCCCAACCTCCACCCCAGCACGGACCCCCCCCCAACCCCCAACCTCCACCCCGGCACGGCACAGACCCCCCCAACCTCCACCCCAGCACGGACCCCCCCCCCAACCTCACCCCGGCACGGACCCCCCCCAACCCCCAACCTCCACCCCGGCACGGCACGGACCCCCCCAACCTCCACCCCAGCACGGAATCCCCCAACCTCCACCCCAGCACGGACCCCCCCCCAACCTCCACCCCAGCACGGACGCCCCCCCCAACCCCCAACTTCCACACCGGCACGGCACGGACCCCCCCCCAACCTCCACCCCGGCACGGCACGGACCCCCCCACAACCTCCACCCCGGCACGGCACGGACCCCCCCCAAAATCCACCCCAGCACGGACCCGCCCCAACCCCCAACCTCACCCCGGCACGGACCCCCCCCAACCCCCAACCTCCATCCCGGCACGGCACGGACCCCCCCCAACCTCCACCCCAGCACGGACCCCCCCAACCAACCCCCAACCTTCACCCCGGCACGGCACGGACCCCCCCCCAACCTCCACCCCGGCACGGCACGGACCCCCCACCAACCTCCACCCCAGCACGGACCCCCCCCAACCCCCAACCTCCATCCCAGCACGGCACGGACCCCCCCCCAACCACCACCCCAGCACGGGCCCACCCCCCAACCTCCACCCCGGCACGGACCCCCCCCAACCTCCACCCCGGCACGGCACGGACCCCCCCCAACCTTCACCCCAGCACGGACCCCCCCAACCTCCACACCGGCATGGCATGGACCCCCCCCAACCTCCACCCCAGCACGGACCCCCCCCCAATCCCCAACCTCCACCCCAGCACGGACACCCACCCAACCTCCACCCCGGCACGGACCCCCCCCAACCCCCAACCTCCACCCCGGCACAGCACGGATCCCCCCCAACCTCCACCCCAGCACGGACCCCCCCAACCTCCACCCCGGCACGGCACGGACCCCCCCCAACCTCCACCCCAGCACGGACCCCCCCCCCAACCTCCACCCCAGCACGGACCCCCCCCAACCCCCAACCTCCACCCCGGCACGGCACGGAACCCCCCCCAACCTCCACCCCGGCACGGCACGGACCCCCCCCAACCTCCACCCCAGCACGGACACCCCCCCAACCTCACCCCGGCACGGACCCCCCCCAACCCCCAACCTCCACCCCGGCACGGCACGGACCCCCCCAACCTCCACCCCAGCACGGACCCCCCCCCAACCTCCACCCCAGCACGGACCCCCCCCAACCTCCACCCCGGCACGGCACGGCCCCTCTCCAACCTCCACCCCAGCACGGACCCCCCCAACCCCCAACCTACACCCCAGCACGGACCCCCCCCCCCAACCTCCACCCCGGCACGGCACGGATCCCCCCAACCTCCACCCCAGCACGGACCCCCCCCAACCTCCACCCCAGCACGGACCCCCCCCCCAACCCACAACCTCCACCCCGGCACGGCACGGACCCCCCCAACCTCCACCCCAGCACGGACCCCCCCCCCAACCTCCACCCAAGCACGGACCCCCCCCAACCCCCAACCTCCACCCCGGCACGGCACGGACCACCCCCCCAACCTCCACCCCGGCACGGCACGGACCCCCCCCAACCTCCACCCCAGCACGGACCCCCCCCCAACCTCACCCCGGCACGGACCCCCCCCAACCCCCAACCTCCACCCCGGCACGGCACGGACCCCCCCAACCTCCACCCCAGCACGGACCCCCCCCCAACCTCCACCCCGGCACGGCACGGACCCCCCCCAACCTCTACCCCAGCACGGACCCCCCCCAACCTCCACCCCAGCACGGACCCCCCCCCAACCCCCAACCTCCACACCGGCACGGCACGGACCCCCCCCCAACCTCCACCCCGGCACGGCACGGACCCCTCCCCAACCTCCACCCCAGCACAGACCCCCCCCAACCCCCAACCTCCACCCCAGCACGGACCACCCCCCCCAACCTCCACCCCGGCACGGCACGGATCCCCCCAACCTCCACCCCAGCACGGACCCCCCCCCAACCTCCACCCCAGCACGGACCCCCCCCCCCCAACCCACAACCTCCACCCCGGCACGGCACGGACCCCCCCCACAACCTCCACCCCGGCACGGCACGGACCCCCCCCCCCCAACCTCCACCCCAGCACGGACCCCCCCAACCCCCAACCTCCACCCCAGCACGGACCCCCCCCCCAACCTCCACCCCGGCACGGACCCCCTCCAACCCCCAACCTCCACCCCGGCACGGCACGGACCCCCCCAACTTCCACCCCAGCACGGACCCCCCCCCCAACCTCCACCCCGGCACGGCACGGACCCCCCCCCCCAACCTCCACCCCAGCACGGACCCCCCCCAACCTCCACCCCAGCACGGACCCCCCCCCAACCTCCACCCCGGCACGGCACGGACCCCCCCCCAACCACCACCCCAGCACGGACCCCCCCCCCAACCTCCACCCCAGCACGGACCCCCCCCCAACCCCCAACCTCCACCCCGGCACGGACACCCCCCCCCCCCAACCTCCACCCCGGCACGGACCCCCTCCCGGCACTCCCCCGGAGCCCAGCCTACTCTAACCACCCCCGCCCCCCCCCCCCGCCGCACACACACACAAGCCGAGACACACCTCTCCTCACGCAATCAGTCTGCGGCCACGCCATTTCCTGCGCAGAGCCAAACCCCCCAGGCCGTCACTCACCTCCTCGCTGGTCGGCGTGAGCCTGGAGCACCGGGTCACGCCGATGAAAAGGAGGTTTGATTCACGTCGACGTGAACGGTCATCACGTCGACGGGACTTCGGCCCATCCGGAAGGGAGAATATCGGCAGGCCGAAAATCGGCTGCCTTGCGCAGACCCGTGACATTCTCCGCAGCAGCGGCGCCATTAACGCCCCGCCGACTTTTCTCCCTTCGGAGACTTCGGCAACCGGCGGGGGCGGGATTCACGGCGGCCAACGGCCATTCTCCGACCCTCTGGGGGGTCGGAGAATGACGCCCATGCTGTTTGAGTGTCGGTCTCGATAACTTGGCACTGTGATTTAGTCACAATTTGTGTTGGTTCAATTCACATTTCAGCTTGGGAGAATGAGAGAAGCTCAGTTTCCAAAGGGAGTTAATCTTTCGCGTGTATTTCCTGGACAATGGTCCAGACTTTGCAGTAGCAATAACACTGAGGTTATCAGCGCCGGAGGGTAAATTGGACGGAAACCTTCGTTGTCCACACAATTAAATGTGGAAAGCAAGATGTTGCTGCCACACATTATCCTCTCCAAGCATTGCTACACTGGTAATAATAATCTTTATTATTGTCACAAGTAGGCTTACATTAGCAGTGAAGTTACGGTGAAAATCCCCTAGTCGCCACACTTCTGGGTACATTGAAGTAGAATTCAGAATGTCCAATTCACCTAAGAAGCACATGTTTCGGGACTTGTGGGAGGAAACCGGAGCACCCGGAGGAAACCCACGCAGACACGATGAGAACGGGCAGACTCCGCACAGACCCTAGCCGGGAATCGAACCTGGGACCCTGGTGCAGTGAAGCAACAGTGCTAACCACTGCGTTACCATGCCGCCCGCAGCATTCCAACGCTCAAAGTGCTTGAAGTTAAGCTAATTACCTATTAAACACACCAGAAAAAGTTAGCCCTTTTTCATTCACCTGTGATTGAATTTTTAACAGTGATACATATTAATTACTAACAAACAACAACTTCTTCGGCATTGAAAGTTGACATTTATAATTATTTTGTTTTTAAAGAGTAACGTTTAAAAAGTTGAATATTTATTTTTATTTTCCTTTCATTTCTTTTATCTCGCTCCCATGTTCCGATCTTTCTGTCCAGATTTACATTGAATAGTTCACACTTCCTGCTTTGACTGAGGCGGTTTCTGTGAGCAGGTGGAAGAGCAGTTTTAGTCAGGACGCCTAGAATTCCTGGTTTTGCCACTTGTTCTGTGCTTTTTGATATCCACAGAATTTCTGCAGTGCATAAGAAGGCCATTCAGCCCATCGAGTCTGCACCAATCCTCCGAAGGAGCATCCTATCCAGGCCCACTCCCCCACCCTATCCCCGTAATCCCACCTAACCTGTACATCCCTGGACACTGTGGGGAAATTATATCATGCCAATCCACCTAACCTACACATCTTTGGACTGTGGGAGGAAACTGGAGCTCCCGGAGGAAACCGGAGCACCCGGAAGAAACCGGAGCTCCCGGAGGAAACCCACACAGACACGGGGAGAAAGTGCAAACACCACAGACAGTCACCCGAGGCTGGAATCGAACCTGGATCCTTGGCGCTGTGAGGCAGCTGTGCGAACCACTGCACCACATGTGGGTCTTAATTGCCCCCACAGGTCCAACACCCAGCCTGGCAAAAGTTCTCAGGAAGGATATGCTGTGCGTGGAGACCGTGGAGATCAGATTCACCAGAAAGACACGGTTTAAAAGGTTAAATGATGAGGGCAGGTCGCACAGGCTAGGTTTGCAGATAGAGGATTAATGGTGATCAAATTAGATTAACGTGACTAAAGAATATGACGAGGTAGATACAGAGAAATTATTTCCACTGATGGGTGAGTCCAGGGGAAGGAGGCATAACATTTTAACACACAGGGTTGTGGAAATTTGGAAGCCACTTCCCCTAAAAAGCTGCTGGGGCTGAGGGTCAATTGATAGATTTTGTGAGGTAAGTATTTTAAAAGATTGACAGAACCAAGGCGGGTAGATGGAGTTAAGATACAGATCTCACCAAACGTGGAACAGGCTAAAGACCGTGGGCGGGATTCTCCGACCCCTCGCCGGGTTGGAGAATCACCGGGGGGCAGCGTGAATCCCCCCTGCCAAATTCTCCGGCGCCGTTTTTTTGGCGGGAACGTGAACTGTGCCGTGCCGGTCGGAACCCTGGTCAGCGGCCCCCCCGGGCAATTCTCCGCCCCCCCGATGTGCCGAGCGGCCACCCGTTTTCGGCCAGTCCCGCCGGCGTAGATTACACAGGTCCGTACCGGCGGGGCCTGGCTCTGCGGGCCACCTCCAGAGTCCTCGCGGGGGGATCCGGCCCCGGTGGGGGGGGGGGGGGGGCCACCACGGTGGCCTGACCCGTGATCAGGGCCCACCGATCTGTGGGCGAGCCTTTGCCGTGGGGGCACTCTTTCCGGCCACGTCGGCCGCTGTAAAGCTGCGCCATGGCCGGAGCAGAGAAGAAACCCCCTGTGCATGCGCCAGAACACGCTGGCGCTCTTGCGCATGCGCCAACTCGCGCCGGCCGGCGGAGGCCCTTCGGCGCCGGTGGCGCAGCGCCAACCCTGCTGGCGCCGGCCTAGCCCCTGAAGGTGCCGAGGACACCTTGTCGATTTCGGCGGCGTGAGAGCAGCTGGTTAGTCAGTTTCAGCGGGAGCATTGCGGAAGGAGGGTGCTGGGAGGTAAGTCAACCTTTAAAAGCACTTCTCTTTGCAGGGGCAGGCCAGTCGATTTCGGCGGCGTGAGAGCAGCTGGTTAGTCAGTTTCAGCGGGAGCATTGCGGAAGGAGGGTGCTGGGAGGTAAGTCAACCTTTAAAAGCACTTCTCTTTGCAGGGGCAGGCCAGTCGATTTCGGCGGCGTGAGAGCAGCTGGTTAGTCAGTTTCAGCGGGAGCATTGCGGAAGGAGGGTGCTGGGAGGTAAGTCAACCTTTAAAAGCACTTCTCTTTGCAGGGGCAGGCCAGTCGATTTCGGCGGCGTGAGAGCAGCTGGTTAGTCAGTTTCAGCGGGAGCATTGCGGAAGGAGGGTGCTGGGAGGTAAGTCAACCTTTAAAAGCACTTCTCTTTGCAGGGGCAGGCCAGTCGATTTCGGCGGCGTGAGAGCAGCTGGTTAGTCAGTTTCAGCGGGAGCATTGCGGAAGGAGGGTGCTGGGAGGTAAGTCAACCTTTAAAAGCACTTCTCTTTGCAGGGGCAGGCCAGTCGATTTCGGCGGCGTGAGAGCAGCTGGTTAGTCAGTTTCAGCGGGAGCATTGCGGAAGGAGGGTGCTGGGAGGTAAGTCAACCTTTAAAAGCACTTCTCTTTGCAGGGGCAGGCCAGTCGATCTCGGCGGCGTGAGAGCAGCTGGTTAGTCAGTTTCAGCGGGAGCATTGCGGAAGGAGGGTGCTGGGAGGTAAGTCAACCTTTAAAAGCACTTCTCTTTGCAGGGGCAGGCCAGTCGATTTCGGCGGCGTGAGAACAGCTGGTGAGTGGTGAGTCAGTTTCAGCAGGAGCTGAGACTTTTTCTCTTTTCTTTAAATTAGTTTTTTAGGCGGGATCAGGAAGTCGACCCGCGGACGTCTGGGAAGACCCTCACCAATAAATTCTGGTGGAGAGGAAACCCGAGACACTACACGTGTAGTGTCTCCCACCCGCCCTCCTCCTCTAACCTAATAATAAAACCCATTGGTCTGAGGTAAGTACCATATTTTTATTATATTATTATTATTTTTTATAAAAATTTAATGTAGTTGTTAGCCAGATCTTGGTAGAAAGTTAGAGGAATGGCAGGGAAGGGAGTACAATGTTCCTCCTGCAGGATGTTTGAGGTGAGGGATGCAGTTAGTGTCCCTGCTGATTTTACCTGCAGGAAGTGCTGCCATCTCCAGCTCCTCCAAGACCGAGTTAGGGAACTGGAGCTGGAGTTGGAAGAACTTCGGATCATTCGGGAGGCAGAAGGGGTCATAGATAGCAGCTTCAGGGAATTAGTTACACCAAAGATTGGAGATAGGTGGGTAACTGTAAGAGGGACTGGGAAAAAACAGTCAGTGCAGGGATCCCCTGCGGTCGTTCCCCTGAGAAACAAGTATACCGCTTTGGATACTTGTGGGGGGGACGACTTACCAGGGGTAAGCCATGGGGTACGGGCCTCTGGCACGGAGTCTGTCCTTGTTGCTCAGAAGGGAAGGGGGGAGAGGAGCAGAGCATTAGTAATTGGGGACTCTATAGTCAGGGGCACAGATAGAAGATTTTGTGGGAGCGTGAGAGACTCACGTTTGGTATGTTGCCTCCCAGGTGCAAGGGTACGTGATGTCTCGGATCGTGTTTTCCGGGTCCTTAGGGGGGAGGGGGAGCAGCCCCAAGTCGTGGTCCACATTGGCACCAACGACATAGGTAGGAAAGGGGACAAGGATGTCAGGCAGGCTTTCAGGGAGCTAGGATGGAAGCTCAGAACTAGAACAAACAGAGTTGTTATCTCTGGGTTGTTGCCCGTGCCACGTGATAGTGAGATGAGGAATAGGGAGAGAGAGCATTTAAACACGTGGCTACAGGGATGGTGCAGGCGGGAGGGTTTCAGATTTTTGGATAACTGGGGCTCTTTCTGGGGAAGGTGGGACCTCTACAGACAGGATGGTCTACATCTGAACCTGAGGGGCACAAATATCCTGGGGGGGAGATTTGTTAGTGCTCTTTGGGGGGGTTTAAACTAATGCAGCAGGGGCATGGGAACCTGGATTGTAGTTTTAGGGTTAGGGAGAATGAGAGTATAGAGGTCAGGAGCACAGATTTGATGTCGCAGGAGGGGGCCAGCGTTCAGGTAGGTGGTTTGAAGTGTGTCTACTTCAATGCCAGGAGTATACGAAACAAGGTAGGGGAACTGGCAGCGTGGGTTGGTACCTGGGACTTCGATGTTGTGGCCATTTCGGAGACATGGATAGAGCAGGGACAGGAATGGATGTTGCAGGTTCCGGGGTTTAGGTGTTTTAGTAAGCTCAGAGAAGGAGGCAAAAGAGGGGGAGGTGTGGCGCTGCTAGTCAAGAGCAGTATTACGGTGGCGGAGAGGATGCTAGATGGGGACTCTTCTTCCGAGGTAGTATTGGCTGAAGTTAGAAACAGGAAAGGAGAGGTCACCCTGTTGGGAGTTTTTTATAGGCCTCCTAATAGTTCTAGGGATGTAGAGGAAAGGATGGCGAAGATGATTCTGGATATGAGCGAAAGTAACAGGGTAGTTATTATGGGAGACTTTAACTTTCCAAATATTGACTGGAAAAGATATAGTTCGAGTACAATAGATGGGTCGTTTTTTGTACAGTGTGTGCAGGAGGGTTTCCTGAAACAATATGTTGACAGGCCAACAAGAGGCGAGGCCACGTTGGATTTGGTTTTGGGTAATGAACCAGGCCAGGTGTTGGATTTGGAGGTAGGAGAGCACTTTGGGGACAGTGACCACAATTCGGTGACGTTTACGTTAATGATGGAAAGGGATAAGTATACACCGCAGGGCAAGAGTTATAGCTGGGGGAAGGGCAATTATGATGCCATTAGACGTGACTTGGGGGGGATAAGGTGGAGAAGTAGGCTGCAAGTGTTGGGCACACTGGATAAGTGGGGCTTGTTCAAGGATCAGCTACTGCGTGTTCTTGATAAGTATGTACCGGTCAGACAGGGAGGAAGGCGTCGAGCGAGGGAACCGTGGTTTACCAGGGAAGTGGAATCTCTTGTTAAGAGGAAGAAGGAGGCCTATGTGAAGATGAAGTGTGAAGTTTCGGTTGGGGCGATGGATAGTTACAAGGTAGCGAGGAAGGATCTAAAGAGAGAGCTAAGACGAGCAAGGAGGGGACATGAGAAGTATTTGGCAGGAAGGATCAAGGAAAACCCAAAAGCTTTCTATAGGTATGTCAGGAATAAGCGAATGACTAGGGAAAGAGTAGGACCAGTCAAGGACAGGGATGGGAAATTGTGTGTGGAGTCTGAAGAGATAGGCGAGATACTAAATGAATATTTTTCGTCAGTATTCACTCAGGAAAAAGATAATGTTGTGGAGGAGAATGCTGAGCCCCAGGCTAATAGAATAGATGGCATTGAGGTACGTAGGGAAGAGGTGTTGGCAATTCTGGACAGGCTGAAAATAGATAAGTCCCCGGGACCTGATGGGATTTATCCTAGGATTCTATGGGAGGCCAGGGAAGAGATTGCTGGACCTTTGGCTTTGATTTTTATGTCATCATTGGCTACAGGAATAGTGCCAGAGGACTGGAGGACAGCAAATGTGGTCCCTTTGTTCAAAAAGGGGAGCAGAGACAACCCCGGCAACTATAGACCGGTGAGCCTCACGTCTGTAGTGGGTAAAGTCTTGGAGGGGATTATAAGGGACAAGATTTATAATCATCTAGATAGGAATGATATGATCAGGGATAGTCAGCTTGGCTTTGTGAAGGGTAGGTCATGCCTCACAAACCTTATTGAGTTCTTTGAGAAGGTGACTGAACAGGTAGACGAGGGTAGAGCAGTTGATGTGGTGTATATGGATTTCAGCAAAGCGTTTGATAAGGTTCCCCACGGTAGGCTATTGCAAAAAATACGGAGGCTGGGGATTGAGGGTGATTTAGAGATGTGGATCAGAAATTGGCTAGCTGAAAGAAGACAGAGGGTGGTGGTTGATGGGAAATGTTCAGAATGGAGTACAGTCACAAGTGGAGTACCACAAGGATCTGTTCTGGGGCCGTTGCTGTTTGTCATTTTTATCAATGACCTAGAGGAAGGCACAGAAGGGTGGGTGAGTAAATTTGCAGATGATACTAAAGTCGGTGGTGTTGTCGATAGTGTGGAAGGATGTAGCAGGTTACAGAGGGATATAGATAAGCTGCAGAGCTGGGCTGAGAGGTGGCAAATGGAGTTTAATGTAGAGAAGTGTGAGGTGATTCACTTTGGAAGGAATAACAGGAATGCGGAATATTTGGCTAATGGTAAAGTTCTTGAAAGTGTGGCTGAGCAGAGGGATCTAGGTGTCCATGTACATAGATCCCTGAAAGTTGCCACCCAGGTTGATAGGGTTGTGAAGAAGGCCTATGGAGTGTTGGCCTTTATTGGTAGAGGGATTGAGTTCCGGAGTCGGGAGGTCATGTTGCAGCTGTACAGAACTCTGGTCCGGCCGCATTTGGAGTATTGCGTACAGTTCTGGTCACCGCATTATAGGAAGGACGTGGAGGCTTTGGAGCGGGTGCAGAGGAGATTTACCAGGATGTTGCCTGGTATGGAGGGAAAATCTTATGAGGAAAGGCTGACGGACTTGAGGTTGTTTTCGTTGGAGAGAAGAAGGTTAAGAGGAGACTTAATCGAGGCATACAAAATGATCAGGGGGTTGGATAGGGTGGACAGTGAGAGCCTTCTCCCGCGGATGGATATGGCTGGCACGAGGGGACATAACTTTAAACTGAGGGGTAATAGATATAGGACAGAGGTCAGAGGTAGGTTCTTTACGCAAAGAGTAGTGAGGCCGTGGAATGCCCTACCTGCTACAGTAGTGAACTCGCCAACATTGAGGGCATTTAAAAGTTTATTGGATAAACATATGGATGATAATGGCATAGTGTAGGTTAGATGGCTTTTGTTTCGGTGCAACATCGTGGGCCGAAGGGCCTGTACTGCGCTGTATTGTTCTATGTTCTAACAGTATCTTGTAGTCATCCAGTGGATGCTTCCCTCCAGCTGTTTTACGTTAGTTGCAAATAATTTTTGAAACCTCTTAAAATAATTTTCCATTAACAATGTCAGCGACATTAACCTTTTTTCTGAAAACATAGAGCCATGTAAAAATGAACTTCAAAGGCAGGTCAGTTCCATTTTAAAGAGATAAGTCATCTTTAAAGAGGTGTGGAGTCTGAAAAGATATGAGAAATTTATAACGTTTGAATCTTCTGATGAGGTTTAATTCAGATCAAAAATATTTGAGATTGCTTTCAGACATTTACCACTTGCGCCCAAATTAACAATTTCACCATAACTGGGGGAGTATTTCTGAAATGGTCCCCTTAATAGACAGACGATCGACAGGCAGAAAGATGGATTCCAATAGCCCCACCTTATGTGGGTGCAGCTGAAATTGTTGTATGGCAGCATACTTACTCATAGTGGAAGCCAATATCGTGATTCCCAACTACCACAAACAGCTCTGTGTTGGGCGAGTGTTTGAACATCATCTGAAAACGCAGCACATCATCTTTAAAGTCCTATTAAAGATACATAGCATCAGTACAGGGGCATTATAGTTTAACCAAACAGCCCGTTATCATCTGCCCGCTACAGCACAATATCCCTGCCCATTCCTGTAATTGACAAGACCGTCCGTGCTCCAAAAGGAAGATTTGTATTCATATAGTGCCTTTCACAATGACAGGACATATCAAAGTGCTTATAGCCAATCTTGTGTTTTTGAAGTACTGTTGTAATGCAGGAAAGACCAATTTGCCCACTGCAAACTCCCACAAATAATAATAATAAATAGTGATGTAATAATGGTCAGGTAATCTGGTTTTGTGCTGTTGATTGAGGGATAAATATTGGACAGAACACCGGAGACTCTTCAGTTCTTCTTCAAAATAGTGCCACGGGATCTTTTATATCCACCCTAAAGGCTTGATAATACCTCAATTTAATACCTCCTGCAAAGGCCGCAATTCCAACTGCGCAGTACTCCTGCAACACTGCATGAGAGAGCGAGTCTTTGCTTTTGTGGTCAAGTCCCGGAGTGGGACTTGAACCCACAACCCTAAGGAACACTGCTTGATTCAATCAATATTCCTTTTCCTGTAGCCTTGTTTATTTGCCAGGACATTTTTGGCTTTAACTTGCTATTGGGATGTCCAAAATATCTTCAAAGCAGTTACACATTTCCTTGGAATTTCTGCACTGCTGGTTTGCTAGCTTCTGCATACATACTGCAGAGTCTACATTCTAGACAAATAACACAGTCCTTGGATCATTTCAGCAGCTTCTTGAAAGATAGTCACAAGGCAAAATGAAAACCATTTCCAAACCATTTCAAACATTAGAATTTAGACCTGCTTCACAGCGCCAGGGACCTGGGTTCGATTCCCGACTTGGGTCACTGTGTGGAGTCTGCACATTTTCCCCATGTCTGCGTGGGTTTCCTCCAGGTGCTCCGATTTCCTCCCACAAGTCCCGAAAGACATGCTGGGTGAAATTCTCCGGAAACGGCGCGATGTCCCCCGACTGGCGCCCAAAACGGCGCAAATCAGACAGGCATCGCGCCGCCCCAAAGGTGCGGAATGCTCCACATCTTTGGGGGCCGAGCCCCAACCTTAAGGGGCTAGGCCCGCGCCGGACGAATTTCCGCCCCGCCAGCTGGCGGAAAAGGCCTTTGGTGCCCCGCCAGCTGGTGCGGAAATGACATCTCCGGGCGGCGCATGCGCGGGAGCGTTAGCGGCCGCTGACAGCTTCCCACGCATGCGCCGTGGAGGGAGTCTCTTCCGCCTCCGCCATGGTGGAGACCGTGGCGGAGGCGGAAGGGAAAGAGTGCCCCCACGGCACAGGCCCACCCGCGGATCGGTGGGCCCCGATCGCGGGCCAGGCCACCGTGGGGGCACCCCCCGGGGCCAGATCGCCCCGCGCCCCCCCAGGACCCCGGAGCCCGCCCGCGCCGCCTTTTCCCGCCGGTAAGGTAGGTGGTTTAATTTACGCCGGCGGGACAGGCATTTTAGCGGCGGGACTTCGGCCCATCCGGGCCGGAGAATCGCGCGGGGGGGCCCGCCAACCGACGCGGCGCGATTCCCGCCCCCGCCGAATCTCCGGTGACGGAGACTTCGGCAACCGGCGGGGGTGGGATCACGACAGCCCCCGGCGATTCTCCGACCCGGCGGGGGGTCGGAGAATCTCGCCCGCTGTTAGGTAATTTGGACACTCTGAATTCTCCCTCAGTGTACCTGAACAGGCACTGGAATGTGGCGACCAGGGGCGTTTCACAGTAACAGTCATGAAATATTTCTGAAAGTTTCTTTCTAAAATACAAGTCGCAACATATTGTATTAGTGTCAAGATTTGTTACGTGCTGGGGTACTTTTTCACAGCATTTTGCCTTACTTAAAAGGCAAAATATTGTGGATGCTGGAAATCTGAACTTGAAGCAGAAAATGCTGAAAATATGCAGGAGGTTAGGCAGCATTTGGGGGAGTTATTGGCTTTTGAACTCTGGTTCCTGCTCCGCAGATGCGGAGTAATTTCAGCATTTTCGATTTTTATTCTGCCCTTGTAGTTCTGCAGCTGATTACTAATGATGCTACAATAACCAGAGAGAGGTATCGAGAGAATGCATTGAAACATGGCTCTCGAGAATGTCAGCTACAAAAAGATTGTAGCTGCAAACCACTCTACTATCAGTCCATCATCTGTTTGATCATCTGCCCTAGGACATGCTGACACTGTTCAGTCGGTATGCCAATTCGCTCCTGACTGGCCTTCAGCTCTGCAAACTTGCTCTCCCCCAAATCACTGCCGCCTAAATCCTAACTTTTAAAAAATTCATTCAAGGCATGTGGGCATTGCTGACTAGGCCAACATTTATTGTCCATTCCCAATTGCCCTTGAGAAGGTAGTGGCGAGCTGCCTTTTTAAACCACTACAAATCCATGTGCTGTAGGTGCACCCACAGTGCTGTTAGGGAGGGAGTTCCAGGATTTTGACCCAGCGACAGTGAAGGAACAGCGATATATTTCCAATTTAGGATAGTCAGTGGCTTGTAGCGGAAATTCCAGGTGGTGGTGTTCCCTTGTGTCTTCTGCCTTTGATCTTCTAGATGGTAGTGGTCATTGGTTTGGAAGGTGCTATCGAAGGAGCTTTGGTGAGTTCCTGCAGTTCACCGTCTGGATGGTACACACGGCTGCTACTATGTGTCAATAGTGGAGGGAGTGAATGTTTGTGGATGGGGTACCAATCAAGCGAGCTGCTTTGTCCTGGATGGTGTCAAGCTTCTTGACTGGTGTAACGGCACTTATCCAGGCAAGGGGAGAACTGTCATTACACTCCTGACTTGTGCCTTGTCGCTGGGGCACAGGCTTTGGAGGGTCAGGAGGTGAGTTACTCGCCTAGCCTCTGACCTGCTCCTGTAGCCACAGTATTTGTATAGCTAGTCCAGTTCAGTTTCTGGTCGAGGGTAAACCCCAAGATTTTATGAGTGGGGGATTCACAGAAGGTAATGCCATTGAATGTCACAGGATGATCATTAGGTTCTCTCTTATTGCAGATGGTCACTGCCTGGCCCTTGTGTGCCGCGAATGTAACTTGCCATTCATCAGCCCAAGCCTGGATATTGTCCAGGTCTTGCTGCATGTGGACATGGACTGCTTCATTTTCTGAGGAGTCGCGAACGGTGCAGTCATCTGCAAAAATCTCCACTTCTGACTTCATGATGAAGCAGCTGAAGATGTTTGGGCCTAGTTCCCTGAGGAATTCCTGCAGTGATGTCCTGGGACAGAGACGATTGACCTCCAACAACCAGAACCATCTTCCTTTGTGTCAGGTATGACTCCAATCTGTGGCAAGCTGTGGTAAACCACTGTATTATATTGTACTTACTGTTCTTACTTATTGTACTTACTGTTCTTACTGTTTGTTACATGTCTGGGTTTGTCCCTGCTGGCTCCGCCCCTCGGGCTCAAGTATAAAGGTGGCTAACCTCCAGCCCTGCCCTCATTCTGGGACCGGCTGCCAGCAGGTATCTTTTAGCTGATTAAAGCCACAGTTTACTCTTCCGACTCTCGTCTGTCGTCATTGATGGTACATCAATTTAATCAGCTAAAAGTTTAAGATGGATCTATCGCTCAAGCCTGATCGCCTAGAGCTGGACCCCCAAGCAGCCGACCCCACTGCCACGTTTGAACACTGGCTAAGCTGCTTTGAATCTTACATTGATTCCTCCGCCGTCGCTGAAACCCACAAGCTGCGAGTCCTCAACTCCCGGGTGAGCCCGCAAGTTTTCCTTCTTATCAGGAACGCTACCTCGTACGAGGATGCGATAACGCTGTTGAAGGTGCAGTATGTTAAGGACATCAACAAGGTGTACGCTAGGCATCTCCTTGCCACGAGGTGACAGCGCCCCGGAGAATCGCAAGCTGAATTTCTGCGCGCTTTGCGGGTACTCGGCCGGAACAGCAGTTGTAAGGCGGTATCGGCTGTCAAGCACACCGAATTGCCTATGTCGCAGGCATAAAATCTAATTACATCCGCCAGCGCCTACTGGAAGGCGGTACACTCGACCTCCAAGACACAGTACAGCTCTCGGACTTGTTGGAAGTGGCCTTCCATAACACGGATGCTACACCTCCGACCACGCGGCATCCTCGTGGGCGTCGTGGGCACCGCCATCACCCGATCCAGGGGCGCCGCAAGCCTGTGCCGTGCAGCAACCCGCCAACTCCGGAGGCCCGAAATGTTACTTCTGTGGCCAGGGGAAGCACCCCAGAGAACGCTGCCCAGCGAGGAGCGTGATCTGCAACAGGTGCAGAAAGAAGGGCCACTTCTCTAAAGTCTGCCAGGCCCGACCTGTTTCTAAACCCAGCAGCGCTGCGTGTAGCCCGCGGGGACCGCTCCCATCTTCCACGTCATCTGCCACGTGCGACCCTTGGGGGGCGCCATCTTCGACGCCACCCGCCACATGCGACCCGTGGGGGCCGCCATCTTGGCCGCCATCTTCGACGCCACCCGCCACGTGCGACCCGTGGGGCCGCCATCTTTGACGCCACCCGCCACGTGCCACCGGTGGGGGCCGCCATCTTGGAATCACCCCTCCGCCTCCCGGGACCCCTGCTCACCAGATCGTACGCAGGCCTCCGCTACCTTCGATCAGCCCACCCACCTTCCAAAGCTCACCTTCATCACCCTCGACCAATCTCGACCTCATCACCTCACTAAATCCATGATGGCCGTCCGGATCAACGGCCACGAGACGACCTGCCTCTTCGACTCCGGGAGCACGGAGAGTTTCATTCACCCAGATACGGTACGGCGCTGCTCCCTCCCAATTTTACCCGCGACCCAGAAAATCTCCCTGGCTTCCGAATCACATTCCGTGGAGGTCCGTGGGTACTGTGTGGCAACCCTTACAGTACGGGGCGTTGAGTACAAAAATGTCAAGCTCTACGTCCTCCCCAACTCTGCGCTGCCCTGCTACTAGGTCTAGATTTCCAATGCCACCTCAAAGGTCTTACCTTGGAGTTCGATGGACCCCTGCCCCCTCTCACCATCTGTAGCCTCTCGACCCTTAAGGTCGCCCCACCCCCTCTCTTTGCTAACCTCACCCCGGACTGTAAGCCCGTCGCCACTAGGAGCAGACGATACAGTGCTTGGGACAGGGCCTTTATCAGGTCGGAGGTCCAGTGACTCCTGCGGGAAGGGGCCATAGACGCCAGTACTAGCCCCTGGAGAACCCAAGTGGTGGTCGTCAAGACTGGGGAGAAGCACCGGATGGTCATCGAGTACAGTCAGACGATCAACCGGTACACGCAGCTCGATGCGTACCCTCTCCCCCGCATATTTGACATGGTCAATCAGATTGCGCAGAACCGAGTCTTCTCCACTATTAACTTGAAGTCCGCGTACCACCAGCTTCCTATCCGCCCGGAGGACCGCCAATTCACTGCCTTTGAGGCAGATGGCCGCCTCTACCACTTCCTCAGGGTCCCCTTCGGCGTCACCAATGGGGTCTCGGTCTTCCAACTGGAGATGGACCGAATGGTTGACCAGTACGGGCTGCGGGCCACGATCCCGTATCTGGATAATGTCACCATCTGCGGCCATGACCAGCAGGACCATGACGCTAACGTCCAACATTTCCTCCACACAGCCAAGCTCCTTAACTTCACGTATAATAAGGGGAAATGCGTTTTCTGCACAACCCGCCTACCCCACTTGGCTACGTTGTGGAAAACAGAGTCCTAGGGCCCGGTCCCCCGACCACATGCCCCCTCTCCTGGAACTCCCCCTCCCCCACTGCCCCAAGGCCCTGAAGAGATGCCTGGTGTTCTTTTCCTATTATGCCCAGTGGGTCCCCAATTATGCGGACAAGGCCCGTCCACTCATTAAATCCACCATTTTTCCCCTGACGGCTGAGGCCCGCCTGGCCTTCAACCGCATCAAAACAGACATTGCCAAAGCCGCGATGCACGCAGTAGACGAGTCCATCCCGTTCCAGGTGGAGAGCGATGCATCAGACATTTCTCTGGCCGCTACCCTCAACCAGGCGGGCAGGCCCATGGCTTTCTTCTCCCGTACCCTCCAGGGCTCCGAAATTCGACACTCCTCCGTCGAAAAGGAAGCCCAGGCCATTGTGGAAGCTGTGCGACATTGGAGGCATTACCTGGCCGGCAGGCGATTCACTCTCCTCACTGACCAATGGTCAGTTGCCTTCATGTTTAATAACACACAGTGGGGCAAGATCAAGAATGGCAAGATCCTAAGGTGGAGGATCGAACTCTCCACCTATAATTATGATATCTTGTATCGGCCTGGGAAGCTCAATGAGCCCCAGATGCCCTATCCCGCGGTACATGTGCCAGCGCACAAGTAGACCGACTTCGGGCCCTCCACAATGACCTCTGTTACCCGGGGGTCACCCGTTTTTTTCATTTTTATCAAGGCCCACAACCTGCCCTACTCCATCAAGGAGTTCAGGACCATGACCAGGGACAGCCAGGTCTGCGCGGAGTGCAAACCGCACTTCTATCGGCCGGACAGAGCACACCTGGCAAAGGCCTCCCACCACTTTGAGCGCCTCAGCATCGATTTCAAAGGGCCCCTCCCCTTCACTGACCGTAATGTGTACTTTCTCAACATCGTTGATGCGTACTCATGTTTCCCTTTCGCCATCCTGTGCCCTGACATGACCTCTGCCACAGTCGTCAAGGCCCTGCACGGCCTCTTCACCTTGTTCGGTTTCCCCACTTACATCCATAGCGATCGGGGTTCCTCCTTCATGAGTGAAGAGCTGCGTCAGTTCCTGCTTAGCAAGGGCATCACCTCAAGCAGGACTACCAGCTACAACCCCCGGGGAAACGGACAGGTGGAGAGGGAGAACGTGACGGTCTGGAAGGCCGTCCTTCTTGCCCTACGGTCTAGACATCTCCCTGTCTCCCGCTGGCAGGTCCTTCCCGATGCACTCCACTCCATCCGGTCGCTCATGTGTACCGCCACCAATGCGACACCTCACGAGGGAATGTTTGTCTTCCCTAGGAAGTCCACCTCAGGGGTCTCGCTCCCGTCCTGGCTGATGTTTCCAGGGCCCGTCCTCCTCCGGAAGCATGCGAGGAGTCACAAGTCGGATCCCCTGGTCGAACGGGTCCTTCTCCTCCATGCTAACCCCCAATATGCCTCCGTGGCACACCATGACGGGCAGGAGGATACAGTCTCCCTTCGGGAATTGGCACCCGCAGGTTCCCCAGCGACCATCACCACTACCCCCGACTCTACACAGTCTCCCTCCGTTGCTACTTATCCGGAAGACGACATGCTCCTGGACACGCAGGCCTCAACACTTCATCCAACACCAGTGTCCTCACCACAGCCGGGACTGAAGCGATCACAGCAGAAAATCAAAGCCCCTGACAGACTCGATCTCTAATTCAACCCGTCCACTTCACCCCCGCCGGACTCTTTTTTAACAGGGGGTGAATGTGGTAAACCACTGTATTATATTGTACTTACTGTTCTTACTTATTGTACTTACTGTTCTTACTGTTTGTTACATGTCTGGATTTGTCCCTGCTGGCTCCGCCCCTCGGGCTCAAGTATAAAGGTGGCTAACCTCCAGCCCTGCCCTTATTCTGGGACCGGCTGCCAGCAGGTATCTTTTAGCTGATTAAAGCCACAGTTTACTCTTCCGACTCTCGTCTGTCGTCATTGATGGCACATCACAAGCTTTCCCCAAAATTCTCATTGACTCCAGTTTTGCTGGTGCTCCTTGATGCCATACTCGTCAAACGCTGCCTTGATATCAAGACATAGACTGCTGCTCCAACAAGCCACAACTTTAATATTATTAATTGCCTTTTCAAATCACTTTGTGGCCTGACAGCCTGAGATCAGTGTAATCTGCTCCAGCTCTACATATCTCCAAGATATCAGTGCCCCCTAATTCTGGCAACTTGAATTTTTCAGATTTTCCTAGTCTATCTCTGGTGGCCATGACTTCAGGTGGTGAGGCCCAAAGCCCAAGGGTTTTCCTTCCTCAACCTCGCCACCTCTCTCTCTCCTCCAATGCCTCCTATGCCAATATTTCCTTTTGTGATGTGCTGTCATCATTGTTTGGATAATGGATCCTGTGAAGCCCCTCGGGATATTTTGCTTCATTCAAGATGCCAAACAAATCCAAGTTACTGGTGGAAGAATTCTGCTCCAATTCGATTCTGCTACGACACAGAGATACATTCCGTATGTTCCGGACAAAGATAGGGGGCGAGTTAATTTTCAAAACATCTGGCTGTGAACCACTTGGAGGCTGTTCCTGTTTACCTTCTACTGGCCAACAACAGCGATGGAGGCCCAGAGCAGGTCTATCTTCTCAGGTAAGGTTATGTCATTGAGCCTTTTTTCCATTCATTACGACAGGATGTGGCCTTCACTGGCTAGGCCAGCATTTGATGCCATCCCTCATGCCCTAAATATATGAGGGGAGCAGATATTTAAAAATAATGCAAACTAAACCAAAGCAGGCAGGAAGTATACGTTAAAATAATTGGATCACACACCAGTTCCCTTTGTTGTGGGAAGCAAAGAAGATTCATGTGGTGAGCTACGTATGGCTATTGTATATACTCACTGTTGTTCTATAATTACTATTGTCACCGACATCCACTATTGTACATACTTACTGTTGTTGCTGTTACTGTTGCTGTTGAATTGTTGTGTTGATGCTGCTGTTGGCCCCGCCTGTGGCTCCGCCCCTCTGAGGAGGTATATAACCGGCCAATCTGAGACAGGCTCTCAGTGCGGGAGAAGCTACAGGTTGGCACACATCTAGTTGATTAAAACCACTGTTCTTTGGTACAAACTGTCTCGACTGAATTGATGGTCATCAATTTAATCAACTAGTTTGTTTTCACAATGGACGCCGCTCTGAAACCTGATCGTCTTGAACTCGACCCGCAGGCAGCTGAAGCTACGGCTATCTTCGAGCATTGGCTCAGTTGCTTCGAGGCCTACCTCGACTCCACAGCCGCCGTGGTCTCCCCGGTACTCAAACAGCGTCTCCTCAACGCCCGGGTGAGCCACAGGATTTTTCGGCAAATCAGGGACGCGGCCTCGTACACGGAGGCAATGGAGCTGCTCAAAGGACAGTTTGTGAGGCCAGTGAACGAGGTACTCGCTCGACACGTCCTGACCACGCGCCGTCAGCGCCAGGGTGAGTCGCTGGCTGAATATCTGCGCGAACTGAGGGTACTCGTCCGGAGTTGTAACTGCCAGTCGGTCACGGCAGTACAGCACGCAGAGCTGATGATCCGAGACACCTATGTGGCAGGAGTCAGGTCCAGCTACATCCGGCAATGGCTTCTCGAGAAAGGGTCCCTCGACCTCGAGGAGACGGTGAAAATAGCTACCTCGCTGGAAGTGGCCTTCCAGAGCATGGAGGCCTTTCCATCCGACCACGCGGCATCCTCGGGGCGTCGGAGGCGCAGCCATCGCCCAACCCGGGCGTGCCCCTTACCTGCGCCGTGCGGCAGCCAGCCAGCTCCAGAGGGCCGTATTGTTACTTCTGCGGGCAGGGCCAGCACCCCAGGCAGCGTTGCCCAGCTCGAAACGCGACCTGCAACGAGTGTGGCAAGAAAGGGCACTTTGCTAAGGTATGCCTGGCCCGACCTAAAGTCCAAAAATCAAAAGCCTGCCAGGCCCGGCCTGAGGCTCACAGACCCCGCAGCGTGGCATCGTAGGGCCCGCCCTCTTCTGACGCGTCGTCCGCCTCGTGCGACCAGTGGGGGCAGCCATCTTGGTCGGCATCTTCGATGACGCCCGCCACGTGCGACCGGTGGGGGCCGCCATTTTGGCCAACATCCTCGACGACGCCCGCCACGTGCGACCGGTGGGGGCCGCCATTTTGGCCGACATCCTCGACGCCGCCCACCACATGCGTCTCATCGTGGCCGCCATGTTGGAACCATCCCGCGACAGCCGCTACCGGTCATCCGCAACTCAGCTCGATTCAGCTCGACCAGTCCCGGCCATATCACCTTCAAAACCCCATGATGACCGTCCAACTCAGTGGACAGGAGACGTCCTGCCTCGTCGACTCCGGGAGCACAGATAGCTTTGTTCACCCGGATATGGTAAGGCGCTGCTCCCTCCGGGTCCTCCCCGTCTCACAAACCATCTCCCTTGCTTCCGGATCACATTCCGTGCAGATCCGGGGTATTGCATCGCTAACCTTGCGATACAGGGCGTCGCGTATGCCGATTTCAAGCTTTACGTCCTCCCCCAATTCTGCTACTAGGTTTAGACTTTCAATGCAACCTCCGAAGCCTGACCTTAACGTTCGGGGGACCCTTGCCCCCTCTCACCATCTGCAGCCTCACGACCCTGAAGGTTGCCCCTCCCTCGCTCTTCGCGAAGCTCACCCCAGACTGTAAGCCCGTCGCCACCCGGAGCAGACGGTACAGTGCTCAAGACAAGGCCTTCATCAGGTCAGAGGTCCAGCGGATCCTGAGGGAAGGGATCATTGAGGCCAGTAACAGCCCCTGGAGAGCACAAGTGGTGGTCGTCAGGACCGGGGAGAAGAACCTGATGGTAGTCGACTACAGTCAGACGATCAACCGGTTCACGCAGCTCGATGCGTACTCCCTGCCCCGCATATCTGACATGGTCAATCAGATTGCGCATTACCGAGTCTTTTCCACGGTAGACTTGAAGTCCGCGTACCACCAGCTCCCTATCCGCCCAGAGGACCGCCAATACACTGTCTTTGAGGCAGACGGCCGCCTCTTCCATTTCCTCAGGGTTCCCTTCGGCGTCTCCAATGGGGTTTCGGTCTTCCAACGAACGATGGACCGAATGGTCGACCAGTACGGGCTGCGGGCCATGTTCCTGTACTTGGATAATGTCACCATCTGCGGCCATAACCTGCAGGACCACGACGCCAATCTTAGAAAATTCCTCCGCACCGCCCAACTCCTTAACTTGACGTACAATAAGGAGAAATGCGTTTCCCGCACAACCCGGCTAGCCATCCTCGGCTATGTCGTGGAAAACGGAGTCCTAGGACTTGACCCCAACCGCATGCGTCCCCTCCTGCAGCTCCCCTTTCCCCACTGCCCCAAGGCCCTGAAGAGATGCCTGGGGTTCTTTTCTTACTATGTCCAGTGGGTCTCCAATTACGCGGACAAGGCCCGCCCACTTATTAAGTCCACTACTTTTTCCCTGACAGCTGAGGCTCGCCTGGCCTTCAACCGTATCAGAACCGACATTGCCCATGCCACGATGCACGCTGTGGACAAATCCATCCCGTTCCAAGTGGAGATCGATGCGTCAGACTTTGCCTTGGCAGCCACTCTTCACCAGGCAGGGAGGCCTGTCGCCTTTTTCTCCCGTACCCTCCATGCCTCTGAGATTCGACACTCCTCTGTCGAAAAGGAGGCGCAAGCCATTGTAGAGGCTGTGCGACACTGGAGACATTACCTGGCCGGCAGGAGATTCACTCTCCTCACAGACCAACGGTCAGTTGCCTTCATGTTTAACACACAGTGGGGCAAAATTAAGAACGACAAGATTTTGCGGTGGAGGATTGAGCTCTCCACCTATAACTACAAGATCTTGTATCGTCCTGGGAAGACCAATGAACCCCCAGATGCCCTGTCCCGCGGTATCTGCGCCAATGTGCAAGCGGACCGGTTACGGGCTATCCACAACGACCTCTGTCATCCGGGGGTCACCCGGCTTCTCCACTTCATCAAGGTCCGCAACCTGCCCTACTCCACCGAGGAGGTCAGGGCCATGACCAGGGACTGCCAAATCTGCTCAGAGTGCAAACCGCACTTCTATCGGCCAGACAAGGCCCACCTGGTGACGGCCTCCCGCCCCTTCGAACGCCTCAGCGTCGATTTCAAAGGGCCCCTTCCCTCCACTGACTGTAACGTGTACTTTCTCAACGTTGTTGACGAGTACTCCCGTTTCCCCTTTGCCATCCCATGCCCCAACATGACCTCTGCCACTGTCATCAAGGCCCTACACAGCAGCTTCACCTTGTTCGGTTTCCCTAGCTACATACATAGTGATCGGGGCGCCTCTTTTATGAGTGATGAGCTGCGTCAGTACCTGCTCAGTAAGGGCATCGCCTCGAGCAGGACTACCGGCTACAACCCCCGGGGAAACGGGCAGGTGGAGAGGGAGAATGCTACGGTCTGGAAAGCCGTTCTTCTGGCCCTTTTCTAGAAGTCTCCCAGTCTCCCGCTGGCAGGAGGTCCTCCCCGATGCGCTCCACTCCATCCGATCACTCTTGTGTACTGCAACTAATGAGACTCCTCACGACCGGCTATTTGTCTTTCCCAGGATGTCAATCTCCGAGGTCTCACTTCCGTCCTGGCTAACAACACTTGGGCCTGTCCTCCTCCGGAAGCACATGAGGAGCCACAAGGCCAACCCCCTGGTCGAGAAGGTCCAACTCCTCCACGCGAACCCTCATGTCTACGTGGCACACCGCGACGGACGGAGGACATAGTCTCCCTCCGGGACCTGTCTCCCGCAGGTACCCCCGCGCCCACCATCACCGCGCCCCTTCCGTCTACCTCCCCATCTACACCAACATCCCTCCCTGGGTCCATTAGCTCCGCCCCTGCGCCGTCGCCCTGTCCAGGACCCTGTTGTGAGGACGACATGCTCCCGGACCCGAAGGTCTCGACATCTGTGCCCACACTGCTGCCGGGGCTGTGGTGTTCGCAGCGGATGATACAGGCTCCTGTGAGACTTAACCTATGAGCCCGCTTCACCCCGCCAGACTTTTTTTTCTTAACAAGGGGTGAATGTGGTGAGCCACGTATGGCTATTGTATATACTCACTGCTGTTACTACTGTCATCGACATCCACTATTGTATATACTTACTGTTGTTGCTGTTACTGTTGCTGTTGAATTGTTGTGTTGATGCTGCTGTTGGCCCCGCCTGTGGCTCCGCCCCTCTGAGGAGGTATATAACCGGCCGATGTGAGACAGGCTTTCAGTGCGGGAGAAGCTACAGGTTGCCACACAGCTAGTTGATTAAAGCCACTGTTCTTTGGTACAAACTGTCATAGAATTCATAGAATGTACAGTGCAGAAGGAGGCCATTCGGCCCATCGAGTCTGCACCGGCTCTTGGAAAGAGCACCCTACCCAAGGTCAACACCTTCACCCTATCCCCATAACCCAGTAACCCCACCCAACACTAAGGGCAATTTTGGACACTAAGGACAATTTATCATGGCCAATCCACCTAAACTGCACATCTTTGGACTGTGGGAGGAAACCGGAGCACCCGGAGGAAACCCACGCACACACGGGGAGGATGTGCAGACTCCGCACAGATAGTGACCCAAGCCGGGAATCGAACCTGGGACCCTGGAGCTGTGAAGCAATTGTGCTATCCACAAGGCTACCGTGCTGCCCCCTGTCTCGACTGAATTGATGGTCATCAGTTCAAATTTCCAAAAACAACTAAACTCACTTCAGGGCGATGCCAAGGTAAGCCCAGGTACTTCCCTCTGAGGAGCGAGGTGATCAGATAGTCACTTTTTAAACAAGGGCCAGATTTCTCCGGCCGTTGGGATTCTCTGTACCCGCCGGCAGCGCATCCCCACCCGCGGCTTTCCCGGCGACGTGGGCTGGTTTCAATGGAAAATCCCGTTGACAAGCGGCGGGAAGATAGAATCTCGCCGCCAGCGAACGGCGCGCACTGGGGAATGAGAAAATCCAGCCCGAGCTTTTCAAACCATTCTGCAAAAATTGAGCATTAAAGCAGATGTTACTGAATCCTAAGAGTAAATGCTCCAGAAACAGCTGGTTAATGAAAACGTACAGTGCAGAAGTTGTTATTCTTACAGATTATGTACACTCAGAAATATATATCAATGAGCAATGCTTTTAGTACATGTGGTTCAATAATTTTTTTTTTTACACATTTGTAACATTTAATCTAAAAATCCACATCAATTCCATTGCATCAGTTGTTCCCGAACTGAAACTGGATCAGTTGAGGGGTCCAGCAGATTGACAGGCCAGAACTTGACAAAAATCACAGCATTGTACCTCTGGAGAGCTCCACTTCCCCTCATCAAACAGGTCACCGAGAACGAACACGACATCTGGTTCGAAAAACCACAAAGCAGTTTGAAAAGCCCGTTCCATTTGCCACTCCCTGGAGAGAAACAGACCAGCACAAATGTCAGGCATTATTGCTGACGCCATTGCACAGGCACGTCACACAATTTGTCACCTCATCCCGTCACATTTCTTTTTTTTTTTAGAAATATTTTTATTCAAATTTTTACATATTTTCAACAAACCCTCCCCCTTACAGAAAAAAGAAAAACAAAGAACACATAAGTAAACATCTAACAACTACATCACGAATTCCCCCAATATACAAACCCCCCATTAAGCAATAATAAACACAGTAGAAAACACAAAGTACACCCCCCCCCTCTGGGTTGCTGCAGCTGCTGACCACCTCCTAACAGTAGAAAGTCTAGGAACGGTTGCCACCGCCTGAAGAACCCTTGCGCAGACCCTCTCAAGGCAAATTTTACCCTCTCCAATTTAATGAACCCCGCCATGTCGCTGATCCAGGCTTCCACGCTTGGGGGCCTCACATCCTTCCACTGGAGCAGAATCCTCCGCCGGGCTACCAGGGACGCAAAGGCCAGAATACCGGCCTCTTTCGCCTCCTGCACTCCCGGCTCGTCCGATACCCCAAATAGTGCTAGCCCCCAGCTCGGCTTAACCTGGGTGTTCACCACCTTAGACATCGTCCTCGCAATACCCCTCCAGAACCCATCCAGCACCGGGCACACCCAGAACATATGGGTATGATTTGCTGGGCTCCCCGAGCACCTCCCACACCTGTCTTCCACCCCAAAGAACCTGCTCAGCCTCGCCCCTGTGAATAACCTTAAATTGTATCAGGCTAAGCCTGGCGCAAGAGAAGGAAGAATTAGCCCTACCCAGGGCGTCCGCCCACGTACCCTCGTCTATCTCCTCCCCAATCGCCTCCTTCCATTTACCCTTTAGCTCCTCCACCGAGGTCTCCTCCTCCTCCTGCATCTCCTGGTAGATCGCCGAGACCCTGCCCTCTCCAACCCCCCCCCCCCCCCCAAAGAGCACCCTATCCTGGATCCTGAGTGTTGGAAGCAGCGGGAACTCCCTCACCTGCCGTCTTACAAACGCCCTTACCTGCATGTACCTGAAGGCATATCCGGGGGGAAGCCTAAATTTTTCCTCCAGCGCCCCAAGGCTCGCAAACGTCCCATCTAAAAACAGGTCACCCATCCTTCTAATTCCTGCCCTGTGCAAGCTCAGGAACCCTCCATCCATTCTCCCCGGGACGAACCGATGATTCTCCCGGATCGGGGACCAAACCGAAGCCTCTACCTCACCCCTGTGGCGCCACCACTGCCCCCAAATTTTCAAAGTCACCGCTACCACCGGACTCGTGGTGTACCTAGTCGGCGGGAGCGGTGCTGTCGCCAGTGCTCCCAGACTCGTGCCCACACAGGACGCCATCTCCAGCCTCTTCCACGCTGCCCCCTCCGCCTCCATTACCCACTTGCGTATCATCGCCACATTGGCAGCCCAGTAATAACCACACAAATTAGGTAACGCTAACCCTCCTCTGTCCCTACTCCGCTCTAGAAACACCCTTCTCACCCTCGGGGTCTTTTTCACCCACACGAATCCCATGATGCTCCTACTGACCGGCTTAAAAAAGGCCTTAGGGATCAGGATGGGGAGGCACTGGAATATAAAAAGGAACCTCGGGAGCACTGTCATCTTCATCGACTGTACACTACCCGCCAAGGAGAGTGGCAGCATATCCCACCTTTTAAACTCCTCCTCCATCTGCTCCACCAGCCTCGTCAAGTTGAGCTTGTGTAGGGCCCCCCAGCTCCTGGCAACCTGGATCCCCAGATACCGAAAACTCCTTTCCACCCTCTTCAATGGAAGCTCGTCTATCCCCCTTCCCTGGTCCCCTGGGCGTACCATGAAGAGCTCACTCTTCCCCACGTTAAGCTTATACCCGGAAAAGTCCCCGAACTCCCTGAGGATCCGCATCACCTCCGGCATCTCCCCCACTGGGTCTGCCACATACAGTAACAGGTCATCGGCATACAGCGACACCCGGTGCTCCTCCCCCCCCCCCCCCGGACCAGCCCCCTCCAGTTCCTGGATTCCCTTAGAGCCATAGCCAAAGGCTCAAATGCCAATGCAAATAGCAAGGGGGATAGAGGGCACCCCTGCCTCATCCCCCGGTACAGCCGAAAGTATTCCGACCTCCTCCAATTCGTGGCCACACTCACCATCGGGGCTTCGTAAAGTAGCCTAACCCAACTAATGAACCCCTCCCCGAACCCAAACCTCCTCAACACTTCCCAGAGGTACCCCACTCCGCCCTATCGAAGGCCTTCTCCGCGTCCATCGCCACCACTATCTCCACCTCCCCCTCCACTGTAGGCATCATGATTACGTTAAGGAACCTCCGCACATTGGTATTCAGCTGCCTTCCCTTAACAAAACCCGTTTGGTCCTCGTGAATCACCCCCGGGACACAGTCCTCAATTCTGGTAGCCAACACCTTCGCTAACAGCGTCGCGTCCACGTTGAAGAAAGAGATTGGCCTATATGACCCACACTGTAACGGGTCCTTGTCACACTTCAAGATCAGCGAGATCAGCGCCCTGGACATCGTCGGGGGTAGGGCCCCCCCCTCCCGCGCCTCATTGAAAGTCCTCACTAATAGAGGGCCCAGCAGGTCCATGTACTTCCTGTAAAATTCCACCGGGAACCCATCTAGCCCCGGTGCCTTCCCCGCCTGCATACTCCCCAGCCCCTTAGTCAGCTCCTCCAGCCCTACCGGTGCCCCAAGCCCAGCCACCTGCTCCTCCTCCACCCTCGGGAACCTCAGCCGATCCAAAAATCGACGCATCCCCCCCCTCCTCCGTCGGGGGCTCAGACCTATACAGCCCCTCATAAAAGTCTCTAAATACCCCATTTATTCCCACCGCACTCCGCACCATGTTCCCCCCTTTATCCCTAACTCCCCCAATCTCCCTCGCTGCCTCCCGCTTCCGAAGCTGGTGTGCCAACATCCGGCTAGCCTTCTCCCCGTACTCATACACCGCCCCTTGCGCTTTCCTCCACTGCACCTCTGCCTTCTTGGTGGCCAACAGGTCAAACTCGGCCTGGAGGCTTTGTCACTCCTTGAGTAGTCCCTCCTCGGGGACCTCTGCATACCTCCTATCCGCCCTTAAAATCTCCCCCACCAATCTCTCCCTCTCTCTCCTCTCCTTCTTCTCCTTGTGGGCCCTAGTGGAGATTAGCTCTCCCCTAATCACCGCCTTCAGTGCCTCCCAGACCACCCCCACCTGCACCTCCCCATTATCGTTAGCCTCTAGATAGCTTTCAATACACACCCGGATCCGCCCGCTCACCTCCTCATCCGCCAGCAAGCCCACATCCAGGCACCACAGCGGGCGCTGGTCCCTCTCCTCCCCTAGCTCCAGCTCCATCCAATGCAGGGCATGGTCTGAGATGGCTATGGCCGAATACTCCGTGCCCTCCACCCTCGGAATTAGTGCCCTGCTCATAACGAAGAAGTCTATCCGGGAGTAGGCTTTATGGACGTGGGGGAAAAAAGAAAATTCCCTGGCCCCCGGCCTGACAAACCTCCATGGGTCCACTCCTCGCATCTGGTCCATAAACCCCCTCAGCACCTTGGCCGCCGCCGGCCTCTTACCCGTCCTGGACCTGGAGCGGTCCAATGCTGGATCCAGTACCGTGTTGAAGTCCCCCCCCCTTATCAAGCTCCCTGCCTCAGGTCCGGAATCCAGCCCAACATGCGCCGCATAAATCCGGCATCGTCCCAATTCGGGGCATATACATTCACTAATACCACCCGTACCCCCTGCAGCTTACCACTCACCATCACATACCTACCTCCATTGTCTGCCACGATGCTCAGCGCCTCAAGTGACACCCGCTTCCCCACCAAAATCGCCACCCCTCGATTCTTTGCGTCCAACCCCGAGTGGAAAACCTTCCCTACCCACCCCTTTCTCAGCCTAACCTGATCTCCCACCCTCAAATGCGTCTCCTGGAGCATAACCACATCTGCCCTCAGTCCCTTCAGGTGCGTGAACACCCGAGCCCTCTTGACCGGCCCGTTTAGGCCTCTCACATTCCAAGTAATCAGCTGGAGCAGGGGGCTTCCCGCACCCCCCCCCCCCCCCTGCTGATTAGCCATCCCCTTTTCTAGGCCAGCCACGTGCCCGCGCCTCCCGCCCTCTCCATTCCCCCCAGCAGCAGACCCCCGCCCCGACTCTCTCTCCGAGCTCCAGCTCACCTTTGGCCAATGCAGCAGCAACCCATTTCGCCCCCCCCCCCCACCCCCACACCCCCCCCTCCCCCGCCCCCCAGCTAGGTCCCCCCCTAGCTGCGTTGCTCCCCCCATAGCACTCCCGTAAGTCACTTGACTCCTGCTGACCCCGGCCACTAACGCCACTCCATCAAGCCTCCAGTGTGGTAGTCTCCCCCCCCCCTCCTGTCCATCAGCGGGCGTTCCTCTCCAACAGCGCCCTTCCCCCCCCGGCCCTGCCCCATTCCTTCCCTAGCGTGGGAAAAAGCCCACGCTGTCCATCAGACCGGCCCCGCCCTCTCTGGCGCATCTCCCTTTTGCGGCCTAATCCCAGCTCCCCCACCTCGGGCCCCCCATCTCCCTTCCCCCCAACGGGGCCCCGTCCTTCCAACCACCGACGCCCACACTCTCACAAAACCCCCCCCTTTGAACCAATTCACCCTACCCCACCCAGCACCCAAGGAAACAATACAGAACAGAATAGAACATCCCCCAAAGCACAGTAACCACAGTAACCCCCCGCCACCCCACCGCCCCTCACAACCGACCCTCAGTCCGTGTCCAACTTTTCGGCCTGAATAAAGGTCCACGCCTCCTCCGGCGTCTCAAAGTAATGGTGCCGGTCCTTAAACGTGACCCACAGTCACGCCGGCTGCAGCATCCCGAATTTCACCCCCTTCCGATGCAGAGCCACCTTAGCCCGATTGTACCCGACCCTCTTCTTGGCCACCTCCACGCTCCAGTCCTGGTATATACGGACCTCTGCATTCTCCCACCTGCTGCTCCGCTCCTTCTTTGCCCGCCTTAGGGCACACTCCCTGCCCACGAAGCGGTGGAACCGCACCAGCACCGCCCGCGGCGGCTCGTTAGACTTGGGCCTCCTCACCAGGACTCGGTGAGTCCCATCCAGCTCCAGGGGCCTCGGGAAGGCACCGCGTCCATCAACGTGTTCAGCATCGTGATCACATATGTTCCTGCATCTGACCCCTCCACTCCCTCCGGGAGACCCAGAATCCGCAGATTCTTCCTCCTCGACCGTTTCTCCATGTCCTCGAACTTCTCCTGCCATTTCATATGAAGCGCCTCGTGCGCCTCCACCTTCACCGCCAGGCCCAATATCTCGTCCTCATTCTCCGAGGCCTTCTGCCGCACATCCCGGATCGCCGCCCCTTGGCCCTTCTGGGTCTCGACCAGCTTGTCGATCGAGGCCTTCATCGGCTCCAGCAGCTCTGCTTTCAATTCCTTGAAGCAGCGCTGTGGTATTATCAGGTATTACAGTACCCGAGAGGCTGAAGTTCCATTGGTTAAACCTAGGGGTTTACCATTGGCTGTATAGTACGTAGCTCTGCCCTGACAGGCGGGGTATAAGAACCGGTACCGTCCCAGCAGCCCTCATTCTGTACCTAAGCTGCTGGGGAACAGTTCTAGTCTATTAAAGCCTTCAGTTATGTTATAACCTCGTTTTAATAGTTATTGATCGTACATCAAGCGCTTGAGAAACTCCTGCTGCTCTTGCGCCCACTGCACCCACGTTGCCTGGTCTCTACCCACCGCCATCTTGGCTTTCCTCCCTCGCACTTTTCGCTGCACCAGAATTACTTTTTTCACCGCTCCACTCCTGGTCCAATCCATACAGTGCCGGGGAAATCATACTGTCACCTTCCCACACTGGGAACAGTCGAACAAATGCCGCTGGGGCCCCTCAAAAGAGCCCAAAAGTCAGTTTCTGGCGGGAGCTGCCGAATGTGCGACTTAGCTCAGCATAGCCGCAACCGGACATCCCGCCACATTCCTACATAACAACACTTCAAAGTCGCTTATTTTGTGAAGTGCACTGAGGCTTGTGAAAGTGTCAGAGTCACAGAGGTTTACAGCATGAAAACAGGGCTTTTGGCCCAACTTGTCCATGCCGCCCAGATTTTACGAGTCCCACTTGCCCGCATTTGGCCAATATCCCTCTATACCCGTCTTTTCCATATAACTGTTTAAATGCTTTTTAAAAGACAAAATTGTACCCGTCTCTACTACTGCGTCTGGCAGCTCGTTCCAGACACTCACCACCCTGTGTGTGAAAAAATCGCCCCTCTGGACCCTTTTGTATCTCTCCCCTCTCACCTTAAACCTAAGCCCTCTAGTTTTAGACTCCCCTACCTTTGGGAAAAGATGTCGACTATCTACCTTAACTATGCCCCTCATTATTTTGTAGACCTCTAGCACAGGGCTAAATCGCTGGCTTTGAAAGCAGACCAAGGCAGGTCAGCAGCATGGTTCGATTCCTGTAATAGCCTCCCCGAACAGGCGCCGGAATGTGGCGACTAGGGGCTTTTCACAGTAACTTCATTTGAAGCCTACTTGTGACAATAAGCGATTTTCATTTTCATTTTTCATTTCAAATCACCCCTAAGCCTCCAACGCTCCAAGGAAAAAAATCCCAGTCTATCCAGCCCCTCCTTATAAGTCAAACCATCAAATGTCAGTAGCATCCTCGTAAATCTTTTCTGCAATCTTTCGAGTTTAATAATATCCTTTCTATAATAGGGTCTAATGTCTTGTACAACTTCAACAAGACGTCTCAACTCCTGTATTCAATGTTCTTCTGGTGTAGGTATGTTAAACGGAAAGCCCATCTGTTGTAAGACAATTCCTTCTCCACAACTGGTCCCGACCTCCCAAGAATCTGGGGCGTCATTCTCCGACCCCCCGCCGGGTCGGAGAATCGCCGGGGGCTGCCGATAAATTGCCTGTCCCGCCGGCGTAAATTAAAGTACCTATTTACCGGCGGGACAAGGCGGCGTGGGCGGGCTCCAGGGTCCTGGGGGGGGCGCGGGGCGATCTGACCCCGGGGGGTGCCCCCACGGTGGCCTGGCCCGCGATCGGGGCCCACCGATCTGCGGGCGGGCTTGTGCCGTGGGGGCACTCTTTCCCTTCCGCCTCTGCAACGGTCTCCACCATGGCGGAGGCGGAAGAGACTCTCTCCACTGCGCATGCGCGGGAAACTGTCAGCGGCCCCTGACGCTCCCGCGCAAGCGCCGCCCCGACATGTCATTTCCCCGCCAGCTAGCGGGGCAACAAAGGCCGTTTCCGCCAGCTGGCGGGACGGAAATCCCTCCAGTGTCGGCCTAGCCCCTCAATGTTGGGGCTCGGCCCCCAAAGATGCGGAGCATTCCGCACCTTTGGGGTGGCGCGATGCCCATCTGATTGGCGCCGTTTTGGGCGCCAGTCGGCGGACATCGCGCCGTTTGGGGAGAATTTCGCCCCATAACATTGATCGTTAGGCTCTGCAGAATTATGGGGCTTAAGTTTTGATCATGTGATTGCAATAGCTGCTTTGATGTTTTGTTGCAGTTTTACTGTTCTGGTACACTGTTTCACTAAAAATTGCTTAATCTGCAGGACTGCATTCTTCACGCGAGCAGAAACAAAGTTTTGAATTTGCAGCCGACTATATTCCGAGGAAACAGTTGACACCCAAAACATTAACCCGCATTTTCTTGTCAAACACTCTTGTGTGCGTGGCATCACCTTTCGAATTGTTGTGTTTGATAACATTTATTTCAGTCTGCACGAGCGGATGTTTGCATTATCATTGGAATTCATCTTCTCATTTTGGTTGAATGTTTCAGAATATATAATACTAATTTTGTTGCTGAACATGAAGAGACGATTACAATTTTGAAATTAGGTTCGTTACAATGTATGATTTACTTTTGCGAATGTTGCCCGTTTATTTCTTAAAGACACACACATGGCATGCATTCGTCAAATCGTATTCAAAGCGAGACTAGAGAATAATCGAAGGCTTTATTAGACAAGATGTGTTCCTCAGCAGCTCGTAACACAAAATAGCTGCAGGCGGGGGTGAACACCTCTTTATACCGTCCACTGGGCGGAGCCAGCAGACAGAGATTTACCCACGTATCTCTAATACAGTAGTACCTCCAACACAGGTACCGTAATACATATAATATGGTCTACCACACAGTTACAATTTGCACACTGAATTCAAGGGTTTGGTGGAGATCACTGGTTGGCCTGGAGATTCGGTAATTTTTCTGATAACTGTTGAAAAGCTGAAAATAGAGGAGGCCCAAAGATTTAAGGGTCCAGATACATCAACCATTAAAATGTCACGGACAGGTACAGAAAATGAGCAAGTGGAATGCTAGCTTTTATAACTACGCACTAGAATATAAAAAGTTACTTCAGCTATGCAAAGCACTGGACCACTCCTGGAATACTGTGTTCAGTGGTCTGGCCACTACACCTTAGGAAGGATATATTGGGGCAGCACGGTGGCGCAGTGGTTAGCACTGGGACTACAGCGCTGAGGATGAGTTCGAATCCCAGCCCGCGGTCACTGTCCGTGTGGAGTTTGCACATTCTCCCCGTGTCTGCGTGGGTTTCACCCCCACAACCCAAAGATGTGCTGGTTAGGTGGATTGGCCACGCTAAATTGCCCCTTAATTGGAAAAAAAATAATTGGGTACTCTAAATTTTCAAAAAAAAAAGGAAGGATATATTGGCCTTGAAGGGAGTGGAACTTGGATTCACCAGTGTAATACTGGGGTTTAGAAGATTAAATTAAGAACGCAGATTGCATAGATTAGTTTGCATATGCAAATGTTTTGCAATGATGAAAAGATAGCTTCTATCAACATCTGATTGGGGTGTGTGCTGGAGGAAGGGGTCTTTCATAGAATCATAGAATTTAGAAGGAGGCTATTCGGCCGATCGAGTCTGCACCGGCACTTACAAAGAGCACCCAACTCAAACCCACGTCTATATCCTATCCCCATAACACAGTAACCCCCACTTAACCTTTTTAGACACTAAGGGCAATTTAGCATGGCCAATCCACCTAACCCGCACATCTTTGGACTGTGGGGAGGAAACCGGAGCACCTGGAGGAAACCCACGCAGACAACATGCAGACTCTGCACAGTCAGTGACCCAGCTGGGAATTGAACCTGGAACCCTGGAGCTGTGAAGCAACTGTGCTAACCACTATGCTACCGTGCTGCCCATGGTACTGCTTCTTCAAGTGCTGTATTCAAAAACTTGGGTACCACAATTTAGGAAAGATATTCGCCCAGGAGGGAATGCGGTGTAAATTTACCAAAATGATACCTGGTCTTCACAGGTTAAATTACATGGACTGATTACTCAGACTAAGGTTATATTCCGGGAAGTTAGATTGTAAGAGGCAATTTGATTGAAACATTCAAGATCTCAAGAGAAACACATGGCGGCCCGGGTCCCCCCAACAACCCAACGTACAAATTAAGGGGTCCTCGAGCTCCTCACACCCACCTCACAAGGGCAGGGTAAGGGCACCCCCAGACCTGATCACCAGCACGGGCAAGATGCCACCTGGGCACCTTAGTACTGCCAGGGTACCACCCTGCCCAGAACCCGACCACTTGGGAGACCCATTCCCCCCTCCCATCGCTTGGGCGAGCCACCCTCCCCGCCAATGCCAGTACACCTGGTCGACATTTGTGGAAACCTGTGCTAATTGGCGCTCGCTCGGGATCTCCTTGGCCATTAGATCCCGTGCCTGGGGTAACCCCGGTGCAGGCGTATTCAAGTCAGCCTAACTGCTCACTTGAACATGAAAATCTGCATATTACAACGTTTCACGAGATCTCGTTCGATCTCAAGTTGGCCGCGACAAGGCCATTAAATCACACCCACTGTTTTCTGATTGGAAAGTCCAGGATTAGAGGACTACTTTGGAGTTAGACCACATTCAGGAGTGAGGTTTGGAAGCACTTTTATACGTTAAAGTAGAAGAAATTTGGAACAACTGGCAATTAGTATTCGGACAATTCTTAAATCATCAATCTGAGACTGAAAGATATTTGACAACCAGAAGAATTAAAGGAAAATTAGGAGAAGGCATGTACGTGGAGTTGGTTCACAGGGGTCCAGATTTCCCGAGTATGGGTAACATCGGATTTCTACTCCACTCGAAAAGTCAATGCTGCCCCACATTTCCTCTGGGACCTGCCAAGTCAGCTTTTCCAGAAATTGAGAGCATAGCATCCCTAGGGAGAGCTCCAAAATGGACTAGCATCAGAGTTAAGAAAGGACACACACCCTTTTCATTGCACCACCTGCCATAAGGTGGACTCACACTATTACTTAAGGAGTCAGTTGCTGCAGTAAGGAGGGATGATATCTAGGAAGGGTCTTCAAAGGAGACTTTGTGAGTAGAAATTCCAAATAAAAAGGGGGCAGTCACATTGCTGGGAATGTATTATAATCGCCAGAGGGCAACAGAGGAGCAGATATGTAGACAATTTACTGAGTTGTGTAAAAACACTAGAGTAACTATATTAGGGGATTTCAACTTCCCCAACATTAATTGGGATATTCATAATGTAAAGGGCTTAGAGGGGGTGGATTTCTTGAAATGTATTCAGGAGAGCTTTTTATGTCAATATGTAGAAGGTCCAACAAGGGACAGCACAGTGCTGGATCTAATTTTGGAGGACAATGCTGAACAGTTGTTCGAGGTGTCAGTGGGGGAGCATTATGGTGATAGCGATCACAGCACAGTACAATTTAAGTTTGTTCCAGAAAAGGAAAAAGATAGTCTGCAAAAAATGGTTTGGGATTGGGAGAAGACTGGTTTTATTAGAATAAGGCAGGATCTGCCCAAAGTAGACCGGGAACAGCTTCTTGTAGAAAAATCTACATCAGAGCGGACGGGGGCGTTTAAAAAGGAAATGGGGAGAATACAGGCCCAACATGTTCCCTTTAGGGTAAAATGGAGGATCAACAAGCCCAGAGAACTCTGGATATCCAGAAATATTCAGGACTGGAGAAGAAAGAAAAGAGAGGCTTTTGGCAGGTACAAAGGGAGCAAATCAGCAGAGGCCTTAGTGGAGTATCGAAAGTCCAGAAGGGAGCTTAAGAAAGCAATTTGGTGAGCAAAGAGGAGCATGAAAAAGCACTGTTGGGTAGAGTTTGGGGGAATCCCAATATATTCTCTAAGTATACCAAGGGAAAGAGAATAACCAGGGAATGAGTAGGCCCAGGAGGGCAATCAGTGCATGGAGCCGGAGGGCATTGGTAGGGTGTTAACAAATATTTCATATCTCTCTTCACTCAGGAGGAGGACGTAGATGCAGAATTTGGGGAGAGGGACTATGAGGTTCTTGAACAGTTTGACATAGGGAATGAAGAGGTTTTGGCAGGCTTAAAAGTGGACAAATCCCCAGGTCCACTTTTATATGGATTTCAGCAAAGCCTTTGACAAGATCCCACATGGTAGACTGAAAAGGTAAATGCACATGGGATACAGGGTAACTTGGCAAATTGGATTCAAACTGGCTTAGTGATAGGAGACAGAAGATTGTGTGATTGAAGTGTCCAGTGCCGTACCACAGGAATCAGTGCTAGGCCCCTTATAGTTTGGGATATAAAACAATATAGATGAAAATGTGGGGGGAATGATAAGTAAGTTTGCAGCTGACACAAAGATTGACAGGGTGGTTAATAATCAGGAAGAAGGTCTTAGGTTGCAGAAGATATAGACGGGTTGGTTAAATGGGCAGATCAGTAGCAGACAGAACCTAACCCTGAAAAGAGTGAGATGATGCACTTTGGAAGGAGTAACAAGACAAGGGAGCACTCAATGGATGGCAGGACACGAGGAGGCTCAGAGGAACATAGGGATCTTGGGGTGCTTGTCCACAGATCCCTGAAGGGCAGGTAATAGAGTAGTTAAGCAGGCATGCAGGACATAGGTCGTGGCATAGGTTATAAGAGCAGGGACGTTATGTTGGAGCTGTACAGGACTTTGGTTCGGCCACAGCTGGAGTAATATGTTCTGTTATGGTCACCTCACTATAGGAAGGATGTGATTGCGCTGGTGAGGGTGCAGAGAAGGTTCACCAGGATGTTGCCTGGGCTGGAACATTTGAGCTATGAAGAGAGGCTGGATTGACTTAAGTTGTTTTTGTTGGAGCAAAGAAGGCAGAGAGGGGTCCTGATTGAGGTGTTTTTGATTATGAGGGGCAAGGACAGGATAGATAAGTAGCTGTTCCCCTTAGTTAAAAGGTCAATAACGAGGGGGCTTAAATTTAAGGTGAGGGGCAGGAGGTTCAGAAGAGATTTGAGGAAAACAAATTTTCCCCCAGAGGGTGGTGGGCGTCTGGAATGCATTGCCCGTGAGAGTAGAAGAAGTTGGAAACTTCACAACCTTTCAAAAGTACATGGATGAACACTTGAAATGGCATAACATTCAAGGCCAAGTGCTGGAAAGTAGGATTAGTGCAGATTTAGTGTAGTTTGGTCGCAGCAGACCTGATGTACTGTCTGACTCTATGACTATGAGGTAAGTTTAAATGTCCAATTTCAATGTTACTGAATGAGTGAGTGGGTGAATGTTAGAGAATGGGTAGGGTGGGCTAAGTGAGTGGGTGGATAGCGTGGGTGGGGTAAATGGGCAAGGCAAGGTGGGCGAGGCAGGAGAGGTGGGTAAATGGATGTGGTGGGAATCAGGTGCGGGTGGTCTAATGGTAGTCGGCTAGTCAAGTCGGAGGGGGGAGACGTGCATCCTGTGTAAATAATTGGGTGATTGGTTGTGGAGTTACGCAGATATTAGATTAGGTTTTAATCTGTCTAACATATCCTGGGTAATTATCCAGGTACGTACAACAGAACTGTCCAAAGTCCCCACCTCTTAACTCAGTGAAGGAGATATTTGCAAAGGGTCCCAGGAAGCAAGAGAATCTTCCATCACAGGCCCCTCCCAGGAAATGCACATATAAATCAGCTCGTCAGGACATACACTGGGGCCTGACACACTTCTCAATAATACACCCAGTCACTGGCGATACAAAGGCCGAAAGATCTTAGCCCGTTCGTTAATGGTGGTACAATCCTGAGGACCTAAATGGTCCATTGTCATTCCTGTAAGCCTTATTCTCTGGTTCATCAGACAGCACAGCGGTTAGCACTGCTGCCTCACAGTGCTAGGGAGCCGGGTTCAATTAGGACCTTGGGTGACTGTCTGTGTGGAGTTTGCAGGTTCTCCCCGTGTCTGCGTGGGTTTCCTCCAGGTGCTCCGGTTTTCTCCCACCACCCAAAGATGTGCAGGTTAGGTGAAACAAAATTGTCTCTTAGTGTCCAAAGATGTCCAGGTCAGGTCATGATCAATGCGTTGGGTTAGCAAGTTAGGGCGGGGATTGGACCTAGGTAGGGTGCTATTTCAGAGGGTCAGTGGAGACTCAATGGGCCGAATGGCCTCCTTCTGCACTGTAGGGATTCTATGGAATTTCAAAACGTATGATAATTTACATATGACTTTCCCAGCTGTAAGTTAACAAATCAACATTTACAGTAAATACTTCACTGTTATTCAAAGCAGCCTTTTATTTTGCTTTATACACATGCACAGGGTCACAGTAAATTGAAGGTTTGAAAATTCAAGTTTCGACAGCATAGCATTGTGCAGTCCAGTACTGAGGGACTGCAGCATTGTCAGAGCTACTGGGCCAGATTTGCCATTCCTGAGACTAGTGTTGATGCTGGGGCAGGATTCGTGGACTTCTGTGAGAACAAAACTGGTGCTGCACCTGGACTAATTCACCAACCGTTAAGGGACTAGCACCGGCACCACACGGAACACGATCGATTCCAGTGAGAATCGGTGCCGGATTCGCCGGGTTCGGGATTGATACTCGGGAGGCTGACAAGCTGCAGCCGCATATACCCACTTCGTTCCCACACACACCATTCCAGCCAACAAGATGGCAGCAAGGAGAGCGACGGCCCGTTTCACCGATGCTGAGCTGGCGATCCTGCTAGATACCGTGGAGGAGAGGCAGAAGACCCTGTACCCCGGGGTGGGAAGAAGGCTGCCAGCTGGCGCCGTTCACTGTGCCTGGTCACAGGTGGCAGAGGTCGTGAGCAACGCTGCCAGGACCGGCCAGCAGTGCTGTAAAAAACCACACAACCTCCTCAGGGAGGCCAGGATGAGTAGGCAGCACTGTGCCCCTCAACCAACCCCCGTCCCACACACCCGTGATCCCCCACACCCCTCACACCCACCTGGAGGGCTGCCGAACCCCCACCCTGCACCACATGCCGGTACTCACTGGCACGTTTGTGAAGACTGGCCTGTCATCTGCAGGTAGGGGGACATGCATCCCGTAGATCACCCCTGGACCCGGGCATCTCGGTGTTGGCGATGAACCCTGCTGCCCAGGCATCCTGTTGGGCTCGGTTCATATTGAAGTGGATGTATTGTGCCAACCAGCCATATAGGGCCTCCGTGACAGCACGGACGCACCTGTGCACCGGCGGTTTGCACTGCGGACCCTGCCCCCGCAAGTCCCCCTCCCTCACCTCTGAACCCATGGCCCCTTCAGTATGCGGCACCGTGGGGCCTCTGGCCCTGGCGCCCGTCCCTGCTGCAAGAGGTATCGTCAGCTGCTGCTGCCTTTGCCAGTTGTATGTTCCGTGGCCACCCCTGTAGGGGCTACTATGGGTATTGCCCTTGGGTGGGCAGAATGATGCCCCACCAGGGGTGGTGGCCAGTTGGGGGTGGGTTGGGGTGGTATGGTGTGGGGGTGATGGGTGTGCTGCAGGGGTGTGGGGCGGAGGGTGGGGGGGGGGGTGAAATGCAGGGGTGGTGGGGTGAGGGCACCCATACGGCTGGTGCCACTCTGCAGAACCAGGGGCAGTAGTAGGTGGTTATTGCGCAGCAGGCAGTCCGTGCTTGGGCACCCTTGTTTCGTGAGGGGTCATCCCAGCCCCACGGCCCGTCCCCAGGTCGCCCTGTCACCCCACCCCCCAGCCAGCTCGGCCAGTGTTCGTCCCGGCAGCCCTCGGTCACGCCTCTCCATGTCCTACCTCCTCTCTCTCCCTCATCAGCCACGGGACATTTCCCCATCTTTAAAAGCACCTCGCTTTCAGGAATTCCCCCGGTGGAGGTGGAGAATCATGGAGGCCCCAGAGAATACCGGGTCAGGCCCACTAACGATAGGCCAACGGTGTTTACTGTACGTGTGGAGTGGAACACATTGGTGGCGCTATCAAGGCACCGGAGTATCGTGATTCGTCGTGAACCCAGCATCGCCCATGATTTCGGCATCAAAACCATTTCTCCGCCCAATTGTCTTTCCCAATTTTGGCGTCAGCTGGCGGAGAATCCTGCCCACTGGGCGGGATTCTCTGACCCTCCGCGCCGGAGTCGCGCCCGGCGTGACGGTGGAGAATAGCCGTTCACACTGGAAATCCGGTGCGACGCCGCTTCTGCGATTTTCCGCGGACCCGCCAGTCCCGCGTGCGCGGTCGACGCGGCACCGGTTGGGGGTCATTGGAACAGGCCCCAGCAGCGATTCGCCGCGGTCAACCGGCCGAACTCCCCCTGGCGTGGTTTACATGTGGTACCACCCGGCGGGAGCGGGACATCACGATCTGGGAGGGACATACCTTCCTCCGCGCGGGCCCATTGTGTGGCTCCGCCATGTTGGCGGTGCCCGCGCCGAAGTGGGGTGCCATGCGCATGCACGGACCGCTTGTGGTCGCCATGCACATGCACGGACCCGCATGAGCAGCCGCATGGTCTGTTTAGCAGGGCCCCGCCGGCAGCCAGAGCTGCTGGACGCACGCCAGGGCTCTGCTAGCCTGGGAAACGGAGAATCACCCCGGACCTTCGAGGAAAAAATCCGGAGTGATTCTCGCCCGTTTTCCGGCGGGCATGGGGACTTAGTCCCCAGAAGGGAGAATCCTGCCCACTACCTTTCAGATGACTTTACTTGAGGCCCACTCTGCCCTCTCGGGTAGATGATCCCATGACACTATTTTGAAGACGAGCGAGGAAGTTATCCTCGGTGTCCTGGCCAATATTTATCCCTCAAATCAACATCATTAAAACTATCTGGTCATTATCACATTGCTGTTTGTGGGAGCCTGCCATGTCCGATTGGCTGTCATGTCTCCTCCATCATAACAGTGACTACATTCCAAAGTGTTTTGGAGCATCTTGAGGTTGTGACAGGCTCTATAAAAGTCTCTTCAACATTAAATATAAAATGCCATACACTGGTAGAATACAGCCACTTACTATGCAAGCTGGTTTCTATGTGTGACGCCAGTGGTATATAATGTGAGTCTTTGCCTGTGAGGCCTATTAACTGAGCTTCAAATCTCATGCAGTAGCTGATGAAAGTAAGGAAAGACCAGGGTTGAAGCAAGTTAACCCGTAGATCTCCTGCAAACTATTAATCAGGATGGCGTCATTAGATACCTACACATGGTCAGGGAATATTATTGGATTAAAATGGGTAATACATTTAAATTATTGATCTTTGCTGTGAGCAACATTGTGTCGGAGGCATTGCTGCCAAGACCCACAGAGTGTCTTTACCGCTCCGTGCTGTAGGTGGCCCATTATAAGTGCATTGTTTGAATGGTGCTCTCCAGATTGGATACTTGGGCGATGAACCTACAGTTCCAATCTCAGCTGGTTAAACAGGCAATGGGGGAAAGTGTTGAACCCATTAAACTGGTCGAATGTGATATGGAAAACTTACCTCGCCTGTCACCAAGTTTTTTCTCGTGGTCTGCAACCACCAAAATAGTGAAGCAATGATTGTTGTGTTCTGTGAGCCCACCGTTGTAATGATGTACACAGAATATCTAGTTGTTTAACTATAAAGATGATTTATTAACAAACACATGGAAAGATAACACAGGAACTATAATACAGACAAAGGCTACTAAATGAATTAAGTGAATTCGCTGGGAACTACTCTAAGTGCGACTATCCTCTCGTACGTCCTACTACCAACTGGCGGGTGTCTCCAGTCATGTGATGGATGCCTGATGCCACCTGCTGGTCAGAGGTCATACCCATGCTATGTGCACTGATATACAACTATATACATTTATGTAACATGCATATCACCACATCCCCCTTCCTTTGGACGTATTAATATTTACAAATATGACTGTGCTTTAAGCAACCCGATACGCATGGTAACTTTAAACATACACTGTACACAGTTTATTACAAGTTTAATCTGTCAGGCTTATGGCGTAATCTGGTTGATCTCCTGAGTGATGGCTGAATCGGCGATCGTGTACCACCTCATTTGTTGATATTGCTGCTCGTTCTGTATTCACTGCTGCGGATGCTTCTCTGATCACTGGCTCTATTAGGTGGTCTGTGTCCTCTTCAGGTTTGGGATTACACACCAGCTTTTCTGTTGGACTTGGCAAGAAAGGCTGTTTCAATAGCGCTCTTTGGTTCCTTCGCAAGACTGAACCATCCTCAGTCTAAACCAGAAACGAATGTGGAGCTGCCTATTGCAAAAACTTTGCCACTCTTGATCATCCATTGCCATTGGCATCCTCGACGGTATCACCTGGATGCAGTGGCTGGAGCTTCCTTGTGGATCAAACATTAGATCTCTTTCTACCTCCTCTTTAGAAAAGGCAATTTCCGATCCAGTCGTCGATCTACAGGAGGAGCTGCCACGGAGGGCAGAGTCGGCAGGGTCTGTTCATGAGCATCTCTGCTGGCGACAGTCGATTGACAAGTGGCGCCGAAGGGTAGCTTAGAAGCACCAAATAGATGTCTTCCTTACTATCAATGGCCTTTTTATAGCAGCTGTTTTACAATTTGCATACTCTTTTCCGCCTGCCCGTCCGATTGGGGATATAGAGGACTAGAGGTGATGTGCCTAAAATCATAGTGACGGGCAAATTCAGTCCAGTCATGATTTTTGAAACAAGACCCAATTTCCGACATAATAATGCTTGGTATGCCATGTTGGGCAAAAATCACTTTGACATGTTTTATGACACACCGAGCAGTTGAGTTCGGCAACAGTGCTACCTCCGGCTTGTTTGAGAAGTAGGCAATAACTACACGGTACTCTCTCCCATTGAAGTGGAACAGGTCCATGCCCACTTTCTGCCACAGGCGTGCGATAATTTCACCCACATGCATCGGCGCTTTACTTTGCTTACAGAGGAATTTCTGACATGTGTCAAAGTGGTCTACCATGCCTGAAATGTCTTGGGTGATGCCTGGCCAATCGATCCCTGGCCCTGCGCTTGCACGTCTCAATGCCAAGGTGCCCTTCATGGAGTTTCTGGAGCATGAGCGGCCCCAAGGTATGGGGAATCACAATCCTGCGCTGTCGCAGAAGAAGGCCATTTGCCTCACTGAATTCTGGCCCCACATTGTAGTAATCCGAGCAGGAACCCTTAGGTCATCCCTCTCAGAGACATTTGATTACTTTTGTAGGACTATGTCCTTGGCTGCTTCTGCCTTTATTAGGCATGACTTCTCATCGGAGACTGGAAGCAACGCAGCGACAAAATTGACATGTAGTTGCACATCCTCAGCAACCAGGTGTACCTCCTTGATGCTCGTGGCTCGAGAAAGCGTGAGCTTCATCATGTGCTGGATTCTCGGGGATATGTGGCACAAAGTTTTCTGCACAATGGATACAAGTGGCCTGTGTCAGTCTCCATCAGAAACGTCGGCAGCCCATACACAAAATCATGGAATTTTTCCAAACCGTGACGAACCCAAGGCATTCATTTTCAATCTGTGCATACCTGCGCTCCGTTTCGGACATCGCTCTAGATGCGTATGCCACTGGCAGCCAGCTGTCGTCTGCACCCTGCTGCAGCAATACAGCTCCAAGGCCATCCTGGGACACATCGGATCAAAGAACGTAAGGATTGGTGCTGTCATCAGCGAGATACGCAAAGCTTGCCACTTCTCGTATTTGGGAGACCATTGAAATACACCGTCCTTTTTTATCGAGTCTTGTAGTTGGGAAGTTTTGGAGGCCAGGTTGGGAATAAACTTGCCAACAAAGTTGATCTTCCCTGGAATATGTTTTTGCCTGTGGGACGTGACATCGTCAGAATGGCCGTTATCTTTTGGTTATCCAGCTGCACACCTTGAGTCAAGAGCCTGTACCCTAAAAAGGTGATGCATCAACCCCGATTTGACATTCTGTTTTATTGAGCTTGAAGCCATTTTTTGTGACCCATTGTAGAACTCTGAGAAGCTTTTCATCACGCTTCTCTCATGTGGACCTCCATTAAAACGCCTGGTAATCCTTCCACTACGTGTTTCATAGCACGATGGAAAATTTCAGACGCTGAAATTATACCTAACTGCAGCCTCCGGAAGCAGTCGAGCCTGAACGGTATGTTAAACGTGTATACGTGCATACAACTTGCTGAAACATGTTGCTCCAGCCACCTCGCACACTGTTTTCTCCCTCTTCGGGATAGGGTAAAGCTCCCTTTTAATGTTCAGGTTGAGGTCCTTAGAATCAGCTTAGAACTGAGCCTGCCTGTGACCGGTACAACAATGAATGCGGCCCCGCAGGTCAGCTGCCTTTATACTTCCTGTAAGGGGTGGAGCCATGGGCGAGCCCGTACATGCCCCGACATATCCCCCTGTGGGTGAAGCCGTACAATGGCCATAGGTGGAGCCCACAGGATTAAACACATAACGTAACACGATACAGCAGTAACATGATATCACAGTGCACTAGTGAATTAACAGTAGTTCCATTCACCACATTCACCCCCTGTTTAAAAAATGAAGTCCGGCGGGGGTGACGGGTTTACAGATTCAGTCGGTCTGATGCCCGGATCGTACATTGCGACCACCGAAGCACTGGTGTTGCAGCCGTTTCGGGTGGCTGTAGAGCTGGGCCCGGAGAAGGCACAGGCGTGGACTCCTGGAGCGGCTCTTCCGGAGCTTCATTCCTGTGGAACGGTGCGGCGGGTGGGAGGGTGCGCGAGAACCATATTGGGGTAGGGGCGCTGAACATGGGAGGTTGGATAGGGGTAGGGGCGCTGAACATGGGAGGTTGGACGGGACCTAGTGTGGGGGATGCAGTAGTGGGAGTGGTGTTGGAGCCTGCGGGCGCCAGGTCCCAGAGGGAGACGGTATCCTGCCGGCCATTGGGGTGTCTGATCTACGCATAGTGTGGGTTGGAGTACAGGATCTGGACCCTCTCTACCAGGGGGTCGGTCTTATGGCTCCGAACATGTTTTCGGAGGAGGACTGGACCCGGTGTCATCAGCCAGGACGGAAGCGAGGCCCCTGAGGTAGCTCCCCTAGGGAAAACAAACAAGCGGTCATGAGGGATCTGGTTTGTGGCCATGCAAAGGAGGGACCTAATAGAGTGGAGTGCATCGGGGAGGACCTCCTGCCAGTGAGAAACCGGGAGATTCCTGGACCGTAGGGTCAGTAGGACGGTCTTCCAGACCGTCGCGTTCTCCCTCTCCACCTGCCCGTTTCCCCTGGGGTTATAGCTGGTAGTCCTGCTTGAGGTGATGCTCTTACTGAGCAGGTACTGACGCAGTTCGTCGCTCATGAACGACGATCCCCTGTTGCTGTGGACATAGCTGGGGTAACCGAACAGGGTGAAGACACTGTGCGTGGCTTTGATGACTGTGGGAGTGGTCATATCGGGGCAGGGAATGGCGAACGGAAAACGGGAGAACTCGTCTATGATGTTCAGGAAGTACGTGTTGCGATTATTGGAGGGGAGGGGCCCTTTGAAATCGATACTAAGGCGTTCAAATGGCCGGGACGCCTTTACCAAGTGGGCCTTATCTGGTCGATAGAAGTGCGGTTTACACTCCGCACAGATTTGGCAGTCTCTGGTTACAGCTTTGACCTCCTCGATGGAGTAGGGCAGGTTGCGGAACTTGATGTAGTAGGTGATGAGGGTAAACCTCCTACCAGTGAGGTAGTGCCTCCAGTGCCGTACGGCTTCCACGATGGCTTGGGCTTCTTTTTCGACCGAGGAGTGTCAGATTTCAGAGGTGGTGAGGGTGCGGGAAAAGAACTCGACCGGTCTGCCTGCTTGGTTGAGAGTGGCGGCGAGAGCGACCTCTGAGGCATCGCTCTCCACCTGGAAGGGGGCGGACTCGTCCACCGCGCGCATTGCAGCTTTGGCGATGTCCGCCTTGATGCAGTTGAAGGCCTGGCGAGCCTCAGCTGCCAGTGGAAAAATGGTGGCCTTAAATAGTGGGCGGGCTTTGTCTGCATACTGGGGAACCCACTGGACGTAATAGGAGAAAAATCCAAGGCACCTCTTCAGGGCCTTGGGGCAGTGAGGGAGAGGGAATTGGAGGAGGGGGCGCATACGGTCAGGGTCGGGCCCTAGGACCCCGTTTTCCACAACGTAGCCGAGGATGGCTAGCCTGGTTGTGCGGAAAACGCATTTCTCCTTGTTGTAGGTGAGGTTGAGTTTTTGGGCGGTTTGGAGAAATCAGTGGAGGTTGGCGTCGTGGTCCTGCTGATCATGGCCGCAGATGGTTACATTTGTTGCTAACTATTGGTTGGCTCTTAAATCGTAATTTGCTCTGTTTGTTTAACCTTTGCTCTAGAGTCGCCAGGTATCTTTATGATACCGCCACGAGGTTCAAGTTCAAGTAATGATCAATAACTCAACACACCAATTAGTAAGATTCAAATCAAAACACATTTATTATACACAGTAAGTCACTACTCATGCATAAACTCTACTTTCTAGACTATTCCTATCACTAAAAGGCCTATACTTAGCTTCGGACTGGCCCACCAGGTCAGCGGAACAAATGGCCTTTCGTTCAGGTCCTGAGTCTGCAGGATTCAAAAGCTGGTATGGACTTGTAGCTAGGAGCGCCTATCTCATAGCGAGCGTTGACTGGAGACTTACTTGGTTGATGTGGCTGCTTGGACAGGTCACTCTCACGGGTTGATTCAAGTTGCTGAGTGACCCTGCCAAAGGAGGACGATTTGAACTTGGGGCTTTACTTTATAGTCCCCAGGGGCTTCCCGCCCTTCGGGCGGACCCCATACCTGGTTCCAAATGATTGGACTGCGTTCCGATCATTTGGATCGATTTCTCCAATACTGGAGTTGTTCCCTGATTGCTGGGCGGTCCCTAAATGTCCATTGGCCTTCCTTTGTCTTGGCTACTGCTGGCGCCGAGGAGTCTGGCTTGGCTTTATTCACCTTAAGTGTTGCGATTGTGCCTTGGAATTGCTCATTACTATGCAGATTGCTGCTGGTTTCAGTGCTGTCTGGTTTTCGCAAATTTCAATACACATGATTTCTGCACTTGCTCAATTTTGCCTGTGTTGGCTGAATTTCCCTTCAGTCTTTGTGGTTCTCCATTTTAAGTCGGGAAGTGGCCAACCCAGGTGGCTACACATTGTCCAAGTACAGAAACGTGGCCCGCAGCCCGTACTGGTCCACCATTCGGTCCATTGCTCGTTGGAACACCGAAACCCCGTTTGTGACGCCAAAGGGGGACCCGGAGGAAATGGAAAAGGCGGCCATCTGCCTCAAACGCCGTGTAGTGGCGGTCCTCCGGGTGGATTGGGAGCTGGTGATCTGCAGACTTCAGGTCTACTGTAGAGAACACGCGGTAGTGCACAATCTGATTTACCATGTCTGCAATCCGGGGAAGGGGGTACGCACCGAGTTGTGTAAAGCGGTTAATGGTCTGGCTGCAATCAACCACCATCCGGAACTTTTCCCCGGTCTTGACGACCACCACCTGAGCTCTCCAGGGGCTATTGCTGGCTTCTATGACCCCTTCCCGCAAGAGACGCTGGACCTCGGACCTAATGAACGTCCTGTCCTGCATACTATACCGCCTGCTTCTGGTGGCTATTGGCTTACAATCAGCAGTGAGGTTCGCAAAGAGGGGGGGTGGGTCGATTTTTAGGGTCACGTGGCTGCATATGGTGAGCTGGGGCAGGGGCCCCCGAATTTAAGAGTTAGGCTCCTGAGGTTGCACTGAAAATCGAGTCCTAAGAGGAGAGGAGCGCAGAGGTCTGGGAGCACATATAGTTTAAAATTAGCGTACTCAGCGCCCTGGATCGCTAGGGTTGCAGTAGTGCACCCTTGGATTTGCACCGAGTGCGACCCAGAGGCGAGGGAGATAGTTTGTCGCGTCGGGAATATTGGGAGCGAACAACGTCTTACCATGTCCGGGTGAATGAAGCTCTCTGTGCTCCCAGAGTCGAAAAGGCAAGGTGTCACGTAGCCGTTTACCCGGACGGCCATCATGGAGCTCCGGAGGTGGTTTGGTCGCGACTGGTCCAGGGTGACCGTGCTGAGGTGGGGGTAGCCGGCGGCGTGATCGGAGGTGCTGGGGCGGCCCCGCGATGGCTGCTGTCCATGTCGTTCGTACATCTCGGGCGGTGTAGCAGATGGCGGCCAAGATGGCCGGTGAGGACGATGTAGTCCAAGAAGGCCGGCCCCCATGGATCGCACGTGGCCGGCCGCGTGGGGGAGGATGGCGGCCCCCATGAGTCGCACGTGTTGTGGGAAGGCAGAGTCAGCAGACACGCTGCCACTTTGCGGGGTCTGCGGGCCTGTGGATCGGTTCTGTGAGTTCGAGTTTTTCCACCTGGCCAGGCAGACCTTGGCGAAGTGTCCTTTTCGCCCGCAGTTACGGGCCGGGCGGTGCTGGCGGGGGTGTTGGGACTGGTCGCAAAAATAGCAGGGCAGCCCCCCATGATGGGCGGGCGGCCGCGTGGCACAAGCCTGGGGTAGTCTCTGGTCGGGGGCCCACGAGGGGGTCGCGTGGTCGGCGGGGAACGCAATAAGGCTCTGAAACTCGACCACCAGAGAGGTAGCTAGTGTTACCATGTCCTCCAGGTCCTGGGCCCCTTTTTCAAGCAGGCGCTGTCTTACATAGTTCGATTGGACCCCCGCCTCGTAAACATCTTGGATAGCGAGCCCTGTATGCTGAGGGGCCATAACGGCCTGGTAGTTACAGTTGCGCGCGAGGGCATTGAGGTCGCGTGGGTAGTCATCTAGCGACTCCCCGGGGCGCTGGCGGCGAGTGGTGAAGATGTGTCGCGTGTAGACCTCGTTCACGGGCCGTACATATATGCGTTCGAGTAGTGCGATGGGGGAGGGTGGGAGCCCCACCCTGTACGAGCTAGACCGAGCTCATCGGTCATTAAGGCCGAAGCCCAAAGTGAACGAGCCGCCAAGGGCAGTAATTATCTGCTTCCATAAGTTTTGCATGGAGAAGGTATTAAGCTGGGCGAAGCAGAAGCGTGAGGTGCTGTGGGATGGTACTGCGGTTCGGATCTACCAGGACTGGACGGTGGAGTTGGCAAAAAGACGAGCGGCGTTTGGGCGAGTGAAGGCGGCTTTGTACAAGAAGGGGGTGCGATTTGGTGTGGTGTACCCAGCGGAGTTGAGAGTAACATATAAAGCCAAAGACTTTTATTTTGAGCCAGTGGAGGCGGCTGAGGCATTCATGAGGGCAGAAGGCTTGGGACAGACGTGAAGAGCGGAACTGGAAGAGAGACTCTGGACTGTGTTTGAGCGGCTGGAAAACGTACAAATGTTACAACTTTCTTTTTACTGATTTGTATTGAAATTTACTTCTCTTTGCATTGTTACAGAGTTCAAGTTAATGGCGTTCTGTGTTGCGACGGTTAAATGTTATGTTAGTGAATTGTCGGGGTTGGATTGTTGGGTTTGTTTTGGTGTTTCTTTCTCTGAGACTGGGTGGAAGGGGGCGAGAGGTCTTGGCGGGGGGGAGCCACCCGCGCCAGCTAACTAAAGTCAGTTAGTGAATGGGGGTGAGGTGAGAGGAGGACTGCGGACGTTGGAGCCTGGATAGCAGGCTTCAATGGGCCTACGAGGCGAGCAACAGGGGGTGGAGGGGTGGATGTTGGGGGATGTTTTTGTTGGGGGGGGTTCTTGGGAGGGGGGGGAAGGGGTTCGATGTTAACAATGGACAGGGGCGGGTCAGGCTTATGGGGCAGAGCCCGGTGGTATGGTGATGGTGGATAAGAAAGGTGTGGGGGGTGGGGTGAGAAACCCCCAGTAAGGATAATCACGTGGAACGTGAGAGTGCAAGAGGTCCGGTCAAGAGGTCAAGGGTGCTTGCACATCGTAAAAGTTTGAAAGCCGATGTAGCAATGCTGCAGGAGACTCACTTGAGGGTGAAGGATCAGGTGAGACTTAAAAAGGGCTGGGTTAGCCAAGTGTTTCACTCCGAATTTGATGGAAGGGCTCGAGGGGTAGCGGTGCTGGTCAGCAAAAGGGTACGCTTCCAGATGGAGAAGGTGGTGGCAGATCAGGGGGGTAGATATGTGATTGTGACAGGGGCGCTGGAGGGGAGATTAGTGGCGCTGTTAAGTGTATACGGTCCCAATTGGGACGATGTGGGATTTGCGAGGAAGGTGTTTGGGGCTATTCCCGACTTGGACACGCATGAGCTGATTGTGGGGGGGGACTGGAACTACAGGGCTACATTAGAAGGAGCAATAGTGGAGCAGGAGCCAAGGTTGGACAGATCACGGCCGCGCTCGCTGGTCCCATCAGGGGGGGGGCGAAGGCGCTGGCTGGGCTAATGGTGGAAATGGGAGGGGTGGACCCTTGGAGGTTCCTGCACCCAAGGGAACGGGAGTACTCGTTTTTCTCAGCGGTCCATAAGGTATATTCGCGGATCGACTTTTTTGTGGTGGGGAAGGCTTTGCTGGCTGGAGTCAAGGGGTCGGAATACTCTGCAATTGCAGTGTCAGATCACGCTCCACATTGGGTGGATATGGTGCTGGAGAAGGGGGCAGCGCAGAGACCGGGATTGAAACTGGATGAGGGGCTTTTGGGGAACCAAGTGTTCTGTGAGAAAATTGAAAAGGTAGTTAAGGAGTATGTAGGTTTCAATTGTACGGGTGAGGTGTCGAAGGCAGTCGTCTGGGAGGCTCTAAAGGCGGTGGTGAGGGGGGAGGTAATTTTGTTTCAGGCTAGGGTGGATAGATAAAGAGGAGAGGTTGGAGCGGCAGAGGGTAATAGATGAGATGTTGGAGGTAGATAGGAGGTATGCAGAGGATGGGGACCCGGCGAAGATGGAAAAGAGGAAGGAACTACAGGCGAGCTTCGACTGTCCACCAGGAAGGCGGTGCACCAACTGAGATGAGCAAGAGGTGAAGTTTATGAACATGGAGCTCCTCCGGAGGGAGGCACGGCAAGGGAAATTCTTCAGGTGAAGGATAGGGCAGGGAAGTTGGTGGTGGCCCCAGTGCTGATTAACAAGGTTTTTGAGGAGTTTTATGAGAGGTTGTACAAGTCAGAGCCACTCGGGGGAGACCGTGAGATGCAGGAATTTCTAGATGGGTTGGAGTACCCGAGGCTAGGGGAGGGGGACAGGGCTACATTAGAAGGAGCAATAGTGGAGCAGGAGATAAAGGATGCGATTGGGAGGATGCAGTCGGGGAAGGTGGCAGGGCCGGATGGGTTTCCGGTGGAATATTATAAAAAATTCAAGGATAGGTTGGCACCCCTGATGGTGGGGATGTTTGAGGAGGCGATAGAGAAGGGGGTGTTGCCGCAAACCTTGGGGCAGGCATCGATTTCACTGTTGCTAAAAAAGATAAGGATCCGACGGAATGTGTGTCGTATCGGCCCATGTCACTTCTGAATGTGGACATAAAAGTGTTGGCGAAGGTACTGGCGGGTAGGCTGGAGGAGTGCCTCCCGAAGGTGATAGGGGAGGATCAGACGGGGTTCGTGAAAGGGAGGCAGCTGTTTTCGAACATTAGGAGGGTTTTGAACGTCGTTATGGCACCGGCGGAAGGGAAGGAAACAGAGGTAGTTGTGGCATTGGACGCCGAGAAGGCGTTTGACCGGGTAGAATGGGGGTACCTGATGGCAGTGCTGGAGCGGTTTGGGATTGGACCAAGATTTGTGAACTGGGTAAAGCTATTATATAAGGAGCCGAAGGCGCGTGTCCGCACAAATAATATCAGTTTGTGATACTTTTCTCTCCACCGTGGGACGAGACAGGGATGTCCTACGTCCCCCCTGCTGTTTGCACTTGCGATTGAGCCGTTGGCCATCGCATTGAGAAGTTTGGGAGCATGGAAAGGAATAGTGCGGTGGAGGACAGAGCATAGGGTGTCCTTATATGCCGACGACTTGCTGCTGTATGTGTCGTAGCCGAGTGCGTCGATAGGAGGAATATTGGAGCTACTGCGGGTATTTGGGTCTTTCGCGGGGTACAAGTTGAACCTGGACAAGAGTGAGTATTTTGTGATGTCTCGGCCGGGGGTGCGGGGGCTGCCATTCCGTAGAGCAGGGACTCATTTTAGGTGTCTGGGGGTGCAGGTTGCCCGGGTGTGGGGGAGGCTTCGCAGGTACAACATCACTAGTTTGGTGGGGAGAGTGAAAGCCGATCTTGCAAGGTGGGATGGCCTTCCTCTGTCACTGGCGGGTCGGGTACAGGCGGTTAAAATGAATGTGTTGCCGCGATTTCTGTTTATTTTTCAATGCCTACCGATTTTCCTGCCAAAGGCTTTTTTCAGGGAGATTGGGGGAAGGATTACCTCGTTCATATAGGGAGGGAAGGTGGCCAGAGTGAGAAAGGCACTGCTACAGAGGGGAAGGCAGGCAGGGTGATTGGGTCTTCCGAACCTGATGTACTACTACTGGGCAGCGAATGTGAAGAAGGTGCGGAGCTGGGTCAGAGGGGTTGATTCTCAGTGGGTCAGAATGGAGGAGAGTTTGTGCAGGGGGTCGGGGCTGAAAGCACTAGCAACAGCGCCGCTCCCGATAGCTCCGGGGAAATACTCAGAGAGTCCGGTAATAATAGCTCCATTGAAAATCTGGAGGCAGTTTCGCCAACACTTCGGGTTGGGTTTAGGGTCAAGGGAAATGCCGATTCAGGGGAACCACAGATTTGAGCCAGGGAGGTGGGATGGAAGTTTTCGGAAATGGGAAGAGAAGGGGATTAAAACGCTAAAAGATTTGTTTCTTCGGGGTCGGTTTGCAGGATTGAGGGAGCTGGAAGCGAAGTATGGGCTAGAGCAGGGAGAAGTGTTTAGGTACATGCAGGTTCGGGATTTTGCCAGGAAGGAGATACAGAGCTTCCCAGTGGAACCGGCCTCCACATTGCTGGAGGAGGTGTTGACGACAAGGGGACTGGAGAAGGGGGCAGTGTCAGCGGTGTACGAAGCTATTTTGGAAGAGGATAAGGCACCACTGGATGGGATCAAAGCAAAGTGGGAGGAAGAGCTGGGAGAGGTTATAGAGGAGGGGTCTGGTGTGAGGTGCTCCGGAGAGTGAATGCCTCCACCTCATGTGCGAGGTTGGGGCTGATACAGCTGAAGGTGGTATATAGAGCGCACCTCACGAGGGCGAGGATGAGCCGATTTTTTGAAGTAGAGGATGCTTGTGAGCGTCGCGGGGGGGGCTCGCTAATCACGTTCATATGTTTTGGTCCTGTCCAAAGCTAGTGGAGTACTGGAAGGAGGTGTTTAGGGTAATTTCCAAGGTGGTGCGTGTGAAACTGGACCCGTGTCCCCAGGAGGCCATATTCGGGGTGTCGGATCAGCCAGGGTTGGAAACGGGAGCGGAGGCAGATATCATAGCCTTCGCCTCGTTGATCGCCCGAAGGCGGATCCTGCTGGGATGGAGAGCAGCCTCTCCACCCAGTGCCCTGGCGTGGCGGGGGGACCTGTTGGAATACTTGACCCTTGAGAAGGTTAAGTTCGAACTGAGGGGAAGCTCGGAGGGGTTCTACAAGTCATGGGCACTATTTATTATGCACTTTCAAGAACTGGATAACATCGAACATTAGTTTGGGGGGGGGCGGGAGGGGGGGGGGAAGGGGGGCTGTGTAGACTAAGGGTGACTACGGGTAATCCCTGATTCCTTTTTGTCATTTGTTTATGAAAACATGCGGGCTGATGTTTGGGGGTTGGTGGGCGGATGGGATCGTTGTTATTGTGGGGATTGACATATCTTGCTGATTATTGTTTATTGTTGATGGGTGTAAACGTGGGAGAAAATGTGAAAGAGGAGAATAAAACATTTTTTTTTAAATGGCCGTCCGCACGGAGGCCACGTTTCTTTTTCGACTGCGTCACAGTGCTTATGGCGCCGGCGTCTTTTTTGAGATTGGCGCCACAATGTTTCAAGCTGAGCATACTGATCTGCAAAGCAGGCAGCTCACTTGCCTGGCAAATCTTGATCGCATTTCTAATTTCAGGTCATCTTCCCGCAACAATCTCTCTCGGAGTTTATCATTTGATATTCCAAACACTATCTGGTCGCGGATCATCAATGATTTTCGATTGTCGAAATTGCAGGACTGGGCCTTCAACGTCGTCAGTTATACAGCTATCAAAACGCGTACGAAATATATAACGTTCAAATATTTCATTTTTCTTCGGAGAGCAATGCCGATCGATGTACTTTATCACCTCGTTGTAGCTCTTGCTTTCCTCCTCGTCATCAAGAGCGAAGATATTGTATATTTTTCCTGCTTGAGGGCCTGCTACCGTGAGGCTGTGCCTGCAGTCCAAGGGCTGAAACATAGAGTCTAAATTGCTGCTTGAAAACACGGCAATTTCCATCTACGTTACCCGACACTTGAAATTGGTGGGGTGCCTTTAAACCTTCCATCACTAACTTTACCGTTGTTTGTTGTGCTGAGTTGCAGATAGCTGTAGTTCACCAGGTCGTCGGAAGAATCTCCTCTTTTCATTCTTCAGCCTATTCCGCTTCGTCTTCTCTGTTGTTATCTTTAAATGTTCTGCACACCTGGTACCATGTTATGTTCTGTGATATGGCCGTTGTAATGATGTACACAGAACATCTAGTTGTTTAACTAGAAAGATGATTATTAACAAACACGTGGAAAGATGACACAGAAACTATAATACAGACAAAGGCTACTAAATGAATTCAGTGAATTCTCCTGGAACTATTCTAAGTGCGACTATCCTCCCATACATCTTACTAACAACTGACGGGTGTCTCCAGTCACTTGGTGGATGTCTGATGCCACCTGCTGGTTGGAGGTCATGCCCATGCTATGTGCACTGATATACAACTATATACATTTATGTGTACATGTATACCACCACAATGATGGTGTTTGATCTGTCCTCCATTCTCCTTGGTTTTGTGTTGAGGGGTTGTTGAATTGTTAACATAGACCATAAAAAAATGTCATGGCTGAGTACGAAAATTATCAAAAGGAATGCTGCCCTTTATACAAGGGAATATGAGTCACGCCTCAGCAACGAAAAGCCCTCGTTGTTTAACTTTTGATTGTTTTCTTTTTCAGGAAATGAAAGCTGAGCTACATACATAGTCTACAACAACGAGTGGAATACAATAGGAGGACCAATCGCTCCTTTATGCCAGCTTAGCATTTACTACAAGCACGTCACACCAGTGTCGAGACATGCATCTCATCGCGGCTGTTTCATCTTCATACTCTCTTCCCTTGGAGAACACAGCAAAGTAGTGGGAGAATTCACAAGCTGACTTAACATTTTGACAGGCTGCCACATGACCAGCCGCTTAGGTGCTTAGTCCAATATAGTAAGAGCACCTTCTGGGCTCCTGTAACCCATATACAGGAACCACTGGAAATCAGTGGGGAGCTCTGATCTCTATTCACTGGCACTGTCTGTTGCGAGGTACAAACCCTGCACCTTTTGTCTCAGAGGCAAAAGGTTGCTTCTTCAAAATTTCTTGGTACACACAAAGTAAGTCCATTAAAATAACTGATCCATCGCCATTTCGTTGTCATTCACCTCCAGCAGATATAGACTTTGCAAGAATCACACCTAAGGAAGGAAAATCACTAACTACCCTTTTATTTTAGAACTGAGATGAGTTTCTGCTTGGTGTGCAGTTAGGTAATTGTTCCCACGTTCTGTTGGAAATTGTGCTGGTAAAGTTTAGTAAAAATAATTTCCTTCATCACAAAAGTAAAATCCTCCAAGGAGCAATGCAATTGGGTAGTTTAAAGAAAGCGATGTTTTTTTTCCCTCTCTCAAGTAAGTATTCACAGTTGTATATAAGAGTGATGATCTGGTCCACTTTTAACATCGCTGAAAATGGATTGGGATGTAATGGTAGTGTCACTGGGCATTACCACTACATCTCCAATCCAGAGGCCCAGTTAATTCTGCGCACAGGAATGCGAATCCTACCACAGCAGCTGGTGGAGTTAAATATTTTTAAATTCATTCATGGGAGTCACCGGCTAGGCCAGCATTTATTACCCATCCCTAATTGCCCTTGAGGGGCAGTTAACAGTCCAGCACATTGCTGTGGATCTGGAGTCACATGTAGGCATTGAATTCAAATGTCACCATCTGCAGTGGTGGGATTTGAACCTGGGTCCCCGGAGCATTACTCTGGGTCCCTGGTTTACTAATCCGGTGACAATACTGTGGTGCCACTCCCTTCCTTCATTAATAAACCTGGAATATCATCAGCACATTATTTAAATGGAAAGAAATTGCAGAACTTTGAGAGTTCTGGGTGTCCTGGTACATGAAAGACAAAAAGATAATATGCAGGTACAGCAAGTGATGAAGAAGGCAAATTGAACGTTGCCGTTTACTGCTCAGAGAGTGGAATATGTATGCAGAACAATACTTTTCATTGTACCTTGGTATACGCGACAATAATTCAAATTCAAATAAAAGTAGGTCTGCTTTGTTTCAATTGCACAGGGCATCGGTGAGTCCAGATCGGGAGGATTGTGTACAGCAAAGAACATGAAGGCATTAGAAGCAGTTCAGAGGACTTTCACTCGACTGATACATGGGATGGGGGGGAATGGGTTATCGCTCGAGGAAAGGTTTCTCAGGCTGGGACCTGCATCTATTGGAGTTTAGAAGAATGAGAGGTGATCTTACTGAAACATAAGGTCCTGAGGGGACTTGATAGGGTGGACAATGAAAGGATGTTGACCCTTGGGGAGAGACGAGAATGAGGAAGCACAGTTTACAAATAAGGGGTCTCCTATTTAAGATGGGGATGAGAAGGAATTTTTCTCATAGAGGGTTTTGAGTTTTCCAAACTCAAAATATTCAATGAATATTTAAATAGATTCTTGACTAACAAGGGAGGGAAAGGTTATCAAGAGTAGGCAGAATGTGGAGTTGACGCCACATTCAGATTAACTATGATCCTGTACCAGCCTCCCCGAACAGGCGCCGGAATGTGGCGACTAGGGGCTTTTCACAGTAACTTCATTGAAGCCTACTCGTGACAATAAGCGATTTTCATTTTTCATCTTACTGAATGTGAGCAGGCCCGAGGTGACAAATGTCTTACTCGTGCTCCTAATTTATCTGTATATAGCTAGTTTCAGTAACAGTGACCATGGCAACGATTGTTGTGAAACCCGCCTGGGGCCAATGTGCTAACAATAATCTTTTACTATTGTCACAAGGCTTACATTAACACTGCAATGAAGTTACTGTGAAAAGCCCCTAGTCACCACATTCCGGCGCCTGTTCGGGTACACAGAGGGAGAATTCAGAATGTCCAATTCAGCTAGCAAGCACGTCTTTCGGGACTTGTGGGAGGAAATCTACGCAGACACAGAGAGAATGTGCAGACTCCGCACAGTCACCCAAGCGGGAATGAAACCTGGGACCCTGGCGCTGTGAAACAACAGTGCTAACCACTGTGCTACTGTGTCACTACCAGGAAGGAAATCTGCAATCCCTACCTGGTCTGGCCTAAATGTTACTCCAGGCCCATAGCAATGAGGCTGACTCAGTTAAAGAGTAAACAGGGATGGGTGATAAATGCTAACCTTTCCAGCAACCCACATGTCTAATGAAAGAGTACTTAACGATTCCGGGTGGAACCAGCTCAACAACTGGGAATTTGAAATGTCACGAGTTACATCTAAAACCCCTGGCAGTCCTGTTTACTGAGGTATTTTACAATGGTTTAGGTTTGCTGAATTAGGCCTGTTCACAAAACATTGTGAGTTTTCACCGATTTTACCCTGGTTTAGGACATCGCCTCGAAATTCTCATTTTAAGGTGCACAAGCATTAGTAGGCATACTTTTCATCATTACACTTGACTCTGCTGTTCCAACCCATTCCTGGCTGGTCACCCACAATCTACCCCCCAAGAAACGTGAGTTTACCCAAACCTCGGCTGTCCATATCCTGATTTGCAGTTAAGTGGCCGGCATGGTAGCACAGTGGTTAGCACTGTTTCTTCACAGCGCCAGGGTCCCGCGTTCGATTCCTGGTTTGGGTCACTGTCTGTGCGGACTCTGCACGTGCTCCATGAGTCCGCGTGGGTTTCCTCTGGGTGCTCCGGTTCCTTTCACAAGTCCTGAAAGATGTGCTGTTAGGTGAATTGGATATTCTGAATTCTCCCTCTGTGTACCCAAACAAGCGCCAGAGTGTGGCGACTAGGGGCTTTTCAGAGTAACTTCATTGCAGTGTTTTTGTTTCTTTTTAAATAAATTTAGAGTACCCAATTCATTTTGTCCAATTAAGGGGCAATTTAGCGTGTCCAATCCACCTACCTGCACATCTTTTGGGTTTTGGGGGCAAAACCCACACAAACACGGGAAGAATGTGCAAACTCCACACGGACAGTGACCCAGAGCCGGGATCAAACCTGGAACCTTGCGCTGTGAGCCAGCAGCACGAATCACTCCGCCACCGTGCTGCCCTCATTGCAATGTTAATGTAAGCCGGCTTGTGACAATAAAGATTATTATTATATCAAAAAAAGCCTTGTTTCCCCCCCCCCCCCCCACTAATCCTGTACTCGTTGACTTACACTGGATCCCTGTCAAGAAACATCTTGATTTTAAAACCCCCTCTATGGCCTCACCTCTCCCTATCTCTGCAATCTCCTCCAATCCCACAAAGCCTCCTATATATCTGTGTTCCTCTAACACCACCCCGCCCCCCCCCCACCCCCATGCCTCCCAGCCCAGTGTGGAAATTTAATCCCCATTTGCTATGAGGGAATATATATTCTGACCAATATTCTCTGGGTTTACATCAGTTTGCAGGTCCATTCGTTAGCAAATGGGGTCAGTTAGCTGCTTCGTGATGCAAAATGACACCAACAGCGCGGGTTCAATCCCCATACCGGCTGAGGTTATCCATGAAGGACCCGCCTTCTCGACCTTGCCCCACACCGGAGATGTGGTGACCCTCAGGTTAAGTCACCACCGGCCAGCCCTCTCTCAAGAGGGGAGAGCAGCCTATGGTCCTGGGGAACTGTGGCAAATTCCATTTCCTTGTTAACAAATTCCAATTGGATCAATTTCCCCTGGGTTGAGCCCCTCACCTGCTTCATTCACCGGGATGGCATTTCCTGAGTTAACAGCAGTTAAAACATCTGGATCTTACACGTAACCCCTTTCGTCTGGCTTCCAACAGTGCAGTGGCCATGATCCTGGGGCAGCTATTCCTGCTTGCATTAGGTTTAAAAACGAGCATTTCAAAACTAGCTTTGGACTGGAGAATTTAAAGTCCACACGTTGCTGACCATTGGCATTCTCTTCAGCAAAGGCATCCTAACTTTTGCTGTTCCCAGATCATTTTTTAAACAGAAATGAAATTTGGGCAGATTTTTGTTTTAAATCTGTGTGTGTATGTGTGTGAGAGAGAGAGAGATCTCACCTTCTCAGCTTGTCCAGCCAGTGTCCTTTCAGGGCTCCCAGCAGATGTGGATCAGCCAGGAACAAAGCTCTGAGGAGCGGCGGAGGGGGGCTGCCCTGCCCGCCCCGGCCGTGAGGAGCTCCCAGCGGAGGCCACTGGCATCCCAGCATCACCGCGTAATAGATGCCCAGCTCGCAGAACAAGGCCACCGCGCACAGCACAGCCAGCAGCCTGAGCCAGAGCCAGAGCAGCAGCTGGGGGGGCAGCCACCTCCTGAGGGGGGTTCGAGTCCAGGCGGGGCGGACACACAGCCCCAACATGCTGCATTCACCCAGCCACCCACTCACTCACTCAGCCCCCTGGCACCATCCACACTGCCCTGGCTGTGCTCCTGCTCTGCCCGCGCTGCTCCCCACTCACTCACTGCCAGCTCTCCCCCGAAATCACCCCCGTGGGGGGGGGACAAGGGCTGGAATCCCACCGCGGCAGCTCTCTGCAATGTCCATTCAAATAAAATGCAACAATCCCTGGCCAGGGCTCAGCAATCGAAGCAGCCCAATTGACTGAAAAGCAAACGAAACCAAATGAATTTCGGAGATTTAGAGGGATTTGCACCGTTTTTTTATTGCAAAAAAAAAAGAAAATAACCGTGCCCAGGATTTATTGGTGAATTTGCAGATCCCGTTATAGGGATCGCGTCGTTAGGGGTCGCAGTGACACTGGGCTCCTTCCTTTGACACGTTTTACTGCTTACATGTTTTGGGATCGCCGATCTATCAATTAAATGACCTCTTTGTCGCGTTTTATCTGAATAAAAAGCTTACACCTGCACAGATTTTGCACCAAAAATTGGTCCCCCGCCCGCCGCATTTTCCGGCGAGAAGGTCACGATTCGCCAGTCCCGCCGGCGTAGACAGCGCGCAAACTTGGTGCTGACTCCCTCATTGATGTGCCTGGAGCCACCCAGCCCAGCACCACCCAGCAGACCAGCAATAACCGAGCAGGGTGGCAGCCTGCAGCTCTTAAAGGCACCCTGTCCCTCTTAAAGGGACCGCCTCCGAGGAAACTGCTGTCCAGTGCAATGCCCCACCCCCCTTAATGGCTCCACCATTGCCAGTGCCGCAGTTGGCAACAAAGAAAATTGGTGTGGCTGGGCAGGGAGAGGGCACCCAAGCTCCGGGAAGCAACCAGGGTTTTCCAGATGGATAAAAGCAGATGACTGCGGGTGCTGGAGTCTGAAACAGCAACAGGAAATGCTGGGGAGTCTCAGCAGGTCTGACAGCACCTGTGGAGAGAGAACGGAGCCAACGTTTCGAGTCTGGGTGACTTCATCAGAGCTTTCACGATGGAGATTGGCAGGAGGAGAAAGGTTATAATTCAGCGGGGGAAAGGGGGAGGGGGTGAGGAGATCCGCAACGATCACCTAGCCAAGGGAATGGGAGCAGGTGGCAAAGGAAGGTCAATGCAAGAGACTGGTGTCGAGGAGCTGGCACTAATACCGCAAGAACTTCAATCATGTAGAAGTGGGTGATGCACGATCAATTGCACAAAGACTAAAGTTGGGTACAATTGTGGCTTTATTACAGTCAGATGCGTGGCCTCCTGCTGCAGCTGGCGAAATGGCAGGGCACTGAGGTCATGCATATTTATACAGTTCTCCGTGGGCGGAGCCAGCCGGCAGGAGCTACCGGCGAACCTGTAGTGCAGGTCCTACCTTACATCTCCTATTACACTGGTTCACCACATTCACCCCCTGTTAAAAATGAGTCTGGCGGGGGTGATGTGAAATTATATACAATTAGTGCAATTATGTAAGGTGGTAGGGAAAGAAAAGTCCATGTTGACGGTCCGAAGTCCATCAAAGGTTCAGCCAGTCCAGTGCTTTGGTGCTTCGTTGGGAGCGCAGTAACGGTGGCGGCGAAGTCGGTGCAGGTGGTGGTGGAGGTGGCACCGATGGCGGTGGTGGCGGTGCTGATGCTGGCCAGTCATCGGGGAACTCCGGGAGCGTGCAGAAGTCCTCTTTGTACTATTGTGCGGAAAAGGGGAGGGGGGTGTGCTCTGGTGGGGTCAATATTGGCGGCGCGGTGGGAGGTGGGAACGCATTGGTGGGGGGGTGTGTGTTGGGATGGAACCTGACGGTGCCAGGTCCCTGAATGAGACAGTATCTTGGCGGCCGTCGGGGAACTCAGCGTAGGCATATTGAGGGTTGGCGTGGAGCGGGTGGACCCTGTCCACCAAGGGGCCCGCCTTGTGGAGTTGAACGTGCCTACAGAGAAGGACCGGTCCTGGAGCAGCGAGCCAAGTCGGGAGTAACACCCCGGATGTGGGCTTCCTGGGGAAGGTAAAAACACGTTCATGGGGTGTGTTATTAGTGGCGGTGCACAATAGTGACCGGATGGAGTGTAGAGCATCAGGGAGGACCTCCTGCCAGCGAGAGGCTGGGAGGTTCCTGGACCGTAGGGCCAGCTGGACGGCCCTCCAAAACGTCCCATTCTCCCGTTCCACTTGCCCATTACCCCGGGGGTTGTAGCTAGTAGTCCTGCTGGAGGCTATACCCCCGCTGAGCAGGATCTGACGCAGCTCATCGCTCATGAATGAGGATCCCCTGTCACTGTGGATGTTGGCGGGGAAACCGAACAGAGCGAAGATGGTGCTGAGGGCCTTGATGACGGTGGCAGACGTCATCGGGGCATGGGATGGCGAAGGGGAATCTGGAGTACTCATCGACCACACTGAGAATGTACGTGTTACGGTCGGTGGAGGGGGGCCCTTTAAAATCCACGCTGAGGCGTTTAAAGGGGCGGGAAGCCTTCACCAGGCGCTCATGGTCTGGCCGGTAGAAGTGCGGCTTGCACTCCGCACAGACCTGGCAGTCCCTGGTGACTGTCCTTACTTCCTTGACGGAGTAGGGCAGATTGCGAGCTTTGACCAGATGGTACAATCGAGTGACCCCCGGGTGACAAAGGCTGTCGCGTAGGGCCCGGAGTTGGTCCACTTGTGCGCTGGCACATGTACCTCGGGAGAGGGCGTCTGGGGGCTCGTTGAGTTTACCGGGGCGATACAAGGTCTCGTAATTATAGGTGGAGAGCTCGATTCTCCACCACAAGATTTTATCATTTTTGATCTTGCCCCGCTGTGTGTTATTGAACATGAAGGCTACCGACCGTTGGTCTGTAAGGAGAGTGAATCTCTTACCGGCCAGGTAATGCCTCCAATGCCGCACAGCTTCAACGATAGCTTGTGCCTCCTTTTCGACGGATGAGTGTCGAATTTCAGAGGCATGAAGGGTGCGGGAAAAGAATGCCACGGGTCTGCCTGCCTGGTTTAGAGTGGCGGCAAGGGTGACGTCTGAAGCGTCGCTTTCTACTTGGAAAGGCAGTGACTCATCCACAGCGCGCATCCCAGCCTTGGCGATGTCTGCTCTGATGCGAGCGAAAGCGTGTTGTGCCTCGGCCGCGAGGGGGAATTGGATGGACTGAATGAGTGGGCGGGCCTTGTTCGCATAGTTTGGGACCCACTGAGCGTAGTAGGAAAAGAACACCAGGCAGCGTTTGAGGGCCTTGGGGCAGTGGGGGAGGGAAAGTTCCATGAGGGGGCGCATGCGGTCGGGGTCGGGCCCGAGAAGTCCGTTTTGGACTATATAGCCGAGAATGGCTAACCGGGTCGTGCTGAACACACACTTCTCTTTGTTGTTGGTCAGGTTGAGAAGAGTGGCAGTGCGGAGGAATTTATCGAGGTTGGCATCGTGGTCCTGCTGGTCATGGCCGCAGGTGGTGACATTCTCTAAGTACGGAAAGGTGGCCCGCAAACCATACTGGTCGACCATTCGGTCCATCTCTCTTTGGAAGACCGAGACCCCATTTGTGACACTGAAAGGGACCCTAAGGAAGTGGTAGAGGCGACCGTCCGCCTCGAAGGCAGTGTATGGCCAGTCCAACTTCCGGATGGGGAGCTGGTGGTAGGCGGATTTCAGGTCAATTGTTGAGAAGATCCAGTACTGCGCAATCTGATTGACCATATCAGATATGCGTGGGAGGGGGTATGCATCGAGCTGCGTGAATCGATTGATGGTCTGGCTGTAGTCCAGACCATCCTGTGTTTCTCCCCAGTTTTAACCACTACCACTTGGGCTCTCCAGGGGCTGTTGGTGGCCTCGATAATACCCTCCGAAAGCAGCCGCTGGACTTCGGACCTGATGAAGGTCTTGTCCTGGGTGCTGTACCGTCTGCTCCTAGTGGCAACGGGCTTGCAATCCACAGTTAGATTGGCAAAAAGGGAGGGGGGATCGGTCTTGAGGATCGCGAGGCTGCAAACGGTAAGGGGGGTAAGGGCCCGCCGAATTTGAGGGTGAGGCTCTGGAGGTTGCACTGGAAGTCCAGGCCCAACAGGAGTGCAGCGCAGAGATTAGGAAGGACATAGAGGTGGAAGTTACTAAATTCTACGCCCTGGACCATGAGGGTGACTGTACAAAAACTTCGGATCGGGGCAGAGTGGGATCCGGTGGCTAGGGAGATCCGTTGATTGGCAGGGTGGGCCGCGAGGGAGCAGCGCCTTACCGTATCTGGGTGAATGAAGCTTTCGGTGCTCCCGGAGTCCAGCAGGCACGAGGTCGCGTGGCCGCTGATTTTAACCGTCGTCGACGTGGTGGCCAGGTTGTGCGGCGAGATTGGTCCAGTGTCATCGAAGCGAGCTGCGGGTAGCCACCGGATGCTTCGGGTGGCGAGCGTGTGCGGTTCTGATGTTGGGAGGTCCGAGACCCTGTGGGGGACAAGATGGCAGCGTCCATGGTGTGCACATTGCGGGGTCAGGACAAGATGGTGGCGCCCATGGTGCGCACATTGCGGGGCCGGGACAAGATGGCGGCACCCATGGGCGCACGTGGCCGAAGGGGGACATGATAGCGGTGCCCATTGGTCGCACATGGACCCGGGAGGAGAAGATGGCGGCTCCCATTGTGCGTCTGGCGTGGGGGAGGGGGCGATAGTGGGCGCAATCGCAGCGACTGCGCGGGCCTGCACACAGCCACGAAGTGGCCCTTTTTACTGCAGGCTTTACAAACTGCAGCGCGGGCCGGGCAGTGTTGGCGGGGGTGCTTCTGCAGAAGTAGCAGCAGGGACCCCCGGGGTGCGCGGATCGGCGCAGGCGTATTGGGAAGGCAGGGCCCCGGCTGAGGAGGTCGGCGGCGGGGTCCAGGAGGGGTAGGAAGGAGTAGAAGGGTGGGCAGCGCGGCGGGAGGGGTACGATTGTACGTTACGGGATGCAACCGTCATGGAGAGCGCCAAGGTTTTCGTCTCCGCCAGTTCGAGCGGGCCCCTTCCAGTAATTGTTCTCGGATGCGGTCCGACGCAATCCCCGTCATGAAGGCATCGCGCATGAGGAGATTTGCGTGTTCGGCGGCCGTAACAGCCTGACAGTCACAGTCCCGGACGAGTGGAATTAGGGCCCACCAGAAGTCTTCGATGGACTCACCAGGTAGTTGCGAGCGGGTGGCGTGTACATGTCTGGCGAAGAGCGTGTTCGCCTTCCGCGCGTAGTGTTCCTTAAGGAATTCCATTGCTTTTGTTTAATCCGTGGCGTCTTGGATCAACGGGAACACGCTGGAGCTCAGTCTGGAGTACAGGGCGTTTATCTTCTGAGCCTCCGTTGGCGCGAGTTCCGCCGCGTTGATGTAGGCCTCAAAACATGCTAGCCAGTGAGTAAAGTCTTTCCTGGCTTCGGGCGAGTGCAGATCCAGCTGCAGGCGATCGGGCTTAATTCTGATATCCATTCTGTGGAAAATCTGCCGTAATAAATTGATGCACGATCAATTGCACAAAGACTAAAGTTGGGTACAACTGTGGCTTTATTACAGTCAGATGTGTGGCCCCCTGCTGCAGCTGGCGAAATGGCAGGGCACTGGAGGTCATGCATATTTATACAGTTCTCCCTGGGCGGAGCCAGCCGGCAGGAGCTACCGGCGAACCTGTAGTGCAGGTCCTACCTTACATCTCCTATTACAGTGGTTCACCACAGTGGGTAAGGCCTTATTTTGGGAGCCTACCTCCTCCTCCTCTTCCCTCTTCCCATCTCGGCAGCATCAGCTCAATTTGTCTGTCCCAGTACCAGACCCAAAGGTACTGAAGATATATGCCTGTCGCAGGCTTGATGCATCAAATTGCTCAAATCCTCTCTGGACAAATATATCAGCTCATCGAATGCACAGGACTTCCAGAAAGTTTGCCTGAGCAGAAGTAAGTCAAAATCACTTTGCCTGGAGTTAGTATCATTGAATCTTCAAATAGCGTTAGTGCAGGCGAAACATATGCAGCTGAAGGCATGTTCTGCTGAGTGATCAGCACATGTCCAGTCAAAGTTACATAAAACCTGCATGAAATCAGCTGCACTGGTATCCTGTGAGCCAGGTAGCCTGTGAGCAAGGTACCCTGTGATGCCAGGTAAAGTGTCAGCCAGGTACACTGTGAGCTAGGTACATTGTTAGCCAGGTACAGTGTAAGCCAGATACACTGTGAGCCAGGTACCCCAGTGAGCTCGGTACCCTGTGAGCTAGGTACACTGTGAGACAGCTACCACAGTGAGCCCGGTAGCCCAGTGAGCCAGGTACACTGTGAGTCAGGTTCACTGTGAGCCTGGTACACTGTGAGCCAGGTACACTGTGAGCCAGGTACACTGTGAGCCAGGTGCACTGTGAGCCAGGTACCCTGTGAGCAAGGTACCCTGTGAGCCAGGTAAAGTGTCAGCCAGATACACTGTGAGCCAGGTACACTGTGAGCCTGGTACACTGTGAGCCAGGTACATTGTGAGCCAGGTACTCTGTGAGCCAGGTACACTGTGAGCCAGGTACTCTGTGAGCCAGGTACACTGTGAGCCAGATACTCTGTGAACCAGGTACTCTGTGAGCCAGGTACTCTGTGAGCCAGGTAGTCTGTGAGCCAGGTACTCGGTGAGCCAGGTAGACTGTGAGCCAGGTACAGTGTGAGCTAGGTACACGGTGAGCTAGGTACAGTGTGAGCCAGGTACAGTGTGAGTTAGGTACACTGTGAGCCACGTATACTGTGAGGCAGGTATAGTGTGAGCAAGGAACCCTGTGAGCCAGGTACACTGTGTCCCAGGTACAGTGAGCCAGGTACACTGTGAGCCAGTTACACTGTGAGCTAGGTACACTGTGAGCCAGGTACACTGTAAGTCAGGTACCCTGTGAGCCATGTACACTGTAAGCTAGGTACATTGTGAGCCAGGTACACTGTGAGCTAGGTATACTGTGAGCCAGGGACTGTGTGAGCCAGGTACACAGTGAGCTAGGTACATTGTGAGCTAGGTACATTGTGAGCCAGGTACGCTGTGAGTAAGGTACAGCGTGAACCAGGTACACTGTGAACCAGGTACACTGTGAGCTAGGTACAATGTGAGCCAGGTACCCTGTGAGCCAGGTACACTGTGAGCCAGGTACACTGTGAGCTAGGTACAATGTGAGCCAGGTACCCTGTGAGCCAAGTACCCTGTGAGCCAGGTACACTGTGAGCCAGGTACATTGTGAGCCAGGGACACTGTGAGCCAGGTACACTGTGAGGTAGGTACAGTGTGAGCCAGGTACATTGTGAGCCAGGTACACTGTGAGCTAGGTACACTATGAGCCAGGTACATTGTGAGCCAGGTACCCATTGAGCCAGTGACACTGTGAGCCAGGTACACTGTGAGCTAGGTACAATGTGAGCCAGGTACACTGTGAGCCAGGCACACTGTGAGCCAGTGACACTGTGAGCCAGGTACACTGTGAGCTAGGTACATTGTGAGCCAGGTACACTGTGAGCCAGGTACACTGTGAGCTATGGACTGTGTGAGCCAGGTACCCATTGAGCAAGGTACACTGTGAGCCAGGCACACTGTGAGCCAGGCACACTGTGAGCCAGGCACACTGTGAGCCAGTGACACTGTGAGCCAGGTACACTGTGAGCTAGGTACATTGTGTGCCAGGTACCCATTGAGCAAGGTACACTGTGAGGCAGGCACACTGTGAGCCAGTGACACTGTGAGCCAGGTACACTGTGAGCTAGGTACACTGTGAGCCAGGTACACTGTGAGCCAGTGTCACTGTGAGCTAGGTACACTGTGAGCCAGGTACATTGTGAGCTAGGTACATTGTGAGCCAGGTACCCATTGAGCAAGGTACACTGTGAGCCTGGCACACTGTGAGCCAGTGACACTGTGAGCCAGGTACACTGTGAGCTAGGTACATTGTGAGCCAGGTACATTGTGAGCCAGGTACATTGTGAGCCAGGTACATTGTGAGCCAGGTACACCATGAGCCAGGTACATTGTGAGCTAGGTACATTGTGAGCCAGGTACCCATTGAGCAAGGTACACTGTGAGCCAGGCACACTGTGAGCCAGTGACACTGTGAGCTAGGTACATTGTGAGCCAGGTACATTGTGAGCCAGTGACACTGTGAGCTAGGTACACTATGAGCCAGGCACATTGTGAGCCAGGTACATTGTGAGCCAGGTACATTGTGAGCCAGGTACACTGTGAGCTAGGTACACTATGAGCCAGGCACATTGCGAGCCAGGTACCCATTGAGCCATGTACAGTGTAAGCCAGGTACACCATGATGCATGTACCAGTGTGCCAGGTACACTGTGAGCGAGGTATATTGTGAGCCAGGTACACTGTGAACGAGGTACACTGTGAGCCATGTACACTGTGAGCTAGGTACACTGTGAGCCAGGTACACTGTAAGTCAGGTATCCTGTGAGCCATGTACACTGTGAGCTAAGTACATTGTGAGCCAGGTACACTGTGAGCTAGGTACACTGTGAGCCAGGTACACTGTAAGTCAGGTACCCTGTGAGCCATGTACACTGTGAGCTAAGTACATTGTGAGCCAGGTACACTGCGAGCTAGGTACACTGTGAGCCAGGTACACAGTAAGTCAGGTACCCTGTGAGCCATGTACACTGTGAGCTAGGTACATTGTGAGCCAGGTACACTGTGAGCCATGGACAGTGTGAGTTAGGTACACTGTGAGCTAGGTACATTGTGAGCCAGGTACATTGTGAGCCATGGACGCTGTGAGCCAGGTACAGCGTGAGCCAGGTACTCTGTGAGCCAGGTACCCTGTGAGCCAGGTACACTGTGAGCTAGGTACACTGTAAGCCAGGTACCCTGTGAGCCAGGTACCCTGTGAGCCAGGTACACTGTGAGCTAGGTACCCTGTGAGCCAGCTACACTGTGAACCAGGTACACTGTGCGCTAGGTACACTGTAAGCCAGGTACACTGTGAGCCAGGTACATTGTGAGCCAGGCGCACTGTGAGCTAGGTACACTGTAAGCCAGGTACACCATGAGCCATGTACCCTGTGATCAAAGGTGCACTGTGAGCTAGGTACATTGTGCAGTGTGAGACAGATAATTACGAGCCATGTACAAGTGAGCGAGGAACACTGTGAGCTTGGTATATTGTGAGCCAGGTACACTGTGAACAAGGTACACTTTGAGCCATGTACACTGTGAGCCAGGTACCTCGTGAGCCAGGTACACTGTTAACCAGGTACACTGTGAGCTAGGTACACTGTGAGCCAAGTATACTGTGAGGCAGGTACAGTGTGAGCAATGAACCCTGTGAGCCAGGTACACTGTGTCCCAGGTACAGTGAGCCAGGTACCCTGTGAGCCATGTACACTGTGAGCTAGGTACATTGTGAGCCAGGTACACGGTGAGCTAGGTACATTGTGAGCCAGGTACACTGTGAGCCAGGTACGCTGTGAGCCAGGTACAGCGTGAGCCAGGTACACTGTGAACCAGGTACACAGTGAGCTAGGTACAATGTGAGCCAGGTACACTGTGAGCCAAGTACCCTGTGAGCCAGGTACACTGAAAGCCAGGTACATTGTGAGCCAGGTACACTGTGAGCCAGGTACAATATGAGCGAGGTACATTGTGAGCCAGGTACATTGTGAGCCAGGCGCACTGTGAGCTAGGTACACTGTAAGCCAGGTACACCATGAGCCATGTACCCTGTGATCAAAGGTGCACTGTGAGCTAGGTACATTGTGCAGTGTGAGACAGATAATTACGAGCCATGTACAAGTGAGCGAGGAACACTGTGAGCTTGGTATATTGTGAGCCAGGTACACTGTGAACAAGGTACACTTTGAGCCATGTACACTGTGAGCCAGGTACCTCGTGAGCCAGGTACACTGTTAACCAGGTACACTGTGAGCTAGGTACACTGTGAGCCAAGTATACTGTGAGGCAGGTACAGTGTGAGCAATGAACCCTGTGAGCCAGGTACACTGTGTCCCAGGTACAGTGAGCCAGGTACCCTGTGAGCCATGTACACTGTGAGCTAGGTACATTGTGAGCCAGGTACACGGTGAGCTAGGTACATTGTGAGCCAGGTACACTGTGAGCCAGGTACGCTGTGAGCCAGGTACAGCGTGAGCCAGGTACACTGTGAACCAGGTACACAGTGAGCTAGGTACAATGTGAGCCAGGTACACTGTGAGCCAAGTACCCTGTGAGCCAGGTACACTGAAAGCCAGGTACATTGTGAGCCAGGTACACTGTGAGCCAGGTACAATATGAGCGAGGTACATTGTGAGCCAGGTACATTGTGAGCCAGGGACTCTGTGAGCCAGGTACCCTGTGAGCTAGGTACATTGTGAGCCAGGTACATTGTGAGCCAGGTACACTGTGAGCTAGGTACACTGTGAGCCAGGTACACTGTGAGCCAGGTACATTGTGAGCCAGGTACCCATTGAGCCAGGTACACTGTGAGCCAGGCACACTGTGAGCCAGGTACACTGTGAGCTAGGTACACGGTGAGCCAGGTACATTGTGAGCCAGGTACATTGTGAGCCAGGTACACTGTGAGCTAGGTACACTATGAGCCAGGTACATTGTGAGCCAGGTACCCATTGAGCCAGGCACACTGCGAGCCAGGCACACTGTGAGCCAGGTACACTGTGAGCTAGGTACATTGTGAGCCAGGTACATTGTGAGTCAGGTACACTGTGAGCTAGGTACAGTGTGAGCAATGAACCCTGTGAGCCAGGTACACTGTGTCCCAGGTACTGTGAGCCAGGTACACTGTGAGCTAGGTACATTGTAAGCCAGGTACACTGTGAGCTAGGTACACTGTGAGCCAGGTACACTGTGTCCCAGGTACAGTGAGCCAGGTACACGGTGAGCCAGGTACACTGTGAGCTAGGTACATTGTGAGCCAGGTACACTGTGAGCTAGGTACACTGTCAGCCAGGTACACTGTAAGCCAGGTAACCTATGAGCCATGTACACTGTGAGCTGGGTACATTGTGAGTCAGGTACACTGCGAGCTCGGTACACTGTGAGCCAGGGACTGTGTGAGCCAGGTACACTGTGAGCTAGGTACATTGTGAGCCAGGTACACTGTGAGCCAGGTACAGTGTGAGCCAGGTACAGTGTGAGCCAGGTACTCTGTGAGCCAGGTACCCTGTGAGCCAGGTACACTGTGAGCTAGGTACCCCGTGAGCCAGTTACACTGTGAACCAGGTCCACTGTGAGCTAGGTACACCGTGAGCCAGGTACACTGTGAACTAGGTACACTGTGAGCCAGGTACACTGTGAGACAGGTACAGTGTGAGCCAGGTACACTGTGAGCCAGGTACACTGTGAGCTCGGTATACTGTGCGACAGTTCCAACGCGCCACAGCAAAAAACCGCACCGACCTCCTCAGAAAACAAACATGGGACACAACCGACAGAATACCCTTCGTCTTCCAGTACTTTCTCGGAGCAGAGAAACTACATCTTCTTCACAGCCTTCATCACGTCATCGATGAAGATGAACATCTTGCCAAGGTCATCCACACACCCCCACTACTTGCCTTCAAACAATCGCGTAACCTCAAACAAACCATTGTTTGCAGCAAACTACCCAGCCTTCAGAACAGTGACCATGACACCACACAACCCTGCCATGGCAATCTCTGCAAGACGTGCCAGTTCATCGATCATCGATCACCCTGTGATCAAAGGTGCACTGTGAGCCAGGTACACTGTTAACCAGTTACACTGTGAGCCCGGTACAGTGAGCCAGGTAAACTATGAGCCAGGTACTGTGAGCCAGGTACGTTGTGAGGCAGGTACACTGTGAGCTAGGTACACTGTGAGACAGGTATCCTGTGAGCCAGGTACATTGTGAGCTAGGTACATTGTGAGGCAGGTACACTGTGAGCCAGGTACGTTGTGAGCCAGGTACACTGTGAGCCAGGTACACTGTGAGCTAGGTACACTGTGAGACAGGTATCCTGTGAGCCAGGTACATTGTGAGCTAGGTACATTGTGAGGCAGGTACACTGTGAGCCAGGTACAGTGTGAGCTAGGTACATTGTGAGCCATGTACACTGTGACCAAGGTACCCTATGAGGCTCACACACTGTGAGCCATGAACACTGTGAGCCATGAACACTGAGAGCCATGTACACTGTGAGCTAGGTACATTGTGAGCCACATACCCTGTGAGCCATGAACAATGAGCCATGTACACTTTGAGCCAGGTAGAATGTGAGCCAGGTACACTGTGAGCCACATACCCTGTGAGCCATGTACATTGTGAGCAAGTACAATGTGAGCCAACTAGACTGTGAGCCAGGTAGACAGTGAGACAGGTACACTGTGAGCCAAGTGCACTGTGAGCCATATACACTGTGAGCCAATACCCTGTGAGCCAGGTAGAGTGCGAGCTCGGAACATTGTGAGCCAGTTACCCTGTGATCCAAATGCACTGTGAGCTAGGAACATTGTGAGCCAGGTGCACTGTGAGCCAGTTACAGTGTGAGCCAGGTACACTGTGAGCCAGGGACTGTGAGAGCCAGGTACACTGTAAGCCAGGTACACTCAGAGCCAGATACATTATGAGCCAGGTACACTGTGTGCCAGTACAGTGAGCCAGGTACCCTGTGAGATAGGTACACTGTGAGCCAGGTACACTGTGAGCCAGGTAGAGTGCGAGCCAGGTCCACCATGAGCCATGTACCCTGTGAGCCAGGCGCACTGTGAGCTAGGTACACTGTCAGCCAGGTACACTGTGAGCCAAGTACCCTGTGAGCTAGATACACGGAGAGCTTGGTACATTGTGAGCTAGGTACACGGTGAGCTTGGTACATTGTGAGCCAGGTACACTGTGAGCTAGGCACACTGTGAGTCATGTACAGTGTGAGCCATGTGCAGTGTGCGACAGGTAATTATGAGCCATGTACAAGTGAGCGAGGAACACTGTGAGCTTGGTATATTGTGAGCCAGGTACACTGTGAACAAGGTACACTTTGAGCCATGTACACTGTGAGCTAGGTACCCCGTGAGCCAGGTACACTGTGAACCAGGTACACTGTGAGCTAGGTACACTGTGAGCCAAGTATACTGTGAGCTAGGTACAGTGTGAGCAATGAACCCTGTGAGCCAGGTACACTGTGTCCCAGGTACAGTGAGCCAGGTACACTGTGAGCCAGGTACACTGTGAGCTAGGTACATTGTGAGCCAGGTACACTGTGAGCTAGGTACACTGTGAGCCAGGTACACTGTGTCCCAGGTACAGTGAGCCAGGTACACGGTGAGCCAGGTACACTGTGAGCTAGGTACATTGTGAGCCAAGTATACTGTGAGCTAGGTACAGTGTGAGCAATGAACCCTGTGAGCCAGGTACACTGTGTCCCAGGTACAGTGAGCCAGGTACACTGTGAGCCAGGTACACTGTGAGCTAGGTACATTGTGAGCCAGGTACACTGTGAGCTAGGTACACTGTGAGCCAGGTACACTGTGTCCCAGGTACAGTGAGCCAGGTATACGGTGAGCCAGGTACACTGTGAGCTAGGTACATTGTGAGCCAGGTACACTGTGAGCTAGGTACACTGTCAGCCAGGTACACTGTAAGCCAGGTACCCTGTGAGCCATGTACACTGTGAGCTGGGTACATTGTGAGACAGGTACACTGCGAGCTAGGTACACTGTGAGCCAGGGACTGTGTGAGCCAGGTACTCTGTGAGCCAGGTACCCTGTGAGCCAGGTACACTGTGAGCTAGGTACCCCGTGAGCCAGTTACACTGTGAACCAGGTCCACTGAGAGCTAGGTACACTGTAAGCCAGGTACACTGTGAGACAGGTACAGTGTGAGCCAGGTACACTGTGAGCCAGTTACACTGTGGCTAGGTATACTGTGCGACAGTTCCAACGCGCCACAGCAAAAAACCGCACCGACCTCCTAAGAAAACAAACATGGGACACAACCGACAGAATACCCTTTGTCGTCCAGTACTTTCCCGGAGCAGAGAAACTACGACATCTTCTTCACAGCCTTCATCACGTCATCGATGAAGATGAACATCTTGCCAAGGTCATCCCCACATCCCCACTACTTGCCTTCAAACAATCGCGTAACCTCAAACAAACCATTGTTTGCAGCAAACTACCCAGCCTTCAGAACAACCACGACACCACACAACCCTGCCATGGCAATCTCTGCAAGACATTCCAGATCATCGATCATCGATCACCCTGTGATCAAAGGTGCACTGTGAGCCAGGTACACTGTGAACGAGGTACACTGTGATCATGGTGCACTGTGAGTCATGTACAGTGTGAGCCATGTGCAGTGTGAGACAGATAATTATGAGCCTTGTACAAGTGAGCGAGGAACACTGTGAGCTAGGTACATTGTGAGCCAGGTACACTGTGAACGAGGTACACTGTGAACGAGGTACACTGTGAGTCATGTACAGTGTGAGCCATGTGCAGTGTGAGACAGATAATTATGAGCCATGTACAAGTGAGCGAGGAACACTGTGAGCTTGGTATATTGTGAGCCAGGTACACTGTGAACAAGGTACCCTTTGAGCCATGTACACTGTGAGCCAGGTACCCCGTGAGCCAGGTACACTGTGAGCCAGGTACACTGTGTCCCAGGTACAGTGAGCCAGGTACACTGTGAGCCAGGTACACTGTGAGCTAGGTACATTGTGAGCCAGGTACACTGTGAGCCAGGTACACTGTGAGCTAGGTACATTGTGAGCCAGGTACACTGTGAGCTAGGTACACTGTGAGCCAGGTACACTGTGTCCCAGGTACACTGTGAGCCAGGTACCCTGTGAGCCAGGTACACTGTGAGCTACGTACATTGTGAGCCAGGTACACTGTGAGCTAGGTACACTGTCAGCCAGGTACACTGTGAGCCAAGTATACTGTGAGCTAGGTACAGTGTGAGCAATGAACCCTGTGAGCCAGGTACACTGTGTCCCAGGTACAGTGAGCCAGGTACACTGTGAGCCAGGTACACTGTGAGCTAGGTACATTGTGAGCCAGGTACACTGTGAGCTAGGTACACTGTGAGCCAGGTACACTGTGTCCCAGGTACACTGTGAGCCAGGTACCCTGTGAGCCAGGTGCACTGTGAGCTAGGTATATTGTGAGCCAGGTACACTGTGAGCTAGGTACACTGTCAGCCAGGTACACTGTAAGCCAGGTACCCTGTAAGCCATGTACACTGTGAGCTAGGTACATTGTGAGACAGGTACACTGTGACCTAGGTACACTGTGAGCCAGGGACTGTGTGAGCCAGGTACACTGTGAGCTAGATACATTGTGAGCCAGGTACACTGTTTGCCAGGTACCGTGTGAGCCAGGTACAGTGTGAGCCAGGTACTCTGTGAGCCAGGTACCCTGTGAGCCAGGTACACTGTGAGCTAGGTACCCCGTGAGCCAGTTACACTGTGAACCAGGTCCACTGTGAGCCAGGTACAGTGAGCCAGGTACACTGTGAGCCAGGTACACTGTGAGCTAGGTATACTGTGAGCCAGGTACACTGTGAGCCAGGTACCTGTGAACCAGGTACACTGTGAGTTAGGTACAATGTGAGCCAGGTACAGTGTAAGCCAAGTACCTGTGAACCAGGTACACTGTGAGTTAGGTACACTGTGAGCCAGGTACTTTGTGAGCCAGGTGCACTGTGAGCTAAGTATATTGTGAGCCAGGTACACTGTGAGCTAGGTACACTGTCAGCCAGGTACACTGTGAACCTGTCCACTATGAGCCAGGTACAGTGAGCCAGGTACACTGTGAGCCAGGTACACTGTGAGCTAGGTACACTGTGAGCCAGGTACACTGTGAGCCAGGTACCTGTGAACCAGGTACACTGTGAGTTAGGTACAATGTGAGCCAGGTACACTGTAAGCCAAGTACCTGTGAACCAGGTACACTGTGAGTTAGGTACACTGTGAGGCAGGTACATTGTGAGCTAGGTACACTGTGAGCTAGGTACCCCGTGAGCCAGTTACACTGTGAACCAGGTCCACTGTGAGCCAGGTACACTGTGAGCTAGGTATACTGTGAGCCAGGTACACTGTGAGCCAGGTACACTGTGAGCCAGGTACACTGTGAGCTAGGTATACTGTGAGCCAGGTACCTGTGAACCAGGTACACTGTGAGCTAGGTACAATGTGAGCCAGGTACACTGTAAGCCAAGTGCCCTGTGTGCCAGGTACACTGTGAGCCAGGTACATTGTGAGCCAAGTACCCTATGTGCCAGGTACACTGTGAGCCAGGTACATTATGAGCCAGGTACACTGTAAGCCAGGTAGCCTGTGAGCCATGTACACTGTGAGCTAAGTACATTGTGAGCCAGGTACACTGTGAGCTAGGTACCCTGGGCGCAGGTACCCTGTGAGCCAGGTGCACTGTGAGCCAGGTACACTGTGAGCCAGGTACACTGTGTCCCAGGTACACTGTGAGCCAGGTACCCTGTGAGCCAGGTACCCTGTGAGCCAGGTACACTGTGAGCTAGGTACATTGTGAGCCAGGTACACTGTGAGCTAGGTACATTGTGAGCCAGGGAAACTGTGAGCTAGGTACACTGTGAGCCAGGTACACTGTGAGCTAGGTACACTCAGCCAGTTACACTGTGAGCTAAGTACATTGTGAGCCAGGTACATTGTGAGCTAGGTACACTGTGAGCTAGGTACCCCGTGAGCCAGTTACACTGTGAACCAGGTCCACTGTGAGCCAGGTACACTGTGAGCTAGGTATACTGTGAGCCAGGTACACTGTGAGCTAGGTATACTGTGAGCCAGGTACACTGTGAGCCAGGTACCTGTGAACCAGGTACACTGTGAGCTAGGTACAATGTGAGCCAGGTACACTGTAAGCCAAGTACCCTGTGTGCCAGGTACACTGTGAGCCAGGTTCACTATGAGCCAGGTACATTGTGAGCCAGGTACCCATTGAGCCAGGTACACTGTGAGCTATGTACACTGTGAGACAGGTACACTGTGACTCAGGTATACTGTGAGCCAGGTAGACTGTGAGCCAGGTACAATGTGAGCGACTTGCACTGCGAGCTCGGCACAGTGTGAGCCAGGTACAGTGTGAGCCAGGTCGACCATGAGCCATGTACCCTGTGAGCTAGGTACATTGTGAGCCAGGTACACTGTGAGCCAGGTACAGTGTGAGCCGGTTACCCACTGAGCCAGGTACACTGTGAACTAGGTACACTGTGAGCCAGGTACACTGAGATAGGTACAGTGTGAGCCAGGTACACTGTGAGCCAGGTACACTGTGAGCTAGGTATACTGTGCGACAGTTCCAACGCACCACAGCAAAAAACCGCACCGACCTCCTCAGAAAACAAACATGGGACACAACCGACAGAATACCCTTTGTCGTCCAGTACTTTCCCGGAGCAGAGAAACTACGACATCTTCTTCACAGCCTTCATCACGTCATTGATGAAGATGAACATCTTGCCAAGGTCATCCACACACCCCCACTACTTGCCTTCAAACAATCGCGTAACCTCAAACAAACCATTGTTTGCAGCAAACTACCCAGCCTTCAGAACAGTGACCATGACACCACGCAAGCCTGCCATGGCAATCTCTGCAAGACATGCCAGATCATCGACGTGGATACCACTTTTACATGTGAGAACACCATCCACCAGGTATGCAGTACATACTCGTGCGACTCGGCCAACGTTGTCTACCTCATACGCTGCAGGAAAGGATGTCCCGAAGCGTGGTACATTGGCGAGACCATGCAGACGCTGCGACAACGAATGAACGGACATCGCGCGACAATCACCAGGCAGGAATGTTCCCTTCCAGTCGGGGAACACTTCAGCAGTCAAGGGCATTCATCCTCTGATCTCCGGGTAAGCGTTCGCCAAGGCGGCCTTCAGGACGCACGACAACGCAGAATCGCTGTGCAGAAACTTATAGCCAAGTTTTGCACACATGAGTGCGGCCTCAACCGGGCCCTGGGATTCATGTTGCATCACATTCATCCCCCACCATCTGGCCTGCAAATTCCTAGCAACTGTCCTGGCTTGACACAATTCACACCTCTTTAACCTGGGGTTACCCCATCTCTGGATCTGTAAAGATTTAATCACCTGCTAATGCTCGCATTCCAAGCATTGTCTGGCAGCTTTGAATCTGTCTCTATATCGGAACATACCTCTTCATTCACCTGAGGAAGGAGCAGCGCTCCGAAAGCTAGTGATATCGAAACAAACCTGTTGGACTTTAACCTGGTGTTGCAAGACTTCTTACTGTGCTCACCCCAGTCCAACTCCGGCATCTCCATATCAGAGATTGAAATGCTTTTGATGAACTACCGGCTCCCTTGCCCGTCTTCCAGTGCTCAAGTCTGCACTCAATGTACTACTGACAAAGCTGGTAACCAACACGGCGGAGACAGCCTGTAAGAGACCTCCTACCGCTCTGTTGACAGAATCTTGACACATCCCTAGTGATGACATCCTTACGGCAGAAAATCCTGTTGAGCCCATTTCTATTCCCCCCAATCTGACACAATACAATGCTGCTAAGCACCTCTCTTTTGCACTATTGCTGAAGATCACGTATTGAAATGTGGCTTACCATCTTGCTATCCATCGAGGGCTCTGAAGATGATAACATTTAAACATTGAAGTAAAATAATATATACTAGTGTAGTTTTCCCTGACAAATGGACAGATTTTTGCTATTGATCTCCAACTCACCAGTAAAAATCCCAGAATAACATGTTAGAGAAACGCAATTCAACTTATTCAGTCATCGTAGATCAATACCGGTTAATACATTGTGCGTTACATGTCATAACATCATAACACTGATATAAGTTCTCATTCTCTCTGGATTCTGCTCCAATGTTCCTGGATAACTTACTGCTTCCCACAACCACTGACTTCACATATCCTTTAGAACTCCTCCATCATGCTTTCCTGAACTGAATTGGGTCCGCACTTCAAACTCGACTATTGCTCTCAATCACATTTTACAATAATTCTCATTGTTAACTTTTACTATTTAAGCATTGATCAGGCACTGAACCGGACTAGCCATATAAATACTGTGGCTACAAGAGCAGACCAGAGGCCAAGATTTCTGCAGAGAGTAACTCACCTCCCGACTCCCCAAATCCTGCTCACCATCTACAAGGTAATAGTCAGAAATGTGGAATATCCTCCACTTGCCTGAAGGAGTACAACTTTAACAACGTTCAAGAAGCAGAACACCATGCAGAACGAAGTAGTCCCCTTGACTGGCACCCCATCCATCACAATAAACATTCACTTCCTCCACCACCGACACAATGGCAACAGTACATATCATTGACAAGATGCATTGCAGCAACTCACCAAGGCTGCTTAGACAGCACCTTCCAAAGCCATAATCTCTACCACTTGGAAGAACAAAGACGGCAGGTGCACAGGAACAGCACTACCTGCAAGTTCCTGTCTAATTCACACATCATCTTCGCTTGGAACTTTATTGCCTTTCTTTCACTGTCGTCGGGTCAAAATCCTGAAAATCCCTTCCTAACAGCATTGTGGGTGTAGCTGCAAATTTGGCTGCAATACATGGTCTCTTCATCTAAGTCACTGATATAGGTAATAAATATTTGAGCACTGATTCCTGTGGCACTCGTTAGTTAGTTTACCAACCTGAAGATAACTCTCTGTTTCCTGTTAGTTAGTCAGTCCTCTGTCCATGCTAATATGTCACCCACATCATGAGCTCTCATTTTGTGTAGCAACCTTTTATGAGAGACTTTATCACATGATTTTTGGAAGTCCAAATACATTACATCTACTGATTCCTTTATCCATCCTGCTTGTTACACCCTCAAAGAACTCATATACGTTTATCAAACACAATTTCCCTTTCATAACTATGAGAAACAAGACATATGAAAACACTAGTCTACCACTACTCTGCCAAATGTAATTAATTTACCTTTCACAATGTCCCGAGATGCTTTGCACCTCATTAAGTATTTTCTGAAGCATAGATACTACTGCAATTAATAAAATATAGCAGCCAGATTGTGCATAACAAGATCTCCAGATTTCAAATAAATAGGTGTTAGTTTGGTGATAAATACTGGTCAGAATACTTTCAGCTCTTCTTCATAGAACATACAGTGCAGAAGGAGGCCATTCAGCCCATCGAGTCTGCACCAACCCACTTAAGTCCTCACTTCCACCCTATCCCCATAACCCAATAACCCCACCTAACCTTTTTGGACACGGTCAATTTAGCATGGCCAATCCACCTAACCTGCACGTCTTTGGACTGTGGGAGGAAACCGGAGCACCCGGAGGAAACCCACGCAGACACGGGGAGAACGTGCAGACTCCGCACAGACAGTGACCCAAGCTGGGAATCCAACCTGGGACCCTGGCGCTGTGAAGCCACAGTGCTAACCGCTGTGTCACCGTGCTGCCCATAGTGTCATAGGATCTTCTACATCCATCTGAGAGAGCTTGGTTTTTCATCTCAGCAAAAAGACAGCATTTCAGACAGTGCAGCTCTCCCACTCAAGTTCCAGCCAACATCCCGTGCTCAAATCTCTAGAGTGGAGCTTTTAGAGGTAAGATTGCTAGCACTGAGCCAAGGCTGGCACATTTGCCTTGTCCCGACACACAAATCTAATTTAGACAAATCTTATTGTGAGCCCTTATACACGTTTGCATATAATCTCAAATTTGAATAGCTTTCTTTGATAACCTTCTCCAAATCATTAGTAAAAATAAGAAACAAAGCATCAAAAAAAAGAGCCCTAGAGAACTACACTTGTTAACGGGATTCACTTTACTGTTAATCATTTTTTAACTTCTGCTTCTCAATCCATTTCACTATTTCTTCAATAGTACCAAGAATCTCAAAAATTAAATTTAAATCTGGCTGTGCATCTAAAGTGCAACCACAAAGTTGGTAGCAATCCGAATTGATCTATACTCTGTTAAGCTATCAATCTCAGCCACACGATTATGGGACTGTGAAATGGAAGCCTAGTGTAGTTGATAATAGTGCAAAAGGTATTGGTGGCAGTACCCTTAACTTTGAGTCAGAAGGTTGTGGTTCAAATCCCACACCATATATATGTACATAATCTAGGCTGACACCAAGTGCAGTCCTGGGTTAAGTGCTGCACTGTTGGAGTTGCCACCATTTGGACACGACATCGTCCGTCCTCTTAGGTGAATGGCAGTTGAGTAGGGCAGTTCTCCTGGCTCACATTTTGCTGTAAACACCATTAAAACAGATCATCAGGTTAGTTATCTTAATGCCTTTTCTTCCATCGGCCTCCATTTTATAACAGTGTCTGCCCTTTAGAAGGGACGTCCTGAGTTTGTGACAGGTGCTATTAAAATGCAAATTTTGTCTCTTTCATAGAAAAGAGGAAAATCTTGCTAGAAGGTCATAATGTGGAGATGCCGGCATTGGACTGGAGAGAGCATAGTAAGAAGTCTTACATCACCGGGTTAAAGTCCAACAGGTTTGTTTCGAATCACTAGCTTTTGGAGCGCAGCTCCTTCATCAGGTGAGCTGCGCTCCTCGAAAGCTAGTGATTCGAAACAAACCTGTTGGACTTTAACCTGGTGTTGCTAGAAGGTGGTAACGCTGGCCATTGGCATGTTTGCTACCTTTTGCATTTTAGGGTGTCAGTGATGTTGAGAATACTGCAATAATGAACTTGACTATTTTCATGGAAACATATGAAGTAACATGTTTAGCACATAAAACGTCACAAATAATTAAATATTTTATTAGAAAAACACAAAATTCTCCCAACAGTTGCTTTAGATTGTATGTAGTGACATCACAAGTCACACCCAGAGCTGAGATGATCGGGAAATTCTCTTGTCAATCTCTCCTGGAGACCTCACTGTATAAGTGACTGGGAATGATTTTATGGATGTCATTTGGTCTACGTAACTATCCTCCACTCACTGCATTTTGCTGGAAAAATAAATCTTTTTTTCGGGTGATTCTGCTGCAGAATTGTTCATCAGTTCTGTTTGCTGTAGTTCGTAATAGACTGCTAAATAAATAAATTCTATTTACTATAAAATAGACTGTTTGCTCGAGCCTTGCCTGCCTCCAGCTCATTGGCTGACTCTGTTTTGTTTGGTTCCTCCACATACTTTCCTGCAAGATGGTGGAAAAGGAATTAGTCGCAGGCCTTTACCACTGTTCCAAATACCCAACCACAAAGTTCGTCAGTGCTTCCTCTCTCCAATATGGAATAAGATTTAGTTTTTGCTTGGTGCCCACTTGCACCCCAGTATAAATCAGTGGTGGACAACCTGTGGCCCGGGGAGCCACGTGCGGCCCATCTGGGTTCTGAGTGCAGCCCATTTTGTTGACTGTTGCCCACACGTTGGGCTGCCACATTCCGCTGGTTTCTGGTTTTAAAGCAAGGACAAGTGAAGTGAGTTGAATGCTGATTGCATTAACTGTGAGAGCCGTCTGCTCCTTCTGGATCAAAAGTGTAAATATTTATTTTGTTTTTATCTATTCGAAGTTGGCGATAGTTCTATGAATATATAAATGGTTAAGCATTCTCTCTAACTCGTTATGAAATATTTGGTGGGTATTAAATGTATTTAATCTTATTCATGGGGTCATAGTTAGTGAATAAGCCTGGTTTCAATCTTGTGGCCCACTGAGATGAAGGAGGGTCACTCATGTGGTCCACTCACTAACCGAGGTTGCCCATTACTGGTGTTAATGGTTTTACTGTCACCATGTTACAAACATTCCCCCACAACACTGGCCACCTCCTCAACTATCATGGAGTACTTTAGGAGCTTGGCAAAATTGTGGCCAGTTTCTTTTCAAATTAATATGCACATCCCAGTGCAAAATCTGCCACGAATGAATGAATTTGGACAGGGTTTTAAAATGTTACACTTCTTGCACTGCTTTAAAAATAAAAGCCTTTGTGTATTTAAGAGTGGTAACTTGGTAAAGTTTGATTAGTTCTGCTGAAAATTGGCTTATCTCAAAAAAAAATTATTTTAAATCAGTGCCAAGTGGGTAGCCCAGTCTTGGTGAAAGTACCTTGTACAAAAATAAACAAAACTCACTGGGGGACTTCCGGTGGGCGGGAGGCGGCCGCACAATGGAGGGCACCCGTTCGGGAACGGCATTTTCGGGACTTTAAGCCCGGTCCCAGGGTCCACAGAGGCGGCAAAAGCAGGGAGAAGGCACAGAGGCGGCAGAGTGAAGGAACAGTGAAGAAAAATGTCGAGGGTGAGCAAAAGAACGTCCGTAAGGAAAACAGCTGAAGGTCCGTCGGGGAGTGGAAAGGTCACCGCGGAGTCACCAAGGAAAATGGAGGCTGGAACACCAGGGGAGGCCACATTGCTTACGGCTGAAGAAATAACTAAGGTGATGGCTGCGGAATTTGAAAAGCAGTTGGCGCAGATTGCGAAATGCATGGAGACGGTGAGGAAAGAGATGAGGGAGGTTTTGAGTGTGCTGGTGGAGGAGGCGGTTTCCCCGGTGAGGACGGAGGTGGCGAGCGCAGTGGCGGAGGTGCGAGAGCAAGGGGAGGCGCTGAAGGAAGTGGAGGAGACGTTATTGCAGCACGGTGATCAACTTGCCTCGATGGGGAAGGAGATGCGGAAGGTGATAGACATTAACAAGGATCTGCGAGGAAAAATGGAAGACCTGGAAAACATATCCAGGCGACAGAGTTTGAGGATTGTGGGGCTGCCCGAAGGAGTTGAAGGACCGAGGCCGACTGAGTATTTTGCCGCGATGCTGGCGAAACTATTGGGGGAGGGGGAGGATCCCTCCCGATATGAACTGGATCGGGCTCATCAGTCGTGGAGGCCTGTACCAAAGGCGAGTGAGCCGCCAAGGGTAGTGACCCTGTGCTTCCGTAGGTAGGTACAGTGTGAAGGAGAAGGTCCTGAGCTGGGCCAAGCAGAAACAGGTGGTGCAGTGGGCTGGAGCTGGTATACGTGTATACCAGGACTTTACGGTGGAGCTGGCGAGGAGGCGGGCTGCCTTCAACCGGGTGAAGAGGGCACTGTACATTAGCAAGTTGCAGTGCGGCATTGTATATCCAGCGAAGCTGAGGGTGTCTTACAAGCTCAGGGACTTTTATTTTGGAATGGCAGAAGCAGCGGAGGAGTTTACGAAGGCAGAAGGACTGTGGCAGAACTGAGAAATTGAGAAATGGCCATGTGCCGATGTAACCTCATGACTGTATTTTCTTCTTTTTTGTTTCACTGCGTGAGGGTGTAGGGGCTAAAGGAGCCAATGTTGTATATATTTGGACAAGGGAAGTGATGGGACTTTCACTCGAAATGAGGGCTCTTTGGGGTGTAGGTGGATATGCGGGGTTTGTGTGCTAAAAGGGGATTTCTGGGCTTTCCTAGGGCCGGGCAAGGGGGAATGGGACCCGGGCGGGGGCCTCCATGCTGGTCGGTTTAAGCCGGCCAGTGAACGGGAGTGAGGTGGGGGGGAGGGGCTGCGGCCATCGGAGCCTGGCAGAACAGGGTCCGAGTGGTCTAGCCGGGGTGGAAAGTTGGGGGGAAGGAACCGAGGTTGGGGGGAGGAGTTTTACAAGAGTCAGTGGACGGGAGGAGTTGGAGACTTTGGGGGGGGGGGGGGGGGGGGGGGTACAGCTCTTGGGTATCATGACGGTACTCTTTCAGAGGTTGGAGGGCGTTGAGTGTAGGGGGGGGGAGGGGGAGTGGATTCTGTAGGTCAATGGTGACCATGGGCGGTCCCGGACTCCTTTTTCTTTTACTCCTTTGTTTTTTTTATTGCTACCGTGGGAGGGTTTGTTTTATTGGATGCATATACTGACAGGTGGGCCGTTGTTTGGGGTGGTGGGAGGATGGGATCGTTGGTATTGTTCAGGGGATTGATTTTGTATTTGTTACCGTTTACTGTTTGTGGGTGGGGTGTAAATTTTGAAGGAAAATGTGAAAATGGAGAATACATTTTTTAAAAATAAAAAACTAAACAAAACTGTTCTCAAGTTAGATTGGGGCGGTCAGTTCCTTAGAAAAATTCAAACAAAACATTCGGAACCGTTCTAAATATGCTTATTAGTATGTCTGTGCCCAAAAGATCCAACTTAGATTTTGGAGCGTCCTCAAAGGCCTGTAAACGAGTATGATTAGAGGAAACTCCCAATGATGATTGATTCATCCAGGAGCATGGCCAGATTTCTGGACAGGTACGGCTTCTGACTTCAATTTGTGTTTAACATTTCACAATTATTTGCATCTTGATATTGGGCGAATCACACTGAAAACAACAGTGTAAAAGCGGCAACAGAACGGCAACACCAAGCCCTTGATTTAAAAATGCAAAAATTCTGAAAATATGATCTTTCATATACATAAAACATTCATTGTGAATTCATTTTTTTTCATTTTGCAGCCACAGGATGTAAGACTTGTGGGAATGCAAGTCCATATTTCTCACAGATTTTTCGTAGGCATTTTTCATATTCATTATTCAGTTTAGCAGATTCTTGCAGAGCATACTTTAAATCTTCAATTTCTTCAAAGAAACCCTGTAATTAACATACAAACAGCAAATTAGTCCAAGGAGTGTAGTAACCAGGAATAACATGAAAATGTATGTCTTAACACATTTATTGCACTTAACATAAAGTAACAAAGAATTCTCCAAGACCCAAATGCCAGCATAATAGAGATTTGAATATTCAATAGAACTATATCCTGATGCCATGTTATAAATCCTGATGTGTTGCTCCAACACAGGATGAAATGTAAAGGATATTCTATAGGGGTCAATGGGAACTGAAATTTGATCAGGAGTCCTAAATAGGCAGCAAATTCTAACCCCACTAAATCTTCGTGCCCCATTGAATGCAATGAAACCCATACAATTTATAGCAACAGCTAGGCTTCAAAGTGACTCATTATTGGATCAGATGCAGTATTAAATACTCAACAGCGTAGTTATTTCATAATTTATACCTCCAGGAAAGCAGTAGGCCAAAAGTTGTTTTTATTAAAGTTGAGAAGCTGAGGAATACAGGGAAAGTGGGAGAAAGGATTAAGATAAGTAATGATGCCAAGCTTGGGTTTTAAAACAAAAGATTAAAGGAGGCAGGGAAGTAAAATGGTTACATATATAGACTGCAAGAGCATTGGCTCACTAAGAGCGGGAAAGATAGTCATTCCAAGTGCATAGATTGGCACAAAGCACTGTACATGAGCCATTGATCTGCCCAATTACTGGGCTGAAGGACCATGATGATGGCCAAATAAGGGAGGGTTTAAATAAAATAAATTAGCCAGATGTGGAAGAGTGCTCAACTAAATAATGCTTACAACAAATCACTACTAAGACAACAGTACCTTGTCCAATCCAAACAGCTCATTTTTGAGGCCTCTTCTCTCCTTTGTGAGTTTGTCCTTTTCCTTTTGTAGTCTTTCTATCTCAAACAACAACTCTGCAAGAAAGCACAGTGAAAAAGAAATGACAGGATTGCAAACATGAAAGGAGTAACCGGTTGGAAGAGCTTGAAATGCTTTTCGTCTTGTAAAAATCTCTATTGATGCTTTCAAGGACACTTGATTGTATTTTTTGTGGAGTCCCTTTTGTAATTGTTTTGCTCAGCTCTTTTGTTGGTATCTATCAATTCACACACCACGTGAGGGGAAATCCACTCTGAAATGGTCCTATGAAACACAACAGCATCCCAGAAACAAGTTTCCCTCAGATCACCTCTCTGAATATCAGTGTTTGACCACCTCTCGGAGCTATGCTGTGACAAAGTTGGTTGAGATCAGGAATTCAGAAATGGGAAAATGTAATTTTGTGTCCCTCTTTAGTTTCTAAACCTTTGTAAAAGGTGAAGGATGTCAGAGTTGAATGATAAAACATTGTCCACTTACTTATAAATTTGTTTCAGATTAAACCTTTCCCCAACAATGTGCCTTTAACTCCCACATTCCCAATTCCCAAGCCAGCTATGCTTACAATTTTATTTAAATAGTTTGAATACTAGAGCCCTTTATAGTAGATCTGTGTTCATGCAGCACACCCATTACGAACTGGTTTCAAAATGTCCCAATGTTGTTTCTTTCAGGCAGAAAAGAAGGGGCTTTCATCTCTCCGCCACCCACCCCCCCCCCCGCCCCCCCCGCCCCCCATTGTGTGTAGATTCATCCACATCTCAGAGACGTAGACAGTGTTCTAATTGAATGCACCTCTCATAAGTGGAAAAATGGGCAATTACTAAGGGATACATTTTCTGTAGTTTTGATGAATTTTTACTGTTGGTAAAGGAGAAATTATATCAAACTTTTCCTCAGGTTAAATATGGTGTGTGTGTGTGTGTGGGGGGGGGGGGGGGGGTTATATGAGGCACACATTCTACAGGACTAGGCTCGATGGGCGAAACAATCTTATTTCATTCCACCATTTCTTTTTTTTAAAATATGTTTATTCAAAATTTTTCAATAAATTTTTACAAAACACTCCAGAAAGGAAAGAAAATATACAAAAGAGAAATAAAAAGGGCATTACGCCAACACACAAAGCAACTTAATCCTCGAATCACTATCTAACAAACTGAGAACAAAAATGGGGCAAACGCCCCTTACATAAACCAAAACAAGAACCCCCCCCCCCCCCCCCCCCCCCTCCCCCCGGGTTGCTGCTGCCACTGACCTCCACCTAACGTTCCGCGAGAAAGTCTAGGAACGGTTGCCACTGCCTGGAGACCCCTGCACAGACCCTCGCAAGGCAAACTTTATCTTCTCCAACCTGAGAAACCCCGCCATGTCATTGATCCAAGCCTCCACACTTGGGGGCATCGCGTCCCTCCACATTAGTAAGATCCTTCTCCGGGCTACCAAAGAGGCAAAGGCCAGAACTCCGGCCTCTTTCGGCTCCTGCACTCACGGCTCGTCTAACACCCCAAATATTGCTATCCCCCAGCTCGGTTTTACCAGAGTATCCAAGACACTGGACATAGCCCTTGCAAAGCCCCCCCAAAACCACTCAAGCGCCGGACACCCCCAGAACATATGGGCGTGATTTGCTGGGCTCCCCGAACACCTCATACACCTGTCTTCTACCCCAAAGAACTTACACAATGTCGCCCCTGTCATATGCGCCCTGTGTACCACTTTAAACTGGATCAGGCTGAGTCTGGCGCAAGACGAGGAGGAGTTAACCTTGCCAGGGCATCCGCCCACAGGCCCTCATCCAGCTCCTCACCCAGCTCCTCCTCCCACTTGCCCTTCAGCTCCTCCACCGAGGCTTCCTCCGCCTCCTGCAGCTGCTGGTAAATCGCCGAGACCTTACCCTCTCCGACCCACACACCCAAAATCACCCTGTCCTGTATCCTACGGGCAGGCGGCAGCGGAAATTTCCCTACCTGTCATTCCACCATTTCTTATGTTTTCATGGAATGTAAATAAAACTGCAAGTCTGCACATATTGACAGTGTGCCTTTATAAAAGTTCAATACAGCTGGTTCAGGGGATTACCGTACTTCAGAGCCGTATAGATCAGAAGAGGTCCAAGGTGCAGTCCATGGGCCGTGCTAAGTTAGTTGATTTCAGTCTCAGTGATAATAGTGGTACAAATAGCCTCCGTGCCTCCAAAGCTCAAGGTTGGGAAGGGGGTGCTGGTAGAGGGACTGAATTCTCAGGTAATATTCCCATTCCTGATCACCAGTCTGTGGTAGTCTGCAGAGGTATTACGGTACCTGGTAATGCTGGAACACCATTGGTAGATATTGTATGTTTCCCATTGGTAGCTCCACCCTGCTAGGCGGGGTATAAGAGCCCGTGCCGCCCCAGCAGCCTTCATTCTGTACCTGAGCTGCTGGGGGAAACATCTAGCTTATTAAAGCCTTCAGTTGGACTACAACCTCGCTTTAGTGGTCATTGATCGTGCATCAATTTAATAAGCTAGATTTAAAAGGATGGAGCTCCAAATCAAACCGGAGTGTCTGCAACTCAGCCCCCACGCGGCAAACTCAGCGGCAGTCTTCAAGCACTGGCTGGCGTGTTTTAAAGGATATCTCGGAACGGCCGAAAACACACCCACGGGAGAACAGAAAATGCAAGTCCTGCACTCGAGGGTGAGCCTGGAAATTTACACCCCCATTGAGGAAGCGGAAGACTTCGATGCAGCAATAGAGCTGCTAAAAGGACATTATATTCACCCGGTAAACCAGGTCTACGCCCGACATCTGCTAGCAATGAGGCGACAAATCCCTGGGGAATCGCTAGAAGAATCCTACCATGCACTCCTGGTGTTGGGGAGAAACTGCAGCTGCCCGCAAGTTTCGGTGAGCAACCACACAGATCCGAGACGCTTTCGTGGCAGGTATGCTGTCCTCCCAAATCCGGCAGCGATTGCTGGAAAAAGACGCTCCAGGCCTCAAGGAGGCACGGGCCCTTGCAGACTCCCTGGATGTGGCCTCCAGAAACGCCCACGCTTACGTTCCCGACCGCGCGGCAGCCCCCTGGGCAGCGTGGAACCCCTCCGCAGTCGACCCCGAAACATCCCCCATCCCCCCACAAGCTTGTGCTGCAAGGCGGCCTGGCACCCCGGGGGACCCCGCAGCTACTTTTGCGGGCAGGCCAAGCACCCCCGGCAGCGTTGCCCGGCCCGCACATCCACCTGCAAGGGATGCGTTAAAAAGGGCCACTTCGTAGTGGTATGCCAGGCCCGTGCGGTCGCCGTGGTCTCCGGCGGTGAATGTGGAACGCCCCCACAAACGTCTCCACGGTCTCCGTGCAGCCAGCGGGGGCGCCGCCATCTTCCTACTCCAGGGCCACATGCGGCCCCCGGGCCCGCCATCTTGTCCCGCGGACGCCTCGTTCGATGGATGGGCGCCGCCATTTTGTGCACCCCCAGCCATGTGCGACCAATTGGAGCTGCCATCTTGGATGGATTCCCAGGACCCCAGCTCAGCTGACCACACACCGCCTGAAGAGAACACTCAACTGCTGAGATTAGCCTCGGTGACCCTGGATCAGTCCCGGCCTCGAACATTCTCAACTGTTACAACAATTGTACTAATCAACGGGCACGAGATGTCCTGCTTAATCGACTCTGGGAGCACGGAGAGCTTCAAACACCCCGACACGGTAAGGCGCTGTTCTCTCCTCGTCCACCCCATTAATCAAAAAATCTTCCTGGCCTCCGGTTCCCACTCAGTAGAGATAAAGGGGTTTTGTGCAGCAAACCTCACAGTCCAGGGAAGAGAGTTGAAAAATTACCGGCTCTACATCCTTCCCCACCTCTGCGCGGCCACACTCCTAGGTTTAGACATCCAGTGTAATCTCCAAAGTCTAACTTTCAAATTCCTATCCCCTATCCCCCCCCTCACTGTCTGCGGCCTCGCAGCCCTCAAGGTCGATCTGCCTTCCCTGTTTGCGAACCTCACCCTGGATTGCAAACCCGTCGCCACCAGGAGCAGACGCTACAGTGCCCAGGACCGGATCTTTATTAGGTCAGAGGTCCAAAGGCTATTGAGGGAAGGAGTCATTGAAGCTAGCAACAGTCCCTGGAGAGCTCAAGTAGTGGTGGTAAAGACCGGGAAGAAGCATAGGATGGTCATCGACTACAGTCAGACCATCAACAGGTTTACGCAGCTGGACGCGTACCATCTCCCCCGCATATCCGACCTGGTAGACAGGATCGTGCATTACAAGTCTTCTCCATGGTGGATCTTAAATCCGCCTACCACAGCTCCCCATCCGCACTAGTGACCGCAAATACACTGCCTTCGAGGCAGATGGGCGGCTCTACCACTTCTTAAGGGTTCCCTTCGGTGTCACCAATGGGGTCTCGGTCTTCCAGCGCGAGATGGACCGAATGGTTGACCGGTATGGTTTACGGGCAACGTTCCCGTATCTCGACAATGTCACCACCTGCGGCCACGACCAGCAGGACCATGACACCAACCTCCGAAAATTCCCCCAGACCGCAAAGATCCTTAACCTTACATACAACAAGGATAAATGCGTGTTTATCACCGACCGCCTAGCCATCCTCGGCTACGTAGTGCGAAATGGAGTTATAGGCCCCGACCCTGAACGCATGCGCCCTCTTATGGAGCTCCCCCTCCCTCAATGCTCCAAGGCCCTGAAGCTCTGCCTAGGGTTTTTCTCTTACTATGCCCAGTGGGTCCCCAACTATGCGGACAAGGCACGTCCCCTGATCCAATCCACAGTTTTTCCCCTGTCGATAGAGGCCCGCCAGGCCTTCAGCCACATCAAAGCAGACATTGCAAAGGCCACGATGTACGCCATCGACGAGTCCCTCCCCTTCCAGGTCGAGAGCGACGCGTCTGATGTAGTTCTGGCGGCCACCCTCAACCAAGCGGGCAGACCCGTGGCCTTCTTCTCACGTACCCTCCATGCTTCCGAAATGCGCCACTCCTCAGTCGAAAAGGAGGCCCAGGCCATAGTAGAAGCTGTGCGACATTGGAGGCATTACCCGGCCGGCAGGAGATTCACTCTCCTCACTGACCAACGGTCGGTTGCTTTCATGTTCGATAATGCACAGCGGGGCAAGATAAAGAACGATAAGATCTTGCGGTGAAGGATCGAACTCTCCACCTACAACTACGAGATCTTGTATCGTCCCGGGAAGCTAAACGAGCCTCCTGATGCCCTGTCCCGCGGCACATGTGCCAACGCACAAGTGGACCGCCTCCGAGCCCTCCACGAGGACCTCTGCCACCCGGGGGTCACTCGCTTTTTCCATTTTATCAAGACCCAAAACCTGCCCGAATCCATCGAGGAGGTCAGGACAGCCACCAGGGACTGCAAAATCTGCGCGGAGTGCAAACCGCACTTCTACCGGCCAGAGAAAGCGCACCTGATAAAGGCTTCCCGTCCTTTTGAACTCCTCAGCATGGACTTCAAAGGCCCCCTCCCCTCCACCAACCGCAACACGTACTTCCTGAACGTGATTGCCGAGTACTCCCGGTTCCCATTCGCCATCCCCTGCCTCGACATGATCGCAACCACCGTCAACAAGGCCCTCCATAGCATCTTTGCACTGTTCGGGTTCCCCGCTTACATACATAGTGACAGGGGGTCCTCCTTTATGAGCGACGAACAGCATCAATTCCTGCTCAGCAAGGGCATTGCCTCGAGCAGGACGACCAGTTACAACCCCCGGGGTAACGGACAGGTAGAGAGGGAGAACGGAACGGTCTGGAAGACCGTCCTACTGGCCCTACGGTCCAGGAATCTCCCAGTCTCCCGCTGGCAGGAAGTCCTCCCTGATGCCCTCCACTCCATCCAGTCACTGCTTTGTACCACAACCAACTAAACACCTCACGAACGTCTCCTTGTCTTTCCCAGGATGTCCTCCTCTGGGACCTCGCTCCCGACCTGGCTGGCAGCTCCCGGACCCATCCTGCTCCGAAAACACGTGCGGGCGCACAAATCGGACCCGTTGGTCGAGATGGTCCATCTTCTCCACGCCAACTCCCAGTAGGCCTACGTGGCGTACCCCGACGGCCGACAAGATACGGTCTCCCTATGAGATCTGGCAACTGCCAGAGCCCCACGCACAACCCAGCCACCAGTCCCACCCTCCCTCCCACCTGTGCACCTTACAGGAGGGTCGGTCCTTCCGCCGGCCCCGTCTAGGCCCCCCCACCCACCGACGCCCCCCACAGACTCTTCCCTCCCAGGTCAACCGTTTTCCCCACTAGCGCTGTCTATGGGTGTCGAAGCTGCCAGAGAGATCGAGGCCACACTCCCGGAGTCACAGACGCCCGAGTCTCCACCGGAGTCACCACCGAAGCTTCGACGATCACAGAGGACGACCAGGGCCCCCGATCAACTGATTGCTTCATTTTAAAGTGTATACTTAATTATGAATCATAAATTGTAAATAGAATTGTAAATAGTTACAAAACGCTGTACGGAGGTATTACAGTACCTCCATAACTATAATTTCTACCACGTTACCATGTTGTAATGTCAGGCCGCCACCCCCGCCGGACTCTTTTTTTAACAGGGGGTGAATATGGTAGTCTGTGTAGAGGTATTACAGTACCTGGTAATGCTGCAACACCATTGGTAGATATTGTATGTTTCCCATTGGCCAAGCTGTGTGGTAGCTCCGCCCTGCTAGGTGGGGTAAAAGAGCCCGTGCCGCCCCAGCAGCCTTCTTTCTGTACCTGAGCTGCTGGGGGAAACATCCAGCTTATTAAAGCCTTCAGTTGGACTATAACCTCGCTTTAGTGGTCATTGATCGTGCATCACAGTCAAAAGAAAGTGTAGATGTCATCAGGCATGGTCAGGAGGGGGCCCTGGTCTGTGATACTTCCTTCCCCCTTCACAGTTGAGAGGTTTGCCAGATGAAGAATGGCCACTTGAGCCCAGTGCACGAGGAACCACACCTCAATATGAGATAACATCTCCAAAAAGAAAAAATTCAGTTAAAGCCTCACCAATGTGAATGCAGTCAGGTGAGCAGCCTTTCCCCCCACCAGACCTGTGTTTGTGAGATGCCAGAGTCCTCCTGTTCCTCCGCATGGCAGTGTGCTCATGTTCCACTTGCTGAATCCTTTGTTTTGATGTCACAAGCTGTAATTCTAACTCATGGATGTTCACCTGGAAGGTGCAAGAGTGAAGAATCAAAACATTTAAAAAAGATTTCTAAACTGTAAGTACAATTGAAGGCTCTAGGTAATTGCGATTACGTTTTTTGTGCTTTTCACAAAAAGAATAAAATGTTTATGGAGAAAAATAAACTATATTACATTAGACAAAAAGGTTGTAAAGATTTCAATACAAACAACAGCAAAGGGGTCAAATGACATTACTCCTTCACCCTGTACATTTACAGATACCTACAAATCCACTCTAATATTCATGGTAAGTATGCAGTACACATAAACTAGTAGGTGACCTATGATTGGACACACCACACTTCAAACCAAATGACAGATGCCACTAAAGCAGGTTGAAAAGATTTCTTATCAGCTTCCCCAAATGTTTGTTACACCGGGAAACAACTGATCTCACTCCGGCTTTCCCAAATAACGCTTCCACACGGACATCTTCAAGGATCTACCTCCAGAGTTTCAATCTCACCTTCCATTGTTCCTTTCACCTGGATCGCCGCTTACACCCACAATTCATCTTCCACTCTCAGGTATTCAGCCGTGCCAAGCAGACACCACTTGCCCTCATGGCCCGCAGCGCAGGTTAAACATAGAGTCAAAGATATTTACAGCATGGAAACAGACCCTTTAGCCCAGCTTGTCCATGCCGGCCAGTTTCTATCACTAAGCTAGTCCCAATTGCCCCAAAGGTTATTCCAAAAGTCTCAAGAATAAGTAAGAATATTGTAGTAAACAGCCATGTTCAAAAATGTTAATGGCCTCAGAAAAACATAAAGCGAGCGGCAATTATCCCAGTTGGCAGCAAAAAAAAGGCAAATGTGGAAACACACTAAGAAGCAAGAGCATAGCAACGGCTAAAGTCATTTTCTTCCCAATATATATAAGAGGAAATTTCTGCTCATCGCATACCATTGTAAAAGTATAACAGTGAAGGAAACATTGGCGGTGATCCTCCAGACACGCTGCTCCGGAAAAGCAGCTCGCCACACGCGGCACAACGAGGCTGTTGAAAGTTGGGCTCCGAGGACCCCAAATGAATTCCTGACCCCCATCCCAGCCCGAACGACACCCCGGCTTGCAATGCCTCACAAGATTCAATACAATCTCGCAAGGCGTTGCAAGGTGAATCCCGCCCAGGATGGGCGGAGTCATTTTTGGTAAATCTGCATATTAGAGCGAGGCAGTGCAGATCCCCGAGGTACCATTCAATCCCTTTGCCTCGGTGACCTCGGGCAAGTGCCGTTTTGTACTGATCCCCACGGAATGGCACTCGTGGGGGTCTCCAAGAGGATCGGAGGCCCCCAGGTGCATGCCCTTTGGGCAGGGTGGTGCCCTGTCACTGATGGTGCCATCTAGGTGCGAGCCTGGCACTGCCAAGGTACCCAGTGGCACTGCCAGGTTGGTAATGCCAAAAGCTGTCATTTTCTGCGCCTGTGCAATTGGGTCAGAGTTGCCCTAAGTGGGCGTTGGGGTGTCGTTCGGGCTGGGATGGGGGTCAGGAATTCATTTGGGGTCCTCGGAGATCATTAAAAATGGCCTCCTTCTGCACTGATAATTCTATGAATTACTCTTGGGCGGCCAATTAGGAAGTGGGTTGTGGGGGAGGGATCGGCATGGGGTCAGATGGAGGCGGCCTTGTGTAGGGAAACGACTTTGAGGGCTTTGTTGTCGGCGCCTCTGCCATTCTCACTAGCCAGGTACTCCGTGTGCCCAGTGGTGGTGTCGGCCCGAAGGGTGTGGGCAGTAGAGGCAGCATTTGGGACTGGAGGGTGCCTTGGTGTGGGCACTGATCTGCAACAACCATAGGTTTGTGCCGGGGGGATTGGATGCAAGATTTTGGGGGTGTCGTCAGGCAGGGATTGAGTGATTTGGCGATCTGTTCATAGGGGGCAAATTTGCCAAGTTGGAGGACCTGGAGAAAGTGTACGTGTTGCCCAGGGGGGTACTGTTTTAGGTACCTGCAGGTCCGAGACTTTCTGAGGAGAGAGGTGCTGTCCTTTCCTGGGCTGCTGCCCCTGGGGTTGCAAGACAAGGTGCTGCTGAGGGATAAGATAGGGGAGGGGAAGGTGTCTGATGTCCATAAGGAGTTGATGGGTTGGGAGGGAGTCCTGGTGGTGGTCATAAAGCATGAGCTGGGAGGGCAGATGGAGGGCGAGACGTGGGCAGAGGCCTTGCGAAGGGTGAATGCGTCCTTGCTGTGCCGGATCTGGCAGGGTTCGAGGACATGGCCGAGGTGCCGGGATGCAGGTGGTCCCGAGTCCAGAGATGGCGATATTCGGGGTGTTGGGAGATCCGGGAGTCCAGGGAGTGAGAGAGGCCCATGTCTCAGCCTTTGTCTCCCTGATAGCCCGGAGACGTATTTTGGTCAGGTGGCGGGACTCAAAGCCGCCGAAAGTGGGGATGTAGGTGAGCGACCAGCCCAAATTCCTGAGGCTGGAGATGGTCAAGTTCGTCTCGACAGGGTCGGTGGATGGGTTCACCTGGAGGTGGAAGCCATTTATTTATTTTTCCAAGGAGGTTTGAGGGGTCAGTGGGGGAGGGGGGGAAGAGAATGGGGGGCAAGTGGGTGAAAATGGGACGGTAGGATGGGAGAGAGGGTGGTATCAGGAGAGCGGGGGAGGAGTGGGTGTTGGTTGGTCACAATGCTGTTTGGTTGTTCTTCTGCTTTCGTTTGTTTATATGAAAATGCCTTGAATAAAATACTTTAAAAAAAGAAAAATATAATGGTTGGAAATTATGATTTACACACATTTTCCATATGCAAATCTTTTTTTTAAATTCTTAGAGTAAGAGTTTTTTTTTAATCTGTCAGTTTCAGCTAACAGCCAAAACTTCCCTTGAATAGACCAATTTTTTATCCACAGACAAAATAAAAGGCAATCATAAATAAGCTTGCAGCCTTGTTTCGATCAAATCCGGTATGGACCCTGAACCTAGGTTACTCTTACAGGGCAAGTGTTGTGAATTCTATAGCACTCCAGGCTAACAGTATTTTATGTATACACATCTACTCGACAAGGAAAAAGTGCTACAGTTATGCACAAAAATACAGAACTTACAGTGAGTTTAGAGATGGTTTCACTCTGTTCCTTGTTGGTTTTAATTTCTTTATCATAACGTTTCTGTAGGGCATTGTACATCTGTAGCAGTCGACTGGATAAACAAAGACAATATATTTAGTTCCAGAACATGGAAAATAGGAATCGTAGAACTTACAGTGCAGAAGGAGGCCATTCGGCCCATCGAGTCTGCACAGGCCCTTGGAAAGAGCAGCCTACTTAAGCCCACACCTCCACCCTATCCCCGTAACCCAGTAACGCCACCTAACCTTTTGGACACTAAGGGGCAATTTAGCATGGACAATCCACCTAACCTGCACATCTTTGGACTGTGGGAAGAATCTGGGGCACCCGGAGGAAACCCACGCAGACACAGGGAGAAAGTGCAAACTCCACACAAGCAATTATCCGAGGCCGGAATTGAACCCGGGTCCCTGGAGCTGTGAGGCAGCAGAGCTAACCACTGCGCCACCGTGCCGCCCACTGTGAAGTAGGTTATTCACCCCTTCGAGCTTGCTCCGCCATTCGATATAACCATTGCTGATCCTCTATCTCAACACCATACACCAGCTCTCTCACCCTTCGAGTGAAACATTTTTCCTCATCTTAGTCCTAATTGGTCTGTCCCATATCCTGAGACTGTGGCCTCTTGTTCTGAACTCCCCAGCCAGAGGAAACACCATCCCTGCTACAAGTCTAACCAGTCCTGTCAAAATTTTATACATATCTGTATCATATTCCCGTACCCCGAACAGGCGCCGGAATGTGGCGACTAGGGGATTTTCACAGTAACTTCATTGAAGCCTACTTGTGACAATAAACGATTATTATTATATCTCTGTGGAACTCTTTGCCGCTGAAGGCTGTGGAGGCCAAATCACTGAGTGTCTTTAAGACAGAGATAGGTAGGTTCTTGATTAATGAGGGGATCAGAGGTTATGGGGAGAAGGCAGGAGAATAGGGATGAGAAAATATCAGCCATGATTGAATGACGGAGCAGACTCAATGGGCCGAGTGGTCGAATTCTGCTCCTATGTCTTATGGTCTTATATCAATGGGATCCATTTGCATTCCTCCAAACTCAAGTGAATACAGGTCTGGATAACCCAATCTATGCTCATATTACAATTCCGCCATCCCAAGAATTTCTCTGGTAAACCTTTGCTTCACTCACTCTATGGCAAGTATATCCTTTCTTCGGTAAGGAGGCCAAAACAGCACACAACCTTCCAGGTGTGATCCCACCATGGCCCTGTGCAGCTGCAGTAAGACATCCTTGCTCCTGTACTTAAATCCTCTTGCAATGATGGCCAACATTGTCTTCCTACTTGCTTGCTGCATTTGCCTGCTTGCTTTCAGTTACTGATGTACAAGGACACCCAACAGGATCACCATTTCTGAAATAATGCATTCTGCTCCCCTCAGGGCATTAAGACCATGTGATATGGCACTGGTATCACATGTAGGCACAATGGGTAAGAAAGGCAGCATATTGCCAACAGATTGCCAGATATTTTGATTATAATTCGACAACTGATCATAGTGTGACCCATGGGCTACTAGGACAGTACCATAACCACAAGGCTACACATGTCCCAGTAACTTGCGTTCATCCTAAAGCTCCAATTCAAATAAGAGCAGGTAGCTCACCAGCTGCCCTGACCAACATTTGTTTTTTTTGTTTTTAAAATAATTTTTATTAAAGGTTTTCATAAAATATCAATAACAAAATTAGAAAGAAAAAAGAACCCAACAGGGTTAAGTACAAAACACAATCTAAAAAAGCAACCCCCAAACCCCTCCCCCCCCGTACTGAATAATAAATTAACATTAACACCCCGACTTAAGACAACAGGTGTATACACCCCCTCAGACCCTTCCAGTGTAAATAACATAAACAAAAATAAAGTAAACCGCCCCCCCACCACCCCCCGAGCTGCTGCTGCCATTGATCAATGTCTATCGTTCTGCCAGGAAGTCTAAGAACGGTTGCCACCGCCTAAAGAACCCTTGTACCGACCCTCTCAAGGTGAATTTCACCCTCTCCAATTTAATGAACCCTGCCATATCGCTGATCCAGGATTCCACGCTTGGGGGCCTCGTATCTTTCCACTGAAGGAGAATCCTTCGCCGGGCTACCAGGGACGCAAAGGCCAGAATTCCGGCCCCTATCGCCTCCTGCATTCCCGGCTCCTCTGCCACCCCAAATATTGCGAGCCCCCAGCCCGGTTTGACCCTGGATCCTACCACCCTCGACATCGTCCTCGCTACGCCCATCCAAAATTCCTCCAGCGCTGGGCATGCCCAGAACATATGGGTGTGATTTGCTGGGCTCCCTGAGCACCTAACACACCTGTCCTCACCCCCAAAGAACCTGCTCATCCTTGTCCCGGTCATGTGTGCCCTGTGCAGCACCTTAAACTCTATGAGGCTGAGCCTCGCGCATGAAGAGGAAGAGTTCACCCTCCCTAGGGCATCTGCCCACGTCCCCTCTTCGATCTCCTCTCCCAACTCCTTCTCCCACTTACCTTTCAACTCCACCACCGAGGCCTCCTCCTGCATCACCTGGTAAGTTTCCGAGATCTTCCCCACTCCCACCCCCCCCCCCCCCCCCCCCCCACCCCCCCCCCCCACCCCCCCGAGAGCACCCTGTCCTGTACTGTGTGTGGCAGTAGCCGTGGGAATTCCACCATCTGCCGTCTGGCAAACGCCCTTACCTGTAAGTACCTGAAGGTGTTCCCCGGGGGAGCCCGTACTTCTCCTCCAGCTCACCCAAGCTCGCGAACTTCCCGTCCACAAACAGGTCCCCCAACTTTCATATGCCTGCCCTGTGCCACCCCGAAAACCCTCCACCTGTTCTTCCTGGGGCGAACCGGTGGTTCCCCCGTAATGGGGTCCAAGCCGAGGCCCTAACTTCCCCCCATGCCGCCTCCACTGCCCCCAAATTTTGAGGGCCGCCATCACCACTGGGCTCGTGGTATACCTCCTTGGAGGGAGTGGCAGCGGTGCCGTTGCCAGCGCCCCCAGACTCGTACCCACACAGGACGCCGTCTCCAGCCTCTTCTATGCAGCCCCCTCCCCCTCCATCACCCACTTGCGCACAATTGTCGCATTGGCGGCCCAGTAGTACCCACAGAGGTTGGGCAGCGCCAGCCCTCCCCTATCTCTACTCCGCTCCAGGAACACCCTTCTCACCCTCGGAGTCCCTCGCGCCCACACAAACCCCATTATACTCCTGTTAACCTGCCTGAAAAAAGCCTTCGGGATAAACACGGGGAGGCACTGGAACAGGAACAAAAACCTTGGGAGCACCGTCATTTTGATTGACTGCACCCTACCCGCCAGGGACAGCGGCAACGCGTCCCACCTCTTGAACTCCTCCTCCATTTGCTCCACCAGCCTTGTAAAGTTAAGCCTATGCAGGGCCCCCCCAGCTCCTGGCCACCTGGACCCCCAAATATCTGAAACTCCTCTCCGCCCTTTTTAGTGGGAGCTCGCCAATCCCCCTCTCCTGGTCCCCTAGCTGAACTACGAACAGTTCGCTCTTCCCCATATTGAGCTTGTACCCCGAAAAGTCCCCGAATTCCCAACCATCCTCATTACCTCTGGCATTCCTCCCACCGGGTCCGCCACATACAGCAGCAGGTCGTCCGCATAAAGCGACACCCTATGCTCCTCCCCACCCCGCACCAACCCCCTCCAGTTCCTCGACTCTCTCAGTGCCATAGCCAGGGGTTCAATCGCCAGTGCGAAGAGCAGGGGGGACAGGGGACACCCGTCTCGTCCCTCGGTGCAACCGAAAGTACTCGGACCTCCTCCTATTTGTGGCCACACTCGCCATCGGGACCTCGTACAACAGCCTAACCCACCTGACAAACCCCTCCCCAAACCCGAACCTCTTCAGCACCTCCCACAGATACCCCCACTCTACCCTATCGAAGGCTTTCTCAGCGTCCATCGCCACCACTATCATCGCCTCCCCCTCCCTCGCCGGCATCATGATAACGTTCAAAATCCGTCGCACATTCGCGTTCAACTGTCTCCCCTTCATAAACCCCGTCTGGTCTTCATGGATGATCTGCGGCACACAATCCTCAATCCTCGTGGCTAAGACCTTCGCCAGCACCTTGGCATCTACATTTAGCAAGGAAATCGGTCTGTAAGACCCACATTGCAGGGGATCCTTGTCCCGCTTCAGGATCAAGGAGATCAGTGCCCGGGACATCATCGGGGGTAAAGCCCCCCCCTCCCTTGCCTCATTAAAGGTCCTAACTAACATCGGGCCCAACAGGTCCATATATTTTTTATAGAACTCGACCGGGAAACCGTCCGGCCCCGGTGCCTTCCCCGCCTGCATGCTTCCTATCCCTTTGATCAGCTCCTCCAACCCAATCGGGGCCCCCAGTCCCGCCACCAGTCCCTCTTCCACCTTTGGAAACCTCAATTGGTCCAGGAAACGGCCCATCCCTCCCTCCTCCCGTGGGGGCTCGGATCGGTACAATTCCTCGTAGAAGTCCGTGAAGACCCCATTGATGCCAACCCCACTCCGCACCACGCTCCCTCCCCTGTCCTTAACTCCCCCGATCTCCCTAGCTGCGACCCGCTTCCAAAGCTGATGCGCCAGCATCCGGCTTGCCTTTTCCCCATACTCGTAGACCGCCCCCTGGGCCTTCCTCCACTGCACCTCCGCCTTCCTGGTGGTCACCAGGTCGAATTCGGCCTGGAGGCTGTGCCTCTTCCTCAACAATCCTTCCTCAGGTTCTTCCGCATACCTCCTGTCTACCCTCACCATCTCCCCCACCAGCCTCTCCCTCTCCCCCCGCTCCCTCCGCTCCTTGTGGGCCCTGATGGAGATCAGCTCTCCCCTCACCACCGTCTTCAGTGCCTCCCATACCATCCCCACTCGGACCTCCCCGTTGTCGTTGGTCTCCAAGTACCTCTCTATACTTCCTCGGACCCGCTCGCTCACCTCCTCGTCCGCCAACAGCCCCACCTCCAAGCGCCACAGCGGGCGCTGGTCCCTCTCCTCCCCCATCTCCAAGTCCACCCAATGCGGGGCGTGGTCCAAAATGGCTATTGCCGAATACTCGGTATCCTCTACTCTCGCTATCAGCGCCCTTCTCAAAATGAAAAAGTCGATTCGAGAATAAGCCTTATGGACATGTGAGAAGAATGAAAATTCCCTAGCCCCCGGCCTTGCAAATCTCCAAGGGTCCACCCCTCCCATTTGGTCCATAAATCCCCTCAACACTCTAGCCGCCGCCGGCTTCCTACCCGTCCTAGACCTGGAGCGATCCAGTGCAGGATCCAACACCGTGTTAAAGTCTCCCCCCATTATCAGGCCCCCCACTTCCAAGTCTGGGATCCGACCCAACATACGCCGCATAAAACCCGCATCGTCCCAGTTCGGAGCATACACATTGACCAGTACCAGCCTCTCTCCCTGCAACTTACCACTTACCATTATGTACCTACCGCCATTATCTGCCACAATGTTCGACGCCTCGAATAACACCTTCTTTCACACCAAGATCGCCACCCCTCGATTTTTGGCATCTAGCCCCGAGTGAAACACCTGACCTACCCACCCTTTCCTCAGTCTTACCTGGTCTGCCACCTTCAGGTGTGTCTCCTGGAGCATAACCACATCCGCCTTGAGCCTCTTCAGGTGCGCGAACACGCGGGCCCACTTAACCGGCCCATTCAGTCCTCCTACATTCCAGATTGTCAGCCGGATAAGGGGGCTACCCGCCCCCCTCCCCCGCCGACTAGCCATGACCCCCTCCTCGGCCAGCCACGCGCCTGCACCCCACACCCGGCCCGTTCCCCACAGCGGCATACCCCCGTCTTGACCCACCCCACTCGCTCCAGCTCCTCCTTGAACTCCTTGAACTTAGCAGCAGCAACTCGATTCCCCCCCGCCCCCCCCCCACCCCCCGCCCCCCCACCCCCGCCCCCCACCCCCACCTAGGACCCATCCTAACTGGTTTACTCCCACCATTGCACTTCCGCAAGTCAGCTGACTCCTGCTGACCCCGGCCACTCCCGCCTCCCCTTCGACTCCTCCCATTGTGTGGCACACCCTCCTCTCCCGCTCCCCATTGTGACCAACATTTGTTCATCAACCATCACCACCAAGAGTAGGTCATTGGCCATTCATCTCATTGTTGCTTTTAAGATGCTGGTGGCATGGAATTTTTTTTCAAATTAATTTACGGGATGTTGGCGTCGCTGGTTAGGCCAGCATTTATTGCTCATCCCTAGTTGCCCTTCAGAAGGTGGTGATGAGTTGCCTTCTTGAACCGCTAAAGTCCTTGAGGTGTAGGTACACCCACTGTGCTGTTAGCGAGTTCCCCAGTGACAGTGAAGGAGCGGCGATATATTTCCAAGTCAAGGTGGTGAGTGACTTGGAGGAGAACCTACAGGTGGTGGATGATATGTTGGGTGTTCTGGATCACATACAGGTCACCAACACTTGAAATAGTGCAACGCTATTTTATTGAATCATTAACTGTTTAAACATACTTAAACTGTGGGTTAATACGAAACTAGCTTTAACTAAAGACCTCTGCCTTGTCCTAACCAGTCGATGCACTCAGCACATGGTGAATGTCTGTGTTGCAGGCTGTGAGCTCTGTCCTCCTAGCTAGATGCTACTCGAATGAGCGGGAACTCTGATGCTCCCTGTCTTTATAGTGCGTGTGCTCTCACTGGTGATTGGCTGCGGTGTTGTATATGTTGATTGGTCCCACTGTGTGTCCATCAGTGTGTGTCTGCACCATGATATACTGGTGTAAATTATGACATCCCCCCTTTTATAAAAAATGCATCTGCGTGGCAATAAATAGTGTGTGGTGAATTGTCCTGACTACGTGTGTGCAAAATATTTACAGGACAATGGACATAAAAACTAAGCTATTTACATGGGAAGGTGCCTGGTGCAGGAAAAAACAGTGTGTCACAAGAATAACGAGATGGACACTATATACAAACCACTTGAACGATTAGACGGAAGAACACAACACATCAGAAAGTCCATAAGTCCACAAAGTTCACAAATTAAGTCTCTGAGGTGGGTAACGAATTCTGGTTGCCCGCCTCAAGGGTGGGTCGGGAGCCGCCGGCTGAGGAGCGGGCTGGACTGCGTCAGAGTGAGGAGGATGCAGGGGAGGATGCAGAGTGAGAAGAATGCAGAGTGACCGGAATCTCTGCATAGTCCAGGTCAGGGTCAACAGGAGGGCGTGGCCATGGTGGAGGATCATGTAGCAAGCGAGGAACGAGACGAAGGGCACGTCGATTGCGGTGCAGAATGGAGCCATCCGGTAGACGAACCAGGAACGAGCGGGGAGCCACCTGCCGAAGAACCACAGCGGTTGCAGACCAGCCACCATCTGGAAGATGGATGCGGATGTTGTTATCTGGAGCCAGAGCAGGGAGATCAGCTGCACGGGAGTTCATGAGCCGCCTTGTGCTGTGCACGAGACAGTTGCATTCGTTGAAGGACCGGAACGTGGTCGAGGTCTGGGACATGAATGGACGGCACCGTCGTCCTTTGGGTGCGGCACATGAGCAGCTGGGCTGGCGACAGGCCGGTGGACAGTGGGGCCGAGCGATAGGCCAGCAGGGCGAGGTAGAAATCGGACCCAGCATCGGCAGCCTTGCAGAGGAGCCGTTTGACTATGTGGACGCCCTTCTCCGCTTTGCCGTTGGATTGGGGGTGTGGTAGTATGTATTAGGGGTCATGTGGGACTGGAAGCCCTAATGTCATTGGCTGACAGATCCCGGGTCCTGGTTGGCCGTTGACCTCTAGCTCCGCCCTGAAGGCGGAGTATAAGAAGCCGGAGTCCTCCCCCGCAGGCCATTCTACTATCGAGCTGCGGGGGAACAGACACGCTTAATAAAGCCTCATCGACTTCACTCTATTCGTCTCACGGAGTCTTTGTGCGCTACAATTTATTAAGCGTGCCTAAAAAGGACTATGGAGCTCAGGATCATCCCGGAATGCCTGAGGATCAGCCCCCACGCAGTGAACGCGGCAGCAGCCTTCAAGCACTGGCAGACTTGTTTCGAGGCCTACCTCAGAACGGCCACCGGCTGGGTCACAGAAGACCAAAAACTACAGGTCCTGCACTCGAGGGTAAGCACGGAGATTTTCTCCCTCATCGAAGACGCGGAGGATTTCCAGACGGCGTTCGCAGCACTGAAAAGTCTCTATGTCCGCCCAGTTAACCAAATCTACGCTCGCTACCAGCTCGCGACGAGACGGCAAGGTCCCGGAGAATCGATGGACGAATTCTACGCCGCGCTGCTGATTTTGGGACGAGCCTGCAGCTGCCCCTCGGTGAACGCAAATGAACACATGGACATGTTAATGCGCGATGCTTTTGTGGCAGGTATGAATTCCTCCCAAATCCGCCAAAGACTTCTAGAAAGAGTAGCTAGGACTCTCAGAGGCCCGGGCCCTAGCAGCCTCCCTAGACGTGGCCGCTATAATACCCGCGCCTACGGCCCCGACCGCGCGGCAGCCCATTGGGCTCCGTACGTAACCGTCGCGACAAACCCCCCCCCCCCCCGGACACCCCACAGGTTTGCGCGGTCCAAACGCCAAGTCGCACCGGGGGCGCCCGCTACTATTTCTGCGGCCAGGCGAAACACCCCCGACAGCGCTGCCCGGCCCGCGCAGCAATCTGCAAGAGCTGCGGGAAAAAGGGCCATTTCGCGGTTGTGTGCCGGTCGCGCGAGGTCGCCGCTGTCCTGGGAGAACAGGGCCGTTTACGCTCCCCAACCCCCCCCAGCGCAACATGTACGACCCGCAGGCGCAACCGCTCTGGGTCCCGACCACCGCGGTCCCGGGAGAACAGGGAGCCCTGCACGCCGCTTACGCTCCCCAACCCCCCCCCCCCGCACCCCATGTATGACCCGCCGGCGCTACCACTTTGGGTCCCGACCACCGCTCTCCACGGAGAAGAGGGAGTTCTGCGCGTCTCTAACGCCCCCTTACCCCCCCCCCCCCCCCCCCCGCGCCCCACGTCTGACCCGCCGGCGCTAACAACTTGGGTCCCGACCACCGCTGTCCCCAGAGATGAGGGAGCCCCGCGCGGTCCTAGCGCTCCCCAACCCCCCCAGCGCCCCATGTGCAACCCGCAGACGCCGCCATTTTGGGTCCCGGCCACCACGAGGGGAGGGCGCCGCCATCTTGGAGCACCCCAGACCTGTACGATGCGTGGGGGCGGCCATTTTGTCCACCCACGCCGCCATCTTGTGACCCCCAGACATGTGCGATGTATGGGGGCAGCCATTTTGTTCATCCCCGACGCCATCTTGGACGGCAACAACGGACCCCACTCCACTACTACAACCACGTCTCGCTTCAATTACGCTCGATCAAGCTCGGCCCCGGACACTCCAGACGACGACGACAACGGTGCTAATAAACGGCCACGAGACACCATGCCTAGTCGACTCCGGGAGCACGGAGAGCTTTATCCACCCCGACACGGTAAGACGCTGTTCCTTGACCACCTATCCCAGCGCACAAAAGATTTCCCTAGCTGCAGGATCCCACTCCGTACAGATCCAAGGTTTCTGCATAGTTACCCTAACGGTGCAGGGGAGGGAGTTCCAAAACTACAAACTACACGTCCTTCCCCAACTCTGCGCCCCCACTTTACTGGGATTAGATTTCCAGTGCAATCTACAGAGCCTTACGTTCAAATTCGGCGGCCCAATACCCCCACTCACTATCTGCGGTCTCGCAACCCTCAAGGTGCAACCCCCGTCCTTGTTTGCGACCCTCACCCCGCATTGCAAACCCGTCGCCACTAGGAGCAGATGGTACAGCGCCCAGGACCTGACCTTCATTCGGTCCGAAGTCCAGCGGCTACTAAAGGAAGGCATAATCCAGGCCAGCAATAGTCCCTGGAGAGCGCAGGTGGTAGTAGTGAAGACAGGGGAGAAACAAAGGATGGTCATAGACTATAGCCAGACCATCAACAGGTACACACAACTAGACGCGTACCCTCTCCCCCGCATATCCGACATGGTCAATCGGATTGCCCAATATAAAGTCTTCTCCACCGTGGACCTCAAGTCCGCCTACCATCAGCTCCCCAACCGCCCAAGTGACCGCAAGTACACAGCCTTCGAGGCAGACGGGCGATTATACCATTTCCTAAGGGTCCCATTTGGCGTCACAAACGGGGTCTCGGTCTTCCAACGGGAGATGGACCGAATGGTTGATCAACATGGGTTGCGGGCCACGTTCCCGTATCTCGACAATGTAACCATCTGCGGCCACGACCAGCAGGACCACGACGCCAACCTCCAAAAATTCCTCCAGACCGCCAAAGCCTTGAACCTCACGTACAACGAGGACAAGTGCGTTTTTAGCACCAACCGGCTAGCCATTCTGGGCTACGTAGTGCGCAATGGGATAATAGGCCCCGACCCCGAACGTATGCGCGCCCTCATGGAATTTCCCCTCCCGCACTGCTCAAAAGCCCTGAAACGCTGCCTGGGGTTTTTTTCATACTACGCCCAGTGGGTCCCCCAGTACGCAGACAAGGCCCGCCCCCTAATACAGACCACGACCTTCCCTCTGTCGACAGAGGCTTGCCAGGCCTTCAGCCGCATCAAAGCGGATATCGCAAAGGCCACGATGCGCGCCATCCACGAGTCCCTCCCCTTCCAGGTTGAGAGCGACGCCTCCGACGTAGCTCTAGCAGCCACCCTTAACCAAGCGGGCAGACCCGTGGCCTTTTTCTCTCGAACCCTCCACGCTTCAGAAATCCGCCACTCCTCAGTGGAAAAGGAAGCCCAAGCCATAGTGGAAGCTGTGCGACATTGGAGGCATTACCTGGCCGGCAGGAGATTCACTCTCCTCACCGACCAACGGTCGGTAGCCTTCATGTTCGATAATGCACAGCAGGGCAAAATCAAAAACGACAAGATCTTAAGGTGGAGGATCGAGCTCTCCACCTTCAACTACGAGATTTTGTATTGTCCCGGAAAGCTGAACGAGGCGTCCGATGCCCTATCCTGCGGCACATGTGCCAACGCACAAATTAACCGCCTCCAAACCCTCCACGAGGACCTCTGCCACCCGGGGGTCACTCGGATTTTCCACTTTATCAAGTCCCGCAATCTCCCATACTCTTTAGAGGAGGTCCGTACAGTCACAAGGGACTGCCACATCTGCGCGAAATGCAAACCGCATTTTTTCAGGCCGGATGGTGCGCACCTGATTAAGGCTTCCCGCCCCTTTGAACGCCTTTGTCTCGATTTCAAAGGGCCCCTCCCCTCCACCGACCGCAACACATACGTTCTTAATGTGGTGGACGAATACTCCCGCTTCCCATTCGCCATTCCCTGCTCTGACATGACCGCGGCCACAGTCATTAAAGCCCTGAACACCATCTTCACACTGTTCGGTTGCCCCGCATACATCCACAGCGACAGGGGGTCCTCTTTCATGAGTGACGAGCTGCGCCAGTTCCTGCTCAGCAAGGGCACAGCCTCAAGCAGGACGACCAGCTACAACCCCCGGGGGAACGGGCAAGTAGAGAGGGGGAACGGCACGGTCTGGAAGACCGTCCTACTGGCCCAACGGTCCAGGGACCTCCCAGTTTCACGGTGGCAGGAGGTCCTCCCGGACGCTCTCCACTCCATCCGGTCGCTATTATGTATGAGCACTAATCAAACGCCTCATGAGCGTCTCCTTGTCTTCCCTAGGAGGTCCTCCTCTGGAACGTCGCTGCCGACCTGGCTGGCGGCCCCAGGACCCATCTTGCTCCGAAAGCATGTGCGGGCACACAAGGCGGACCCGTTGGTCGAAAGGGTTCACCTCCTCCACGCGAACTCGCAGTACGCTTACGTGGAGTACCCCGACGGCCGACAGGACACGGTCTCCCTGCGGGATCTGGCGCCCGCCGGCAACACACACACCCCCCCCGACACCATTCACCCAACCCCCCCCTTCCTGCCACCGCCGCACCCCGCGACCGCCCCCTTCCCAGGAGGATCGGTTCCCCTCCCCTCAGGCCCGACCAAGAATAAAGCCCAAGCTGAAACCGTAAGGCTCCCGGAGACGACAACACCGGTACAAGCACCACCACCACCACCGGGGCCGAGGCGATCGACACGGACGACCAGACCGCCCGACCGACTCGTGGCGTCGATCTAAATCAATATATGGACTTTTCACAAGAACATTTTGTTTTTCTCCCGATACCTTCTGTAAACAGTTGAAACAGGACAAAATTGTACATACTGTATTGCCATGTGAATGTTTTCCTCCCAGGACCAGCCCTGTAAACCCTTACCACCATGCAAAGCATCACCCCGCCGGGTTCATTTTTGACAAGGGGTGAATGTGGTAGTATGTATTAGGGGTCATGTGGGACTGGAAGCCCTAATGTCATTGGCTGACAGATCCCGGGTCCTGGTTGGCCGTTGACCTCTAGCTCCGCCCTGAAGGCGGAGTATAAGAAGCCGGAGTCCTCCCTCGCAGGCCATTCTACTATCGAGCTGCGGGGGAACAGACACGCTTAATAAAGCCCCATCGACTTCACTCTATTCGTCTCACGGAGTCTTTGTGCGCTACAGGGGGTACAGGGGACTGGATGTCACATGCATAAAGTTGTACATCCTGGTAAAGTTGGACCATTCCTGGCTTGCGAAGCAGGGGCCATTGTCCGACATCACAGTGAGTGGGATGCTGTGTCGAGCAAAGGTGTCCTTACAGGCACGGATGACTGCAGACGATGTGATATCGTGTAAATGTACCACCTCCGGGTAGTTTCAAAAGTAGTCTACAATCAGGACATAGTCCTTGCCCAACGCGTGGAACAGGTCAGTGCCGACCTTGGACCAAGGGGACGTGACCAACTCATGGGGCTGTAGGGTCTCACGTGGTTGGGCCAGCTGGAAGCACTGACAAGTGGGGCAGTTGAGCACTGTGTTGGCGATGTCGTCATTGATGCCGGGCCAGTACACTGCCTCTCGGGCCCGTCGGCGGCACTTCTCCACGCCAAGATGGCCCTCGTGTAGCTGTTCCAAGACGAGCTGGCGCATGCTGTGTGGGATGACAATGCGGTCCAGTTTCAGGAGAACACTATCGACTACCGCCAGATCATCTCTGATGTTGTAGAACTGCGGGCATTGGCCCTTGAGCCACCCATCTGTTAGGTGGCACATGACACGCTTTAGCAAAGGGTCAGCCGCTGTCTCGCGGCAAATTTGGACGAGGCATTCATCGGTGGCAGGTAGATTGGAGGCCACGAAGGCCACATGGGCGTCAACCTGGAAGACGAATCCCGCTGGGTCACACGGAGTGTTGACTGCCCTGGAGAGAGCGTCGGCAATGATTAGGTCTTTGCCCAGGGTGTATACCAGCTGGAAGTCGTATCGCCGGAGCTTGAGCAGAATGCGCTGGAGGCGAAGCGTCATGTCGTTCAAGTCTTTCTGTATTATATTGACCAGCGGGCGATGGTCGGTCTCGACGGTGAATTGGGGAAGGCCGTACACATAGTCATGAAACTTGACGACACCGGTCAACAGGCCCAGGCACTCCTTTTCTATCTGCGCGTAGCGCTGTTCCATGGGGGTCATGGCGCGTGACGCATATGCAACGGGGGCCCATAATGAGGCCTCATCACGTTGCAGGAGCACTGCCCCAATGCCAGATTAGCTGGCATCGGTCAAAATTTTTGTCTCTTTCGCTGGATCAAAAAAGGCTAAGACTGGGGCCGTGGTGAGATGGGTTTTGAGTTCTCTCCATTTGCGCTCGTGGGCAGGAAGCCATTGGAAGTCTGTCGTCTTCCTGATCAGGTTTCTGAGAGCCGTGGCATGAGAGGTGAGGTTAGGGATGAACTTCCCTAGGAAGTTGACCATGCTCAGAAATCGAAGGACTGCCCTTCTTGTCCTCTGGCGTTTTCATGGCTGTGATAGCAGCCACCCTGTCCGCATCCAGCCGTACACCCAACTGGGAGATGTGGTCCCCTTGAGTTCCGTCTGACCAAAGGAGCATTTGGCTCTGTTGAGGCATAGGCCCTGCTCCCGTATGCGTTTGAACACGCGCTGGAGGCGACTGACATGCTCCTGGACCAAATGGTTATGTCGTCGACATAGACGCGAACACCTTCAATGCCTTCCATCATTTGTTCCATGATTCTGTGGAACACTTCTGAAGTCGATATGATCCCAAACGGCATCCTGTTGTAACAATATCTGCCAAAGGGGGTGTTAAAGGTACATAGTTTCCTGCTGGATTTGTCGAGCTGGATTTGCCAGAATCCTTTCGAGGCGTCAAGTTTGGTGAAGAGCTTGGCGCGAGCCATCTCGCATGTGATCCCTTCGCGCTTGGGAATTGGATAATGCTCCCTCATGATATTGCGATTCAGATCCTTGGGATCAATGCAAATTCTCAGCTCGCCAGAAGGCTTTTATACGCACACCATGGAACTGGTCCAGTCGGTTGGTTCCGTAACTCTTGAGATCACTCCTTGGTCTTGGAGGTCCTGCAGCTGCTGCTTGAGGCGGTCCTTGAGGGGTGCTGGGACTCTGCGAGATGCATGCACCACAGGCATGGCGTTCTGTTTGAGTAGGATCTTGTAAGTATATGGGAGCGTGCCCATGCCTTCGAAGACGTCGTAGTGCTGGTCGATGATGGCGTCGAGTTGCGCCCTGAAGTCAGCGTCCTGGAAGGCAGGCGTGTCATCAGGAGAAAGAGAGTGAACTCTTTGAATGAGGTTCAACAGCTTGCACGCCTGTGCGCCAAGCAGGGAGTCCTTCGAGGAGCCCACAATCTCGAAAGGAAGGATGGCTTTCCGTGACTTGTGCGTCACTTCAAGTTGGCACGACCCGGTAGCAGGAATGATGTTGCCATTGTAGTCAAATAGCTGGCAGGCCGATGGAAGGATGGCTGGTTTGACACGAAGGCTTTGGAAAGCAGACCACGCCATGAGATTGGCGGAGGCACCAGTGTCCAGGCAGAATCGTATTTGGGACCGGTTGACCGTCAGGGTGGCACACCACTCATTGTCTGGATCGATGCTGTATACCGACAGCAGCTGGTGTCTTTGCTTCGGGGACAGCCTGTTTTTCGTTACGACACCGACTCGAAAAGGCGCCTTCGGGTCCTCGGTGTCACGGCTGTGTGGGAGGTCCGCATCGGACTCAGTGAACGTGGGTTGAATTGCCCGAACATTCCTGCGAGGCTGGCTGAAGCGATGGGAGCTGGCAGGCTGAGCTGCTCGATAGAAGGCAGCATAGTGGCCAAGTCTTCCACATCGTAGACATTGTCGAGATTTTTCAGGGCATTGCCGCTTTAAATGGGCAGAGCCACAGTTGCCGCACATCGTGACGTCAGCACGTTCGCTGCGCCACTGCGCATGCGCGGTGCGGTCGAGCGCGCCTGCGCATTACGTTCCTTAACGTCGCCATCCCCTCGTTTGGTGCATACAAGCGCGGGAGTCTGCGAAAAGCGTGCGAAATGGCCGCCCTCATCCAGGCTGAGGCCATGGAGGTGCTCAATCACTTGGACCCGTTCCGCCTCGTGAGGATCTTGCCGCGCCGTTTCAGCCACTTGTATATGGGAATACCGACTCGTGGCGTTTTCATGTAAGACACAGGTCTCGATGGCGGTCGCTAGGGTGAGTTGCTTTACTTTGAGGAGCTGCTGACATAGGGGGTCCGACTGAACACCGAAAACGATCTGGTCGCGTATCATGGAGTCGGAGGTGGGCCCGTAGCTGCAAGATTGCGCAAGGATGCGGAGGATTGGAAAGGTTCATCCTTACCCTGCAAACGCTGCTGGAACACGTAGTGTTCAAAACTTTCATTCACCTCTACGCTGCAGTGAGTGTCAAACCTGAGGAGGACCGTCTTGAACTTCGTCTTATCTTTATCATCTGCGAAAGTGAGAGAGTTGAAAATGTGGATGGCATGGACCCCGGCTGTGGAGAGGAGAAGAGCAATCTTTCTGGTGTCCGAGGCGCCCTCCCTGTCCGTGGCTTCGAGGAAGAGCTGGAAGCGCTGTTTGAAAATCTTCCAATTGGCCCCGAGGTTGCCGTCGATGCGGAACGGCAGCGGCGGGCTAATGTTGTCCATGTTGCAGGATGACGGAATGCTGGCGAAAGGCAGATCACTTGCAGGTAGGTCTAAGAAGTGCTAGTATCCCACCACACCTGGTATCATGATGTGTTGGGTGTTCTGGATCACAGACAGGTCACCAACACTTGAAATAGTGCAACACTATTTTATTGAATCATTAACTGTTTAAACATACTTAAACTGTGGGTTAATACGATACTAGCTTTAACTAAAGACCTCTGCCTTGTCCTAACCAGTCGATGCACTCAGCACATGGTGAATGTCTGTGTTGCAGGCTGTGAGCTCTGTCCTCCTAGCTAGCTGCAACTCGAATGAGCGGGAACTCTGATGCTCCCTGTCTTTATAGTGCGTGTGCTCTCACTGGTGATTGGCTGCGGTGTTGTGTATGTTGATTGGTCCCACTGTGTGTCCATCAGTGTGTGTCTGCACCATGATATACTGGTGTATATTATGACAGTGGGGTCCCCGTTACCTGCTGCTCTTCTCCTTCTAGGTGGTAGTTGTCGTGGGTTTGGAAGGTGCTGTCTGAGGAACCTTGGTGAGTTACTGCAGTGCATCTTGTAAATGGTACACACGGCTGTAACTGTTCGTCGGTGGTGGAGGGTTTGAATGTTTGTGGAAGGGGGAGCAATCAAGCGGGTTGCTTTGTCCTGGATGGTGTTGAGCTTCTTGAGTGTTGATGGAGCTGCACCCATGCAGGCGAGTGGAGAGTATTCCATTACACTCCTGACTTCTGTCTTGTACATGGTGGACAGGCTTTGGGGGTCAGGAGATAAGTTACTCGCTGAAGGATTCCTAGCCTTTGACCTGCCCTGGTAGCCACAGTATTAATAGTCCAGTTCAGTTTCTGATCAATGGTAACCCCCAGGATGTTGATTGTGGGGGATTCAGCGGTGGTAATGCCATTGAATGTCAAGGGGCGGTGGTTAGATCCTCTCCTGTAGGAGATGGTCATTGCCTGGCCCTTGTGTGGCACGAATGTAACTTGCCACTTGTCAGTCCATGTCTGGATATTGGCCAGGTCTTGCTGCATTTGGACATGGACTGCTTCATTATCTGAGGAGTCGCAAATGGTGATGAACATTGTGCAGTCATCCACAAACATCCCCACTTCTGACCTTATGATGGAAGGCAGGTCATTGATGAAGCAGCTGAAGATGGTTGGGCCGAGGACACTACCCTGAGGAACTCCTGCAGTGATGTCCTGGACTGAGATGATTGACCTCCAACCACCACAACCATCTTCCTCTGTGCCAGGTATGAATCCAACCAGCAAAGAGTTTTCCCCCTGATTCCCATTGACTCCAGTTTAGCTAGGGCTCCTTGATGCCATACTCGGTCAAATGCTGCCTTGATGTCAAGGGCAGTCACTCTCACCTCACCTCTGGCATTCAGCTCTTTTGTCCATGTTTGAACCAAGGCTGTAATGAGGTCAGGCACTGAGTGATCCTGGTAGAACCCAAACTCAGCGTCTGTGAGCAAGATATTGCTGAGTAAGTGCCGCCTGATAGCACTGTGAATGACTCCTTCCATCACTTTGCTGGTAATTGGCTGGGTTGGGTTTGTCCTGTTTCTTGGGTACAAGACGCCCCTATGCAATTTTCCACATTGCCGGGTGGATGCCAGTGTTGTAGCTGCACTGGAACAGTTTGGCTAGGGGTGCGGCACGTTCTGGAGCACAAGTCTTCAGTACTATTGAATAGTTGGCGTATTTCCCTAGTCGCTGCTCTTCAAGATAAATAAATATGTCTTCAGTAGTTTGAGACACTACCGAGGGACCAAGCAACAACATTTATTTCTTGGCATACAAAGAGGTTTCAAAAACGTCTATGAAAAGTCACTTGAAAATAACCTAAGAGCACAGGAATAAGTCGGTCATTCAACCCTCAGTGCCTGGTCTAGCATTCTATTAAATCACAGGTGATCTGGACCTCAACTCTTTTCCCATATTTCCCCCCAAATATTTCAATACTTTCACCCAAAAGAAATTCATCAAATAAAAGCAAAATACTGCGGATGCTGGAAATGTGAAATAGAAACAGAAAATGCAGAAAAATCTCTGCCGATCTGGCACCAATTGTGAAGAGGAAAACAGAGGTAATGTTTTGAGTCCGTAGACTCTTCACAGCTAAAGAGAGGGAGACAATGTGAAGGATTAAATAGTGTATAAGAGGGGGTGGAACAGTGGAGCAGAGTGGAAGGTCAGCGATAGGTGGGAGCTGGGAGAGATTGCAGCAAAGGTGCATAGGTCACAAGGCGGAGGAAGCATTAGTGGCAGCGTGAAGGACTATGGAATTGCTGATAAGCATTAAGGTAAGATTGCAGAATATGTTAACAGGAGATCAAAGGTCTATGCTCAGTGAAAGCAAAATGTAAGAACAAATGACAGGTGGTTGCATTGGGGCAAACATTTTTGGGATTAAAACAAGGGTAAAATGGAGGTGAAAGGTCACAGTCCAAAGTTGTTAAACTCAATATTGAGTCCGGAGGGCGGTAATGTGTCTAATCGTGCCTGTTCAGTCAAGCACAACACAAACTGCAGGAGCAGCACCTGATCTTCCCATTAGTTCTTACCTTTTGCTTTCACTGAGCATTAACCTTTTGTTCCCCGATTAAATTGTTCTGCTATCTTACCTTTGTGCTACTGTCAGCACTTCATTTCCTATCTTGTGACCTACACATCTTTGTTGCAATCTCTCCTCGCTCCCACCTATCACTGACCTTCTTTACTCCAACCCCTCTTCTACAGTATAAAATCCATCAAGTTTCTCCCTTTCTTTAGCTCTGAAGAACCATACAGACTCAAAATGCTACCTCTGTTTCTCTCTCCACAGATCCTGCCAGACCTGCTGAGCTTTTCCAGAATTTCCTGTTTTTATTTCAGGAATCTTTCAACCTCAATTTTGAACATTTGAATTGTCTGAGCACCCACACCCTTCTGGGGGCAGCAAATTGCAGATTTCTCCCTGTCCTTTTAACTATGATTGGCAGGTGTTCAGTTCTGAGGGAATAAGTGCTCCCTTCTTAGAGGGGCACCATTAATAATCTAATGAAAAGTAAACTGTAATGAATTCAATTCATTATATCTCTGGGACCTAAATTATCAGTCTGTGGCAACTGTAACATTTAAGGTACAAGATGTTCCGATGTTTGTTACATTGGTTTCTGCCTAGTAACAAGAGCCGGACTGTCTGGAAGTGTCTTGATCGTTCCCAGATCAGCTCCTGAGTCAGTGAACCTTTTAAAAAATGTATTCATTTATGGGATGTGCCTTGGCTGGCTAAGCCAGCATTTATTGCCCATCCCTAGTTGCCCTTCAGAAGATGGCGGTGAGATGCCTCTTTGAACCGCTGCAGTCCCCGAGGTGTAGATACACCCACAGTGCTGTTAGGGAGGGAATTCCACTTCCGGTGGTGGCCATGGTGTGAGTGGTCGCACATCTGGTAGCTCCCGCTTGTGGAGGTATTTTTGGACCTTTTCCCCGATTAGCGGGCGAACATTTTAGTGGAAAAAGGTGCAGGAGTGGTGGAGAAAAAGCTTATTCCACCGGTGGATGGATTCGTGGACCAGAAGTGGTTTTAGGCGAAAGGAGCTGTTGGAGCGAGAAACTGTGCCTGGGACACAGGGAAAGATAGCAGAGGGTAAGGGACCAGCTGTTCATAGTGGTCTATGGAACAGCTGGTCGACTTTTTAAACAAGTTCACCTGGCAGAGAAGGAGTCTCTGGAAGACCTGGCGAGGACAGGTGGATCCGCTTAAGGATGGGATTGATACGTGGAGCTGAGGTTGGAGACTCAAAGCCAGTCGATCCAGAAGGTGGAAGAGCCGGTGGGGGAGCATGAGGGGCAGCTTACTTAATAGGCGGCTGAGATAGGGGTGATGCAAGATACCCAGAAGCGGCTTCGGGAGAAGGTGGAGGCTTTGGAGAATCGCTCCCAGAGACAGAACCTGAGGATTGTGGGGTTGCCAGAGGGCATTGAGGGAGCGGACGCTGGCTCGTATGTAGCCAAGATATTGTAGAAGTTGCTGGGAGAGGGGGTCTTCGAACAGACCCTAGAGGTGGACAGGGTGTTGATGAATTTGGACATGCTGAATTCTCCCTCTGTGTACCCGAACAGACATACCGGAATGGGGCGACTAGGGTCTTTTCACAATACCTTCATTGCAGTGCTAATGGAAGCCTACTTGTGACAATAAAGACAATTTTTTAAAAGGAAGCCGCAGGGCAACGAGCCGCCAAGGGCGATGGTGGTGCGATTGCGGCGGTTTCTGGTCAAGGAACGGAATCTGAGGTGGGCCAGGCAGACTAGGCGGTGTACCTCGGAGGGCAGCAAACTTCAAGTATACCAGGACCTGGGTGCAGAGCTGGCCAAGAGGAGAGCGGGCTTTAACAGTGAAGGCTGCCCTCTTTAAAAAGGGGGTGAAGTTCGGAATGCTGTGCCCAGCCCGCCTCTGGGTGACCTATAATCGCTGAGAATACTAATTTGGGATGCCAGAGCAGGCGACGGGGTTTGTGAGAGACAATGGACTGGCAGAAAAAGGACATTGCACTTTGGAGGAGGTGTTTTTTTTGCCCTCTGGGGGCATTGTCCTCTGTTCTTCTGTGGGGGTTGGGGGGTTGTTCTAGTCTCTTTCGGTCTTTGAATGTTGATGTTGTTTGCACCAGGAGAGCGTTGGTGCAGGAGGGAGGGGAACCAGTGGGGGTAGGATGCTGGGCACCATGGTTGGGGTCTACCAGGCTAGCTGGGCGGGCTAGTTCACGGAAGCGCAGTGGGGAACGAGCAGGTGGTTCGAGTGTTGATGGGGGTTGGGATTGTTGTTCTGTGGGGTGGGGGAAGGGGGACTGCTGACAGGGGAGCGTTTTTTTAATGTGGTATGATGGGGGGGGTGGGTCGATGACTGTGGACATCCGAGGGCGGGCCTGGTAGCGGGACGGAGGCTGGCCCAGGAGGGGCTGTGGATGATGGGCGGGGGGGGGGTGCTGATCACATGGAACGTGAGAGGGCCGAAAGTGCCGGTCTAGATTGCTCTCATGTTACGCATTTGAGAAGCTCAAAGGCGGATGAGGCATTCTTACAGGAAACTGACCTGAAGATTGGGGATAAAACTAGGCTCTGGAAAGGGTGGGTAGGGCAGGTCTGATATTCAGGACTGTATCTGAAGACGTGGGGGATAGCGGTCTTGACAAATAAATGGGTCTTGAAGTGGACAGCATCGTGACTCGGAAGGGAGGTTTGTTATGGTGAGCGGGAAATTGGAGAGGATGCTGGTGGTGTTGGTGAATGTTTATGCCCAGAACTGGGATAATGCAGAGTTTATGAGGCAGGTGTTGGGGAAGATCCCGGACCTGGACTCGCACCGGTTGATAATGGGGCGGGGGGGCTTCCGGTGGCGGCTATGAAGGAGTAAGTCGCACATTTGGTGGCTCCCGCTTTGGTTGGACTTTTGGACCTTTCCGCCGGACCTTCTCCAGTTTTAAACGGCAAATTCGAAGGTTGAGGCAATTGGGCACCCCTTCCACGTATCGGTGTATGGAGAAAAGGACCAGAAGTACACGGAAGGGCAGAAACAAGAAGCTGCAGCAGGAGACAGTATGGCCGAGGGCCGGATCCCTGGGGTGGCAGTGCAGCGACCAACGGACCCAGTGATGCAGGCCATTCAGGATGATTTTGCCAGGCAGAAGCGGGAATGTTTGGACCCGGTTAAAGAATCAACTGATTGTGTTAAAGAGCAGACTGGACGCCCAGGATCGGGCGATTCAAAAGGTGGAGAAGGCGCTGCTTGAACAGGAGGAGCATCATACAGAGGTGGAGCCGGAGGTGGGGATGCTTTGGGAACAGCAGAAAAGGCTCCTGGAGAAGGTGGAGGACCTTGAGAACCGGTCCCACCGGCAGAACTTGAGAATTGTCGGGTATGTTCGAAAAGCTGCTGGGGGAGGGGGCATTCCCCCCTACCGTTGGAGGTGGACAGGGCATACCGAGCGCTTGCTAGGAAGCCGCGAGCGGGGAACACCCTCCCCCCCCGAGGGCAATGGTGGTGAGATTCCACAAGTTCCTGGACAAGGAATGCATTCTTCAGTGGGCCAAGCGCACGCGGAGTTGCAAGTGGGACAACAGCATCCTGCGGGTGTACCAGGACCTGAGTGTGGAGGTGGCGAGGAAGAGGGCAGGCTTTAACGAAGTCAATGCTATTTTCTTTGAGAAGCAGGTGAAGTTCGGTCTGCTGTATCCGGCGCGTCTTTGGGTCACGCATGAGGATCAGCATCACTATTTCGAGTCGCCCGATGAGGCGCTGGACTTTGCTAAAAGCTAAAAGGAAATGACTGGTGGAGGTCTGAGAACTCTCGGACATAGAGGCAACGTGTTGGCCTATATTGGGCCCCTTTTTTCTATTTTTCTGTGTTTTTTCTTTTCCCTCCCTTGGTTTTTGGTGGGTTTTGTTTTCCTGTTTTTAAATTGGTTATGCCTTCTCGTTTGTGTCTGTTTTTGGAGCTCTGTTTAGGAAAAAGGGGGCGGTGGGGAGGAAAGTCGATTTTTCGTTTTTGGGTTCTTTTTCTCGGTAGATGTTGGCAATGTCCTTTTTGTGGTTTTATTGATGTGCACTTTTTTGGGATGGAGATGTGCCTGTCTGAGTTTCGGTGGGTGGTGCTTTTGTTTTCGTGTTTTCTTGCTGTTGGGTGTTTGTTTGGGGATTGTTAGCTGAGGGATTTTGTTTGTATGAGCGGGGGGAGGGGAGCGAGGGAACAATAGGTGGAAGACTTCTTGGCGCCGGGGGCAGGGGCCACCAAGCTAGCTGTGTGAGCTAGCTCACGGAAGCACAGTGGGGGGGGGGGGGTGTATACGCTTAGTTTACTAGATGGGCTAGGTTTTAGAGTAGAGTTGCTGGGGGGGGGGGGATGGGTTCTGCTGACGAGGGAGGGACTTCGATGGAGGGACACTGAGGCGGTCGGGGGTGGGGGCCGCCGGGCGGGGTGCCGGAGGAGGCGTGGTGCATGGGCTGGAGGCGGGCCCAAGAAAGGGGATGGCTGACCGGGGGCGGGGGGAGGGGAGGGCCACTTTGCCCCCCAGCTAGGCTGATCACCTGGAATGTTCGAGGGCAAAATGGGCCGGTAAAGAGGGCACGTGTGTTTGCGCACTTGAGGGGACTGAAGGTGGACGTGGTAATGCTGCAGGAGACGCATCTTAAAGTAGCGGACCAGGTCAGGTTGAGGAAAGGCTGGATTAGTCAGGTTTTCCACTTGGGGCTGGATACACAGACTAGAGCGGTTGCGATTCTGATTAACAAGCGGGTGGCATTTGAGGTGGGAAGAATAGTCTCAGATGTGGGAGGTCGATATATGATGGTTAGCGGCAAGCTGCAGGGGCTGAAGGTAGTGCTGGTCAATGTATATGCGCCAAATTGGGGTGACGGGGATTTTATAAAGAGGGTGCTAGGGAAGATTCCGGACCTGGACTCGCATAAGTTGATTATGGAAGGGGAGTTTAATACGGTTATTGATCCAGGCCAGGAGCTATCATGCTCGAGAACGGGCAAAGTGCCAGGAATGGCAAAGGAGCTGAAAGGGTTCATGGAGCAGATCGGGGGGGGGGATCCATGGAGATATAGGCAGCCGAGGGTGAAGGAATTTTCTTTTTACTCCCACGTATATAAGGTGTATTCCCGGATCGATTTCTTTGTCTTGGGTAGGGCCCTATTGGTGGCGGTGGTGGATACGGGGTACTCGGCAATTACGATCTCGGACCATGCTCCGCACTGGGTGGACCTGCAGGTTAGTATGGATAGCAAGCAGCGCCCGTAGGATGTAGGGCTATTGGCGGACGAAGCAGTGTGTGAGAGGCTGAGGAAGTGCATGCTGAATTACCTGCAGGTAAATGATACGGGGGTGGTCTCAGCAGCGGTGGTCTGGGAAGCACTGAAGGCAGTGGTGAGAGGAGGACTGATCACGATCCGGGCTCACAGGGACAGGACGGATAGGGCTGAAACGGACCGACTGGTAAAAGAGATTCTACGAGTTGATAGGAGGCATGCGGAGGCTCCAGAGGCAGGGCTTTTAAGGGAACGCCGGAGGCTACAGGCGGAATTTGGTTTGTTAACCACCGGGAGGGCAGTGGAACAGCTCAGAAAGGCGAAGGGGGCGATTTACGACCACGGTGAGAAGGCCAGCAGAATGCTTGCACAGCAGCTTAGAAAGAGGGAGGCAGCTAGAGAAATAGGGAAAGTTATTGACGGGGATGGGAACATAGTTGGGGACTCAGCGGGGGTGAGCAAGACCTTTCGGGACTTTTATAGCAGGTTGTATAGGTTGGAACCCTCTGCGGGGCCAGAGGGGATGAGGCACTTGTTGGATGGGCTGACTTTCCCGAAGGTGGATGGGGAGCTGGCAGAAGGGCTGGGGGCCCCGATCGGGCTGGAGGAGATAGTGGAGAGTCTGAAGGCCATGCAGTCGGATAAGGCCCCGGGACCGGACAGTTACCCAGCTGAGTTCTATAAAAAGTTCTCCGGAATATTGGGGCCGGTGCTGATGAAGGTCTTTAACGCGGCTAAGGAAAGAGGGGCTCTGCCCCAGACGATATCACAGGCCATGATCTCGCTCATCCTGAAACGGGACAAGGACCCAGAGCTATGTGGGTCTTACAGGCCTATTTCCTTGCTGAACGTAGGTGCCAAACCTCTGGCCAAAATCCTGACCTCCAGGATTGAGGACTGTGTACCGGGCGTTATAGTGGAGGATCAGGCGGGGTTCGTTAAGGGCAGGCAGTTGGTGACCAATGTAAGAAGGCTGCTAAACGTGATCATGATGCCCCCAGAAGGTAGGGAGTTTGAGGTAGTGGTCGCGATGGATGCGGAGAAAGCCTTTGACCGGGTTGAGTAGGATTATTTATGGGAGGTGCTGGAGCGGTTCGGGTTTGGGAGGGGCATTATTGACTGGGTTAGGTTGCTGTACCGGGCTCCAGTTGCAAGTGTACGGACAAACAGGACGACTTCGGACTATTTCAGACTGCACCGGGTGACGAGACAGGGATGCCCCCTCTCCCCACTGCTGTTTGCGCTGGCGATAGAGCCGCTGACAATTGCTCTGAGGGCCTCAAGGGGCTGGTCTGGGGGGGGGGGACAGAGTCTCGCTGTATGCGGATGACCTATTGTTGTATGTCTCAGACCCAATGGAGGGGATGGAAGAAATTATGGGAATTTTAGGGGAATTCGGCCGGTTATCGGGGTGTAAGCTCAATATGGGGAAGAGTGAGATGTTTGTGGTCCAGGCGAGGGGTCAGGAGAGGCAACTGGGGGAACTGCCGTTTAGAGTGGTAGGGGACAGTTTCAGGTACTTGGGTATCCAAGTGCCACGGGATTGGGACAGGCTACATAAACTGTACTTGGCCCGGTTGGTGGATCAGATGAAGGAGGATTTCCGGAGATGGGATGCGCTCCCGTTGTCTCTGGCGGGCAGAATTCAATCAGTAAAAATGACGGTCCTCCCGAGATTCCTATTCGTTTTCCAGTGCCTCCCCATCTTCATCCCGCGGTCCTTTTTTAAGCGGATCAATAAGATTATTGTGGGCTTTGTGTGGGGGGGGCAAGTCCCTGCGAGTGAAGAGAGCAATGCTCGAGCGGAGTCGGGGGGGGGGGGGGGGGTGGAGGGCTGGCGCTGCCGAATTTCAGCAATTACTACTGGGCGGCTAACATAGCCATGGTGAGGAGGTGCCTGATTTTTTTTGGGGTGGGGGGGGGGGGGGGGGAGGAGGAGGAGGAGCCGGCGTGGGTGCGCATGGAGGAGGCTTCTTGTAAGGGCACAAGTCTGGGGGCGTTGTTAACAGCACTTCTGCCGTTCCCGCCGGCGCGGTATTCCACCAGTCCAGTGATGGTGGCGGCCCTGAGAGTCTGGGGGCAGTGGAGGAGACATGTGGGAGCAGAGGGGGCATTGGTGTGGTCCTCAATCTGCGATAATCACCGGTTTGCCCTGGGGGAGGATGGATGGGGGGTTCCGAACTTGGCGGAGAGCGGGGATTGAGAGGATGGGGGACCTGTTTATAGAAGGAAGCTTCCCGAGTATGAGGGCGCTGGAGGAGAAGTTTGCATTGGCGGGGGAAATGAATTTTGATATTTACAGGTGCGGGACTTTCTGCGGAGGCAGGTACCAACCTTTCCACTCCTGCCACTAAGGGGGATTCAGGATAGGGTGGTTTCTAGAGGATGGATAGGAGGGGAGCGTCTCAGACATATATAAAGAGCACAGTAAGAACCCTTACAACACCAGGTTAAAGTCCAACAGGTTTGTTTCAAACACTAGCTTTCGGAGCACTTCATTGCAGTGTTAATGTAAGCCTACTTGTGACAATAAAAATTATTACGTTACTTCTTTCTGCTCAATGCAAAACTATCTTTGAAAACAATAATTAAAATACTTACTTGCTCCTTTCATCTGCCTTTGAAACATGTGCCTCTTTAACGCCTGTTCTGTGCCATGGTTGAGATTCTGTTTGTGTCTGAGCACTTGAAAAACATTCAAAATTGTGACATTTAGTATTTGCTTGTAATATCTTCAACATCACGTCAATTATCTCCAATGATTACAGTAAGCCTGTATCCAACCTTCTTCCAGCAATAATCTGTGAATGGATAGTAACTGGTGCACACTCACAACATGAGGTGATGCACCCGCCAATTCCTGTTGTATACATATATTCCTGGTCTATATAAGAGTGCTCCCTGTTTATTTCCTTTCCAACCATTTCTTTTACGTTATTTTATTGTTTCAGTCTGTGGATCCATAACCAAGATGTGCCTTTAAGCAGAAGACTCAAAGTTGAAGCAGCCTGCACGTCAGAAGACTGTGTTCCCAGGTTTTGTTTTTTGAGAGAAGTCAGATGCCTTGACACAAAGTAGATCTTAGGAACAAGGCTTGGAGGGAGTTAGATCGATTGGTTAACTGGCAACTGGTGGGTTGGCCAGGGGCAGTGTTCTGCCTGACAATGGCCACTGATTGGTTTGCGAGATGCTTTTTGACAGAACTTGGCAGAAGTGTTTAGATCTTGGAAGTGAAAGAAACTCTCTCTCTCTCTCCAGCTTGCTGAAGTGAAAGGACTGCTCTGTTGTTCTGAAAGCAGTGAGTTCCCAACACATTCTTTGCTGTGAAAGTGAAATGATGCAGAGTCTGCAGACAACTTTGCCAGAGAAAACCATCTCAAGCCTAGAGGGAAGAAGTATCAAAATGAAAGCCTGAACTTCAGAAAGATATTGACTGGAAGTCATTCCAGTGCATCAAAGATTCTTATCCTTTGATTTTTATTAATATTTTCATTCCCTTTCCAACACCCTTTCCCTTCTGTATTGTTTGGCTGTGTGTATAGAGAGTGCGGGTAGTTAGGAAGGGGGGGGGTTGAGAAAGTGGTATTAGATAAGTCAGCTATATTTTCTGTCTGTTTAATGATAATGCTGTACATAATAAAATGTTACTCGTGTTAACAGTTACAAACCTGGTGGCTACAGTTTATTGGGCTCAATCAAGGACCTAGGGTATTTAAAATAAAATCGAATTTCACCTGTGTTACGACTCCAGATCAAGTGGGGCTGGAATTGACCTTGCACTAGTCCAGGGTGTTGTGACATATATTCCAACTATATTTGGCACAGTAGAGTTCTCACTGTGTGAAAACTCAAAGTAGACAAGTTGTCCCTTGTCACTTTAAAATGCTTACATATTTAGTTACACCTAAACTTTACAAAAGGATTAAAAAGGAAATTGCTGCAGCATCATTAATTGCAGGCACAAGATGAGAGGTTAACTATAATGTCAATTAAATGTAATTTAAACCAATCAAGAACTTTTAAAAATTCATTCATGGGATATGGGTGTCGCTGGCCAGGCCAACATTTATTGTCCCTCGATAATCGCCCTTGAACCGAGTGGCTTGCTAGGCCTTTTCAGATGGCATTTAAGAGTCAACCACATTGCTGTGGATCTGAAGTCACATGTAGGTCAGATCATGTCAGGATGCCGTTAGTAAACCAAATGAGTTTTTACGACAATCGACAATGGTTTTATGGTCACTTTTAATTCCAGATTGTTACTGAATTCAAATTTCACCATCAGCCGTAGTGGGATACAAACTGGTTCCCCAGAGCATTACCCTGGGTCTCTGGATTACTAGACCAGCAACAATACCACTACACCACAGCCTCTCCAGAATATGAAAGCATTGCCTGCAATGAGAAATAACAGAACAAACACAAACTTTTTTTTTCATAGATCATAGAATTTACAGTGCAGAAGGAGGCCATCGGCCCATCGAGTTTGCACCAGCTCTTGGAAAGAGCACCCTACCAAGGTCAACACCCCCACCCTATCCCCATAACCCAGTAACCCCACCCAACACTAAGGGCAATTTTGGACACAGGGCAATTTATCATGGCCAATCCACCTAACCTGCACATCTTTGGACTAAGCTTAATGAGCTAGCCAATAATAAATATAAGACATTTTTTCCAATGAATTCACTGGATGTGGGCATTGCTGGTAAGACCAGCATTTATTGGCCATTCCTAGTTGCTCTTGAGAAGGTGGTGGTGAACCTTCTTTTGAATACAACTGAGTACATCGGCACACCAGGTAAGAACGAGATTTGTTTCCCTTAAGGACAGCAGATGGGCATTTATGAGAATTCTGTAGTTAATTGGCCACCATTACTGATACTAGCTTTTTCTCCAGATTTATTTAATTGCGTTTAAATTTGAGTACTGCTGAAAAAAAGAAACCTGCTATTGAAGCTTTAGGTCTTGTACTCACCAGGACAAGATGCATGAAAGCCAAATTTCAAAGAAAACAACAATTTACGCTGTTTGCTGGTAGATCTCTTTGCACTTACTAGGAGCTACATATATTCATATACAGGGACCTTTACTCTGCAAGCAAAAGGAATATGTCTAGACATTGTACCACTTTTTGAATAAGCAAACAAAAGCATGTTGGGGGGGGGGGGGGGGGGAGGCAACAGTCCTCTGGTGCATTCACCATGGCAAAGCCGCAACCAATCAGAGTTGACTTGCCAACCAATCAGCATCTCTTTTCTCATGCAATATAATTGTTGCTCCTTTCGAACTTAGCGTTCTTGCATCTGTCCTGATGAATGCAAAATGAAAAGCTTTGACAGCATGCCTTTTTTTCAGCAATAATGAATTTAAATTCCCAGCTGCTGTGGTGGGACTTGAACTCATGTCTCCAGGTTATTAGTCCAGCCTCTGGATTACTTGTCCAGTAATATAAACACAATGATACCATATCTCAGTTTGGGTAGTTGAAGTTTTAGAAGATAGCTGTCACCTTATATAACAGCCATCAATTTAGTTTTCTGTTCCCTGAGTGGGATTTTGAGGAGCTGTATTATGTGAGTTGCCTGATATACAGTTATAAATGGTCTTTTGGACCTTAAATTCAGCTGCAATGCTTAGGGATTCCTAAGTAATGTCTGTTTGTGGAGCTTCAGGAAATGAAAGTTTTTCTTGGATAGCACTTACTCTCTGGTAGTTACAAAGTCCCTCATCAGCTGTTGCATTTGCAGTTTCCCCTGGATTTCTGAAAGCTCACTCTCCAACTGTTCATTCTTCAGCCGAAGTTTCTTTAACTTTTTTTGTACATGCTCATTTTCAGCGCAAAGCTACAAAGAAACACATGGAATTAGCATGGTTCACAAACAGCACTCCTAAAATTTACTGCTATTGATGCCTTTGTACCTTTCTATTATCAGGGAAAGGAATTTGCACGTTGCAAGTGTATTTGTAAATGTCTTGCTTAGTTTTATGAAACTATTTATTCTTTCCTTCTCGCTTAATCCTCATCTCCTTGGGCTACATATTGCCTATGTCTGAGGTGAAGGACAAATCTAATCCTATAGGTCTCCATTGATGGCACCTTGAGGCAACCCATTGAAAATATGTAGTCATGACCCTGGGACAGCTCTCTCAGCTTTCTGACTTTTCTATGGTTAGTAATGCAGCATTAGGGGCCAATCAGATCTGTGTTTAGACTTCCTCCACTGTAACAACATTAGTGCTCTGACATTCTACCAATGAAATTTTACTCAACCAACTCCTGCAAACACATCCTCAGTTTTAAAGGGGGCGGCTCGGTGGCACAGTGGTTAGCACTGCTGCCTCACAGCGCTAGGGACCTGGGTTCAATTTCAGCCTTGGGTGATTGTCTATATGGAGTTTGCACATTCTCCCCGTGTCTGTGTGAATTTCCTCCGGGTGCTCCGGTTTCGTCCCACAGTCCAAAGATGGGCAGATCAGGTGGATTAGCCATGCTAAATTGCCCTTAAGTGTCTAGGGATGTTCAGGTTAGGTGAGATTATGGGAAAGGGTTGGGGAGTGGGCCGAGGTAGGGTGCTCTTTCAGAGGGTCAGTGCAGCGTGATGGGCTGAATGGCCTCCTTCTGCACTGTAGGATTCTATTCTATATGATCTAGGATCAGTTGTTTGTGGAAGAGTCCATCGCTTCTGTCTTTGTTTGTGTGTAAGTATTTTCAAATTTTACTCCTGAGGTGAGGTGAGAATGCCTGCCCTTGAGAAAGCCTCAAGGCACCATTTGATTGAATATGACATCAGGAAGCCCGAGCAAAGCTGAAGCCGATGGGAATCAGAGGGGAAACACTCCTAGCACAAAGAAAAATGGTTATGGCTGTTGGAGGTCAATCAATTCAATCCCAGGACATCACTGACTGTGCGGAGTCTGCACTTTCTCCGTGTCTGCGTGGTTTCCATCGGGTGCTCTGGTTTCCTCCCACAATCCAAAGCTGTGCAGGTTAGATGGATTGTCCATACTAAATTGCCCCATTGTATCCAAAGGTGTGTAGGTTAAGGGTTTATTGAGATAGGGCAAAGAAGTTGCCTTGGGTGGAGTGCTCTTTAAATGGGCCGTCTCAGTGTCAATGGGCCAAATGGCCTCATTCTGCACTGGAGGGCTTCTATGAATGTAGGTGCTCCTCAGGGTAGTGTCCGAGGCTCAATAATCTTCAGCTGCTTCATCAATGACATTCTTCCAACACAAGATCAGAATAGAGGTTGTTCACTGATGATTGAAGAATGTTCAGCAGTATTCTTGACTCCTTATATTCTGAAATAGTCCACACCCATATGCAGCAAAACCAGACAACAGCCAGGCTTGGGCTGATAACAGCAGGTAACATTTGTGCCACTCAAGTGCCAGGCAATGTCCATTGCAAAAAAGAGAGAATCCAGCTATCTCACCTTGACATTCAATGACATCACCATCATCAAATTCCCCCAGTATGTTGATACTGGGGGTTACCATTGACCAGAAACTGAATTGCACCAGCTGTGGTTACAAAAGCAGGTTGGAGGCTAGGAATTCTGCAGCAGGTAACTCACCTCCCGACTCCCACGGCACAAGTCAGGAGTGGAATGGAATACTCTCCACTTGTCTGATTGAGTGCAGCTCCAAGAACACTCGAGAAGCTCAATACAATCCAGGACAAAGCAGCTTGATTGGCACCCCATCCACCCTTAAACATTCACTCCCTTCACCGCCAAAGTGGCAACCGTGTGTACCATCTACAAGATGCACTGCAGGAACTCACTGAGGATCCTTTGACACCTTCCAAACCCATGGCCTCTACCATCTAGAAGTGCAATGGCAGTCGTCGCATGGCAACACCACCCAGGTTCCCCTCCACACACTATCCTGACTTCAAGGTATGTCTCCATTCTTCACTGTCATCTGGTCAAAACCCTTTCTATCTTCACTGTGGGTGTAGCTACAGTGGTTCAAGCTGGTGGCTCACCACCATCTTTTCAAGGGCAATTAGGGACGGACAATAAATGCTGCTGTAGCTGCAATCATCCCATAACTTTATAAATTCCAGACAATACAGCCAGAGTTTGTGTAATCCCTCCTCATTATTTGGAGTTGAGAGATCAGTCGAGTAAATCTAGTTCCTATGAAAGCCAATTGGATGATTTCTTTACATTATTCAACATAATCTTTCCGTCCGCAATATTTTTATCACTAATGATGAAAATTTGGAACAAGCTTTTTTAAAATCCTTGTACTCTAGTCCTCTAGGTGTAAAGGCCAGTATTCCATCAGTCTGTGGTTATTTTCTGTAACTGTCCATGAGACTTTATATGGGCTGGAATTCTCCGGCCGTTGGGATTTTCTTTCCCTGACTGAGTGCATCCCCTACACTCAGCTGGGCGAATGGAGAATTCCACCATGATCTAGGTTTCCTGACTTCCCCAAGTCTCTTTGGATCGCCATTGTTCCCAGCTTTTCAACATTTTAAAAGTACTCTGTTCAATCCTTTTTTAGGTCCTCTCATTTGCCTCTGCTGAAATCCATTAGGCCAATGGAGAAGCAGTATTCTTAAACCAATCAGGAAACACCTTTTTCTAATCCAGCCTGAGAAAGTTTGAACAATCGACAGAAGCGTCCAATCTCAATATTAAGCAAAGGAAAACAATCATGGGCAAGGTTTAATGATCTTGCAGTTTAGATTCAGCTCATGGGTCATTTGTTGCCACATTAGACAATTTTGGCTTTCATTAAAAAGGACAGAATGTAAACTTTATAACTTGCTTTGCTAAAACAAACCCATCCTCTAGCTATGAAATCAGTGTTGTTATGAGTACTTCGATTAAGCATAATAGTCAATGTATAACATTTTTATACTATATCTATTTAAATTGAGAAATATCCAAGTGTAATTACAGATTTGTCTTTCGAAATGTGGATTGTAGCTGGGAGTACAATTGCACTGTGAAGTAGTTCCACTCTGACTATATAGGTATCTGCTTATTTTCCTAGTTGTTCACTTTAACTCGATGGATGTGCTGTATATACTATCCCACACTGTGGCCATTCTTCCAACATCCCTCCTTAACCTCTCTATAGCTTTTGACATGGCTGGCTACACCAAACCTTCTAAGGTCCAGTTCTGGGGACTACCCATGCTTGCTTCCACTGCTACCTCTCCTTGATTACCCGCAGTTTAAAAACTGTTTGCAATCTCCGCAATGATTTTGATCCCAAACTGGAGCTTCTGAAACTATATCCTCACCATCACAAGCATTACCTACTTTCAGTCAGCTCGTCTGCTGCTGAAACCCTTATTCAGCCTTATCTCAACACCAGACTGGACAATTCCAATGTTCTCCTAGCTAACCTCTCATCCCTCACTGTCTTTAAAGTTCAGTTTCGATTCCACGCCAATTTCTTACTCACCTATCACTCTCATCCTTGCTGAGGAGGCTGAGTTCCAAAGGAAGCTGGTCCCCGGCACCTTGAATTTAAAATTCTCAGTCTTGTGTTTGAAATCTTTGCTAACTATATCATATTTTCCAGCTAAACAACCCCTTCCTTTCCAAACCAAATTCCCTGGCTCTTCCTTTGCCCACTCTAGCTGCCCTGACCCACAGCTCAGTAATTCACTGCCTTCAACAGCAGCGACACTTCAAAAGAATTTCATTGTCTGTGAACAATTTTGGCCCCCTTGTGTAAGGAAAGATACGTTGGCATTGAAGACAGTCCAGAGAAGGTTTACTAGGTTGATCGTGGAAATGAGGGATTTTCTCATGAAGAGAGGTTGAGTAGATTGGGCCTGTACTCATTGGAGTTTAAAAGAATGACCTTATTGAGACATATAGGATTCTCAGGGGGCTTGGCAGTGTAGATGCTGAGAGGATGTTTCCTCTTGTGGGAGAGTCTAGGGCCAGTGGGCATTATCTCAGAGTAAGGGGGTCACCCATTTAAGACAGAGAAGAGGAGAAATCTCTTCTCTCAGAGGGTAGTGAATCTGTGCAACTTTCACAGCAGAGCGCTGTAGAGGCTGAATCATTAAATATGTTCAAGGCTGAGACAGACAGATTTAAAAACAGTAAAGGAATCAAGGGTTATGGGGATAAGGTGGGAAAGTGGAGTTGAGGATTATCATTACAGATCAGTCATGAACTCATTGAATGGCAGAGCAGACTTGATGGGCTGAATGACCTACTTCTGCTCCTACATCTTATGGTCTTTAAAACTTTGAGGTGCCCTAAGGTTGTGAAAGTCACAATATAAATACAAGTGTTGTCTTTCTCTTTAACCACTACTGCCTCTAAGCCTCATTTTCTTTTAAAACCAATGGTTTTGGTCAAGGTTATCATCCCATATAATCTTTTGCTCAACACCCATTTTTAAAATTACACCTGCCATTCCATGAAGGAATTTATGGATTCAGACATCTTTCCAACTCAGCCCTCATCTGTCTAAGGAATGCATAGAATCAGACAGCAGTGGAGGAGGCCTTTCAGCCTATTGAGCTGTGCCAGGTCTTTATGAGTTATCCAATTCATCCCATTCACACGCTCTTTTCCCACAGCCCTGCAATGTTTTTCCTTTGCAAATATATATCCAATTGCCTTTTTGAAAGTTACTATTGAATCTACTTCCACCACCATTTTGAGGAACACAACCCACTGCGTAAAAATTACCCTCTTTCCAGCTGGTTGGTTCGTCTATTATATCTGTCCTCTGCTTACCCACCTTCCTGCCAGTGGAAAGTTTCTCCTTGTACGTCAAAATCCTTCATCACGTTGAACTCAAAAGAATCCCCCCTCAACTTTCTCTGTTCGAAGCAAAAAAAGTTCCTCAACTTTCAGTCAGATTTTCTAGCGTGCACCAGTCTGCTGCTCATTCCCTGACCTCTCCATTCTCCCACCAACACTTTGGAAATTTTCTTTTGCCTTGACGATTCTCTCACCTAATCCTCAAACGCCCGATAGAATCACCTCTCTTCCCTAAAATAACTATGAGCCTGCTCCCAGCCCATCTCTCCCTCCAGAGGGAACAAAGGAGCCCATCCCATCGCTCAATGAGATGCTGGCTGATCTGCAGAGTAATTCCATCTATTAGCCTTGGTTCTACAACCATTAATAAATACCCTCCGAAATGCCGAATGTCTGAAGTATTCATTTAGATGGTGAACACACTACAGCAACATAAATGTTGAGGAGCTGTGCAACATTCTGATCCAATAACATACTGATGGGTGTCCACATATTGTGACTGTTATAAAAGCGTTTTAATTCACAGGGGTTGTTGTCAGGGCGTCGTTGGGACTCTGGTCCGGGCCGCCGCTCTCAGGCCTCGGGCGGTGCAGAGTAACCGCGCCGGGGGAAAGGCACCGAAAGCCCGCTGTCAGCTCAGGAAAATCCCCCGGCACCGACTTTACTCACTTGAAGGCACCTGTGAATAGGCGGCATGTTCATAATAAGCGTCACTGAGTGAGGTTAAACCTCAGCCGGCGGTTTTACTAAAGGGTCTGGGGGGCCTCAGGCCGCCCAACTCCCCCCACTCCTTTGGTGACTTTGACAAACGGTCGTCCAGCACGGCGCCCCCTGTGGCCGGAGGACCAACAGCGCGCCCCCTGTGGCCGGACGTCAAACAGCGCGCCCCCTGTGGCCGGAGGACCAACAGCGCGCCCCCTGTGGCCGGACGTCAAACAGCGCGCCCCCTGTGGCCGGAGGACCAACAGCGCGCCCCCTGCTGCCAGGAGAACCAAAATCACGACTCTGCTGCTGGGAGGACGAACAGCACGTCCCCTGCTGCCCGGAGGACCAAAAGCACCACCCTGACGCCGAGAGGACCAACAGCGCGTCCCCCTGGATTGGATTGGATTTGTTTATTGTCACGTGTACCGAGGTACAGTGAAAAGTATTTTCTGCGAGCAGCTCAACAGATCATTAAGTACATGGGAAGAAAAGTGATGCACTATCAATTACAACGAGACGAGAGTAGAATGTAATCGAGGCTTTATTACACAGAGATGTGTGGCCTCCTACAGCAACTTACGAAATAGCTGCTGTTCGGAGAGCACACACATTTATACTCTGCCTCCTGGGCGGAGATAGCAGGCAGGGATCTACCCCCGTACCTGTAGTACAGGGGCTTTACCGTAATACCCATATATACAATATAATACAACAGTGGTGACTACCACATTCACCCCCTGTTAAAAATGAGTCCAGCGGGAGTGGTGGAAAACTATATCCATTCAGATTGGTTTTAAAATTACAGAGAAGGTTACAAATTTAGACGAACGGGCGCCTTGATCTGTCGTTGAGAGCGCCGCAGTGCTGGTGGCAACTCAGGTGTCGGCTTGGTCTTCGGTGACTCCGGGAGCGTGTCGAAATCCTCTTCATCCCCGGGTGGGAGCAAGGGGAGGACGGATTGTCCTGGAGAGGGGGCTGCGGTGGGGTGCGCCGGGGGAGGGGAGTATGGCGCCGGGGCAGGGAGGGGTGGTGTGTGGGGACCCAGCTGGTGCCAGATCCCTGAGTGAGACTGTGTCTTGGCTACGTAGGCGTACTGCGGGTTCGCATGGAGTAGCTGTACTCTCTCAACCAACGGGTCCGCCTTCCGGAGGAGAACGGGTCCTGGAGCTGCCAGCCACGTTGGGAGCGAAACCCCGGAGGTGGACTTCCTGGGGAAGGCAAAGAGACGTTCATGGGGGGTTTTGTTGGTCGCGGTGCACAGGAGCGACCGAATGGAGTGAACTGCGTCGGGAGGACCTCCTGACAGCGGGAGGCCAGGGGATTTCTGGACCGTAGGGCCAGCTGGACGGCCCTCCAGACTATCCCTTTCTACTGTTCCGCCTGCCCGTTTCCCCTGGGGTTGTAGTTGGTCGTCCTGCTCAAGGCAATGCCCCTGTTGAACAGGTACTGGCACAGCTTCTCGCTCATAAATGAGGATCCCCGGTCGCTGTGGATGTAGGCGGGGAAACCGAACAGAGTGAAGATGGTGTTGAGGGCTTTGATGACGGTGGCAGACGTCATATCGGGGCATGGGATGGCGAAAGGGAATCGGGAATACTCATTAAGAAAGTATGAGTTGCGGTCGATGGAGGGGAGGGGCCCTTTGAAGTCCACGCTGACGCGTTCAAAGGGGCGGGAGGCCTTCACCAGGCATGCACGGTCTGACCGGTAGAAGTTCGGTTTACACTCCGTGCAGACCTGGCAGTCTCTGGTGATAGCCCTGACCTCCTGGATAGAGTAGGGCAGATTGCAGGCCTTAATGAAGAGGTAAAAGCGGGTGACTCCCGGGTGACAGAGATCATTGTGCAGGGTCCGGAGTGGGTCCACTTGTGCGCTGGCACATGTACCTCGGGATAGGGCATTGGGGGGCTTGTTGAGCTTACCGGGGCGATACAAAATCTCGTAATTGTAGGTGGAGAGTTCGATCCTCCACCGCAAGATTTTATCATTTTTGATCTTACCCCGTTGTGTTGTTAAACATGAAGGTAACCGACCTTTGGTCAGTGAGGAGAGTGAATCTCCTGCAGGTCAGGTAATGCCTCCAATGTCGCACAGCTTCAACGGTCGCTTGGGCCTCCTTTTCGACGGAGGAGTACCGAATTTCAGAGGCATGGAGGGTGAGGGAAAAGAATGCCATGGGCCTGCCTGCCTGGTTGAGGGTGGCGGCTAGAGCGATGTCTGATGCATCGCTCTCGACTTGGAAGGGGAGCGTCTCGTCGACCGCGTGCATCACGGCCTTGGTGATGTCGGTCTTGATACGGTTGAAGGCCTGGTGAGCCGCGGCCGTCAGTGGGAAAGTGGTGAATTGAATGAGTGGGTGGGCCTTGTCCGCGTAGTTTGGGACCCACTGGGCATAATACGAAAAGAACCCAAGGCATCGTTTGGGGGCCTTGGGGCAGTGGGAGAGGGGGAGTTCCACGAGGGGGCGCATGCGATCGGGGTCGGGCCCTAGAACTCCGTTCTGAACCACACAGCCGAGGATGGCTAATCGGTTCGTGCTGAACACACACTTCTCCTTGTTGTAAGTTAGGTTAAGGAGTGTGGCGGTGTGGAGAAATTTGGAAAGGTTAGCGTCATGGTCCTGCTGGTCGTGGCCGTAATGGTGACGTTGTCCAGATACGGGAAAGTGGCCCGCAGCTCGTACCGGTCAACCATTCGGTCCATCTCCCATTGGAAGACCGAGACCCCGTTGGTGCCGCCGAAGGGAACCCTAAAGAAATGGTAAAGGTGGCCATCTGCTTCAATGCAGTGTCTGGGCGGTCCGCCTTGCGGATGGGGAGCTGGTGGTAGGCAGATTTCAGGTCTACTGTCGAGAAGACCCGGTACTGTGCAATCTGATTGGCCATATCAGATATGCGTGGGAAGGGGTACCCATCGAGCTGCATGTACCGATTGATGGTCTGACTGTAGTCAACGACCATCCTGATTTTCTCCCGGGTTTTCACCACTACCACTTGGGCTCTCCAGGGGCTGTTGCTGGCCTCGATGATACCTTCCCGCAGCAGCCGCTGGACCTCAGACCTGATGAAGGTCCTGTCCTGGGCGCTGTACCGTCTGCTCCTGGTGGCAACGTGTTTGCAATCCGGGATGAGGTTTGCAAACAGGGAGGGCGGGTCGACCTTAAGGGTCGCGAGGCCGCAAACAGTAAGGGGTGGTAGGGGCTCACCAAATTTCAGGGTTAGGCTCTGGAGGTTGCACTGGAAGTCCAGGCCGAGTAGCAAGGCAGTGCAGAGGTTGGGGAGGACGTAGAGCCGGAAGCCGCTGAACTCTCCGCCCTGGATGGTGAGGGTGGCGATGCAGTACCCCCGGATCGCCACGGAGTGGGATCCGGAAGCCAGGGAGATTCTTTGGTTAGCGGGGTGTACCGCGAGGGAGCAGCGCCTTACCGTATTGGGGTGGATGAAGCTCTCAGTGCTCCCGGAGTCCAGAAGACATGCCCGTCGACCTTCACCTTTCTCGAAGCGGTCGCGAGGTTGTGCGGTCGAGACTGGTCGATCGTGACCGAGGCGAGACGCGGCTGGTCGGCAGCGGTTGCAGGCGATGAGTGGCCCGAAGAGGTGCCCGACGGGCAGGGATCCTGGGATAGGCAAGATGGCGGTGCCCATTGGTTCTGAGGCAAGCAAGATGGTGGCGCCCACGGGCCGCACGTGTTGTGAGTGGAGCAAGATGGCGGTGCCCACGGGCCGCATGTGGTCTGAGGAGAGGAAGATGGCGGCGCCCACTGGCCGCACGTGGGGGGTGCCGTGACGATAACGGTGATTGAGCGAGCCTGGCACACTGCAGTGAAATGTCCCTTCTTGCCACAGGTCTTGCAAAGTGCGCTTCGCGCCGGGCAGCGCTGCCGGGGGTGTTTTGTCTGTCCGCAGAAGTAGCACTTGGGTCCCCCGGAGTTGGTTGGCTGCCACGCGGCGCAGGCTTGGGGTTGGCTGAGGGCGGTCGCTGATGGGGTCCACGATGGGGTGGCTGCTGGCGGGGTCCACGATGCACAGGGAGGGTGGGCCGTGCGGTCGGGGGCATAAGCCTGTTTGTTGCGTGAGGCGACCGTGAGCGAGAGCGCTAGTTTCTTGGTCGCTGCGATGTCAAGCGTGGCCTCTTCTAAGAGGCGCTGGCGGATGTAGTCAGACCCTATGCCCTTAACGAACGCGTCTCTCATTAGCAGGTTCGAATGTTCAGTGGCCGAAACGGCCTGGCAGTCACAGTCTCTCACCAGCGAGCAGGGCATGGCAGAAATCTTCCACAGACTCACCGGGATGTTGGTGCCGCATGGATAGGAGGTGCCTGGCGTAGATCTTGTTGGTCTGCTGAGCGTAATTCTCCTTCAGTAGTGCCATGGCCTCTGCGTAGGTAGGCGCGACCTGGACGAGGGGAAAAACGTTGGAGCTCAGCCACGTGTACAGAACCTGGAGCTTCTGTGCTTCTGAGATTGGGTCTGGCGCAGACCCGATGTATGCCTCAAAGCAAGCTAGCCAATGTTGGAAGTCCTTTTTGGCGTTGTCTGCTTGAGGATGAGCTGCAGGCGATCCGGCTTGATGCGGACGTCCATCTCTGAAAAATCTCTGTGTAATAAATTGATGCACTGTCAATTACGACGAGACGAGAGTAGAATGTAATCGAGGCTTTATTACACAGAGATGTGTGGCCTCCTACAGCAGCTTACGAAATGGCTGCTGTTCGGAGATCACACACAGTTATACTCCGCCTCCTGGGCGGAGCCAGCAGGCAGGGATCTACCCCCGTACCTGTAGTACAGGGGCTTTACCGTAATACCCATATATACAATATAATAAAACAGTGGTGACTACCACTAAAAGAAAATACATAATAGGGCAACACAAGGTATACAATGTAACTACATAAGCACCGGCATCGGATGAAGCATACAGGGTGCAGTGTTAATGAGGTCAGTCCATAAGAGGGTCATTTAGGAGTCTGGTGACAGTGGGGAAGAAGCTGTTTTTGAATCTGTTCGTGCGTGTTCTCAGACTTCTGTATCTCCTGCCCGATGGAAGAAGTTGGAAGAGTGAGTAAGCCGGGTGGGAGGGATCTTTGATTATGCTGCCTGCTTTCCCCAGACAGCGGGAGGTGTAGATGGAGTCAATGGATGGGAGGAGCAACAACACGTCCCCTTTCGCCGGAAGGAGGAACCTCGTCCCTCACCACCGTCGCCGGGTTGGGCCCACAAGCCAGCCAGCTGGGCGCCCCCTGCCAGTTTGGAGGAGTAGGTGATTAGAACACCTTTGCGTCATCAGCCGACAAAGACATTGCTGGATGGGGTGGTGGTGAACCATAGAACCCCTAAAGTGCAGAAGGAGGCCATTCGGCCCATCAAGTCTGCACTGCCCCTCTGACAGAGTGCCTATCTGGGCCCTCCCCCCCCCCCCCCCCCCCCCCCACCCTATCCCTGTAACGCCACTTAATCTGAACACCTTTGGATCAATCCACCTACCCCATACATCTTTGAGCTGTGAGAGGAAACCGGAACACCGGGAGGAAACCCACGCAGACACGGGGAGAACAGGCAGACTCCACACAGACAGTGACCCGGGTCCCTGGAGCCATGAGGGAGCAGTGCCAACCATTATGTCACAGCGCTGCACTTTTCCCTGTTCCAAGCCAGTCTGATAGCATCTGTGTAGCGAGAGAGAAACAAAGTTAATGCCGTTTTGGCAATTATCCTACTTATATTTTGTTTTTCTAGCATTGGGAATATTTTCCTTTTTAATAACGGAGATTTGGATCTTATCCGCAACATTACTCTCCATTCAAGGGTAAGGCAGGATGTCAAATTGTGAATTCTTGTGGGGTTTTCTGTTAATTGTCAGGTTAAATTACTCACACAGGAAATGGGATTTATAGATGGAGGAAGGGGCAGGGCTGAGGTACTAAATTAATATTTATGCATCTTCTTTACGAAAGGAGAAGATGCTACCCAAGTCGTAAGCAAAGAGAAGGTAGTTGAGACACTTTTTTTAAAAAAACATACTTTATTCATAAAATCTCTAAGGAAAAAACATTACAAATACATTTCAAATTGTCGTAACAGTGAAGTACGATAATGTTCATATTTTCACCAGAGCTCAAGATGCTCTCTGAGGTAGTTCAATTCATTAATGAGGACATTGCATACATTTCAATATTTTCATTACAGCTCTTTTCAAACTATAAACATTGGACCTGTTGCACCCTGCGGTGCTCCAAAACAGTTACATTGTCATGTGAGTGTACCTTTAAGAAATGGGTGTTTATAAATGGGTGTGTATATAAATATCTGTAGTGAGAGTACCTTTAAGAAATGGGTGTTTATTACTGCAGTGATGTCAGAGAGTGGGTGGAGCTGGGCTGTCTGTCACCTTTTTACTTTTGCTTTAGGTTTTTTGCTGCAGGGTGGGTTTGGTTTCATTTTAGTTTCGGAGAAGCTGAAATCACAGCAGGATGTGTATGAATCTCTGCAAGCTTATGAATGTCCATTTGCTGATTTTCAAAGTGGTAACTGATCTCAATCATGAATTTAAACCTGATCTTGGTGCTAAAGGGGTCTTTCGTCTTCTGAATGTTGTTTGGGAATTTCTTAAGGATTACTTAATGTTGTATTCTTTGTGGGGTTGTATTTGAATTGATGGTTGCTAAGATGTTCACTGTATGTTTTAAAAAGGTTAACTTGAGTGCATAGAATAAACATTGTTTTGCTTTTTAAAATATTTTTCCATTTCTGCTGTACCACACCTCTAGAGTGGGCCGTGTGCTCCCCATACCACAATCTATTAAAAGTTGTGGGTTAGGTGAACTCCATGATACATTTTGGGGTTCTCAAAACCCTGGCCCATAACAAATTGGGGGCTCAAGGGAATAAAAGTCTATCTATTGGATTGGCTTAGTTAACTTAAAGACAGTGAGGGGTGAGCATATTGTGGTTGCTTTTCAGGTGTGGTATTTTGGTTTAAGTAGGGAGTGTGTTGTGGACAATGGCTCTTTCAGAGGCTCTGATGTTTTTGGGGGTGGAGACGGTCACACGCAGTACCTTACGGACAGAGACTAAAAGCAGACTGTTAGATTTGGCAAAAACATTGCAGTTGACATTACCTGACAAAATGCGAAAAGATGAGGTAATTATGGCGGTGGCTAAGCATTTAAAGTTGCCTGAGATACAGTCTGACTCATTAGAAATGGCAAAAATTCAGTTGCAGATTAAGCAACTTGAACATGAAAAAGAATTAAAGCAGCTTGAACATGCAATGAGAGAAAAAGAAAGAGAAAGGGAGATACAGATCAGGGAAAAAGAAAAGGAGAGAGACGAAAGAAACAAAGAAAGAGATAGAGAGGAAAAGGAAAGAGATAGAGAGAAAATGGAAAAAGAGAGAGAGTTTGAACTTCAGAAAATGGCTATGAAACATAAGTCAGTTAAAATTGGCAGACGTAAAGGGAAACGTACAGTTGGAGGATAGTGATGAGTATAGTAAGAGCGCCATAGTCGAAGGCTTGGTGGGAATCTATTTAAATATGTCCAAGCATTGCCAAGGTTTGATGAGAAGGAGGTAGAAGCCTTTTTCATTTCATTTGAGAAGGTAGCTAAACAAATGAAATGGCCACAGGACATGTGGGTATTACTGATTCAAACAAAGCTGGTAGGTAGGGCTAGTGAAGTTTTTGCATCACTACCGGAGGAGGTATCTGGAAGGTATGAGGAGGTGAAAAAATCCATCTTAGTGCATATGAACTGGTGCCTGAAGCTCACAGACAAAGGTTTAGAAATTTAAGAAAAGAATTTGGTCAAACATACATGAAGTTTGAAAGGCTCAAACAGAGTAATTTTGATAGGTAGATAAGGGCTTTGAAAATAGACCAAACGTATGAAGCTCTCAGAGAAATTATGCTTTTGAAGGAGTTTAAAAATTCAATTCCTGATGTAGTGAGAATTCATGTGGAAGAGCAGAGGGTTAAAACTGCGAGATTAGCAGCAGAATGGCAGATGATTATGAATTAGTTCATAAATCTTGGTTTCCGAAAACAGTTTCAGCCTGTGAGGGATAGAAACTGGGGACATGAGAAATACTCAAGTGGTAAAGGTAAAGGTGATCTGATGGGAGATAATAAGGAGAGTGTACCTCAGATTAAAAAAGAAATCCAGGAGGGTGGAAGAGACATGAAAAGTTTCAAATGTTTTCACTGTAATAAACTAAGCCATGCAAAGTCACAGTGTTGGTAGTTTAAGAAAAGCACTGGGAAGGCTGATGTGGTAAAACAGGATAAAACAGTGGGGTTTGTTAGAGTGGTAAAGGAAGGCCCAAGGAAAAATTGGCGCAGTTACAACAGAAAGATATAGAAATAAAACGGATGTATCAGAAAGCATATACTGAAGAGGAATCTGAGTGTATACCAGAGTGTTATTACCGTAAAAGTGATGTCTTGATGAGGAAATGGAGACCTTTACCTATGCAGGCGGATGAAAAGTGGGCAGAAGTTCATCAAGTAGTATTGCCGGTAGGGTATAGAAAGGAGATGTTACGAGTTGCACATGAGGTACCAGTGGGAGGTCATTTGGGAATAAGGAAAACTCAAGCTAAAATCCAGAAATATTTTTATTGGCCTGGACTACATAAAGATGTAGGTAAATTTTGTCAAACATGTCACACATGTCAAGTGACAGGGAAACCTCAAGCAGTTATAAAACCAGCGCCCTTAATACCCATTCCAGCATTTGAGGAACCTTTTACAAGGGTCCTAATTGATTGTGTAGGACCGCTTTCTAAAACAAAAAGTGGGAATCAATATTTTTTGACGTTAATGGATGTCTCACTAGGTTTCCAGAGGCTATTCCAGTACGTAATATTACAGCTAAAAAGATTGTGGAGGAGTTACTTAAATTCTTTACTAGATATGGATCACCCACAGAAATACAATCGGATCAAGGATCAAATTTTACCTCAAGGTTATTCAAAGAAATGAAATGAAAATGAAATGAAAATCGCATATTGTCACAAGTAGGCTTCAAATGAAGTTACTGTGAAAAGCCCCTAGTCGCCACATTCCGGCGCCTGTTCGGGGAGGCTGTTACGGGAATTGAACCGTGCTGCTGGCCTGCCTTGGTCTGCTTTCAAAGCCAGCGATTTAGCCCTGTGCTAGACAGCCACCAGATAGAAGGAAGTTATGGATAGCTTAGGAATAAAACAATTTAAATCAACTGCGTACCATCCAAGAATCGCAGGGAGCGTTAGAAAGGTGGCATCAGACATTAAAGACAATATTGAGGGCTTATTGTTACGATTATCCAGATGATTGGGACAAAGGAATTCCATTCGTACTGTTTGCAATTAGGGATGCACCAAATGAGTCAACCAAATTCAGTCCTTTTGAACTAATTTTTGGTCATGAGGTAAGAGGACCACTTAAATTGATTAAGGAAAAATTGGTGAGTCAGCAGACTTACGGAAGTATTATGGTGGAGCAAAAGAGCTAGATTTGGATCTAGCAGGGAGGGGTGGGGGACAATAGGGTTGCTGCTGCAATGGCCGAGGGGGAACTGAAAATGGAAGAGGTGGTCGGGTTGGGGGTTCCCCGTCTGGGGGACTGGAGGGTGCGGGAGACGCGGGCACGGGACTGGCCTAAAATAGGAGATGGCTAGTCAGCGGGGGGGGGGGGGGGGGGGTGGTAGCCCCCCAATCCGGCAGATCACGTGGAATGTGAGAGGCCTAAATGGTCCGGTTAAGAGGGCCCGAGTGTTCGCGCACTTAAAGGAACTGAAGGCAGACGTGGTCATGCTTCAGGAGACACATCTGAAGGTGGCAGATCAGGTCAGGTTAAGAAAGGGATGGGTAGGACAGGTGTTCCATTCAGGGCTGGATGCAAAGAATAGAGGGGTGGCAATACTGGTGGGGAAGCGGGTGTCGTTTGAGGCCAAGAACATAGTGGTGGACAACGGAGGCCGATACGTGATGGTGAGTGGTAGGTTGCAGGGGACGGGGGTGGTATTGGTAAATGTATACGCCCCGAATTGGGACGATGCTGGATTCATGAAGCATATGTTGGGGCGTATTCCGGACTTGGAGGTAGGAAGTTTGATAATGGGTGGGGACTTCAACACGGTGTTGGACCCAGCACTGGATCGCTCCAGATCCAGGACCGGAAAGAGGCCGGCTGAGGCCAAGGTGCTCAGGGGGTTTATGGACCAGATGGGGGAAGTAGATCCATGGAGATTTGCCAGGCCTCTGGCTAGAGAATTCTCTTTTTTCTCCCATGTACACAAGGCCTACTCCCGGACAGATTTTTTTGTTCTGGGCTGGGCATTGATTTCGAAAGTGGAGGGGGCGGAGTATTCGGCCATAGCCATTTCAGACCACGCCCCGCACTGGGTGGAATTAGAGCTAGGGGAGGAGAGGGACCAACGTCCGTTGTGGCGGTTGGATGTGGGACTGTTGGCAGACGAGGCAGACGAGGAAGTGTGCGGGAGGGTGCGGGGGTGCATCGAAAGGTATCTGGAGGCCAACGACAATGGGGAGGTGCAGGTGGGAGTAGTATGGGAGGCGCTGAAGGTGGTGGTTAGGGGAGAGTTAATCTCCATCAGGGCTCATAGGGAGAAGAGAGAGGGCAGGGAAAGGGAGAGATTGTGGGGGAGATTTTAAAAGTGGACAGGAGATCTGCAGAGGCCCCTGATGAGGGACTACTCAGGGAGAGACGAAGTCTCCAGACAGAGTTCGACCTGTTGACCACAGGGAAGGCGGAGGCACAGTGGAGAAAGGCACAGGGGACGATGTATGAGTATGGGAAGAAGGCGAGTCGGATGCTGGCACATCAGCTCCGTAAGAGGATGGCAGCGAGGGAAATAGGTGGAGTCAAGGATGGCAGGGGAACTACGGTGCGGAGTGCGGTGAAAGTGAATGAGGCATTCAAGGCCTTCTACAAGGAGCTGTATAGGTCCCAGCCCCCAGGGGGAAAAGAGGGGATGCGACGATTCTTGGACCAACTGAGGTTCCCGAGGGTGGAGGAGCAGGAGGTGGCTAGTTTGGGGGCGCCAATTGGGGTGGAGGAGCTGGTTAAAGGACTGGGGAGCATGCAGGCAGGGAAGGCCCCGGGACCGTATGGGTTCCCGGTGGAGTTCTATAGAAAGTATGTAGACCTGTTAGCCCCGTTGCTGGTAAGAACTTTCAATGAGGCAAGGGAGGGGGGGACCCTGCCCCCGACAATGTCGGAGGCAACGATCTCTTTGATCCTGAAGCGGGATAAGGACCCACTGCAATGCAGGTCGTATAGGCCGATCTCGCTCCTCAACGTAGATGCTAAGTTTCTGGCAAAAGTGTTAGCTACGAGGATTGAGGACTGTGTCCCGGGGGTGATTCACGAGGACCAGACGGGATTTGTAAAGGGCAGGCAGTTAAATACCAATGTGCGGAGGCTACTGAATGTGATTATGATGCCATCGGTGGAGGGAGAGGCGGAGATAATGGCAGCTATGGACGCGGAGAAGGCCTTTGACCGAGTAGAGTGGGAGTATCTCTGGGAAGTGTTGAGGAGGTTTGGGTTCAGGGGAGGGTTTATTAGTTGGGTTAAGCTTCTGTATAGAGCCCCGGTGGCGAGTGTGGTCACGAACCGGCAGAGGTCGGAGTATTTCCGGCTGTATCGAGGGACGAGGCAGGGGTGCCCCCTGTCCCCCCTGCTGTTTGCATTAGCAATTGAACCTTTGGCCATGGCGTTAAGGGAGTCGGGGAAATGGAGGGGGGTGGTCCGAGGGGGAGAGGAGCATCGAGTGTCGCTGTACGCAGACGACCTGTTGCTCTATGTGGCGGATCCAGTGGAGGGGATGGTGGAGGTCATGCAGATCCTAAGGGAGTTTGGGGACTTCTCGGGCTATAAGCTCAATGTGGGAAAGAGTGAGCTCTTTGTGGTGCATCCGGGGGATCAGGGAAGAGGGATAGATGACCTACCGTTGAGGAGGGCGGAGAGGAGCTTTCGATACTTGGGGATCCAGGTAGCTAGGAGCTGGGGGGCACTGCACAAACTTAATTTGACGCGGCTGGTGGAACAGATGGAGGAGGACTTTAAAAGGTGGGACATGTTGCCACTCTCGCTAGCGGGCAGGGTACAGTCGATTAAAATGGTGGTCCTCCCGAGGTTTCTTTTTGTATTCCAATGCCTCCCAATTGTGATTACCAAGGCCAGTTTTAAGAGGATAAGCAGGAGCATTATGGGATTTGTGTGGGCGAGCAAGACCCCGAGGGTAAGGAGGGGGTTCCTGGAGCGTAGTAGAGATAGAGGAGGGCTGGCGTTGCCGAATCTGGGTGGCTACTACTGGGCAGCCAACGTGGCGATGATCCGAAAGTGGGTGATGGAGGGAGAGGGGACGGCATGGAAGAGGTTGGAGATGGCGTCCTGCAAAGGAACGGGCCTGGGGGCGCTGGTGACAGCACCGCTGCCGCTCTCGCCGACAAGGTACACCACGAGTCCGGTGGTGGCGGCAACGCTAAAGATCTGGGGGCAGTGGAGACGACCGACATAGGGACGCGATGGGAGCCTCGGTGTGGTCCCCAATCAGTGATAACCATCGGTTTGTCCCAGGAAGGATGGACGGGGGGTTTCAGAGCTGGTATAGGGCAAGGATTAGAAGAATGGGGACCTGTTCATCGATGGGACGTTTGCGAGCTTAGGGGCGCTGGAGGAGAAATTTGGACTACCCCCGGGAAATGCCTTCAGGTATATGCAAGTGAGGGCGTTTGTGAGGCGGCAGGTGAGGGAATTCCCGCTGCTCCCGGCACAGGGGATTCATGACAGGGTGATTTTGGGCGTATGGGTCGGAGAGGGCAAGGTGTCGGCGATATACCAGGAGATGAAAGAAGAGGGGGAGGCTTTGGTAGAGGAGCTGGAGGGTCAATGGGAAGAGGAGCTGGGGGAGGAGATTGAGGAGGGTCTATGGGCTGATGCCCTAAGTAGGGTTAATTCCTCTTCCTCGTGTGCCAGGCTTAGCCTGATACAATTTAAGGTTGTTCACAGAGCGCATATGACGGGGGCGAGGCTGAGTAGGTTCTTTGGGGTGGAGGACAGATGTGAGAGGTGCTCAGGAAGCCCGGCGAACCATGTCCATGTGTTTTGGTCATGCCTGGCACTGGATGGGTTCTGGAGGGGAGTTGCGAGAACAGTATCTAAGGTGGTGAAAGTCCAGGTCAAGCCAAGCTGGGGGCTAGCACTATTTGGAGTAACGGACGAGCCGGGAGTGCAGGAGGCGAAAGAGGCCGGCATTCTGGCCTTTGCGTCCCTGGTAGCCCGGCGAAGGATCTTGTTCATGTGGAAAGATGCGAAGCCCCCCCAGTGTGGAAGCCTGGATAAATGATATGGCAGGGTTTCTCAAGTTGGAGAGGATAAAGTTTGCCCTGAGAGGGTCTGCGCTGGGGTTCTCCAGGCGGTGGCAACCGTTCCTAGACTATCTCACGGAGCGTTAGATGGAGTTCGGTCGACAGCAGCAGCAACCCGGGGGGGGGGGCGCGGGACGGAGAGGAGGGTGGGGGGGGGGACATCTCTTTCTGGGGGGGGGGGGGGAAGAGGGAGGGATAGGGAAGGGCAGTTCTTCGGGGGGGCATCTGAGCAAGAAAAACATAAACGATCCGGAAAACTGATATGTACGGGAGGAATCCAATGTACAAAGTTCTGTATCATATTGATTTGCCATGTTTATGTCTTGCCATGCGAGTTTTTTCTTCTTTTTTGTTACGGGGGGTGGGGTTTGTTTATATGGTTGAAAATTCTGTTAAAAATTCTTCATAAACATTTTTTTTTTTTAAATTAAAAAAACACCAGATAGGAGGAAGACTCACCGAGTGTGTCATGTGAATATGCTTAAAAGGTACTTTGAAAAGGAAGGAGGGAAAAAGGAGGTTTTAATGATTCTAACTCAAAGTGATGAACCAAATCCAGATGACTGTGAATTTGACATACCTCAAATTAAATTGGAAAATGAGGATGTTCTTAAAAATTGGGATAAATTGTTGTTACCTTGAGTTACCTTCCAGAGGAAAAACGAACTGACTGAAAGAGTTATTGATATCACATGGGCAAGTTTGTGGTGATAAATTGGGAAGCACTAAAATGGCTCTACATGATGTAGATGTGGGAAATGCTGTTCCAATCAAAAAACATCCATATAGACTTAACCCTTTAAAGTTGGCACAGGTTAACAAAGAGATTGAGAGTATGCTTAAAAATGGCATAATTGAAGCGGGTTGCAGCCAATGGAGCTCACCCATAATGATGTGGACTATAGAAAGAGTTACAAGAACGGACTCTTATCCCATCCCACGTTTGGAGGATAGCCTTGAGAAAGTGGGACAATCAGCTTTTATTTCCAAACTGGATTTACTTAAAGGTTACTGGCAGGTACCTTTATCCGAAAGGGCGAAGGAGATTTCAGATTTTGTGACTCCAGGTGGCATATACCAATTCGAAGCTATGCCATTTGGCATGAAAAACACCCCAGCCACATTTCAACGGTTAACTAACAAAGTCGTTTCAGGATTACCCAATTGTGCGGTATACATCGACGATCTGGTAATTTTCAGCCAGACATGGAAAGAACACTTAAAACATCTGATGGAGTTATTCAATCGATTTCAGGAGGCGAGTTTGGTGGTAAACCTAGCCAAAAGTGAATTTGGAAAAGCCCAAGTCACTTTCCTTGGCCATATAATTGGACAGGGTTGAATGGTCCCACGGGATGTGAAAAGGAAAGTTATTGTGGAGTTTCCGATACCCTTGACACGACGGGAAATAATGCGATTTCTTGGTATGAGTGGATTTTACCGGAAATTTGTACCGAATTTTAGCAGTGTGGTCGCTCCACTGACGGACTTGCTCAAGAAGCGTATCAAATTCCAGTGGACAGCGGAGTGTCAACAGGCATTTGACGGCCTGAAGGCTGTGTTAACCACTGTTTTAAAAAGGTTAACTTGAGTTCATAGAATAAACATTGTTTTGCTTTAAAAAATACTTTTCCATTTCTGCTGTACCACACCTTGAGTGGGCCGTGTGCTCCCCATACCACAATCTATTAAAAGTTGTGGGTCAGGTGAACTCCATGATACATTTTGGGGTTCTCTAAACCTTGGCCCATAAAACATACAGTTAGCATTAAACACACAGACCAAGGGGTTTTACATGATTACCAGCCCCCTGGTGTACATTTTCTGAAAAGCCTAACGCAGTGGCCTTTCCCCATTGTGCCTTGGTGGCAGCTGCCCCAAGCTTGAGTGTGTCCCTCAGCACGTGGTCTTGGATCTTGGATATTGCCAACACTCGGTCAAGGACAGCTTTTTGCACTGGAAGGTCAACAAGTTTTGAGCAGACCAAAGAGTTGATGATCCTCCAGAAGCAGTTAATGTTTGTCTTGGTGTGTCCCCCATGTCACAGAGCTGCTCGGGATGAACGCCGACAAATACCACTGCTTCTCTCTCCAGTATGTAGTGACACTTAGTGTTTGCGTACTGGTGGCCCACACTCAGCTTGATGCAGCCGCACACAAAGGTGACCATCAGGATGAGGGCAGCACTGGGTACATTTCTCCCTCTCTTATCCAGAGATTTGTGCATGGTGTCCCTTCGGACACGATCATTCTTGGATCCCCAGATTTACAAAGGCACATTCCACAAGGAGGCGCACGACCGTCTCATTACCCTCCGCAGCCGCATCGAAGGCAGCGTGCATGAAGAATCTGACAGGGAGGGCCCTTCTCACCACCAGCCAAGCTAGGTCTTGGTGCTTGTTTGAAAGTTCTGGCGATGAGGCATTCTGCCAGGTGACTCTGACAGTCTGCCCAGGGAACCATCCAACATGATCCACCCTCTCCTTTTCCCTAAGGGCCTTGAGGGCATTACGTGCAGGCCACTGCTTGATTGCCTTGTGGTCAAGGGTATTTTTCTTAACAACCTTTTACACAAGGGACAGGTGGTACAATATAACTACTTGGAGCATTCCGCGGCAATATGGCTAGACACATCCTTCGCAACACCGGGGACAAGTAGAGCATCAGTATGTAGTGACACTTAGTGTTTTGCATACTGGGGGTCCATGCACAGCTTGATGCAGCCGCATATAAAGATGACCATCAGGATGAGGGCAGTATTGGGTACATTTCTCACTCCCTTATCCAGAGATTTGTGCATGGTGCCCCTTCAGACACGATCTATCTTGGATCGGCAGATGAACTTGAAGATGGCTTGGGTGATTGCTGGGATGCAGGACCAGGGTATGTCCCAGACCTGCGGCACAGACAGCAACACGAGAGTACCTCACACCTGATGACTAGGTTTTTGCCTGCATTGGAGAGGAAGTGTTGCTCCCACATGCCCAGTTTCTATCTTTTCTTGCCCATATGCTCCTCCCAGCTTTTGGCGCATGTCCCAGCTGCTCCAACCCATATCCCCAGCACCTTCAGATAATCTGACCTGACGGTGAAGTGGACAGAGAACCAGTCAGCCCAGTTCCCAAAGAACATGGCCTCGCTCTTGCCATGGTTTACCTTGGCTCCCGAGGCATGTTTGAACTAGTCAGAGGTGTTCAAGAGCCTGCGCACCGACACAGGATCTGAACAGAAGACAGTGATGTTCTCCATGTACAGGGAGGCTTTGACCTGCTTGCCTCCGCTGCCTGGGATCACTACTCTTATACCCGAATCCTTCCTGATGGACTCGGCAAAAGGTTCTATGCAACACACAAACAAGACAGAGGAGAGGGGGCAGCCCTGCCTGAACAGATTTGATCTGAAAGCTTTCTGATTCTCACCCATCGATTGAGACTGTGCTACTGATGTTTGTGTAGAGCAGTTGGATCCAATTGCGGTTACCCTGCCTAAACCCCATTTTGGCGAAGACATCCATCATGTAGGTGTGCGATATCCTATCAGGCGTCTTCTCCTGGTCCAGGTTGATAAGGCAGGTGTCCTCTCTCCTGTCTGGCACATGGGCGATCATATCCCTGAGTAGCGCAAAGCTAACAGAGATCTTCCTGCCGAGTACAGCACAGGTCTGGTCAGGGTGGATTACTGACTTCAGAGCAGACTTGACTCGGTTGGCGATGATCTTGGCTAGAATTTTATACTCCATATTCAACAGTGAAATGAGTTGACAATTTCTAATTTCTTCCCTTTCTCCCTTCTGCTTGTAGATGAGGGTGATGATGCCTTTCCTCATGGATTCTGACATGCTGCCATCCAGAAGCATACTCTTGTACACGTCCAGTAGGTCCATCCCACAAAGCCGAATACAACTCAGCTGGTACACCATTTTACTCGGCTCAAAGGACTTGATGGCCTTTGCAACTCATCCTGAGTTAGCGGTTTGTCCAGGTTTTCCCGCTCGCTGTCATCTAAGACCTCTGTGATGGACAACAGGAAAGACTGGGAAGCAGTGCTGTCTGTTGGCTTCAGATCAGACAGTCCGGCATGAAATAATTTGCTGATAATCAGAATGTCAGACTGCGATGGCTTTTCTGAGCCATCTTCTTCCTTCAGGCTGCTGATCACAGAGGTCTCTCATTCAGCTACATGCTCCCCTCCCTCTGGTTTTCCTGTAGGTGACAGTCGGCCATTAGGAGGCAGTGGTCAGAGAAGAACAGCGGTTTGATGTCAGTGGACCTGACCGTGAACGCACGGGACACAAACGAAAGTCTGTCCTTGGACGGACCCACTCGATCTGCAGGGTTGCTGTAGACGTCGTGTAGTTTGGCACCTTTTACCGTTTCCATCCGGAGTCTGGACATAGCGTCCAGTTTGCTGTTGGCCCTTCCGGATCGTCCAGTTGAAGACACCGTCCAGAATGACCGGCATGGAAGTGACCAACAGCAGTGAAGGACTGCCAGCCTCCCACCCTTTATGGCCGGGGCGTCCACGTTGATGAGTCTGAGAGGATCGTTTTTGTCTGTGGCGTCAGCTACGAGAAGGTGTCCGGCCACCACCTCCTTAACTGCGGTGCCTCCCCACAGCAGAATACCCAGCCCCGAGGAATGGCAATCCTGACCAGATGGATGACCCGTGGGACCACCAGTTTGACCAGCATCTGAGGTGTGGAATCCCACACTCCTCCTGGAACAGTAACCCACACTCCTCCTGGAACAGTAACCCACACTCCTCCTGGAACAGTAACCCACACTCCTCCTGGAACAGTAACCCACACTCCTCCTGGAACAGTAACCCACACTCCTCCTGGAACAGTAACCCACACTCCTCCTGGAACAGTAACCCACACTCCTCCTGGAACAGTAACCCACACTCCTCCTGGAACAGTAACCCACACTCCTCCTGGAACAGTAACCCACACTCCTCCTGGAACAGTAACCCACACTCCTCCTGGAACAGTAACCCACACTCCTCCTGGAACAGTAACCCACACTCCTCCTGGAACAGTAACCCACACTCCTCCTGGAACGTTTTAACGTTGACCAGGTAACTAAGCCACACACTGTGAAAAATCTTTAATGCTTCGCACCTTAATAGATGCAATTTGAAAACTAATTTTTAAAAAGTAGAGTTACCAGTCTCGGAGTCCAGAGCCTGTACACCTGCAGGTTCAGGTTGTTGGGTGTGGCCCTTCGTACCGGTGGTGCTGGCAAACTGTTTCAGGATAGCTGAGAAAACAGGCCTGGTCCATATCGGGCTCGTAGCCTCGACTGGATGACACTATGGGGGGTTTGTAGCCACTCAGTTATGCTGGAGGTGGAGGCCCATCTTCGCCTCTTATTTTTCTACTCCCGGATTTTTAAAACATTTTTTAAATTTTTTTAAATTAATTCATGGATGTGAGCATCGCTGGCTGTGCAGCATTTATTGCCCATCCTTAATTGCCCTTGAGAGGGCAGTTAAGAGTCAACCGCATCACTGTGGGTCTGGAGCCACATGTAGACAAGACCAGGTAAGGTTGGCAGATTTCCTTCCCTGAAGGACATTAGTGAACCAGGTGGGTTTTTACAACAATCGGCAATGGTTTCATGGTCATCATTTAATTCCAGATTTCTATTGAATTCAAATTTCACCATCTGCAGTGGCAGGATTCGAACCCAGGATCCCAGAGCATTACTCTGGTCTCTGGTTAACTAGTCCAGTGACAATACCACTACGCCACAGCCTCTCCTTTTTCGGGAGCTGGTCTGTGATTTTACTTTTATTGTCTGGGGTGCTTTGGTCACATTGATGCTCGCATCGACCAGCAGTTGATGTTCCTGGGACTTTTCGTCAACTTCATCGTCCCTGGTCTGGGGATTCTGCCACTCCCTCTCCACCTCAGTACTTGGCTTCTTAATTTGTGGATAACGGCCAGCTTGTCCTTCCTCATCTGAGGAGGCATGGCATTGGAGGTGCCCCCAATGTCACCCAGTTGCCGCTTTTCACCAGCAAACCATTCTTCAGTTTCTTTTGCTTTGTCCGCTTTAGTTTTTCTCTGGTCATCAGTGCCCTTCATTTACTCTCCCTCCTCTTCCATGGAATCTTCCTTTTCCGATGGGGGTGGACTGTGTTTTCCATGTGTACTGGGGACTCCGCCTTTTGTTGAGGGTCCTTGTGTTTGTTCCCAACATCTTGTGCTGTGGTGTCTTTGTCATTGGAGGGTACATGAGCCTCCTGTGTGGTGACCTTTTTCACTCCGCCGCTGATGATTTGTGCATAGGTACCATCCTGTTTTGGGCAGGCCCTGTAAAGATGGCCAGCCTCCTCACATAGATTGCAGAATTTGGCTTTGATGCAGTCCTTCATCATGTGTCCCTCCTGCATGTAGCTTTTACAGAAGGTGACGCTGCAGTTGGCAGCAACATGTCCAGTTTTGCCACAGGTGCGACACACTCATGGCTGCCCCACATAATAAAGGTAGCCTCAACTTCCTCCAACTGGAGGGGGCTGCAGGGCCTCTCATTCACTCGTCCAAACACTGAAAGTGTCTTTCACTTCAGCGCTGTTTCCTTTCAGTTTGACGTACCTGATGAGGAACGTGAGCACATCCAGCACAGGGATGTGGGGATTGTACAGTTTTGCTGCGAAGGTAGAGTGAACAGACGCTCCGCAATCAGGATGGACAGGGGGCCTTGCTCGCCTTTTTCCTTGAACATCTTCAGAAGCTTGAAGCATCCCACAACGCTTTTGAAGGTGACGTCAAAGTATCCATTGTTGGGGAAGTCTTGCGAGCAGAAGATATCTGCCGCTTCAAACCCACAGCACTTGAACAGCACCCGCTTCACAAAATAGGTTTGATCCACAGGCGAGTCTCCTCACAATTTCCTCACTGTTACTCGGACAGTGTTCCGCACTCCTTGGCCAGGTGCTGGAAAAGCAGCTGCAGCCATAGCTCAAATGCTGAGAGTCATGTTGTACTGGCATCAGGCCGAAGTCAGAGGCTTAAAGGTAGTTTGAGACACTTGATGGATTAAAATGTATAAAGATTATGTATTATAAAGGCTGGCTGTGCTTCAAGTTGCTGAGACACTTGGACCAGATCTTACTTCAAGATCAGGGTTACTGAGCATAGCGAGAATGGAAATTGCAGAAGCATTGGCCATAATTTTCCAATCTTTCTTAGACTCAAAGAGAATTGCAAATATGCCATTGTTCAAAAAAGGGCATAACGATAAGTCCAGCAACTTCAAGTTGTGACTAATCAAGGAGATTGAATAAAGGCAGGGAGCCAGTTCATCCCTGACCAGCTGGAAGCATAACCCTTTGGAGTATTCCACCTGGAACCATAACAAATTTCGGGACCCCACCCAAGGACGAGTCATACCAATATGAGGGGAAACCTTTTTATGTAGTGACCTGGCATGCACAGCCTGAAAACGTGATGGGGGCAGATTCAATCATTGCTTTCAAAAGAAGACTGGATCATTATCTGAAGAGGAAAGGTTTGTAGAACCACGGGGAAATGTTGGGGGAGTTGGACAAGGTGGTTTGTTCTTGCAGAGAGTCAGCATGGGCACTTTGGGCCACATGGCCTGCTCCTGTTCTGTCATCATTCTACGAAGTTATGGTCATTCACTCCAATTAGTCTATTGGTTAGGGTTGCCGCGACTCCAGGATTGTCCTACAGTCTCGAGGAATTAAAGGTTAACCACCAGGTGAGTGCTGCAAACTTCACAAGTGAACAAAAATCATTGAAGTATTAAAATAAAAATTCTATGAGCACTTTTTCTATTCCCTATAAAAATATCAGGGATGGGAGGAAAAGAGAGTTGAGACTCGTGAAATTGAATAATGAATGGTCTTGTTTATTTTCCAATTGGTGCAGGAAGGTGATTTGTTCTGAGAGTATATGTCTTTTCAACCATTACCAGTCGTGTAGGATCTGGTCGTTAAAGATAGGAGGTCATGCAGCAAAACCTCCTCAACTGCATCCAATCAAACGCAGCTATCCTAATGTCAGTCAGCCTGCTAGCTCTGCGTGTTCGTGCGTGTTCTCAGACTTCTGTATCTCCTGCCCGATGGAAGAAGTTGGAAGAGTGAGTAAGCCGGGTGGGAGGGATCTTTGATTATGCTGTCCGCTTTCCCCAGGCAGCGGGAGGTGTAGATGGGTCGGGTGTTTCGTGGTCCGGGTCGGGTCCAAATTGAGGTTGGGGCATCACTTCCAGTTTGGGCCTCATCTACTTCCAGGTCGGGTCGGGTCATCTTGGGTGCAGCCAGGGCAGGTCGAGTCGGGTCCAAAGGTCTCCACCGGCCTCGTAGGATGTTCAAACCTGCAAGGTAAGATAAAAAACAAAGGTTAGTAATAATGTTAGTCTTAAAATTAAATTTTTAAAAATTAGAACGATTATAAGATAAGTGAAAAGAGGATCTGTTCGGGAGAGATCGCAGAGAGTCGCCACGCTCCAGCGCCATCTTGCTGTCCTATTGTAAGATGCCATTTATGTGAATTGCTCGGGAAATGATAGAGTGAGATTCTTGAGCAAATTGTCAGAGGGAGTGACAAGGTATTGGAGATGCTGGCAGGCTTAAAAGTGGACAAGTCTCCAGGTCCAGATGAATTGCATCCCAGGCTGCTGTGGGAAGCGAGGGAGGAGATTGCAGGGGCTCTGACCCAAATTTTTAATTCCTCTCTGGCCACGGGGAAGGTACCAGAGGACTGGAGAACAGTTAATGTGGTCCCACTATTTAAGACAGGTTGGAGAGATAAGCCGCAAAACTACAGACCAGTGAGTCCCTTGTCAGTGATAGGGAAACTATTGAAGAAAATTCTGAAGGAGAGAATCTATCTCAACTTGGAGAGGCAAGGTTTGATCAGCGATAGCATGGCTTTGTCAGAGGAAGGTCAAGCCTAACAAATTTGTTTGAACTTTTGATCATGTGACCAGGTGTGTAGATGAGGGTAGTGCAGTTGATATAGTTTACATGGATTTCGGCAAAGCCTTTGATAAGGTCCCACATGGGTGGCTTATAAAGAAGGCAAATACACATGGCTTACAGGGTAACTTGATAAGATGAATTCAAAATTGGCTTAGCTGTAGGAGTCAGAGGGTGATGACAGACAGCTGCTTTAGTCACTGGAAGCCAGTGACCAGTGGTGTACCACAGGGATCTGTGCTGTGTTCCCTATTGTTTGACATTTATATAAATTACATAGATGACTATGTGGGGGATAGGATCAGTAGGTTTGTGGATGACACAAAGATTGGCCGGGTGGTTAATAGTGAGATTGAGTGTCTTGGGTTACAGGAAAATAACCCTGGTGGTCAAATGGGCAGAAAGGTAGTAGATGGAATTTAACCCTGAAAAGTGTGAGGTGAAGGAGTAATGTGACAAGGAAGTAGTCAATGAATGGCATGACACTGGGAAATTCTGAGAATCAAAGGGACCTTGGCGTGTTTGTCCATAGATCTCTGAAGGAAGAAGGGTAGGTTAATAGGGTGGTGAAAAAGGCATATGGAACACTTGCCTTTGTCAATCAAAGTATCGATTACAAAAGCAAGGAGATCATGTTGGAATTTTATAGAACTGAGGTGAGGCCGCATCTGGAGTACTGTGTGCAATTCTGATCGCCACATTAAAGGAAGGATGTGAGTGCCCTGGAGGGGGTGCAGAGGCGATTCACCAGGATGTTGCCTGGGATGGAACATTTAAGTAATGAAGTGAGGTTGGATAGGTTTGGGCTGTTTTCGCTGGAGCAGAGAAGACTGAGGGGTGACCTGATCGAGGTGTACAAGTTATGAGGGGCATGGACAGGGTGGATAGAGAGCAGCTGTTCCCCTTAGTTGAAGGGTCAGTTGCGAGGGAATACAAGTTTAAGGTGAGGGGCAGGAGGTCTAGGGGGGATTTGAGGAAAAACATTTTTACCCAGAGGGTGGTGACGGTCTGGAATGCACTGCCTGGGAGGGTGGTAGAGGTGAGTAAAAGGTACCTGGATGAGCCCTTGGCACATCATAACATTCAAGGCTATGGACCAAGTGTTGGCAAATGGAATTAGGTAGGCAGGTCAGATGTCTTTCATGCATTGGTGTAGATTTGATGGGCTGAAAGGCCTCTTCTGTGCTGTATTATTCTGTGATCTGTGATTCTGTGAAATATTTTAAGTATTATAATGATAAAACTCAATGACTATGTAGAATTACAGAGAAGCTACAGCACTAGGATTAGGCCATCCAGCCCAACTGTACTCATTATGCTCCACACAACTCTCCTTACATGCTACTTCTTCCCACCCAATCCAGTCCTCCATTTATTCCTTTCCCTTAGATACGATCAGCGGGATTCTCCGCCAGCGGGATTCTCTGTTGCGCCGGCAGCGCACCCACGCCCATAGGTTTCCCGGCTGCGTGGGGTGGCCACAATGGAAAATCCCATTGACGGGTGGTGGGAACGCAGAATCCCGCTGCTGGCAAGGGCACGTCGCCCAGGAAAACACGGCTGGTGGACCGGAGAATCCCACTCAATATTTACAAATAGAGATGCCTGACACCCAAGTGCGATGCCTGTTATGTGATGGAGGAATGTCATATACAAGGGGCAGTATTTTCCCATTGGAGGTGGCATTCAGGAGACAGGTTGCAATATCACCTCTGTCTCTAGCCTGTCATGAAGAGCAATTTCCACAGGCTCAGGGTCTTAATGACCCTGGAGATGGGTCTGCTGCCCAATTAGGGGGTGGGAAGCAAGAATAGAAGTGAGACACCAAGGGAAGGGGTCATATTCAGGGCTCAAATGGGCGATCATTGCTGTGGCTGCCACCTGTGCAAAATATGGAGAGAATGGTTCTCGTCAAAGTAGCCAAAGAAAAGTACATATGGACCTCGCATGGCATTTCTCCTAACAAGTTTTACAAGAGGTTTACAAGAATGAGCCCAGGAATGAGGAACTTCAGTTATGAGGATAGATTGGAGAGATTGGGACTGTTCTCCTTGGAGAGAAGAAGGCTAAGAGGAGATTTGATAGAGATGTTCAAAATCATGAGGGAGATGGTCAGGGTAGAGAGGGAGAAACTGTGCCCTCGCGTAAACCGTTCAAGAATGAGAGGGCACAGATTTAAAGGCAAAAGAAGCAAATGTGATGTGAGAAATAACATTTTCATTCAGCGAATGGTTGGAATGTACTGCCTGGAAGTGTAGAGGCAAGTTCAATTGAGGCATTCAAGAGGGCATTAGATGATTATTTGAATAGAGACAATGAGGAGGGGTACGGGGAAAAGGTAGGGGAACCGCACTAAGTCATGATGCCCGTTTGGAGAGCTGGTGCTGACACAATGGGCCAAATGGCCTCCTTCTACACTGTAACAATCCTGTGAAGTTCTCAGCTTGCAGCTTTATAAAATCTGGAGCGCTGTGGCATTGTGGTATTGTTCCTGGACTAGCAATCCGGAGAACCAGAGTACTGCTCTGGGATTCCAGGTTCAAATCCCACCACTGTAGATGGTGAAATTTGAATTCAGTTAAATGGAATTAAAAGTCTTGTGATGACCATGAAACCAATGTCAATTGTTGTAAAAACCCATCTGGTTCACTAATATCTTTTAGGGAACGAAATCTGCCATCCTTACCCGGTCTGCCCGACATGTGACTCCAGATCTACACAGCGATGTGGTTGACTGCCCCTCAAAGGCAATTAGGGATAGGCAATAAATGCTGGCACAGCCTGTGACGCCCACGTCCCATGAACGATTAAAATAAAACAAGCTTAATCTCTTTAAGGCCACAAAATAATATTATTATTTGGAGACAGTGTTTCAGGTTACTCGAACCGTAATTGCTGTTTGATTGGGTAATGAGAGGCTGATAGTGTATTACCGTACTGGGGCAGTACCTCAATGTCGAATGAAATGCTAAGCCAAGACGTTATCTAGTCTCTCAGCTGGATGTGAAAGCTCCCACATCACTAAAGAGTTGGTGGGGGTGGTGTTTCAATGGTCTGAATGGTGTTTCCATGGTTATTTTGGTCAATATTATCCTTCACCAACATCATTCCAAAAAGAAAATCTTCTTGCCATTGTGACATTGCTGTTTTCAGGGTGTTGCTGTGCGTTATTTGCTACATTCTCTCAATTACAGCAGTGACTACACTCCAAAGGTAATTCACTAGCTGTAGCACGCTTGGTATGTCCTCAAGGTCATGAAAGGCACCAGATCAATATGAGTCTTTCTTTTTTTTTTGCAATGTGCTTGTCATTATCAGACTGCTAATTTACAATTCTAACCAAGTGTAACATCTGGGTCTAATGTCTGAGATTGTGAGCACTAGAACTTTTAACATATTACTAGCTAATAGCCTGTGATGATGCTCATGATGGAATCAGATGATGCTTTTGTAAGGAACAGTGTTAAAAGGGAGTGCACATCTCCTAGGGAAGCATCTTCAGAGACATCTCTGTAAAATTGGAGAAGGCCATTCAACTCCTCACGGTTTGTTCCCACATATAGCTCTATGTGACTGTAATAATTCTTTCAGGTCACTCTAATTTTCCTCTGGAAGGTAACTCAGTAATTTATCCAAATTTCTAGTTACTTCCTCATTGTCCAATCTAATTTGAGGAATGTCAAATTCAGAATCATCTGGATTTATCTCTTTTCTCGAAGTTATAACTACTGACACATCCTCCTGCTTTCCTTCATAGAATCCCTGCAGTGCAGAAGGAGACCATTCAGCCGATCGAGTCTGCAACGATCCTCCGAAAGAGTACTCAACTCAGGTCCACAGCCCCATCCACCCTGCCCTACCCGTGTAACCCAATCTGCACATCCAATTTTAGCATGACCAATAAGGCCCACTAAATCTTGCTTTTAATGGTTCACCGACCACTGGTAATAACACTTTCCCCCACTAACAAAGCTACAAATTTTTGATTTCTTAATCCGCCTCTTTTTTCATTACATGGTGTGACAATTTTAAATGCTTTCCAGCCAACTCAACAGCCCGATTTAATCCCTCTCTAAAGTTTTTGTAAAAATAAATTTAGTGTCCCCAATTCATCTTTTCCAATTAAGGGGCAATTTAGCGTGGCCAATCCACCTACACTGCACATCTTTGGGTTGTGGGGGCGAAACCCACGCAAACACGGGGAGAATGTGCAAACTCCACACGGACAGTGACCCAGCCGGGATCGAACCTGGGACCTCGGCGCCGTGAGACTACAGGGCTAACCCAATGCGCCACCGTGCTGCCCACCCTCTCTAAAGTTTGACACATAGTCCAAACATTTAGTCTCAGAACACGTACTCATCAATTTCTCCTTAATAAAATTAAATGGTCCACTTACCCCATGACCAAAAATCAATTTGAATGGACTGAATTTAGTTGATTCATTAGGTGCATCCCTAATTGCAAATAGTGCAAATGGATTTTTTTATCCCAATCCTCTGGATAATCCTGACTGTAGGTTCCCAACATGACTTGAAGTTTGATGCTCTCTTTCTATTTTTTTTTTTCATAAAATATCAATAACAAAATGAGAAAGAAAAAAGAACCCAACAGGGTTAAGTACAAAACACAATCTAAAAAAGCAACCCCCAAACCCCTCCCCCCCTGTATCTAAATAATAAATTAACATTAGCCAGAGGAAATGGGCGAGGTACTAAATGAATACTTTGCATCAGTATTCACCAAAGAGAAGAAATTGGTAGATGTTGAGTCTGGAGAAGGGTGTGTAGATAGCCTGGGTCACATTGAGATCCAAAAAGACGAGGTGTTGGGTGTCTTAAAAAATATTAAGGTAGATAAGTCCCCAGGGCCTGATGGGATCTACCCCAGAATACTGAAGGAGGCTGGAGAGGAAATTGCTGAGGCCTTGACAGAAATCTTTGGATCCTCACTGTCTTCAGGGGTTGTCCCGGAGGACTGGAGAATAGCCAATGTTGTTCCTCTGTTTAAGAAGGGTAGCAAGGATAATCCAGGGAACTACAGGCCGGTGAGCCTTACTTCAGTGGTAGGGAAATTACTGGAGAGAATTCTTCGAGACAGGATCTACTCCCATTTGGAAGCAAATGGACGTATTAGTGAGAGGCAGCATGGTTTTGTGAAGGGGAGGTCGTGTCTCACTAACTTAATAGAGTTTTTCGAGGAGGTCACTAAGATGATTGATGCAGGTAGGGCAGTGGATGTTGTCTATATGGACTTCAGTAAGGCCTTTGACAAGGTCCCTCATGGTAGACTAGTACAAAAGGTGAAGTCACACGGGATCAGGGGTGAGCTGGCAAGGTGGATACAGAACTGGCTAGGTCATAGAAGGCAGAGAGTAGCAATGGAAGGATGCTTTTCTAATTGGAGGGCTGTGACCAGTGGTGTTCCACAGGGATCAGTGCTGGGACCTTTGCTGTTTGTAGTATATATAAATGATTTGGAGGAAAATGTAACTGGTCTGATTAGTAAGTTTGCAGACGACACAAAGGTTGGTGGAATTGCGGATAGCGATGAGGACTGTCAGAGGATACAGCAGGATTTAGATTGTTTGGAGACTTGGGCAGAGAGATGGCAGATGGAGTTTAATCCGGACAAATATGAGGTAATGCATTTTGGAAGGTCTAATGCAGGTAGGGAATATACAGTGAATGGTAGAACCCTCAAGAGTATTGGAAGTCAAAGAGATCTAGGAGTACAGGGCCACAGGTCATTGAAAGGGGCAACACAGGTGGAGAAGGTAGTCAAGAAGGCATACGGCATGCTTGCCTTCATTGGCCGGGGCATTGAGTATAAGAATTGGCAAGTCATGTTGCAGCTGTATAGAACCTTAGTTAGGCCACACTTGGAGTATAGTGTTCAATTCTGGTCGCCACACTACCAGAAGGATGTGGAGGCTTTAGAGAGGGTGCAGAAGAGATTTACCAGAATGTTGCCTGGTATGGAGGGCATTAGCTATGAGGAGCGGTTGAATAAACTCGGTTTGTTCTCACTGGAACGAAGGAGGTTGAGGGGAGACCTGATAGAGGTCTACAAAATTATGAGGGGCAGAGACAGAGTGGATAGTCAGAGGCTTTTCCCCAGGGTAGAGGGGTCAATTACTAGGGGGCATAGGTTTAAGGTGAGAGGAGCAAGGTTTAGAGTAGATGAACGAGGCAAGTTTTTTACGCAGAGGGTAGTGGGTGCCTGGAATTCGCTACCGGAGGAGGTGGTGGAAGCAGGGACGATCGTGACATTTAAGGGGCATCTTGACAAATACATGAATAGGATGGGAATAGAGGGATACGGACCCAGGAAGTGTAGAAGATTGTAGTTTAGTCGGGCAGCATGGTCGGCACGGACTTGGAGGGCCGAAGGGCCTGTTCCTGTGCTGTACATTTCTTTGTTCTTTGTTTGTTTATTAACACTCCGACTTAAGACAACAGGTGTATACACCCCCTCAGACCCCCCAGTGTAAATAACATAAACAAAAATAAAGTAAACCCCCCCCCCACCCCCCGAGCTGCTGCTGCTATTGACCAATGTCTATCGTTCTGCCAGAAAGTCTAAGAACGGTTGCCACCGCCTAAAGAACCCTTGTACCGACCCTCTCAAGGTGAATTTCACCCTCTCCAATTTAATTAACCCTGCCATATCGCTGATCCAGGATTCCACGCTTGGGGGCCTCGTATCTTTCCACTGAAGGAAAATCCTTCGCCGGGCTACCAGGGATGCAAAGGCCAGAATTCCGGCCTCTTTCGTCTCCTGCACTCCCGGCTCCTCTGCCACCCCAAATATTGCGAGCCTCCAGCCCGGTTTGACCCTGGATCCTACCACCCTCGACACCGTCCTCGCTACGCCCTTCCAAAATTCCTCCAGCGCTGGGTATGCCCAGAACATATGGGTGTGATTTGCTGGGCTCCCTGAGCACCTTACACACCTGTCCTCACCCCCAAAGAACCTGCTCATCCTTGTCCCGGTCATGTGTGCCCTGTGCAGCACCTTAAACTGTATGAGGCTGAGCCTCGCGCATGAAGAGGAAGAGTTCACACTCCCTAGGGCATCTGCCCACGTCCCCTCTTCGATCTCCTCTCCCAACTCCTCCTCCCACTTACCTTTCAACTCCACCACCGAGGCCTCCTCCTCCTGCATCACCTGGTAAGTTTCCGAGATCTTCCCCACTCCCACCCACCCCCCCGAGAGCGATGCTCTCTTTCTAATGCTCCCTGTTATTCTGGATGAAGCGCAGTTGAGTTAAATTGATTTATTCCTAAGCTATTCATAACTTCTCTCAATATAAACTTTGATCTTGATCTGATTGGACTTCCTTTGGTAGTCCGTATCTGGTAACAAATTTAGTTAACTCCTCTACAATCCTCTTAGCTCTCATATCTGGGAATCTAGTCGACACAGCCATTATAGTTAACAAATACTGATTCTCAGTTTTTGTCCCACAATCAATTATGACCCGAGTAAAAGGTTCCACAGATACAAGAATGGGTATTAAGAGTGGTGATTTGATTATCACTTGAGGTTTTCTTATCACCTGACACGTGTGATATATACGACAAAATTAAACCACATCCTTATGCAGACCAGGCCAATCAAAATGTTTTTTGAATTTTCCTCACTCCTAAATGCCCACACCTGGAATCTCAAGCGCTACTCACAAAACCTCCTTTCTATAACCCAGAACCTTGGTCTTTATCCTCTTTCCCCATTTTGTTGAGGCCCACCAGCATGGTGACCAGCGCTTCCATCACTGCCACCCTGACTGCTGCCTTGAATTCAGTCTTTATCTCCTCTTTCACCTTTTTCAGTTCCCTCGAGAGGAACATCTCCCATCCAGTCTCTGACTTGTTTTGTTGTTGGGGGGGAGCTTGTTTTACATGTCGCTGGTCCCCCCCCCGCCCCGTCTCGTGGGCCCGCTGACCTGCTCGTTCGCGCACCTGTCCTTTAGCGCGATTTCTGATGTCTCTGCGGCCTCTGGAGCTGCTGATTCCTGGCACCTCTGTTGATCCTTGTATTGTTGAAGGTGAGTGGATGTTTAAGTCTGGTTTATGTGGGTTAATTTCAGCCAGAAGTGCCTATTTTCTTGTCATTCGGAGGAGAGCAACCTGATGTGCGACTGCTCAGCACATCCTTGTCACCGGAAGCCTGATCTATCACTTTAATTACCTCTGCCTTCCTCATCCCTGCAGGTAAATACAACTGCAACTTGTCCGCCAATTCCAAAAGTTTTGTTTTAAGCACCTTTTGTAAACCACACGGGGTTATTTCTTCAACACCCAGGAAACTCTTTGCCTCTGAAAGAACCATTTTACACGCCACTCCTTAGCAAACTGATGGAGTATCAACACCTGAAACCAGCATCCCTTACATTCACTGGGCGCCATTCTCCACTCCCACGCCGGTTGGGAGAATCGCCTGGGCCGCCAAAATTTCCGGGGACGCCGGTCCGACGCCCTCCCGCGATTCTCCCAAGCGGCGGGAACGGCCCGGTCGAATTTCGCGGGCCGCAGGCCGGAGAATCGCTGGAGACACCCAAAATGGCGATTCTCCAGCACCCCCGCTATTCTGAGGCCCGGATGGGCCGAGCGGCCAGGCCAAATCGGCGGGTTCCCCCCGGCGCCGTCCACACCTGGTCGCTGCAGTCGTGGGCGGTGCGTGAACGCTGGGGGGGGGGGGGGGGCGGCCTGTGGGGGGGTGAGGGGGGATCCTGCACCGGGCTTCACCTGGAATGTGGGGTGGCCCGCGATCGGTGCCCACCGATCGTCGGGCTGTCCTCTCTGAAGGAGGACCCCCTTCCTTCCGCGGCCCCGCAAGATCCGTCCCCCATCTTCTTGCGGGGCGGACTTAGAGAGGACGGCAACCACGCATGCGCGGGTTGGCCTCGTGGATGACGCCCGTTATGCGGCGTTGGCTGCGTCATCTATGCGGCGCTGCTTTTACGCGGGCGACAAGACCTGGCGCATGTAGATGACGCGGCCCCGATCCTGGCCCATTGTCAGGGCCTGAATCGGTCGTGACCGGGGCCGTTCCGCGCCGTCGTGAACCTCGACGGCGTTCACGGCGGCGCGGCCACTTCGGCGTGGGAGTGGAGAATCCCGCCCCCAGTCTTTAAATTCAATAATCCCAAGAAAAACAAGGATTACACTTTTTAAATGTTGTTAGGTTTCTAAATGAGAATCCAACTACTTTCAATTTATAAAACTGTGAGGAAATGGTACTGTACTACAGGAGTGATAACACTGACCAATAGGTATCATTTATGTTAAAACAAACTTTGATTAATCACATTAGTAACAAGAAAATAGCTTTACAGTTAATAGTTACAACAGTTCTTAAGTGAAAGGAGAAACCTTAACTTATTTCCTAAATCTGCCACTATACTCCAATTAAGCAAAGCAATGTTTTTAAATACCATTCATGAATAAAGTTAACAGCCAGTGTTTTACTTACTTTACTCTGTGCTGAATCTTTGGTGGGAAGACTAAACTGAAACACCTGTGTTCAGATTAAAGTTCTAGGACCTACTAACTCTTCAGATAGACCTGACTCCTCCCATTAACTACATCGTCTGTACCCAAAGCATAAGGCATTATTTTGTCTCTTCTTACGAGATGTCCTTTGATTTTTTTTTAGCCAGGACCAAACACAATATTCCACATAGATTATCTACACTCCATGGGTTTTTAAACCTAAACAGTATTCTATTAGCTAGCTATCTGTAAAGAAGTAAATGCTTCTCAAGGTCTATTTGCAGAATATTTCATCTGAAAATCAATGATTATCTCACTTTTACAACACCTTGATCATCATTCTAGCAGTCATACTGTCTGTATGCAGCTTAGCCCACATTTTAATGACGTTATTGAAAATAAATATAAAATATGTCAATTTCTTCCATTCATCACAGTTTTTAAGAACTCCGCTGATGTAAAAGGCGAGGGTACCCCAAAACTCAGAAGGGTAACGTGGAACACCGGTTCTTAGTGGTGTGTATTTTCGATATAGTATAATGTGAGGAAAGATATGCAAACCAGTGAGGAAAAATGTTGTAATTAATAGATAAAAAAGTATTTATTAACTTAAAAGAACACATAACAGTTTCATGCACTGCAGCGCCCCTAGACGCAAGCAAAATGTCTTAAGTACATTAATGGCTGTACATACATTATATCTCATGAAGTTAACCCCTGTTATGGCAGCACGGTGCACAGTGGTTAGCACTGCGGCCTCACGGCGCTGAGGATCCCAGGTACGATCCCGGCTCTGGGTCACTGTCCGTGTGGAGTTTGCACATTCTCCCCGTGTTTGCGTGGGTTTCGCCCCCACAACCCAAATGATGTGCAGGCTAGGTGGATTGGCCACGCTAAATTGCCCCTTAATTGGAAAAAAATGAATTGAGTATTCTAAATATATAAAGAAAATGTTAACCCCTGTTCCCAGCTATCCACATTCCTCAATTCTGAGAATTGCCCCTTGCCCAAACAACATTCAATATTATATAATTCTATCAGCTAAATCCAGGTACAGTCACCATGGGATGCACTGTAAATTCTATAATTCTATGCCACTCTATCTTAATAACACCTTGGACCAGGCTTTCAGTATTTAGGTATGAATCATATTCAGTATTTAGATATGAATTATATTCTTATCTCACACTTTGAACTCGCCTCTTGTACAGTTTTCACACCTACTCAGAAGATCTGGCAGCATCTGTGGAGAGAGAAAAAGAGTTCATGCTTGGAGTTTGTGTGACTTTTTCAGAGCCTTTATTCACTTAATCCACTTGATCTGCACACAAGCTTTGTTTTGTTCATATGATAATTGCATCAAATGAAGCGTAAATTGACAGATTTTGCCCTTTCATGCACTGCAGCGCCCCTAGACGCAAGCAAAATATCACCACCACTGTCGCTCCATGTCCATGCGTTTTATTTTAGGTTCAGTTTTTGACACCAGGCAGGATTATGTTGAATGCCACCAGACAATCCTTTTGACGAGGGACCAGGGAACTCAAGAGTGTCCTTACTGAAGGATTGTCTGGCATGGATTGACTCAGCAGTGAGCTGAATTGAGCCTGCAGTAGTGCAGGAATACAGCGGCCTTTGCACTTTCTGTTCGAAGTGGCTCTGCCGGACAGATTACTCAGCGATTCCCGCAGATTTTAGTGGCGGTAAAATGCAAAGAGCTCTGTGTGTGTGTTTGGAAAGAGGGCAAACAGCAGAGTGCTGCAGGAGAGGAAGCTGTTAATTGTTCTGACTGAGAACACAGGCTGTTATTGGGATGCACACTAGAGAGCAGCAGAGAGAGAGTGCGTGAGAGTGAGAGAGAGCTGGGTCAGACGTCCAGATATTATCCACTCTAACCAAAGTGTGAGCGGAGGAAAGGGGCGATGGCTGGGTCGGAGGAGAGGAGCAGCCAGCAGCCGCTGGGAGAATGTCTGGACGCGGCAGTGAAGGTGGCGCTGGAAGCCGGCAAGGTGAATGAGCAGATTCCCGAGGTGATACTTATTCAGTGTGAGAGAAGGGGGTGAAGGACAGTCAGAGCTGACTCCCCCCACACACAGACACACACACACACAGCACCAGGCCGATCAGCAGGGCAGGCAGGACAAGACGCCTTGGTTGTTTAATCTGTTTTTATTTTAGTGGCACTTTTGAGGTCCTGCTGCTCTGGGGGCAGGTCCAAAACCACTCTTCCTGCATCAGGCGGGTTGTTCCTGTCTCTTTTTTTAAACACTGAAATGTTAAAAGGTCTACCACGTTGATAAATTAAATAATGTTGGGCGTCTGGCCAATTACCCAGTCGATCGATTGCTTAATGTAAACGAGAACTGGATTGTATCGCAAAAGTATGGGATGTGTAACCAACTGTTAGGCCAAGAAAAGGGAGGGGGGAGTTTGTTAAAGGAAATCGGATTTGTAAAGATTTGGAAATCAGTACTTGGTTTTTCACAATGCTCCTGTGAATCACCTTCAAATGCAGCTTTGTCACATCTGCAGCTGACCCCCAGTGTCTGTGTTTCCCGTAAATGTAATTGCAGATTGTCATTTCAACAGGAAGGAAATGGAATGAGCAGGTTTGAGAGAGAGAAAACATCCTGGGCGCCACAGCCTGAGGTTGAGAGCCCGGTGGGCTCACTGAGGGCTTGGTGAATGTCAGCGAGACCTTGAGATGAAACTGCAGCCTCAGATAGTGTGGGTTTCATTGATGTGCCGCCGGACAGCAGTGACGTTTGGAAAAGGCTGCATTAAATATTGGTAATTGGAGTGTGAGTGCGGAGAGCCAGGTCTCCGCATTATAAAGAGATCAAGGTTGTGGGTGAAAGTGCAAAAACAAACATTTGCAAAGATAACATCAGAACTGAGAGGCTAAAGCTTCAGGGAAGACGGACAGGCCCAGGGAAGGAGGAGGTACAACCTGACCCAGGCCTGCAAGATTATGCAAGGCTTTGATAAAGTCGACAGGGAGAATCCTCAAAGTGCTACAAATATAAAATGGTCACCGCTTAATCCAGTATAGAATTCAGGAGACATGGTTAGATTGTGGAATTTAGGACCTCAAGGAGCAGCTGAAGTGGATAACATATTTGAGTGGATGTTAGGGAGGAAGGTTATGCTGACAGTGCTGATGTAGGGGGTGGAATGAAGCTACCCTGGAGCATAAACTTTTATTTCTCTTTCTGGAGGTGGTTTGACATTGAACTCACCCACTCTAATTTACACTTCCTCCTCTGTCCCTTGTGCTGTTTATTCATTCATTCTTTAATCTGATTGCTTAAGGAGACACGTAGTTACGTGGCCCTGTCCTCCCTGGCTCTTTTACTGTGCTTTTACCAGCATCTTGTCATTTTAAAACTCTTGTCACAATAAAGATATCCCTAACTTTCACGATACAAACTTTAGTCAATGTGGACTCTTTGAAAGTGTCCCCTTTTAATAAGGAAACGTCAGTGTGCTGCAGTGATTACCAAATAATTCACTCAGGTTTCTGGAAAGTTGTTAAAATAGAAGTAAACATGGATGGAGTGCCCTCCCTTGAATAGGCATTCTCAGGAAACAGTTTAAAATAATCTAGATTCGTATTTGTGCACCTTAGAATAATTGAATGTTGGCTTTCTGTGTAAGAAAGGGGTAAAGCTAGTTAGCTTCATGGGTTTTGGTTTCATTTTAAACTGTGCCTACATTGTAATTAAAAATAAACAAGGTTTAGACCATAAGACAGAGGAGCAGAATTAGGCCACTCGGCCCATTGAGTCTGCTCCGCCATTCAATCATGGCTGATATTTTTCTCATCCCCATTCTCCTGCCTTCTCCTCATAACTCCTGATCCCCTTATTAATGAAGAACCTATCTATCTCTGTCTTAAAGACACTCAGTGATTTGGCCTCCACAGCCTTCTGCGGCAAAGAGTTCCACAGATTCACCACCCTCTGGCTGAGGAAATTCCTCCTCATCGCTGTTCTAAAGGATCGACCCTTTAGTCTGAGATGCTGTCCTCTGCTTCTAGTTTTTCCTACAAATGGAAACATCCTCTCCACGTCTACTCTATCCAAGTCTCGCAGTATCTTTAGATACGTTTAAAGAAAGGGTGTTGCTTAGGAACCAGGCGCCCACACTGAAAAGCGTAAGGACTTGTGATTCAGTTGGAACCAGGTATGTGAGAAGAAAGCAGTTCTCAGAAACTGCCAGCACAGGCAGCACAATGGAGTGAGGGGCAGAAAGCAAATTCCTAAAGCTAAAGAACAGACCGTTCTGAAATGGAAGAGGAGGCTTCTTGCGTTGGGGCGCTGGTCCTTGCCCATCTCCCATTTTCCCAGGCCAGGTATACAGCGAGCCCGATGATGGTGGCAAGCCTTAAAATTTGGAATCAGCTGAAGTGGCACTTTGGATTGGGGGGGCATGACGGTATTGTCGCCGATGTATGGAAACCATAGATTTGCACTGTTGGGGATAGACGCAACTTATAGGAGCTGGAGGAGGGAGGTGTTTGAGAGGATCAGGGATCTGTTTTTGGAGGGTAGGTTCGTGGGGCTGGAGGAGTTAAAGGAGAAATACCAGCTCCCAAGGGGGAGCGAATTTAGATATATGCAGGTGTGGGACTTTGTTCGCAAAGAGTTTCCTTCATTCCTTCAGCTGCCGGGGCATACATTGATGTATTGATTGTTATCATGCGATTAACTTGGGGAAGTGACAATCTCAGATGTATATGAGTGATTGCTGGAGACGGGGAAGGCTCTGTTAAAAGAGATAAAGGGGAAGTGGTAGGTGGAGCTGGGAGTGGCACTGGGGGGAGGTGTCTGGAGTTTTCGGGTGAACTCGACCTCCTCTTGTGCCAGGGTGAGCCTGAATCAATTTCAAGTGGTTCACAGGCCTCATATAACTAGGGCGCATATGCATGGGTTCTTTCCTGATGTGGAGAACAGGTTGAGAGGTGCCTAAGTGGGCGGCAAATCACGTGCATATGTTTTGGTCCTGTCTGAAACTGGGCAAGTTCTGGGCATCAGTGTTTGAGACTTTGTCGACAAATGTGGGGGTGGGGGGAGATTGGAGCCGATGCCTTTGGTGGCAATTTTCGGTGTATCAGGATTTGCCAGAGCTGCTGGAGGGGAAGGGGGCCGATGTCTTTGGCCTTCATCTCTCTGATTGCCCAGGAACGAATCCTACTTTGATAGTCTGGTGATGGCACCACGGGCTTCGCCGTGGTCGGGGGATGTGGCAGAGTTCCTGCAAATGGAAAAAAAATAGTTTTCCCTTAGTGAGTCAGAGGACGGGTTCCATTCGAGGTAGAGGCCGCTCATCTCTGTTTTCAAAGATCTGTTTGTCACCAGCAGTTAAAGGGGGGTGGGGGGAGAGAGGTTGGGGAGAGGGGAGAGTTTGTTTTGGGGGTAAAATTAATTTGTTTAATAGATATGAAAATGACATTGTCTGTAATATGGTTGTGTGTCTTTAAAACGATTGTGGAGAAGTTTTGGTATTGTTTGGAATAAAATACATTTTCAAAAGAAGAATAGAAACTGAAATGAAAGAGAACATAGAACATACAGTGCAGAAGGAGGCCATTCGGTCCATCGAGTCTGCACTGACCCACTTAAGCCCTCACTTCCACCCTATTCCCGTAACCCAATAATCCCTCCTAACCTTTTTGGTCACTAAGGGCAATTTATCATGGCCAATCCACCTAACCTGCACGTCTTTGGACTGGTGGGAGGAAACCGGAGCACCCGGAGGAAACCCACACAGACACTGGGAAAACTTGCAGACTCCGCACAGGCAGTAACCCAGCGGGGAATCGAACCTGGGACCCTGGCGCTGTGAAGCCACAGTGCTAGCCACTTGTGCTACCATGCTGCCCCAGTTGCTGGAAGACTGAAGTCAAAGGGACAAAGAACTGAAATCTGAACAATGCACTGTTCACTGAAGTTAAACAAAGAGGAAGGGAGAGGCACCCAGTTAAAATCCGAGATGAAATGTGCAGACCTGGTGAAGTTGGCTAGCAAGAAGCGAGATATCTGAAGTAATCCTAAGGCTGGTGATGGCTTAATGCACCTGTAAAGCAGTAGTGGTCTGTTGGCATGGCTGGGCATCTGATCGGTGGTGTGGAAGCTTGAAGGTGGCAATTCAAGACAGAGGAATACTGAAAGGAGAGATTGAAATTCTGGAAGTGGATCCTTGGTGAAGGTGTCTGAGAGAAAGCGATGTTTTGGAGAATATTCTAAGGCTGCTTTTTGGAGAGTGGAGTTTGGAAACACTCATGTGGAAGCCTGAGTTCCAGTGAGACCAATTGTTTGGTTTCAGAGTGTGGTGTGTCGGACCACAGTTGGCCTGTTGGCTTACAGAGATATATTTTGTAACTTGTATTATCCTTAAAAATCTGTGTACATCTGTGAAAATGATAGGTGGGGTGAGGGAGTATTATATTATTGTCAACATTTAATGTCTAATGTTTTATTATTATGCTAAACGTTAATTGGGAGCCCTGCGATTCTGTTCATTCACATCTTGAAACAAAATATAGAAGTTACGGTCTATTGAACTGGGGTTCCATTCTGGGGGCTGACTGTCTAGTAGTAACACCAGCTGGGATTATAACAGCATGCTGAATATGAAACCACTTGTGAACTTACACCTGTCTAAGTATGTACAGGAACTGAATTTCAATGGTTCTGCTGTTCCCGACCCCCACCCCACCCACGACTCAGTGTGGAGAAACCTGTTTATCACAAGCAGATGTGAGCAGCCACCATTGGTCTCCTATTGTGTAGCAAAGCAGCGACTTCTAACTTTAAATAATTTGTGTGGACAGCAGAAGTATTGTTTATGTGACTGCATTATTGGATTGGATTGGATTTGTTTATTGTCACATGTACCAAGGTACAGTGGAAAATATTTTTCTGCGTGCAGCTCAAACAGGTCATTTAGTACATGAAAAGAAAATACATAATAGGGCAACACAAGGACCACAATGTAAATACCTCGGCATCGGGTGAAGCATACAGGAGTGTCGTATTAATCAGGGCAGTTCATAAAGAGGGTCGTTTAGGAGTCTGGTAACAGCGGAGAAGAAGCTGTTTTTGAATCTGTTTGTGCATGTTCTCAGACTTTTGTATCTCCTGCCCGATGGAAGAAGTTGGAAGAGTGAGTAAGCCGGGTGCGAGGGGTCTTTCCCAAGGCAGCGGGAGGTGTAGATAAAGTCAATGGATGGGAGGCAGGTTCGTGTGATGGACTGGGTAGTGTTCACGACTTTCTGAAGTTTCTTGTGGCCTTGGGACGAGCAGTTGCCATACCAGGCTGTGATGCAGCCAGATAGGATGCTTTCTATGGTGCATCTGTAAAAGTTGGTAAGACTCAGTGTGGACATGCTAAATTTCCTTAGTTTCCTGAGGAAGTATAGGCGCTGTTGTGCTTTCTTGGTCGTAGCGTCGACATGGGCGGATCAGGACAGAATGTTGGTGATATACACACCTAGGAATTTGAAACTGTTAACCATCTCCACCTCAGCCCTGTTGATGTTGACAGGGGTGTCTACAGTCATTTGCTTCCTGAAGTCAATGACCAGCTCCTTAGAATTGCTGGCATTGAGGGAGAGATTGTTGTCGCTGCACCACTCCACTAGTTTCTCGATCTCCCTCCTGTATTCTGACTCGTCGTTGTTCGAAACTGACTTCAGATAACAAATCAACTAAGGCATTGAGAGACGTGCTAATTTGTCTTTAGCGGCAAAGATTTGGCTCTACACAAATTTGGTCACAACTCCATGTGGTATCCAGAAACCTTCAACTTTCATTTTTAGCTTCAAATAATCATGAGAAAGACTCTATCCAGGTCTTTAAACACACAATTTGTTAAATTTTCTAAATGCATGCTTCATTTCTAAAATTCATCCTTTCGTGTGTGTGCGTGTGTGCATGCTTCAGGGAGTGAGTGTTTACATTTCAGGGTGAATAAACGTTTCTCTGTACTTCTGAGTTAAACTTATCAGGAAATGTGTTTCACTCCTATTACTAAAAGTCACAACACTCAAAAAGGTTTTAAAACGCTTCCTCCAAATATGCATCTTATTGCGAACAACTGAGAGGTGAGGGAAAGGTCATCCCACCACCACCCCCCTTCTATCCAAAACGAATGAGACACACCATCAGAGTCACTCCCCCAGCAAATCATGGCCTAATATTTTCTGACAGATAGCAAGCAACTTCAATGGCCCAGATTTTGCTACCGCGTGACATCTAACAGCATCTCCCGTTAGATCGAGTTTCCCTTCCATGATTACAACTTTTTACAAGGAGGTTGATGAAAGTGCAAATCTAATAATGACACAGTGAGGATTGATTGTGAAATTAACATTACCAGCACGAGAAGGAAATATAAATTCGACGTGAATTCAATGTCAAATCAGGTACAGAAGAGAAATAGAGGGACAGGAAGATTATGTTGAGGTAGAGGCAGGAAAGACAGAAAGGAAAGGTATTTTTTCATTACCATTTTAACTTTAACAATCTCCATCAGCAATTAAAATCTGACAGAATGAAAGTCCACATTTGTGATAGCTTTCCATACCAGAGAGGTTGAGTAATGGTAATTAAATGTATCATATATTTAAAAAGGTACAAGACTTATATGATGAGATTAGTTTATATCTACCATGTAAATGCAGCAACTTCACACTGTTCAGTGCTGAATCTGACAGTGAGATCCTTTTCTCTGTGAAGCTAATGGTTGAGGAGTGCATCTCCGACAGGAACCTTTGGATTTCCATGTTTAACCTTGCATCTGCCCTTGCCTGCGAGCCACTGTAACAATTGTGCAGAAATAACAGCAAATGCCATTAGCCTCATTGTTCTTTTTCAACAAAATATGACCCATTCATACTGATAAACCTTATTTCCTCTTTTGAATGTTCCATGGTTTTTGACATGGAGGGTTCGACATACATGCTATCCAGCATCAGTAGGTTCATTTCAAACGAGCCTGGGGTCAGTCAAGAACTACTTTACTTCGAGAAAAGACCTGTCGCGGCTGGCAACGGAACGTTGAGTGCTGGTGCCCATCAAGAAAATACACTCCAACGAGAATCTTCAGGGGTGGGGGAGGAGTGGAATAGGAGGAAAGTAGCAAATATAACTTAATGTAACAGTACAGAAAGTGTCTGCAACAATGTTCATGCATTATTTTTATCCACAGATAATCAGGGAAGCATTAAGGATTGAAAAACGAGTGCAGACAAAATCCTCAGCAGCAGACTCGTAACTGAAACAGATCGACTTGTTGAAATCTAATTATCTCGACTCTAAGCGAGAAATTTCCTTCACACAGGTAGGTGTTTCTGAATGGCCGCCACGTACCCCATAGACATTATAATTTGGGTGGCACGGTAGCACAGCTCCAGGGTCCCAGGTTCGATTCCCGCTTGGGTCACTGTCTGTGCGGAGTCTGCACGTTCTCCCCGTGTCTGCGTGGGTTTCCTCCGGGTGCTCCGGTTTCCTCCCACAGTCCAAAGATGTGGATTGCCCTTAGTATCCAAAAGGTTAGGTGGACTGGGTTACGGGGACAGGGTGGAGATGTGGGCTTGGGTAGGATGCTCTTTCCAAGGGCCGGTGCAGACCTTATGGGCCGAATGGCCTCCTTCTGCACTGTAAATTCTATGATTCTATGATAATCTTCCCCACTTCGATACAGATCATTCTGACCAATGGCGATTAAGCATGGATTATCTGATCTCCTGCCCTTTACCCATGGAAATAAGTGGCTGGTAAATTTGAAAATGGCTGAGATAGTTGCCAATACCTAAATGCTGTGCCCCATTTCATGCTTCTATCCCATACTGGATGGCAATAACCCCACAGGACAACCCTCTCATGTCAGAAATGAACCTAAACGGAGATAGAATGGCAGAGGGATGCAATACTCTACTGTATTGCATAATATTTTCAAAGCAATAGAGTAAGCTTTCAGTACTTTATTGTCTGCTTGTTGCTGCTTGATGCTGGATTTAACAAATGACAATTGAAATGACCAATCCCAAATTGGTGTGGAATGATTTAGTTAGTACTTTCGGTGCGTATGTAGCGAAGCGGGTGCACGTGAGGAGCTCCCCCCGGGGATCGCATCTTTTCCCGTTTTTAGCTGGGAACTTGCACCCAACTTTTACAATTTGTTTGTTCAAGCCCCCCCACCCGAAGGGGATGCGGAACAGGTGTCAAACCAGACGCCAAAAGAAGAAATAAATAACTTCAAATTGGAGACCTCAGGTGCATCAAAGGAATGCAAAATGGCGGCGGAGGCGACCGCAGTGCCGGGGGCAACCCCCTAACCATAGAGATTTTGGTGGCTGAGTTACAAAAGCTGCGCTAGAGGTTTCTGGGGTCACGGAGAAAGCGGATGGAGGCAGCGATTTCCTCGATCCAAGGGGCCCAGGCCAAAGTAGACGAGGTGGTGCAGCAGCAGAGTGTGAGGCTGCAGGAGGTAGGCGCTGCTCTGCCGAGGCAGAGCGACCAGATCGTTTGCTTGGAAGAAATGGCGAAGGTGGCGACCGATAATAGGGTGTGCGGGCTAGGATGGATGGCCTGGAAAATCGGCCAGGAAGACCGGATATGAGGGGGGCTGGATTGCGGAGGGGGTTAGAGGCCCAAACCCGGTGAAATTCATAGCGCAGGTCTCTGGAGGATGGTGGGTGAGGAGGTAATGGCGGCTCATCCAGAGCTGGATCGTGCCCTTAGGTCTCTGAGACATCGGCCTTGAATTGGGGAGCCGCCTCGTGCTGGGGAGCTGCCTCGTGCTGGGGAGCCGCCTCGTGCTGGGGAGCCGCCCTCGTGCTGGGGAGGCCGCCTCGTGCTGGGAGCCGCCTCGTGCTGGGGGAGCCGCCTCGTGCTGGGGAGCCGCCTCGTGCTGGGGGGGGGGAGGCCGCCTCGTGCTGGGGGAGCCGCCTCGTGCTGGGGAGCCGCCTCGTGCTGGGGGAGCGGCCTCGTGCTGGGGAGCCGCCTCGTGCTGGGGAGCCGCCTCGTGCTGGGGAGCCGCCTCGTGCTGGGAGCCGCCTCGTGCTGGGGGAGCGCCTCGTGCTGGGGAGCCGCCCTCGTGCTGGGGAGCCGCCTCGTGCTGGGAGCCGCCTCGTGCTGGGGAGCCGCCTCGTGCTGGGGAGCCGCCTCGTGCTGGGGAGCCGCCTCGTGCTGGGGAGCCGCCTCGTGCTGGGGAGCCGCCTCGTGCTGGGGGAGCCGCCTCGTGCTGGGGAGCCGCCTCGTGCTGGGGAGCCGCCTCGTGCTGGGGAGCCGCCTCGTGCTGGGGAGCCGCCTCGCTGACCCTCGGGGGACCGCCGCCCCTCGTGCTGGGGAGCCGCCTCGTGCCGGGGAGCCGCCTCGTGCCGGGGAGCGCCTCGTGCCGGGGAGCGCCTCGTGCCGGGGAGCCGCCTCGTGCCGGGGAGCGGCCTCGTGCCGGGGAGCGGCCTCGTGCCGGGGAGCGGGGGAGCGGCCTCGTGCCGGGGAGCGGCCTCGTGCCGGGGAGCGGCCTCGTGCCGGGGAGCGGCCTCGTGCCGGGGAGCGGCCTCGTGCCGGGGAGCGGCCTCGTGCCGGGGAGCCGCCTCGTGCCGGGGAGCCGCCTCGTGCCGGGGAGCCGCCTCGTGCCGGGGAGCCGCCTCGTGCCGGGGAGCCGCCTCGTGCCGGGGAGCCGCCTCGTGCCGGGGAGCCGCCTCGTGCCGGGGAGCGGCCTCGTGCCGGGGAGCCGGCTCGGGCTGGGGAGCCGCCTCGAGTCTTCGTGGTCCGGTTCCACAATTATCAGGAAAAATAATAATTTTAAGATGGGAAGGCAACGGGTTGCAAATATATCGAAGCTTGCCAGGAGGCGCGCAGCTCTCAATGAGGCTAAGGTGGCACTGTATCACAAGAAAGTTCGGTTTGGAATGACTTACCCCCTGTCTTTGGGTGACGTATGAGAATGAACATCATTATTTTGAGATGCCAGAAAAGATGAGGTTGTCAGAATTGCAATAATTGTTGCAATAATTGTATCGGAATTGAAGGAAACTTTTTGGGAAAAGGGGGAAGGGTCGTTTGGGAGGTTTTTTTCTATTTGTCTGTACATTCTTGTTCATGGTTGAAGAGATTTGGGGTGATGTTTGTTGCTTTATATGAAGAAGTTTACTGTTTTTGCTGTTCTTACTTGGAATTTACCCCTTGGGCAAAAGGGCTTTTTGAAATGTTATGGTTATTGAAGTTTCTCTGTGCGGGGTCTACTCTGCAAGTGAGATTAATTAGTTAGTTAAAGGAAATGAGGAGTTGGGCTATCTGTGGCTCATAGCAGAGGGGTTCATTTAGTTTAAATTTAAGGGTTTATTAATGAAGTGCGGTAAGGGAGAGGGGTGTGTATTTGGGGTTTTGTCTATAGTTTATTTGGTTGTATGGATGTGGTGTTGGTGGGTGGCAGGGAGGGGGGGGGGGTAAGTTCTCTGGTGACTGGGGATTTTCTTTGTTGATTTGTGCTGGGAAATCTGGATAACTTGAGACCTAAGGTGTTATGACCTGGGATGGCGAGGGCCCTGTTGACCTTCATGGATCACATGGGGGTCTGACCCTTGGATATTTTTACACCCGGGGGGAGAGGGATTTCTTGGTCTTCTCTCTGGTCCACCAGGTCTGTTCTAAGAGTGACTTTTTTTGTGGTCGGTAGGTCCTTGCTGCCGGGGAGGGGTTTGACATTTCGCTGTTGCCGGATTAAAGCTTTTGCGACAGGATCTCCTCTGTCATCAAGACTTTAAAAGGAGTGAGGAGATTTCTCCCCCTACGCAATGGGAGGGGCTGAAGGTGGTCGTTAGAGGGGAGATTATCTCCTTTAAGGTGCATAAGGAAAAGAGCGAAAGGGCAGAGAGACAAAGGTTGGCGGATGCCGTCTTAGAGGTGGACCGTCAATACTCGATCAATCAGACACCAGAACCGCTGGCGAGTAGGAAGAAGCTGCAGTTGGAGTTTGGGCTTCTATCCGTGGACAGAGCGGTGTGCTTGCTGCAATGTTTATGGGGGACTCTTTATGAACACTGAGAAAAGGCTAATTGCTAGCTGGAACATCAGCTGGGGCAGGCAGCAGATGGCCTCTCGGGAAATAGTGCATATCTGGGGGGTGGGAGGTGTTTACGGGGGCGGGGCGGGGGGGAGGTTAGGTAGACTGGTCTCCCCACCCCTACCATGGTTAATGGGGCATTCAAAGCGTTCAATCAGAACTGTATGAGTCGGAACCCCCAGAGGATGAGTCCTCAATGTCAGAGTTTTTAGACGGTTTGGTCCTCCTGGTAGTGGAGCAAGAGGAGAGGGAGGAATTGGAAGTTCCTCTGACTCTGGAGGAGATTAAGGAGGGTATGGGTTTGATGCAGTCGGGGAAGGCACCAGGACCGGCTGGGTTCCCAAGTTAACTTGACAAAACGATTGGCGGATTGCTGACCCCAATGCTGCTCGAGATGGTTGAGGACTCTCTGATTCGAGAGACCTTGCCAGCCTCGACGGTGCAGGTGGCAATCCCCTTGATATTGAAAAAGGATAAAGACCCGGTGGAGTGTGGGTCATACCGCCCCATGTCTTTGTTGCAGACAGGTGCAAAGTTGCTAGCAAAGATATTGGTGACCCGCCGCCCAGGGATCATTTTGGAGGAGCAGACAGAATTTATCAAGCGGAGACAACTGTTGGCTAATTTCCGGCGACTGCCCAATGTGGTTCTGTCCCCTTCTCCATCTACTGAAGCAGAGATGATCATTTCTCTGGATGCAGAGAAAGCATTCGGTAGGGTGGAAGGGAGCTATTTATTTGAGGTCTTGGGCAGGTTTGGCTTTGGACTTTGGTTCATAGACAGGATATAGCTTTTGGACAGACCCCCCACTGCAAGAGTCCCTACAAATTAATTAATCTGGAAATACTTCCGACTGGGAAGAGGCACAAGACAGGGATGTCCATTGTCTCCTCTACTGTCTGCCCTGGATATTGAACCTCTGGCTATCACACTGAGGTCATCCACAAAGTGGTGTGGAATAAATAGAGGGGGTAGGGAACACAGGGTATCCTTATATGCGGATGACCTGTTACTGTATGTGACGGACCCTCTCTCCAGTGCAGAGGAGATAATAAAACTGTTTGAGAGGTTTGGCTCCTTCTCAGGATACAGATTGAACCTGGGTAAAAGCAAATGTTTTCCGGTGAATCTCCCAGGAAGGGGAGCCGACCTGAGGAAGTTGCCTTTTCGCCTGGTCAGGTTCAACTTTAGTTATCGGGGAGTCCGTGTGGCCCATGACTGGGCTTTGTTGCAGAAGCTAAATTTTGGGGCCTGGTTGAGTGGTGAGGGAGGATCTGAAGAAATGGAAGAGACTTTGGCTGGAAGGATCCAATCAACTAAAATGAATATCGTCTCAAGATTTTTGTTTTTGTTTCAGTGCCTTCCAGTTTTTTTCAGTCTGTTTTTACAGAGGTCAATAAGATGATTTCATCATTTATTTGGGTGGGTAGGACCCTGCGGATCCATAGGTTTTTTTTTACTAAGGAATAGACAATCTGGGGGCCTTGCGTTATCAACCTGTTATATTATTATTGGGCGGCGAATATTGAGTGCGGGGTGGTATAGAGGTACGGAGTCGATGTGGGGGCGGATGAGAGTAATGACTGTAAAGGTACCAGCTTCAGGCCATTGGTTATAGCTTCCTTTCCGTTTTACCCGATGAAATGGCTGCCATCTTGAAAATATGGGACAATTTAAACGGCACTTCAAACTGGGTGCTATGTCGATGTTGGCCCCAGTCTGTGGAAACCATTGTTTTGTGCCTGGGGTATTGGATCTGTCCTTCAGGGTTGGAAGGGGGAGGGGTTGAAGAGGCTTGGTGATCTGTTGTTGCTCAGGGGCTGGGGAAGTGTAAGTTCTCAGGAGCTAACCAGTTTTAATATTATCAGGCACGAAACTGCGCGCACAAGGAAATTGTTTCCTTCCCTTTGACTCCCCCCCCCCCCCCCCCCTGTTGATGGACAAAATTATTTTGGCAGTAGGGGAGAGGGATGGGTGTCGGAGATCTACAGTCACCTGATGGTGTTGACAGATCAGATCCTGTTGGACAAAATTAAAAGAAAGTGGGTGCGGTTGGGCCAGGAACTTGAGGATGGGGAGTGGAGCAAGACTCTATATAGAGTCAACTCTACCTCTTTGTGCGCTAGACTCAGCCTGATACAATTCAAGATAGTGCATAGGGTGCATTTGACCAGGGCCCGAATGAGTGGGTTTTTTGTGGATGTAGCGGCCTGGTGTGATTGACCTCCGGGAGCCCTGCCCATCACACACATATGTTCTGGTCCTACCCTGGGGTCATGAACTTTTGGGTCTCCTTCTTCAGCACCATGTCGGGAATTCTTGGGGTTGACTTGAACCATGCCCTTTGGTGGCTATTTTGGGGATCTCAAACTTGCCGGAGTTACAGACTGGAGCGAAGGCAGCTGCTCTTGTCTTTGCTTCCTTGAGAGCCCTTAGGCGAATCTTGTTTAGCGGAGGTCCTCGTCCTGGCCCAGTGCAACAGCCTGGCTCGGCGACCTGATGGAATTTTTACACTTGGAAAACATCAAGTCTCTAATGAGAGGCTCGGCTGAAAGGCAGCCGCTTATTGCCTTTTTTCGAGAGTTGGTCACCATCAGATGCTGGGTGGGGGGGGGATATTGGTGATCGGTTGTTGTTTCTTTTGGGTTTGTGGGGGGGTGAATGAAAAAGTTGGAATACTGTCAACTGTTGTACATAAATGGTTGTAATGATGGTATTCTGGAAAATTGTTCACAAAATATATATTTTTTTTAACTGAAGTGGGACGGGTTGGGCGGTGGGGGATTGTTTTGTATATTGTATGAATTTGGTTGAATATTTTGTATGTTTGCAATCTGAAAATTTGAATAAAAACATATATTTTTTAAATGTTGCATTTATATATTCCAGTTGTAATAACCCTCACAAGACCCACCGGGACACCCTAATTGATCTCCCTGTGGGACTTGCGGAGTACGAGGACCCCTGCTAGTGAGTGGAGGACCATCAGTCGGGGTTTGTAAAAAATCGCCTCATAAAAGCCGCCTGGACTGAGTCCGGTGCGACCAGTATCCCGATGACCGTGGGACTGTAAGCCATGTTGCGGCCTTTACATTTGTTGTCGAATTAAGCTTCTTTTGGATTTACCTTCTCGGGGCTTCTGAGCTTTTACAACAGTGCTGGCTAGAAAGTCATGAAGTGACTAAATGAGGCGCTGCTGCTGCTTCTGAGGTGCTAAGACCCATCTTGCAGGTAAATTACAGCTTCTGATGGCAGAGGCTGCTGCTAGCCACCATTATCCCAGCTACTGCAGCCCAGAGCTATCATCCAATGAGTACAGGAATGTGGTGTGTTTCGTTTTCAAGCAGTGTTGGCAACCATGGAGCTTCCTCCAACATGGGTTAGGCTCACACCAGGGAAAGAAAAGTGTAAATGCGACTTTTGGGCAAAGCACCATTCATTCATTGACAAAGAGTCATCGGACTCAAAACGTTAGCTCTTTTCTCTCCCTACAGATGCTGCCAGACCAGCTGAGATTTTCCAGCATTTTCTATTTTGTTTCAGATTCCAGCATCCGCAGTAATTTGCTTTTTACCATTCGTTCAGTTCTTGTTTCAGTATTACTCCTGGTGATCTACAAAGTCCGTGAGCAGTGGTAGCCTCACTATACTGTGGTAAATCCTCCACTGGACGTGGTTCTGCTCGCAAATGTGTGAAACAAGTTAGTGATAGAACAGGGGGGGGCAACTAGGGAGTTAAGTTAGTGAGACATGATCTCCCCTTCACAAAACCATATTGCCTCTCGCTAATACATGTACTTATTATTCACTCAATGGGGCTCTACAATAATATTATTTTAAGTTTGCCTTCTTGTCTTAAGTGCCTTGTACAAAACAAAGTCTTGAAGCAGCTTGTTTGGATGTTTAGTGATCTGTCATTTGTAATTTCCAATTCTGTCAAGATGTGAATGCTGTGAACTTCCATATGCCCTTTCATTCCCAAGCATCATGTCTGCTTAAAAAAAAATATTCTCAGGGTACAGCTGGCACTGGCTAGTGTCTGTTGTACTTCTCTAGTTGCCCCTGAGAAGGTGATTGTGCTCCTTGCCATTGAAACACACAGTCCATGTGAAGATTATACACCCATTAGGAAGAGTTTTAAATGGGGAATAGCAAATCAGTAGCCTGTTTCATCTCTCTTCTCGTTGATATATCCAGTCCCTTCAATAGAAATAAAAAGTGGGAGAAATATGAAACCATCCCTTACGACAGTGGTAGGGAAATTATCAGAGAGGATTCTTCGAGACAGAATTTACTTTCACTTGGAAATAAGTGCATGTATTAGCGAGAGGCAATGTGGTTTTGTGAAGGGCAGATCATGTCTCACTAACTTGATCGGGTTTGCCGAGGAAGTGACAAAGATGATTGATGAGGGTAGGGCAATGGATGTTGTTTACAGGAACTTCAGTAAAGCTTTTGACAAGGTCCTCATGGCAGACTGGCACAGAAGGTGAATTTGCACGGGATCAGAGATGAGCTGGCAAGATGGATACAGAACTGGCTCGGTCATAGAAGACAGAGGGTAGCAGTGAAAGGGTGCGTTTTTGAATGGAAGGCTGTGACTAGTGGCATTCCTCAAGGATCAGTGCTGGAACCTTTGCTGTTTGTAATATATATAAATGATTTGGAGGAAAATGTAAACGGTTTGATAAGTAAGTTTGCAGATGACACAAAGGTTGGTGGAGCTGCGAATAGCAATGAGGACTCTCAGGATACAGCAGGATTTAGATTGTTTGGAGACATGGGCGGAGAGATGCCAAATGTGAGGTAATGCATTTTGGAAGGTCTAATGCAGGTGGGAAATATACAGTAAATGGCAGAATCCTTAAGAATATTGATAGGCAGAGGGATCTGGGTGGACAGGTACATAGGTCACTGAAAGTGGTAATGCAAGTGGAGAAGGTAGTCAAGAAGGCATATGGCATGCTTGCATTCATCGGCCGGGGCATTGAGTTTAAAAATTGGCAAGTCATGTTGCAGCATTACAGAACCTTAGTTAGGCCGCACTTGGAATTGTTGCTGATTTTGCCTTAGTTCAATTGCTCTGTTTTATTACCTTTGCTCTCGAGTTGCCAGGTAAGAGCCGTGAGGTGATGATGCAGCTGTACAAAACTTTGGTAAGGCCACATTTGGAGTACTGTGTACAGTTCTGGTCGCCTCATTTTAGGAAGGATGTGGAAGCTTTGGAAAAGGTGCAAAGGAGATTTACCAGGATGTTGCCTGGAATGGAGAGTAGGTCTTATGAGGAAAGGTTGAGGGTGCTAGGCCTTTTCTCATTAGAACGGAGAAGGATGAGGGGCGACTTGATAGAGGTTTATAAGATGATCAGGGGAATAGAGTAGACAGTCAGAGACTTTTTCCCCGGGTGGAACAAACCATTACAAGGGGACATAAATTTAAGGTGAAAGGTGGAAGATATAGGAGGGATATCAGAGGTAGGTTCTTTACCCAGAGAGTAGTGGGGGCATGGAATGCACTGCCTGTGGAAGTAGTTGAGTCAGAAACATTAGGGACCTTCAAGCAGCTATTGGATAGGTACATGGATTGCGGTAAAATGATATAGTGTAGATTTATTTGTTCTTAAGGGCAGCACGGTAGCATTATGGATAGCACAATTGCTTCACAGCTCCAGGGTCCCAGGTTCGATTCCGGCTTGGTTCACTGTCTGTGCGGAGTCTGCACGTCCTCCCCGTGTCTGCGTGGGTTTTCTCCGGGTGCTCCGGTTTCCTCCCACAGTCCAAAGATGTGCAGGTTAGGTGGATTGGCCATGATAAATTGCCCTTAGTGTCCAAAATTGCCCTTGGTGTTGGGTGGAGGTGTTGACCTTGGGTTGGGTGCTCTTTCCAAGAGCCGGTGCAGACTCAAAAGGGCCGAATGGCCTCCTTCTGCACTGTAAATTCAATGATAATCTATGATTAATCGAGGTCAAAGGTTCGGCACAACATCGTGGGCCGAAGGGCCTGTTGTGTGCTGTATTTTCTATGTTCTATGTTCTATGTATCTTTATGATACCGCCACGAGGTTCAAGTCCGAGTAATGATCAATAATTCAATACACAAATTTATTATTTAGGTACAGGGGGGGATGGGTTTGGGGGGTTGCTTTTTTAGATTGTGTTTTGTACTTAACCCTGTTGGGTTCTTGTTTCTTTCTCATTTTGTTATTGATATTTTATGAAAACCTTTAATAAAAATTTTTTTTTTTTTAAATCCAATACACCGATTAGTAAGGTTTAAATCAAAGCACATTTATTATACACAGTAATCGCTACTCATGCACAAATTCTACGTCTAAGCTACTTCTGCAACTAACAGGCCTATACTTAACTTTGGACTGGCCCACCAGGTCAGGGGAACAAATGGCCTTTCGCTCGGGTTCTGAGCCTGCGGGATTCGAAGTTGGTACGGCTTGGTAGCTAGGAGCACCTATCTCGTAGCGAGCGTTGAATTAAGACTTATGATTTTGATCTTCACTGCTCCGGTCACGGTCAATGTTGGTTCGTTGTTGCTGGGTGACCCGGGCAAGAAGAAGAGCGTGAAGAGAGCGAAGAGGTGGAGAAGAAGAGTGAAGAGAGAGCGATTTGAACTTGGGGCTCAACTCTTATAGTCCCCAGAGGCTTCCCGCCTTTCGGGCCGGACCCTGTACCCGGTCCCAAGTGATTGGACTTTGTCCCAATCGCTTGGTTCGATTTTCTCCAATACTGGAGCGGTTCCCTGATCGATGGGCGGTCTTGAGGTGCTCGTTCACCTCCTTTGTGTTGGCTCCTGCTGGCGCCGGGGAGTCTGGCTTTGCTTTGTTTGTCCCAAATGTTACTTATTGCTCCTGGGGATTGCTCATCAGTATGCAGGTGGCTGTTCACTTTGTTATGCTGATGGTCGCTGGTATTGATGTTGTCTGGTTTTTTGCAGAGGTAAATACACAGCAAACCTGCAGCTGCTGGTTATTGTCTTGTTGGCTGACTTTCCCATCAGCCTTTGCCGTTCGTCATTTTGAATCGGGAGTTGGCCAATTTAAGTGGCTACAGAATAGTGTTCAATTCTGGTCGCCACACGACCAGAATGATGTGGAGGCTTTGGAGAAGGTACAGAAAAGATTTACCAGACTGTTGCCTGGTATGGAGGGCATTAGCTATGAGGAGAGGTTGAATAAACTTGGTTTGTTCTCATTGGAATGACGGAGGTTGAGGGGCGACCTGATAGAAATTTACAAAATTATGAGGGGCATAGACAGAGTGGATAGTCAGAAGCTTTTTTCCAGGGTGGAAGAGTCAATTACTAGGGGCATAGATTTAAAGTGAGAGGGGCAACGTTTAAAGGAGATGTACAAGGCAAGTTTTTTTACACCGAGGGTAGTGGGTGCCTGGAACTCGCTGCCGGAGGAGGTGGTGGAAGCAGGGACGATAGTGACATTTAAGGGGCATCTTGACAAATACATGAATAGGATGGGAATCGAGGGATATGGGGCGCGATTCTCTGCTCCCGCGACTAAGTGCCCACGCCGTCGTGAACGGAGTCGAGGTTCACGGCGGCGCAAAACGGCCCGGATCTCGACCGATTCAGGGCCCGAAAATGGGCTAGGATCGGGGCCGCGAGAAACCTGGGGGGGGCGTGTCGCTAAAGCAGCGTCGTCAGCGCGCGCTGGGCATTGGCGCCGCATTAAACCGGCGCCATGTCATCCGCCACCTAACTGGCGTCACTCGCACATGCGTGGTTGCCGTCCTCCCCGAGGCCGCCCCGCAAGAAGGTGTCGGATGGATCTTGCGGAGCGGCGGAGGAAAGGAGGTCCTCCTTCAGAGAGGCCGGCTCGCCGATCGGTGGGCACTGATCGCGGGCCAGACCCCTTTTGAGTGCAACACCGGCAAAAGTACCCCCCTCGCCCGCCCACAGGCCGCCCCCCCCAGCGTTCCTGCGCTGTTCCCGCCGGCAGCGACCAGGTGTGGATGGCGCCGGCGGGAAGCCGTCGCTTTGGGCAGGCCGCTCGGCCCATCCGGGCCGGAGAATAGCGGGTGTAGCGGAGAATCACCATTTTGGGTGTCCCGGGTGATTCTCCGGCCTGCGCTGCGCAGAACTCGACGGGGCCGTTCCCGCCGCTTGGGTGCATCGCGGGGAGGGCGTCGGACTGGCGTCGCGGTGAAAAATGGCGCGCCAGGCGATTCACCAAACCGGCGCGGGAGCGGAGAATCGCGCCCATGGTCCCCGGAAGGGTAGGGGGATTTAGTTCAGAAGGACAGCATGGTCGGTGCAGGCTTGGAGGGCCGAAGGGCCTGTCCTGTGCTCTAATTTTCTTTGTATGAAAGCTCATTCATTTTGTTCCAGTTCTGCTATTATGGATCATAAACTCATGGGTTCCAAATGATTACACAAAGTGGCTATATTTTTTGAAGGTATTTAATTTTCTGCCCTTTGTCTCTGTGGTGCTACATCAAATATTATCCTTTGCCACAAGTATGGGCTTGAACACTACCTTCGCCCCAATGCCGCAGTGTTAGTGACTGCCACATGGTGACTAAAAAAAAGTCCATTGTGATTGGCTGTAATATGTTTATCTGTCTGGTTAGTGTTTAGCACCAATCCTAGACACATGGCCTGGGACAGTGCATTGAAACGTCACTCTATTTGACATATTGAACCAACTCCTACTCTTTCTTTGTCAGGACCTCAAAATTCCCAACTACTATCTCCCTCTCTGTTTACTTCATCCTGCAATACTCAAAAACCAATCCTATTGACATTGAATTATTGATATGTCTTTTCTCATCTTTGGCGATCATAACTCTTCACCCTCACTGCTCCTCCACCCAAATGTTCAGTTTCAAAGCACCACAAGCCATTCTTTACACTGAGAACCTTGCACACCTGGGTGGTCTACAAAGAGGAAAATGAAACAATGGGCGGGATTCTTCGGCCACGCCTGCTCAGCGACCGGGAATTCCCGCCCGAGGTTCATGGACCTTTACGTGGTCTGTGTCCAGTCTGTGGCGACCTTGCAGCAGGCGCAGCCAAAGAATCCACCCCAATTTCTTTGTGGGTAAATACACACAGCTGGTTGGCATGTTACTGAGCCATTCAGAGAAAATCCATGCTTTAAGTTGCAGTCTTTGCTACGTTAGCTGGTCTAAGCCAGAGAGGGCTTCATTTGGCCCCAATTCCCTGGGCTGGGGAGAGAAAATCAGTGAAGGTTTCCATTGCTGAATATCATCAGTGACCCCTGCTGGCAGTCTCGATGATAGTGTAAAATAGCAAGAAGATATTGACAGACTAATTAAATGGGAAAATTTGTGACAGATGGATTTCAATCGAAGCAAGTGTGAGGTTATCTATTTTGGACCAAAAAAGGAGAGAGCAGAATACTTTCTAAATGGGAAGAGGTTGGATACAGTGGATGTCCAAAGAGATTTGGAGGTTCAGGTGCATTGATCCTTAAAATGCCACGAACAAGTGCAGAAATTAATCAAAAAGGCTAATGGAAAGCTAGCCTTTATATCTAAAAGATTGAATATAAAGACACCGAGGTTATGCTGTAGCTATGCAAACCCTGGTTAGACCCCATGTGGAGTACTGTGAGCAGTTCTGGGCACCACACCTTAGGAAGGATACTTTAGCCTTGGAGGGAGTGCAATGTAGCTTTACAAAAATGATACCTGGACTACGGAGATTACTAAGTCATGAGGAGAAGGGCAGCACGGTGGCTTAGAGGTTAACACTGCTGCCTCATGGCGCTGAGGACCCAGGTTCAATCCCGGCCCTGGGTCACTGTCCGTATGGTGTTTGCACATTCTCCCCTATCTGCGTGGGTCTCACACGCTGATGCACGATCAATTACACAAAGACGAGAATAGGATGTAATCGAGGCTTTATTACACTGAGATGTGTGGCCTCCTACAGCAGCTGACGAAATGGCTGCTGTACTGGGAGCACACATATTTATACTCCGCCTACTGGGCGGAGCCGGCAGGCAGGGATCTACCCCTGTACCTGTAGTACAGGGGCCTTACTGTAAAGCACCTATATATACAATATATACATCAGTGGTGACTACCACATTCACCCCCTGTTAAAAAATGAGTCCGGTGGGGGTGGTGGCGAACTATATACAGAAAGTTGTGTTTTAAAAGTACAGATAATATTACAAATTCAGGCGGTCCGGAGCCTTGATCTGTCGTTGAGAGCGCCGCAGTGCTGGTGGCGCGGCGGCTTGGTCTTCGGTGACTCCGGGAGCGTGTCGAAATCCTCTTCATCCCCGGGTGTGAGCAAGAGGAGGACAGATTGTCCCAGAGCGGAGAATGCGGTGGGGTGCGCCGGGGGGGGGCGGGGGTGGGGTGCGCCGGGGGGGGCGGGGGCGGGCGGGGGGTGGGGTGCGCCGGGGGGGGGGGGGCGGGCGGGGGGGCGCCGGGGCGGGGGGGGGGGGGGGCGGGGGGAGGGGGGGGAGGCGGGCGGGGGGGGAGGGGGGGGAGGCGGGCGGGGGGGGAGGGGGGGGAGGCGGGCGGGGGGGGGGGGGGCGCCGGGGCGGGGGGGGTGGAATCAGCTGGTGCCAGGTCCCTGAGGGAGACTGCATCTTGGCGGCCGTCGGGGTATGCTACGTAGGCGTACAGCGGGTTGACGTGAAGTAGCTGTACCCTCTCAACCAACTGGTCCGCCTTGTGGAGTCGAACGTGTCTACGGAGGAGAACGGGCCCTGGAGCTGCCAGCCATGTCAGGAGCGAAACCCCTGAGATGGACTTCCTGGGGAAGGCAAAGAGACGTTCATGGGGGGGGGGATTCATTAGTCGTGGTTCACAGGAGCGACAGAATGGAGTGAAGTGCATCGGGGAGGACCTCCTGCCAGCGGGAGGCCGGGAGATTTCTGGACCGTTGGGCCAGCTGGACAGCCCTCCATACCATACCATTTTCCCTCTCCACCTGCCCGTTTCCCCTGGGGTTGTAGCTGGTCATCCCGCTCAAGGCAATGCCCCTGTTGAGCAGGTACTGGCGCACCTCATCGCTCATGAATGAGGATCCCCGGTCGCTGTGGACTTAGGCAGGGAAGCCGAACAGAGCGAAGATGGTGTTGAGGGCTTTGATGACGGTGGCAGACGTCATGTCGGGGCATGGGACGGCAAAGGGGAATCGGGAATATTCATCGACCACACTGAGAAAGTACGTGTTGCAGTCGGTGGAGGGGAGGGGCCCTTTGAAGTCCACGTGAAGGCGTTCAAAGGGGCCGGTAGAAGTGCGGTTTACACTCCGCGCAGGCCTGGCAGTCTCTGGTGATCGCCCTGACTTCCTCGTTGGAGAACAAAGAACAAAGAAAAGTACAGCACAGGAACAGGCCCTTCGGCCCTCCAAGTCCATGCCGACCATGCTGCCCGACTAAACTACAATCTTCTACACTTCCTGAGTCCGTATCCCTCTATTCCCATCCTATTCATGTATTTGTCAAGATGCCCCTTAAATGTCACTATCGTCCCTGCTTCCACCACCTCCTCCGGTAGCGAGTTCCAGGCACCCACTACCCTCTGCGTAAAAAACTTGCCTCGTACATCTGCTCTAAACCTTGCCCCTCAAACCTTAAACCTATGCCCCCTAGTAATTGACCCCCCTACCCTGGGGAAAAGCCTCTGACTATCCACTCTGTCTATGCCCCTCAGAATTTTGTAGACCTCTACCAGGTCGCCCCTCAACCTCCGTCGTTCCAGTGAGAACAAACCGAGTTTATTCAACCGCTCCTCATAGCTAATGCCCTCCATACCAGGCAACATTCTGGTAAATCTCTTCTGCACCCTCTCTAAAGCCTCCACATCCTTCTGGTAGTGTGGCGACCAGAATTGAACACTACACTCCAAGTGTCCTAACCAAGGTTCTATACAGCTGCAACATGACTTGCCAATTCTTATACTCAATGCCCCGGCCAATGAAGGCAAGCATGCCGTATGCCTTCTGGACTACCTTCTCCACCTGTGTTGCCCCTTTCAGTGACCTTTGGACCTGTACACCTAGATCTCTCTGACTTTCAATACTCTTGAGGGTTCTACCATTCACTGTATATTCCCTACCTGCATTAGACCTTCCAAAATGCATTACCTCACATTTGTCCGGATTAAACTCCATCTGCCATCTCTCCGCCCAAGTCTCCAAACAATCTAAATCCTGCTGTATCCTCTGACAGTCCTCATCGCTATCCGCAATTCCACCAACTTTTGTGTCATCTGCAAACTTACTAATCAGACCAATTACATTTTCCTCCAAATCATTTATATATACTACAAACAGCAAAGGTCCCAGCCCTGATCCCTGCGGAACACCACTAGTCACAGCCCTCCAATTAGAAAAGCATCCTTCCATTGCTACTCTCTGCCTTCTATGACCTAGCCAGTTCTGTATCCACCTTGCCAGCTCACCCCTGATCCCGTGTGACTTCACCTTTTGTACCAGTCTACCATGAGGGACCGTGTCAAAGGCCTTACTGAAGTCCATATGGACAACATAAACTGCCCTACCTGCATCAATCATCTTTGTGACCTCCTCGAAAAACTCTATCAAGTTAGTGAGACACGACCTCCCCTTCACAAAACCATGCTGCCTCTCACCAATACGTCCATTTGCTTCCAAATGGGAGTAGATCCTGTCTCGAAGAATTCTCTCCAGTAATTTTCCTACCACTGACGTAAGGCTCACCGGCCTGTAGTTCCCTGGATTATCCTTGCTACCCTTCTTAAACAGAGGAACAACATTGGCTATTCTCCAATCCTCCGGGACATCACCTGAAGACAGCGTGGATCCAAAGATTTCTGTCAACCCTTCAGCAATTTCCTCTCTCGCCTCCTTCAGTGTTTTGGGGTAGATCCCATCAGGCCCTGGGGACTTCTCTACCTTAATATTTTTCAAGACGCCCAACACCTCGGGCGTCATTCTCCGACCCCCCGCCGGGTCGGAGAATCGCCGGGGGCGGGGGGGGAATCCCGCCCCCGCCGGTTGCCGAAGTCTCCAGCACCGGATATTCGGCGGGGGCGGGAATCGCGCCCCCCCCCCCCCCCCCCCGCTCGATTCTCCGGCCCGGATGGGCCGAAGTCCCGCCGATAAATTGCCTGTCCCGCCGGCGTGGATTAAACCACCTTTTGAACGGCGGGAGAAGGCGGCGTGGGCGGGCTCCGGGGTCCTGGGGGGGGGGGGAGTGGGGCGATCTGGCCCCGGGGGGGGGTCCCCACGGTGGCCTGGCCCGCGATCGGGGCCCACCGATCCGCGGGCGGGCCTGTGCCGTGGGGGCACTCTTTCCCTTCCGCCTCCGCCAAGGTCTCCACTATGGCGGAGGCGGAAGAGACTCCCTCCACTGCGCATGCGTGTGAAACTGTCAGCGGCCGCTGACGCTCCCGCGCATGCGCCGCCCGGGGATGTCATTTCCACGCCAGCTGGCGGGGCAACAAAGGCCGTTTCCGCCAGCTGGCGGGGCGGAAATTCCTCCGGCGCCGGCCTAGCCCCTCAATGTTGGGGCTCGGCCCCCAAAGATGCGGAGCATTCCGCACCTTTGGGGCGGCGCAATGCCCGTCTGATTGGCGCCGTTTTGGGCGCCAGTCGGCGGACATCGCGCCCTTTCGGGAGAATTTCGCCCCTCGTCTTTTTGGATCTCAATGTGACCTAGGCTATCTACACACCCTTCTCCAGACTCAACATCTACCAATTCCTTCTCTTTGGTGAATGCTGATGCAAAGTATTCATTTAGTACCTCGCCCATTTCCTCTGGCTCCACATATAGATTCCCTTGCCTATCCTTCAGTGGGCCAACCGTTTCCCTGGATACCTTCTTGCTTTTTATGTACGTGTAAAAAGCCTTGGGATTTTCCTTAACCCTATTTGCCAATGACTTTTCGTGACCCCTTCTAGCCCTCCTGACTCCTTGCTTAAGTTCCTTCCTACTTTCCTTATATTCCACACAGGCTTTTCACCTAACCTTTTTGGACACGAAGGACAATTTAGCATGGCCAATCCACCTAACCTGCACATCTTTGGACTGTGGGAGGAAACCGGAGCACCCGGAGGAAACCCACGCAGACACTGGGAGAACGTGCAGACTTCGCACAGACAGTGACCTAAGCCGGGAATTGAACCTGGGACCCTGGAGATGTGAAGCAACAGTACTAATCACTGTGCTACCGTGCCGCACTTGTGCTAACGCGCCGCACAGAAGGAGGCACAAGACGAGGCCATTCAGTCCATCATGTTTGAACTGGCCAAGTGAGAGAGATGCAGCCGAATCGCACTTTCCAGCTCTTTGGTCCATAGGTGGCAGCACTTCAAGGGCATTTAAAAACTAGTTTCTTAAATGCAATGAGAGTTTCTGCCTTTACCACACATTCAGACAATGGGCGGGATTCTCTGGTATCCGGCGGGGGGGGGGGCCATACCGGCGCCAAAGAGGGGCGTGAACCACTCCGGCATCGGGCCACCCGGAAGGTGTGGAATCCTCCGCACCTTCGGGGGCTAGGACTGGCGCTGGAGTGATTGGCGCCGCACCAATTGGCGCCGCGCCAACCGGCGGCGAAGGGCCTCCGCCAGCCGCCGCGAGTTGACGCATGCGCGGGAACGCCAGTGTTCCCAGAATCGCTGGCGTGATCCCTGCGCATGCGCAGTGCGTTTCTGCTCCGCGCCGGCCATGGTGGAGCTTTACAGCGGCCGGCACGGAGGGAAAGAGTGCCCCCACGGCACAGGCCCGCCCACAGATCGGTGGGCCCCGACCGCGGGCGAGGCCACGGTGGGGGCCATGTCCCCACGCGCCGCCCCGAGGACTCCGCAGGCCGCCTGCAGAGCCAGGTCCCACCGGTAAGAACCTTGTGTAACATACGCTGGCGGGACAGGCCGAAAACGAGCGGCCGCTCGGCCCATTGCGGAGCGGACAATCGCCGGGGGGGGGGGGGGGACTGCCGGAGAATTCGGCAGCTGGTGTTGGGGCGGGATTCACACCGCTCCCCGGCGATTCTCCGGTCCGGCGGTTGGGGGGGGGGGGGGGTCGGAGAATCCCGCCCAATGAGTTCCAGACCCTGACCGCCCGCTGGTTAAAAAACACAAATTCTCCTCAATTCCTCTCCAATTCTTTGTCAATAGCCTTAAATTTGTGATCCCTGGTTATTGATAAGACCATAAGACCTAGGAGCATAAGAAGGCCACTCTGCCCATCAAGTCTGCTCCGCCATTCAATGAGATCTCGGCTGATCTGATATAATCCTCAACTCCACTTTCCCACCCTATCCCCATAACCCTCGATTCCCTTACTGATTAAAAATCTGTTTATCTCAGCATTGAACATACTTAATGACCCAGCCTCTACAGCTCTCTGCGGTAAAGAATTCCACAGAGTCACTACCCTCTGAGAGATCAAATTCCTCCTCATCTCTGTCATAAGTGGGCGACTCCTTACTCTGAGAATATGCCCTCTGGTCCTAGTCTCTCCCACAAGGGGAACCATCCTCTCAGCATCCAACCTGCCAAGCCCCCTGAGAATCCTATATGTCTTAATAAGGTCACCTCTCATTCTTCTAAATTCTCATCAGTACAGGCCGAACCTAGTGAACCTTCTGTAGATTACCTCCAATGCCAGTGTATCTTTCCTCAGATATGGGGACCAAAACTGTTCACAGTATTCCAGGGGTGGACCAGGAGGATCACTACGCCTCAGGCAAGGGACAGGGTTGAGGACAGGGTCATGAATAACCTCCGCCGGTACGGGAATTGAACCCGCGCTGCTGGCCTCACTCTGCATCGTGAACCAGCTGTCCAGGCGATTGAGCATTTTATACAGTGCGGTAGTGTCTGTTTTGGACATAATCCGGAAATTTTCAGGTGCCTTTTTAGTCAGCGTCCAGTCATATACCTGCAAGTAACCCCGTTTCAAATAATTGAAAATGACTTTGGTAAACTATACTGAACCATTTAACAGCTTCATTGGTGTAAACTAGTCAGAGTCTTAGGAAGTTAAATACTTTTTTTGTTATGGAAATCATAAAATGTGCAGGTGGGGAGTGGGGAGGTGGGGGGGTGTTGACCAGTTTTGCATGCGAGACCTGATCCACCAAATTCAGTCTTAAATCAGTGGAAAATATAAACAGAAGTGGATTTGGGCACAATGCACTTGCATTGAAAATTCCCAAATCTTTTACACTGGTTCAGGTGGTTCTGTCCACCGATTGGTGTAAACCAGCATAAATTAGGGGCCCATTATATTTGGAAAGTGTGGCACTACTGACTGGCGTTGAAAACATTTAAAATTGACCAGCCGTCCAGGCGACTGAGCATTTTATATAGTGTTGTAGTGTCTGTTTTGGACATAATCCGGAAATTTGGTAGGGCAGAGCGCAAAGCTATTTGCTGCAAAATGGTCATGTGCTTATCTATTTGCCTTGGAGTTATAGATGCAGTATCAGTACAGTCCCAGTGTGTTTATTGTTTATTTTCCCTTCATTACTATTGGATCATATTAATAACATTAGGTGATTACTGGACAGAATTTCACTTGACCATTTCTGGCTTAATTATTGAGCTGCAGCTTTGCTGAAAATCATCAAGGAAACTATACATTGTTCATTTACTGTTCTGATTTAAGGAACTCTACCTGTTTTAACCTCAATATTGAACATCTGTATCATCCTGCTACAGAACTGATCAATACTTATACTGTTGAATGAAAGATATAATTATGTAATAAATTAATTTAGAATTGCGGCTTGACTTGGTGGCTCAGTGATTAGCACTGCTGCCTCGCGGCGCTGAGGACCTGGCTTTGATCCCGGCCCTGGGTCACTGTCCGTGTGGAGTTTGCACATTCCCCCCGTGTCTGCGTGGGTTTCGCCCCAACCCAAAAAGATGTGCAGGGTAGGTGGAGTGGCCACACTAAATTGTCCCTTAATCGGGAAAAAAAGAATTGGGTACTTTTAAATTTAGGAAAAAAAGAATTTTAGCTTGACTTAAATATTCAATTTTGGTGACTAAGAAACGGTGGTACATATGGTTTGTAGTTAAATGCTGCGGTGTGCAGCTGAATGACCACATGTTGGCTTTTCTTTCATTGAAACAAATTTGTCATTGCAGATTTATTGGGGAAGAATCAGTTGCAGACGGTGAAAAGTGCTTTCTAACCGATGACCCCACGTGGATAATAGACCCCATTGATGGAACGTGTAACTTTGTACACGGGTATGATCTGTGCTTCATAAGATTATTTCCAGCCCTTCTCGACGATGGGAAGTCTCCTTGTATACAAAACTGGATTATGCATCCTTGCTTAAATTGTACAGGAATATTATGTTATTATGCAATGATCTGAATTCCACTTAAATGTTTTGTGTTGTTATTGTCCTTTGCTGGAGGAAATGCTTGCTTTTCAATGGTGGCAACAACAAATGTTGGCTGCTTTTTAGGGGTGAGTCTTTTTGCTTTCTTAATGGAGGCTATGGCGGCAAACGCCTCGGAAACAAGTTTGGGAATTTTAAAGCTACATTTTCTTCCCACTTTGTTGGATGCTGTTTAATTACACAGCCAGAAAACCAGCATTTCCTCATTTTCTATTGAGATGAATTTCATGGCCTAGGTTTTGGGTCCAATTTCCTCACCAGGCCAAGCAATTGTTTTTCTCTCTTTCAGTTTCTAAAGTGTGGGGATGCCGGCAATGGACTGGGGTGAGCACAATACGAAGTCTTCCAACACCAGGTTAAAGTCCCAACCAGTTTGTTTTGAATCACTAGCTTTCGGAGCACTGCTCCTTCCGTAGGTGAGTGGGTTCCAGAAACATTGATATAGACAAAGTCAAGGATGCAAGACGATACTTTGAATGCGAGTCTTTGCAGGTAATTAAGTCTACAGGTCCAGGTGGAGCAACTGGAGAGAAGGATAATCACAGGTTAATGAGGTGTCATCGATGTATCTGGTGTATAATGTCAGTTGAAGGTCCTGTGCGGTGAGGAGGTCTTATTCAAGACCTGGGCTTGCAAAATCCTACCAACTGCCTGGCTTGAGACAATTCACACCTCTTTAACCTGTGATTATCCCTCTCTCCAGTTGCTCCGTCTGGACCTGTAGACTTAATTACCTGCAAAGACTCGCATTCAGTGTATCGTCTTGCATCCTTGACTTTGTCTACATATATGTTTCTGGAACCCACCTCTTCATTCACCTGAGGAAGGAGCAGTGCTCCGAAAGCTAGTGATTCGAAACAAACCTGTTGGACCTTAACCTGGTGTTGTAAGACTTCTTTCAGTTTCAAAAGTGACATTGCTACATCAAGCAGAATAATGACACTGACTTCTCTGTTTTAGAGCACCGGTGGTGGCAGTTTCTATTGGACTTTCTGTCAAAAAAGAGGTAAAGAATATTGTGTGATGAACTGGCCTTCTGCATTTCAATTTCTTCAGTTGCCTTCCCCTCCTTGCTTTCCGCCTCTCATTCAGAAATTAACTCATCCCTGGGTTGCGATTCCAGATTCACAGCTTACCTGCCCCAAATAACCAGTTATTGAGAATGGATGGCGAGTGTTCCAAGCGGTCATTTGACTGCGCCGAGCATCACAGCCAGGCCTGATCTGAAAACTTGCCTGCTATATGTTCATTGGATAGCAATGAGGAGCTCTTCCCCCCCCCCCCCCCCCCGCCTCTCGGCCAGAGGTACTGAGGCTAATTGTGGCAACCATCTCCCCAAATTAGCTGAAGCCAACTAAGGAAGCACTCTGAGATAATCAAACAGGGACCTTCAGGCACTTGGAGTGGAATGAGATTTTGGTTAAGCATGAAATCATTAAGAGAGTTGGAGCTGTGTCAGTATAGAACTGAGAAATTGCTCTAATTTAAAGCAAAACATTCTTTGCCTTAGATCTGTGTCGAGATGGCTTTAATGGATGCGAGGCTTACAGTGGGCGGGATTCTCCGGCCGTGCCGCCCAGCAACCGGAAATTCCCACCCGAGGTCAAAGAACCTTTACATGGTCCGCGTCCCGCCCGTAGCGATCTTGCAGCGGGTGGGGCGGGAAGAATCCAGCCCAATGTGTGTGACTTGAATAATGTGGACCATCTTGGGCGGTTAATGATGGAGTATGTCTGCATGAAGTGCTGACCAGTTGAATTGCCAGGCTTGAGGAGCAACTAATTACACAATACTACATGCAATGAGAAAAAAGACCTTTCTAGAATTTGTGACCATTGGGATCGAGGGCCACAGAGCTGCAAAGATTGAGAAGATGTTGGCAGCAGCTTCTAGAGCATTTGGGAAGTGTTGAGGAGGATGGAACTTAAGGCTGTGGGAACCACGAGCAGGGCGACTGACACTAGGCCACAGCTGGATGTTGAAGGAGAACAGGGAATGGCTGAGAATGAAGGTAGGCTTTTAGTTGCCCAGGACTCCATGGTTATAAGGATTGATAGCAACTTTGGAAGCTTGTGTGGGAGGTGACAGCGTTTGGGACAGGACTAAGTGGGTGGGTAAAATTGATGCCAAGAAGATAAGAAATCTGAGTTCATAGTTCATGTGAGAACCAGCCACATAAATTAAGTGTAGAATAGAGGCCCTCACAAAGGGAATTTCAGAAGCTAAGATTGGACAAAAACAAAACGACTTTCAGTAATCTGGCTGCTGTCGTGTGCTAAACCTAATGTTTAGGCTATTCTGTGTGTGGCTGAATGCATTGTGTAGGCACAAAGATAAGGTGGCAGCTTCTAGAGCATGTCAGCACTGTAGTGAAATCCTTGTCCCACAGTGGAAAGGGTGTTTAGGGGGTGGAGGGGATAAGTTAGTATCAGTACTGGTGACTGCAAAGCTATTGCACTGTTGTAAATACCCAACTGGTTCCCTTCAGGAAGGCAATGAACTGCCCTTTGCCAGTATGGCTCATGCGTGACTTAAAAATGTTTGATTCTTGACGTTCCTCTGAAATGGCCTAGCAACCACTCCACTTTTGCTGCAAATCTCAGTCTGTGTCAGAAGGTTCAAAATGCCCCACAGTTACATCTTGGGATGTAGCAATAGTCTTTATGATGTCCCATAGTTCAACATTTTCAATTTACAGTGTTTTGTAACATATGCCTACAACTCTCTATTTCCTAGATGCCTACAAACAGACACTATGTCGATGCCTAGTTCCTTCCCGAGCCCAGTTTAAACCGTCTCTCATTTGTCAAGAAGGCAGCTTCACTGATTTTTTAAAAAAGGGACAGTGCCAAGTGAAGACAGCAAAGGGAATGAGGCATGATCTAAGATGTATATATCTGAACACTGGGAGTAATAAAGTAGATTAGACATGATAGTTAGGGAAGTAATATCAGAGGAACTTCTGAAACCTGTCTTCAGCAAGAGAATACGATTGAAGCACTGAACTGCAAAGTTACATAGAATTGAACAGGAATGAATGGAGATGAAGTGATGTTGTTTAGAAGTGAAGGTTTAAATGTGGCTCAAAGGAAAGAACTCAGCATCGTCAGAGTCTGTTTGCAATATGTTACAAACCACTGTAAATTTAAAATGTTGTACCTCCGGGTGTTGCAGTTTGCTCCCACAGCACCACAAGGCCGTCCTCCATTAAAGGTTAGGTTGAAGAATAATGCAATAACTTGCATTTCTATCGTGATCCTTGTGGAAAAGACAGCTCCTCAGAGTGAAAAAGCTGGTGTGAAGTGGAAAATGTAAATGGTAGAGCGTCCTGGATGAAGGCAAGGTCACTTAGAAATCCATTCAGGAGTGTTTTCAAAGCAAGGTGGAATGTGGCACAATATAGATGTTTAAGAATTTAGGAGAGCCAACATGAGCACATGATTGGTGTATGATGGCTGAACTGCCGTCGACCTGTCTTTTATCGACCCTCTTTCTGAGTGTAGTTTACTGACTGGAAGCACAGGATTGTGGAATCACCTCAATATACTTTTACTGATGGGAAGAAAAAGTAACATTTTATCAGGAACAGGTGCAAATTACCAGGCCAAAAGTGCAATAATGAAAAAGAAAATTTAATCCACAAGAGGCCATTCAGCCCATTGTGCTGTGCCAGAAGATTATAGGTACGTGTCTGGTAAAAGGATTAAAAATTCTGAAAAAGCCAAGAAGGATTGTTTTGCTGTAGTACACAGAGGGTAGTGGGTGCCTGGAACTCGCTGCCGGAGGAGGTGGTGGAAGCAGGGACGATAGTAACGATTAAGGGGGATCTTGACAAATATATGAATAGGGTGGGAATAGAAGGATACGGACCCCGGAAATGTAGAAGATTGTAGTTTAGTCGGGCAGCATTGTCGGCGCAGGCTTGGAGGGCCGAAGGGCCTGTTCCTGTGCTGTACTTTTCTTTGTTCTTTGTTCGAAACAGAGTTGAGGAGAGGCCGACCTGGGGGTGAATTTACTGCCAGACCCCATCGGAGGCCCCCCCCCGGTGAAGGAGCGCTTTTCCCCGCCCCACAGGCTGCCCCCCCGACCCTTCGTGCAGAGTTCCCGCCGGCAGCGACCAGGGGTGAACGGCGCCGGTGGGACTCTGCCGTTTCCGTGTGGCCGCGCGGAGAATCGGCGGCCCCCGCCAATTCCAGCGCCGCGACGGCGACAATGGCGCCGATTCTCCGCGCCTCGGAGAATCGCGCGCCGGCGATGTGGCGCGGTTGCGGCGATTCTCCGGCCCGGCTCGGAGAATCGCTCCCCACATTGCTGTTTGCAGAACTTTACTAGGTAAAGATTGGTTGGCACATTTTCTACATTATAACAGTGATTACAACCAGTCTTTGGCAGCTTGTACAGACATTTGGAACCATCAAGCTTTTAAAGACTGGCTCTAAAGTGCTCTGGGATATCCTGAGACCAGGCGCTATATAAATGCAAGTCCCTTCTTTGTTAAGAGTCAGTTCTAAAATGTTGGGTTGCGAAATATACACGAGTATATATGCATGTTCCTAAAGACTTTCGCAATGCTGAGAGTTCAGGAGTGACATTTGGGAGGTACCCTGCATCTTATCTTTCCCTCTCCCGCTCAAATTTATTCATTCATTTTCTAAAATGTTTAATTTTTCCGAGTAGTTTGATATTAAATAACTCCTTCTGCCTTCATTCACTTCTGAAAAGAAAACTCCAAATTTCAATGACAGCCTGTGGTTTTTGCACAATATCAAAGCACCATTGGGCGTGTGCAGAAACTGCTCACTTCTCCAGAATCATCTTAGATTGCGAGAGTGATTGCAGCTGCTTTACTCCGCAAACCGTCATCTTAAACCCCCGTCGACTGCCTGCTCCACCGCCTAGCATTCTGGCTTCTGAGTCACAACTTGGAAGTCCCACTCCAGGGCTTGAGCACACAGGTCAAGGCTGCTACTCCAGTGCAGTACCAAGGGAGGGAGCACTGCACTGTTGGAGGTGAATGGGTGAGATGTTAAATCTAGGCTCCATCTGCCTTCTCGGGTAGATGTAAAGACCCCATGGCTCTGTTTCAGAATGTAGCGTCCCTCAATCAAAATCAGAAAAGACAGTTTCTCTGGTCATTATCTCATTACTGTCTTTGGGAGCTTGCTGTGCACTGATTGGCTGTCGTGTTTGCCACATTATAACCATGAGTCACATTTTACTTTAAAAATTGTTCATTGATTGTAAAATGCTTTGGGACATTGGTGGTCATGAAGAGCATTATATCAATGCAAGTCTGGCTTTCTTAGTGTGAGGAGCTCCTGGGTATTTTTGTTGCTAAGATGAAGACTATCTGATCAGCTGCCCCTACCACTTCCTTCCCTTCCCTTGGCACACCGGGCAAAACGTCTTTGGAAACTGGCCTCTGCCTCAGCCCTGGACTTGTGTCTTTCTCTCGTTTCTCTCCTATCTCCCAGCATGCCCCCTCTGAGCTCACCTTGTTCATGAGATCCATCTCCAGCTCTCTCGACTAGACTGCTGACCATCCAACTTCCCTTCCTAGCCCCCCACCTTTGCTGATATTGTCAATGATTCCGTCTCCTCAGGTACTGCCCCCATTACTTCAAAACAGACTCAGCCCTCTCTTCAAAAAACCAACATTGTCCTTGGAAACCACAGCCCTGTCTCCAACCTCTCTTTCCCCTCAAGTCCATGAACATGTTGTCGCCTCCCAAACTCCTGTCCATCTTTCTCGGAACCCCATGTTTGAATTTTGGCTCTAAAACAATAACTAAGCGGTCTTGTCAAAGTGATCAACTACATCCGTTGTGACTGTGACAAGGAGTTTACCCCAGGTCCTTCTCGACCTGCCTGTTTGACAAGGTTGGCCACATCATCCTTCTTACAACACCTCTGCGTTGACTTCCAGCTGCATGGGACTGCACTCACTTGATTCTGTTCTTATCTGTCTAATCATAACCACGCAGTTTAAGGGTGATTGGGGATGGACAACAAATGCTGGCATTGCCAGCGATGCCCACAGCTCATGAAATATATTTTTAAAATGTTTGTCTGATCTCCTATTTTGTTTTATAGTGCTCCTATGAAGCACCTCATTATGTTAAAGATGCTGTATAAAACTATATTACTGTTATTGTCGAAGGGCTCCAGATTGCTGGTGACATTATTTTCCCCCATTTCTTTCCCAATAGCTTGAACTTGGTGTAATATATAGCTGTGTTGAAGAGAAGTTATATACTGGCAGAAAAGGTCACGGAGCATTTTGTAATGGGCAGAAACTTCAGGCATCTAATCAGACAGGTTTGTTCATTTTCTCTGTCTCCTATTTTCAGATGTAAATGTGAAACGGCGATTTGATAAGAGTTTGAATTCATGGCACAAGAAAAAGGAAATTCATTGAATTGCTTTTGACAATGGTTAGTTACTGCTAACTTCATTCCTTTCCCAACCCCATTCACATGGATTGCTCCCAGTTGATGCAAGATAGACAGTTGCATCTTTGAGCACCTCACATCTCCGAGATCTTCACTGGGGCAGAGGCAGAAGGATCGGCAACAAAAATGGTTTTCCTTAAGGGGCTGTTAGAAAGGGTGTCGGTTTAGCTCAGTTGGCTGGACAGCTGGTGTGTGATGCAGAGCGAGGCCAACAGCGCGGGTTCAATCCCCGTACCAGCTGAGGTTATTCATGAAGGCCCACCTTCTCAACTTTGCCCCTAGCCTGAGGTGTGGTGGCCCTCAGGTTAAATCACCACCAGTCAGCTCTCACCCTTAAAGGGGAAAGAAGAGGCCTATGGTCACCTGGGACTATGGCTACTTTACATACTTACTACAAAGGTAACATTGCTTTGAATGTGAGTTCTAACTACCAGAGGACCTGGAGGACCAACATCTGACAGTGGGGTGCAGGATGAGTAATTAATCCTGAGTTACAGGAGTGGTGAGTACAGGTTAGAGAGGAAATTGGCAATGGCGTGAGTGCAGGGTGTGCAGGTTTCTGTACAGCAGCCTGCATCTATCACCCTTAACATAGTAAAACGACAGGACCAGTATCCAATTAAATCTGACATACTGAGCGATTAGATCGAGTGACCAAAAACCTGGTCATTGATGTATGTTTTAAGGAAAGTCTTTAAAGGGTCAGCAGAGAAGCAGAGAGATTTAGGAGAGAGCTCCAGAGCTCGGGGCCTAGGTAACTGCAAGCAGGCAGCTGAAGACAGAGCCACGAATGGTCTAGTGATTAAAATCAGGGGTGGCAAGAGGCCAGAATGGGAGGAGTATCAAAATCTCGGAGGATTGTAACTCTGGAGGGATTATGGAGATTGGGAGGAGGTGAGGGATTTGAGAACAATGATCAGAATTTTAAAATGGAGGCTTTTAATTTATTCTTTCACAGGGTGTGGGCATCACTGACTAGGTCAGCATTTATTGACCATCTTTTTATTAAATTAAAGGGCAGTTCAGCATGGCCAATCCACCTAACCTGCATATATTTGGGTTTTGGGGATGAAACCCATGCAGACACGGGGAGAATGTGCAAACTCCACACGGAGAGTGATCTGGGGCCGGAATCGAATCCGAGCCCTTGGCAACTTGAGGCAGCAGTGCTAACCACTGAGCATCTCTTTCATCACCTGGCCCATTCCCAATAATTACTGATTAACACAGCCACACCATCATGGTATAACCTGTAATGTTTAACCTGCCAATCTTGTCTGCAGCCATGTTTCCAATATCCCTCTTACATCTAAATCCTCACTTTAGATTATTAAGACTAATTTTATTGTTGATTTTGTGTCGATTGCTAGACGGGTAATTTAATATGCCATGTTTTTCATCTTCCTGTGTTTTACATCAGTGTTTTTATTGTTTTTCTTTATTCATTACATTTAAGTTAGACAACGTATAGATAGCAGATTTCCTTACCTCAATGACAGAAAGAAAAGGAAAAATTGTTCAGCAGGTCAGGCAGCAATTGTGGCGAGAGACTTGATGTTTCAGATCAATGACCTTAGTGAATCAGATGGGATTTTACGAGAATCCACTCGTTTCATGACTATTTCTAACGAAACTAGTGCATTATTCTGGATTTATTAACTAATGAGATTTAAATTTCCTCATGGTGGGATTTGAACTTAATTCTCTGGAGTGTTAGACCAGGCCTCTGGATTACTAGTCTAGTAACATAGGGCAGGATTTACCGACCACCCCGCTGTGTATTTTCCGGCAGCGAAGGTGGCCCGCCAGTGGGATCTACCAACCCCGCTGTTGTCAATGGGATTTGCCAGTGACAGCTCCCCTCGACGCTGGGAAACATGTGCGCTGGCGTGGGATGGAATTTCCCACCGGTAGATCCCGCCCACAGTCACTATGCTACTGCCTCCATGAACCTAAACTCCTAAAACCTTTGTTCCCCGAATAGTTGTTATCTTTTCTCTTCTTATGACCTTTGCTTTCAACATTTTTCTTGTTGTTAGGTTGCCAGCAATTCCACCAAATTCTACACACTCCCAACCCCTTACTGGTTTAAAGTCCTTTTGAGACCTTGTGTCGGCTAGGGCTTTGGTCCCAGCCTGGTCCAGCTGCAGTCTGTCTCAGCTGTATAGCTCCTTCCTGTCTGTCAGCAGTACACACGGGAAGATCCCTCCTCTGTTGTAAAATGGCCCCTATCGGGTCCGATAATTGTGTAATTGGTTGCCCACCTTGTTGGAGTGTGTTGGCAATTTTCTCCCCCACCCTCTCCTGGGAAAGTTCCTTGGAGGTGAGAATCCAATGCCCTTGCCTCAAGTGCCATCACCTCAAGTGCCATCGCCCCAAACGCCATCGCCCCAAACGCCATCGCCCCAAACGCCATCGCCCCAAACGCCATCGCCCCCATCGCCCCCAGCCCCATCGCCCCCAGCCCCATCGCCCCCAGCCCCATCGCCCCCAGCCCCATCGCCCCCAGCCCCATCGCCCCCAGCCCCATCGCCCCCAGCCCCATCGCCCCCAGCCCCATCGCCCCCAGCCCCATCGCCCCCAGCCCCATCGCCCCCAGCCCCATCGCCCCCAGCCCCATCGCCCCCAGCCCCATCGCCCCCAGCCCCATCGCCCCCAGCCCCATCGCCCCCAGCCCCATCGCCCCCAGCCCCATCGCCCCCAGCCCCATCGCCCCCAGCCCCATCGCCCCCAGCCCCATCGCCCCCAGCCCCATCGCCCCCAGCCCCATCGCCCCCAGCCCCATCGCCCCCAGCCCCATCGCCCCCAGCCCCATCGCCCCCAGCCCCATCGCCCCCAGCCCCATCGCCCCCAGCCCCATCGCCCCCAGCCCCATCGCCCCCAGCCCCATCGCCCCCAGCCCCATCGCCCCCAGCCCCATCGCCCCCAGCCCCATCGCCCCCAGCCCCATCGCCCCCAGCCCCATCGCCCCCAGCCCCATCGCCCCCAGCCCCATCGCCCCCAGCCCCATCGCCCCCAGCCCCATCGCCCCCAGCCCCATCGCCCCCAGCCCCATCGCCCCCAGCCCCATCGCCCCCAGCCCCATCGCCCCCAGCCCCATCGCCCCCAGCCCCATCGCCCCCAGCCCCATCGCCCCCAGCCCCATCGCCCCCAGCCCCATCGCCCCCAGCCCCATCGCCCCCAGCCCCATCGCCCCCAGCCCCATCGCCCCCAGCCCCATCGCCCCCAGCCCCATCGCCCCCAGCCCCATCGCCCCCAGCCCCATCGCCCCCAGCCCCATCGCCCCCAGCCCCATCGCCCCCAGCCCCATCGCCCCCAGCCCCATCGCCCCCAGCCCCATCGCCCCCAGCCCCATCGCCCCCAGCCCCATCGCCCCCAGCCCCATCGCCCCCAGCCCCATCGCCCCCAGCCCCATCGCCCCCAGCCCCATCGCCCCCAGCCCCATCGCCCCCAGCCCCATCGCCCCCAGCCCCATCGCCCCCAGCCCCATCGCCCCCAGCCCCATCGCCCCCAGCCCCATCGCCCCCAGCCCCATCGCCCCCAGCCCCATCGCCCCCAGCCCCATCGCCCCCAGCCCCATCGCCCCCAGCCCCATCGCCCCCAGCCCCATCGCCCCCAGCCCCATCGCCCCCAGCCCCATCGCCCCCAGCCCCATCGCCCCCAGCCCCATCGCCCCCAGCCCCATCGCCCCCAGCCCCATCGCCCCCAGCCCCATCGCCCCCAGCCCCATCGCCCCCAGCCCCATCGCCCCCAGCCCCATCGCCCCCAGCCCCATCGCCCCCAGCCCCATCGCCCCCAGCCCCATCGCCCCCAGCCCCATCGCCCCCAGCCCCATCGCCCCCAGCCCCATCGCCCCCAGCCCCATCGCCCCCAGCCCCATCGCCCCCAGCCCCATCGCCCCCAGCCCCATCGCCCCCAGCCCCATCGCCCCCAGCCCCATCGCCCCCAGCCCCATCGCCCCCAGCCCCATCGCCCCCAGCCCCATCGCCCCCAGCCCCATCGCCCCCAGCCCCATCGCCCCCAGCCCCATCGCCCCCAGCCCCATCGCCCCCAGCCCCATCGCCCCCAGCCCCATCGCCCCCAGCCCCATCGCCCCCAGCCCCATCGCCCCCAGCCCCATCGCCCCCAGCCCCATCGCCCCCAGCCCCATCGCCCCCAGCCCCATCGCCCCCAGCCCCATCGCCCCCAGCCCCATCGCCCCCAGCCCCATCGCCCCCAGCCCCATCGCCCCCAGCCCCATCGCCCCCAGCCCCATCGCCCCCAGCCCCATCGCCCCCAGCCCCATCGCCCCCAGCCCCATCGCCCCCAGCCCCATCGCCCCCAGCCCCATCGCCCCCAGCCCCATCGCCCCCAGCCCCATCGCCCCCAGCCCCATCGCCCCCAGCCCCATCGCCCCCAGCCCCATCGCCCCCAGCCCCATCGCCCCCAGCCCCATCGCCCCCAGCCCCATCGCCCCCAGCCCCATCGCCCCCAGCCCCATCGCCCCCAGCCCCATCGCCCCCAGCCCCATCGCCCCCAGCCCCATCGCCCCCAGCCCCATCGCCCCCAGCCCCATCGCCCCCAGCCCCATCGCCCCCAGCCCCATCGCCCCCAGCCCCATCGCCCCCAGCCCCATCGCCCCCAGCCCCATCGCCCCCAGCCCCATCGCCCCCAGCCCCATCGCCCCCAGCCCCATCGCCCCCAGCCCCATCGCCCCCAGCCCCATCGCCCCCAGCCCCATCGCCCCCAGCCCCATCGCCCCCAGCCCCATCGCCCCCAGCCCCATCGCCCCCAGCCCCATCGCCCCCAGCCCCATCGCCCCCAGCCCCATCGCCCCCAGCCCCATCGCCCCCAGCCCCATCGCCCCCAGCCCCATCGCCCCCAGCCCCATCGCCCCCAGCCCCATCGCCCCCAGCCCCATCGCCCCCAGCCCCATCGCCCCCAGCCCCATCGCCCCCAGCCCCATCGCCCCCAGCCCCATCGCCCCCAGCCCCATCGCCCCCAGCCCCATCGCCCCCTGCCCCACCGCCCCCTGCCCCACCGCCCCCTGCCCCACCGCCCCCGGCCCCACCGCCCCCGGCCCCACCGCCCCCGGCCCCACCGCCCCCGGCCCCACCGCCCCCGGCCCCACCGCCCCCGGCCCCACCGCCCCCGGCCCCACCGCCCCCGGCCCCATCGCCCCCGGCCCCATCGCCCCCGGCCCCATCGCCCCCGGCCCCATCGCCCCCGGCCCCATCGCCCCCGGCCCCATCGCCCCCGGCCCCATCGCCCCCGGCCCCATCGCCCCCGGCCCCATCGCCCCCTGCCCCATCGCCCCCAGCCCCATCGCCCCCAGCCCCATCGCCCCCAGCCCCATCGCCCCCAGCCCCATCGCCCCCAGCCCCATCGCCCCCAGCCCCATCGCCCCCAGCCCCATCGCCCCCAGCCCCATCGCCCCCAGCCCCATCGCCCCCAGCCCCATCGCCCCCAGCCCCATCGCCCCCAGCCCCATCGCCCCCAGCCCCATCGCCCCCAGCCCCATCGCCCCCAGCCCCATCGCCCCCAGCCCCATCGCCCCCAGCCCCATCGCCCCCAGCCCCACCGCCCCCAGCCCCACCGCCCCCAGCCCCACCGCCCCCAGCCCCACCGCCCCCAGCCCCACCGCCCCCAGCCCCACCGCCCCCAGCCCCACCGCCCCCAGCCCCACCGCCCCCAGCCCCACCGCCCCCAGCCCCACCGCCCCCAGCCCCACCGCCCCCAGCCCCACCGCCCCCAGCCCCACCGCCCCCAGCCCCACCGCCCCCAGCCCCACCGCCCCCAGCCCCACCGCCCCCAGCCCCACCGCCCCCAGCCCCACCGCCCCCAGCCCCACCGCCCCCAGCCCCACCGCCCCCAGCCCCACCGCCCCCAGCCCCACCGCCCCCAGCCCCACCGCCCCCAGCCCCACCGCCCCCAGCCCCACCGCCCCCAGCCCCACCGCCCCCAGCCCCACCGCCCCCAGCCCCACCGCCCCCAGCCCCCCCCAGCCCCACCGCCCCCAGCCCCACCGCCCCCAGCCCCACCGCCCCCAGCCCCACCGCCCCCAGCCCCACCGCCCCCAGCCCCACCGCCCCCAGCCCCACCGCCCCCAGCCCCACCGCCCCCAGCCCCACCGCCCCCAGCCCCACCGCCCCCAGCCCCACCGCCCCCAGCCCCACCGCCCCCAGCCCCACCGCCCCCAGCCCCACCGCCCCCAGCCCCACCGCCCCCAGCCCCACCGCCCCCAGCCCCACCGCCCCCAGCCCCACCGCCCCCAGCCCCACCGCCCCCAGCCCCACCGCCCCCAGCCCCACCGCCCCCAGCCCCACCGCCCCCAGCCCCACCGCCCCCAGCCCCACCGCCCCCAGCCCCACCGCCCCCAGCCCCACCGCCCCCAGCCCCACCGCCCCCAGCCCCACCGCCCCCAGCCCCATCGCCCCCAGCCCCATCGCCCCCAGCCCCATCGCCCCCAGCCCCATCGCCCCCAGCCCCATCGCCCCCAGCCCCATCGCCCCCAGCCCCATCGCCCCCAGCCCCATCGCCCCCAGCCCCATCGCCCCCAGCCCCATCGCCCCCAGCCCCATCGCCCCCAGCCCCATCGCCCCCAGCCCCATCGCCCCCAGCCCCATCGCCCCCAGCCCCATCGCCCCCAGCCCCATCGCCCCCAGCCCCATCGCCCCCAGCCCCATCGCCCCCAGCCCCATCGCCCCCAGCCCCATCGCCCCCAGCCCCATCGCCCCCAGCCCCATCGCCCCCAGCCCCATCGCCCCCAGCCCCATCGCCCCCAGCCCCATCGCCCCCAGCCCCATCGCCCCCAGCCCCATCGCCCCCAGCCCCATCGCCCCCAGCCCCATCGCCCCCAGCCCCATCGCCCCCAGCCCCATCGCCCCCAGCCCCATCGCCCCCAGCCCCATCGCCCCCAGCCCCATCGCCCCCAGCCCCATCGCCCCCAGCCCCATCGCCCCCAGCCCCATCGCCCCCAGCCCCATCGCCCCCAGCCCCATCGCCCCCAGCCCCATCGCCCCCAGCCCCATCGCCCCCAGCCCCATCGCCCCCAGCCCCATCGCCCCCAGCCCCATCGCCCCCAGCCCCATCGCCCCCAGCCCCATCGCCCCCAGCCCCATCGCCCCCAGCCCCATCGCCCCCAGCCCCATCGCCCCCAGCCCCATCGCCCCCAGCCCCATCGCCCCCAGCCCCATCGCCCCCAGCCCCATCGCCCCCAGCCCCATCGCCCCCAGCCCCATCGCCCCCAGCCCCATCGCCCCCAGCCCCATCGCCCCCAGCCCCATCGCCCCCAGCCCCATCGCCCCCAGCCCCATCGCCCCCAGCCCCATCGCCCCCAGCCCCATCGCCCCCAGCCCCATCGCCCCCAGCCCCATCGCCCCCAGCCCCATCGCCCCCAGCCCCATCGCCCCCAGCCCCATCGCCCCCAGCCCCATCGCCCCCAGCCCCATCGCCCCCAGCCCCATCGCCCCCAGCCCCATCGCCCCCAGCCCCATCGCCCCCAGCCCCATCGCCCCCAGCCCCATCGCCCCCAGCCCCATCGCCCCCAGCCCCATCGCCCCCAGCCCCATCGCCCCCAGCCCCATCGCCCCCAGCCCCATCGCCCCCAGCCCCATCGCCCCCAGCCCCATCGCCCCCAGCCCCATCGCCCCCAGCCCCATCGCCCCCAGCCCCATCGCCCCCAGCCCCATCGCCCCCAGCCCCATCGCCCCCAGCCCCATCGCCCCCAGCCCCATCGCCCCCAGCCCCATCGCCCCCAGCCCCATCGCCCCCAGCCCCATCGCCCCCAGCCCCATCGCCCCCAGCCCCATCGCCCCCAGCCCCATCGCCCCCAGCCCCATCGCCCCCAGCCCCATCGCCCCCAGCCCCATCGCCCCCAGCCCCATCGCCCCCAGCCCCATCGCCCCCAGCCCCATCGCCCCCAGCCCCATCGCCCCCAGCCCCATCGCCCCCAGCCCCATCGCCCCCAGCCCCATCGCCCCCAGCCCCATCGCCCCCAGCCCCATCGCCCCCAGCCCCATCGCCCCCAGCCCCATCGCCCCCAGCCCCATCGCCCCCAGCCCCATCGCCCCCAGCCCCATCGCCCCCAGCCCCATCGCCCCCAGCCCCATCGCCCCCAGCCCCATCGCCCCCAGCCCCATCGCCCCCAGCCCCATCGCCCCCATCGCCCCCAGCCCCATCGCCCCCAGCCCCATCGCCCCCAGCCCCATCGCCCCCAGCCCCATCGCCCCCAGCCCCATCGCCCCCAGCCCCATCGCCCCCAGCCCCATCGCCCCCAGCCCCATCGCCCCCAGCCCCATCGCCCCCAGCCCCATCGCCCCCAGCCCCATCGCCCCCAGCCCCATCGCCCCCAGCCCCATCGCCCCCAGCCCCATCGCCCCCAGCCCCATCGCCCCCAGCCCCATCGCCCCCAGCCCCATCGCCCCCAGCCCCATCGCCCCCAGCCCCATCGCCCCCAGCCCCATCGCCCCCAGCCCCATCGCCCCCAGCCCCATCGCCCCCAGCCCCATCGCCCCCAGCCCCATCGCCCCCAGCCCCATCGCCCCCAGCCCCATCGCCCCCAGCCCCATCGCCCCCAGCCCCATCGCCCCCAGCCCCATCGCCCCCAGCCCCATCGCCCCCAGCCCCATCGCCCCCAGCCCCATCGCCCCCAGCCCCATCGCCCCCAGCCCCATCGCCCCCAGCCCCATCGCCCCCAGCCCCATCGCCCCCAGCCCCATCGCCCCCAGCCCCATCGCCCCCAGCCCCATCGCCCCCAGCCCCATCGCCCCCAGCCCCATCGCCCCCAGCCCCATCGCCCCCAGCCCCATCGCCCCCAGCCCCATCGCCCCCAGCCCCATCGCCCCCAGCCCCATCGCCCCCAGCCCCATCGCCCCCAGCCCCATCGCCCCCAGCCCCATCGCCCCCAGCCCCATCGCCCCCAGCCCCATCGCCCCCAGCCCCATCGCCCCCAGCCCCATCGCCCCCAGCCCCATCGCCCCCAGCCCCATCGCCCCCAGCCCCATCGCCCCCAGCCCCATCGCCCCCAGCCCCATCGCCCCCAGCCCCATCGCCCCCAGCCCCATCGCCCCCAGCCCCATCGCCCCCAGCCCCATCGCCCCCAGCCCCATCGCCCCCAGCCCCATCGCCCCAGCCCCATCGCCCCCAGCCCCATCGCCCCCAGCCCCATCGCCCCCAGCCCCATCGCCCCCAGCCCCATCGCCCCCAGCCCCATCGCCCCCAGCCCCATCGCCCCCAGCCCCATCGCCCCCAGCCCCATCGCCCCCAGCCCCATCGCCCCCAGCCCCATCGCCCCCAGCCCCATCGCCCCCAGCCCCATCGCCCCCAGCCCCATCGCCCCCAGCCCCATCGCCCCCAGCCCCATCATCTCAAGCGCCATCATCTCAAGCGCCATCACATTAAGCACCATCGCCTCCAGCCCTATCACCTCTAATCTCATCTCACAGGGGCTGGGAAATTTGAGTCCCACATAATTACTTCATACGGCATTTATTTATTCTAGTGTTAACTGATTTGCCTTTTCTGGGAATTCTTTAGCTCAATTTGGTTCGATGGTTAAAGCATGTTGCAGAATGACAGCAACAGCACGGTTTCAACCCTCGTATCGGCTTTGGTAGTTCATGGAGGCCTGTTTCCTCACCAGATGTGGGGCCCCTCAAGCTATCTAACCACTCTCTGTAATGGAGAGAGATGTTTTTGGTCCTTCATGGACTATGGCTGATTTCCGTGATTAACAACAGACATAATTTGATTTCTATTAGTTACTTTGGGTGCTCAGTTTATTTATATTTTGTTTGTCATGTATCTAATTATTTATTTATACCTAATAGTTAGATACTGTTGGGTCTTGTTCGCTAGTTAGATTTTAAAAGAAGTGGCCACTGAGGTAGTAGATGTTTTGATTTTGCAAAATTCCATAGATTCTGGAAAAGTTCTGTCAGATTGGAGCATGGTGAATGTAATTCCTCTATTCAAGAAAGGAGGGAGATAGAAAGTGGAAAACTACAGGCCAGTTAGCCTAACATCTGCCTCAGGGGAAATGCTAGAATCTATCATTAAGGTGGTTATAGTGGGGCATTTAGAAAATCTCAATCCAATTGGGCAGAGTCAACATTGTTTTGTGAAAGGGAAATTTATTTGATTTCTTTTGAGGAAGTCACAAGCAATATGGATAAAGGAGAACCTGTGGATATACTGTATTTAGAATCCCAGAAGGCATTTGACAAGGTGCCGTATCAAAGATTAATATACAAAATAACAGCTCATGGTGTAGTGGCTAATATATTAGCATCCATAGAGGATTGGTTAGCGAACAGGATACGCAAAGTAGGCAAAAATGGATAATTTTCAATTTGGTTGACAAGATGTTATCAGTAGAACAGTGCTGGGACCATAACTGTTTACAATCTAGATCAATGAAATAGTTGAAGGGACTGATTGTATTGTTGCTAAATTTGCTAATGATACAAAGATAGGTAGGAAAGTGAGTTATGAAGAGAACATTGGAGTCTGCAAAGCTAAATAGATAGGATAGGCAAGGGGGCAGAAAATTGGCAGATGGACTGTAATGTTGAAAAATATGAACTTGTCCACTTTGGCTGGGAGAATAGAAAACCGGCGAATTACCTCAATGGAGAGAGATCGCATAACTCTACAATAAAGAGGCACCTGGATGTCCTGGTGTATGAATCTCAAAGTCGGTAAGCAAGGACAGCAAGTTATCAGGAAGGCAAATGAAATGTTGTTGTTTATTGCAAGGGCAATTGAATATTTTGGGGATATTTTGCTAGGTTGTACAGGGAGTTGGTGAGGCCACTGTAGAGTACTGTGTACGGCTCAGGTTTCCTTATTTAAGAAAGGACTGAATTGCATTGGAAGCAAATCACAAAAAGTTCAACTTGACTGAGGGGGGAGGGGGGTTGGGGTCATCTTATCAGGAAATATTGGACAGGCTGAGGCTTGCACAAGTGGGTAGCACTGTGGCTTCACAGCGCCAGGGTCCCAGGTTTGATTCCCCGCTGGGTCACTGTCTGTGCGGAGTCTGCACGTTCTCCCCGTGTCTGCGTGGGTTTCCTCCGGGTGCTCCGGTTTCCTCCCACAGTCCAAAGACATGCGGGTTAGGTGGATTGGCCATGCTAAATTGCCCTTCGTGTCCAAAATGTTAGGAGGGGTTATTGGGTTACGGGGATAGGGTGGAAGTGAGGGCTTAAGTGGGTCGGTGCAGACTCGATAGGCTGAATGGCCTCCTTCGGCATTGTATGTTCTATGTTGAGTTTAGAAGGATGAGATTGATCTTATTGAAACATAGCAGATCCTGAGAGGGGCTGACATGGTGGATGCTGATTTATCTTATGGGAGAGTTTTGAGCGAGGGGGCAGTGTGAAAATAAGGGGTCTCCCATTTAAGACTGAGATGAGGAAAAATACTTTTCCCTGAGGGTCATGCGTGTGTGAAATCCTCTCCTTCAGAGAGTGATAGAGGCAGGGTCATTGCATATTTTTAAGGCAGAAGTAGATAGTTTCTTGACTAACGAGGGAGTGAAGGAGTATTGGTGGTCAACAGGAGAGTGACCTTGAGGTCATGGTCACATTGGCCTTGATCGTATTGAATGACAGAGCACGCATGAAGGGATGGATGGCCACCTCCTCCTGATTCGTATGTTCATATGTATTGCTCTGGAATATTAATTTCTTCAAATTTAAACTGCCTTTGATCTATTATTAATCTAAATATTAAAGTGCCAGGAAGTCACTGAATAATTAGCTTTTATTTCTCATATTCCGAAGTTTCCTGTGCCTCCGCTATGAAGACAAAATATCGAAGTCTTCCCATTGTTTGTTTCAGTCTATCGCTGCTCCTGAGTTCCAGCAGTGTTCCAATCCCTGGGGTGAATTCTCCGCTGGCGGGATTCTCTGTTCCGCTGGCAGTGCACCCCTGCCCGCGAGACATTTCCCAGCGGCATGGGGTGGCTATATTGGGAAGTTACATTGGCCGGTGGCGAGAACGGAGAATCCGCTGCCAGCAATGGCGCGCGGCACCGAGGAACACGCGGCTGGGGAGTTTTTTCATTCATTCATGGATTCTGGGCGTTGTTGGCAAGGCCAACATTTATTGCCCATTCCCAATTGCCCTACGACGAAGGTGGTGGTAGTGAACCATTTTCTTGAGTTGTTGCTGTCCATGTGGTGTAGGTACATCTACAGTGCTATTACGGAGTTACAGGATCTTGATTCAACAACTGGGAAGGAACGGCGATCTATTTCCAAGTCAACATCGCGTGTAGCTCCGAGAAGAACTTGGAGATGATGATGTTCCCGTGCATCTGTTGTCATTGGTTTCTTTCACAAAGTACCAGGTAAAAGGCTTATTAACAAAATTGAAGCTCCTGGAATAAACAAGATCCTTTTGATTAAAAAACTGGCTTAAAGACAGAAAGTAGCGAGTAGTGGTAAATGTTCAGACTGGAGGATGTTAGACAGTGGTGTTCCCCAAAGACCAGTGCCAGGACTGCTTTTTAAAAAATATCTATAAATGATTTGGATTTCAGAATACAGAGTAAAATTTCAGAATTTCCTGATGATACTAAACTTGGAGAAGCGGCAGACAGACGATGATATCAATCAACTGCGGTCAAGACTCGCAGAATAGGCAGACGAGTGACGGATGGAATTTAATACAGAGAAGGGCATGATCTTGGGCAGGGGCAGCCATGCGAGCAGGTTATGCTGGTGAACGGAAGTGAGGTGGCGGGGAAGAAGGCCAAAAGGGATGGCTGGGGGAGGGGGAAAGGGGAAGTGGGGGGGGAAGAAGGAGAAGGGAAAAGCGGGGGGGTGGCGGGGGGAGGGGGAAAGGGGAAGTGGGGGGGAAGAAGGAGAAGGGGAAAAGCGGGGGGTGGGGGGGCGGAGTTTTGCAACGTGGCAGGGGGTGAGATGACATGGTCAAGGGGGAAGAAAGGGGCCATCTGGGATGGGCTAGGTACAGGGTGGAATTAAAGGGGCAGGAGTTAAGTGGGGAAGATGACGGATGGTGGAGGGGATTGGAGGCGCAAGCCTCCGGTAAGGTTGGTAACGTGGAACGTCCGGGGACTGAATGGGCCGGTTAAAAGGTCGCGGATATTTGCGCACCTCAGGAGCTTGAAAGCGGGGGTGGTCTTTTTGCAGGAGACACACCTCCGTGTGAAGGACCAGGTTAGGTTAAGGAAGGGGTGGGTCGGGCAGGTTTTTCACTCGGGGTTTGATTCAAAAACGAGGGGTGTGGCAATTTTAATGAGGAAAAAAATGGGATTTGTGAGTGCGAAGGAGGTGAGGGATCCAGGTGGGAGATATGTGATTGTGAGTGGGGTATTGGAAGGGGCACCGGTAGTGTTGGTAAATGTGTATGCCCCAAATTGGGATGATGTAGATTTTATGAGGGGGTTGCTGGCAGCAATCCCGGATTTGGCCACGTACCAGTTGATCATGGGAGGAGATTTTAACTGTGTCCTGGAGCCGAGGGTGGATAGATCGAGCCCCAGGTCGATGGGTAGGGTACGAATGGCAAGGGTGCTGGGGGGGTTTATGGATATGGTGGATCCTTGGTGCTTTCAGAACCCAGGGGGAAGGGAGTGTTCCTTCTTTTCACACGTCTGTAAGGTGTATTCGAGGATTGATTGCTTTGTAGTGAGTCGGGAGATTTTGGTTGGGGTGGGGGGGGGCAGAGTATGCGGGGATAGTTATCTCGGACCATGCACCCCACTGGCTGGATATTTGGTTCAGTACGGGACGAGAGCAGAGGCAGGGGTGGAGGTTTGAATTGGGGTTGTTGGCGGATGGAGCTTTTTGTGACCAGGTGCGGTTGGCGAATGGGGATTGTGTGGGGTTCGGTCGGAGTGGGGAGGTGACGGCGGGCATTTTTTCCAAGGTGCTGGGGGCAGTGGTCCGGAGAGAAATTGTCTCGTTTGCGGTTCGTGCAAGTGGGGGGGGCGGAGAGGGGGTACATGGCCATCTAGTGAGCGAGATGGTGGAGGTGGACAGGGAGTGTTCAGGGATGCCCATCGTGGAGGGATTGGCGGGGGGAAAGGGTTGCAGGGGCAATTTGGCGGGCTGGCAACAGGGAGGGCGGTGGGGCAGCTGTGTGGCGCAGGAGGGGTGCAATACGAGTATGGGGAGAGGGCAAGCCGCATGCTGGCGGAGACAGGCTGCACCCGGGGAAATATTGGGGATCCGGACTGGGGCTGGGGATGTGGTGTAGGAGCCAGGGAAGATAAATGAGGCATTTAGAGAGTGTTGCCGGGGACTTTGTGGAGCAGACCCAGGGGGAGAGGAGTGGGACATGGGGTGGTTTCTGGAGGAGCTGAAATTTCCCCAAGTGGAGGAAGCAAAGAGGAAGGCGTTGGAGGAGCCCCTGGGGCTGAGGGAAGTGCTGGATAGTATCAGGGGTATGAAGTCAGGGAAGGCCACAGGGTCGGATGGGTACCCGGCAGAATTTTATAAGGAATTGGCACCACATCTGTTGGGGGCGTTCAATGAAGCACTGGAGAAGGGGGAGTTGCCGGAGACGATGAAGCTGTCAGTAATCACACTAATCCCCCAAAAAGGGAAGGATCCGGTGGAATGTGGGTCGTATAGACCCATATCACTATTGAACACGGATGTGAAAATATTGGCTAGGTTGTTGGCGGGGAGGATGGAGGATTGTGTCCCGAGGGTGGTTGCAGAAGATCAAACTGGCTTCGTGAAGGGCAGGCAGCTCGCGAGTAATATAAGACGGCTGTTGAATGTGGTGATGAATCCGTCAAGAGCTCTGGTCCCAGAGGTGGTGGTGTCCATGGACACGGAGAAAGCATTTGATCGGGTGGATTCGCGGTACTTGTTCAAAGGTTTGGGTTTGCGCCGAGATTTGTGGCATGGGTGCAATTGCTGTTTGTGGCGCCAAGAGCGAGGGTGAGGACTAATGATATGAGCTCACGAAGCTTTGACTTACACAGGGGTACGAAGCAGGGATGTCCGCTGTCGCCGCTGCTGTTTGCGCTGGCCATAAAGCCATTGGCGATGGCTCTCGGGGGATCGGCAGAGTGGCAGGGGATAATGAGGGGACAGAGGGAGCATCGGGTTTCGCTCTATGCCGATGACCTCCTGCTGTATGTTTCGGATCCGTTGGAGAGTATGGGAAGGATTATGGGCCTGTTAGGGAGGTTTGGAGGGTTCTCGGGATACAAGCTGAATGAAGGGAAAAGCGAGGTATTCCTGGGGAATGAGTTGGCACAGCGGGCTAATTTAAGGGGGATGCCATTTACAGTAGCGAAGGAGAGGTTTAGGTACTTGGGGATTCAGTTAGTGAGAGAATGGACGGGGCTCCATAAGTGGAACTTACGAAGCTGGTGGAGGAGGCCAGGGAGGATCTTAAGAGGTGGGATACACTGCACTTAACATTGGCGGGCAGGGTCCAAGTGGTGAAAATGAATATTCTGCCGAGGTTCTTGTTTATTTTTCAGGCTCTCCCGATCTTTATATCAAAGGCCTTTTTTCGGAAAGTGGACACAATCATCTCTGACTTTGTATGGGTGGGGAAGGTGCGGAGGGTGGGGAGGACCCTGCTACAGAGGCAGAGGCAGCAGGGGGGGTTGGCGTTGCCAAACTTGCTTCATTATTATTGGCTGGCGAATGTGGGAATGAGAAGGGGTAGAGTGGGTTAGGATGGAGGAGGAATCTTGTAAGGGGTCTAGTTTGAGGGCTATGGTGATGGCCGCATTGCCAATGGCTCCGAGTAGGTATCCAGGGAGCCCAGTGGTGCAGTCCACGGTGAAGATATGGAATCAGCTGAGGAGGCATTTTAGGGTGGAAGGGATGTCTGTGCTAACGCCGCTGTGCGAGAATCATGGGTGTGAGCCGGGGGGGATGGATAGTGTATACAGGAGGTGGAAGGAAGTGGGGCTGGTCAAGGTGAGAGATCTGTATTTGGAGGAAGGGTTCGCCGGTCTGGAGAAGCTAAGGGAGAGGGTAGAGCTGCCGAGGGGTAGTGAGTTCAGGTATCTGCAGGTTAGGGACTTTGCACGAAAGGTCTGGAAGGGGTTCCCTAGGTTGCCGGGATACACCCTGCTGGAGCAACTGCTGCTTCTGGATGTGGAAGGGGAGGGAAGAATTGGGGATATATATAAGTGGCTGGCGGAGCAGGGAGGCGAGTGGGTGGTGAAGATCAAGGTGAAATGGAAAGTGGAATTGGGACGGGAGATCAATTGGGGAGTATGGAGTGAGGCACTGCGAAGGGTAAATGGGACCTCCCCTTGTACAAGGATGAGCCTGATACAGTTCAAGGTGGTGCACAGGGTGCATATGACTCGGACGAGAATGAGTGGGTTCTTTCAGGGGTATCAGATGAGTGTGAGAGGTGTGGGCGGGGGCCAGCGAATCATGCGCACATGTTTTGGGGTTGTGCAAAATTGGGAAGATTCTGGGCGGGAGTGTGTGGTGATATGCATCACTGTAAATACACAAGGGGTTAATGCAAATACACATAGACTAGATAAACACTAGAGGGGGCACCAGAGACATCATGACACACAGACATTCAACCAATAGGTCAGGTAAGATAGGGCATGACCAATGGGCATTCAAGACACATCCAGACATGACACTACCACAGGGATGCATTACACCAACCCATATAAAAGGATACAGCACACATGCTCAGTCTCTTTCCAGTGGAGACACTTAGTGAGTACAGACAGGGTTCATTGAAACATATCACACCCACCACGTGGATTGTAGCAGACTGGTTAGTCAGTCTGAGTAGCTATAGCAGGATTAACAGGAGAGTCGAATCCAAGTACGAGAATTGTTAATAGTTTAATAAATGTGTTAAAGCTATCTCCAAGTCTGAACCTTCCTTTGTCAGAGTGCACATCAAGGAAGCAGCTTTTGCTACGACAAGAGCATAACAAAACAGTGTTCGCGGTCTTAGCCAGGATAGTGGAGGAGGGAGTGGACCCGGACCCTTTGGTGGCGATATTTGGGGTTTCAGAGAAGCCGGAGCTCATGGAGAGGAGGAAGGCCGATGTCTTGGCCTTCGCCTCTCTGATTGCACGGCGACAAATTTTGCTGGCGTGGTGGTCGGCATCGCCACCGGGGGTCGCAGCATGGTTGGGTGACCTGTACGACTTGCTGCGGTTAGAGAAGATAAAGTACGAGTTAAGGGGCTCTGCAGGGGAGTTTGAGAGAAGGTGGGGGATGTTTGTGACCGTGTTTGAGGAGCTGTTCATCGCGGGGGGGGGGGTTAAAAAGGTGGAAAATCTGTACAAACTGTATAGTTGATTGTTGGGAAGAATGTTTCCCGGAGTGTTTATTTGCTGTAACCTACTTTGATACAAGTTTGAATAAAATGCATTTGTATCGAGAAGGGCGAGGTGATGTGTTTTGGCAGAAGGAATGAGGACAGGTGATACTGTAAAGACTCAATAGCACAGTGTGCAGGGACAGAGAACCCAGGGCTGCGGGTACATAAGCCTTTGAATGTGGCAGGATATATTGATGGCCTATTTATTTGCGTGGCTGAGTAAGCAGTTACAGTTTGATGTTAAGATAACAATTTATTCAAAGGCTTCAGCTGACGCAGTGTGAACGGTTGTGAGGCCTCCAGGACTGATTGGGAATAATATTCCGACACTTACTCTAATTGCTGGCTCGGGTGAGGAAACCGTTGTGCAGCTCCCGGGCAGCACAGCCCGATTTTCTCATCAGATAATGGAGCACTAAAAAATCAACAGAATGACAGAAGTGTACGCTGGTAAGAGAGCATTTCTTCATGTTTTCTGCTCTTAGTTCAGATATACCCTGTGTTAGATTCTGGGTGAAATAGAAGGAGATTTTCAAACCACTGCTCTGGCTTGGATTTCGACCCAAGCCACAGAAGTGAAATGGTCAGTGCTTACGTTCACAGTGATCGCCAGGTCCCCCGTCACTCCAGAGTTACACCGGACGTTTCGACAGGACAACTCACTTGTCCCGAGACGAGCGGACCTGTGCCAGCAATGTGGAGAGGACACTTCAGTGCAAAGGGACCTTGGGCCTGTCGTGTTGGGTGTTCTGCTATACAGACGAACCAACTCGGTTGTAGATGGTACAACTCTGTTTTATTACTCTTGATAACAACATCTGTAAACTTATGACTGTGGTTCGTAATTTACCCGTTAACCTGTGGACCCAGCCCTAACACTATCTTAGAGAGGCACTCAGCACATGGTGTCTGTCTGAGTGGCACGCTGTGAGCTCTGTGCCCTGAGCTGTCTCCTGCTGGAATGAGCGGGAACTGTGGCGTTCCCCGTTTTATAGTGCGTGTGCTGTCACTGGTGATTGGCTGTGATGTTGCGTGTGTGTTGATTGGTCCATTGATCTGTCCATCAGTGTGTATGTGTGTTTGCACCATGATATGTTTATCTGAATATCATGATCTCCCCCCTTTTTACAAGAATATGTGCCTTTGTGGTAATAAATATTGGTGTGTACTGAGTGCAGCTGAATATGTGTGTGCAATATCTACAACATGTACATGAGGCTAAACTATGTACATAGGAAGGTGTCAGGTGCAACAGAGCAACGAGGTTGTACCATAAACAAAACAAGTGCAATCATCAAACATCGAAAACGAACTCCTGTAACGACAAAAAGAGAAACACATTAACATTGCGGCAGAACATTTAGTGTGTCCACTGTGCAAACAGGCTCATAAGTCCAGCCTAGCAGGTGGGCGACGAGTTCGGGTTGACCGCCTCAAGGGTGGGTCAGGATCCACCGGCTGAGGAATGGGCATAGTGGCAGGAAGCTCCACGAAGTCGACATCAGGGACAACAGGAGGGCGTGACACCGGTGCACGATCACGTAGCGAGCACGGAAGCAGCCGAAGAGCCCGGCGATTACGCCGGCGAATGGAGCATCAGGCATGCGAACCAGGAACGAGCGGGGAGCCACGCGGCGGAGAACTTCGGCAGTTGCCGACCAGCCACCCTCTGGTAGGTGGATACGGACGTTGTCTCCAGGCGCCAAGGCAGGAAGATCAGTTGCCCGAGTGTCATGTGCCACCTTCTGCTGAGCACGCTGCTGTCGCATTCTCTGCAGTACTGGAGCATGGCCGGGTTTAGGAACATGAATGGACGGTACATTGATCCTGAGGGCGCGACCCATCAACAGCTGGGCTGGTGAGAGGCCAGTGGACAGTGGGGCCGAGCGATATGCCAGCAGGGCTAAACAGAAATTTGATCGGGCATCAGCAGCCTTGCAGAGGAGCCGCTTGACGATATGGACGCCCTTTTCCGCCTTGCCATTTGACTGGGGATGCAGAGGGCTGGACATCACGTGTGTGAAGCCATACGAAGCGGCAAAAGACCATTCTTGGCTCGCAAAACAGGGCCCGTTGTCAGACATGGCGGTGAGCGGAATGCCATGGCGAGCGAAGGTTTCGTTGCATGCCCTGATGACAGCTGATGATGTCAAGTCGTGCAGGCGTACGACCTCTGGATAATTTGAAAAATAGTCAATTATAATGACGTAGTCCCTGCCGAGCGCATGAAAGAGGTCCACACCCACCTTCGCCCAGGCACCGTTACCAACTCATGGGGCTGAAACGTCTCAGGGGGTTGTGCCGGCTGAAACCTTTGGCAGGTGGGGCAGTTGAGCACCATGTTAGCGATGTCGCCACTGAAGCCCGGCCAGTATCCAGCTTTTCGGGCCCTCCGCCTGCACATCTCGACCCCGAGATGGCCTTCGTGTAATTGTTCGAGGACCAGCCTGTGCATGCTGTGTGGAATCACAATCCAGTCCAGCTTTAGGAGGACACCGTCAATGACGGCCAAGTCGTCCCGGACATTGTAGAATTGCGGGCACTGTCCTTTGAGCCACCCTTCCGTCATGTGGCGCATCACACGTTGTAGAAGGGGATCAGCCACAGTCTCCCGGCGAATACGGGCCAGACTTGCATCATTAGCTGGCAGATTGGCCGATGTGAAGGCCACATGCGCTTCGACCTGACATACAAACCCCCCCGATTCGGGCGGGTTGCTCACTGCTCTCTGGACAGGGCATCCGCGATGATGAGGTCCTTTCCCGGGTTGTAGACCAGTTGGAAGTCGTACCTCCGGAGCTTGAGCAGAATGCACTGGAGGCGAGGGGTCATCTCATTCAGGTCCTTATTTATGATGCTGACCAGGGGGCGATGGTTGGTTTCCACGGTGAACTGAGGGAGACCATACACGTAGTCATGGAGCTTATCTATGCCGGTTAACAAACCCAGGCACTCCTTCTCAATCTGCGCATAGCGCTGATCTGTGGGGGTCATGGCCCGCGAGGCATAGGCGACCAGGGCCCATGATGCAGTGTCGTCTCGTTGCAGGAGTACCGCCCCAATGCCGGACTGGCTGGCATCAGTCGAGATCTTCGTATCTCGAGAAGTGTCGAAGAACGCGGGGCTGTGGTGAGCTTAATCTTGAGCTCCTCCCATTCCTTCTGGTGTGCGGGCAGCTACTGAAACTCTTCACCAGGTGGCAAAGAGCCATTGTGTGGGAGGCAAGGTTGGGAATGAACTTCCCCAGGAAGTTGACCATCCCAGGAAAGCGTAGCACTGCCTTCTTGTCTCCCGGCTGCGGCATGGCTGTAATAGCTGTCACTTTGTCTGCATCCGGACGCACTCCTGACCGGGATATGTGGTCCCCCAGAAACTTTAGCTCAGTTTGGCCAAAAGAACACTTGGCTCGGTTGAGGCGCAGGCCGTGTTCTTGTATCCGAGCAAAGACGCGCTGGAGACGACTGATGTGCTCCTGTGGTGTGGTGGACCAGATGATGACATCATCAACATAGACGCGCACCCCTTCGATGCCCTCCATCATCTGTTCCATGATTCTGTGAAACACCTTGGATGCCGAGATGATGCCAAACGGCATTCTATTGTAGCAGTACCTGCCAAAGGGAGTGTTGAAGGTGCACAGCTTCCTGCTGGACTGATCCAGTTGAATCTGCCAAAAACCCTTTGAGGCATCAAGCTTTGTAAAAATTTTAGCCCGGCCCATTTCGCTTGTGATCTCTTCCCATTTGGGTATAGGGTAGTGTTCCCCCATGATGTTGTTGTTCAGGTATTTCGGGTCGATGCAGATCCGGAGTTCGCCAGAGGGCTTTTTTACGCACACCATGGAGCTGACCCATGGCGTGGGCTCTGTGACCCGGGCAAGCACTCCTTGGTCCTGGAGATCCTGCAGCTGCTGCTTGAGGCGGTCTTTGAGTGGTGCTGGGACTCTACGAGGTGCGTGAATGACCGGGGTGCCATCCGGTTTGAGCCGTATTCTGTAAGTGTAGGGCAGTGTGCCCATGCCCTCAAAAGCCTCCTGGTTGTGGGCGAGGAGCGAGTGGAGCTGTGCCCTAAAGTCTGCATCCGGGAAGTCGGACGTGCCTTCTGGAGACAGAGTGTGTACCCGCTGAACGAGGTGGAGAACCTTGTGCGCCTAGCAAGGAGTCCTTCGATGATCCAACTATCTCAAAGGACACTGTGGCTGTGTATGCATTGTGTGTAACTTCGAGCTGGCAGGATCCCATGGCCGGGATAACATTTCCGTTGTAATCGACCATCTGACAGCGGGATGGCTGAATCGGTGGTTTGACCTTCAAGGCATAGAAGGCTGACCATGCAATAAGGTTGGCGGAGGCACCAGTGTCTAAACGGAATGTGATTGGTGATCGGTTCACCATTACGGTGGCACACCATTCATCACCCGGATTAACCCTATTCACTGGCATCAGCTGGTGGGTCCTACTTGGGGACATCCGATTCCTGTCAATGACCGCAATGCGGAAGGCTTCCCGGTTGTCAGTATCACCGGTCTGTACATCGTCAGGGTATGACTCGGTGTATGGAGGCTAAATGGCCCGCACGTCCCTGCAAGGCTGGCGGAATTGGGGAGCGTTGGCAGGTTGAGCTGCTCGACAGCAGGCAGCGTAGTGGCCCATCCTGCCACAGCGGAGGCATTGTCGATTCTTTGCTGGACATTGCCGCTTTAAATGTGCGGATCCACAGTTGCCGCACGTCGTGACGTCATGGCGTTCGTTGCGCCACCGCGCATGCGCAGCTCGGCCCTGCGTAGAGCGCGCTTGTGCATCATGTCCCTCTGCGCCGACGTCTCTTTTGGCGCGTACAAGCGTGGGAGGCCGCGGAAAGCGCGCGAAATGGCCGCCCTCGTCCGGGCCGCAGGCCGGGAGGAACTCGATCGACTGGACCCGCTCGGCCTCGTAGGACCCCTGCCGTGCCGATTCGGCCGCCTGGAATTGGGAGTACCGGCTGGTCGCTTTTTCATGGATGACGCAGGCTTCGATGGCGGTGGCTAGGGTGAGCCTCTTAATTTTGAGGAGCTGCTGGCGTAGGGTGCCCGAGGTGACCCCAAAAACTATCTGGTCCCGAATCATGGAATCGAAGGTGGCCTCATAGCCGCAGGACTGCGCGAGGATACGGAGGTGTGTCAGGAAAGATTGAAAAGACTCATCCTTACCCTGCAGGCGCTGCTGGAAGAGGTACCTCTCGAAGCTCTCGTTCACCTCGGCGCTGAAGTGTTGCTCAAGTTTTAGAAGGACCATCTTTTACTTTGTCTTGTCCTCGCCTTCCGTGAACACCAGGGAGTTGTAGATGTGGATGGCGTGTTGCCCTGCCGTGGAGAGGAGGAGGGCGATGTTCCTGGTGTCCGATGCATTCTCCCTTTCTGTGGCTTCTAGGAAGAACTGGAAGCGCTGTTTAAACAGCTTCCAGTTGACGCCGAGGTTTCCAGCGATTGGGAGCGGCTGCGGCGGGCTGATGGTGTCCATGGCGCAGGATGGCGGATCCCTGAAGATGTGCAGGTAGGTCTCACAGTTGCTGGGTTCCAATCCTGGTACTATGTCGTGTTGGGTGTTCCGCTATACAGACGAACCAACACGGTTGTAGATGGTACAACTCTGTTTTATTACTCTTGATAACAACATCTGTAAACTTATGACTGTGGTTCGTATTTTACCCGTTAACCTGTGGACCCAGCCCTAACATTATCCTAGAGAGGCACTCAGCACATGGTGTATGTCTGAGTGGCACGCTGTGAGCTCTGTGCCCTGAGCTGTCTCCTGCTGGAATGAGCGGGAACTGTGGTGTTCCCAGTTTTATAGTGCGTGTGCTCTCACTGTGGCTGTGATGTTGCGTGTGTATTGATTGGTCCGTTGATCTGTCCATCAGTGTGTATGTGTGTTTGCACCATGATATGTTTATCTGAATATCATGACAGGGCCCGCCTTCTCAACTTTGTCCCTCGCCTGAGGTGTGGTGATCCTCTGGTCAAATCACCACCAGTCAGCTCTCACCCTTAAAGGGGAAAGCAGCCTACAGCAAAGGGGCCTTGGAGCTAATTCCTGAAGTGCTCTTTTGTTGGCAATGCTGTTTCTGACTGGGGTCAATGTAAGTTCGCTGAACAATTTGACGTCTTCTCTTACAGACTTGTCAAAGGCTCTGATATTAACTGAACTTGGCTCAATTCGAGATCCTGTGGCAGTAAAGAAGCTGTTTAACAACATGGAGAGGTTACTGAAGGTGCCAGCACATGGGTGAGAAAGTCTAAATCTTCGAAAAAGCTGTAAAATGATTTGTTTTTTCCAATTAAGATGTTACTTGCTCCTAATGCAATGATTTCCAGATGATCACAGAGCCCTATACGTACAGTGTAGATTCTGAGATGTTTAGATTGAATAATAAAATGATAATTTATTCAGGGGAATTAGAAAGTATAAACAGAAATTAAGCTCTTTTGTTCTGAATATCACTTAAATAGGCCCCAGGTGGCAGAGTGGTTAGCACTGCTGCCTCACAGGCAATGGACCCAGGGTCGATTCCAGCCTTGGATGACTGTGTAGAGTTTGCACTTTCTCCCTGTGTCTGCATGCATGGGATTTCCTCCTGGTGCTCCGGTTTCCTCCCACAGTCCACAAATATGCAGGTTAGGTGGATTGGCCATGCAGGTTAGTTGGGGTTATGGAGAAGTAGTGGACAAGGTAGGGTACTTCTTAAGAGGGTCGGTGCAGACTCGATGGACCGAATGGCCTCTTTCTGCACTTTAGGGATTCTGTGGATTAAATTCTACATTTTTACTGACCACTATTTATTGTTTTTCTTCTGTTGAACACTAGGATTTTACCACACACAAATCAGCCATTGAGTGTATCACCTCCCTATGCTCTAACACTTTTTTGTGGTGTATTTTCACACACAGCATAATCAAGCCAGATTTAATAGAAATAAAAATAAATGGCAGATATTAGGCGAATGGTTTACCGACCTCGTTGCCATTGACTTGGTGACGTGACAAGGCTGGTGATTTGCGACACCGGAGATGTCTTGTGAGATTCACCGAACCCTGTGAGACATCACGATGTGGATCTCGCTCCCCCCCCCCCCCCCCCCACCCTCCCATGGCGGCCCACCCCTGAGGAGGGTCCCCCCAAACCTCACTGATCACTGGGGTGGCAAGTCCGGCACCCCCGGGCTCTTTGCCTGTGAGCAAAGAAAGCTACTCACCTCCTCGGCTCCCCGCAGAAGCCCTCCCAACAGGTTCACGTTTTAAAAGGGCGTACTAATTGGCACCAGCGTGACCACTTGCTGGGGAGGCCGATGAATCACAGGAGGCCGTTGGATATGGGGTGGCTCCCGTTAATTGCATGGAAATGGGGCTTAAGTGGTGATAATTGGTTTTTCGCCACGCTACGGCGAGATCCCGATTTCGCCTACGGGAGTGGGCCGGTTGCATCGCAAACCGTTTGGCACCAGGCGCAGTTCTTGTTTTCAGTCTCTCCCGCTATTCACCAGCCTTGTTTTGCTTGAGCAAGAGCGTAACAAGGCCGGAGAATCATAGAATTTACAGTGAAGGAGGCCATTCAGCCCATCGAGTCTGCACCGGCTCTGAGAAAAATCACCCTACCCAAGCCCACACCTCCACCCTATCCTCGTATCCGTACCTAACCTTTTTGGACACTACAGGGCAATGTATCATGGCAATCTTCCACAGACCTGCACATCTTTGGACTGTGGGAGGAAACCGGAGCACCCGGAGGAAACCCACGCACACACGGGGAGGACGTGCAGACTCCACTCAGCCAGTGACCCAAGCCGGGAATCGAACCTGGGACCTTGGAGCTGTGAAGCAACTGTGCCAACCACTGTGCTACCGTGCCTCACATGTTCATCATCATGTTCAAATCCCTGTATGGCCTCATCCCTTCCTATCTCTGTAATCCTCTCATGTATAACTCTCAGAATTCTGCATTTGTCCAGCTCTGATCCTGCTGTACATCCCTGCATGCTCTTTGCCTAATCATTTTGGCCATGTCTTCAGCTGTCGAGGCCCAAAGTTCTGGAACTCTTACCCTGGGCCTTTACCTCTAACTCCCTCTCTTTCTTTGAGGCCTCCTTGAAACCACATGTTTGAGGCAGCTTTTAATTACCTCCTAATATTTCCCGCTTGAGCTCAGTGATGATTTATCTCTGATTACACTTCCTCAAGGCTTTGGGGGTTACTGATCCTACGTTAGAGGCATCATTGTAAACGCAAGTCGTTGTTTTTTGTGTTATGTCGCTTTAATGAGGGGCAGTGAGTTATTTATCAGAAACAATCTCAGCCCAACTTTGAACCTTTATGTATAATCCTCTTTTTAAGATCCCGCCTTACCATCCATGGTTTGAAACTATGGGTAGTCAGCTGAACAAGTCTGTACATAAGAATACTTCAAATCCCCGATTTGTTTTAAAAACAGGGACTTCCTATTTTCCAATAGCCTTAAAGTAAGAATAATATTCCTTGAAGTCTGGAAGACAGTGAATGCAATTAGTGCAGATTTTTGATCATAATTGTACTGATTTTTTTTCTTGCTGTTTCTACGATTCCCAGGATCAGGATAATAGGAAGCGCGGCTCTTGACTTGTGCCATGTTGCAGCTGGTGATGTAGACGCCTTTTACCAGTTTGGCCTCCATTGCTGGGATATGGCTGCCGCCGCTGTGATCGTGAGGGAGGCCGGAGGAATCATGATGGATACAACAGGTAGGTGCAGCTGGCTCGTAAATTCTGGCTGATAACGCCACACGCAAGAACCCGATAGACATTTGTTTCCTGTAGGGTTTGCACCATGGAACAGTCCAACCCTAATCCCAAAGTATGTTTTAATCCCCCGAGAGTATTGTTCAACTGTCTTCTAACCGACCTAACAAGCCTGGTCCACACAGAGCTGAAAGTAGAACATCCTCCTGCGTCAGAGCCAACCCAGAGGCTCTGCATAATGAACCAAAGTCTGGTGATGATATTCCCTCTGCTAGATGCCCCCCCTCAGTCCACAGTTGAGATTAGATACAGTGTGGGGAGGTTTGCCAGAAAAACAGATGGGCTTGGGTTGGGTGGCTAGGTGGCAGGACCAGTGTGACTGGCAACCCAGCTTGCCCAGGAAGTGGGTTGGTAATTTAAATATTATAATGAGGCTACGCACCTTCTATTTAACCACAAGACTATCAAAGAGTGCTGATGGATCCAGGCGGTAAATGCGTTTCCACTTTCCTGCTGAATTTAGTTTTACCCGCTTCATCCCTCATCCTTTCCTTCCCCCTTCTGATCGTCACCCGATGTTTCTCATCTCCACACCAGGCCTCTGTTCTCTCCCTTTCTCCCTCCCACGCCTCCAGCCCCCAACTGCAGCCCCGTGCTGACCGCCAGCCATCCTCTCAATCTGACTGGCTGCAGCAGGGAAATGGAGGCAACAAATTGCTAATCCCATCCTCCCGTTAAACGCAGCAGGACTGGAGGGAAACCCAGTTTTCCCGACCTCAAAACTCCTACCCCGCTTCCGAGTTAATATCCAGCCAGCAAGCCGCCATCCAACCCATATTCCCTCCATTCAAGGTACAATGCAGTGAAGCCCCAAATATGCCTCCCATCTGATAACTTCTAATGGATAGAAAGCAGAACTGTTCCAGTGATTGGATGCTTTAGGTGGAGCAATCATGACTTGAGAGCAGTGACCCTAATAGAACATAAAGGAGAAAGCTTGTTAATAAGGACACTAGGATTCATTTCATTTGGGAAAACTCAGTAAACCAGTGATAGGCACCCTAGGCTAGTGAGTGCTTCATCTTAGTGGACCATGAGATTGAAATCAGGTTTGTTCACTAACCATAGAATCCCTACAGTGCAAAGGAGGCAATTCGGCCCTTTGAACAAACACACTACATAGGCCCAATCCCCCATGGTATTCCTGAAACCCTACCTTAAGAGGCAATTGATCATGGCCAATCCACCTAACCTGCACACCTTTGAACTGTGGGAGGAAATCGGAGCACCCGGAGGAAATCCACGCAGACACGAGGAGAAAGAGCAAACTCCACACATACAGTCACCCAAGGCCGGAATCACACCCGAGTCAATGATGCTGTGAGGCAGCAGTGCTTACCACTGTGCCTCCCATGACCCCATGAACAAGATTAAATATATTTAATACGTGTCGAATATTTCATAATGAGTTATAGAAAATACTTAATCATTTATCTATTAACTATCATTAACTTCAAATGATAAAAGCAAAATAAATATTTACACTTTGAATGCAGAGGGTGTGTATGGCCCTCAGAATGAATGTTGTGAGCAATCAGAATGCTCCTCACTGAACTTGCCCTTGCTTTATGTGCAAATGACTTCAGTCACATTGGTATGAGGTAAAAGCATGGACAGAAATCAGCAGAATGCGGCAATGGTCAACAAAATGTCTTGTGAGTCACAATCAGAACCCAGATGGGCTGCATGTGGCACCAAGGCTGCAGGTTGCCCACCATTGCGGTAAACCCATGTCCTAATATGTAACATGAGGCGTGGCACGGTGGCACTGGTTAGCACTGCTGCCTCACAGCACCAGGGACTCGGGTTTATTTCCAACCTTGGGTAAGTATTGATGTGGAGTTGGCACATTCTCCCCGTGTCTGCGTGGGTTTCCTCCCACAGACCAAAGATGTGATGGTTCGGAGGATTGGCTAAACCCTAAATTGCCCCTTAGTGTCCAGGGATGTGCAGGTTAGGTGGGGTTACGGGAATGGGCCTAGGTGGGGATGCAGGTTAGGTGGGTCGAATGGCTTCTATGATTCTAGCTGGACAAGCAGCATGGAGCTTACTAATGTTCCAGTTGTTAGGTTGTAGCTGGGTAAACTACAGCAGTACACCTGTGCATGTTGGGAAATCCTTCAACTTTAGACCTACTGAGGTGCAAACGGCCTCTCTAAATTGGAAGTGGCTCTATGGGAACCATGTTTGATCTTCATAAAGGGCAAACTGAAAATCTGTCTTTTACAATACCTTGACGATATTTAAAGATAAGCTATTGGTTGTTAGTGGAAACCATCTTCCTTTGCGTTGGGTAGGACTCCAGCCATTGGAGAGATTTCCCTTTGAACGCCATTGAATGAGTTTTACTGGGCGGTGCCTCAATCAGAGGGCAGTTGCTGTCACTGCCCCTCCTGCAGTATTCAGCACGTGTCTACATTTGCATTGAGGTGATGCAAGGCCGAGAGACTGCAGCAGCATTTGAACCGAGTGCTGGTGAGTACATCGGGTGCTGGCTTTTCCTTTCAGACCAGATGAAGAAGTAAACTGTGCCACTGCTTGGCAGGCTGCTTGCTCTTCGATGACTTGTGGCAATAAATGGAATGGAGAGAGAGTGAGGAATACCATCATAGATATATAGCCAACGTATGGTCAGATTCTTGACCCAGATCTCCACCCCAGTTTGTCTCTTCTTGGTTTTGCTGCTTTGTGGAAGTCATTGAGCAAAATTGAGCGTTAATAGCAAACAGGTTGATATTTGTACCAGTTACACCTCATTGAATCTTACAATGCCCAATTGTTATATGGATTTATGAAAAGTTGATCCTGCTTTTACTGAGCCGACATCAGTTGTAGTTATCTTGTTTCTAGGAGAATCGTTAGACCTCATGTCTCGGAGGGTGGTGGCTGCTGGCACTTCTGAGATGGCTCATAAGATTTGCAAGGAACTGCAGCCAGTGGTGTACGAACGGGATGACAGCACTGAAGGCACAAGTAACTGACTGTTTAAATAAAGACAAATTCGGAGTGTTCACTGGTGGAACCGTAGCAGAACTGCACTGTTGAATCTTAAACCTAACTTACAGTGACAAGCTGCCATGATCTCCACACTGCTCCTTGCACTGTGACTGATGGCAAAAAAAATGTAACAGTGAACTGGCCGAATAATGTCCCATTCTCCATGCAGGAACCAACAATGTGCATCTTCTATTGAGTTGTGTTGGTCTAATTTTCTACTGTTACCATTTAATGTTTGGACAGATTGATGGGGATAAATGATCATTGTAACCCAACTGGCTGGTGAGCGAGCAGGGTACATGGAATTCGGTGCACTGCTGCCTTTACACTGACTACAATGGACAATTAAACCAGACGAGCTGTAAAGTCAAGATTGCACCTACTCCTATCAGTTCCTCCATAAACATATTGGCAGGAATTTTCCAGCCGCTCACCAGCGGTGGGATTCTCCGGCACCCCCACCCACGGCATTCCCGGTAGCGTGGAGTGGCTTCAATGGGAATTTCCGTTGATAGCGGCAGGAGCAGAGATTCCCGCTACCAATGACCAGTGCGCCACCTCCTGCTGCCAAGAAACACGTGGCTGGGGAGGGTCTGAGAATCCCGTCCATTGGCCCAACCCCCCCCACGTAGTCTGTTGGGTTGGAGCTGACACAGTGACTTACTGAAGTGTGATGGGAGTGTGCAAAAACCTGGAACTAAAACTGTGATTCTGCAAAATATCAGTAAAAGATTAATCTCTCATCCTTTATCCAATATTTCAACCAATTCAACAATAATTCATTACTAACGGAGAAAATAAAAGTCAGGTTTAACATGTGTGTTCTCTTACTTAAACTACTCTCTGATTAAATGGGTCTTTGATGGGAGAGCAAAATGTGAGTGATAATGAGCCCGCTGTCCATTATCAACGATGCTTTTGTCTTATTCTTTCATGAGATTTGTGTGTGATTGGCAAGATCAGCATTTATTCCCCACCTCTGATTGTCCTTGAAGTGAGCAGCTTGCCATTTCAGAGGGCAGTTAAGAATCACCCATATTCTTGAGGATCTAGAATCATGTCGGCCAGACCAAGTAAGGATGGGAGATTTCCTAAAGGGCATTATCAAACCAAGGTTTTCACGTCAATCAATCAATGATAGTTATCATGGTCAGCATTACTGAGACTGGTTTTACATTCCAAATTAATGAATAGAATTTTAATTCCATGGTGGGATTCAAACCTACATCCCCAGAGAATGAGCCTCTGAATTACTAGTCCAATGACATAACCACCACACCACCATCTCCCCATCTCCCCTATCACACTGAGTGCGGCCTAAACAGGCTCCGTATTGATCAGCATACATTACTGTCAAAGATCAATTTGACCCTCCAAAATGTTTGAATCCAAACTCAAATGTTTTTGTAACTAGTTTTCATTTTAATTACTGTTGAGTGCATCACTGAAAGTCTAACAGTCTGTAAACAGAGACATACTCCGACTGCTTTTAAAAAATGTCCTATTTTTTAAACCAACTTGTATTTCAGGGTTTTATTAATTTTACTGAGAATGCATCGTTGGCATAGAAATAAAATTTAAGTTCATTAATAAATAGTTTTATATTGTTGTCTCATCTCATGTCATTTCAAATCTGAAACATATTTGAACACACATTCCTGCTCTTTGACACACACCGGTTCCGGGGGGCACGGATCTTAACCAATTCAATCAAAATGACGAGTAGGTTCAATGTAGGGGGCGGGATTCTCCGCCGGCGGGATGCTCCGTTTTGCCGGTGCCCGGGGGTTTCCCGATGGCGTGGGGCTGCCCCACAATGGGAAATCCCATTGACCAGCCGGCAAAACGGAGCATCCCGCCCAGAGTTTTAAGAGGGACTTGGATTGTTAGTTGACAAGGGCGAATGTGCAGGGTTACAGGGAGAAGGTGGGGAGAATGGCACGAGGTACATTGTTCATTCAGGGAGCAGGCACAGATATAACCCATCCGTGTGATTTTTTTTAATGTAGTTTTTCAAGTTTTTACAAGTGTTGCTTCAAAATAAAAGAAAAAGAGGGGGGAAAAAGCCATAAATATCAATGCAAAACAAGTACAGCACATAACAGAGGTCATTGCAAAAGCAGGGACAAATAAAATCGGATGAATCGGGGACAATATTCCCAACGTATTCCTTCCCCAGATACCGATCCGTCTGTATCACAGCAGGACACAGTTACATCCTACCCAGAGCTTCAAAAGAGAATAACAGGAAAAACATACCCTGAAAACCCCAGAGTTAAAGGAGAATTATACTGACGCCCACAACGTAATCAAACTCCCCTCCAGGCCCAGGTCAGAGCAGACAACCAACACAGAACTCCAAGAGTACAAGGAGAGAATCGGGCACCACCGGTTCAAGGAAATCCCAAACCCAGGGGGAGCGATTCAGCAATCGTGATGTGCCTGGCGCAGATCCAGGTGCTTCCCTGGAGAGCCCCAAATTGGGTTTTGTGCTGGGCGCCAGGCCGATTGTGAGTCACCTGACTCGCTCCGTCCGATGCGATCTGGACCTCGCCCTCACTTGGTGAAATTCAGATCAGCATATTTAAATGAGCCATTCGGCTTATTTAAATACTCGGACGCCAGATGAGTTAACGACCACGCGTGTGAGACCTCACTAGGGTGCCATTTAGTACTGCTCTACACCAACGTGGACCAGGTGTAACAGCATCTCATGGCATCTTGCAGGCCATTAGAGACCCCCAGGTGGTCAGGGACGGGCAGTGTGGTACGCTGGCACCTTGGCACTGTCAGTCTGACACCCTGGCAGTGTGCCAGGGTGTCCAAATAGCAGTGCCAGGAAGCCAAGTGCACTGCCTGGTGCCAGGTTGGCACTACCAGGGTTCAGGCCCATTGAAGGAGAGGGGAGTTCCTAGAGGTTTTGCCAATGCTGGGGGGGTGGGGGGTGACGAAGGGGGTCAATAAAGTGAGCTTGAAGCAGGGGGAGAAAGATCAGAACTGCTGTTCAAAATTGCGCCCCGATCTGAAAGCAGCCATTCCTGCTGGCGAGATCAGCATGCCAGCAGGAAAAGTCTCGGAGTGTGGTCTCAGCAGGGAGGTGAAGTGCTGTTGAATAATGAGGTGGTTTTCGGCACTGCAGCCGCCAAACGTGCCCAAAAGCAGACTTTAAATTTTGTGTACTGAATCGCACCCAGGGTCACCGACAAAAAATTAAGAGAAGAGTAAAGAGCAAGGACATGAGCTACCAAACGCCATCCATCCGGTCCCAGGTCCTAGGGAAGGAGAGGCCACCGGACAGTCGAACCACATCTTCCCTCAGGGCACGTCAAAATAGCCTTTCTTGTGAAAGACTTTCCAACTTAAAGGTCGGAATTTTCCAGCGAGCCATTCAAACGTCTGATTACTTTGCCGGGATCAGAAGATTTCTAGGGAGAGGGGCCAGAAAATTCTGGCTAACATATCCAAGCCTCTAATGCTTGGACTACTGACGGAGCATCAAGTGATTAAATTCCACATTGTTCTGGTAAATTAACTTGCAAAATGGTTGGCACTACATCCGGAAGTGCAATTTGTTTCTAGTCTGTTTACCCTGGTAGCGCCTGTGTCCGTGCAGGACGTCCAGGTGTGCGCACTTTTGTTGTCTTTGGTTATGCTTTGGTCTCCTTGGATCCAATTTAATTGAGGTATTCAAAATCATGAAGGGTATTGAAATAAAGAGAAACTGTTTCCAATGGCAGAATGATCAATAACAAGATTGCAGATTTGCGATTAGTAAAAGACCCTGAAGCAATTTGGGGAGACTACAATGAGTTGTTGTGATCAAGAATTCACAGCTTGGAAGGAGATTCAACAATAACTTTCAAAAGGGAATTCCATAATTATTGGAAGGGCTTTGGGTGAAGAGCAGGGCAGTGGGGTTAATTAATTAGCTCTTTCAAAGGTCTAGTGTAGACACAATGGGCTAAATAGCCACCTCGGGTATTATTCTATCATTCTATATATTGCAAAGTGCCAGGCTGGTGTTGCAAAGTTATTTAACAGTGAAGAATAAAGGAATATCCCTCCCCTTGGGACAGGAAAGGCAGATGGAGTTTAATCCGGACAAATGCAAGGTGATGCATTTTGAAGGATCAAATCTAGGTATGAATTATACTGTAAATGGCAGCACCCTTAGGAACATTAACATCCAGAGGGGTCTGGGCGTGCAGGTCCACAGTTCTCTAAAAGTGGCAACAGAGGGGGCCAAGGTGATTAAGAAGGCATAGGGCATGCTTGCCTTCATCAGCCAGGCAGCAGTATCACAGCTGTGAGCACTGCTTCTTCACAGTTCCAGGTCCCCAGGTTCGATTCCGGCTTGGGTCACTGTCTGTGCGGAGTCTGCACATCCTCCCCGTGTGTGCGTGGGTTTACTCCGGGTGCTCCGGTTTCCTCCCACAGTCCAAAGATGTGCAAGTTAGGTGGATTGGCCATGCTAAATTGCCAAAAAGTGTCCAAAAAGGTTTGGTGGGGTTACTGGGATAGGGTGGAGGTGTGGGCTTAAGTAGGGTGCTCTTTCCAAGGCACGGTGCAGACTCGATGGGCTGAATGATGTAAATTCTATGATTGAGTACAGGAGTTGGGAAATCATGTTGCAGCTTTATAAAACCTCGGTTAGGCCGCATTTGGAGTATTGCGCGCAGTTCTGGTCACCACATTATCAGAAGGACGTGGAAGCTTTGGAGAGAGTGCAAAGAAGGTTCACCAGGATGTTGCCTGGTCTCGAGAATGTTGGCTCTGAGGAGAGGTTGAATGAACTAGGATTGTTTTCACTGGAAAAATGGAGGCCGAGGGGAGACCTGATAGAGGTCTACAAAATTATAAGAGCACAGACCAGGTGGATAGTCAAAGGCTTTTTCCAAGAGTGGAAGTGTCAATTACAAGAGTTCAAGGTGAGAGGGGGAAAGTTTAAGGGAGATATGCAGGGTAAGTGTTTCACACAGAGAGTGGTGAGTGCTGTACGCGCTGCCGGAGGATGTGATGGAAGCAGGCACATTGGCAACATTTAAGAGGCATCTGGGTGGGTACATGAATAGGGAGGAAATAGAGGGATACGGACCGAGCAAGAGCAGAAGGTTTTGTTTTAGTTAGGGCATCATGATCAGCACAGGCTTGGAGGGCCGGAGGGCCTGTTGCTGTGCTGTACTTTTCTTTGTTCTTTCACTATCCAGTGACTACTACTGGGAAGTGCATGTGTGACTAGGCATTGGATGTGAACAGGATCGGGCCTCTTCGTCCAGACCATCTCAACATATACATATCAAACAGCAACTTGGATGGTTACATGTGACTGTGGATCTATAGCTATAGGAAGAGGAGGTACAGGGGAAAAATAACGGGATTGAATTGCAACAAACCTCTTTGAAAGGTTAAAACAAAATTGCAGATTTTCAGTCACCCAGTTCAAGTTATAAATCATTTGTTTTATTTTGCAGATTTATACAATGGTTACATTAGCAGCCACTCCAAGTTTGTACCAAGGTAAAATACCTTGTGGTAGCAAAGGCAGCTCCCCATTCTAATACAGGATCTCCATAGCCCCACAGTCCTTCAAAGGCAAGGTTATAATGATTCCCCTTCCCCTCTTTGTAGGCACTGGTGACAATCCGTAGTCACCAGGACTCTCTCTGTGGGGATTATATACAGAAACAATAAATCATAGAATCATAGAATTTACAGTGCAGAAGGAGGCCATTCGGCACATCGGGTCTGCACCGACCCTTACAAAGAGCACCCAACTGAAGCCCACGTCTCTACCTTATCCCCATAACTGAGTAACCCCCACTTAACCTTTTAGGACACTAAGGGCAATTTAGCATGGTGAATCCACCTAACCCGCACATCTTTGGACTGTGGGAGGAAACCACGCACACACGGGGAGAACGTGCAGACTCCGCACAGACAGTGACCCAAGCTGGAATCGAACATGGGACCCTGGGGCTGTGAAGCAACTGTGCTAACCACTATGCTACCGTGCTGCCCAGTAAACAGGTAAATCATTCTTTTCAAATTATTCCAATGTTTTGTAGAAAGTAAATATTAATTTTCCAATGCTTTGTGGCATCAACCATCAATAAATTTACAGTTTGAGCTCTCAAAGGCCGTTTTAGGCAACCAGATAGCAATGAAAGTTGCTTAAAAATAAATTACAATGGAGTCTCTTTGCTTAAGAAGGCTTCATCTTCACAGAACCCGTCCATTTTAATTAACCATTCTAATTCTGAGAGCACTAGATTTTTGTATGCAAGGGTATTATGGGATATGGAGCCAAGGCGGGTAGATGGAGTAAAGATAAAAGAGCCACAATCTCACTAAGTGTTTGAACAAGCTGGAGGGGCTGAATGACCCACTTCTGTTCCTGTGGAAGAAATTAGATTTACCAATGAAAATAATCTGCTGAATTTACATTCAGAATTTACTTCTGCCACTCATTCTGTCCCAGCAGAAGAGGAATATAACAGATAGAGGCTGTCGCTGATCTCAAATTGAATGTATACGGTCGACAGGGAATTCTTCTCATTAACAGGTGACTCAGAACAAGAGGACATGACGTCCAAACGAGAAGTAACTAAATATGAATCCAGAAAAGCATTTCTTCATGAGAATATCTGGCCCAAAATACCGTTGCTGCAGAAGGACTAGTCCTGGCCAATATGTATCCCTCAATCAGCATCATTAGAACAGACTACCGATTATTATCATATTGCTGTTTGGTGGGGGGGGGCGGGGGGGAGTTTCCTGTATGCAAATTGGATGTTGCGACTTGGGGGCTGGATTCCCCACTGTCGGGATTCGCCATTGCGTCGGCAGCGCACCCACGCCTGGGGATTTCCCGATGGCGTGGGGCTGCCCACAATGGGAAACCCCATTGGCCAGCTGGCAGGACAGAGAATCCCGCTCCTGCGGGGCGCACCGCACTAGAAAACTAATGCAGCGGGACGGAGATTTCCAATATTTCAACAGTGACTACGCGTCAAAAATACTCCTTTGGCTATAAAGGGAAGATATAGGAGGGATATCAGAGGTAGGTTCTTTACCCAGAGAGTAGTGGGGGCATGGAATGCACTGCCTGTGGAAGTAGTTGAATCGGAAACATTAGGGACCTTCAAGCAGCTATTGGATAGGTACATGGATTACAGTAAAATGATATAGTGTAGATTTATTTGTTCTTAAGGGCAGCACGGTAGCATTGTGGATAGCACAATTGCTTCACAGCTCCAGGGTCCCAGGTTCGATTCCGGCTTGGGTCACTGTCTGTGCGGAGTCTGCACGTCCTCCCCGTGTCTGCGTGGGTTTCCTCCGGGTGCTCCGGTTTCCTCCCACAGTCCAAAGATGTGCAGGTTAGGTGAATTGGCCAATGATAAATTGCCCTTAATGTCCAAAATTGCCCTTGGTCTTGGGTGGAGGTGTTGAGTTTGGGTAGGGTGCTCTTTCCAGGAGCCGGTGCAGACTCAAAGGGCCGAATGGCCTCCTTCTGCACTATAAATTCAATGATAATCTATGATTAATCTAGGACAAAGGTTCGGCACAACATCGTGGGCCGAAGGGCCTGTTCTGTGCTGTATTTTCTATGTTCTATGTTCTAAAGGGCGGGATTCTGTGATCCTGAGGCTAAGTGTTGACGCCGTCAGAAACGCCGTCGCGTTTCTCGACGGCGTCAACACGGCCTCAGGATCAGCATTTCTGGCCCCTACAGGGGGCCAGGACGGCACTGGAGCGATCCACGCCGCTCCAGCTGCTGATCCTGGCGTAAACTGAGAGCCGCGAGGTCCGCGCAAGTGCAGTGATACCGACGCCAACGGGCGCATGCGCAGTGCCTCCCTTCTCCGCGCCGGCCCCAACGCTTCATGGCGCAGAGCTACAGGGGCCAGCGCGGAAGAAAGGAGGCCCCAACCAGAGAGGCCGGCCCGCCGATCGGTGGGCCCGGATCGCAGGCCAGGCCACATAGGAGGTCCCCCCCTCCCTCCCCCCCGGGGTCGGTCTCCCCCTCCCTCCCACAGGCCGCCCCCGGACCATTCCATGCCGAGGTCCCACCGGCTGAGAGCAGCTGGGAACGGCCGGCCCCGGGCTGAGAGAATCCCGCCCAAAGTGTTTTGAGAATCCTGAGGTTTTGCAGGGTGCCATCATGAACCATTCCTTTAAAGGGAGAAAGACACTCGGAAAATTAAGATGTTAAGGAATATAAAGATTATATAATGTAAGAGAGCTGCCATTCCTCACAAGTTCAATGGGAAGACATTCCTTTAGATTCACCTTTCATTAACAACTTCCTGTTAATGATGTTTTAGCAATGCCTTGTACTGGCTCTCACTGAAGAGACTGCCAGATGTACCAGTTGAACTAAAGTCAAGTGGGCAGGTTTTATGTTGCACTGCTGAGGAAAGGTACGCCCCTCTGTTAGGAAAATAAAGGTAGTGTTAAGGAATTTATATTTCTATTTGTAACATTAGAAATAATGTATCGTTTTAAGTGGGTTTAATTTAATGTTTCTGTGCCTGGAAGGGTAAAACCTATAGTTGGATCTGTGGTGATGTGCATCACTGTAAATACATGTAAGCTAGACAGACACTAGAGGGAGCACCAGAAACATCACACACACACACACACTCAACCAATAGATAAGTTAGATGGGAGGCGACCAATGGACATTCACGATACACAAGGAGGTGACACGACCACAGGGGGGGCATTACACCAACCCATACATAAAGGACACCACACACAAGATCAGCCCTTTTGGCCAGTGGAGACAGTCAGTGAGGAGAGGCACAGGGTTGATTCAAGATTACACCCACCACGTGGAAGACAGCAGCTGGTTAGTCAGTTAGGTAGCTACAATATGATTAGCAGTAGTGTCGAACTCAAGTTATAAAAGTGTACATAGTGTAAATAAATGAGTTGAAGTTATTTACACGTCTCGACCTTCCTTGACAAATGCACACAAGGAAGCCGCTTATGTTACAAAGGAAACATAACAAAACATAGTACCAGGAGTGAACTGCTTAAATCCAGATAGCCATACCTCAGCGTACAGTGACAACCAGCAATACCCAGGCAAGATGTACAGGCTCCCGATTCCGCAGCCGCTCCGGTGCCACGGCGATCTCCGCGAAAACTGGCAGCGATTCCGGCAAACGTTTGAATTCTACCTGGTGGCAGCCGAACTTAAAGACCTGGCCGATAATGAAAAAATAGAGTTTCTCCTCACCATCGCCGGTACAAAAGCAGAGGAAATCTTTAAAAAATTCAAGTTCTCCAAGGGGCAAAACAGGTCTGACTTCCAGACAGTCCTGGATAAATTCGACAAATACTGTGAGGAAGACACACTCCAATCGGCAAGGAAAGGTAGGAGAAGCACCAGTACTCACCTCGAGGCCGAAATCCCGGACCAGAGAGCGATTTGTTGGGTCGAGGTCGGCGGCCATCTTGCTAAAGGGACTACACTAGCGCAGTTGCGCGAGAAGTGCGCAGAACCGGAAGGTGCGTTTGCGCATGCGCGAGACGGCGTGCATGCGCAATCAAGAAAACGGCCATCGGTAAAGGAACAGCGATCTGCGCATGCGCAATCGCTTCCTACGTGCTACGTCACGCGCGTCATGACATCAGAGGCCCCAGACCGCACCAATTTAAAGGGGAAACGTCCCAAATCCAATTTAAAGGGGAAACGTCCCAAATCAAAGAAAAAATCTTTTAAAGCTGTAAAACAACCTTCCTTCACCTGGAATGACAGCACAATGCCTCAAATTGAGCCAGGAAATGAATTTAACCTCTGAAGAACCCTGCAACAAGCAGTTACCTACGCACAAACCGATGATTCCGACCTCGAATACTTCGATACCGATCTTTACATTTTTTCTGGACCTCGCGAGCCCAATGACAGCTCCATGGTCCTAGATGACTACGACCCGGCCAAACCTTTCGTGTTGCACATTGGCGACCCCTGCATTGAATCCGACGCAGATGCGGAGTCATTTTTCGGATTTGAGGATCTTCAACCCAGCAGCTATGATGTTCCAACTCATCGGTGCAGGATGATGCTGCAGCCTGAAATTAAGAGACAGAAAGCGGTACAAGCCCACAGAGAGCGGCCTGCTGCCACACAGAGCGTGGTCCATGCTCCGCTCAGGGTTCCCGACTCTACGAAAGAAGACATGCAAGACTCCACACCGCAGTCCTTGCAGGAACAAGACGTGACTCCAGTGTCACAAGACTCCACAGCAAGCTCGTGGACAGACTCCACAATGGCAGAAACGCATGACTCTGATGCGCAGTCCTTGCAGGAACAAGACCATGAGGGTCTAGCAACCTCCTCTGACCAACTAGCGGCAGACGATGCAAGTCTGCCATGCTCACGTAAACAGCAAGAAGACTATAACAGTCTACCATGCTCCACTGCACAGCAGGACGACCATGATGGTCTATCATGCTACAATGAAGGGCACAGCGCTGATGACTGTTCAAGCCCAAATTAAGACAAGCCAAAGGAATCGCCTCTTCCAAGCCCAAAGAAAAAAGGATTATGCGCTGACCGTCAGGATCATTCTAGCCGAAGAGATATTAATAATGCTGCACAGTCACAGAAGGATGCTGAGGATTTGCTAAAGAAATTGCTTGTATGTCTAACTTGCAAGGAGCAGACTGAAAATTGTCATTGCTTTAGTACGGATCGAAAAAATGGACAAGACATTGATTCTCATTTAATGGAAATAACACAACCTGAATCATATCTACAGCAGGGACAACTGTCTCCCTTCAACACAAAACCGCAAAGTCCCAACTACAGAGACCAGCAGTTAGTCAGTAATGACTCTTCAACCCCTGATGGGAATATTAATCGCATTGAACCTCTGCACACTCCACTGATAAATGAGCAGAACATTGGAGCAAGAATCCTGAGGACACCGACATCGAGTAGCCAGATAAAGCACTTAAAACCCGCAGCAGTTTCAAGTGAACCAATTGTGCTTTCCAGTGATGGTGAAGATGCAGATAAGGTCGACCCGATTATCCATTGTACCACATTAACTCCAGAGATTAAGCATTTATGTCTGGGGAGTAGTATGTGGGCAATTGAGAACAGTAAAAGAGAGACTGTGACTGTGTCAATCCCAGCAAAATCAGAGCCAGAGACTATGAAGGCATGTACATTAGAAAAGGATGCATATGAAGTAACTGAGAAGAAAATTGAAACGGACTGTTCTTTGGAAACTAGTACAATGACGAAAGAAACATTGGATCTAACATTTGATGCCCTACATATGGGAGAAATTGAGGGAAATGAACAAGGTTCTGTAATGTCTGGGGGAAGATTTAAAATTCCAAAGAAGAAAAGCCCAAATGAAGGACAACGGCAAGACAATGACAGTCCACCCACATTGTTTGCACCACCAGATGAAAACTCTGACAATTTACCCAACCCTAGTGAACAGCAAGCAGCTACTGAGGATCTACCCATGGTATGTGAAACGAGTGACGACAGCATCCCACTTCCCTTGCAAAAGGTGCAAAGTGACAGACCTCAGCTAGTGCGTACAGAGGCACTCGACGATCACGGTGAGACCACTGGTGACTACGGTGACACCACACTACTTCCACCCTCAATTGCTCGAACCTCTCCACTAGTCAATGCATTCCTGCATGTTCCGACTCCAGACGTGCAGCTTCAAGAAATCTCAGCTGACTCCAGTGAACCTGCTAAGACTCCGGACGGGGAGCATCAACAAAAAACAGGCGAGACTCCAGATGGGGAGCAACCAAACGCCGACTCTGATTCACGTAAGCCGGACTTTACTCCAGACAGGCAGTGTCGCAACCTCAGTGATGGCATGCTCAGGGCGACAGCAGATGCCACAACGACAAGAGATGGATCACGTGACAATCACACTGGGTCAGCAATAACAAGCAGCAGCTACAGTCCAAGAGGAATACACCAATTCTCACCACAGCTATGTCCACACATTTGTTCCACACCGACAGTGCGGCCAATAACAGCTCATGCTGGACAAGCCCAGGATTCAAGTCTGCAGCAGCCAGCAGTCTGTGCAGCATATTCTCAAACAGGCCAGCACTACGGATTGCCCACTAATGGAATCAAGACCGAAGGAGGACTACCGCCAGCGCAATCTGCACTACAGACTGGATGCCTTAGTTACAGCCCAGGATTTGCTGCACCACAGCCTGGCCAGATAGCATATTCCTATCAGATGCAAGGTTCTAGTTTGACACCATCACCAGACATTGATGCGAGCAGCAATTCTGTCTCCAAATCGACATGGTTCAACGGTTCTCAGCAGGATCACCCTTCCAGCACAGCATGTGGCCAGAACCAGTATGCACAGTCTCATCCGACTTCAACATCTGGCACATCCATGACCTCGAATGATACTGTTGATGGTACCTCTTCAATGTCAACGACCTATTAGCTACAAGATGCCATCCGACAGCACCACCACAAACATTAAAAAAAAGAAAAAAAAAGACTCCAAAGCGGACAGCACAGTGATTCGACAACTTCTTGGTTCCTGTTGATGGCGTTCATAACCAAGAGAGACATTTGACCATGATGATTGATGGTTTATGGACTCACATGAATGATTTGGACTTATTGTTTACTCACAGTTCCCATGACTTGTATATACCTTACCTTCTCTACCTGTTCTTTGTTCAGTTTTTCTTAAAGTGTACAGAAAATATGAACATATAAAAAGGGGAGGATGTGGTGATGTGCATCACTGTAAATACATGTAAGCTAGACAGACACTAGAGGGAGCACCAGAAACATCACACACACACACTCAACCAATAGATAAGTTAGATGGGAGGCGACCAATGGACATTCACGATACACAAGGAGGTGACACGACCACAGGGGGGCATTACACCAACCCATACATAAAGGACACCACACACATGATCAGCCTTTTTGGCCAGTGGAGACAGTCAGTGAGGAGAGGCACAGGGTTGATTCAAGATTACACCCACCACGTGGAAGACAGCAGCTGGTTAGTCAGTTAGGTAGCTACAATAGGATTAGCAGTAGTGTCAAACTCAAGTTATAAAAGTGTACATAGTGTAAATAAATGAGTTGAAGTTATTTACACGTCTCGACCTTCCTTGACAAATGCACACAAGGAAGCCGCTTATGTTACAAAGGAAACATAACAAAACAGGATCCATGTTGGACAATGGTGCTTGTATGTGTGGGGTAAATAAATCAGCAGTGATTGCTTAGCAACTGGGGCCTCGTAAGGGAGAGAAGTTTTTAAGTTTTAGTTTAGCTAATTTGTGAGCAGTTGGAGATAAGCAGTGAGAAAGAAGGCAGCTCTCACAACTCGGCTGGAAGCAGTTGATTTTAGAAGGCTAAAGAGCGAACATCTTCCTCAGCCTTTCAGATTATAATGGAATAATGGTTAAGAAAAAAAATGCCAGGAACATAAAGTCCAACTAGTTAAGGAAATTAAGAGAAATTATGAGAGGTTTCCAAGAAGTCTGGAGTTAACAGGACAGAGGGAATTGGGAACCAGAACAAATTACTGTTCAGTAAAGTCACAGAGAGTTGAAAAGGCATTCTGTTGTGAGCGACCAGAAAGATACCTACAGTAGGGCTGAGGCTTGTGAGAAATTACTACAGTTCGGGAGACATTATTTGAAATAATTGCAGAAATTGGCAACTGGAATCCAATCCAGATATGTGTGAGATGATGCTCTTGGGCAGGACAAACAAGACAAGGGAATACATAACAGTAGGACCCTAGGAAGCACCGAGGATCAAGGGGATGTCAGTGTGATCCCTTAAGGTAGCAGAGCAAGTGCATACAATGGTTAAGAAGGCATATGGTATACTTGCCTTTATTAGCCAAGATATGGAGATGCCGGTGTTGGACTGGGGTGAGCACAGAAAGAAGTCTTACAACACCAGGTTAAAGTCCAACAGGTTTCTTTCAAATCACTAGCTTTCGGAGCGCTGCTCCTTCCTCAGGTGAAGGAAGGAGCTGCGCTCCGAAAGCTAGTGACTTGAAACAAACCTGTTGGACTTTAACCTGGTGTTGTAAGACTTCTTACCTTATTAGCCAAGGCATAGAGTTGAAGAGCAGGGAGGTTCAGCTAGAACCGTATAAAATGTGGGTTAGGTGGGAATCTGGAACTCGCTACCTGAAAGGGTGCTGGAGGCAAAGACCCTCGTAACAATTAAAAAGTATTTAGATCTGCACTTGCGATGCCAAGGCATACAAGGCTACCGGCCAAGTGCTGGAAAATGGGATTAGAATAGATGGTTGTTTTTGGCCAGTGCAGATACAATGGGCCCAAGAGCCTTTTCTGTTCTGTAGACCACTATGACCCTATGACCTTGGAGACAAAGGCAATCTGAAGGGAGAGGTGTAAAACCTGAAAGCAAAACCTTGATGGATGCAATCAAGGGAAAGCATAATTTAAAAGAAGATTTGAAAGTGTGACTTTTGAAAGCGGAATTTGAAACCGCTCGTGTGGAAGCCGGAGTTTAGTGAGACAAGGCGGCTCAGGGTATAAAAATCATCGGGGAGGATTTTGAGGTGGAATTCACAGACATGCACTTGGCTTCAGAGAGGAGCGTGCCTTACCACAGTCATATTGGGTGCTGAAAAGGGACTTTGTGTGTTAATGAGACCATTGTAGTTTAAAATGTACTTTGTAATCAGCATTAATCTTAAAATCTGTGTGTAATTGTTAAACTAAGGGGGGGGAGTAAAGGCGTATCATCGAATTTACAGTGCAGAAGGAGGCCACTCGGTCCATTGAATCTGCACCAGCCCCGGAAAGAGCACCCCAACCAAGCCCACACCTCCACCCTATCCCAGTAACCCCAACTAACCCTTTTGGATACTCAGGGCAATTTAGCATGGCCAATCCACCTAACCTGCACCTCTTGATTAATTGATATTTATTGTCACATATACCGAAGTACAGTGAAAAATATTTTTCTGCAGCCAAGGGAACGTACACAGTACGTACATAGCAGACAAAATAATAATCAACAGAGTCGTTGAGGAGTCTGGTTGCTGTGGGGAACAAGCTGTTCCTATGCCTGGATGTGCGCACAGACAGCGACCCAAGTCGGGAATCGAACCTGGGACCCTGGAGCTGTGAAGCAACCGTGCTAACCACTGTGCTACTGTGCCACCCATGTATCATAATCCAATTTTTCGTGTTTAATAAATGCTTTTTTCTTGTTGTTTAAACTAGCGATCCTGTAGCTCTTCATCCATGTTTTATAAAGGAAAAGTAAAGGAGCCAGGGTTCCATTCTGGGATCTTTCCATCCAATTATAACATCAAATGGGATCTGAACACCTCTTGACATTGTGTTCTAAAATAGAGCCAGCACCATTCAATATCTGCAATGGTTTGGCCTCTCTCCGCTCCGCTTTGCAATGACCCCAATCATTTTTTTCCAAAGGGACTTTGTGGCCATGAAAATCCCTACCCTGCATTACATGGACAAGCAGCACACTCACCCATGGTTCACCTCAAGAGTTTCAGACTATCCAATACTCTCTTCCATTTTCATCCACACCCCAGCCTGCCGCTGTGTGATTGGTGATAGCTAGCGGCTCATATTCTGCAAACATTCCTCCGCGGTAAGCATCCGGTTTCTTTGTTGCCAGTATACCACAACTGGAACCCAAACAAACACAGCAAGTTACAATTCCTGAGCGGTTTTGGTCAAGCGGATAGAAAAGGAGAAATTTTATACCGCTGACACACACACAGACTGACAAACAATTAGAAAAACAATCCAAGGGAAAGAAATGGGAAGTATCGTTTTTTAATGCTGTGAGTTATTACAATCTAGAATGTAATACCTGATAAGATTGTGGGGACAAAGTGAATAATAATTTTCAGAAAGGAGTTGGATAAATACTTGAAAAAAGAGTAATTTTTCAGGAGAAAGGCCGAGAAGTGGGATGAATTGGAAAGCCCTTGCCAAGAACCAGCACAGATACAATGGAGTGTAGCTTCTTTGGGTGCCTATGATTCGATATTAAAACATGAGCCAACTTCTTTTTAATCTGAGTATTCTTCCTTTTCGACAAATGTCAGCAAGGCGACCGAGTGATATAACTATATTCCCTTCTTTCATTCCTTTTGGATTTTCCCACTAACGGGAAAGTCCAAAGATGTGCGGGTTAGGTGGATTGGCCATGATAAATTGTGCCTTAGTATCCAGGGACGTGCAGGTTAGGTTATGGGGTTACAGGGATAGGGCAGGGTGGACAGGGGAGTGGACATGAGTAAAGTGCTCATTCGAAGGGTCGGTGCAGACTCGCTGGGCCAAATGGCCTCCTTCTGCACTGTAGGGATTCTATGATTCTGTGATACTTTGACTGGCCAAATGGACATGCAAGGCACTTTCTCAGTTCCTATGCATTGCTCACATGCAGCTGGTGTTAGTGGCCATGGTGGTGTCATGAGGCTAATGTTACCTTTTGGTAAAGAAATGCTCTTGTGAAAATCACACATGACCTAATTCAATTTCATGTTGTCATAGTCCCCCGCTATCAACATCCTGGGGTTTATCACTGACCAGAAACTTGAACTGAACATGCCATATAAATACCGTGGCAGGTGAGAGGCAGGGAATCCTGTGCTGAGTAAGTCACTTCCTGACTCCCCAAAGCCTGTCCACTATCTACAAGGCACAAGTCAGGATGAATGCAGCTCCAACAACACTCAAGAAGCTTCACACCATCCAGGACACCACTTGATTGGCACTTCCGCAAACATTCACTCCCCCCACCACCAAAATAGAAGTAGATTGAATGGATGTATGAATTTATTATGTGATGTCCACTCATACCAATGTAGATTTCTTTTTGCTGCAAGCATTTTAAGTTATATGATGTTTGCTGATCTATGATTGAGTAACTGCAAGTTTGAGTGTTGAGTTTTTTTATTCACTGATGGGATGTGGGCATTGCAGGCTAGGCCAGAATTCATTGTCAATCATTAATTACCCTCGAGTAGGTGGTGATGAGCTGTCTTCTTGAACCGCTGCAGTCCACGTGGTGTAGGTACACCCACACTGCTGTTAGGAAGGGGGTTTCAGGATTGTGACCCAGCAACAGCGAAGGAACAGTGATATATTTTGAAGTCAGGATGGTGAGTGACTTGGAGGCGAACTTCCAGGCAGTGGGATTCTCATGTATCTGCTGCCCTTGTCCTTCTAGATGGTAGTGGCTATGGGTTTGGAAGGTGCTGTCTAAGAAACCTTGGTGAGTTGCTGCAGTGCATCTTACAGCTGATGCATACTACTGCCATCTTGTGTTGCTGGTGGATGGAGTGAATGGTTAAAGTGGCAAATGGGGTGCCAATAAAATATTGGATGGTGTCTAGTTTCTTGAGTGGTTTGGAGTTGCACCCATCCAGGCAATTGGAGAATATTCCATCACAATCCTGACCTGTGCCTTGTAGATGGTGGACAGGCTTCGGGGGCTGGTCAGGAGGTGAGTTACTCGCCGCAGGATTCCTAGCCTCTGACTTGCTCTTGTAGTCACAGTATTTATATCATAGTCCAGTTGAGTATCTGGTCAATGGTAACCCCCAGGACATTGACAATGGGGGATTCAGTGATGGTAATACCCTTGAATGTCAAGGGGCGATGTTAGATTCTCTCTTGTTGGAGATGTTCATTGTCTAGCACTTGTGTGGCGCGAATATTACTTGCCATTTGTCAGACCAAGCCTGGATATTGCCCAGGTCTTGACACATTTGGACATGGACTGCTTTGTTTTCTGAGGAGACATGAATGGTGCTGAACATTTTGTAATCATCAGCGAACATCCCCTCTGCTGACCTGATGATGGAAGGAGGTCATTGATGAAGCAGCGGAAGATGTTTGGGCCCAGGACACTGAAAACAAACCCTTTTGCTTTTTCCAAGCAGAAGGCTATATTTGCCTCCACCACATATTCCAACATGGAGGCCATCTGTCCTCTCCTTTATTGGACTGGGTGGGATTCTCTGCAACCTCCCCCAGCCCTGCAACTCTGACATCTCTCAGTTCTTCCAATTCAGGTCTCCTGCCAACCCTGATATCAGTCACTCCACCAATTGCCTTTAGCTGCCTAGGCCCTACACTGGAATTTCTCCCCGAGACCGATGTCGCTCTCTCACTCTCTCTTCCTGTAAAATGCTCCTTAAATCCTTTGGTCTTCTGGCCTGAGGTTTCCCTATCTGGCTTGGAGTCAAATTTTGTTTGCTAACATTCATCGTGAAGCCTCTTAACACCATTAAATGTCTGGTGGGTGCATTATAAATGCAGGTTTTTGTGTCATAGGTCAACCAGCTGTATTCTGGCCAGACAACTTGAGAAATCCTTGCCTTGGAGACTGAATTCCTTGCTTCTCGAAAGGCTCGTTGCAATAACTGGAATTGAAAGAGTGGCAGGGAGGGAACTAGTAAAGGAAAACTAACATTTTCAAGCAGCAGCACTTTTGTCAAACACCTGATAGAGGCACCAATAACTGGCAATACCCAAAACCTCCTTTTCTTTTTTCAGCCCACTTCATCCACACCAGCCAAATAACTGAGTTCGGACAAATAACCAACAGAGAAAAGTCTTAATGAAATAACACAGGTTGGACAAGGCAGTAACAACCAAGTCCATTACCTGATAGGCCCATTGGTGTAGATCTCTGCCTTTATCTGGTCACCATAATCCCCAACTTTCCACAGGGTATAGTTCTGGAACACATTGCAGACACCAAAGGTAGTGCATGTACCACACTGGTTAAATGAATACAAATGAATATAATAGTCAAAAAGTGCATGTCAGAAGCTAAGTGACTAAAACTGACCTCCAATAGAGGTTTACGAATTATGATCTGGAGGCCGTTACTGGATGCTGTCTCAGTGGACAGAGCGAGGGTCAGGAAAAGGCCAGTACTCCCACAAAGTGTACTTCATCCAGCCAATAGTGTAACCACCAACACTATTTACCTACTCCCTAACAACACTGTGGAGCTGACAACTGCAAGCCGGCCCAAAGCGATTGTTAAACTTTCTCATGTCACAGGCTGGCACTATTTGAAGCGAATGACCAACGCAGCACTATCATTGTTTGCTTCAGCTACCCAGCTTAAGCAGCTTTGAGTTCAGTACAACTGAATGCTTAAACTTCAATCTTTTCCGGCACTGTACAGGAATGTACACTTACTCTGCAACACCTGTAACCATTTTAAATAGCATTTCCCCATCAATGTGACACCAAAATACTTCAAGAATTGCTTTGGGTCTGCATTATCTTCCTGATAGTATTTTTATTATTTTCTTTCTTTTATGCATTGCTCTTATCGGATGGCGGATCAGGCTTAAAGTGCCAAATGGCCTACTCCTGCTCCAACAATCTATGTCGCTCTGTAGTTATCAAATGTGGCCACTTGATGACAGCGCAGAGCACTTTTCACAACTCTGACTTCCATGTTGAATTTCTGATGTAGAAGGTGATTTTTTTTAATTTTAACTTTTTACATTTATACTTTAAGGATATAAATGGCACTCAATAGCCTAATTTTCACATTTCAGGTGATACTTGCACCCCAAATTTATGTTTAGCCACCCACAGTCACACAAATCTGTAACAATCTCAAACACCAGCCTTAATAGCCAAGCAGTTAACACTAAGGGGAAATGGTCGGTTAGCTCAGTTGGCTGGATGGCAGGCTTGTGATGTGGAACAATTGGGTTCAATTCCCGTATCGGCTGAGGTTAATCCATGAAGGTTCTGCCTTCTCAATCTTGCCGGAGGTATGGTAATCCTCAAGTTAAATCACCACCAGCAGGCAACGTGCCTCAATGACTACCGTCCGGTGGCCCTGACTTCAGTCGTAATGAAGTGCTTCGAGAGGTTGATCATGACGCGCATCACCTCCATACTCCCAGAACGCCTTGATCCACTGCAATCCGCATACCACCGCAACCGGTCCAGCTCAGACGCCATTTCCCTGGCCCTACACTCATCCCTAGAGCATCTCGTAAAACAAGGCATCTCCTACATTAGACTCCTATTTATTGACTACAGCTCCGCCTTCAACACCATAATCCCAGCCAAGCTCATATCAAAGCTCCAAAACCTAGGACTTGGCTCCCCACTCTGCAACTGGATCCTCGATTTTCTGACCCACAGACCATAATCAGTAAGAATGAACAACAACACCTCCTCCACAATAGTCCTCAACACCGGGGCCCTGCAAGGCTGCGTACTTAACTTCCGGTTGCGGCTATACCTAGGTACGTCGCACGTTCGGCAGCTCCCACCGGGAACGGACTTTTGGGCTCTTCAGAAGGGCCCCAACGTCAATTGTTCGACAGCTTCCAGTGTGGGAAGGTGACAGCAAGGTCCCCCCGACACTATATGGATTGGACCAGGAGTGGAGCGGTTAAAAAAGTGATCCTGGTGCAGCGGAAAGTGCGAGGGAGGAAAAGCAAGATGGCGATGGGTGGAGACCAAGCAGCGTGGGCGCAGTGGTCGCAGGAGCAGCAGGAGTTTCTTAAACGCTGCTTTGCGGAGCTGAGGACAGAAATGCTGGCACCAATGAAGGCGGCGATTGAGAAGCTTGTGGAGACCCAGAAGGCCCAAGGGGCGGCAAAAAGCCTCGGAGAACGAGGACGAGATCTTGGGCCTGGCGGTGAAGGTGAAGGCGCACGAGGTGCTGCACAAGAGGTGGGCGGAAAAATTTGAGGACCTGGAGAATAAGTCGAGGAGGAAGAATCTTCGGATTCTGGGTCTCCCTGAAGGAGTGGAGGGGCCCGATGCCGGGGCATATATGAGCACGATGCTCAATTCACTGATGGGCCCGGGTGCTTTCCCGAGGCCCCTGGAGCTGGGTGGGGCTCATCGGGTCCTGGCAAGGAGACCCAAAGCCAACGAGCCGCCAAGGGCTGTAGTGGTGAGGTTCCACCGCTTTATGGACAGAGAGTGAGTCCTGAGATGGGCAAAAAAAGAGCGGAGCAGCAGGTGGGAGAACACGGAGATCCGAATTTACCAGCACTGGAGTGTGGAGGTGGCTAAGAAGAGGGCTGGTTTTAACCGGGCTAAGGCGGTGCTCCATCGGAAGGGGGTGAAGTTCGGGATGCTGCAGCCAGCGCGATTGTGGGTCACGTTCCAAGATCGGCACCACTATTTTGAAACGCCTGATGAGGCATGGAACTTTAGCCAGACTGAAAAGTTGGACTCAAACAGAGGGTTTGTCGTGGGGGGATGTTTATTATGTTTACTGCATTTGGGGAATGTTCTTTTTGTTTTGGTGCTGGGTGGGGATGGGTGAATGGATTTGATGTGGGGGCTGTGGGAGAGTTTGGGTTCTGAGCCTGCGGGATTCAAAGCTGGTACAGATCGATAGATAGGAGCTCCTTTATCGTAGCGAGCGTTGAAGTAAGACTTATGATTTGAGTGGCTGTTGCAGAAGGCTAGCAGAAGGGTGCGGAAGGGTGGCAGAAGGGTCGATTTGAACTTGGACTGTATTCTTATAGTCCCCAGGGGCTTCCCGCCTTTCGGGGCGGACCCTGTACCTGGTTCCAAGTGATTGGACTTTGTCCCAATCACTTGGTTCGATATTCTCCAATGCTGGAGCGATTCCTTGATCGATGGGCGGTCTTGGGGTGATCGTTCACCTCCCTTTGTGTAGGCTCCCGTTGACGCCGAAGAGTCTGGGTTGGCTTTGTGTGTCTAAATTGTTGCACATTGTTCCCAGGGATTGCTCATTAGTATTCAGATGGCTGGTGTTTTGTTGTGCTGATGGCTGCAGGTATCGATCTTGTCTGGCCTTCCCAGTGGTGAATACACAGTTTACCTGTAGCTGCTTGTTTTAGTCCTGTTGGCTGATTTTCCCATCAGCCTTTTCCGTTCGCCATTTTAAATGGGGGTTAGCCATTCTAAATCGGGAGTTAGCCATTTTAACTGGCTACAGTGATCAGGGGAGAGCTAATCCCCATTAGGACCCACAGGGAGAAGAGAGAGAGGAGGGAGAGAGAAGGTTGGTGGGGGACATTTTAAGGGTGGACAGGAGTTATGCAGAGGCCCCCGAGAGGGGCTGCTTAGGGAACGACGGAACCTCCAGACGGAATTCGACCTGATGACCACGGAGGAAGCAGAGGCACAGTGGAGGAAAGCGCAGGCGGCGGCGTATGAGTATGGGGAGAAGGCGAGTCAGATGCTGGCACATCAGCTTCATAAGAGGGAGGCAGCGAGGGAGATTGGTGGAGTTAAGGATAGAGGGGGGAATACGGTGCGGAGTGCGGTGAGAATAAACAAGGTATTTAGAGACTTCTATGGGGATCTGGACAGGTCTGAGCCCCCAGCGGGGGAGGAGGGGATGCGACGATTCCTGGATCAGCTGAGGTTCCCGAGGATGGAGGAGGAGGAGGTGGCTGGTTTAGGGGCGCCGATTGGGCTGGAGGAGCTGGTTAAAGGATTGGGGAGCATGCAGACGGGGAAGGCCCCGGGGCCGGATGGGTTCCCGGTTGAATTTTACAGGAAATACGTGGACCTGCTGGGCTCGTTGCTAGTGAGGACTTTTAATAAGGCGAGGGAGCGGGGGACCTTGCCCCCGACAATGTCCAGGGCGCTGATTTCTTTGATCTTGAAGCGGGACAAGGATCCATTGCAATGTGGGTCGTATAGACCGATCTCATTCCTCAATATTGACGCTAAGTTGCTGGCGAAGGTGCTGGCTACGAGAATTGAGGACTGTGTCCCGGGGGTGATTCATGAGGACCAGACGGATTTGTGAAGGGTAGGCAGCTAAATACAAATGTGCGGAGGCTCCTCAATGTGATTATGATGGCCTCGGTGGAGGGGGAAGCGGAGGTAGTGGCAGCTATGGATGCGGAGAAGGCCTTTGATCGTGTGGAGTGGGAGTATCTTTGGGAAGTGTTGCGGAGGTTTGGGTTCGGGGAGGGGTTCATCAGTTGGGTCAGACTGCTATATAGAGCCCCGGTGTCAAGTGTGGCTATGAACTGGCGGAGGTCGGAGTACTTTCGGCTGTACCGGGGACGAGGCAGGGGTGCCCCTTATCCCCCTTGTTGTTTGCACTGGCAATTGAGCCGCTGGCCATGGCACTGAGGGAGTCCAGGAAATGGAGGGAATTGGTCCGGGGGGGGAAGAGGAACACCGGGTGTTGTTGTATGTGGACGACCTGTTGTTGTATGTTGCGGATCCAGTGGAGGGGATGGTGGAGGTCATGCGGATCCGTAGGGAGTTTGGGGACTTTTCGGGGTATAAACTGAAGTAGGGAAGAATGAGCTCTTTGTGGTGCATTCAGGGGACCAGTGAAGGGGGATAGACGAGCTACGACTAAAGAGGCGGAAAGGTGCTTTCGGTACCTAGGGATCCAAGTAGCTAGGAGTTGGGGGGCCCTGCACAAGCTCAATTTGACTTTGTTGGTGGAGGAGGATTTTAAAAGATGGGATATGCTGCCACTCTCACTAACGGGTAGGGTGCAGTCGGTCAAAATGACAGTCCTCCCGAGGTTTCTCTTTGTGTTCCAATGCCTTCCCATTATGATCCCCAAAGGTCTTTTTCAAACGGGTAAGCAGGAGCATCATGGGATTTGTGTGGGCGAATAAGACCCCGAGGGTGAAGAGAGTGTTTCTGGAGCATAGCAGGGACGGGGGGGGGGGGGGGGGGGGGGGGCTGACACTGCCGCATTTGTGTGGCTATTATTAGGCAGCCAATGTGGCGATGATCCGTAAGTCGGTAATGGAGGGAGAGGGGGCGGCGTGGAAGAGGCTAGAGATGGCGTCCTGTGTGGGCACGAGCCTGTGGTGGCGGCGACGCTGAAGATCTGGGGGCAGTGGAGGCGACACAGGGGCAAGGTGGGAGCCTCGGTTTGGTCCCCGATTCGGGAGAATCATCAGTTTGTCCCAGGAAGGATGGATGGGGGGTTTTGGAGCTGGCATCGGGCAGGGATTAGAAGAATGGGGGACCTGTTCATCGATGGGACGTTTGCGAGCCTAGGGGTGCTGGAGGAGAAGTTTGGGCTACCCCCGGGAAACGCTTTCAGGTACATGCAAGTGAGGATGTTTGTGAGGCGGCAGGTGAGGGAATTCCCGCTGCTTCCGGCACGTGGGATTCAGGCCAGGGTGATTTCGGGTGTATGGGTTGCAGAAGGCAGGGTTTCGGCGATTTACCAGGAGCTGAAGGAAGAGGAGGAGGCCTCGGTGGAGGAGTTAAAGGGCAAGTGGGAGGAGGAGCTTGGGGAGGAGATAGATGAGGGTCTGTGGGCTGATGCCCTGAGTCGGGTTAATTCTTCCTCCTCTTGCGCCAGGCTCAGCCTAATACAGTTCAAAGTTACTCACAGAGCGCATATGACAGGGGCGAGGTTGAGTAGGTTCTTTGGGGTGGAGGACAGATGTGGGAGATGCTCGGGCAAATCACGTCCATATGTTCTGGTCGAGCCCGACGCTGGATGGGTTTTGGAGGGGTTTTGTGAGGACTATGTCCAAGGTGGTGAAAGCCCGGGTCAAGCCGAGCTGGGGGTTGGTATTATTTGGGGTAACGTACGAGCCGGGACTGCAGGAGGCGACAGAGGCCGGTATTCTGGCCTTTGCGTCCCTGGTAGCCCGGCGGAGGATTTTGTTACTATGGAAAGATGTGAAGCCCCCCAGTGTGGAAGCTTGGATCAATGACATGGCAGTGTTCATCAAGCTGGTGAGGATAAAGTTTGCCTTGCGAGGGTCTGTGCAGGGGTCCTCAGGCGGTGTCAACCGTTCCTAGACTATCTCGCGTAGCGTTAGGAGGAGGTCAGCAGCAGCCCAAGGGCGGGGGAAGGGGTGATGGTGGGAGGGAGGGGGGGATTTCTTTTGGGGTGGCGTTTGGGTGAAGGTGGGGCGGGCGGGGGGGTTTCCCTATTTGTGTTTTAAAATGTTATATGGGGGGGTTTTGTATATGGGGGAAATCCAATGTATAAATTCTTCTTGTTGTGTTCTTGTTTCTTTCTTCTTGTGGGGGGGGAGGGGGGACTTGTTGAAAATTTGTTGAAAAATTTGAATAAACATATTTTTTTTAAAAGGCTGCGTACTTAGCCCCCTACTCTACTCCCTGTACACACACGACTGCGTGGCAAAACTTGGTTCCAACTCCATCTACAAGTTTGCTGACGATACGACCATAGTGGGCCGGATCACGAATAACGACGAGTCAGAATACAGGCGGGAGATAGAGAACCTAGTGGAGTGGTGTAGCGACAACAATCTCTCCCTCAATGCCAGCAAAACTAAAGAGCTGGTCATTGACTTCAGGAAGCAAAGTACCTTACACACCCCTGTCAGCATCAACGGGGCCGAGGTGGAGATGGTTAGCAGTTTCAAATTCCTAGGGGTACACATCTCCAAAAATTTGTCCTGGTCCACCCACGTCGACTCTACCACCGAGAAAGCACAACAGCGCCTATACTTCCTCAGGAAACTAAGGAAATTCGGCATGTCCACATTGACTCTTACCAAATTTTACAGATGCACCATAGAAAGCATCCTATCAGGCTGCATCACAGCCTGGTATGGCAACTGCTCGGCCCAGGACCGCAAGAAGCTTCAGAGAGTCGTGAACACCGCCCAGTCCATCACACAAACCTGCCTCCCATCCATTGACTCCATCTACACCTCCCGCTGCCTGGGGAAAGCGGGCAGCATAATCAAAGATCCCTCCCACCCGGCTTACTCACTCTTCCAACTTCTTCCATCGGGCAGGAGGTACAGAAGTCTGAGAACACGCACGAACAGACTCAAAAAACAGCTTCTTCCCCACTGTCACCAGATTCTTATGGACTGACCTCATTAACACTACACCCTGTGTGCTTCATCCGATGCCAGTGCGTATGTACATTGTATACATTGTGTTGCCCTATTATATATTTTCTATTATTCCCTTTTCTTCTCATGTACTTAATGATCTGTTGAGCTGCTCGCAGAAAAATACTTTTCACTGTACCTCGGTACACGTGACAATAAATAAATCCAATCCAGTCAGCCCTGGGGAAAGGGGGGGAAAGCAGTCTATGGTGCTCGGGGACTATGGCGACCATCATTTTCAATGTGATATAACCTCTATTTATTTCATCATTTAACCCCATCCATGAATTATTTACATGCTCACAGTTTAAGTGCTGTTAATCACGATTCCAAGATTTAAACAATAATTAAAAAATCTTAGCAGACTTTGCTGCCTGACGGACTGATAACTGACCAAAAAAATGGATTAAGGCGCACATTCAGAAGCGTGTTTGCTTCCTGATGGGAGATTGGTTATTGCTAACATCATCTGAAGCAGTTGATGTACGAAAATTCAATGAGCCAATCTTAATTCATCTTTCAAACATTAATTCTGAGGCGTAGACTGGGTGGTTCTTTCCGATGGTTCTTGAGTGAAGAGTAAACAGAGAACAGTCCAGCACAGTACAGGCCCTTCAGCCCACGATGTTGTGCCGACCACTTATCCTAATCTAAGATCAACCTAACCTACACCTCTTCAATTTACTGCTGTCCATGTGCCTGTCCAAGAGTCGCTTAAATGTCCCTAATGACTCTGACTCCACCACCTCTGCTGGCAGTGCATTCCACACACCCACCATTCTCTGTGTAAAGAACTGACCTCTACCTGAGTAAAGGTGAAGAGGTTCCTTCCTGATGTCCCTGATGAATATTCTTGTTGGAGCATCACTCAGCCAGCTCTTACACAGGGAAGGAGGTCATCTAGAGACATTCACAATTCTAAGTAGTTCTGATGAGGTAAATAGGAAAGGACAATTGTTGAGCCTGTAACCAAGAGAACATTAATTTAAGACAAACACTAAAAAAATGGAAGGTGGGGTTGGAAAATTACCGTGGAACGCTGTACCAAAAACATTGGGGGAAACAAAATGCAAGGTAAGTTCTAAAAGGGAATGGATAAAAATTTGAAAGAAGAAAAAAAAGAGATGGGATTAAGAGTAGGGCAGGAAAATGGGATATGTAGGCAACTATTTTACGAGAGCTAGCATGGGCATGAAGGGCCAAATGGTTTTCCGCTGTGATATAAAACTCTGTGTGGGTGAGTTACAGATTAAATGGGGACTGCAAATCCACCCACTGCCCAAAGGCTGAATTGCAATCTCAAAGAGGTATTTCAGTAAGGAGTAGAGGGATAAATTTATTATAATAATAATCTTTATTGTCACAAGTAGGCTTACATTAACACTGCAATGAAGTTACTGTGAAAATTCCGCATTCCTGTTCGGGTACATGGAGCGAGAATTCAGAATGTCCAAATTACCTAACAGCACGTCTTTAGGGACTTGTGGGGGGAAACCGGAGCACCCGGAGGAAACCTCGCAGACATGGGGAGAGCGTGCAGACTCCACACACACAGTGACCCAAGCCGGGAATCGAACCCGGCTCCCTGGTGCTGTGAAGCAACAGTGCAACCACTGTGCTGCCGTGCTGCCCTTGATGCGTTAGATGAAGTAAGGTGTGTGGGTAATCATTTGCCGCATCAACACCAGCATGGACCAGTTGGGCCGAGTGGCCTGCTACTGAATTGCAAACTCTATGTAATTCTATGTAACATTGATGGCCATCCTTGGTTTTCAGGTGTGACAAAGGGATCACATGCAAAATGTTTATTGTCCCGTGGATCAAGAACAGCTCCAATGAAACATAACAGTAATATTAAGACTGACATTTAAGTCTATTTAAAAGTATTTGTGCACACACAAAGGAGGTTCAGGTCTTAAGAGTTAAGAGAGGATCGTACCTTGGTCCTTCGCCTGGTAGTTGTTGCAGGTTTCATCTGGAATTCCGTTAGCATGAGCGTAACTCCGAACCTCCAAGTGGTCTCCCCCGTAGCAGGAGCCAGAATGACCACAGTCTAGGACATTCTGGACAGACAGGTATGCAGATGGCCAAGCACCTTTCCTATTGATGTTGATACAATCTGAGGACACTAAGTAAAAGCAGACTTTTATCCCAAAGCCTTTTTCTCAGACATTACAACACTGACTTACAGGTCACTGGCTGTGAAGTACTTTGAGACGAGTTAGGGTTGTGAGATCCGCTGTATAAATTCTAGCCTTTCTTTTATTAGTTTACATTATTAAGTATGTAATCTCCCAGGGCAAGTTACCCAGACATCAGGGTATTTCAGGCAAGATAGCCGGAGTGAAACACATTGCTATTGGCTATTTGAAATGTCGTGCAGTGTAAACCACTGGGCTCCAATCTAAACGATCTCAATCTTCACATCCTATAACTCCAGGTGGCTAAATATTCGGGGAGTTCAGTGGTGGTGGCCACGTTGAACATTTGGAGGAAATTTTGGCAACACTTTAGGTTAGGGGCAGAGTCGAAGCTGATGCCGATCCGAGGGAAACATGGGCGGGATTCTCCGAGCTTGCGTCGGGTGGGAGAATCGCCAGGGGCGCGGGAAATTCCCACCGTGCCGCTCCGACGCCGGAGCGCGATTCTCCGCGGGCGATGGGCCGAACTCCCGCCGAGTCCCGCCGGCGTGGTTCAAACCTGGTGCCACCTGGCGGGAGGTCGGACCCACGGCCGCGGTGAACGTCCTGGTGGGGGGGAGCGGGGGGATCTGACTCTGAGGAGGGCCTCCGCGGGTCCAGGCCCGCGATCGGGGACTTCCGATCATCGGACGGCCACGATCTGGAGGTGGCCTACCTCCTTACGCGCAGCCCGCTGTAAGTTCCCCGACATGTTGCTCCGCGCCGGTGCGGAGATGGCAACCATGCGTATGCGCTGGCGCGGGTCCGGCGGGACTCGGCGGGAGCAGCAGCGTGCAGCACTCCGGCGCCATGCTAGCCCGCTAAAGATGAATTGTTGGGCCAGGAGGCCTGTTTTCGCCGGCGTACCACACTCCGGTGTTTAGGCTGGCGTCAACACTTGGCCAGGTGTTCGGAGAATCCCGGTCCAGGGGCGGGATTCTCCGACACCCCGCCGGGTCGGAGAATCCCTGGGGAACAGTGCGAATCCCGCTCCGCTGTTCTGACACCGGCTGCCGTATTCCCCTGGTGGGGGTGGGGTTTAGGGCCCCCCCCCGGCAATTCTCCGGGCCCCGATGGGCCAAGCGGCCGTCGTTTCCTGGCCAGTCCCGCCGGCGTGAAATGGACATGGTCCATCACAGCGGGACCTGGCTTGTAGGCCGGCACGGTGAGTTCTCAGGGGGCGCAGGGGGATCCAGCCTGGGGGTGCCCCCACGGTGGCCTGGCCCGCAATCGGGGCCTACCGATCTGCGGGCAAGACTGTGCCATGGCGGCATTCTTTCCTTCCGCGCCGACCTCTGTAAACGCCATGGCAGCACAGAGAAGAACCTCCCTGCGCATGAGCAGGAAACACGCTGGCCGGTCTGCACATGCGTGGAACCACGCCGGCAGTTCTACGCAAGCGCCGGCCCTTCGGCGCTGGTTGGCGCGGCGCCAACCTCTTTGGCGCCGTCCTAGCCCCCAGAAGTGCGGAGGATTCCGCACCTTGCAGTCGGCCCGACGCCGGAGTGGTTCGCGCCACTCTTGGCGCCAGCGTCGGGCCATCCGGCCAGTTGCGGGAGAATCCCGCCCCATGTGTTTGAGCCAACGAGGCTGGATGCGACGTTTCGGAGTTGGGAGGAGTGGGGCCGATGGAAATTAAGGACTTATTTCTAGAAGGGCGGTTTGTGAGTTTGGAGGAGTTGACGGAGAAGTTTGGGATTCCGCGGCGGGTGGCCTTTAGGTAGATGCAGCTGCGGGACTTTGCGAAGAATGTTTTCCCGATGTTTCCGTTGGCAGCGCCCTCCTCATTTTTAGAGGGGGTGTTGTTGGTGATGGCATTGGAGGGGGGGTCATCTCGGTGATCTGCGGGAGGATTTTGGAGGAGGTTAGGGCATTGTTGGAGGGGATTAAGGCCAAGTGAGAGGAGGCGCTCGGGAAGGAGCTGGAGGAGGGATTGTGGTGTGAGGTGCTGCAGAAGGTGAATGCCTCAACCTTGTGTGCGAGACTGGCTAAAGGTGGTACATAGAACGCACCTGACAAAGTCGAGGATGAGCCGGTTGTTTGAGGGGGTCGGAATGGAGGACATTTGTGAACGGTGTGGGATGGGCTTGGTCATTCATGTACATACATTCTGGTCCTGCCTGAAGTTGGATAAAGTTTGGAGGTAGCTTTTAAGCACGATGTCGGTGATGCTGCAGGTAGACCCGGAGCCCAGAACCCCGGGGGCCATATTCATGATGTCGGACTTGCCGGAGCCGTGGACGGGAGCGGGGGCAGATGCTCTAGCCTTCGCCTTGCTAATTGCTCACAGGCGGGTCCTGTTGGGGTGGAGGTCTCTGAACAAATACAGGAGATCCTGACGGAGGAGGGTGAACAGCCAGAGGTCATAGTACACATAGGTACTAACGACATCGGCAGGAAGAGTGATGAGGTCCTGCAGAAGGAGTTCAGGGAGTTAGGCAGTAAGCTGAAAAGCAGGACCTCTAGGGTTGTAATCTCAGGATTACCCCCTGTGCCACGTGCCAGTGAGGCTAGAAATAGGAGGATAGTGCAGCTAAACACGTGGCTAAACTGGTGGTGTAGGAGGGAGGGTTTCAGATTTCTGGACGGGTTGCATCTAAACTGGAGGAGCACCAATATCCTGGCGGGAGGTTTGCTAGTGTCACTCAGGAGGATTTAAACTAGGATGGCAAGGGGGTGGGAAACAGAGCGTTAGCTTAGAAGGTGTAATAACTGAAGGGGAAATAGAGAACCAAAATAAGAGAACAACATCACCCTCAGGCAGAGCAAAAAAGGTGACAAGTGTGAGAAAGGAGGTGGGCAATGCAGGTCTGAGTGTGTTGTACCTTAATGCGCGCAGTATACGGAACAAGGTGAATGAGCTTGTTACGCACATTGAAATTGGTCGTTAAGATGTTGTGGGCATCACAGAGACATTGCTGCAAGGGGATCAGGGCTAGAATCTAAATATACAAGGATATGTGTCCTATCGAAAGGACAGGCAGATGGGAAAAGGGGGCGGGGTTGCATTGTTAGTAAGGAATGAAGTTAAATCGATAGTAAGGAGCGATATAGCATCAGAAGGCATAGAATCTCTGTGGGTAGAGTTGAGGAATCAGAATCACCCCGTGTTTAAGGGGCAGCACGGTAGCATTGTGGATAGCACAATTGCTTCACAGCTCCAGGGTCCCAGGTTCGATTCCGGCTTGGGTCACTGTCTGTGCGGAGTCTGCACATCCTGCCCGTGTGTGCGTGGGTTTCCTCCGGGTGCTCCGGTTTCCTCCCACAGTCCAAAGATGTGCAGGTTAGGTGGATTGGCCATGATAAATTGCCCTTAGTGTCCAAAATTGCCCTTACTGTTGGGTGGGGTTACTGGGTTATGGGGATAGGGTGGAGGTGTTGACCTTGGGTAGGGTGCTCTTTCCAAGAGCCGGTGCAGACTCGATGGGCCGAATGGCCTCCTTCTGCACTGTAAATTCTATGTAGATGTAACGATATTACGATTAAATAAGGGTAACTACAAAGACATGAGGGAGGAGCTGGCCAGAGGTGATTGGAAAAGGAGCCTAACAGGGAAGAAAGTGGAACAGCAATGGCAGGGGTTTTGGGGGGTTATTCAGAAGGCACAGCAGAAATGTATCCCAAGGAGGAGGAAACATGCTAAGAGGAGGACAAGGCATCCATGGCTGACGAGGGAAGTCAAGGACAGCATAAAAGCTAAAGAAAAAGCAAATAAAGTGGCAAGGATTAGTGAGAAGCCAGAGGATTGGGAAGCCTTTAAAAGCGAGCAGAGGACAACTAAAAAAGCAATAAGGGGAGGGAAGATGAAATATGAGTGCAAGCTAGCTAACAATATAAATGAAGATAGGAAGAGTTTTTTCAATATATAAAAGTTAAGAGAGAGGCAAAAATAGACATTGGACCACTGGAAAACGTGGCTGGAGAAGTGATAATAGGAAACAAAGAAATGGCAGATGAAATTAATAGTTACTTTGCATCAGTCTTCACGGTGGAAGACAACAGTGGGATGCCAGATCTCCAGGAGAACCAGGGGGTAGAGGTGGGTGTAGTGGCCTTCACGAAGAAGAAGTTTCTGTGGAAACTGAAAGGTCTGAAGGTGGATAAGTCACCTGGACCGGATGGACTACACCCCAGGGTCCTAAACGAGATAGCTGAGGAAATTGTGGAGGCATTGGTGGTGATCTTTCAGGAATCACTGGAGGCAGGAAGGGTCCCAGAGGACTGGAAAGTGGCTAATGCATCACCGCTGTTTAAGAAGGGAGGGAGGTAGAAGACGGGAAATTATAGGCCAGTTAGCCTGACTTCGGTCATTGGTAAGATTTTAGAGTCCGTTATTAAAGATGAGATCGCGGAGTATTTGGAAGTGCATGATAAAATAGGACTGAGTCAGCACGGCTTCGTCAAGGGCAGGTCAGGTCTGACAAATCTGTTAGAGTTCTTTGAGGAGGTAACAAGGAAGTTAGACAAAGGAGAACCAGCGGATGTGATTTATTTAGATTTCCAGAAGGCCTTTAACAAGGCGCGACATAGGAAACTGTTAAATAAGTTAAGAGCCCATGGTGTTAAGGGTAAGATCCTGGCATGGATAGAGGATTGGCTGACTGGCAGAAGGCAGAGAGTGGGGATAAAGGGTTCTTTTTCAGGATGGCAGCCGATGACTAGTGGTGTGCCTCAGAGGGCTGTGCTGGGACCATAACATTATACATTAATGATGCAGCATGGTAGCATAGTGGTTAGCACAGTTGCTTCACAGCTCCAGAGTCCCAGGATCGATTCCCTGCTGGGTCACTGTCTGTGCGGAGTCTGCACGTTCTCCCCGTGTCTGCATGGGTTTCCTCCGGGTGCTCCGGTTTCCTCACACAGTCCAAAGATGTGCGGGTTAGGTGGATTGGCCATGCTAAATTGCCCTTAGTGTCCAAAAAATATTAAGTGTGGGTTACTGAGCTACAGGAATAGGGTAGATATGTGGGCTTCAATAGCGTGCTCTGTGTAAGGGCCAGTGCAGACTCGATGGGCCGTATGGCCTCCTTCAGCACTGTAAATTCTATGATTCACTGAATGATCTGGAAGAAGGAACTGAAGGCACTGTTGCTAAGTTTGCAGATGATACAAAGATCTGTAGAGGGACAGGTGGTATTGAGGAAGCAGGCGGGCTGCAGAAGGATTTGGAAAGGCTAGGAGAGTGGGCAATGAAGTGGAGATGAAATATAATGTGGAAAAGTGTGAGGTTTTGCACTCTGGAGCGAGGAATTTAGGCATAGACTATTTTCTAAATGGGGAAATGCTTAGGAAATCAGAAGCACAAAGGGACTTGGGAGTCCTTTTCACGATTCTCTTAAGGTTAATGTGCAGATTCAGTCGGCAGTTAGGAAGGCAAATGCAATGTTAGCATTCAAGAGGGCTAGAATACAAGAGCAGTGATGTACTTCTGAGGCTGTAAAAGGCTCTGTTCAGACCCCATTTGGAGTATTGTGAGCAGGTTTGGGCCCCATATCTGAGGAAAGATGTTCTGGCCTTGGAAAGGGTCCAGAGGAGATTCACAAGAGTGATCCCTGGAATGAAGAGCTTACAGTATGTGGAATCGTTGAGGACTCTGGGTCTGTACTCATTGGGGTTTAGAAGGATGAGGGGGGATCTTATTGAAACTTACAGGATACTGCGAGGCCTGGATAGAGTGGACGTGGAGAGGATGTTTCCACTTGCAGGAAAAACTAGAACCAGAGGACACCAACTCAAACTAAAGGACGATCCTTTAAAACAAAGATGAGGAGGAATTTCTTCAGCCAGAGGGTGGTGAATCTGTGGAACTCTTTGCCGCAGACGGCTGTGGAGGCCAAATCACTGAGTGTTTTTAAGACAGAGATAGATAGGTTCTTGATTAATAAGGGGACCGGGGATTAAGGGGAGAAGGCAGGAGAATGGGGATGATTGAATGGCGGAGCAGACTCGATGGGCCGAGTGGCCTAATTCTGCTCCTATGTCTTATGGTCTTATGGTCTTAAGGCCAGCCTCTTCGCCCTGTGCCTCGGTATGGCTGGCGCACTTGGTGGAGTTTCTGTATTTGGAGAAGGTTAAGTTCATTTTGAAGGGAGTGAGTGAGGGGTTCCACATGAGATGGTTTTTTTTTTAAATTACGCTTTAAGGTGTTGGTTACCATCAGCTGCAGGGGGGGTGGGGGGGTGAGGTGGGGGTGCAGGGAATCGGGGGGGGGCTTGTTTTGAGTCACTGGGATGTTGGGGGGCTTTGCTTTTCAAATTCGAGGGGCTTTGCAGGGGGGTTTGAGAAAGGTGGGGGATGTTTGTGACCATGTTTGAGGAGCTGTTCATCGCGGGGAGAGGGGGAGGTGGGGGGGAGGGTGAAAAAGGGAAAGAATTTGTACAGACTGTACAGTTGATTGCTGGGACGTATGTTTCCCGGGGTGTTTATTTGCTTTGATATATGTTTGTATTAAAATCCATTTTTTTTAAAACTCTCGTGGATACAAATCTAACCTTGCCAATCTTTCCCCATAAGAAAACCCACCCAATCCTGGTATTAGGCAAGTAAACCTTCTCTGAACTGTTTCAAAAACATTTACATCTTTCCTTAAAGAAGGAGCTCAGTCATGTACAGAATGCTCCAGATGTGGTCTCATCAATGCAACTGAAGTATAACCTTTGTGAACAATTTTACTCACGATAAACTATAATATTCACGGGGCACCACGGTGATGCAGCAGTTAGCACTGCTGCCTCATGGCGCCGTGGTCTCAGGTTCGATCCTGGCTCTGGGTCACTGTCCGTGTGGAGTTTGCATATTCTCCCCGTGTTTGTGTGGATTTCGCCCCCACAACCCAAAGATGTGCAGGGCAGGTGGATTGGCCACGCTAAATTCATCCTGCTAAAATTAACAATTTCACATTTGCCCACATTATATTCTATTTGCAAGCTTTTCTTCTCACCCACTTAACCTATGGATGTCCCTTTGTAGCCTCCTTACGTCTTCTTCACAATTTACTTTCCTACCTGAAATGAAAATGGCTTGTTGTCACAAGTAGGCTTCAAATGAAGTTACTGTGAAAAGCCCCTAGTCACCACATTCCAGCGCCTGTTTGGGGAGGCTGTTACGGGAATTGAACCGTGCTGCTGGCCTGCCTTGGTCCACTTTCAAAGCCAGCGATTTAGCCCTGTGCTAAACAGCTAGCTTTGTGTGGTTAGCAAATTTAGCAACCCTACCTTCAGTCCCTTCATCCAAATACCAGGGTGCTGCACTGTCGGTGGTGCCGTGTTTTAGATGAGATGTTAATCCAAGGCCCCAGTTGCCTGCCTGGTCGATATGAAAGATCCCATGGCAGTATTTTGATAAAGGGAGCTTTCCCCTTGCTAATATTTATCCATCAGACCAAAATCAAATTGATCATTGTCACATGCTGTCTGTGGGAGCTTACTGTGCACAGATTTCCTGACAGATTTCCCACATTACCAACAGTGAGAACACTGCAAAAAGTAGTTTAATGACTGCAACGAGCTTTGAGATGGCAGTGGTTTGGAAACAACTAAAAGTTTTTAAAAAACCATCCCAACCAATTTACTTCCACACCTCCACATAAAAGACAGTTCTTAAAAGTGTTCTCCTACCAAGAGACTTTATCTATCCGTGTATTTCAATTTTTCCCACACTCAGTCTTAATAATATTATTAAACCATCAGAGGCTGAGTGATACACTTCAAAAGCAATTGGTTGTCCCTGATGCACTGTGGGGTGGTTGAGTTTTTGAACTCCCTCTCACAAACAGCAGTTGAAGCTAGATCAGTTGTTAAATTGAAATCCGAGATAGAGAAGACGTTTTTTAAGCAAAGACATGAAAAGATGTGGGCCAAAGGCGGGTATATAGAGTTAGGTCACAGATCAGCCATGATCTCATTAAATGGCAGGACAAGCTCGAGGGGCTGAATGGTCTACTCATGTTCCTGTTTTCCTATGTAATAATCCAGCCAATTACTGCCCTATCAGTCTATTCTCAATCATCAGTAAAGTGATGCAAAGGGTCATTGACAGTGCTATCAAGTGACACTTACTTTGCAATAACCTGCTCACGGACACTCAGTTTGGGTTCCGCCAGGGTCACTCAGCTCCTGACCTCATTACAGCCTTGGTTCAAACATGGACAAAAGAGCCGAATGCCAGAGGTGAGGGGAGAGTGACTGCCCTTGACATCAAGTCAACATTTGACCGAGTATGGCATCAAGGAGCCCTTGCTCCTTGAAGTCAATGGAAATCAGGGGGGAAACTCTCCGCTGTTTGGAGTCATACCCGGCACAAAGGAAGAAGTTTGTGGTGGTTGAAGGTCAGTCATCTCAGTTCCAGGACATCACTGCAGGAGTTCCTCAGGGTAGTGTCCGAGGCCCAACCATCTTCAGCTGCTTCATCAATGATCTATCGTCCAACTGAAGGTCAGAAGTGGAGATGTTCGCTGATGACTGCACAATGTTCAGCACCATTCGCAACTCCTCAGACACTGAAGACCTGGACAATATCCAGGCTTGGGCTGACAAGTGGCAAGAAAGATTCATGCCAAAAACGTGCCAGGCAATGACCATCTCCAATAAGAGAGAATCAAAGCATTGCCCCTTGACATTCAATGGCATTATCATCACTGAATCCCTCACAATCAACATCCTGGGGGTTACCATTGACCAGATTATATTCTATTTGCAAGATTTTCTACTCACTCACCTAACCTATGGATGTCCCTTTGTGCAGTGTGTCCAGGAAGCTTTTCTAACACAGTATGTAGATTGTCTGACCAGAGGGGAGGCCATATTGGATTTGGTACTTGGTAATGAACCAGGGCAAATGATAGATTTGTTAGTGGGGGAGCATTTTGGAGATAGTGACCACAATTCTGTGACTTTCACTTTAGTAATGGAGAGGGATAGATGCGTGCAACAGGGCAAGGTTTACAATTGGGGGAAGGGTAAATACGATGCTGTCAGACAAGAACTGAAGTGCATAAGTTGGGAACATAGGCTGTCAGGGAAGGACACAATTGAAATGTGGAACTTGTTCAAGGAACAGATACTACGTGTCCTTGATATGTATGTCCCTGTCAGGCAGGGAGGAGATGGTCGAGTGAGGGAACCATGGTTGACAAGAGAGGTTGAATGTCTTGTTAAGAGGAAGAAGGATACTTATGTTAGGCTGAGGAAACAAGGTTCAGACAGGGCGCTGGAGAGATACAAGATAGCCAGGAGGGAACTGAAGAAAGGGATTAGGAGAGCTAAGAGAGGGCATGAAAAATCTTTGGCGGGTAGGATCAAGGAAAACCCCAAGGCCTTTTACACATATGTGAGCAATATGAGAATGACTAGAGCGAGGGTAGGTCCGAACAAGGACAGTAGCGGGAGTTTGTGTATTGAGTCTGAAGAGATAGGAGAGGTCTTGAACGAGTACTTTTCTTCAGTATTTACGAATGAGAGGGGCCATATTGTTGGAGAGGACAGTGTGAAACAGACTGGTAAGCTCAAGGAGATACTTGTTAGGAAGGAAGATGTGTTGGGCATTTTGAAAAACTTGAGTCCCCCGGGCCTGACGGGATATATCCAAGGATTCTATGGGAAGCAAGAGATGAAATTGCAGAGCCATTGGCAATGATCTTTTCGTCTTCACTGTCAACATGGGTGATACCAGGGAATTGGAGAGTGGCGAATGTCGTGCCCCTGTTCAAAAAAGGGAATAGGGATAACCGTGGGAATTACAGGACAGTTAGTCTTACTTCAGTGGTAGGCAAAGTAATGGAAAGGGTACTGAGGGATAGGATTTCTGAGCATCTGGAAAGACACTGCTTGATTAGGGATAGTTAGCACGGATTTGTGAGGGGTAGATCTTGCCTCACAAGTCTTATTGAATTCTTTGAGGAGGTGACCAAACACGTGGATGAAGGTAAAGCAGTGGATGTAGTGTACATGGATTTTAGTAAGGCATTTTCATAGCATTTACAGTGCAGAAGGAGGCCATACGGCCCATCGAGTCTGCACCGGCTCTCGGAAAGAGCACCCTACCCCAAATGCCAAAATGGCATTTGATAAGGTTCCCCCTTGTAGGCTTATGCAGAAAGTAAGGAGGCATGGGATAGTGGGAAATTTGGCCAATTGGATAACGAACTGGCTCACCGATAGAAGTCAGAGAGTGGTGGTGGATGGCAAATATTCAACCTGGAGCCCAGTTACCAGTGGCGTACCGCAGGGATCAGTTCTGGGTCCTCTGCTGTTTGTGATTTTCATTAATGACTTGGATGAGGGAGTTGAAGGTTGGATCAGTAAATTTGCAGACGATACGAAGATTGGTGGAGTTGTGGATAGTGAGGAGGGCTGTTGTCAACTGCAAAGAGACATAGATAGGATGCAGAGCTGGGCTGAGAAGTGGCAGATGGAGTTTAACCCTGAAAAGTGTGCGGTTGTCCATTTTGGAAGGACAAATATGAATGTGGAATACAGGGTTAACTGTAGGGTTCTTGGCAATGTGGAGGAGCAGAGAGATCTTGGGGTCTATGTTCATAGATCTTTGAAAGTTGCCACTCAAGTGGATAGAGCTGTGAAGAAGGCCTATGGTGTGCTAGCGTTCATTAGCAGAGGGATTGAATTTAAGAGCCGTGAGGTGATGATACAGCTGTACAAAACCTTGGTAAGGCCGCATTTGGAGTACTGTGTACAGTTCTGGTCGCCTCATTTTCGGAAGGATGTGGAAGCTTTGGAAAAGCTGCAAAGGAGATTTACCAGGATGTTGCCTGGAATGGAGAGTAGGTCTTACGAGGAAAGGTTGAGGATGCTGGCCTTTTGGAGAAGGATGAGGGGCGACTTGATAGAGGTGTATAAGATGATCAGGGGAATAGATAGAGTAGACAGTCAAAGACTTTTTCCCCGGGTGGAACAAACCATTACAAGGGGACATAAATTTAATGTGAATGGTGGAAGATATAGGAGGGATATCAGAGGTAGGTTCTTTACCCAGAGAGTAGTGGGGGCATGGAATGCACTGCCTGTGGAAGTAGTTGAGTCGGAAACATTAGGGACCTTCAAGCGGCTATTGGCTAGGTACATGGATTACGGTAAAATGATGGGGTGTAGATTAATTTGTTCTTAAACTAGGACAAAGGTTTGGCACAACATCGTGGGCCGAAGGGCCTGTTCTGTGCTGTATTTTTCTATGTTCTATGTTCTAGATACTCAACTGGACTAGCCACATTAATACTGTGGCTACCAGGGCAGGTCAGAGGCTAGAAATCCTGTGGTGAGTAACTCACCGCCTGAACCCCCCCCCCCCAAAAAAAAGCCTGTTCACCACCTACAAGGCACAAGGCAGGAGTGTGATGGAATCGTCTCCACTTGCCTGGATGATGCAGCTCCAACAACACTCAAGAAGCTCAACACCATCCAGGACAAAGCAATCCTCTTGACTGGCATCCCTTCCACAAAATTAATTCCGTCCACCACCAATGAACAGTATTAACCGTGTGTACCATCTACAGAATGTACTGCAGGAACTCACCAAAGTGCCTTAGGCAGCCCCCTTCCAAACCCACAACTACTACCATCTAAAACGACAAGGACATCAGATACCTGGGAACCCCACCACCCACCACCTGGACGCTCCGCTCCAAGTCACTCACCACCCTGACTTGGAAATATATCGCCGTTCCTTCACTGTTTCTGGGTCAAACTCCTGGAACTCCCTCCCTAACAGCACAGTGGGTGTACCTATACCACATGGACTGCAGTGGTTCAAGAAGGCAGCTCACCACCACTTTCTCGAAGGTGGCATATTGGTATTGTCACTGGACTAGTAAACCGGAGACCGGAGTAATGCTCTGGGATCCAAGGTTTCAATCACGCCACTGCAGATGGTGAAATTTGAATTCAATAAAAACCTGGAATTAAGTGAGATTGTGTTTAAATGAGTGAGTGAGATTGTGTGATTGTGTTTAAGTGAGTGAGTGAGATTGTGTTTAAATGAGTGAGTGAGTGTGTGTGATTGTGTTTAAGTGAGTGAGTGTAATTGTGTTTAAGTGAGTGAGTGTAATTGTGTTCGAGTGAGTGATTGAGTGAGTGTGATTGTGTTTATGTGAGTGAGAGTGTGTAATTGTGTTTAAGTGAGTGAGTGTGATTGTGTTTAAGTGAGTGAGTGATTGTGTTTAAGTGAGTGAGTGTGATTGTGTTTATGTGAGTGAGAGTGTGTAATTGTGTTTAAGTGAGTGAGTGTGATTGTGTTTAAGTGAGTGAGCGATTGTGTTTAAGTGAGTGAGTGTGATTGTGTTTCAGTGAGTGAGTGAGATTGTGTTAAGTGAGTGAGTGTGATTGTGTTTATGTGAGTGAGAGTGTGTGATTGTGTTTAAGTGAGTGAGTGAGATTGTGTTTAAATGAGTGAGTGAGTGTGTGTGATTGTGTTTAAGTGAGTGAGTGTAATTGTGTTTAAGTGAGTGAGTGTAATTGTGTTCGAGTGAGTGATTGAGTGAGTGTGATTGTGTTTATGTGAGTGAGAGTGTGTAATTGTGTTTAAGTGAGTGAGTGTGATTGTGTTTAAGTGAGTGAGTGATTGTGTTTAAGTGAGTGAGTGTGATTGTGTTTATGTGAGTGAGAGTGTGTAATTGTGTTTAAGTGAGTGAGTGTGATTGTGTTTAAGTGAGTGAGCGATTGTATTTAAGTGAGTGAGTGTGATTGTGTTTCAGTGAGTGAGTGAGATTGTGTTAAGTGAGTGAGTGTGATTGTGTTTATGTGAGTGAGAGTGTGTGATTGTGTTTATGTGAGTGAGTGTGATTGTGTTTATGTGAGTGAGTGAGTGTGATTGTGTTTAAGTGAGTGAGTGTGATTGTGTTTATATGAGTGAGTGAGTGTGATTGTGTTTAAGTGAGTGAGTGAGATTGTGTTAAGTGAGTGAGTGTGATTGTGTTTATGTGAGTGAGAGTGTGTGATTGTGTTTAAGTGAGTGAGTGTGATTGTGTTTATGTGAGTGAGTGAGTGTGATTGTGTTTAAGTGAGTGAGTGAGATTGTGTTAAGTGAGTGAGTGTGATTGTGTTTCAGTGAGTGAGTGAGATTGTGTTAAGTGAGTGAGTGTGATTGTGTTTATGTGAGTGAGAGTGTGTGATTGTGTTTAAGTGAGTGAGTGTGATTGTGTCTATGTGAGTGAGTGAGTGTGATTGTGTTTAAGTGAGTGAGTGTGATTGTGTTTATGTGAGTGAATGAGTGTGATTGTGTTTAAGTGAGTGAGTGTGATTGTGTTTATGTGAATGAGTGAGATTGTGTTTATGTGAGTGAGTGAGATTGTGTTAAGTGAGTGAGTGTGATTGTGTTTATGTGAGTGAGAGTGTGTGATTGTGTTTAAGTGAGTGAGTGTGATTGTGTTTATGTGAGTGAGTGTGATTGTGTTTAAGTGAGTGAGTGTGATTGTGTTTATGTGAGTGAGTGAGATGGTGTTTAAGTGAGTGAGTGAGATTGTGTTAAGTGAGTGAGTGTGATTGTGTTTATGTGAGTTAGAGTGTGTGATTGTGTTTATGTGAATGAGTGAGATTGTGTTTATGTGAGTGAGTGAGATTGTGTTAAGTGAGTGAGTGTGATTGTGTTTATGTGAGTGAGAGTGTGTGATTGTGTTTAAGTGAGTGAGTGTGATTGTGTTTATGTGAGTGAGTGAGATGGTGTTTAAGTAAGTGAGTGTGATTGTGTTTATGTGAGTGAAAGTGTGTGATTGTGTTTAAGTCAGTGAGTGCGATTTAGTTTAAGTGAGAGTGAGTGTGATTGTGTATAAGGGAGTGAGTGAGTGAAATTGTGTTTAAGTGAGTGTGAGTGAAATTGTGTTTTAGTGAGTGAGTGTGACCGTGTTTAAGTGAGTGAGTGAGTGTGATTTAGTTTTAGTGAGTAAGTGAATGATTGTGTTTAAGTGAGTGAGTGAGATTGTGTTTAAGTGAGCGAGTGTGATTGTGTTTAAGTGAGTGAGTGAAATTATGTTTAAGTGAGTGAGTTTGATCGTTTTTAAATGACTGCGTGTGTGTGATTGTGTTTAAGTGAGTGAGTGTGATTGTGTTTAAGTGAATGAGTGAGTGAGTGCGATTGTGTTTCAGTGAGTGAGATTGTGTTTAAGGAATGAGTGAGTGAGTGCGATTGTGTTTAAGTGAGTGAGTGAGTGTGATTTTGTTGAAGTGAGTGCGTGTGTGTGATTGTGTTTAAGTGAATGAGTGTGATTGTGTTTAAGTGAATGAGTGAGTGAGTGCAATTGTGTTTAAGTGAGTGAGTGTGATTGTGTTTAAGTGAATGAGTGAGTGGGTGCGATTGTGTTTAAGTGAGTGAGTGTGATTTTGTTTAAGTGAGTGAGTTTGATCGTTTTTAAATGAGTGCGTGTGTGTGATTGTGTTTAAGTGAGTGAGTGTGATTGTGTTTATGTGAGTGAGAGTGTGTGATTGTGTTTAAGTGAGTGAGTGTGATTGTGTTTATGTGAGTGAGTGAGTGTGATTGTGTTTAAGTGAGTGAGTGAGATTGTGTTAAGTGAGTGAGTGTGATTGTGTTAAGTGAGTGAGTGTGATTGTGTTTATGTGAGTGAGAGTGTGTGATTGTGTTTAAGTGAGTGAGTGTGATTGTGTTTATGTGAGTGAGTGAGTGTGATTGTGTTTAAGTGAGTGAGTGTGATTGTGTTTATGTGAGTGAATGAGTGTGATTGTGTTTAAGTGAGTGAGTGTGATTGTGTTTATGTGAATGAGTGAGATTGTGTTTATGTGAGTGAGTGAGATTGTGTTAAGTGAGTGAGTGTGATTGTGTTTATGTGAGTGAGAGTGTGTGATTGTGTTTAAGTGAGTGAGTGTGATTGTGTTTATGTGAGTGAGTGAGTGTGATTGTGTTTAAGTGAGTGAGTGTGATTGTGTTTATGTGAGTGAGAGTGTGTGATTGTGTTTAAGTGAGTGAGTGTGATTGTGTTTATGTGAGTGAGTGAGTGTGATTGTGTTTAAGTGAGTGAGTGAGATTGTGTTAAGTGAGTGAGTGAGATTGTGTTAAGTGAGTGAGTGTGATTGTGTTTATGTGAGTGAGAGTGTGTGATTGTGTTTAAGTGAGTGAGTGTGATTGTGTTTATGTGAGTGAGTGAGTGTGATTGTGTTTAAGTGAGTGAGTGTGATTGTGTTTATGTGAGTGAATGAGTGTGATTGTGTTTAAGTGAGTGAGTGTGATTGTGTTTATGTGAGTGAGTGAGATGGTGTTTAAGTGAGTGAGTGAGATTGTGTTAAGTGAGTGAGTGTGATTGTGTTTATGTGAGTTAGAGTGTGTGATTGTGTTTATGTGAATGAATGAGATTGTGTTAAGTGAGTGAGTGTGATTGTGTTTATGTGAGTGAGAGTGTGTGATTGTGTTTAAGTGAGTGAGTGTGATTGTGTTTATGTGAGTGAGTGAGTGTGATTGTGTTTAAGTGAGTGAGTGTGATTGTGTTTATGTGAGTGAGTGAGATGGTGTTTAAGTGAGTGAGTGAGATTGTGTTAAGTGAGTGAGTGTGATTGTGTTTATGTGAGTTAGAGTGTGTGATTGTGTTTATGTGAATGAGTGAGATTGTGTTTATGTGAGTGAGTGAGATTGTGTTAAGTGAGTGAGTGTGATTGTGTTTATGTGAGTGAGAGTGTGTGATTGTGTTTAAGTGAGTGAGTGTGATTGTGTTTATGTGAGTGAAAGTGTGTGATTGTGTTTAAGTCAGTGAGTGCGATTTAGTTTAAGTGAGAGTGAGTGTGATTGTGTATAAGGGAGTGAGTGAGTGAAATTGTGTTTAAGTGAGTGTGAGTGAAATTGTGTTTTAGTGAGTGAGTGTGACCGTGTTTAAGTGAGTGAGTGAGTGTGATTTAGTTTTAGTGAGTAAGTGAATGATTGTGTTTAAGTGAGTGAGTGAGATTGTGTTTAAGTGAGCGAGTGAGATTGTGTTTAAGTGAGTGAGTGAAATTATGTTTAAGTGAGTGAGTTTGATCGTTTTTAAATGACTGCGTGTGTGTGATTGTGTTTAAGTGAGTGAGTGTGATTGTGTTTAAGTGAATGAGTGAGTGAGTGCGATTGTGTTTCAGTGAGTGAGATTGTGTTTAAGGAATGAGTGAGTGAGTGCGATTGTGTTTAAGTGAGTGAGTGAGTGTGATTTTGTTGAAGTGAGTGCGTGTGTGTGATTGTGTTTAAGTGAATGAGTGCGATTGTGTTTAAGTGAATGAGTGAGTGAGTGCAATTGTGTTTAAGTGAGTGAGTGTGATTGTGTTTAAGTGAATGAGTGAGTGGGTGCGATTGTGTTTAAGTGAGTGAGTGTGATTTTGTTTAAGTGAGTGAGTTTGATCGTTTTTAAATGAGTGCGTGTGTGTGATTGTGTTTAAGTGAGTGAGTGTGATTGTGTTTAAGTGAATGAGTGAGTGAGTGCGATTGTGTTTAAGCGAGTGAGTGAGTGTGATTGTGTTTAAGTGAATGAGTGAGTGAGTGAGATTGTGTTTAAGTGAGTGAGTGTGATTTTGTTTAAGTGAGTGAGTGAGTGTGATTGTGTTTCAGTGAGCGACTGTGATCGTTTTTAAGGACTGCGTGTGTGTGATTGTGTTTAAGTGAGTGAGTGTGATTGTGTTTAAGTGAGTGAGTGTGATTGTGTTTAAGTGAATGAGTGAGTGAGTGCGATTGTGTTTAAGCGAGTGAGTGAGTGTGATTGTGTTTAAGTGAATGAGTGAATGAGTGAGATTGTGTTTAAGTGAGTGAGTGTGATTTTGTTTAAGTGAGTGAGTGAGTGTGATTGTGTTTAAGTGAGCGACTGTGATTGTTTTTAAGGACTGCGAGTGTGTGATTGTGTTTAAGTGAGTGAGTGTGATTGTGTTTAAGTGAGTGAGTGAGTGTGATTGTATTTAAGTGGGTGAGTGAGTGTGATTGTGTTTAGGTGAGTGAGTGAGTGAGTGTGATTGCATTTAAGTGAGTGAGTGAGTGAGAATGTGTTTAAGTGAGCGACTGTGATCGTTTTTAAGGACTGCGAGTGTGTGATTGTGTTTAAGTGAGTGAGTGTGATTGTGTTTAAGTGAGTGAGTGAGTGTGATTGTATTTAAGTGGGTGAGTGAGTGCGATTGTGTTTAGGTGAGTGAGTGAGTGAGTGTGATTGCATTTAAGTGAGTGAGTGAGTGAGAATGTGTTTAAGTGAGAGTATCTGACTTTAACTGAGTGAGTGGGACTGTGTTTGAGTGAGTGAATGAGATTGTGAGTGTGACTATGAGTGAGTGGGATTGTGTTTAAGGGAGGGAGTGAGTGAGTGTGATTTTGTTTAAGGGAGTGAGTGAGCGAGTGTGATTGTGTTTAAGTGATTGAGTGAGTGAGTGTGATTGTGTTTAAGTGAGTGAGTGAGTGGGATTGTGTTTAAGGGAGTGAGTGAGTGTAATTGTGTTTAAGTGATTGAGTGAGTGGGTGTGATTGTGTTTGAGTGAGTGAGTGTGACTGTGTTTAAGGGAGTGAATGAGTGAGTGTGATTGTGAGTGTGATTGTATTCGATTGGGTGAGATTGTGAGTGTGATTGAGTGAGATTGTGTGTGTGACTGAGATTGAGAGGGTGAGTGTGATTGTGTTTGATTGAGTGAGATTGTGAGTGTGATTGTGTTTGAGTGAGTGAATGAGATTGTGTGTGTGACTGAGATTGAGAGGGTGAGTGGGATTGTGTTTGATTGAGTGAGATTGTGAGTGTGATTGTGTTTGAGTGAGTGAGTGTGATTGTATTTGATTGAGTGAGATTGTGTGTGTGATTGTGTTTGCATGAGTGGGTGTGATTGTTACTGTGGTTAAGTGAGTGAGTGAAAGTCTGAGTAAGTGAGTTTTTGAGTGACAGTGTTTGAGTAACTCCTTTTGTGTGATTTGAGTATGAGTGTTTTAGTATGTGTGTTTGAGTGAGTGAATGAGTGAATGTTTAAATGAGCGAGTGAATAAATGAATGAGTGAGTGTTTGAGTGAGTGAGTGAGTGTGTGAGCGAGGGAGTGCTTGAATGAGAGAGTGTTTGAGTGAGGGAATGAGTGAGAGAATGTTTGAGTTAGCGAGGAAGTGTTTGAGTGAGGGAATGTTTGAGTGAGTGAGTGTTTGAGTGAGTGAGTGCGTAAGTGAAGGAGTGTGTGAATGAGGGAGTGTATGAGTGAGGGAGTGTGTGAGTGAGTGTTAGAGTGAGTGTTTGAGTGAGTGTTTGAGTGAGTGAGTGATTGACTGAGTTAGTGAGTGTTTGAGTGAGTGTTTGAGTGAGTGAGTTGTTTGAGTGAGTGAGTGTTTGAGTGGGTGTTTGAGTGAGTGAGTGTTTGAGTGAGTATTTGAGTGAGTGTTTGAGTGAGTGAGTTGTTGGAGTGAGTGTTTGAGTGGGTGTTTGAGTGAGTGAGTGTTTGAGTGAGTGAGTGAGTGAGTGTTTGTGAGAGTGAGAGAATGAGTGAGTGTTTGACTGAGTGAGTGAGTGTTTGAGTGATTTAGTGAGTGTTTGAGTGAGTGTTTGAGTGAGTGAGTTGTTTGAGTGAGTGAGTGTTTGAGTGGGTGTTTGAGTGAGTGTTTGAGTGGGTGTTTGAGTGAGTGAGTGTTTGAGTGAGTGAGTGATTGTTTGAGTGAGTGTTTGACGGAGTGAGTGAGTGTTTGAGTGAGTGAGTGAGTGTTTGAGTGAGTGTTTGAGTGAGTGAGTGTTTGACTGAGTGAGAGAGTGTTTGAGTGAGTGAGTGCGTTTGAGTGAGTGAGTTGTTTGAGTGAGTGAGTGAGTGTGTTTGAGTGAGTGTTTAGGTGAGTGAGTGAGTGAGTGAGTGTTTGACTGAGTGAGTGTGTGAGTGAGGGAGTGCTTGAATGAGAGAGTGTTTGAGTGAGGGAATGAGTGAGAGAATGTTTGAGTTAGCGAGGAAGTGTTTGAGTGAGGGAATGTTTGAGTGAGGGAGTGTTTGAGTGAGTGAGTGCGTAAGTGAAGGAGTGTGTGAATGAGGGAGTGTATGAGTGAGGGAGTGCGTGAGTGAGTGTTTGAGTGAGTGTTTGAGTGAGAATGATTGTCTTTTAGTGAGTGAGTGAGTATGATTGTGTTTAAGTGAGTGACTGAGTGAGCTTGTGTTTTAGTGAGTGAGTGAGTATGATTGTGTTTGAGTGAGTGTGTGATTGTGTTTAAGTGATTGAGTGAGTGATTGCTTGACTGAGTGAGTGAGTGTTTGAGTGAGTGAGTGATTGAGTGAGTGAGTGCTTGACTACGTGAGAGATTGAGTGAGTGAGTGATTGAGCGAGTGAGTGATTGTGTTTTAGTGATTGAGTGAGTGAGTGTTTGAGTGAGTTTTACACTGTGTGAGTGAGTGTTTGACTGAGTGAGTGAGTGTTTGAGTGAGTCCGTGAGTGAGTGAGTGAGTGAGTGCGGAGTGAGTGTGTGATTGTGTTTAAGGGGCTGAGTGAGTGAGTGTTTGAGTGAGTGAGTGACTGTTGATTGAGTGAGTGACTGTTTGAGTGAGTGAGTAAGTGTTTGAGTGAATGAGTGTTTGAGTGAGTGAGTGAGTGTTTGAGTGAGTGAGTGTTTGAGTGAGTGTTTCACTGAGTGAGTGAGTGTTTGAGTGAGTGTTTCACTGAGTGAGTGTTTGAGTGAGTGTGTGTTTGAGTGAGTGAGTGAATGAGTGTGAGAGTGAGAGAACGAGTGAGTGTTTGACTGAGTGAGTGAGTGTTTGAGTGAGTGAGTGAGTGAGTGAGTGTTTGACTGAGTGAGTGAGTGTTTGAGTGAGTGAGTGAGTGAATGTTTAATTGAGTGAGACAGTGTTTGAGCGAGTGAGTGAATGTTGGGTGAGTGAGTGTTTGCGTGAGTGAGTGTTTGAGTGAGAGAGTGTTTGAGTGAGTGAGTGTTTGAGTGAGTGAGTGAGTGTGTTTGAGTGAGTGTTTGACTGAGTGAGAGAGTGTTTGAGTGAGTGAGTGAATGTTTGGGTGAGTGAGTGTTTGAGTGAGTGAGTGTTTGAGTGAGACAGTGTTTGAGTGAGTGAGTGTTTGAGTGAGTGAGTGTGTTTGAGTGAGTGAATGTTTGGGTGAGTGAGTGTTTGAGTGAGTGAGTGTGTTTGAGTGAGTGAATGTTTGGGTGAGTGAATGTTTGAGTGAGTGAGTGAGTGTGTTTGAGTGAGTGAGTGTTTGAGTGAATGTTTAATTGAGTGAAACAGTGTTTGAGTGAGTGAGTGAATGTTTGGGTGAGTGAGTGTTTGAGTGAGTGAGTGTTTGAGTGAGTGAGTGTTTGACTGAGTGAGAGAGTGTTTGCGTGAGTGAGTGAATGTTTGGGTGAGTGAGCGTTTGAGTGAGTGAGTGTCTGAGTGAGTGTTTGACTGAGTGAGTGTTTGAGTGAGTGAGTGTTTGAGTGAGTGAGTGTTTGAGTGAGTGAGTGTTTGAGTCAGTGAGTGTTTGAGTGAGTGTTTGACTGAGTGAGAGTGTTTGAGTGAGTGAGTGAATGTTTGGGTGAGTGAGTATTTGAGTGAGTGAGTGAGTGTGTTTGAGTGAGTGAGTGAATGTTTGGGTGAGTGAGTGTTTGAGTGAGTGGGTGTTTGACTGAGTGAGTGAGTGTTTGAGTGAGTGAGTGAGTGTTTGAGTGAGTGAGTGTGTTTGAGTGAGTGAGTGTTTGACTGAGTGAGAGAGTGTTTGAGTGAGTGAGTGAATGTTTGGGTGAGTGAGTGAGTGTTTGAGTGAGTTTTTGAGTGAGTGGTTGACCGAGTGAGTGAGTGTTTGAGTGAGTGAGTGTGTGTTTGAGTGAGTGAATGTTTGAGTGAGTGTTTGAGTGAGTGTTTGAGTGAGTGAGTGTGTTTGAGTGAGTGAGTGAGTGAGTGTTTGAGTGAGTGAGTCAGTGAGTGTTTGAGTGACTGTTTGAGTGAGTGAGTGTTTGAGTGAGTGAGTGAGTTTGACTGAGTGAGTGAGTGTTTGAGTGAGTGAGTGTTTAAGTGAGTGAGGTGTTTGACTGAGTGAGTGAGTGTTTGAGTGAGTGTTTCACTGAGTGAGTGAGTGTTTGAGTGAGTGTTTCACTGAGTGAGTGTTTGAGTGAGTGTGTGTTTGAGTGAGTGAGTGAATGAGTGTGAGAGTGAGAGAACGAGTGAGTGTTTGACTGAGTGAGTGAGTGTTTGAGTGAGTGAGTGAGTGAGTGAGTGTTTGACTGAGTGAGTGAGTGTTTGAGTGAGTGAGTGAGTGAATGTTTAATTGAGTGAGACAGTGTTTGAGCGAGTGAGTGAATGTTGGGTGAGTGAGTGTTTGCGTGAGTGAGTGTTTGAGTGAGAGAGTGTTTGAGTGAGTGAGTGTTTGAGTGAGTGAGTGAGTGTGTTTGAGTGAGTGTTTGACTGAGTGAGAGAGTGTTTGAGTGAGTGAGTGAATGTTTGGGTGAGTGAGTGTTTGAGTGAGTGAGTGTTTGAGTGAGACAGTGTTTGAGTGAGTGAGTGTTTGAGTGAGTGAGTGTGTTTGAGTGAGTGAATGTTTGGGTGAGTGAGTGTTTGAGTGAGTGAGTGTGTTTGAGTGAGTGAATGTTTGGGTGAGTGAATGTTTGAGTGAGTGAGTGAGTGTGTTTGAGTGAGTGAGTGTTTGAGTGAATGTTTAATTGAGTGAAACAGTGTTTGAGTGAGTGAGTGAATGTTTGGGTGAGTGAGTGTTTGAGTGAGTGAGTGTTTGAGTGAGTGAGTGTTTGACTGAGTGAGAGAGTGTTTGCGTGAGTGAGTGAATGTTTGGGTGAGTGAGCGTTTGAGTGAGTGAGTGTCTGAGTGAGTGTTTGACTGAGTGAGTGTTTGAGTGAGTGAGTGTTTGAGTGAGTGAGTGTTTGAGTGAGTGAGTGTTTGAGTCAGTGAGTGTTTGAGTGAGTGTTTGACTGAGTGAGAGTGTTTGAGTGAGTGAGTGAATGTTTGGGTGAGTGAGTATTTGAGTGAGTGAGTGAGTGTGTTTGAGTGAGTGAGTGAATGTTTGGGTGAGTGAGTGTTTGAGTGAGTGGGTGTTTGACTGAGTGAGTGAGTGTTTGAGTGAGTGAGTGAGTGTTTGAGTGAGTGAGTGTGTTTGAGTGAGTGAGTGTTTGACTGAGTGAGAGAGTGTTTGAGTGAGTGAGTGAATGTTTGGGTGAGTGAGTGAGTGTTTGAGTGAGTTTTTGAGTGAGTGGTTGACCGAGTGAGTGAGTGTTTGAGTGAGTGAGTGTGTGTTTGAGTGAGTGAATGTTTGAGTGAGTGTTTGAGTGAGTGTTTGAGTGAGTGAGTGTGTTTGAGTGAGTGAGTGAGTGAGTGTTTGAGTGAGTGAGTCAGTGAGTGTTTGAGTGACTGTTTGAGTGAGTGAGTGTTTGAGTGAGTGAGTGAGTTTGACTGAGTGAGTGAGTGTTTGAGTGAGTGAGTGTTTAAGTGAGTGAGGTGTTTGACTGAGTGAGTGAGTGTTTGAGTGAGTGAGTGTTTGACTCAGTGAGTGAATGTTTGAGTGAGTGAGTCAGTGAGTAATTGAGTGAGTGTTTGACTGTGTGAGGTGTTTGACTGAGTGAGTGTGTTTGAGTGAGTGAGCGTTTGAGTGAGTGAGTCAGTGAGTGTTTGAGTGAGTGTTTGAGTGAGTGAATGTGTGAGTCAGTGAGTGAGTGTGTGTTTGACTGAGTGAGTGAGTGTTTGACTGAGTGAGTGAGTGTTTCAGTGAGTGAGTGTTTGAGTGAGCGAGTGTTTGATTCAGTGAGTGAATGTTTGAGTGAGTGAGTCAGTGAGTAATTGAGTGAGTGTTTGAGTGAGTGAGTGCTTGACTGAGTGAGTGAGTGTTTGAGTGAGTGAGTGTTTCAGTGAGTCAGTGAGTGTTTGAATGAGTGTTTCAGTGAGTGAGTGCGTGAGTCAGTGAGTGAGTGTGTGCGTAAGTGAGTGCGTAAGTGAAGGAGTGTGTGAATGAGGGAGTGTATGAGTGAGGGAGTGCGTGAGTGAGTGTTTGAGTGAGTGTTTGAGTGAGAACGATTGTCTTTTAGTGAGTGAGTGAGTATGATTGTGTTTAAGTGAGTGACTGAGTGAGCTTGTGTTTTAGTGAGTGAGTGAGTATGATTGTGTTTGAGTGAGTGTGTGATTGTGTTTAAGTGATTGAGTGAGTGATTGCTTGACTGAGTGAGTGAGTGTTTGAGTGAGTGAGTGATTGAGTGAGTGAGTGCTTGACTACGTGAGAGATTGAGTGAGTGAGTGATTGAGCGAGTGAGTGATTGTGTTTTAGTGATTGAGTGAGTGAGTGTTTGAGTGAGTTTTACACTGTGTGAGTGAGTGTTTGACTGAGTGAGTGAGTGTTTGAGTGAGTCCGTGAGTGAGTGAGTGAGTGAGTGCGGAGTGAGTGTGTGATTGTGTTTAAGGGGCTGAGTGAGTGAGTGTTTGAGTGAGTGAGTGACTGTTGATTGAGTGAGTGACTGTTTGAGTGAGTGAGTAAGTGTTTGAGTGAATGAGTGTTTGAGTGAGTGAGTGAGTGTTTGAGTGAGTGAGTGTTTGAGTGAGTGTTTCACTGAGTGAGTGAGTGTTTGAGTGAGTGTTTCACTGAGTGAGTGTTTGAGTGAGTGTGTGTTTGAGTGAGTGAGTGAATGAGTGTGAGAGTGAGAGAACGAGTGAGTGTTTGACTGAGTGAGTGAGTGTTTGAGTGAGTGAGTGAGTGAGTGAGTGTTTGACTGAGTGAGTGAGTGTTTGAGTGAGTGAGTGAGTGAATGTTTAATTGAGTGAGACAGTGTTTGAGCGAGTGAGTGAATGTTGGGTGAGTGAGTGTTTGCGTGAGTGAGTGTTTGAGTGAGAGAGTGTTTGAGTGAGTGACTGTTTGAGTGAGTGAGTGAGTGTGTTTGAGTGAGTGTTTGACTGAGTGAGAGAGTGTTTGAGTGAGTGAGTGAATGTTTGGGTGAGTGAGTGTTTGAGTGAGTGAGTGTTTGAGTGAGACAGTGTTTGAGTGAGTGAGTGTTTGAGTGAGTGAGTGTGTTTGAGTGAGTGAATGTTTGGGTGAGTGAGTGTTTGAGTGAGTGAGTGTGTTTGAGTGAGTGAATGTTTGGGTGAGTGAATGTTTGAGTGAGTGAGTGAGTGTGTTTGAGTGAGTGAGTGTTTGAGTGAATGTTTAATTGAGTGAAACAGTGTTTGAGTGAGTGAGTGAATGTTTGGGTGAGTGAGTGAATGTTTGGGTGAGTGAGTGTTTGAGTGAGTGAGTGTTTGAGTCAGTGAGTGTTTGAGTGAGTGTTTGACTGAGTGAGAGTGTTTGAGTGAGTGAGTGAATGTTTGGGTGAGTGAGTATTTGAGTGAGTGAGTGAGTGTGTTTGAGTGAGTGAGTGAATGTTTGGGTGAGTGAGTGTTTGAGTGAGTGGGTGTTTGACTGAGTGAGTGAGTGTTTGAGTGAGTGAGTGAGTGTTTGAGTGAGTGAGTGTGTTTGAGTGAGTGAGTGTTTGACTGAGTGAGAGAGTGTTTGAGTGAGTGAGTGAATGTTTGGGTGAGTGAGTGAGTGTTTGAGTGAGTTTTTGAGTGAGTGGTTGACCGAGTGAGTGAGTGTTTGAGTGAGTGAGTGTGTGTTTGAGTGAGTGAATGTTTGAGTGAGTGTTTGAGTGAGTGTTTGAGTGAGTGAGTGTGTTTGAGTGAGTGAGTGAGTGAGTGTTTGAGTGAGTGAGTCAGTGAGTGTTTGAGTGACTGTTTGAGTGAGTGAGTGTTTGAGTGAGTGAGTGAGTTTGACTGAGTGAGTGAGTGTTTGAGTGAGTGAGTGTTTAAGTGAGTGAGGTGTTTGACTGAGTGAGTGAGTGTTTGAGTGAGTGAGTGTTTGACTCAGTGAGTGAATGTTTGAGTGAGTGAGTCAGTGAGTAATTGAGTGAGTGTTTGACTGTGTGAGGTGTTTGACTGAGTGAGTGTGTTTGAGTGAGTGAGCGTTTGAGTGAGTGAGTCAGTGAGTGTTTGAGTGAGTGTTTGAGTGAGTGAATGTGTGAGTCAGTGAGTGAGTGTGTGTTTGACTGAGTGAGTGAGTGTTTGACTGAGTGAGTGAGTGTTTCAGTGAGTGAGTGTTTGAGTGAGCGAGTGTTTGATTCAGTGAGTGAATGTTTGAGTGAGTGAGTCAGTGAGTAATTGAGTGAGTGTTTGAGTGAGTGAGTGCTTGACTGAGTGAGTGAGTGTTTGAGTGAGTGAGTGTTTCAGTGAGTCAGTGAGTGTTTGAATGAGTGTTTCAGTGAGTGAGTGCGTGAGTCAGTGAGTGAGTGTGTGCGTAAGTGAGTGCGTAAGTGAAGGAGTGTGTGAATGAGGGAGTGTATGAGTGAGGGAGTGCGTGAGTGAGTGTTTGAGTGAGTGTTTGAGTGAGAATGATTGTCTTTTAGTGAGTGAGTGAGTATGATTGTGTTTAAGTGAGTGACTGAGTGAGCTTGTGTTTTAGTGAGTGAGTGAGTATGATTGTGTTTGAGTGAGTGTGTGATTGTGTTTAAGTGATTGAGTGAGTGATTGCTTGACTGAGTGAGTGAGTGTTTGAGTGAGTGAGTGATTGAGTGAGTGAGTGCTTGACTACGTGAGAGATTGAGTGAGTGAGTGATTGAGCGAGTGAGTGATTGTGTTTTAGTGATTGAGTGAGTGAGTGTTTGAGTGAGTTTTACACTGTGTGAGTGAGTGTTTGACTGAGTGAGTGAGTGTTTGAGTGAGTCCGTGAGTGAGTGAGTGAGTGAGTGCGGAGTGAGTGTGTGATTGTGTTTAAGGGGCTGAGTGAGTGAGTGTTTGAGTGAGTGAGTGACTGTTGATTGAGTGAGTGACTGTTTGAGTGAGTGAGTAAGTGTTTGAGTGAATGAGTGTTTGAGTGAGTGAGTGAGTGTTTGAGTGAGTGAGTGTTTGAGTGAGTGTTTCACTGAGTGAGTGAGTGTTTGAGTGAGTGTTTCACTGAGTGAGTGTTTGAGTGAGTGTGTGTTTGAGTGAGTGAGTGAATGAGTGTGAGAGTGAGAGAACGAGTGAGTGTTTGACTGAGTGAGTGAGTGTTTGAGTGAGTGAGTGAGTGAGTGAGTGTTTGACTGAGTGAGTGAGTGTTTGAGTGAGTGAGTGAGTGAATGTTTAATTGAGTGAGACAGTGTTTGAGCGAGTGAGTGAATGTTGGGTGAGTGAGTGTTTGCGTGAGTGAGTGTTTGAGTGAGAGAGTGTTTGAGTGAGTGACTGTTTGAGTGAGTGAGTGAGTGTGTTTGAGTGAGTGTTTGACTGAGTGAGAGAGTGTTTGAGTGAGTGAGTGAATGTTTGGGTGAGTGAGTGTTTGAGTGAGTGAGTGTTTGAGTGAGACAGTGTTTGAGTGAGTGTTTGAGTGAGTGAGTGTGTTTGAGTGAGTGAATGTTTGGGTGAGTGAGTGTTTGAGTGAGTGAGTGTGTTTGAGTGAGTGAATGTTTGGGTGAGTGAATGTTTGAGTGAGTGAGTGAGTGTGTTTGAGTGAGTGAGTGTTTGAGTGAATGTTTAATTGAGTGAAACAGTGTTTGAGTGAGTGAGTGAATGTTTGGGTGAGTGAGTGAATGTTTGGGTGAGTGAGTGTTTGAGTGAGTGAGTGTTTGAGTCAGTGAGTGTTTGAGTGAGTGTTTGACTGAGTGAGAGTGTTTGAGTGAGTGAGTGAATGTTTGGGTGAGTGAGTATTTGAGTGAGTGAGTGAGTGTGTTTGAGTGAGTGAGTGAATGTTTGGGTGAGTGAGTGTTTGAGTGAGTGGGTGTTTGACTGAGTGAGTGAGTGTTTGAGTGAGTGAGTGAGTGTTTGAGTGAGTGAGTGTGTTTGAGTGAGTGAGTGTTTGACTGAGTGAGAGAGTGTTTGAGTGAGTGAGTGAATGTTTGGGTGAGTGAGTGAGTGTTTGAGTGAGTTTTTGAGTGAGTGGTTGACCGAGTGAGTGAGTGTTTGAGTGAGTGAGTGTGTGTTTGAGTGAGTGAATGTTTGAGTGAGTGTTTGAGTGAGTGTTTGAGTGAGTGAGTGTGTTTGAGTGAGTGAGTGAGTGAGTGTTTGAGTGAGTGAGTCAGTGAGTGTTTGAGTGACTGTTTGAGTGAGTGAGTGTTTGAGTGAGTGAGTGAGTTTGACTGAGTGAGTGAGTGTTTGAGTGAGTGAGTGTTTAAGTGAGTGAGGTGTTTGACTGAGTGAGTGAGTGTTTGAGTGAGTGAGTGTTTGACTCAGTGAGTGAATGTTTGAGTGAGTGAGTCAGTGAGTAATTGAGTGAGTGTTTGACTGTGTGAGGTGTTTGACTGAGTGAGTGTGTTTGAGTGAGTGAGCGTTTGAGTGAGTGAGTCAGTGAGTGTTTGAGTGAGTGTTTGAGTGAGTGAATGTGTGAGTCAGTGAGTGAGTGTGTGTTTGACTGAGTGAGTGAGTGTTTGACTGAGTGAGTGAGTGTTTCAGTGAGTGAGTGTTTGAGTGAGCGAGTGTTTGATTCAGTGAGTGAATGTTTGAGTGAGTGAGTCAGTGAGTAATTGAGTGAGTGTTTGAGTGAGTGAGTGCTTGACTGAGTGAGTGAGTGTTTGAGTGAGTGAGTGTTTCAGTGAGTCAGTGAGTGTTTGAATGAGTGTTTCAGTGAGTGAGTGCGTGAGTCTGTGAGTGAGTGTGTGTTTGACTGAGTGAGTGAGTGTTTGACTGAGTGAGTGTTTGACTCAGTGAGTGAATGTTTGAGTGAGTGAGTCAGTGAGTAATTGAGTGAGTGTTTGAGTGAGTGAGTGCTTGACTGAGTGAGTGAGTGTTTGAGTGAGTGAGTGAGTGAGTGCTTGACTAAGTGAGTGGGTGATTGAGTGAGTGAATGCTTGACTACGTGAGTGATTGAGTGAGTGAGTGATTGAATGAGTGAGTGATTGTGTTTTAGTGATTGAGTGAGTGAGTGTTTGAGTGAGTTTTTCACTGTGTGAGTGAGTGAGTGTTTGAGTGAGTGAGTGAGTGTTTGAGTGAGTGCGTGCGTGAGTGAGTGTTTGAGTGAGTGAGTGTTTGAGTGAGTGAGTGTTTGAGTGAGTGAGTGATTGACTGAGTGAGTGAGTGTTTGAGTGAGTGAGTGCTTGAGTGAGTGAGTGTTTGACTGAGTGAGGTGTTTGACTGAGTGAGTGTGTTTGAGTGAGTGAGTGTTTGAGTGGGTGAGTGTTTGACTGAGTGAGTGAGTGTTTGAGTGAGTGTTGGAGTGAGTGAGTGTTTTGACTGAGTGAGTGTTTGACTGTTTGAGTGAGTGAGTGTTTGAGTGAGTGAGTGTTTGAGTGAGTGAGTGTTTGAGTGAGTGAGTGATTGACTGAGTGAGTGACTGATAGAGTGTTTGAGTAAGTGAGTGTTTGAGTGAGTGAGGGTTTGAGTGAGTGAGTGTTTGAGTGAGTGAGTGATTGACTGAGTGAGTGAGTGAGAGAGTGCTTGAGTGAGTGAGTGTTTGAGTGAGTGAGTGTTTGAGTGAGTGTTTGAGTGAGTGAGTGTTTGAGTCAGTGAGTGTTTGAGTGAGTGAGTGAGTGTTTGAGTCAGTGAGTGAATGTTTAATTGAGTGAGACAGTGTTTGAGTGAGTGAGTGTTTGAGTGAGTGTTTGAGTGAGTGAGTGAGTGAGTGTTTGAGAGAGTGTTTGAGTGAGTGAGTGTTTGAGTGAGTGTTTGAGTGAGTGAGTGTTTGAGTGTGTGTTTGACTGAGTGAGTGAGTGTTTGAGTGAGTGTTTGAGAGAGTGTTTGAGTGAGTGAGTGTTTGAGAGAGTGTTTGAGTGAGTGAGTGCTTGAGTGAGTGAATGTTGACTGAGTGTTTGAGTGAGTGAGAGAGTGTATTTGAGTGAGTGAGTGAGTGTTTGAGTGAGTGAGTGTTTGAGTGAGTGAGTGAGTGTGTTTGAGTGAGTGAGTGAGTGTTTGAGTGAGTGAGTGTTTGAGTGAGTGTTTGATGGAGTGAGTGAGTGTTTGAGTGAGTGAGTGAGTGTTTGAGTGAGTGTTTGAGTGAGTGAGTGTTTGACTGAGTGAGAGAGTGTTTGAGTGAGTGAGTGCGTTTGAGTGAGTGAGTTGTTTGAGTGAGTGAGTGAGTGTGTTTGAGTGAGTGTTTAGGTGAGTGAGTGAGTGAGTGAGTGTTTGACTGAGTGAGTGTGTGAGTGAGGGAGTGCTTGAATGAGAGAGTGTTTGAGTGAGGGAATGAGTGAGAGAATGTTTGAGTTAGCGAGGAAGTGTTTGAGTGAGGGAATGTTTGAGTGAGGGAGTGTTTGAGTGAGTGAGTGCGTAAGTGAAGGAGTGTGTGAATGAGGGAGTGTATGAGTGAGGGAGTGCGTGAGTGAGTGTTTGAGTGAGTGTTTGAGTGAGAATGATTGTCTTTTAGTGAGTGAGTGAGTATGATTGTGTTTAAGTGAGTGACTGAGTGAGCTTGTGTTTTAGTGAGTGAGTGAGTATGATTGTGTTTGAGTGAGTGTGTGATTGTGTTTAAGTGATTGAGTGAGTGATTGCTTGACTGAGTGAGTGAGTGTTTGAGTGAGTGAGTGATTGAGTGAGTGAGTGCTTGACTACGTGAGAGATTGAGTGAGTGAGTGATTGAGCGAGTGAGTGATTGTGTTTTAGTGATTGAGTGAGTGAGTGTTTGAGTGAGTTTTACACTATGTGAGTGAGTGTTTGACTGAGTGAGTGAGTGTTTGAGTGAGTCCGTGAGTGAGTGAGTGAGTGAGTGCGGAGTGAGTGTGTGATTGTGTTTAAGGGGCTGAGTGAGTGAGTGTTTGAGTGAGTGAGTGACTGTTGATTGAGTGAGTGACTGTTTGAGTGAGTGAGTAAGTGTTTGAGTGAATGAGTGTTTGAGTGAGTGAGTGAGTGTTTGAGTGAGTGAGTGTTTGAGTGAGTGTTTCACTGAGTGAGTGAGTGTTTGAGTGAGTGTTTCACTGAGTGAGTGTTTGAGTGAGTGTGTGTTTGAGTGAGTGAGTGAATGAGTGTGAGAGTGAGAGAACGAGTGAGTGTTTGACTGAGTGAGTGAGTGTTTGAGTGAGTGAGTGAGTGAGTGAGTGTTTGACTGAGTGAGTGAGTGTTTGAGTGAGTGAGTGAGTGAATGTTTAATTGAGTGAGACAGTGTTTGAGCGAGTGAGTGAATGTTGGGTGAGTGAGTGTTTGCGTGAGTGAGTGTTTGAGTGAGAGAGTGTTTGAGTGAGTGAGTGTTTGAGTGAGTGAGTGAGTGTGTTTGAGTGAGTGTTTGACTGAGTGAGAGAGTGTTTGAGTGAGTGAGTGAATGTTTGGGTGAGTGAGTGTTTGAGTGAGTGAGTGTTTGAGTGAGACAGTGTTTGAGTGAGTGAGTGTTTGAGTGAGTGAGTGTGTTTGAGTGAGTGAATGTTTGGGTGAGTGAGTGTTTGAGTGAGTGAGTGTGTTTGAGTGAGTGAATGTTTGGGTGAGTGAATGTTTGAGTGAGTGAGTGAGTGTGTTTGAGTGAGTGAGTGTTTGAGTGAATGTTTAATTGAGTGAAACAGTGTTTGAGTGAGTGAGTGAATGTTTGGGTGAGTGAGTGTTTGAGTGAGTGAGTGTTTGAGTGAGTGAGTGTTTGACTGAGTGAGAGAGTGTTTGCGTGAGTGAGTGAATGTTTGGGTGAGTGAGCGTTTGAGTGAGTGAGTGTCTGAGTGAGTGTTTGACTGAGTGAGTGTTTGAGTGAGTGAGTGTTTGAGTGAGTGAGTGTTTGAGTGAGTGAGTGTTTGAGTCAGTGAGTGTTTGAGTGAGTGTTTGACTGAGTGAGAGTGTTTGAGTGAGTGAGTGAATGTTTGGGTGAGTGAGTATTTGAGTGAGTGAGTGAGTGTGTTTGAGTGAGTGAGTGAATGTTTGGGTGAGTGAGTGTTTGAGTGAGTGGGTGTTTGACTGAGTGAGTGAGTGTTTGAGTGAGTGAGTGAGTGTTTGAGTGAGTGAGTGTGTTTGAGTGAGTGAGTGTTTGACTGAGTGAGAGAGTGTTTGAGTGAGTGAGTGAATGTTTGGGTGAGTGAGTGAGTGTTTGAGTGAGTTTTTGAGTGAGTGGTTGACCGAGTGAGTGAGTGTTTGAGTGAGTGAGTGTGTGTTTGAGTGAGTGAATGTTTGAGTGAGTGTTTGAGTGAGTGTTTGAGTGAGTGAGTGTGTTTGAGTGAGTGAGTGAGTGAGTGTTTGAGTGAGTGAGTCAGTGAGTGTTTGAGTGACTGTTTGAGTGAGTGAGTGTTTGAGTGAGTGAGTGAGTTTGACTGAGTGAGTGAGTGTTTGAGTGAGTGAGTGTTTAAGTGAGTGAGGTGTTTGACTGAGTGAGTGAGTGTTTGAGTGAGTGAGTGTTTGACTCAGTGAGTGAATGTTTGAGTGAGTGAGTCAGTGAGTAATTGAGTGAGTGTTTGACTGTGTGAGGTGTTTGACTGAGTGAGTGTGTTTGAGTGAGTGAGCGTTTGAGTGAGTGAGTCAGTGAGTGTTTGAGTGAGTGTTTGAGTGAGTGAATGTGTGAGTCAGTGAGTGAGTGTGTGTTTGACTGAGTGAGTGAGTGTTTGACTGAGTGAGTGAGTGTTTCAGTGAGTGAGTGTTTGAGTGAGCGAGTGTTTGATTCAGTGAGTGAATGTTTGAGTGAGTGAGTCAGTGAGTAATTGAGTGAGTGTTTGAGTGAGTGAGTGCTTGACTGAGTGAGTGAGTGTTTGAGTGAGTGAGTGTTTCAGTGAGTCAGTGAGTGTTTGAATGAGTGTTTCAGTGAGTGAGTGCGTGAGTCAGTGAGTGAGTGTGTGCGTAAGTGAGTGCGTAAGTGAAGGAGTGTGTGAATGAGGGAGTGTATGAGTGAGGGAGTGCGTGAGTGAGTGTTTGAGTGAGTGTTTGAGTGAGAACGATTGTCTTTTAGTGAGTGAGTGAGTATGATTGTGTTTAAGTGAGTGACTGAGTGAGCTTGTGTTTTAGTGAGTGAGTGAGTATGATTGTGTTTGAGTGAGTGTGTGATTGTGTTTAAGTGATTGAGTGAGTGATTGCTTGACTGAGTGAGTGAGTGTTTGAGTGAGTGAGTGATTGAGTGAGTGAGTGCTTGACTACGTGAGAGATTGAGTGAGTGAGTGATTGAGCGAGTGAGTGATTGTGTTTTAGTGATTGAGTGAGTGAGTGTTTGAGTGAGTTTTACACTGTGTGAGTGAGTGTTTGACTGAGTGAGTGAGTGTTTGAGTGAGTCCGTGAGTGAGTGAGTGAGTGAGTGCGGAGTGAGTGTGTGATTGTGTTTAAGGGGCTGAGTGAGTGAGTGTTTGAGTGAGTGAGTGACTGTTGATTGAGTGAGTGACTGTTTGAGTGAGTGAGTAAGTGTTTGAGTGAATGAGTGTTTGAGTGAGTGAGTGAGTGTTTGAGTGAGTGAGTGTTTGAGTGAGTGTTTCACTGAGTGAGTGAGTGTTTGAGTGAGTGTTTCACTGAGTGAGTGTTTGAGTGAGTGTGTGTTTGAGTGAGTGAGTGAATGAGTGTGAGAGTGAGAGAACGAGTGAGTGTTTGACTGAGTGAGTGAGTGTTTGAGTGAGTGAGTGAGTGAGTGTTTGACTGAGTGAGTGAGTGTTTGAGTGAGTGAGTGAGTGAATGTTTAATTGAGTGAGACAGTGTTTGAGCGAGTGAGTGAATGTTGGGTGTGTGAGTGTTTGCGTGAGTGAGTGTTTGAGTGAGAGAGTGTTTGAGTGAGTGACTGTTTGAGTGAGTGAGTGAGTGTGTTTGAGTGAGTGTTTGACTGAGTGAGAGAGTGTTTGAGTGAGTGAGTGAATGTTTGGGTGAGTGAGTGTTTGAGTGAGTGAGTGTTTGAGTGAGACAGTGTTTGAGTGAGTGAGTGTTTGAGTGAGTGAGTGTGTTTGAGTGAGTGAATGTTTGGGTGAGTGAGTGTTTGAGTGAGTGAGTGTGTTTGAGTGAGTGAATGTTTGGGTGAGTGAATGTTTGAGTGAGTGAGTGAGTGTGTTTGAGTGAGTGAGTGTTTGAGTGAATGTTTAATTGAGTGAAACAGTGTTTGAGTGAGTGAGTGAATGTTTGGGTGAGTGAGTGAATGTTTGGGTGAGTGAGTGTTTGAGTGAGTGAGTGTTTGAGTCAGTGAGTGTTTGAGTGAGTGTTTGACTGAGTGAGAGTGTTTGAGTGAGTGAGTGAATGTTTGGGTGAGTGAGTATTTGAGTGAGTGAGTGAGTGTGTTTGAGTGAGTGAGTGAATGTTTGGGTGAGTGAGTGTTTGAGTGAGTGGGTGTTTGACTGAGTGAGTGAGTGTTTGAGTGAGTGAGTGAGTGTTTGAGTGAGTGAGTGTGTTTGAGTGAGTGAGTGTTTGACTGAGTGAGAGAGTGTTTGAGTGAGTGAGTGAATGTTTGGGTGAGTGAGTGAGTGTTTGAGTGAGTTTTTGAGTGAGTGGTTGACCGAGTGAGTGAGTGTTTGAGTGAGTGAGTGTGTGTTTGAGTGAGTGAATGTTTGAGTGAGTGTTTGAGTGAGTGTTTGAGTGAGTGAGTGTGTTTGAGTGAGTGAGTGAGTGAGTGTTTGAGTGAGTGAGTCAGTGAGTGTTTGAGTGACTGTTTTAGTGAGTGAGTGTTTGAGTGAGTGAGTGAGTTTGACTGAGTGAGTGAGTGTTTGAGTGAGTGAGTGTTTAAGTGAGTGAGGTGTTTGACTGAGTGAGTGAGTGTTTGAGTGAGTGAGTGTTTGACTCAGTGAGTGAATGTTTGAGTGAGTGAGTCAGTGAGTAATTGAGTGAGTGTTTGACTGTGTGAGGTGTTTGACTGAGTGAGTGTGTTTGAGTGAGTGAGCGTTTGAGTGAGTGAGTCAGTGAGTGTTTGAGTGAGTGTTTGAGTGAGTGAATGTGTGAGTCAGTGAGTGAGTGTGTGTTTGACTGAGTGAGTGAGTGTTTGACTGAGTGAGTGAGTGTTTCAGTGAGTGAGTGTTTGAGTGAGCGAGTGTTTGATTCAGTGAGTGAATGTTTGAGTGAGTGAGTCAGTGAGTAATTGAGTGAGTGTTTGAGTGAGTGAGTGCTTGACTGAGTGAGTGAGTGTTTGAGTGAGTGAGTGTTTCAGTGAGTCAGTGAGTGTTTGAATGAGTGTTTCAGTGAGTGAGTGCGTGAGTCTGTGAGTGAGTGTGTGTTTGACTGAGTGAGTGAGTGTTTGACTGAGTGAGTGTTTGACTCAGTGAGTGAATGTTTGAGTGAGTGAGTCAGTGAGTAATTGAGTGAGTGTTTGAGTGAGTGAGTGCTTGACTGAGTGAGTGAGTGTTTGAGTGAGTGAGTGAGTGAGTGCTTGACTAAGTGAGTGGGTGATTGAGTGAGTGAATGCTTGACTACGTGAGTGATTGAGTGAGTGAGTGATTGAATGAGTGAGTGATTGTGTTTTAGTGATTGAGTGAGTGAGTGTTTGAGTGAGTTTTTCACTGTGTGAGTGAGTGAGTGTTTGAGTGAGTGAGTGAGTGTTTGAGTGAGTGCGTGCGTGAGTGAGTGATTGAGTGAGTGAGTGATTGAATGAGTGAGTGATTGTGTTTTAGTGATTGAGTGAGTGAGTGTTTGAGTGAGTTTTACACTGTGTGAGTGAGTGTTTGACTGAGTGAGTGAGTGTTTGAGTGAGTCCGTGAGTGAGTGAGTGAGTGAGTGCGGAGTGAGTGTGTGATTGTGTTTAAGGGGCTGAGTGAGTGAGTGTTTGAGTGAGTGAGTGACTGGTGATTGAGTGAGTGACTGTTTGAGTGAGTGAGTAAGTGTTTGAGTGAATGAGTGTTTGAGTGAGTGAGTGAGTGTTTGAGTGAGTGAGTGTTTGAGTGAGTGTTTTACTGAGTGAGTGAGTGTTTGAGTGAGTGTTTCACTGAGTGAGTGTTTGAGTGAGTGTGTGTTTGAGTGAGTGAGTGAATGAGTGTGAGAGTGAGAGAACGAGTGAGTGTTTGACTGAGTGAGTGAGTGTTTGAGTGAGTGAGTGAGTGAGTGAGTGTTTGACTGAGTGAGTGAGTGTTTGAGTGAGTGAGTGAGTGAATGTTTAATTGAGTGAGACAGTGTTTGAGCGAGTGAGTGAATGTTGGGTGAGTGAGTGTTTGCGTGAGTGAGTGTTTGAGTGAGAGAGTGTTTGAGTGAGTGAGTGTTTGAGTGAGTGAGTGAGTGTGTTTGAGTGAGTGTTTGACTGAGTGAGGGAGTGTTTGAGTGAGTGAGTGAATGTTTGGGTGAGTGAGTGTTTGAGTGAGTGAGTGTTTGAGTGAGACAGTGTTTGAGTGAGTGAGTGTTTGAGTGAGTGAGTGTGTTTGAGTGAGTGAATGTTTGGGTGAGTGAGTGTTTGAGTGAGTGAGTGTGTTTGAGTGAGTGAATGTTTGGGTGAGTGAATGTTTGAGTGAGTGAGTGAGTGTGTTTGAGTGAGTGAGTGTTTGAGTGAATGTTTAATTGAGTGAAACAGTGTTTGAGTGAGTGAGTGAATGTTTGGGTGAGTGAGTGTTTGAGTGAGTGAGTGTTTGAGTGAGTGAGTGTTTGACTGAGTGAGAGAGTGTTTGCGTGAGTGAGTGAATGTTTGGGTGAGTGAGCGTTTGAGTGAGTGAGTGTCTGAGTGAGTGTTTGACTGAGTGAGTGTTTGAGTGAGTGAGTGTTTGAGTGAGTGAGTGTTTGAGTGAGTGAGTGTTTGAGTCAGTGAGTGTTTGAGTGAGTGTTTGACTGAGTGAGAGTGTTTGAGTGAGTGAGTGAATGTTTGGGTGAGTGAGTATTTGAGTGAGTGAGTGAGTGTGTTTGAGTGAGTGAGTGAATGTTTGGGTGAGTGAGTGTTTGAGTGAGTGGGTGTTTGACTGAGTGAGTGAGTGTTTGAGTGAGTGAGTGAGTGTTTGAGTGAGTGAGTGTGTTTGAGTGAGTGAGTGTTTGACTGAGTGAGAGAGTGTTTGAGTGAGTGAGTGAATGTTTGGGTGAGTGAGTGAGTGTTTGAGTGAGTTTTTGAGTGAGTGGTTGACCGAGTGAGTGAGTGTTTGAGTGAGTGAGTGTGTGTTTGAGTGAGTGAATGTTTGAGTGAGTGTTTGAGTGAGTGTTTGAGTGAGTGAGTGTGTTTGAGTGAGTGAGTGAGTGAGTGTTTGAGTGAGTGAGTCAGTGAGTGTTTGAGTGACTGTTTGAGTGAGTGAGTGTTTGAGTGAGTGAGTGAGTTTGACTGAGTGAGTGAGTGTTTGAGTGAGTGAGTGTTTAAGTGAGTGAGGTGTTTGACTGAGTGAGTGAGTGTTTGAGTGAGTGAGTGTTTGACTCAGTGAGTGAATGTTTGAGTGAGTGAGTCAGTGAGTAATTGAGTGAGTGTTTGACTGTGTGAGGTGTTTGACTGAGTGAGTGTGTTTGAGTGAGTGAGCGTTTGAGTGAGTGAGTCAGTGAGTGTTTGAGTGAGTGTTTGAGTGAGTGAATGTGTGAGTCAGTGAGTGAGTGTGTGTTTGACTGAGTGAGTGAGTGTTTGACTGAGTGAGTGAGTGTTTCAGTGAGTGAGTGTTTGAGTGAGCGAGTGTTTGATTCAGTGAGTGAATGTTTGAGTGAGTGAGTCAGTGAGTAATTGAGTGAGTGTTTGAGTGAGTGAGTGCTTGACTGAGTGAGTGAGTGTTTGAGTGAGTGAGTGTTTCAGTGAGTCAGTGAGTGTTTGAATGAGTGTTTCAGTGAGTGAGTGCGTGAGTCAGTGAGTGAGTGTGTGCGTAAGTGAGTGCGTAAGTGAAGGAGTGTGTGAATGAGGGAGTGTATGAGTGAGGGAGTGCGTGAGTGAGTGTTTGAGTGAGTGTTTGAGTGAGAACGATTGTCTTTTAGTGAGTGAGTGAGTATGATTGTGTTTAAGTGAGTGACTGAGTGAGCTTGTGTTTTAGTGAGTGAGTGAGTATGATTGTGTTTGAGTGAGTGTGTGATTGTGTTTAAGTGATTGAGTGAGTGATTGCTTGACTGAGTGAGTGAGTGTTTGAGTGAGTGAGTGATTGAGTGAGTGAGTGCTTGACTACGTGAGAGATTGAGTGAGTGAGTGATTGAGCGAGTGAGTGATTGTGTTTTAGTGATTGAGTGAGTGAGTGTTTGAGTGAGTTTTACACTGTGTGAGTGAGTGTTTGACTGAGTGAGTGAGTGTTTGAGTGAGTCCGTGAGTGAGTGAGTGAGTGAGTGCGGAGTGAGTGTGTGATTGTGTTTAAGGGGCTGAGTGAGTGAGTGTTTGAGTGAGTGAGTGACTGTTGATTGAGTGAGTGACTGTTTGAGTGAGTGAGTAAGTGTTTGAGTGAATGAGTGTTTGAGTGAGTGAGTGAGTGTTTGAGTGAGTGAGTGTTTGAGTGAGTGTTTCACTGAGTGAGTGAGTGTTTGAGTGAGTGTTTCACTGAGTGAGTGTTTGAGTGAGTGTGTGTTTGAGTGAGTGAGTGAATGAGTGTGAGAGTGAGAGAACGAGTGAGTGTTTGACTGAGTGAGTGAGTGTTTGAGTGAGTGAGTGAGTGAGTGTTTGACTGAGTGAGTGAGTGTTTGAGTGAGTGAGTGAGTGAATGTTTAATTGAGTGAGACAGTGTTTGAGCGAGTGAGTGAATGTTGGGTGAGTGAGTGTTTGCGTGAGTGAGTGTTTGAGTGAGAGAGTGTTTGAGTGAGTGACTGTTTGAGTGAGTGAGTGAGTGTGTTTGAGTGAGTGTTTGACTGAGTGAGAGAGTGTTTGAGTGAGTGAGTGAATGTTTGGGTGAGTGAGTGTTTGAGTGAGTGAGTGTTTGAGTGAGACAGTGTTTGAGTGAGTGAGTGTTTGAGTGAGTGAGTGTGTTTGAGTGAGTGAATGTTTGGGTGAGTGAGTGTTTGAGTGAGTGAGTGTGTTTGAGTGAGTGAATGTTTGGGTGAGTGAATGTTTGAGTGAGTGAGTGAGTGTGTTTGAGTGAGTGAGTGTTTGAGTGAATGTTTAATTGAGTGAAACAGTGTTTGAGTGAGTGAGTGAATGTTTGGGTGAGTGAGTGAATGTTTGGGTGAGTGAGTGTTTGAGTGAGTGAGTGTTTGAGTCAGTGAGTGTTTGAGTGAGTGTTTGACTGAGTGAGAGTGTTTGAGTGAGTGAGTGAATGTTTGGGTGAGTGAGTATTTGAGTGAGTGAGTGAGTGTGTTTGAGTGAGTGAGTGAATGTTTGGGTGAGTGAGTGTTTGAGTGAGTGGGTGTTTGACTGAGTGAGTGAGTGTTTGAGTGAGTGAGTGAGTGTTTGAGTGAGTGAGTGTGTTTGAGTGAGTGAGTGTTTGACTGAGTGAGAGAGTGTTTGAGTGAGTGAGTGAATGTTTGGGTGAGTGAGTGAGTGTTTGAGTGAGTTTTTGAGTGAGTGGTTGACCGAGTGAGTGAGTGTTTGAGTGAGTGAGTGTGTGTTTGAGTGAGTGAATGTTTGAGTGAGTGTTTGAGTGAGTGTTTGAGTGAGTGAGTGTGTTTGAGTGAGTGAGTGAGTGAGTGTTTGAGTGAGTGAGTCAGTGAGTGTTTGAGTGACTGTTTGAGTGAGTGAGTGTTTGAGTGAGTGAGTGAGTTTGACTGAGTGAGTGAGTGTTTGAGTGAGTGAGTGTTTAAGTGAGTGAGGTGTTTGACTGAGTGAGTGAGTGTTTGAGTGAGTGAGTGTTTGACTCAGTGAGTGAATGTTTGAGTGAGTGAGTCAGTGAGTAATTGAGTGAGTGTTTGACTGTGTGAGGTGTTTGACTGAGTGAGTGTGTTTGAGTGAGTGAGCGTTTGAGTGAGTGAGTCAGTGAGTGTTTGAGTGAGTGTTTGAGTGAGTGAATGTGTGAGTCAGTGAGTGAGTGTGTGTTTGACTGAGTGAGTGAGTGTTTGACTGAGTGAGTGAGTGTTTCAGTGAGTGAGTGTTTGAGTGAGCGAGTGTTTGATTCAGTGAGTGAATGTTTGAGTGAGTGAGTCAGTGAGTAATTGAGTGAGTGTTTGAGTGAGTGAGTGCTTGACTGAGTGAGTGAGTGTTTGAGTGAGTGAGTGTTTCAGTGAGTCAGTGAGTGTTTGAATGAGTGTTTCAGTGAGTGAGTGCGTGAGTCTGTGAGTGAGTGTGTGTTTGACTGAGTGAGTGAGTGTTTGACTGAGTGAGTGTTTGACTCAGTGAGTGAATGTTTGAGTGAGTGAGTCAGTGAGTAATTGAGTGAGTGTTTGAGTGAGTGAGTGCTTGACTGAGTGAGTGAGTGTTTGAGTGAGTGAGTGAGTGAGTGCTTGACTAAGTGAGTGGGTGATTGAGTGAGTGAATGCTTGACTACGTGAGTGATTGAGTGAGTGAGTGATTGAATGAGTGAGTGATTGTGTTTTAGTGATTGAGTGAGTGAGTGTTTGAGTGAGTTTTTCACTGTGTGAGTGAGTGAGTGTTTGAGTGAGTGAGTGAGTGTTTGAGTGAGTGCGTGCGTGAGTGAGTGTTTGAGTGAGTGAGTGTTTGAGTGAGTGAGTGTTTGAGTGAGTGAGTGATTGACTGAGTGAGTGAGTGTTTGAGTGAGTGAGTGCTTGAGTGAGTGAGTGTTTGACTGAGTGAGGTGTTTGACTGAGTGAGTGTGTTTGAGTGAGTGAGTGTTTGAGTGGGTGAGTGTTTGACTGAGTGAGTGAGTGTTTGAGTGAGTGTTGGAGTGAGTGAGTGTTTTGACTGAGTGAGTGTTTGACTGTTTGAGTGAGTGAGTGTTTGAGTGAGTGAGTGTTTGAGTGAGTGAGTGTTTGAGTGAGTGAGTGATTGACTGAGTGAGTGACTGATAGAGTGTTTGAGTAAGTGAGTGTTTGAGTGAGTGAGGGTTTGAGTGAGTGAGTGTTTGAGTGAGTGAGTGATTGACTGAGTGAGTGAGTGAGAGAGTGCTTGAGTGAGTGAGTGTTTGAGTGAGTGAGTGTTTGAGTGAGTGTTTGAGTCAGTGAGTGTTTGAGTCAGTGAGTGTTTGAGTGAGTGAGTGAGTGTTTGAGTCAGTGAGTGAATGTTTAATTGAGTGAGACAGTGTTTGAGTGAGTGAGTGTTTGAGTGAGTGTTTGAGTGAGTGAGTGAGTGTTTGAGAGAGTGTTTGAGTGAGTGAGTGTTTAAGTGAGTGTTTGAGTGAGTGAGTGTTTGAGTGTGTGTTTGACTGAGTGAGTGAGGCTTTGAGTGAGTGTTTGAGAGAGTGTTTGAGTGAGTGAGTGTTTGAGAGAGTGTTTGAGTGAGTGAGTGCTTGAGTGAGTGAATGTTGACTGAGTGTTTGAGTGAGTGAGAGAGTGTATTTGAGTGAGTGAGTGAGTGTTTGAGTGAGTGAGTGTTTGAGTGAGTGAGTGAGTGTGTTTGAGTGAGTGAGTGAGTGAGTGAGTGTTTGAGTGAGTGAGTGTTTGAGTGAGTGAGTGTTTGAGAAAGTGTTTGAGTGAGTGAGTGTTTGAGTGAGTGAGTGTTTGGGTGAGTGGGTGTTTGAGTGTGTGTTTGACTGAGTGAGTGAGCGAGTGAGAGAGTGTTTGAGAGAGTGAGTGAGTGTGTTTGAGTGAGTGAGTGAGTGTGTTTGAGTGAGTGAGTGAGTGTTTGAGTGAGTGAGTGTTTGAGTGAGTGAGTGTTTGAGTGAGTGAGTGTTTGAGAGAGTGAGAGTATTTGACTGAGTGTTTGAGTGAGTGAGTGTTTGAGTGAGTGAGTGAGTGTTTGAGTGAGTGAGTGAGTGTTTGGCTGAGTGAGTGAATGTTTGAGAGTGAGTGAGTGTAAGTGAGTGAGTGTTTGAGTGAGTGAGTGAATGTGAGTTAGTGTTTGAGTGAGTGAGTATTTGAGTGAATGTTTGAGTGAGTGAGTGAGTGAGTGTTTGAGTGAGTGAGTGTTTGAGTGAGCGAGTGTTTGAGTGAGTGAGTGTTTGAGTGTGTGTTTGACTGAGTGAGTGAGTGAGTGAGAGAATGTTTGAGAGTGAGTGTAAGTGAGTGAGTGTTTGACTGAGTGAGTGAATGTTTGAGTGAGTGAGTGTAAGTGAGTGAGTGTTTGAGTGAGTGAGTGAATGTGAGTTAGTGTTTGAGTGAGTATTTGAGTGAATGTTTGAGTGAGTGAGTGTTTGAGTGAGTGAGAGTATTTGACTGAGTGTTTGAGTGAGTGAGTGTTTGAGTGAGTGAGTGAATGTTTGAGAGTGAGTGAGTGTAAGTGAGTGAGTGTTTGAGTGAGTGAGTGAATGTGAGTTAGTGTTTGAGTGAGTATTTGAGTGAATGTTTGAGTGAGCGAGTGTTTGAGTGAGTGAGAGTATTTGACTGAGTGTTTGAGTGAGTGAGTGTTTGAGTGAGTGAGTGAGTGTTTGAGTGAGTGAGTGAGTGTTTGACTGAGTGAGTGAATGTTTGAGAGTGAGTGAGTGTAAGTGAGTGAGTGTTTGAGTGAGTGAGTGTTTGAGTGAGTGAGTGAATGTTTGAGAGTGAGTGAGTGTAAGTGAGTGAATGTTTGAGTGAGTGAGTGAGTGAGTGTTTGAGTGAGTGAGTGTTTGAGTGAGTGAGTGAGTGTTTGAGTGAGTGAGTGAGTGTTTGACTGAGTGAGTGAATGTTTGAGAGTGAGTGAGTGTAAGTGAGTGAGTGTTTGAGTGAGTGAGTGAATGTGAGTTAGTGTTTGAGTGAGTGAGTATTTGAGTGAATGTTTGAGTGAGTGAGTGAGTGTTTGAGTGAGTGAGTGTTTGAGAGAGTGAGTGAGTGATACCTGGGTAGTACTCCCTGGGAAGTATTGGCCACTCTGACACAAGGGTTTTGACCAGCTGGCGGTTCAGTCTGCAGCTGGAACTCTCCCAGGTCCTGCCTCCCGACTCGGTGAGTTACAAAACAATGAAAGCAGCCATTCTAAAAGGTCGGATTTTCCTGCTCAGCACTGTGCTGTGACCATGGGCTGCTTTCCGCAGCTTCTCTGGCAGTGAACCCTGGGGCTCAGTGAGCACATGGTGTGGAGATGCCGGCGTTGGACTGGGGTGAGCACAGTAAGAGGTCTTACAACACCAGGTTAAAGTCCAACAGGTTTGTTCCAAACACTGGGCGCGATTCTCCCCCACCGCCATGCCGGGTGGAAGAATCGCCGGGACGCCGCGCGAATCGCACCACGCCGGCCCGACCCCCGCACACGATTCTCCCACCCCACCCCCCGAAACCAGCGGCGCGCGATTCACGCCGGGCGCTCGGAGAATCGCCGCCAACGGCGAGTGGCAATTCTCCGGCCCGGATGTGCCGAGCAGCCGCTACGACACGACAGATTCCCGCCGGCGCCGTCCACCCCTGGTCGCTGCCGGTGGGAACTCTGCGGGAATGCTGGGGGGGCGGCCTGTGTGGGGGGGGGGGTCCTTCACCAGCGGGGGCCTCCGATGAGATCTGGCCCGCGATCGGGGCCCACCGATTGGCGGGCCGGCCTCTCCCCCCCTCGGGCCTACCTCCTTCCGTGCGCAGCCCCAGAACACCGGCGCCACGTTGGTAAGGGACCGGCGTGCGTAAGAAGTTTCCTGCGCATGCGCAGGATGGCGTGGCCCAATTGTGCATGCGCAGGATTGGGCTGCCCCAACTGCGCATGCGCAGGTTGGCACGGCGCCCATTTGGCGGCGCGTAAGGACGCTGGTGAGGCGTGAAGCCATTGTGGAAGCTGTGCAACATTGGAGGCATTACCTGGCCGGCAGGCGATTCACTCTCCTCACTGACCAATGGTCAGTTGCCTTCATGTTCAATAACACACAGCGGGGTAAGATCAAGAACGACAAGATCTTGAGGTGGAGGATCGAACTCTCCACCTGTAACTACGACATCTTGTATCAGCCTGGGAAACTCAATGAGCCCCCAGATGCCCTATTCCGCGGTACATGTGCCAGTGCACAAGTAGACCGACTTCGGGCCCTCCACAATGACCTCTGTCACCCGGTTCCTCCATTTCATCAAGGCCCGCAACCTGCCTTACTCCATCGAGGAGGTCAGGACCATGACCAGGCACTGCCAAGTCTGCACGGAGTGCAAACCGCACTTCTATCGGCCAGACAGAGCTCACCTGGTCTCCCGCTTCCGTTTTCCCTTTGCCATCCCATGCCCTGACCTGACCACTGCCACCGTCATCAAGGCTCTGCACAGTCTCTTCACCTTGTTCGGTTTCCCCACCTATGTCCATAGTGATCAAGGCTCCTCTTTTATGAGTGATGAGCTGCGTCAGTTCCTGCTTAGCAAGGGCATCGCCTCAAGCAGGACGACCAGCTACAACCCCCGGGGAAACGGACAGGTGGAGAGGGAGAACGCAACGGCCTGGAAGGCCGTCCTTCTTGCTCTACGTTCTAGAAGTCTCCCAGTCTCCTGCCAACAAGAGGTCCTCTACGATGCGCTCCACTCCATCCGGTCTCTTCTGTGTACTGCCACCAACGAGACCCCTCACGAATGTTTGTGTGTCTTCCCTAGGAAGTCCACCTCAGGTGTCTCGCTACAATCCTGGCTGACAGTCCCAGGGCCTGTCCTCCTCCGGAAGCATGCGAGAAGCCATAAGTCAGATCCCCTGGTCGAGAGCATTCTGCTCCTCCATGCAAACCCACAGTATGCCTACGTGGCACACCATGATGGGCAGCAGGACACAGTCACCTTCAGGGACTTGGCACCTGTAGGTGCCCCAGCGACTATCACCAACCCGCCCACCCCTACACCGGCTACCACCATCACCACCACTCGGCTGCCTCGGGACTTGGCAACGGCAGCCTCCCCAGTGACCATTACCACCACCCCCGCCCCTACACCATCTCCCTCTCCTTCGGCTCATCGGGATGAAGAAGAAAACAACACACTCCCGGAGTCGAAGATCTTGACACCCGTGCCCACACCACAGCCGGGACTGAGGCGATCACGGCGGAAGGTTAAAGCTCCTGTCAAACTCAATCTGTGAGTCCACTTCACACCCTCTGGACTTTTTGTTTTAACAGGGGGTGAATGTGGTGAACCGCGTTCCACTGTTACTCACTGCTCTATAGATATATTCACTGTTATTGTTTGTTCCATTGTTACTCACTGTTGTTGTTGCGTCTGTTGGCTCCGCCTGTGGCTCCGCCCCTCGGGTTTTGTATATAGTTGGCTGATCTGTGGCCCTGCCCCCAGTGAGGGATCAGCAGCAGGCAGGCACACATCTCAGTGTATTAAAGCCACAATTTAGTTCTATAACTTGCTTCGTCTATTATTGATATTCCATCACTCTGTCCTTACAAAGCAACATTTTAACCCTGTCTTTACAATGCAGCATTTTAACCCTGTCCTTACAATGCAGCATTTTAACCCTGTCCTTACAATGCAGCATTTTAACCCTGTCCTTACAATGCAGCATTTTAACCCTGTCCTTACAATGCAGCATTTTAACCCGTCCTTACAATGCAGCATTTTAACCCCTGTCTTTACAAAGCAGCATTTTAACCCTGTCCTTACAACGCAGCATTTTAACCCCTGTCTTTACAATGCAGCATTTTAACCCTGTCCTTACAATGCAGCATTTTAACCCTGTCCTTACAACGCAGCATTTTAACCCTGTCCTTACAATGCAGCATTTTAACCCTGTCCTTACAACGCAGCATTTTAACCCCTGTCTTTACAATGCAGCATTTTAACCCTGTCCTTACAATGCAGCATTTTAACCCCTGTCTTTACAAAGCAGCATTTTAACCCCGTCCTTTCAATGCAGCATTTTTACCCTGTCCTTACAATGCAGCATTTTAACCCTGTCCTTACAATGCAGCATTTTAACCCTGTCCTTACAATGCAGCATTTTAACCCTGTCCTTACAATGCAGCATTTTAACCCCTGTCTTTACAATGCAGCATTTTAACCCTGTCCTTACAATGCAGTATTTTAACCCCTGTCTTTACAATGCAGCATTTTAACCCTGTTCTTACAATGCAGCATTTTAACCCTGTCCTTACAATGCAGCATTTTAACCCGTCCTTACAATGCAGCATTTTAACCCCTGTCTTTACAAAGCAGCATTTTAACCCTGTCCTTACAACGCAGCATTTTAACCCCTGTCTTTACAATGCAGCATTTTAACCCTGTCCTTACAATGCAGCATTTTAACCCTGTCCTTACAATGCAGCATTTTAACCCTGTCCTTACAACGCAGCATTTTAACCCTGTCCTTACAATGCAGCATTTTAACCCTGTCCTTACAATGCAGCATTTTAACCCCTGTCTTTACAAAGCAGCATTTTAACCCCGTCCTTTCAATGCAGCATTTTTACCCTGTCCTTACAATGCAGCATTTTAACCCTGTCCTTACAATGCAGCATTTTAACCCTGTCCTTACAATGCAGCATTTTAACCCCTGTCTTTACAATGCAGCATTTTAACCCTGTCCTTACAATGCAGTATTTTAACCCCTGTCTTTACAATGCAGCATTTTAACCCTGTCCTTACAATGCAGCATTTTAACCCCTGTCTTTACAAAGCAGCATTTTAACCCTGTCCTTTCAATGCAGCATTTTTACCCTGTCCTTACAATGCAGCATTTTAACCCTGTCCTTACAATGCAGCATTTTAACCCCTGTCCTTACAAGTTGGAAATGAGCCCAGGAATCTGCTGGTCCAGAGATCAAACTAACCCCTGTCCTTACAATGCAGCATTTTAACCCCCGTCCTTACAATGCAGCATTTTATCCCCTGTCTTTACAATGCAGCATTTTAACCTCTGTCTTTACAATGCAGCATTTTAACCCCTGTTCTTACAATGCAGCATTTTAACCCTGTCCTTACAATGCAGCATTTTAACCCTGTCCTTACAATGCAGCATTTTAACCCTGTCCTTACAATGCAGCATTTTTATCCCTGTCCTTACAATGAAGCATTTTAACCCGTCCTTACAATGCAGCATTCCTGTGGTATTGGAGACACAGCCACCCATTATATCTGAAACACAGCACTGCACCATCCAATATCTAAGCCTTGGTCTTCACAAGAAGTGTAGAGTGGACAGTCCATTTTTATCCTAAACAGCTATGTTGCAAAGAAAGATTGATGAGGGAAAGGACCGATAGATAAATTCCCCCACCACCTGACATACGCCAGTCTGGCCGCCATGTCCTTCCATTACTGACAGACATCCTTAGTGGGCATTGATGTCCTCCATCCAGAGTTACATTGATAGTCAACCAAGCACGCATGCAAACGGGATGCTCTCTGGCTGACCTGCAGACATTACCACTGAGATTGCAGCACACGGATTTTCAGTGTAATTGTGTCCTTTGAGTCCCTGCATCATTTAACAATAACTCAGAAAGATGCAGGATGTTCAGCAGATGGCACTACATAACAAGAGATGAATCATTGTCCTGCACTGAACTTGTGACTGAGTTGAGACAAAATCCTGGTTAGAGAGGGAGTGTTCTTTATTGTGGAGCAGGCTCCAGGGGTCATTACTCATGTTCCAATTCATTGCTGGGTCAAAATATAATTGAAGGAGTTAAGATACGCTCGGCACTGTTTAGTGTTTGAACATTTTTCACCATGCCCACGACCTCCAGAGTCACAAAGTTAAACAGTCTCCTCATTTACCTGCATCCTCCAATCTCCCAGCAAGTCAATTTGGAGAACTTTCTAAACAAATTAATCTTTCATAACTGAAGAGTGCCATAGACATTGTAAACATAACCAGACAGTTATTAATGAACTTTGCAGAGCAGCTGATGGGTCTGTAGACATATACAAGGTGTTTTTTTAAAAGTAAGTGGCACATCTTGATTGTGATAATTTGAAATTTAATCAATCTAGCTTCCAGGGAGAGTTTGGAGTAGTCAAACTGCATTTTATGTGATTCTCTTCTTTTAAACACACATTTATAATATATACAGAGATTGATTCACTGCTGTGAAGAGTTCATTAAGAGTTCACGAGCTATATAGAGTTATGTTTGTGGAATTCATTGTTGGCATCAGAGAGCTGTAGTTCTGATCCTTGCTATTCATGTGTGGCCCTGTATCTTTGTGTGTGCAGCTTGTTAGCTGAAACCTTACAAAGGACTGCAGAATATGTGCTCATTGATCCAAAATACATTCGCAAAACATTATAAACCTATCCTTTCTTTTTTAAAGAAGAAATAAATTGCATTTGCACATCACCTTGCAGGATCTCTAACATGCTTTTATAATTTTGAAGTGGCATAACTGTAAAGTAGGTGATGTGACAACCAAACGACACACATTTAACTCTCTCAAATAGCAATGGGATAAATTACCAGATTTTCCTGGTCTTTTTAGTAACGCTGTTTGAATGACAAACATTGGCCGGGCCATTGGGGATGAACTCCCCTTTCTTCTTCGAAATGGTTTTTCAAGGTCTGCCTAAAAGGGCATATATCAGAAAGACAGCCCCTGCGACTGTGCAGCATTCCCTCGGCGCAGAGAAACATCAGGCTTTGTGCTGAACGCCTGCCCCCTCCTGCCAGTGGGATCATACAGTCTCGTTGAAGGTGACCCCCCCCCCCGCCCCCCCACCAATACACACACACACACCCCACAGAGGGTTCCCTGGCAGCGGGTTGCACAAGCCATGCAGAACACCGGAGACATCCCAGAAATTTATATTTTTATTTCAGTTTTTATTTATTCATGGGAGGTGGGAATTATTGATGCGGACATCATTTATGGCCTATCCTCAGTTGCCCTTGAGAGGGTGATGGGGGCCAACCTTCCACAATCCAACTAAGACTCTTGCTCGGAAATTTCAGAGGGCAGGGAAGGGTTGGCCACATTGCTGTGGGTAAGTTCATGCAAGGACGACAGATTTCCTCCCATAAAGGGCATTAGTGAACCAGACAGATGTTTTTTACTAATCTGGTAGATCATCATAACTGATGCCAAGGGTAAGATTTTCATGGAGTCTTCCTGACTCCACAGATATTTTAAAAATGTTTGGTAGGACCCAGATAAGTCCCGATTTCCGACAGGTCCCATTTTTCTGGTAGGGAAAAGGAGATGGAGCATTAATCACACTGAGTGAAAGCCAACTTGGTAGGGCTATTTGTACTGTGTTCAAACAGACGCCATTTTGGCTGTTGCAAAACCCTTAACCTGAAGCATAAACGTCACAAGTTTATGGCAGATACAAATGCTTTTGCAGGGCAAATAACAGTCATGTCCTGATTTTTTTTTTTAATCCCCCACTTTTTAAACTGTACAACAAAAGTTGAAGCTGGCAATAATTGTTTTAAAAAATTACTGCTGGAGTGTATTGCCAGCTGGTGCAACATTTGTTTGAGCAGCTTCAATAGAGTTGACTTTGTTGACATTTCTCTAAGGGTTATTCATTATGAATTCTTGGCTGAGTTTCAAAAGCTATAATTATCTCAGCAGGAGGTTCTGAGTTCATTGTGTGACAGCTTAAAGAGACTATTAAAGGATATGTGTATGAACAGAAGTTTGTCCTTTTATAAGAGATTAATACTTGAGCGGATACAAATACTTTGATGCTTTCATGGACGGAAGATTTTTTTCATGATCGAGTCAGTTGTTTGCCAATTAAAATATCTTGAGGCACAGTAATAGTGTCCTTTGCTCTAAGCCAGCAGTTTCGAGGAAAGTTCAAGTTTCACTCCAGAATTCATTGGCCATGGACGTCTCATTCATAATGTGGCCCAACAGATTGAATATCAACCTGTAAATCTTTCTGAATGCTGATGGCAGGTGGTACGACTGGGAAAAATTCCCACTCAGCTATGTGAGGTAAAGAATATTGGAGGCTTTACCATCTATGGGCTATGCATGTAAAAATGCAGATTGCCTCAGAAATGTGGGCTTCTTTGGGTATCAGTTGGCTAGCTGTGGATCAGATTGGTGTCAACAACATAGGTTCAATCGCTGATCTCGTTGGGTTTGAGACCTGCATCCTTGGAAGTGTTGGTGCTGTGGGCTGAACTTACCTTTGACCAGAGAACTGAGGAGTAGTGAGAGTTAACAAAGAACAAAGAACAAAGAAAAGTACAGCACAGGAACAGGCCCTTCGGCCCTCCAAGCCTGCGCCAACCATGCTGCCCCTCTAAACTAAAATCTTCTACACTTCCGGGGTATGTATACCTCTATTCCCATCCTATCCATGTATTTGTCAAGACACCCCTTAAACGTCAATATCATCCCTGCTTCCACCACCTCCTCCGGCAGTGAGTTCCAGGCACCCACTACCCTCTGTGTAAAATATTTGCCTCATACATCTCTTCTAAACCTATCCCCCCTCTAAATTGACCCCTCTACCCTGGGAAAATGCCTCTGACTATCCACTCTGTCTATGCCCCTCATAATTTTGCAGACCTTTATCAAATCGCCCCTCAACCTCTGTCATTCCAGTGAGAGCAAACCGAGTTTATTCAACCTCTCCTCATAGCTAATGCCCTCCATACCAGGAAACATCCTGGTAAATCTCTTCACCACCCTCTCCAAAGCCTCCACATCCTTCTGGTAGTGTGGCGACCAGAATTGAACACTATACTCCAGGTGTGGCCTAACTAAGGTTCTATACAGAAACTATGTTCTATATGGTGCTGTTAGATATTTAGATGTTTTCATCTACACATGGCTCTTGAGGTCTGCCCGTGGTGGATTCTGGGTGAATTGTCTTTGAGTTGGTTTGGGGGGATTAGATGGAGAGCATGAGTTGGTATTCAGTTTGCATAGGGATATGTGGGACAATGGAGATGAGGCCATGAATTGGTATTGAGTTGGAAGATGGGGTGAAGGGTGAGGGATAGATGCTCTAAAATCATCTTAAACAACTGGGATCAAATTCCAGAGAACTGAGGTGGGCCTTCTAACCAACACATCGTGCCACTCGCCCATTCCTGTGTCCTTCCAGGTTTGGCAGGCCAGACTTCACCCTACACCTGCCATGCTGGAGTACAAATCTCATGAATGGGGACACTTTTTAACAAAAGCAAGTCCAGCAAGACGGAAAATTCTCCAACTCGAGTTAGCCAAAATCTGGCCCTGGGTTTTCTCATTAAATTTTTAAAAATATAAATAACTGGGTATAAATTTCCCAGCTGCCCTGTCACTGCATTATTAGTTAAGTCCTCTGAATTACTACGTCTAGTAACATAACCTCTACACTAGAGTTCCCCTAGATTTCAACACTTAATTCATCAAATCTATTTAGAAAAATAAATAGCCTGCAGATAACTATCATGCCCCAAAGCAAGACATTAATGACCCCATTGATATTTGTCGGTGTATGAGTTCTGAGTTCATGTGTAAGATATGTATGTGGGCAATAGAAAGCATCGGAAGCATTCACATTTGTAAACAAGCTGAATTAATTTTTGCAAGTTAATACTTGTACCATAGAGCAGGATATCGTGGAGTGAGGAAAGGAGTAGACTGAAAAATGTGTTTCTTTCTGTTAAAACGTTATGAAGAGCACAAACTTCAAAGAGGGTGCACTGATGGAAAGCTTAAGTCAATTTTGAAATGTGATGGTAATCTATCTAGGTGTAGACATGGGAAGCCAGGGCTTTGTGAAGTTGCAAAACCTGGATCCAGCCCACTTTACGGAAGGCATTGTTATTGTAGAATCATTTCAGCAGAAAAGAGGTAATTTGGCCCATGGTGCCTGGGCTGGGCACAACTGAATAAAAGAACAAACCATCTTTTTAATAGAAACTTTCTGCTATTTCCCTTTCCTAACCCCCTCTTCAAATGTATCTAATTGCCTATTAAATGTTGCAATTGATTTGCAATATTGCATTCTTCGTTCCAGCAACCCTTTGCAACAAAAAAAGTGCAACATTTTTGTTTCACAGGATTGCTGGCGAGGCCTATCCCTGTACAACTGAGTGGGTTACTAGACTATTTTGGAGAACAATCAATCACATTGCTGTTGGTGTGGAAAGACAGACAGGACAAACTGGGCAAGGACAGCAAATTTCATTCCCTAAAGGGAACCAGATATGTTTCTATGATAATCCAGAAGTGCCATAATTACTATAAACTATATCCACCGTGCTAATGCAGCCCAATATTTTCTGTTTCTGTGCTTTTCAAACTTTTTCATTTTTGGCTATTGTGCCTTTGTTCATTCACATTGCTTAACCCAAACTCTAGTGATGTGGTTTAACCACCGCCTTGCCCACAGCGTGGATCAGGGCATGCTGGTTAAAAGCGGGAAAGACCAAAATCGAAATCCGATCTAACCACCTGCTCCCGATGGTGAGTTCCAGATCTTGCCCAAATATGGCAGCCATATCATTGACACCAAATTGCATTAATTTCCATCTCATTAGCAAGATTGAAGTCGAATTTAACTCCCGGGAGTTAACCGACTCCTCAGCGAGAAGTTGCGCGGGCGTGGTTTAGCACTCCTTTTTAACAATGTGAAGCTGCCGCAATGGTTGCTGAGGGGAACTGAGGAGGTGAGCAGCCATTTCCATTTTTGGGCATGCAGCTGCAGCCCCAGTGCTTGGGAAGGTGGGGGCCCCTCAGGGGGCGTTGGGCTTTGTCAGGGGTCACAGTGTTCCAGGTCAGGGGTTGCCCCTGGGCAGTGAGGGGGTTTGCTGAGGGGCTTTTCGTCTGAGGCCTTAAAGCCATCTTTAATTATTGTGAATATCCATATCAAGGGCAACTACAGCTGCTGCCTGTCTGTCTACCAAACACTTCCAGGACAGAGCCCTGTTCTTGGTTATATGCTGATGGTCACTTTAAATCCCTTTGCCTGTGAGCAGCCTCTAACGTCCAGGCTAAAGACTATTGCTAATAGGGAATGGGCCTTGTTAGTTGTGATAGCACTTCACAACTCTCAAGTGCAGCTGCAGGTTGTGTTGCTAATTGCTCTTGCTAATAGCTGAAAATGCCAGAAGGGGTGTGTTTGTTTGCTGCTGCATCTTTTGCTTCTGTGGCCTGGAGTAAGGAAAGGGAGGAGGTAGATGACCTGCTGCCAGAGCTGGAGAAGGGGAAGGGGTGCTCTTTCTCTCTTCTGGCATGTTTTGCGTTGGTGTGACTTTCCACTGCTGAGAGTCTACTGCTGGGAGCTGTGGGAGGGGGAGAGAGATGCGGAGCAATTTGACTGAGCAATTGTTGAAGGCGTTGAAAAATGCTTTTGCAGATTGCTGGTGACTTTATTGTATGGTTGATAGTTTAATGCCTGGAGGATGTGTGTTTGTTTACTGCTGCCTTTTTCCCGGCGTGTTTCTCAGTGGCTGCAGGGCGGAGAAACATCACGCTATTCAACGGCACTCTGCCGTTTTCTGTGGCCTCACTGAGGAATGCCCTGTCGAGGCCACATTTTAATCATTTCAGCTGAGCTCACCAGTGAGGGAAGACGACACATGGATCAGGGCGCCATTTTTAAAGGCAACCCCAATCTTTCACCACCCTCAGCGACCCCACTACGGCCTCTGGACCCCCTCACTTCACCCAACATGCCTCTTCCTTGGTCCTCGAGCCCCCTGTCACCCCACCTATTACGGGCAAGGCCCCTCCCCCAGGCACGGGCAACCTGGCAGCCAGGCACCTTGGCACTGCCAGCCTGGAACCTGGGTGGCACTGCCAGGCTGCCACTCTGCCCAGAGCCTAACTGCACGGGGGTCTACAATGGCCTGGGAGACCCCCCTCCTCCCGAGTGCCATTATGACTGATCCACGTTTGTGTGGACTAAATAGTGCCCGCTCGAGGCCTCCCTGGGCAGGCCATTAGTTCCCGGGTGCCGGGAGAATCCGGCAAAGACATCATGGCTTATGTAAATATAATTATCTGCATCTCGCCCAGCGAGGGCAAGATCTAGATTGCGATTCTCACGAGATTTTGTTGAGTCTCGCGAGATTGGATTGGATTGGATTTTGTTTATTGTCACGTGTACCGAGGTACAGCGAAAAGTATTTTCTGCGAGCAGCTCAACAGATCATTAAGTACATGAAAATAAAATTAAAAGAAAATACATAATAGGGCAACACAAGGTATACAATGTAACTACATAACACCGGCATTGGGTGAAGCATACAGGGGTGTAGTGTTAATGAAATCAGTCCATAAGAGCGTCATTTAGGAGTCTGGTGACAGTGGGGAAGAAGCTGTTTTTGAGTCTGTTTGTGCGTGTTCTCAGACTTCTGTATCTCCTGCCCGATGGAAGAAGTTGGAAGAGTGAGTAAGCCGGGTGGGAGGGGTCTTTGATTATGCTGCTCGCTTTCCCCAGGCAGCAGGAGGTGTAGATGGAGTCAATGGATGGGAGGCAGGTTTATGTGATGGACTGGGCAGTGTTCATGACTTTCTGAAGTTTCTTGCGGTCTTTCATCAGGTTTCACCAGGGAGGCAACATACCAGCCTGGAGTCTCATTTGTGATCACAAAAATGCCCAGCAGTTTAATCCCCTATAATTATAGCATTCCCACACTTTTTACTCCTCCGCCCGTGCAGCAGAGCCAATCGTGGTGCAACAAATTTGGCTGTTGCTGCTTTCCCCTGAGAGGCCCCCCCCCCCGCCCCCCCCCTCCAAACAGGTCCAAAGTAGTATATCTATTTTGCAGGTGAATGGCCATAGGAAATTCCTGCTCTACCTGGTGGTCACCCATTCCCTCCTGGCCTGTGGAGTCTTAGCCTGTTGTGTGCCCACATCTATATAAGTGATATCCACAATATTCTATTGGAATGACTCTTTGAATAGATTCTCACCCCTCTGCCATTTTAGTTTAATAGTCTCCCTAGCCACTCGAGGCTATCAGTTCCAGTCCTACCCAGGTATGCTCTGTCCACTTTGTACTGGTCGCAACTCTCCCAAAACCAGTCCCAATATCCCAGGAATCTGAAACCCTCCCACTCGCACCATCTCTTAACTCAAGTATTCATCTGATATATCCTGTTTGGATGCTCCCACAGTGTTCCCAGACACCACTCCAGCTGTGAAATCCGGGCTTCCAAGAGCTGCAGCTGGATAAACGTCCTGCATCCGTGCTGGCACCGGGCACGGGGAATGTTCCTGACTTCCCACATAGAGCAGGAGGAGCACATCATGGTTTTGAGCTCTCCTGCCATGACTAGCCCCTTTAAATTAAACCTTTTGGAAAGTACTTAAAACATTTTAAATATCAATTGCTCTAGGGTCCTTCTTCCCTGGTCCTCGTTACTACAGATGATAGCCCTTATGAACTGTAGATCACAAAATAAAAGCCTTGCAAGCTATAAGCGATAAAAGTAGTAAATATTTACCCGACCGTATTCACCCAATCAGCTGCTTCCACTTGTCCCACGTCACTTTTGAATCCTGATGTCCCCTCAGGAACTCCAAACTGTAAACCAGCACTCTGCTCTCAGTCTCACTATTTCTCACGCTGTTTTATCTCCAGGCTCCGCTCTTGGTTTTGGAATAATTACAGTGCAGAAGGAGGCCATTCAGCCCATCGAATCTGCATCGACCCTCTGAAAGAGCACCCTAACCTAGGCCCACTCCCCCGCCCTATCCCTGTAACCTAACCTGCTTTTCCCTGGACACTAAGGGGCAATTTAGCCGATTCACCTAACCTGCACATCTGTGGACTGTAAATCAAATGCCAAACTCACCATGCACATCTAGCCCTGACCGCCACTCCTCACTTGCAAAGCACTTTGAGACATTTGGGAGGGGTGGCCAGACTATGTATAAATACCAAGTCTTCCTTTTTTCATAAGTTAAGGGGCAATTAGTGCAGGCTTATACCAATGAAGATTGTAGAAAAGTTATCAATCAGCAAAAAAACCTTCATCCCAAAGCTTCCGTGAATAGAGGCCTGGGCGTCATCAGTCCCTCGCGGGGCAAACTTCTTTTTTTAAAAAATATATTTATTAAAGTTTTTTAACACAATTTTCCTCCCTTACAAACAATAACCCCCCAGCCCCATAACAAAAAAAAAGAGAAATCGCGCAGAGCAAGATATACACATGGCAAAATGATATATTTACACAGCTTTGTACACTGGCCCTCACCCGTACGTGCCAGTTTCCCCAACCCTTCATGTTATCTCTTGCTCATCCACCCTCCCAGGCAGTCCCCCCCTTTCTCCCCCCCTCCCAGGACGTCCCCCCCCCTCCCCCCCTTCCCCCCGCCCCCCCCCCCCCCCCAAGGTTGCTGCTGCTGCTGACCGACCTTCCTCTAACGCGCCGCGATATAGTCTAGGAACTATAGTTGCCACCGCCTGTAGAACCCCTGCGCAGACCCTCTCAAGGCAAACTTAATCCTCTCCAACTTTATGAACCCAGCCATATCATTTATCCAGGCCTCCAGCTGGGGGGCTTCGCCTCCTTCCACATTAGCAAGATCCTTCGCCGGGCTACTAGGGACGCAAAGACCAGAATGCCGGCCTCTTTCGCCTCCTGCACTCCCGGTTCGTCCACTACTCCAAATATTGCTAGCCCCCAGCTTGGCTTGACCCGGACTTTCACCACCTGAGATATTGCTCCCGCCACTCCTCTCCAGAACCCGTCCAGTGCCGGGCATGACCAAAACATATGGACATGGTTCGCCGGGCTCCCTGAGCACCTTCCACACCTGTCCTCTACTCCAAAGAACCTACTCAACCTCGCCCCCGTCAAGTGAGCTCTGTGAACCACCTTAAATTGTATCAGGCTGAGCCTGGCACACGAGGAGGAGGAATTAACCCGACCTAGGGCATCAGCCCACAGACCTTCCTCGATCTCCTCCCCCAGCTCCTCCTCCCATTTACCCTTCAACTCTTCTACCAGCGCTTCCCCCTCTTCTTTCATCTCCTGGTGTATTTCCGACACCTTGCCCTCCCCGACCCATACACCCGAGATCACCCTATCTTGAACTTCTTGTGCCGGGAGCAATGGGAATTCCCTCACCTGTCGCCTCACAAAAGTCCTCACCTGCATATATCTAAAGGCATTTCCCGGGGGTCTCGGGGCAAACTTCTAAATATTCGCGTGGCCCCTGTACCCGCTGAGGGCTTATGATCATTCTGACGCCTACTTTCTTCGATTTAGCAAAAGTAACTTGATTTAAATGTAGACAAATAAAGATGCTCACCTCAGCACAATAAAAGGCATAGAAGACGCCCGGGACGTGACATCCCAGCATTCCCACTGAGACGCCAGCATAGTCGAGAGCAAGCCATTGCTGGCTGGTCTTTTCAGAATGGTGGCAGCAGAAGAGATGGTTCCCCGCCGAGCACAGCCTGCAGAACTGTGGACGGTTGTTCCTCCTTGCATTGTTTTTTTCTCCTGACCCTGCTCTCTAACTTCATCTTACTTTGTTTACTAAATGACTTTATTTCACTTTGACTTGATTTAACTTTATTTCCCTATTGCCAGTGTTCCTTACTGGAATTCCAGGAGCTATTGAAGGCAGAGGGCAGGTTAATGGGGTGGTGAAAAATACATATGGGACACATGCCTTTATCACTTGAGTCATAAATTACAAAAGCAGGGAGGGGCAGCACGGTGGCGCAGTGGTTAGCACTGCTGCCTCATGTCTCCGAGGCCCCGGATTCAACCCTAGACCCGGGTCACTGTCCGTGTGGAGTTTGCACATTCTCCTCATGCCTGCGAGGGTCTCCCCCCACAACCCAAAGCTGTACAGGATAGATGGATTGGCCACGCTCAATTGCCCCTTAATTGGAAAACAAAGAGAATTGGCTATTTTAAATTAAAAAAACACAAAAGCAGGGAGGTCATGTTGGAGTTCTATAGAACTTTGGTGAGGCCACAGCTGGAGTACTGTGTGCAATTCTGGTCGCCACACTATAGGAAGGATGTGATAGCACTGGAGCAGGTGCAGAGGCGATTCACCAGGATGTTGCCTGGGATGGAACATTTAACTAATGAAGAGAGGTTGGATAGGCTTGGGTTGTTTTCGCTGGAGCGGAGAAGACTGAGGGGCGGCCTGATCGAGGTGTACAAGATTATGAGGGGCATGGACAGGATGGATAGGGAACAGCTGTTCCCCTTGGTTCAAAGGGCGGTTACGAGGGGGCACAAGTTCAAGATGAGGGCAGGACGTTTAAGGAGTTTTGAGAGAAATTGTTTTAATCCAGAGGGTGGTGAGGGTCTGGAACGCGCTGCCTGGGAGGGATGTAGAGGCGAGTTGCCTCACATCCTTTAAAAAGTACCTGGGTGAGACTTAGCACATTCAAGGCTATGGGCCAAGTGCTGACAGAAGCGATTAAGTTGTCACGTCAGGTGTTTTTCTTTTTAATAAACATTTTATTGAGGTATTTTTTTTGATATTGTAACAGCAGCAATATAAACAATGTACATAAAAATGTAAACATCGTGCAAATACCGCCTCCCTCCCCCCACAGGTTCCACCATTACTTAATCCCCCACTCTACGCTAACCTACCCCCCACCCATCCACCCCCACCCCCACTCTTCTGCTGACGATGAATTCTCTGCGAAGAAGCCGATGAATTGTTGTCACCTCCGGGCGAATCCTAACAATGACCCTCTCAGGGCGAACTTAATTTTCTCCAGGTAGAGAAAGCCAGCCATGTCCGAAAGCCAGGTCTCCGATTTCGGGGGCTTTGAGTTCGTCCATGCTAATAATATCCGCCTCCGGGCTACCAGGGAGGCAAAGGCCAAACCATCTGCCTCTTTCTCCTCCTGGATTCCCGGATCCTGCGACACCCCGGAAATCGCTACCTCTGGACTCAATGCCACCCTTGTATTTAATACCTTGGACATGACGTCAGAAAACCCCTGCCAAAATCCCCTCAGCTTTGGACATGCCCAGAACATGTGGACATGGCTCGCTGGTCCTCCCGCACATTTTGCGCACCTATCCTCCACCCCAAAGAATCTGCTCATCCGGGCCACTGTCATGTGAGCCCTGTGCACGACCTTGTATTGAATCAGGCTGAGCCTGGCACACGTCACGGTCGCGTTGCCTCTACTCAACGCATCCACCCAAAGGCCCTCCTCTATCTCTCCCCCCAGCTCCTCCTCCCACTTTCGCTTCAGCTCCTCGGTCTGCGTCTCCTCTGATCCCATAAGCTCCTTATAAATGTCCGAAACGCTCCCCTCTCCTATCCATCCTCTAGAAACCACCCTATCCTGAATCCCCTTTAGCGGCAGGAGTGGAAAGGTTGGTACCTGTCTGTGCAGAAAGTCCCGCACCTGCAGATATCAAAATTTGTTTCCCGCCGCCAATGCTAACTCCTCCTCCAGCGCCCTCATACTTGGAAAGCTCCCCTCTATAAACAACTAACCCTAACCCTAACCCTTTATAAACAAGTCCCCATCCTCTCAATCCCCGCTCTCCGCCAAATTCGGAACCCCCTGTCCATCCTCCCCGGGGCAAACCGGTGATTATCACAGATTGGGGACCAGACCGATGCTCCCACTGCTCCCACATGTCTCCTCCACTGCCCCCAGACTCTCAGGGCCGCCACCACCACGGGGCTGGTGGAGTACCGCGCTGGCGGGAACGGCAGAGGCGCAGTTACCAGCACCCCCAGACTTGTGCCCCTGCAAGAAGCCGCCCCCATACGCACCCATGCCGACCCCCCTCCCACTAGCCACTTCCTAACCATGGCTATATTAGCCGCCCAGTAATAATTGCCAAAGTTCGGCAGTGCCAGCCCGCCCTTCCCCCGACTCCGCTCCAGCATTATCCTCCTCACTCGCCCCCCCATACAAAGTCTGCTATAACTTTATTGACCCGCTTAAAAAAGGACCGCGGGATGAAGATGGGGAGATATTGGAAAACAAATAGGAATCTCGAGAGGACCGTCATTTTCAACGTTTGATCTTTGCCCGCCAGAGACACCGGGAGCGCATCCCATCTCCGGAAATCCTCCTTCATCTGATCCACCAACCGGGCCAAGTACAGTTTATGTAGCCGGTCCCAATCTCGCGGCACTTGGATACCCAGGTACCTGAAACTGTCCCCTACCAATCTGAACGGCAGTCCCCCCAGTCGCCTCCCCTGACCTCTCGCCTGGACCACAAACATCTCACTCTAAGCTTACACCTCGATAACTGGCCGAATTTCCCTAAAATTCCCATAATTTCTTCCATCCCCTCAATTGGATTTGAAACATACAAAAGCAGGTTGTCCACATACAGAGAAGGTCAGGTGTTTTTCATGCATCAGGTGGGCTAGAAGGCCTCTTCTGCACTGTATTACTCTGTGATTCTGTGATACCTCCTTAATGGGTAGCATGGTAGCACAGTGGTTAGCACTGCTGCATCACATTGCCAGGGGCTTGGCTTCAATTCCGGCCTCGGGTGACCGTCTGCGTTAGTTTGCACTTTCTCCCCATGTCTGTGTGGGTTTTCTCCGGGTGCTCCGGTTTCTTCCCACAGCTCAAAGATGTGCCGGTTCGGTGGATTTGCCGTGCTAAATTGTCCCAGGTGGGGGTTACAGGATGGGATGGGGGCGTGGACCTAGGTAGGGTGTTTTTTCCCAAGGGTTGGTGCAGACTCGGTGGGCCGAATGGCCTCCTTCTGTACTGTAGGGATTCTATGATTCTATGAAATGATACATTTTTCTAGTTTAAGCTATTTAAACACAATTCCAAATAGCTGCTTCATACCAGCCAACACATTTACCATTTTCCTGTGATGTTACTTCCAGATTGTTTTTCAAACTCAGTCCCCTGCCCCAGTGGAGGGGTCACTCGCAGGTCCAGCTGTCTCCACTTGTAGCCATCTGGGATGGCCACTCCCTGATTACAAAATGGACACTTTGCAAAGATTGCAGGGAAAATGGACAATACTGAGAAAACAAGCAGGTTCAGGGTTTGTCTGTATATTGGAGCCGCAGCTCCCAGACAAGACCAAAACTGTAGGCCCATTAGCATACTAATGGCCCATCTCCGGGAACAAAAGAGTAACATTTGAGTAACCGATACGAAGGCAGACACCCCGGCGCCAGAGGAGACCAGAACAAAGCAGGCCAACGGCCACCTAGGACATGCCCAGCCATCAGGGCACCCACCCCTTTATTGTATGAGATCAATATGAATGATCAAGAAACGGCCCAATTGATTGGGGCCAAGTTCAAGGCCCGCCCAAAAGAGGGTGAGGCCCCTTTGGGTATAAGAAGGCGCCCCCAAGAGAGAATCGTTCTCTTGGACCCGGCTCTCACCGAGGAGAGACCTGTCCACCAGCGGCACCAGAAGCAAGTAAGTCCAAGGTCAACGCTCGCTACCAGACAGATGACCTTAGCTGTTCCCCTTCACCACTTCGACTTGTGGTTTTTCTGTTTCCAATTGGATTCAAATTCAAATTCCGTGATTCGGAAGTGTGTTAATGAATGCGTACTAACAGGGATAGGAGGTAAACCTGAGAGATTTTGTTGTGTAAAACTGTCAGGAGTTTTGTAGGCCGGAAAATAGCATAAGCCGTACCCGTGTTTATATCACCACTTTATCACCCACTGTTCCAAATGCAGTAGAGAACCCAGAGATAGAGAGAAAATGACAATGAAGACAATGTAATGCCTTATGAACCCCCAGGAATTTGAGGTCGCAGCGGCCAGTAGAGTAGGACTGTGTCCTGTATGGGAAGAAGAGATCAGAAAATATCTCAAAGGGAAAGGATGGCCTGTTTGGAGTGAATTCTGCGCCAATGACGAAACAGGTCCCGGGAGTATAGGACATACTTGGTGGGAGAACCTGTCAGAGATTCATAAGAAGAGCTTGGGGAAAGCTCGCTAGCCGCTGGCAATGGTGTCCTGCTTGGCACAATTGCGAGGCACAGAGGAGGTCATTAGGACATTCCGTACAGAGATTGAAGAGAGAGACAGAAATAGTGAGGGAGATGTGAGCGAATTTGAGAAGGAGAATAAGGAGTTAAGAGAACAGTTAGCAGTGAGGGACAGAGAGGTGGATGATGCCAAGTGGGCACACCAGTCTTTTTTCGTCCATTTGAGTAGTTTTCAGACCCAGTACGATAAGGCTTACCAGGACACGCAACGCGCGGTCTTGGTAAGGCAAGAAACCGAGCAACAGGTAGAGCAATTGCAGAAACAGTGCAATGATTTAAAAGCAGCCCTACGAGCGCTCCACACTTCCACGATGGAACAAAGGCAGAGCTCCGTACATCACGCAAAGTGCCGGAAGCAAATTGCAGAATTGCAATCTCTGCTTTCTGTCCAGAATGGGTTTCAAAGTACGTTTGGACCCCAGTTAGACCAGGAAAACGGCCCCAATTGGCAGGAGTTAAATGAAACTGCCCACAGATACGTACATGGGACATGTACGCAAGAAAAATCCCAGAAAAGGAAAGCACCCCAACCCCCGACTGAACAGGCAGAACACCCCCCCATGAACCCTGTAACCACACACCGCAGGGCCGCAGCAGAAAGAAGCACAGATTTCCTATATACAACCCCGTTAATCGTGATCCAATTACGGGACGCGTGTGGAAAAATTACACCGTTCCTTCCCACATCAGACCCCCACCAGTCTTTCGCTAGAGTTAAACAGCAGGCTACCATGTAAGGCCTGGATGAAAAGGAGCAAGTGAAACTCACAGTTTTAAGCCTCGGCCCTTCAGTCATGGCAGCCCTTCCTGACCCACAGAATGCAGGAGGAGGCACACTCCAAGAGATGCACACAGCGATCCTGGATGTGATCGGCTATAACAGAGGAGACCCCGTAGAAGGCCGAAACAAGTGTAGGCAAAAGAAAACAGAGCACCCCACAGCGTTTGCTGGACGCTTGTGGATACATTTCACAGCAGTATTTGGAGAGTTAGCCCCCGCCCATTTGTCCGCGGATAATATGGCCAAATGGACCCGAATCCTAGTCTCTCATGCGACAGAGGCAGGACAGAGAGCTTGCGCAGATTACGACCTCTCAGATGAGGCCCACAATGACAAATGGGTTTGAAAAGATTGTCCCGCACTTGGGAACAATCCGTCCAAGGCAAAAGCCATTTGCAAAACCAGAGGAAGAGCAGGCAGACATGAATCCAGTTAGGACGCACCAGAACCCCGCATGGGTAAATGAGGGCAGGAACAGCCCACCGCAACCCAAATCCCAGGAATGCTACTGTGGACAATAAGGACACTATGCACGAGAGTGCAACGCGCCCCAAAATCAGCAGAAAAACCTACAGACAGGCACTCTAAATAAGAATAGGGCAAAGCCAATCCATAGCGTTAGCGCCCGTTCAGAGAATGCAGACATGAACGGCACCGACTGACGGTGTTCGGGCTCCCTAACTTGGGTCTGCGACACCCTTTGGGACAAGTCCGGTAGACCAGTAGTAGCAAGCAACGTTCGAGGGCACCCCGTAGAATTTTTTGGGACACAGGAGGGTCCTGCACCACGCTCAATTCCTCCACGATGTTTCAACGAGACACGTGGCCCAAAACAGACACCATTACACTCAGCGGTTTTACAGGGCATTTACAGCAGGGGCACATCACAGCCCCTGTTGCGATACAAATAGGGAACATTAAAACAAAACACCCCGTAGTTCTGGTCGATCTACCCCAGACAGCTGAACACATCCTAGGAATCGATTTTATGAGCTCCCACAACCTCTCTTTTGATCTGGTAAATAAATGTGTATGGAGAATGGCAAAGGCAGCATGAGCCCCCGCCACGCTCACAGTAGGAGAATACGTAATTAGCATTAGCTCAGTAGGAGACTTCTGGTTCGACCCTTGAGCCATTAGTCAGGACAAACAGGTTAGGGAAGTCCTGCAGCAACACAAAGCAGCATTTGCACAGCACAAGCACGACTGAGGCAAGATAGCTGGCTTGGTGAACATTACAGGTCCCGACCCCAGACCCCAAAAGCAGTACGGTTTTCCCCAAGAGGCAGAGGGAGAAATCTCAAAGGTAATACAGAGTTTGCTTGATCGAGGCGTACTCCGATCAGTAGCCTCCACGAATAACACACCAATTTGGCCCGTCAGGAAACCCAATGGATCATGGCGACTGACCATTGATTACCGGGAACTGAACAAAGTAACCCCAGTAGCAACCCCCACCGTAGCCACGAGTCTCGAGACCATGCTCAAACAGGAACTCCAGTCAAAATCTTTTTTCGGTTTTGGACATTAGCAACGACTTTTGGTCCATTCCATTGGATAAAGCGTGCCAGTACAAATTCGCCTTTACATTCCAGGGACAACAATATACGTGGACGTGCCTCCCACAAGGCTTCCACAACTCCCCCTCCATTTTCCACTGACAGCTGGCAAATGGACGAGCAATATTTTCCCGACCCGATTGTCTGGTCCAGTATATAGATGACTTGCTACTACAGACAGACACAAAGGGAGAGCACATTTCGCTTCGCGCCAAACTCTTAGGGCTGCTAAAACAGATTGGATGTAAAGTCAACCCCAAGAAGGCCCAGATTTTGCAGGAAAAAGGGATTTGCTTGGGTACAGTAATCACTCATGGTAAACGTGAGATCGAGCAAAAGAGAATTGACTCGATCGTCAAATTGCCCCTTCCCCACAATGTCTCAGCTCTCCGGTCATTTCTAGGAGTGGTTGGCTACTGCCGAACCCACATTGACGGTTTTGCCACAAAAGCAGCGCCCCTATCCGACCTTCTCAAAAAACAGGCACTTTGGAAATGGCTTCCACAGCACACGGACGCCGTGGATGCTTTAAAGAGAGCCCTCAGCACAGCCCCCGCATTTCAGGTCCCAGATCCACTTTCTCCGTACGCAATCGAAGTAGCAAGCACCGACAGAACCCTTTCGACCGTACTCCTCCAGGAACGCCATGACCGATTAAGCCCCGTGGCATACGCCTCATGCGTGTTAGATCCTGTCGAGCAAGGATTTTCTGCCTATGAAAGGCACCTGCTCGCAGTTTTTTGGGCAGTACAGTACTTCGTCTACATTACAGGACTCAACCCCATCACCATTCTCACTGAACACGTCACAACACAGCTATTATTAGACGGTCGACTTAAAGATGGCACAGTCAGCCAAACCCGCGCAGCCCGTTGGGCCCTTCTTTTACAGGGACGGGACATGACAGTTCAAAGAACCAAGACCCACACTTTCCTAGCCGGCAATTTGCAATATGCAGGTACCCCACATGAGTGTGAGATCATCACCACAAACCATAATTCAGGCCCATTTATACCTAAGTCAGCTCCCAGGAAAGCAGGTACTACACCCCAGAGACCCCAGCCCACAGACACGTGCGCACCCCTGAAAATTTATGAGGATGGCTCCTCCACAGTTTTGAATGGAAAGAGAATCACCGGTTGCGGCATTTATGTAGAGGACGCACAGGGACGCGCCCTTGAAGAGATTTCATTAAAGTTGCCAGGACATCTAGGCTCGCAGGCAGCAGAACTGGCAGCCATAGCGTATATTGTTGATCACCCCGACTCGTTTCCGACCCCAGCAGACATATATTCGGACAGTTTATATGTCTGTAACAGTTTAACAGAATTCCTACCCCTGTGGGAAACTAGAGGATTTGTTTCCGCAGACGGAAAGCCCCTACCCTCAGCCCCATTACTCCGACATTTCCTAGAGACAGCTAAAGATAGGAAATACGGCATAATTAAAGTTCGCAGTCATCACCGTTCTCCCCCCCCCCCCCACCCCTGGTAACATTAAAGCAGATGCCCCAGTGAAGGCAGGTTCCAGACATGGTTACTTTTGGAACCCCCCCAAGAGCACCCCAGTACACGCGGTTCAGGTCTCACAGACCAACAGTCAGGATCTAGCGAAAGCCCAAAAGGAAGATGGAAAGCTCAGGGAAGTTTTAAAAGGAACCTTCCCAGTCCCGTACGATAAGTTTAAGAATGCAATAACCACAGACGACGGTGTGATTTTGAAAGACGGCATTTATGTAGTTCCCAGCCAGGACAGGAACCAGATTATTTGGCAGTTCCATGACAATCATGGACATCAAGGCATTGAACCCACCCTAACCCACCTCAGACCTCTCTGCTGGTGGCCTGATTTAAAAGTCGATGTAACCCATTACATTGAAAATTGCTTGATCTGTGCCCAGAACAACCCGGACAGATATGCAAGAAAGGCTCAGCTTAGTCACACCCAATTTACAAATAGATTATATACCCCCCTACCCCCCTGCAGAAATGGTTTTAAGTATGTGTTGGTGGTCATCGACACCTTCACAAAATGCGTGGAAGCTTTTCCATCCAGAACGAATACGGCCAAAACAACAGCTAAAATCCGAACACAGCACATCTTTACAAGATGGGGCCTCCCACGCAGTAGAGAGTCCGATCAAGGCTACCATTTTACAGGATGAGTAATGAAAAACGTCCTCACAATTTTCGGAATTAGGCAGAAGTTTCACATAGCCTGCCCCAGTCAGGCGGCATTGTAGAGAGGATGAACAGAACTCTAAAAGCCACTCTCAGGAAAATGGTTCAACAGAACAACAGCACCTGGGATTCAGTTCTCCCATTTGCTTTAATGTTCTTACGAAACACGGTATCCACGTCCACAGGATACACCCCCCACACCCTCATGACCGGACGCCCCATGAAGGGGCCAGAGTATTTATTAGTACTGGATTTGGCCAGTCCTGCAGTCACCGCCCTCACGCATGAAAATGCTGTAGAGCAGCTAATTGAGAATATAAAGGCAGCCCAGCTCGCAGCAGCTGTGAGAATTGGGACCAGGAGGAAACAAAGCAAGGCTTGTTTCGATAAAACGGTACACGCCATCGAGTTTGCAGTAGGGCAGCAAGTGATGCTTTCCCTATACAAGCCCAGTTCATTCCTTTCCCCAAAAGTTTCCGGACCATACTCCATTTCAGACCAAGTCAGCCCCTCGGTAAACAAGATCACATAACCCAATGGTAAGTCTGCATGGTTTCACATAAACCAGCTTAAGGTTTATGGCTCGCAGAACAACCATGCACACCACATCTCGCTCGCAGCAGCAGATGAACACGCCTCACCCACAGATGACGCATTCCTACCCTCCCCAGCCAGTCCAGCCCATCCTCAGACACAACTTCAATTCCACCCCCAGAAGCACGACTCCGCCTCTCCCTTCAACTAGCAACGACAGCGACAGTGATAGCGATAGCAATGACGACAGCCACAGTACACCACGTTACGATTCTATCCCTGCACCAGGCCCCACTCCCAGCGAATCCGAGCATGATTCCAGTGACCCCTTCGAAATCACGTACATCAAAGCCCCTGACCCAGACCCACCTCCCGACGATTAAGGATTAAAACATTGTAGCTCCAACCTCGACACACGATTCTGGCACCGAGACAATTCGTTCAGGCTCATCTGGAATGATGAGATGGACCCCAATTCGCCCCAAGCAGCTTTAGCCAAACTACTCCAGTCAAGAGTATGGCAGCTGGGAGAAGTTGATGAAGTAGAGTCTGACTCCCACCAAACGAATCCCTTTGCGACCCTGTTCACTACTGAGCAATGAGGTGTCCACATGATGGCAAAATGGAACCGATGGAGAGATATGGTGTCCTTTCTGATGGAACCTGCACCATGTTTGTTGTATGTTTGTTTGTTTAATGTACATGTTAAATGTTGTTTGTGAATTTAAAAGATTTCATGGCCCCATGCCACTATCCTTTTGACGCCGAATGGCTGTTAATGGAACAAGTTTGTTGACAGACAACCATTCAGAGGAACTAGTTTGTCGGCAGACACCACTCATAGCTATTCTTCTGATTCGATCACGAGAGGCAGCACCCGCGACGACCACATTCTTACCCGTTCTTGCCGGTTGCTCAGGCAGTGGAGAAACGGCACTGGTCCCTGCCCTGCCTGAAGACCCCCCTCTGGTCAGCTACGCTCGGGTAGAGCACAAACGGCACTGATCACCGTCCTACCTGGGGATTCCACCCATTTCTTACCCGCCGCGACCCATACGCACCCCATTTTGGCACTTTCAGTTTGAAATTCTTTTGTTTGTTTCTGGCGACCCTTAGGTTGCTTCCGTATGCTATTTACATCCTCAAACACTAGGGTGGTAGATCGTACAGGCTGTGAGACGGCTCGCACTGTGTCAGTATTTTTCTCGGATGTCTTGTCCAAATATTTGTTTTTTTTAAATGAGGGAGTCACAGATGGTGACCAATTATAATGGGTAATTGGCAAGAAAGGACAGGCAGACAGACATACGAGTTCTTAAGCAAGATAATAACAGATATTATGCTTGTGTCCACAGAACTCCGGAACCTCAGGAACCCCAGAGGAAGAAAAAGAAGAAGACCGACAAAAGGAAAGATGAAGACAACCTTCACGTTTTTCACCTGGATCTTAGCGGGATCCCTTCAGTTGCGCGCAGACGCTACCCCCTTGACCCCTACCACACAGGCCGTGAATGATTCCCACTCCTGCCATACACTGTACCCGAGATAGTTAACCCCAAGATAGTTAACCCCGAGATAGTTACCCCCGAGATAGTTAACCCCGAGACAGTTACCCCTGAGACAGTTACCGACATCCCAACCTGGCGTGACAAGTTTATAACCTGGTATTCACTAGCTTACATCGCTGAAGCACTCTTAATACTGGCGATATTCTGCAGTGTCGTGCAGACACTTAGACTCAGAAAATGGCGAAGGAGAGCCTCCCGCCCTCGCACCCCGGTATATATGTTTAGGTCCCCTATTTTCAAACTTCACCAAAACCCCCAACCCCTTGAGTCAATTAAAGTGCATCAGTTATTTTGTGTGTGTTTTGTTCGCTCAATAAAGAAATGTAAACCTCTGTGCTTGACTGTCAAGCCAGAGAAACCTGTGTTGCTGCTATTTGTACAGTTTAAAATGTTGTAGATGATTTTTGATTGGTTAAGTGAGGATAGTTTATTTAGGATAGTTAGAGATTCCAGCCCCGTAGAATTTTATACTGATGTACGTATGTAAAATGATTTTAGGTAAAAATTGCGATTCATAGGATAGGGCAGTGTAGAGCCCTAAAAGTGCTTATGGGTGCCCCACTTGGTCAGAGAACGAAGATGACACGGTAATGCGATCCTTCACGCTTTGTGTTGAGGATCACAAGGAGGGAGTGTAGCAATCTGGGATGGCCACTTCCCGATTACAAAATGGATACTTTGCAAAGATTGCAGGGAAAATGAACAATACTGAGAAAACAAGCAGATTCAGAGTTTGTCTGCATATTGGAGCCGCAGCTCCCAGACAAGACCAAAACTGCAGGCCCATTTGCATACTAATGGTCCATCTCCGGGAACAAAAGAGTAACATTTGAGTAACCGATACAAAGGCAGACACCCCGGCGCCAGAGGAGACTGAAACAAAGCAGGCCAATGGCCACCTGGGACACGCCCAGTCATCAGGGCACCCACTCCTTTATTGGATGAGATCAATATGAATGATCAAGAAACGATTGGGGCCAAGTTCAAGGTCCGCCCAAAAGAGGGCGAAGCCCCTTTGGGTGTAAGAAGGAGCCCCCAGGATAGAATTGTTCTCTTGGATCCGGCTCCCACCGAGGAGAAACCTGTCCACCAGCTACACCAGAAACAAGTAAGTCCAAGGTCAACGCTCGCTACCAGACAGATTACCTTAGCTGTTCCCCTTCACCACTTCGACCCCAGGAGCCTCAGATCCGAACAACGGCCATTGTTCCTCTGACTGAGTGGGTGCCCAAAGCTAAGCATAGGCTTTAGCAGTAGTGACAGTTTAGTCTGTAGTATTTGTACATGAGTATATTTAACTGTGTGTGTAAATAAATAAGCATTTGACTTTGAACTAAATAACTGGTGTATTGGGTCTTTGATCAGTATTCGGGTTTGAACCTTGTGGCGGTATCGAGAGATACCTGGCGACTCTAGAGCAAACATAATTAGAATTAAGGAAGGCGACCATATTAACCGCCATATTCAGAGCCAACCAAAGTGAGCAACACACTCCAGGAATCTTAATTCAAACTTTGAATTGAAATTTCACCACCTGCCATGGTGGGATTCGAACCCAGGTTGCCAGAGTGCTACCCTGGGTTTACTGCATTACTTGTCCAGTGACAATACCACTACGCATTACCCCCTCTAGGGTTAGTGTGTTCAAGTCATTGCTGCAGTTTGACATACCAATCATGGACTGCTGGTCAAACGGCTGTTGTACCAAAGTAAGTGAGATTTTAATTGACTGCTGCTCACTGTAGCTGTGTGTCATTAATGGTGGATTGATATGACCACATAATCTGGGATGAACACCTGCGAATGTGCATAATTGATGCCATGCTGACATGGGCAATAGGTCAGCTTTATGGGCAGGGGAGCTGCTTCTAACGAATTGGCTTTTGAATCAACATAAAATATTGTGAAAATGTGAGTGCAAGTTTTTGTTCGAGGCGTAACTCTCTATGGCTTTTAGGTGGCACAATGGTTAGCACTGCTGCCTCACAGCGCCAGGGACCTGGGTTCAATTTCGGCCTTGGGCGACTGTGTGTGTGGAGTTTGTACATTCTCCCCGTATTTGCGTGGGTTTCTTCCGGGTGCTCTGGTTTCCTCCCACAGTCCAAAGGTGTGCAGGTTAGGTTATGGGGATAGGGCAAGGTGGAGGGGGGAGTGGACAGGGTCAGTACGGATTCCATGGGCCGAATGGCTTCCTTCTGTACTGTAGGAATTTTATGATTCTATGATAATATCTGCAATGTTTTACACTACTTTGGTTTATTCTGCCCAGATATCGGGCAAATATTCCAAACCAATAAACATAAAGGGTACACTGTATTTCTGTACAAGAATGTTATATACTCTGCTTTTCTTGGATCATGTCCCTCAGACATGAGATCATAAATTGTTACATCAAACCTTACCTTTTTGTTTATCTAAAAAGCGGAGTTTGCTGAACAGAAAGATGGCTGCTGGCGGTCACATGAATCACAAGTAAGTCTCTGTATGCCAAACTCATCTTGCTGCATCACCATCAACTTTAAAGGGATTCTGCAAAATCCTGATTCAGCGAGCTGAAATGCAGCTCCTCATGAAAGGAACCATCACTGGACTCTGGTAATCATATGAATTGACACGTCCGTGGTGCTTTTTCTTTAAGTTTTTCATTGTTGTAAAAACTCCTCTTTCTTATCTTATTTTGTGCTGGTGTACGTGTTTGAAATTGAAACCTTCCCCTGGATTTCAATTTGTGAATATGGGGAGGTGGTGGCATCGTGGTCTAGTCACTGGGCTAGTAAACCAGTGTTGTGCCTGTCTAAACCGCAGTGTGTCTTAACCGGTATACAGTGGACAAATGAGTACAAGTCTCAGTTTATAAAACAGAATAATATTTATTCGCACGCACACAATGGTTATTCAATCACACACTCCCATTCTTAGGTTACACTATACACCAATAGTTCCAAGATCTTAAGTTGACAGTGACCGACAAATGCTAGGCAGACACAGGCCGATTATCTGTAGTTCCGGTCTTGGAGTCTCTGTTAGTTGGTTATCAATCTGGTTCTCTTCTGTCTCTGTTCTTCCCTCTGTTGATAGCGGGGCTGGTCTCCTCCGTGGGCCGGTGGAAGTTACCGCTGTTGGTAGCTGCTGCAGAGAGAGGTTCTAAGCTGGGACAGCACTTTTTAACCTGCTTGGATCTTGTCTCTTTGGTGGGCGGTCTCTGGGTCATTTGTCAATCAATTGTCCAGGGTTCAATCTGCCTGATAGATTAACTCCAATCAGGGGCTGCCACTTCAATTTTGCGGTGGGCACTCAGTGGACATGCCTGCAAGGGTTGGGGGAATGTAGGCCCTTCCAAATAAGGAATTTCGGTGTTGCTGTGTCTGGTAAGCAGGTGTGATTGACAGGACAGTTCTATTGTTCCTGGGATGGCCTGGAGATGGCCATGTGCCAATGTTGTTTACAACAACCCGCAAAATCTTTTGAAGTCTGCAAAGTATTTTGTTGCAACTTTGGTCTGTTCTGCAGCCTGCTTGTCCATAAAACCTGAACACTTTTCCCAGCATCCATTGCTGGACACCATTTTAGGTGGCCACACCAGAAACCCAGAGTGATGCTCTGGGGACCCGGATTCGAATCCCGCCACTGCAGACGGTAAAATTTGAATTCAATAAAAATCTGGAATTAAAAATCTAGGGCGGGATTCTCCGGGAATTGGCGGGTCGGGCAGAAACGGCGCAGTGGAGTGGCGGGAACCACTCCAGCGTCGGGCCGCCCCAAAGGTGCGGAATCCTCCGCACCTTCAGGGGCTAGGATGGCGCCGGAGCAGTTTGCCCCGTCAGCCAGCATGGAAGGCCTTTGGCGCCGCACCGGCCAGGGCCGAAGGGACTCCGTCGGCCGGTGCGGGACCGCGCATGCGCGGGAGCGTCAGCGTTTGCTGACGTCATCCCCACGCATGTGCACATGGAGTCACTTCCGCACCGGGAATGGCGGATGACCACGGCCTCCGATGTGGAAGGAATAGAGTGCCCCCATGGCACGACCCTGCCCGCGGATCGTTGGGCCCCGACCGTGGGCCAGGCCACCTTGGGGGCACCTCCCGGGGCCAGATCCCCCCGCGACCCCCCAATAACCCCGGAAGCCGCCCGCGCCGCCAGGTCCCGCCAGTAAGTGACCAACTCCAATTTACGCCGGCGGGACCGGCTACAGGCGGGCGGGACTTCGGCCCATCGCGGGCAGGAGAATTTGGGTGGCCCCGGGGCCCATTGAATCGCGCCAGACCCCGCCATTCTCCGAGGAGGGCGGCGCGACTCACCCCACGCCGGTTTTTGGGGGGTGGGAGAATCCGTAGGCCGGCGGGGCGGGATTCTCGCAATTCCCCGGCGATCGCTGGGTCGGAGAATCCCGCCCCTAATGATGACCATGAAACCATAGCCGATTGTCGTAAAAGCCCATCTGGTTCTCTAATGTCCTTTAGGGAAGGAAACCTGCTGTCCCAGTCTGGCCTACATGTGACTCCAGACCCACAGCGATGCGGTTGACTCTTAACTGCCTCCCCAAGGGCAATTAGGGATGGGCAATAAATGCTGGCACAGTCTGCAATGCCCACATCCCATAAACAAATTTTTAAAAATCAACAATTCTTCTGATTTAACTGGAAAGAGAGGTGAATCACTTTAAAGATTGCTCCCACAGACAGAGGGTTTGTGGAATCACACCACAGGCTATTTCAAAATTAAAAAGCCACTGCTTACGGACAGATGGTGAAAACAAAGGAATTCCGTTTGGTCTTGCTCCCCTGTCCATAACACTAGTCTCCTTCCTATTGGGCTTTGGCGAAGAATGATTTGCCTCACTCTGAATATCTTAGTTTGCTCAATTTAACTACACTCCAAAGATGGTTCACCCATTTATGTTTATAGCCCCTGGTCTGCTGCCAAGGTTTAGACGGTTACTTTACTGCCACAAAAATAACTAGCTGCCAAATTCGTAACTGAACAATCACAGAATTTATTTATATATATATATATATTTGAAATTTGTACCTCTAATCTCCTTTTAACCTTGTTGCCAGGGTGACAATACCAACAGAACTTGGGAAATATGTTAACAAAATAGCTTGAGGGTGTGTGTAGTTTTTTAGAATCTCGTGTATTGTGCTTAATTTAACAAAGCACAACTGTTTCATTTTTGGCCCATTAACTTCCCCCTTTACGCTGGATTCTAACTCAATCCCTCTACTGCCTCTTCCATCCCTAACCCTGTGTCACATAATCAGTAGCTTTCTCCAGCCTCGTCATTCTCCAAAGTGATGCACTCCTCCAATTCTGGACTCTTGAACATAACTGATTTTTAATCACTTCCGTCATTAGTGACCATGTCTTCAGCTGCCTGGATCCTAAAAGCTCTGGAATTCCCTCCGTGAACTTCTAGCCCTCTCTATTCTTTAAGATCCTTGTAGAACCTCAGTTAGGCCGCACTTGGAGTATAGTGTTCAGTTCTGGTCGCCACACTACCAGAAGGATGTGGAGGCTTTGGAGAGGGTGCAGGAGAGATTTACCAGGATGTTGCCTGGTATGGAGGGCATTAGCTATGAGAAGAGGTTGGAGAAACTTGGTTTGTTCTCACTGGGGCGACCTGATAGAGGTCTACAAGATTATGAGGGGCATGGACAGAGTGGATAGTCAGAAGCTTTTTCCCAGGGTGGAAGAATAAATACTAGGGGGCATAGGTTTAAGGTGAGAGGGGGCAAGGTTTAGAGTAGATGTACTTGGCAAGTGTTTTACACAAAGGGTGGTGGTAGCCTGGAACTCGCTGCCGGGGGAGGTGGTGGAAGCAGGGACGATAGTGACTTTTAAGGGGCATCTTGACAAATACATGAACAGGATGGGAATAGAGGTATATGGTTCCCGGAAGGTTAGGGGGTTTTAGTTCAGACGGGAAGCATGGTCGGTGCAGGCTTGGAGGGCCCGTTCCTGTGCTGTGATTTTCTTTGATCTTTGTTTTTTATCCACCTCTTTGAGAAACCTGTGCAACTGTCTTCTTTTGTCACAGTGTCAAATTTTGTTTGACAACATTCCTGTGAAGCACTGTCAGACATTTTACTTCATGAAAGGAGCAAAATAAATGACAAAGGGTCACCTGGACTCGAAACGTTAGCTCTTTTCTATCCCGACAGATGCTGCCAGACCTGCTGAGATTTCCCAGCATTTTCTCTTTGGGTATATAAATGCAAGTTGTTTTTGTTGTTTAAAGGAATATGTTTCTTCTGGACCAGGGATGCTTTGGTCCACTGTAATGTTTGATACTGCAGTGCTTTTCCAGTGTCTTCTACAGTTGATGAGCTGATCTCTCCCACTCTTACGACTGTGGTAAACCACTGTGTTCTGATATTAGAGGTTGTACGGTAGAACCTGCACTACAGGTTCACCTGGGCCCCTGCATGCTAGCTCCGCCCAGGAGGCGGGGTGTAAATATGCGTGGCCTCCAGCTCGCAGCCATTTCGCCAGCTGCTGTGGGAGGCCACACATCTGACAGAAATAAAGCCTCAGTTTGGATTCAACTTCGTCTCCAGCCAAATGGATCGTGCCTCAATTTATTAGTATCAGATTCAGAAGATGGACCTCCGGATTAAACCAGATCGCCTGCAGCTGGATCCACGCGCAAGCGACGCCAGAAAGGACTTCCAGCACTGGCTAGCTTGTTCTGAAGCGTATATCAACGCGGCGCCGACCCCTGTTCCAGAGGCTCAGAAGATCCAAATATTATACTCCAGACTCAGCCCCAAAGTCTTCCCGCTGATCCAGGATGCGCCCAATTACGCTGATGCCATGACTCGACTCAAAGAAAATTATGAACAGAAGACAAACGCGCTCTTCGCCAGACATGCACTTGTAACGCGTACTCAACTACCTGGTGAGTCAATCGAGGACTTCTGGAGGGCCCTGATCCCACTAGTTCGGGACTGTGACTGCCAGGACGTTACAGCTAAGGAGCACTCAGATATCCTTATGCGGGACGCTTTTGTAACTGGGATTGGTTCTGATGTTATCACTAGCGCTCTCCATGACGGTCGCCCTGTGCAATATCCAGTCCTACGCCCCCAACCGCGCGGCCCACTCCTCCTACGCTTCATGGGCTCCACATGCAGCCGCCCCAGAGGGGGCGCTACCCACCCAATACGCCTGCGCTACGCCAACCAGTGATCTCTGGGGGCCCCCGATGCTATTTTTGCAGCCAGCAAAAACACCCCCGCCAATGCTGCTCGGTCCGCGCTGCCCTTTGTAAAGCCTGCGGGAGGAAGGGCCACTTCGCTGCGGTGTGCCAGGCCCGCTCAACGGCCGCGGTCGCCCCCACACCCCCCCGGTCACGGACAATGGGCTCTCCTCCTCTCCTCCCCAGGCCATGTGCGACCAAGGGGCGCCGCCATCTTCTCCCCCGCACAACATGTGCGTTTCATGGGCGCCGCCATCTTGCTCCACCCCCCGCAAGGTGCGTACCATGGGTGGCGCCATTTTGAAGTCCCCAGGATCTCCGGGCGCCGCCATCTTGTCCACCCCGCAGCACATGGACACCAACGGCGTTCCAGGACCTCAACTCAACGGCCACCTCACTACCCAACGATCAACCACGGCTCGCCTCCATGACAATCGACCAGTCCCGATCTCATAATCTGACCAATGTATCCGCCAGCGTGAAAGTCAACGGCCATGTGACGTCCTGCCTACTGGACTCCGGGAGTACCGAGAGCTTTGTACATCCAAATACAGTAAGGCGGTGCTCCCTTAAGGTACACCCTACCAATCAAAAAATCTCCCTGGCCTCCGGATCACATCGCGTAGCGATCCGGGGTTACTGCACGATCACGCTCACAGTCCAAGGCGCAGAGTTCCACGGCTTTTGCCTCTACGTCCTCCCTAATCTCTGCGCTGCACTTATCCTCGTCCTGGACTTCCAGTGCAACCTCCAGAGCCTGACCCTTAAATTCGGCAGACCCTTACCACCCCTCACTGTGTGCGGCCTCGCGACCCTAAAGGTCGATCCTCCTTCCCTCTTTGCCAATCTAACTCCAGATTGCAAACCCGTCGTCACCAGGAGCAGATGGTACAGCACCTAGGATAAGGCCTTCATCAGGTCCGAAGTCCAACGGTTGCTTCGGGAGGGAGTCATCGAGGCCAGCAACAGCCCCTGGAGAGCTCAAGTGGTAGTGGTTAAGTCTTGGGATAATAACTGAATGGTCATGGACTACAGCCAGACCATCAACAGGTACACGCAGCTCGACACGTACCCCCTCCCACGCATATCTGACATGGTTAACCAGATTGCACAGTACCCCATCCGTAAATCGGACCGGCCATACACCGCCTTCGAGGCAGACGGCTGGTTATATCACTTCCTTAGGGTCCCCTTCAGCGTCACCAATGGGGTCTCGGTCTTCCAAAGGGAGATGGACCGAATGGTCGACTGGTATGGCTTGCAGGCCACGTTTCCGTACCTAGACAATGTGACCATCTGCGGCCATGATCAGCAGGACCACGATGCCAACCTCGCTAAATTTCTCCGCACCGCCACTCTCCTCAACCTCGCATTTAACAAGGAGAAGTGTGTGTTCCGCACAAACTGCTTAGCCATCCTCGGCTACGTGGTCCAGAACGGAGTTCTGGGGCCCGATCCCGACCGCATGCGCCTCCTCATGGAGCTCCCCCTTCCCCACTGCCCCAAGGCCCTCAAACGCTGCCTGGGGTTTGATGTGTTGGGTGTTCTGGATCACAAACTGGTCACCAACACTGGAAGTGGTGCAACTCTATTTTATTATAAGGTTAACTATATTAACATACTTGAACTGTGGGTAAATGCAATACCAGCTTTTACTGTTGACCCTTGCCTAGTTCTAACCAGGTGATGCACTCAGTACATGGTGAATGTCTGTGTTGCAGGCTGTGAGCTCTGTGCTCCGAGCTGGCTGCTACTAGAATGAGCGGGAACTGTCCTGTCCCCTGTCTTTATAGTGCGTGTGCTCTCACTGGTGATTGGCTGTGGTGTTGTGTATGCTGATTGGTCCCACTGCATGTCCATCAGTGTGTGTGTGTGTCTGCACCATGATATACTGGTGTATATTATGACATCCCCCCTTTTATATAAAGAACATGTGCCTGCGTGACAATAAATATCGTGTAGTGAATGTACCTGACTATGTGCGTGTTATTTACATGACTATGTACATGAGGCTATCGATTTACACGGGAAGGTGCCTGGTGCAGAGAAATAGGGTGTCACACCAACAACGAAATGAACATTATATACAAACTACTGGAATGATGAAACAGGATAACAGAACAGATCAAAGAGTCCAACATGGTAAAACTCATAAGTCAAGTCTCTGAGGTGGGCGACGAATTCTGGTTGACCGCCTCAAGGGTGGGTCAGGAGCCACTGGCTGAGGAACGGGCTGGGCCACGGCAGAGTGAGGAGGATGCAGAGTATTCGGAATCTCCACATAGTCCAGGTTGGGGACAACAGGAGGGCGTGGCACCAGTGGAGGATCATGTAGCGAGCGTGGAACGTGACGATGGGCACGCCGATTGCGGTGGTGAATGGAACCATCTGGCAGACGAACCAGGAACGACCGGGGAGACACCTGCCGAAGAACCACAGCAGTCGCAGACCAGCTACCCTCCGGAAGATGGATGCGGATGTTGTCACCTGGAGCCAGAGCAGGGAGATCAGTCGCCCGAGCGTCATGCGCCGCCTTGTGTTGTGCACGAAACTGTTGCATCCGCTGAAGGACCGGAACGTGGTCGAGGTCTGGGATGTGATTGGACGGCACCGTGATCCTGAGGGTGCGACCCATGAGCAGCTGGGCTGGCGACAGGCCCGTGGAGAGTGGGGCCGAACGATAGGCCAGGAAGGCGAGGTAGAAGTCGGATCCTGCATCGGCAGCCTCGCAGAGGAGCCGTTTGACGATGTGGACGCCTTTTCCCGCTTTGCCATTGGATTGGGGGTGCAGGGGACTGGATGTCACATGCACAAAGTTTACCTGCTGGCAAAGTTGGACCATTCCTGGCTCGCAAAGCAGGGGCCATTGTCCGAGTGGGATGCCATGACGAGCAAAGGTCTCCTTGCAGGCACGGATGACCGCCGATGATGTGATGTCGTGCAGGCGTACGACCTCAGGGTAGTTCGAAAAATAGTCTACAATCAGAACATAGTCCCTGCCGAGGACATGGAACAGGTCGATACTGACCTTAGACCAAGGGGACATGACCAACTCATGGGGCTGTAGGGTCTCACGTGGTTGGGCTGGCTGGAGCTGCTGACAGGTGGGGCAGTTGAGCACTGTGTTGGCGATGTCCTCATTGATGCCGGGCCAGTACACAGCCTCTCGGGCCCTCCGTCGGCACTTCTCCATGCCAAGATGGCCCTCGTGTAGCTGTTCCAAATCGAGCTGGCGCATGCTGTGCGGGATCACGATGCGGTCCAGCTTCAGGAGGACACCATCGACTACTGCCAGATCGTCTCTGATATTGTAGAACTGCGGGCATTGGCCCTTCAGCCACCCGTCCGTCATGTAGCGCATGACACGCTGTAGTAGGGAGTCAGCCGCAGTCTCGCGGCGAATGTGGGTAAGGCGTTCATCCGTGGCCGGCAGATTGGAGGCCGTGAAGGCCACATGGGCGTCAACCTGGCAGATGAACCCCTCTGGGTCACACGGAGTGTTGACTGCCCTGGAGAGAGCATCGGCTATGATCAGGTTCTTGCCCGGGGTGTATAGGAACTGGAAATCGTACCGCCGGAGTTTAAGCAGAATGCGCTGGAGGCGAGGAGTCATCATTCAGGTCTTTTTGTATAATGTTGACCAGCGGGCGATGGTCGGTCTCGACAGTGAATTCGGGGAGGCCGTACACGTAATCATGAAATTTGTCGACCCCAGTTAACAGGCCCAGGCACTCCTTTTCGATCTGCGCGTAGCGCTGTTCCTTGGGGGTCATGGCACGTGATGCATATGCAACGGGGCCCATGATGAGGCCTCATCGCGTTGCAGGAGCACCGCCCCAATGCCAGATTGACTGGCATCCATTGAAATTTTTGTTTCCTTCGTGGGATCAAAAAATGCCAATACCGGGGCCGTGGTAAGCTTGGTCTTAAGCTCCTCCCATTCGCGCTCGTGGGCATGAAGCCATTGGAAGTCTGTCGTCTTCCTGACCAGGTCCCGGAGAGCTGTGTTATGGGAGGCGAGGTTGGGGATGAACTTCCCCAGGAGTTGTCCATGCCCAAAAATCGGAGGACCGCCTTCTTATCCGCTGGCTTCTGCACGGCCGTGATGGCTGCCCCCTTGTCCGCATCCGGCCGCACACCCAACCGGGAGATGTGGTCCCCTAGGAACTTGAGTTCCGTCTGGCCGAAGGAACATTTGGCTCTGTTGAGGCGATGGCCTTGGTCCCATATTCGTTTGAAAACGCGCTGGAGGCGACTGATATGCTCCTGCGGGGTGGTGGACCAAATGATGATGTCGTCAACATAGACGCGCACACCCTCAATGCCCTCCATCATTTGCTCCATGATCCCGCGGAATAATTCTGATGCCGATATAATCCCAAACGGCATCCTGTTGTAGCAGTATCTGCCAAACGGGGTATTAAAGGTACACAGCTTTCTGCTGGACCTGTCTAGTTGAATTTGCCAGAATCCTTTCGAGGCGTTAAGTTTGGTGAAGATGTTGGCCCGAGCCATCTCGCACGTGATCTCCTCGCACTTGGGGATAGGGTAATGCTCCCTCATTATGTTGCGATTCAGATCCTTTGGGTCAATGCAGATCCAGAGCTCACCGGAAGGCTTCTTTACGTTCCTCCACGTCGCCGTCCCCCCGTTTGGCGCGTACAAGCACGGGAGGCCACGAAAAGCGCGCAAAATGGCCGCCCTCATCCAGGCTGCAGCCTTGGAGGTGCTCAATTGTTTGGACCTGTTCCGCCTCGTGGGGACCTTGCCGCGCCGTTTCAGCCGCCTGTATGTGGGAGTACCGGCTGGTGGCATTTTCATGCAGGACACAGGTCTCGATGGCGGTCGCTAGGGTGAGTTGCTTAATTTTGAGGAGTTGCTGACACAGGGGGTCCGACAGAACACCAAATACGATCTGGTCGCGTACCATGGAGTCGGAGGTGCAGGACTGCGCAAGAATGCAGTGTTGTGTTATAAAGGATTGGAAAGACTCGTCCTTACCCTGAAAGCGCTGCTGGATCAGGTATCTTGCGAAGCTTTCATTGACCTCTGTGCTGAAGTGGGTATCGAATTTGAGGAGAACCGCCTTGTACTTTGTCTTGTCCTCGTCGTCTGCGAATGTGAGGGAGTTGAAGACGTGGATGGCGTGTTGCCCGACCGTGGAGAGGAGCAGAGCAATCTTTCTGGTGTCCAAGGTGGTCTCCCTGTCCATGGCTTCGAGGAAGAGCTGGAAGCGCTGTTTAAAAATCTTCCAATTGACCCCGAGATTGCCGGCGACGCGGAGCGGCGGCGGCGGGTTGATGTTCTCCATACTTCAGGATGCCGGAATGCTGATTAGTTGCAGGTGGGTCTCAGAAGTGCGAGTATGCAACCACTCCTTGTACCATGATGTGTTGGGTGCTCTGGATCACAAACAGGTCACCAACACTGGAAGTGGTGCAACTCCATTTTATTATAAGGTTAACTATATTAACATACTTGAACTGTGGGTAAATGCAATACCAGCTTTAACTGTTGACCCTTGCCTAGTTCTAACCAGGTGATGCACTCAGCACATGGTGAATGTCTGTGTTGCAGGCTGTGAGCTCTGTGCTCCGAGCTGGCTGCTACTAGAATGAGCGGGAACTCTCCTGTCCCCTGTCTTTATAGTGCGTGTGCTCTTACTGGTGATTGGCTGTGGTGTTGTGTATGCTGATTGGTCCCACTGCATGTCCATCAGTGTGTGTGTGTGTCTGCACCATAATATACTGGTGTATATTATGACAGGGTTCTTCTCATATTACGCGTAGTGGGTCCCAAACTATGCGGACAAGGCCCGCCCACTCATACAGTCCACTCATTTCCCCCTGACTGCCGAGGCCCAACAGGCTTTCGCCCGGATCAGAGCTGATATTGCCAAAGCTGGAATGCACGCTGTAGACAAAACACTTCCTTTCCAAGTAGAAAGCGACGCATCGGACGTCGCCCTTGCCGCCACCCTCAACCAGGCAGGCAGGCCCGTGGCATTCTTTTCCCGCACCCTCCATGCCTCCGAAATCCGGCACTCAACCGTCGAAAAAGAGGCCCAGGCTATCGTTGAGGCTATTCAACATTGGAGGCATTACCTGGCCGGCAGGAGATTCACTCTCCTCACTGACCAACAGTCGGTTGCCTTCATGTTCAACAACACACAGCGGGGCAAGATCAAAAATGATAAAATCTTGCGGTGGAGAATCGAGCTCTCCACCTATAATTACGAGATTAAGTATCGCCCTGGCAAACTCAACGAGCCCCCAGACGCCCTATCCCAAGGTACATGTGCCAGCGCACAGGTAGACCGACTCTACGCGACAGCCTTCGTCACCCAGGGGTCACTCGGTTGTACCATTTCATTAAGGCACAAAATTTGCCCTACTCCATCGAGGAAGTAAGGACGATCACCAAGGACTGCCAGGACTGTGCGGAGTGCAAGCCGCACTTCTACCGGCCGGACCGTGCGCACCTGGTGAAGGCTTCCCGCCCCTATGAACGCCTTAGCGTGGATTTCAAAGGCCCCCTCCCCTCCTCCGATCGACACACATATTTCCTCAGTGTGATCGATGAATACTCCCGTTTTCCCTTCGTCATTCCATGCCCCGACATGACGTTTGCCACCGTCATTAAAGCCCTTAATTCTATCTTCACTCTGTTCTTCTTCCGCGCCTACGTCCACAGTAACAGGGGATCCTCATTCATGAGCGATGAGCTGCGTCAGTTCCTGCTCAGCAGGGGTATCACCTCCAGCAGAACGACGAGCTACAACCCCTGGGGAAACGGACAGGTAGAAAGGGAGAATGGGACGGTATGGAGGGACGTCCAGCTGGCCCTGCGGTCCAGAAATCTCCCGGCCTCCCGCTGGCAAGAGGTCCTCCCTGATGCACTCCACTCCATTCGCTCATTACTCTGCACTGCTACTAACAGTACACCGCACAAACGTCTTTTTGCCTTCCCCAGGAAGTCCACATCCAGGGTGTCGCTCCCGACTTGGCTCACAGCTCCGGGAAACGTGCTTCTCCGTAAACATGTGCGGCTCCACAAGGCAGACCCGTTGGTGGAAAGGGTGCACCTGCTCCACGCAAATCTCACAGTCCGCCTACGTGGCGTTCCCCGACGGCCGCCAGGATACCGTCCCCTCATGGATCTGGCACCAGCAGGTTCCACCCCCACACCACTCCAGGTACCCCCGGCGCCACCCTCCCCTCCCCTGCCGCTCCCATCACCCCACCCTAGGAGCATCCGTCCTCCCCCTGCCCACCCCCGTTGATGAAGAAGATTTCGGCACGCTCCCGGAGTCAACTTCGACCACGACAGCGCCAACATCGCCGTCACCACTTTGTCGATCTCAAAGGACAATCAAGGCACTGGACCAGCTAAACCTCTGACCGGCTCGCTGGATGACCAGAGACAATTTTTTTACTGCTCTGTAAATATTAAAAATTGCTAATTGTATATAGTTATCCACCACCCCCGCCGGACTCAATTTTAACAGGGGGTGAATGTGGTAAACCACTGTGTTCTGATATTAGAGGTTGTACGGTAGAACCTGCGCTACAGGTTGATGCACGATCAATGACCACTAAAGTGAGGTTGTTCACCTGGGCCCCTGCATGCTAGCTCCGCCCAGGAGGCGGGTTATAAATGTGCGTGGCCTCCAGCTCGCAGCCATTTCACCAGCTGCTGTGGGAGGCCACACATCTGATAGCAATAAAGCCTCAGTTTGGATTCAACTTCGTCTCCAGTCAAATTGATCGTGCCTCAACGACCTGCCATGTGTGGAGAGGATTTACAAGCTGATACTCAACCTGTTTGGTCACATTATGAACACACCTTCCTTGGCCCTGAGTGGGATTTGAATCCCGAGCTACCAGCTCAGGGACAGGCACAATACTTACAGCACCACAAACTCTCCCAATGATGGTGTTAGGCCATTAATACACTTCTGTACACCTGTGCAGAGGGCGAGGTGGGGATAAGGGGCAAAAGTGAGAACCCTCAACACATGCAGCCACGGTGAAAGCCTCACGTGGGTTAACTCACTCCCATCAGCCTGCCCCTGATGCACTAATGTCATCTCGCTTCCTTTGCAAGTCAATCAGTGACCATCCTCCCGCCCTTTGGACACCTCAGACCCGAAGGCTCCGCGGGAATCTTCTCAGAGACGAGCATCGAGGAGGCATCACAGTTGTCACCCACACCTTTCACCAGAACAGATACTCACACCTCGGTGGGATTAACCAGTGGGCAAGCTTCTGGGTCACTCACTGGTAAGCCCCTCACAGCTGACGATTCACTGCAGGCGGGGGAAGGAACATCCCAGGGTTCTGCAACTCGGAGGGATGCCGGAGCTCAGGGCTCTCCTGTCTCCCAGGATGATGATGTGTCCCTGGGTCCAGTTATCCCAGAGCTGCTGGAGCCTCAAAGGCAGAGTCCCAAGCATCAGGAGGGGATGACAGCATCCTTCCATGGACTGCAAGGCCCCCTGGAGGAATCCTATCGGTATCTGTCTGAGGAGATGGTGCCATCACTCTGGCACAATGAAGCCAACACTGCGAGGGTGGTGTCTGCAGCGAAGACCTTGGTGCAATACATGCACACCATGGTGGGTGATCTCAGCTGTATGGTTCAGCGCATGACCTCCAGGGCTGAGTCCATGAGCTCCATGCTGCAGGGTTTCCACTGCATGGTACAGGCACTAGTGGGAATCCACAAGTGTCAGCACCAGAGGACAATGGGGCTTCTTAATCTCACTCCAGCTGTCCCTCTATCCCATGGAAGAACCAAGGGCCCCCAGGCACAAAGGGAAGAGGTCAGGCAGGACACCCAGGAGGTATCCAGCCCATCTGACACCCCCCTCCCTGTGAGTGAGACACCTCCAGTCCCCAAGCCAAGGAGGGCAGCACTGCAACACCCGTGCTGCCCAAAAACAACACGGTCCCTCAAGATCCAGGCCCCCCCCAAGGGATGCCCGCCAATGTCATCTCAGGCAACAGAACGTGGAGGTCAGCAGACAGCCTCAACTGCAGCTGTGGATCCTGGGGATACACCTATATGTGGTGGGAGGATGAGGAAGAGTGAGGAACAATAGGTATGTATTTGGCATGGTGAACCCAGGTACTCATAGAGAGAGTCACCATTGGAATAGTGTACTTATTATAAGTCACTTCATTCATCCATACGGATCCTCCATGAAGTCATGTTATGTCATGGTGCCCTGCTCCGCAGACCTCTGCGCAAACTCAGCACTTCCTCCCTATGGAGTGTGAGAGTGACAACACTATGTTCCCCCCCCCCATACTGATGATGCAGTAAAGCCGCACCATTCCTAGCACGGGCCCCCAACCCCACACCTACCAAACCCCACATCCATGGAACGTTCAGCATCCCCCCCCCCCCCCCCCCCCCCCCCACAGCAACGCTTATCTCTCTCATGGCTGCCAGCATTCTCCACTTATGAGGATGCCAAGGGCAAAAAATGTGTGAGAGCTCACCAGCCGGTGGAGAAAAACGGCAGGATCCCTGAGCTCGGAGGAGGCAGAGATGTATTGTTCAGCCTCTCTGGACCTCTAGATCACCCTGTGGATTCCGTACATTGACGGGTCACGTCCAACTCTGTCAGGCAGGAGTCAGACATCTCACAGAGGATAAGAGGAGCATTTCTCTGTCCTCACTGCAAGTCATCAACATTCTCCTGTAGCGTACGGTCAATCGCTTTAGCACCCAGCCATGAATGGAGCCTCCTGTAGGCACTTTAATTGTGAGCAGATGTCGGATCCCATAGTTGGAGAGGTCTTCACACCCTAGTCCCAGACATCACCAAACCAAAAGATTATGAAGCCATCACCAGCCCTATGCCGCGTGGCCCTGACTATTGCCTGAGGTCCTTCCTCCACGTGTTACCCCTCGCCACCCTCCACAACATCTTCCTCACCCGAGGAGATGTGGCACTCCTCCATCTCCGCCTGGTTCAACTGCTCGCCCTGCTGCAGTGCCAGGTTGTACAGAGCGCAGAACACCACAATGATGTGGACACACTCTGGGGGCTGAATTGGAGGGCAACCCCTCGACTGGCACCAGACCAAGCAGGATAATCACCCGTTCAACTAGTGTACGTGTTGATGCATGAGCCTCGTTGTTGTGCGTCAGCGGATGTTCGTGCCCTCCATTTTGGCATCATCAGTCACACATTGCCGCTGGTCTCCCTCATTAACGTCCGAGATCTGCGAGAATCCCAATACGTAACTATCATGGATGCTCCCAGCGAAACGGGCATATACTTGCATGATGTGCATCATGAGGTCATAGGCCTTTGAGGGAGTGGTATCACTTGCGGTTCCTAAACGGCTCCCGTGCCACCATGGAGAATGCAGAGTGACGTGTGTGCAGTCAATGACAGCAGGCATGTCCCAAGTTCAAGGTATGTGAGAGAAGTCCATGACCCTGGCATCCTGGATTGCCTGGTCCCGGTCCAAGTTGGTGTACACGTGGGACCTCGCAAATAGTACATCCATGACCTCATTATACACTTGCGATCAGCAGACTGGGCGATCCCACACAGATCACCTGTGCAGCCCTGAACTGAGCCACTGGCACAGAAGGTCAGAGTAGCAATAACTTTCAGGGCCACGGGCAATGGGTGACCTTCCAGTCCATGTGATGCCAAGGTGCCACCTCTTGCATCACCTGGCATAGTTCCCCCTATGTCCCCCTTTCCCAATGAGCCTCACTCCCTTTCCTGTCACACAATAACCACTTCTCCAGTGTTGCTCCTCTCAACTCCACCTGAATGAAGCCCTTTGACCCTTGAGATCCTCAGTGGGCTGGGTGCCCCCCCAGGAGTGAGGAGTCAGGACAGTTGAGTACATTCAATGGGTCTCCATTCTAACCTCACGGGGGAATGAAATGCTGCCACCCGTCATCTCCTGAAGGTAGTGAGTGATGAGCGTCTTCACCATGATGCCTTCCATTGGGGGCCACATTGGAGCCCCTCTCTGTTATGAAGACGTAGGTATTAGCTTTGGAATTCAATGCCTGGGTGCTCGTCTTCCAACTATTTTCTTTAAACCAATTAAACTAAATTAAATAAACTGAGGGACAAAGTAAAAAGGGCAGCCCCTTAAAGGAAAAGTGGCTTCAACAAAAAACAAATCTCAAGTTAAACTTAGAGCATCAAACTAAAATGAATGAATGGGGTCAATAAAGCAGCCCAGTCCCTGAGGGACCCAACGGACACAGAGGTCCTCGAGGATTCCAGTGGGCACCGCATGCCCCCTCTCCAGGGTCACCGGGACGTGACGGTAGCCACAGTAGAGGGGCAGGCAGTCAGGTCGGACGACCCCTCGATCAGCCATTGTCTGGACCTGTTGATGGCAAGTTTGGCCAGGCCCAGGAGTAGGTTTACGAGGAGGTCCTCCTCGTTCCCCGCCTCTCTCCACACTGGATGCCCGTAGATCAGGAGCGTGGGGCTGAAGTGCAAACAAAACTATGATAAAAGCTTTTTTAAAAAGCTGAAAAGGGTTGCAATCTAAAACAACGTACATAAGCATGGTCCACGGACACCACAAGGCCAGAAAAAAGGCAGCCTCCTTGGGAGTCCATGAACCGATGATGTCTACGGGTGTATGGGCCTGCTGCATGCAATACCCTTCACCCAGGTCCCCGGGAATAAGGGGGAGGACTCCTCCGTCAAGGGAACTCCACTGGGATCCTCCACCGCTGGATGGTAACAAGGTGTATTGGGCGATGGGCGAGGAAGGGAAGGTTGTGCCGCAGCCCATACAGGAAACCCCTCAGTGCAGTGCGACAGGGCACCGAGGGCATTTCCGCCATGCAACTAGGGCTGTGGGGCTCTGACTCCAGAGAGTGGGTTTGGGGCGTGGGGCCGATGTGAAATTCCACCCCAGCAGGGGTTCGCTTAGAGGGGAGTCCACCACACACCTGCACATCCTCGAGATCATGAGTGCTGTCAGGTCTGAGCATGACCGTTCTGAGGTCATGGGTGGCATTGGCCACGAGTCGGGCATCCACCAAATTCACTGGGTGTCATCCAGCTCACTCCTCCGCCACCCAACATGTCCCGGATCCTGGTCACCCCACCAGCCACTCGAAGTGGTATTGGTGGAGGTACAGATTCCTGAGCAGCGGCTCCCTGATGACAGCCAATACTCCAGATGGGGGAGAGCTGTGGCGTGAGGTGATCATGTTCCAGACTTTGAGTGGACCCTGGTAAAATACGGGTAGTGCCTGCAAAGAGTTACGAAGATCCCTTAGGTCTATGAACAGGAGTTGCACGTAATAGTTCAGGCCATGACCTTGGGTACAAAATGCATCGCGAGGGCACGCCATCGAGGAGGGGGCTTGACGTAGAGGTTTCACTACAGGGTCTGAAGGCGGAAAGTCGGCAGCTGGGTGCAAAGGCACATCAGCGCCTGACTGCTCTCCCCAAGTAGGATACTCAGAACCTTAGCAGCGACCCAGTGTCGTCTTTTGTCCCAGAAGAACTGTATGACTATTCTCTGGATCTTTGTGACAAAGTTAGGGGGACCAGCTGGTTTCCAACATTGTCCCCCGAAAAGGACTCCCCAAAATCCCTCCAATTTCGGGTAGGACCAGAACATGTGTGTGTGGTTCATTAGCCCCCTTAAACACTGCGCATATCTGTCCTCCACCTCCGGAAAAAAAACACTCATACGTGTCTTTGTCATATGTGCTCTGTGCACCACTTTAAATTCAATTAAACTCAATCTCACACATGAGGGGGTTGGGTTTATCCTATGCAAAACTTGCCCCTCAAATGTACCACCCAACTCCCCCTCCCACTTTACTTTATCTCCTCCAGCAAGACCCTCTCCCCCTCCATTAACTGCCCAAAGATATCAAAGATCTTGCCCTCCCCTAGCTCATCCTCAGACACAATCTTTTCTGACAACGAACGGGGTGGCAACCACGGAAACGTGGCCAGGTCCTTCCCCATGAAATTCCTAATCTGCAAGTACTTGAACCCATTCCCCTCGTAAGCTGAAACCTTTTTTAAAATAAAATCCACCTACCCTGCACATCTTTGCGTTGTGGGGGCGAAACCCACGCAAACACAGGGAGAATGTGCAAACTCCACACGGACAGTGACCTAGAGCCAGGATTCGAAACTGGGACCTCAGGGCCGTGAGGCAACTGAGTAACCACTTGTGCCCAACTAAATCTTTTCTACCAGTTAGAACATAGAACATACAGTGCAAAAGGAGGCCTTTCGGCCCATCGAGTCTGCACCGACCCATTTAAGCCCTTAACTCCACCCTATCCCTATAACCCAATAACCCCTCCGAACCTTTTTGGACACTAAGGGTAATTTATCATGGGCAATCCACCTAACCTGCACGTCTTTGGGCTGTGGGAGGAAACCGGAGCACCCGGAGGAAACCCACGCAGACACGGGGAGAACGTGCAGACTCCGCACAGACAGTGACCCAGCGGGGAATCAAACCTGGGACCCTGGCGCTGTGAAGCCACAGTGCTAGCCACTATGCTACCATGCTGCAAATATATCCTCCCCAAAAACATCCCCTCCCGTTCCCAAACCCTGTATGTCGGATTCAACCCCGCTGAAATAAACCTATGATTTCCACAAATCGGCACCCACAGCCACATGGCCTCCAGCTTAAAATGTTTCCTAATCTGATTCCAAACTCTTATTGAGGCAACCACCGCCAAACCTGTGGAACAGAAGCAGAGCCATCACCCTCAGACTTCACCCTTTACATCCTCATTCCCCCAGCTCTCATAGGCTGCAGATTCAATGAGCCTTCCAACTTGAACAGCCAGCCACCCAGTCACTAATTCGGCAGCCTTACCTCCATACCCAGAGGCCATCAACTTCCAGCCAGCTCATTGCGTCAGGCTTCAAAGTACAGCCTGAGAGTGGGGGGGGTTCAGTCTCACTGCAGTTGTTCTCCCCCCTGTGTGAGGGCCTTCAGCCCTCTTGAGGCTTGGAGCCACCCCTTGCCAGAGTCCCCCCCCACTCTGCCCATGCAGCCTGACATCTCACGGGACCCCACCCAGGGACCTCACATGCGCCTCCTGTACTGACTATGTGGATTCACCCGCTCCCACCCACTTCCAGCTGCCACGCTAGAAGGGCAATGCCTCAGTGGTGATATCACCAGAAGCCTAGCAAGGAGGACACATGAAGCATTGCCTCCACACCAGCCGCCAGGCCCCTCTACACCGAGAGGCTCACAGACAGGAAGAGCCGCTAAAGCCTATGAGTGGCCCCACCCCCGAGATGCCAATACTGACCGCAACCCCCACCCTCACAGCCCCGAGCTGGACTTATCTGGGTCGCCATGTCCTCCCTGGTGCCCCCTCTGCAATTGGCACCCTGGAGGCTGATGGCTGCCTGAGCGCACACCTCCGATATCCCCTGCGGAGGCGAGGTCTCCAGCATCTCGTTTTCATACAGCTGTTGTAAATGAGTTCTGACCTTATTTAAATGACGTTCCGACCTTCCGTGGTGGGATTCATCGGTGAGGGGTGTGGAAAATCGGGAAATGAAATCTCACCGATGAGATTGCAGTTTCCCGATTCTTGTCATAGTTTGCCCCGGGCGCCATTCTCGCTGACAGATAACACCGGCTCCAAATTGCCCCCTATGACTCTATGTTAGGCATGGGCCTCTGCCTTGCTAAATTGGTTATCGCCATGCTCACTTAGGTCCATAATACAGGCACAATGAGGTGAAGCTTAGACCTTCATGTCTTTCCAAATACATTCAGTGCAGTGACTTGAAGTTAAATATCTAATGGCCTCAGTGCTGGTGTAATGAGTTATTTTGGCCAGCTCTCTGAATGTTGCTGTGGTTTTTCTCATTTCAATCTGTAAGGAAGGGAACAGCTGGCAGGGAGCATGCGGGGCAGCTAAGGACTAAATTGACTCACCGTATATAACATGGGATTAAATCAAGAAACAGCCTTTAGGGCTTTTGGAGCCAGAAAGCATATATTTGGAGTCCAAATTGTGTCTGAAATGATAAACTATTTTACTTATTACTGATGGTCTGATATTTTAAGGCAACAAAAGCCAAAAATGATTTTAATCAAACAAGGGAACAAAACAGTGGATTTAACCGTCTTTTCTCCCTCATTTGTGTGATTGGAAGAAGCATCTCATAAACACGTGAGCAATGGCTCTGCAATATCTCCACTATTTCACCATATGTTTTCGAGCCTGGTTTTGCTAGTTGCAGAAGGTTGAAAGTTAGGTGACTATGTCTGCCGAAACTTTGTTCATCTGGACAAAGTGTTCAAATCTTTTAGTGTGTGATCCCCAGTGCTCGGTGCTTTCATCGTAGGGTCCCATGGTGCCAAAAACTCCTGCCATTTTTACCGTGGCAAGAGCTTTTGTCAGCACAAATGTGCCACAGAGATTTTTAGCACTACCTCATTTCTTTTTCTCAAACAAGGTATACCTGGTCCAGTTCCTTTCTGAGTTTTGCAAGGGGTGTTGCAAAACTCCCCTCGCTCTCAAATACTTGCTACGCAGAGTCGAGGGAGCTGTGGTTTTTGAGGTGAATAGTAAAAATAGATTCTTTATTCTCAGGCATTGCCTTCTTTTAGACTCTTCCATCAGGCAGAAGGTATAGAAGTCTGAAGACTCGCACATCCAGACATAGGAACAGCTTCTTCCCCACAGCTACTAGACTCCTCAACGACTCCCCCTCAGACTGATCTGTTCCCTGTAAAAACACTGTACACTGATGTGTTAGGCAGGTTGGTTCGATGTGGATTACACTCGATGCAGGGAAGCTAGAAACAGACATCTAACACTGGAGAAGATCCAACACTGTTTTATTCAACGATAGAACTGATATACATATTCAGCTGTGGGTCGACACTTTACTGAACTGACTGGAGACCTTGTAGTAGTGTTGCTAACTTTGGTTGGCTCTTAATTTATTGCCCGTTGTGTCTTTACTTAATTTGCTCTGTTTCTATAACCTTTGCTCTAGAGTCGCCAGGTATCTTTATGATACCGCCACGAGGTTCAAGTTCAAGTACTGATCAATAACTCAACACACCAATTAGTATGATTCAAATCAAAACACATTTATTATACACAGTAAATCACTACTCATGCATAAACTCTACTTTCTAGGCTATTCTCTATCACTAAAAGGCTTCGGAATTGGCCCACCAGGTCAGGGGAACAAATGGCTTTTCGTTCGATCTGAGTCTGTAGGATTCAAAAGCTGGTATGGACTTGTAGCTCGGAGCGCCTATCTCGTAGCGTGCGTTGACTGGAGACTTACTTGGTTGATGCGGCAGCTTGGGCAGTTCACTCTCAAGGGTTGGTTCGCGTTGCTGAGTGACCCGGTCAAGAAGAGCAATTTGAACTTGGGGGCTTTACTTTATAGTCCCCAGGGGCTTCCCACCCTTCGGGGCGGACCCCGTACCTGATTCCAAATGATTGGACTGTGTTCCGATCATTTGGATCGATTTCTCCAATACTGGAGTTGTTCCCTGACCGCTGGGCGTCCCTAAATGTCCGTTGGCCTTCCTTTGTCTTAGCTCCTGCTGGCGCCGAGGAGTCTGGCTTGGCTTTATTCACCTTAAGTGTTGCGATTGTACCTTGGAATTGCTCATTACTATGCAGATGGCTGCTGACTTCAGTGCTGTCTGGTTCCTTACAGGTTTCAATACACATGATTTCTGTATTTGCTAGTCTTTGCCTGTGTTGGCTGAATTTCCCTTCAGCCTTTGCGGTTTTCCATTTTAAGTCGGGAAGTGGCCAGCCTAGGTGGCTACAGTAGCCTGACCAGACTTACTAGCTACCGCATGGTGTTTGCACTTGCTAGCTCGTGGACTCATGACTGTCTCAGTAGCTGGGTCCCGAGAGAGCAGGAAACCTAGTGCCCTCTGGCTTTCTAGTGGTAGTGTCCTGTCTGGTGATTGGCTGCACTGTGTTGTGTGCTTACTGGTCATCCTGTGTGTCAATCACTGCCTGTCTGCAGCTCATTATATACATGAGTGGATATTATGACATCCCGCCCCTTTTTTCTTGATAAATAAATACTAAGGTGTGCGTGCGTATATATATATATATATAAAAATATGCCTGACTATATACAAAAGGTGTCTAAATGAACGTATATACATAGGAAGGTGTCGATAGTGCAGATACATGGCAAACAAAACAATATTTACAGAGGTTAAATCGATGAAGTCACAAAATGTACAAAAGTTCAGTCCACAGATTCAGTCTTTGTGGTGGCTGAGGAATTCTTGTTGATCGCCGCAGAGGTTGATCAGGAGCCGCCTGCACGTGGATAGGCGGGATCTCTGCCATCACGGTGCTCGCATGGGCCAGCAGGATTGCTGGTAGATCAGTAGCCTCGTGGCAAGGTACGTCCGGAGGAAGCATTGTTGGCGGCGGGGCACTTCGGTCAGGTAGCGGGCGTGGAACTCTTCGCAGTGCCCGTCTGATGCGCCGTAGCAGGGAGCCATCAGCCATGCGGACAAGGAACGATCTTGGGGCCACGTGTTTGATCACAACAGCTGTGGCTGACCAGCCGCCCTCTGGCAACTGGACACGAACATGATCAGTTGGGGCCAGCTCGGGTAGATCCGTGGCATGAGCACCGTATGTGGCCTTCTGTGGGGCCCGTGACTGCTGCATTTTCTGTAAGACCGTGAGGTGGTCAAGGTCAGGAACATGGATGGCTGGAACTGTGGTCCTCAGAGTGCGATTCATGAGCATCTGCGCTGGAGACAACCCAGTGGACAGTGGGGTTGCCCTGTATGCCAGCATCGCCAGGTGGAAGTCGGAGCCTGAGTCTGCCGCTTTGCACAGCAACCGCTTTACAATATGGACCCCTTTCTCGGCCTTCCCATTTGACTGCAGGTAGTGGGGACTGGAGGTTACGTGATAGAAGTTGTAGGACTGTGCAAAATCAGACCATTCCTGACTGTAAAAGCAAGGACCCTTGTCGCTCATTACCGTGAGCGGTATCCCATGCCTGGCGAACGTTTCTTTGCAGGCTTTGATTACCGCCTTCGACGTGAAGTCGGACAGTTTCACCACTCCTGGGTAACTGGAGAAGTAGTAGTACATAGTCACGCCCCTTGGCGTGGAAAAGGTCTATACCTACTTTGGACCACAGAGCGGTCACGATCTCGTGCTGTTGCAGCGTTTCCTTGGGTTGAGCTGGTTGAAACTTCTGACAGGTAGGGCAGTTGAGGACTGTGTCGGCAATATCCTGGTTGATGCCCGGCCAATAGACCGCCTCCCGAGCTCTGCGTCGGCATTTCTCGACCCCAAGGTGACCCTCATGGAGTTGGCCCAGCACCATAGCCCGCATGCTCTGAGGAATTACGATCCTGTCGAGTTTCAGAAGGATTCCCTCCACCACCGGCAGGTCATCTTTTACGTTATAGAACTGGGGACATTGTCCTTTCTGCCAGCCATTGGTAAGGTGCTGCATCACACGCTGCAGCAGAGGATCCTTGGCCGTCTCCTCACGAATTTGGACCACCCGTTCGTCAGAGGCCGGAAGGTGGGTGGCACACAACTGCACTTGCGCTTCTATGGGGCAGATGAAGTCACTTTGTTCACACGGTGTGGTAATGGACCTGGATCAGGCATCTGCAACGATCAGCTCTTTGCCTGGCGTGTAGACAAGTTCGAAGTCGCAGCGGCGTGGCTTAAGAATTCGCTGTAACCGAGGTGTCATGTCATTTAAATCCTTCTGGGTTATATGGACTAGAGGCCTGTGGTCCGTTTCTACCGTGAATTTTGGCAGGCCGTAAACGTAGTCGTGAAACGTGACTATCCCTGTCAGGAGGCCCAGTCACTCCTTCTCAATCTGAGCGTACCGTTGCTCAGTGGGCGTCATGGCCCTGGAGGCATACGCCACTGGAGCCCAGGACGAGGAATCATCTCGCTGAAGGAGCACCGTCCCAATGCCGTCCTGGCTTGCACAGTTGATATCTTGGTTTCCTTGGTTGGGTCGAAGAACACTAGAACCGGGGCTGTGGTGAGCTTTGCTTTCAGCTCCCGCCATTCCTCTTCATGCGTGGGCAGCCACTGGAATTCCGTCGACTTCTTGACGAGATGGCGGAGGGCAGTGGTGTGGGATGCCATATTGGGAATGAATTTCCCGAGGAAGTTGACCATCCCGAGGAAGCGGAGGACCGCCTTCTTGTCCTCCGGGCTCTTCATGGCGTTGATCGCCGAGACCTTGTCGGCATCTGGCCGCACACCCTGCCGCGAGATGTGGTCACCCAGGAACTTAATATCCGATTGACCAAATGAGCACTTGGCCCTGTTGAGCTGGAGACCATGTTCATGAATTCTCTGGAATACCTTCTAGAGGCGAGCGATGTGTTCCTGGGGCATTGTGGACCAGATAATTACGTCATCAATGTATATTCGCACCCCCTCGATGCCCTCCATCATTTGCTCCACAACGTGGTGAAATACTTCGGAGGCAGATATGATCCCAAAAGGCATCCAGTTGTAGCAGTAGCGACCGAACGGGGTGTTGAATGTGCACAGCTTGCGACTGGAAACGTCCAGCTGTATTTGCCAAAAACCCTTGGAGGCGTCCAGCTTAATAAAGAATTTAGCTTGAGCCATCTCACTAGTCAACTCTTCTCGTTTTGGTATCGGGTAATGCTCCCGCATGATGTTGCGGTTTAGATCCTTAGGGTCAATACAAATGCGAAGCTCCCCTGACGGCTTCTTTACGCAGACCATGGAGCTGACCCAGTCTGTTGGCTCTGTGATCTTCGATATGATGCCCTGGTTTTGGAGGTCCTGTAATTGCTTCTTCAGACGATCCTTGAGGGGTGCCGGCACCCGGCAAGGTGCATGAATTACAGGGGTGGCGTTCGGCTTGTGCAGGATTTTATATCAGTATGGGAGCGTGCCCATTCCATCGAATACACTGTGGTACTGCGTGATAATGTCATCTATGTCGGCTTGCACGTTTTGTTATGCTCTTGTTGTAGCATAAGCTGCTTCCTTGATGTGCACTCTGACAAAGGAAGGTCCAGACTTGGAGATAGCTTCAACACGTTTATTGAACTATTAACAATTCTCGTTCTTGGACGCAACTGTTAATCCTTCTATAGCTACTCAGACTGACGAACCAGTCTGCTACAATCCATGTGGTGGGAGTGACGTGTTTCAATCAACCCTGTGTCTGTGCTCACTGAGAGTCTCCACTGGAAAGAGGAAGATCATGTGTGCAGTGTCCATATATATGGGTTGGTGTAATGCCCTCCTGTGGTAGTGTCACCTAGAGTGTATCGTGACTGCCCATTGGTCGTGTCCTATCTTACTGACCTATTGGTTGACTGTCTGTGTGTCATGTCTCTGGTGTTCCCTCTAGTGTCTAGCTAGGTGTAGTGTATGTACATTAACCCTTTGTGTACTTATAGTGATGTTTGTCCCAGTTTCCATCAGGCAAGGCCGTCGCTGGTAATGATGACATGGTTTGGACTCACTGAACCAGGTTCAGGAGCTTGCAGGCTCCAGCACCGAGCAGGGACGCTCTGTCAGGCCCGACGATTTCAAACCACAGTGTCGCCTTGATCGCCTTGTTGGATACCCCTAGTTGACAGGAGCCACTGGCAGCTATGGCATTGCCATTGTAGTCAAGGAGCTGGCAGGCCGGTGGAAGAATGCTTGGTCTGGCGCGGATGGTGTCGAGGTTGGATTTTGAGATGAGGTTCACCAATGCGCCGGTGTCCAGTTTAAATCGGATGCGAGCCTTGTTAACTGTGAGGACAGCACACCACTCGTCATCGGGATCCACACTGAGGATCGAGAGGCGTTTCGCCATTGTGGTGGAAGGCAGCGCCTGTGTAGTTATGATGCCCACCCGGTATGGGGACTTGAGGCACTCAGCATCAGGGTCTGTTGGGCTGCCGGGATCGGAATCTGGCATGCCTTGTTGTATTGAGCGGACACTCCTGCGCCGCAGCTGGGATCGCTGGCTGCTGAGCAGTGGAGCAGATCTGCAAAGGGCTGCGTAGTGGCCAAGCTTGCCACACTGTAGACACCGGCGTCCTTTTGCCGGACTTTGCCGCTTTAAATGGGCAGAGCCACAATTCGGACACGTCATGACGCCGACGTCAGCGCATTCCGTGCGCCATCGCGCATGCGCCGTGCGGTCGGTCGACGTTCGCACCTGCGCAGTCGGGTTGTCGGGCTCGTCGTCCACTCGGTCGTGGTGCACATGCGCAGGGACCCGGGAAAAGCGCGCAAAACAGCCACTCTCCTCGATGCTCAGGCCCTGCGTTTGTGCAATGGCCTGCACCCGTTCTGCCTCGTGGGAGGCCAGCTTTGCAGTTTCTGCCGCCCTGATGTGGGAACGATTCTTAGCATGCTCATGGACAACGCGCGTCTCGATAGCGACAGAGAGGGTCAACTGTTTGACTTTCAGGAGCTGCTGCCGAAGGGAGTCGGAGTGGACCCCGAAAACAATCTGATCCCGGATCATGGAATCAGCCGTCGAGTCATAGTAACATGACTGCACTAAGATGCGGAGATGACGAAGGACTGAAAAGGTTCATCCTTACCCTGAAGCCTCTGCTGGAAAACGTACCGTTCAGAGCTCTCATTCACCTCTATGTCGCAGTGGCTGTCGAACTTCAGTAGGACTGTTTTAAATTTTGTTTTGTCTTTGCCATCAGCGAACGTAAGGGAGTTGTAGATGTGGATGGCGTGGTCCCCTGCGGTGGGGAGAAATAGCGCGATCTTCCTGGCATCCGATGCTGCTTCGAGGATGTACAAGAGGAACTTTTGCTTGAAGACTGGAGGGGGCGGGGCCGGGGCGGGGAAGCGAGGGTTGCTTCCCCCGCTTAGAGTGGCAGGGGGAGAGCCTATGGACGGGGAACGGGAGAGGAGGGTGTGCCACACAATGGGAGGAGTCGAAGGAGAGGCGGGAGTGGCCGGGGTCAGCAGGAGTCAGTTGACTTGCAGAAGTGCAATGAGGGGAGTAAACCAGCTAGGGTGGGTCCTAGCCCGGGGGGGGGGGGGGGGGGGGGGGGGGGGGGGGGGGGTGGATATGCCGCTGTGGGGAACGGGCCGGGTGTGGGGTGCAGGCACGTGGCTGGCCGAGGAGGGGCTATGGCTAGTCGGCGGGGGAGGTGGGGGGGGCGGGTAGCCCCCTGATCCGGCTGATTACTTGGAATGTAAGGGGACTGAATGGGCCGGTTAAGCGGGCCCGCGTGTTCGCGCACCTGAAGGGGCTCAAGGCGGATGTGGTTATGCTCCAGGAGACACAAGGTGGCAGACCAGGTAAGACTGAGGAAAGGGTGGGTAGGTCAGGTGTTTCACTCGGGGCTGGATGCCAAACATCGATGGGTGGCGATCTTGGTGGGAAAGAAGGTGGCATTCGAGGCGTCGATCATAGTGGCAGATAATGGCGGTAGGTACATAATGGTAAGTGGTAAGTTGCAGGGAGAGAGGGTGGTACTCGTCAATGTGTATGCTCCGCACTGGGACGATGCGGGTTTTATGCGGCGTATGTTGGGTCGGATCCCAGACTTGGAAGTGGGGGGCCTGATAATGGGGGGAGACTTTAACACGGTGCTGGATCCGGCACTGGATCGCTCCATGTCTAGGACGGGTAGGAAGCCGGCGGCGGCTAAAGTGCTGAGGGGGTTTATGGACCAAATGGGAGGCGTGGACCCTTGGAGATTTGCAAGGCCGGGGGATAGGGAATTTTCATTCTTCTCACATGTCCATAAGGCTTATTCCCGAACCGACTTTTTCATTTTGAGTAGGGCGCTGATAGCGAGAGTAGAGGATACTGAGTATTCGGCAACAGCCATTTCGGACCACGCCCCGCATTGGGTGGACTTGGAGATGGGGGAGGAGAGGGACCAGCGCCCGCTGTGGCGCTAGGAGGTGGGGCTGTTGGCAGACGAGAAGGTGAGCGAGCGGATCCGAGGAAGTATAGAGAGGTACTTGGAGACCAACGACAACGGGGAGGTCCGAGTGGGGATGGTATGGGAGGCACAGAAGGCGGTGGTGAGGGGAGAGCTGATCTCCATTAGGACCCACAAGGAGCGGAGGGAGCGGGGGGAGAGGCAGAGGCTGGTGGGGGAGATGGTGAGTGTAGACAGGAGGTATGCGGAGGAGCCCGAGGAAGGATTGTTGAGGAAGAGGCGTAGCCTCCAGGCCGAATTCGACCTGGTGACCACCAGGAAGGCGGAGGTGCAGTGGAGGAAGGCCCAGGGGGCGGTCTACGAGTATGGGGAAAAGGCAAGCCGGATGCTGGCGCATCAGCTTCGGAAGCGGGACGCAGCTAGGGAGATCAGGGGAGTTAAGGACATGGGAGGGAGTGTGGTGCGGAGTGGGGTTGGCATCAATGGGGTCTTCAGGGACTTTTATAAAGAATTGTACCGATCCGAGCCCCCACTTCCTGGACCAATTGAGGTTTCCAAAGGTGGAAGAGGGACTGGTGGCGGGATTGGGGGCCCCGAGTGGGCTAGTGGAGCTGATTAAAGGGATAGGAAGCATGCAGGCGGGGAAGGCACCTGGGCCGGACGGTTTCCCGGTCGAGTTCTATAAAAAATATATGGACCTGTTGGGCCCGCTGTTAGTTAGGATCTTTAATGAGGCAAGGGAGGGGGGGGGGGGGGGGGGCTTTACCCCCGACGATGTCCCGGGCACTGATCTCCTTGATCCTGAAGAGGGACAAGGATCCCCTGCAATGTGGGTCTTACAGACCGATTTCCTTGCTAAATGTAGATGCCAAGGTGCTGGCGAAGGTCTTAGCCACGAGGATTGAGGATTGTGTGCCGCAGATCATCCATGAAGACCAGACGGGGTTTGTGAAGGGGAGGCAGTTGAACGCGAATGTGCGGAGGCTTTTGAACGTTATCATGATGCCGGCGAGGGAGGGGGAGGCGGAGATAGTGGTGGCGATGGACGCTGAGAAAGCCTTCGATAGGGTAGAGTGGGGGTACCTGTGGGAGGTGCTGAAGAGGTTTGGGTTTGGGGAGGGGTTTGTCAGGTGGGTTAGGCTGTTGTATGAGGTCCCGATGGCGAGTGTGGCCACAAATAGGAGGAGGTCCGAGTACTTTCGGTTGCACCGAGGGACGAGACAGGGGTGTCCCCTGTCCCCCCTGCTCTTCACACTGGCAATTGAACCCCTGGCTATGGCACTGAGGGAGTCAAGGAACTGGAGGGGGTTGGTGCGGGGTGGGGAGGAGCATAGGGTGTCGCTTTATGCGGACGACCTGCTGCTATATGTGGCGGACCCGGTGGGAGGAATACCGGAGGTAATGAGGATCCTTAGGGAATTCGCGGACTTTTCAGGGTGTAAGCTCAACATGGGGAAGAGTGAGCTGTTCGTAGTTCATCCAGGGGATCAGGAGAGGGGGATTGGCGAGCTCCCACTAAAAAGGGCGGAGAGGAGCTTCAGGTATTTGGGGGTCCAGGTGGCCAGGAGCTGGGGGGGCCTGCATAGGCTTGATTTCACAAGGCTGGTGGAGCAAATGGAGGAGGAGTTCAAGAGGTGGGACGCGTTGCTGCTGTCCCTCGCGGGTAGGGTGCAGTCAGTCAAAATGACAGTGCTCCCAAGGTTTTTGTTCCTGTTCCAGTGCCTCCCCGTGTTTATCCCGAAGGCCTTCTTTAGGTGGGTCAACAGGAGTATCATGCGGTTTGTGTGGGCGCGAGGGACTCCGAGGGTGAGAAGGGTGTTCCTGGAGCGGAGTAGAGATAGGGGGGTGCTGACGCTGCCCAACCTCTGTGGGTACTACTGGGCCACCAATGCGACGATGGTGCGCAAGTGGGTGATGGAGGGGGAGGGGGCTGCATGGAAGAGACTGGAGATGGCGTCTTGTGTGGGTACGAGTCTGGGGGCGCTGGCAACGGCACCGCTGCCGCTCCCTCCAAGAAGGTATACCACGAGCCCGGTGGTGGCGGCTGCCCTCAAAATTTGGGGGCAGTGGAGACGGCACAGGGGGGAAGTTGGGGCCTCGGCGTGGACCCCAATACGGGGGAACCACCGGTTCGCCCCAGGAAGAACAGGTGGAGGGTTTTCGGGGTGGCACAGGGCAGGGATACGTAAGTTGGGGGACCTGTTTGTGGACGGGAAGTTCGCGAGTCTGGGTGAGCTGGAGGAGAAGTACGGGCTCCCCCCCAGGGAACACCTTCAGGTACTTACAGGTAAGGGTGTTTGCCAGGCGGCAGGTGGTGGAATTCCCGCGGCTACTGCCACACACAGTACAGGACAGGGTGCTCTCGGGGGGGTGGGTGGGAGTGGGGAAGATCTCGGAAACTTATCAGGTGATGCAGGAGGAGGAGGAGGCCTCGGTGGAGGAGTTGAAAGGTAAGTGGGAGGAGGAGTTGGGAGAGGAGATCGAAGAGGAGACATGGGCAGATGCCCTAGGTAGGGTGAACTCTTCCTCTTCATGCGCGAGGCTCAGCCTCATACAGTTTAAGGTGCTGCACAGGGCACACATGACAGGGACAAGGATGAGCAGGTTCTTTGGGGGTGAGGACAGGTGTGTTAGGTGCTCAGGGAGCCCAGCAAACCACACCCATATGTTCTGGGCATGCCCAGCGCTGGAGGAATTTTGGAAGGGCGTAGCGAGGACGGTGTCGAGGGTGGTAGGATCCAGGGTCAAACCGGGCTGGGGAATCGCAATATTTGGGGTGGCAGAGGAGCCGGGAGTGCAGGAGGCGAAAGAGGCCGGTATTCTGGCCTTTGCGTCCCTGGTAGCCCGGCGGAGGATTCTCCTTCAGTGGAAGGATGCGAGGCCCCCAAGTGTGGAATCCTGGATCAACGATATGGCGGGCTTTATTAAATTGGAGAGGGTGAAATTCGTCTTGCGAGGCTCGGCACAAGGGTTCTTTAGGCGATGGCAACCGTTCTTAGACTTTCTGGCAGAACGATAGACATTGGCCAATGGCAGCAGCAGCTCGGGGTGGGGGGGGGGGGGAGGGGGAGGGGTGGGGGGGGGCGGTTTACTTTACTACTGTTTTTGTTATTTACTGAGGGGGTGTATATACCTGTTGTGTGAAGTCAGGGTGTCAATGTTAATTTATTATTTTTGTACAGGGGGGAGGGGGGTATGGAGGGTTGCTTTTCCAGACTGTGTTTTGTACTTAACCCTGTTGGGTTCTTTTTTTTTTCTTATTTTGTTATTGATATTTTATGAAAACCTTTAATAAAAAATTATTTTTTTAAAAAGAGAAGGGAGGTCTGGTGGTGGTCTTCACGGTAAAACGTTTCCACCAATACATCTATGGCCACCCCTTCACTATTATTCGGACCATAAACCTTGATTCGGACTTTTCAAGGAGGAGAAGGCAATTCCGCCTATTGCCGCCGCACTGTTTCAGAGTTTTGGGACATTTTTGCCACACTGAAGGCCTGTTATGAAGTAAATTCAAGTTGTTGCTTTTGTAACGTAGGGAATGGGGCAGCCAATCCCCACAAAGCAAGATCCGACAGACAACAGTGTGACAATGAACACTTCACCAGCTTTTGTGATGTCCATTGAGGGATAAATATTAACCAAGGCACCAAGGAGAGTTCCAATGCCCTTCTTGAAGCGTGCCATGAAATCTTTAATGTTCAACCGAGAGGGAATAGGGGATCAAAGCGAATTACTGCGGATGCTGGAATCTGAAACCAAAAGAGAAAATGCTGGAAAATCTCAGCAGGTCTGGCAGCATCTGGCAGCAGGGAATAAGGGCCTTAGTCTAACATCTCACAGCAGTGTTGCAGTCCTTCAGCACCGGTTATACGCTTAAATATCTGGGTGCGATTTGGACCCTCATCCTTCTCAGCTCAGAGGTAAGAATGCCAAGACTTGTTACACACTACATGAACTAGCCGTATAAATAGAAGCACTTAAAAAGCAGAAATTAAAAAAGACTTTCATTTATATAGCACCTTTTATGATTAATAGATGTCTCAGAGATCCACAGCCAATTAAGTACTTTTGAAGTATAGTCGCTGATGAAATGGAGGAATGTGGCAGCTATTTTGCACTCAGTAAGGTCCCACAAACAATACTGTGATAATGACCAAATAACTTGTTTTTTTGTGATGTTGGCTGAGGGTTTAACTATTGGCCAGGACACCGGGATATCTCCCCTGTTCTTCTTTAAATTAATACCATGGGATATTTTACCGAGCGGACAATAAAGCGACGGCACCTCTGGCAATGCAGCACTCCCTCAGTAATGCACTGGAGTGCCAGTCTGGATTTGTATACTCAAGTCCGGAAGTGAGAGATCATTACAGTGGGAAACTAGACAATACAAATATTTAAACTATTATTCCGTCATAACAATTTGGATCAAAAGAAAACACTGTAAAATTCTAAGTTTTATTAAAATATCGAGCATGTGTAACAGCACAAAAAAAGGGTCCCCTAGTGCCACAGTGAGTTATTCATTCAATAAGTAACTGAGACAGAACGGAACTGGAAAGGAAGATAAAGAACTTGAATTTAAATGGCACATGAGGTCCCAAGTGTTCCGCAACCAATAAAAATCTAAGCTTCAATCCCCAATCTGTAATGAATGACGCATCTTTCAGTCATCGACCTGTCCATATTGTTTTACCCATCAACAGCAACATAAAGGAAGAAGCAGAGACTGGTCCATAACTTGCAGGAACAGCTTTGGAAAGGTCAAAAGGAGTAAAATCCTTGTTAATTTGGTGAAGGAACTTTGGCTAACAATCAGTGTGTACTTTGGTAAAGGATCACAATCCTTAGCATTACAGATCAGGACAATAATTCTGAACTCTATAGAAACTCGAAACACAGTGCCCCGGTTCTGTACATCTCAGACAGTGGGCGGGATTCTCCGTAAACGGGATCCTTCACATCACCGGCAGCGCACTCACACCCACGGACATCCCAATGGAAACCCCATTGGCAGGCTGCCGGGACAGAAGGTCCCGCTGCCAGGTGGGGCGGGCTGCGCCAGAAACCTGGGGCTGGATTCCCAGTTATTGGGACTGTATCCCCACGCCGGTGTCAAAACGGTAGAGTTTTACGCCAGAAAAACTGGCATCAAAGGAACACGAATTCCGAGCCCTGCAGGGACCCGGAGTAGATCTCGCAGCTTTTGCTGAAAATACGGGCCCCGCACTTCCGTGTTGGAGGCCGTGCGCGCGCACGGCGGCGGCCTCCAGCAGCCGCGTCGTGCTCCATGGCAGGTTCGGACCCAGAAAAAAAAACACCAATCGGCCGCACGCCTGACCCTCAATTGCACAAGCATTTCCCAGCTGCCTATAAGGCCTCCCCTGGCCTCCGATCGGCCCGCCCCCGACCAGGGCGGCCACGGACTGAGTCCGCAGCCGCCACGCGAGTATCTTGACCGGCTGGAGCGCATTAGTTCCACGCCATCGGGACATTGGCCAGTCGGGAGGTGGAGAATGGCAGAGCGGGCCTCTGGCAATGGCCCCGGGTAGGCCATGTAGGCCCGAGTACGCTGCTTTTCAGTGTCCACAGAATCGGCGAACTGGCGGCGGTCCTGAGTCCTTGCGGGAAAATGGATTCTCCGCCCCCGCGCCGGCCGCGATTTCGGCGCGAGGATGCGGAGAATCCCGCCCCTGGTCTGGCGGGACGGAGAATCCTGCCCAGTGTATCTGAGCTCAGAATAAAGCTCAGAATAAAGCTATTCTTTCACCTGCAATTCACTCGAATAACTCAACTAACAACAACTTGCAGTTACATAGCACCTTAAAATGTGCTCCACCAAATCGTATTATGAAAGTTGATGCTGTGCCAGGAAGAGGGAGATAATAATAATTTTTATTATTGTCACAAGTAGGCTTACATTAACACTGCAATGAAGTTACTGTGAAAAGCCCCTAGTCGCCACACTCCAGCGCCTGTTTGGGTACACCGAGGGAAGATTCAGAATGTCTAATTCACCGAACAGCACGTCCTTCGGGACTTGTGGGAGGAAACCGGAGCACCTGGAGGAAACTCACGCAGACACGGGGAGAACGTCAAGACTCCGCACAGATGCTAACCATTGTGCTACTGTGCTGATGAAGAGACAGAAGCGAATTGTGTCGTCTGGTGGCACAGTGGTTAGCACTGCTGCCTCACAGCGCCAGGGACCCGAGTTCAATTCTGGCTTTTTGGTTTGCACATTCTCCCCATATCTGCATGGATTCCCCCAGGTGATCCGGATTCCTCCCACAGTTCCAAGATGTTTGGGTTATGTGGATTGGCCAAGCTAAATTATCCCTTAGTGTCCAGCGATGATGTGCAGGTTAGGTTACGGGGATAGGGTAGGGTGGATGGGGGAGTGGACCTACGTAGGGCGGTCTTTCGGAGGGTCGGTGCAGACTCAGTGCACCAAATGGCCTCCTTTTGCACTGTAGGAATTCTATGGTACTTGCTAAGCAGCTTGTGAAGTCCAGATAGAGGGGTAATCCTGGCTATCATGTGAAAGTTGAGCAGTGTCTTCAGACAATACACTCAACAGGGAACATGTAGGTAAGGAAGAGGCGGGGTTAAGATTAGATTCTGGTGGCCCGATAGGTGATGATAACTGAAGACAGCGCTGAACATGAATTGGCACAGACACCTGAGAGGAGAGTGCCTTGGACCTGGATGAGGTAGATGAAGAATCGAAGGATAAAGCACGTACTGAACTCTGTGAGTAAGTGAGAGGCCGCCATTGACACATTTCCAGTCTTCAATCTTCAACAGGTTCTCTGAGCTACACTTAGTTTCTATGATTCAATAGTCTAAATTAAAAGGTTACACCCAGCATTCAGGAAAATGTCTGTGGTTTCATTCCTTCATGGACCAGGGAAAAATCCAAAGCATTTTTGTTACATCTGTGACCACAACTACAGCAATTCTGTAATTTTAGAAAACCTATGAAGCGTCCTGTTACTGGGTGTGTGCAGCCTGACAGGTGTCAGACCAGCAGCACAGGGACAGCTGCAGGAGCGATAGAGGACGTGTGAAAGACTCGGGTTCGCTATAGGGATTTGAACACGTCATTGATTCTGCAGCAGGCTGATCTCACTGGCCATAAGATTGCAAACTGAGCCACAAACCCCAAAACGCTGGTAAATCTATCCAGAATTATTTCAAACAAATAACAGAACTTAGTGTTAGAAAGAGGGAATCAGACCCAGCCAAGCCGTGTTGGAGTTTGACTTCCACATGAGCAGTGGCTCAAATGCCATGTGTCACAACCTGCCCCCATTTCCTGTTAGCCCCACCTCCTTCAGACATCTATCTAATCCAGTGGTTGTCGGCAAGCAGCCAGCACCTGAATGTGCAGGTGGAGGAGTCCAACCACGTCGGGAGGTGATGGAAGTGTTGGTATGGGGGTGGTGTGAGGGTGAAGGTGGTGTGGAAGTGAGAGTGGTGTGAGGGTGGTGTGGAGGTAAAAGTGGTGGGGGGATGGTGTGTGTGTGTGCGGAGGGGGGTTCACACACGTTTCACAGGGAACCGCATCCCAGCGGGGTCTCACTTCCTCGCCCGACGCCGACCTCCATTCCGGTGACTGCCCTTTCCTCGGGCCCACCGAACTTGCCCAGGGCCCGTTGCTCTGCCGTGGTGAGGGGCCGCAGGTCTGGCAGTTCCCCTCCAGTCTTTTCCTGCTCCCGGCAGTTATGTGCGGCTTTCTTCTGGGGGGAGAGGGTGGCGGGGGAGGGAACAGAAAACGCAGTGTTAAACATTCCAACGCATGCAGCCCAGGGGGTGGGTAGCTAGTGGCTTCAGTGACCAGGGCACCTGGCCTTGGGGGCTGGTATGGGTGCTGGCATGTCGTGCAGGGTGAGGGTCCAGACATCCTCTGCTTTGTGGGGAGCGTTGGGGTAACGGGTGTGTGGCATGGGGGCTGGTACTAGGGGCACTGTGCTGTCTAGTCACACTGGCCGCCCTGAGGAGGTTGTGCAGTTTCTTACAGCACTGCAGGCCGGTCCGGATGGTTTTCTAACGGCGCTGACAACCTCTTCCACCTGCGCCCAGGCACAGCGAACGGCGGCAGCCGCCATCCTCCTTCTCGGGCCAGGGCACAGGGTTGCCCAGCTCGCCTCCATGGCGTCCAGCCTTCGCTGCACTCCCTCTATAGCAAGAAAATTGTTCCTCAGATAAGGAGACCAAATCTGCGCACAATATTCCAGGTGTGACCTCACCAAGGCCCGGAATAATTGCAGGAAGAGTCCGAGAAAAGGGCAAAGGCTGTGGCGTCCAGCAGACCACCACATGTGGCAGCCCTCACAGGATGTTGTCCATAACGCGCACAGGTGGAGGACTGTTGTACCCTCAATAACGACGCTTAGAGAGTAAAACGGTAAAGAAGGCTTTAATAAGCTAAGAATTGCCCTGGTGCCGAGACGGGTGCTAACTGGGTGCCGCCCACAAGACGGCCCCTTATATACGGCTCCCAGGTGGGCGGAGCCAGAGGCGGAGTCCCCCAGGGTTCCAAGCCCGGCCTTAAAGGGGACATCACCTTACATGATGATAAGGGTACAGTAATACAGTAACCGTTCATCACAAGGACACTCTGAAAGGCAACTGTATAAACACGTGTGTATTGGCGGTAACATATTTGCAGCAGGCCAGATCCAACTTGAGCTGCAAATATGTGTGGCTCCTATCGAGCTTTGTGAATGAATTCCCACCAGCAAGCTTCGCATAGAGACCCTCAATGCGGGTCATGGGATAATGGTCCATAAACAGACCGTGTTGTCCGGCTTCATTAATGGTCCCATCGGCGCTGCCCAATCAGCAAACCATACAAGCCGGATGATACCCAAGGTCTCCAATTGACTGAACTCGGTTTCTACTTTTACAAGCAAAGCATAGGGGACTGGACGAGCCCATAAATACCGCGGGTTTCTGCATCGGCCTATATGCAGGCTATAGCCCCTTTGACCTTCCCCAGTCCGGGTTGAAACATTTTGGGGTATTTACCCAGCACCTCACCCAGGCCTCCAGACCCCATCTGGAGGATATGCTGCCACCGGGCCCTGGGCTGATATCTACCTCTACTGGGGCGTCCGGGCCTCTGAGTCACTCATGGCCTGCGTTCACGTCAGGTCTGGCGTCCACAAGCCCCACATTGACCATGCTCCCATTCTACGAATTCCGGGGAAGTCTCCCACCGGCAAGGTTTTTCCTTCGGCCAATGGTCAGGCCTTTATGGCGCTCAGTCCAGGGCAGGGTGGTGATCCGGGGAAGGGCCACCTTGTGGGAGGGGGCATGCCCCAGGGCATTCACCTCTACCCCCTGTACCTCCTGCACACCTCGCTTTCCTGGGCAGCTCAATCTGAATGGCTTGCTGCAGGGTCAGGGAAGGTTCGGTTAGCAGTTTCTTCTGAGAGGCCACACAATTCCACAACTTTCCGTAACCTCAGCAAAAACTCAGTGAGGGACACATCCATGGTCCTTTCCGTGGTGTTAAAACGATACAGCTGCACTATAAACAATGGGGTCAGATTAAAGTGCTACAAGCTCATGAAGCGTTTTAGTATCTGGGGTCGCTGGGTATGAAGGGCTCCGTATCAATCTGAACATGTCCACGCCACAGGCAGTGAGCAATACGACTACCTGGCGGTCATTCTCTGCGGCATTGTTGGCTCGGAAAAAGTAACAAATCGTCTGTGCTTACTGATTCCAATCTTCCACTCTGGCATCAGACATGTCCAAACGTCTGAAAAAATGTGGAATGAAAGAAAATTTCCAACCTGTATCCAATAGACACTGGGAGATGGCTCAGCCGTGTTGATAGCTATCCAGTTTTTATCCACATCGCCAGTTTTATAAAGCCAAGAAGAGTCCCCACCGAGTTTGTAGAAACAAAAACCTACTGTAATTTTCAGCTCCAGTAGCTCCCTACTGAGTCTTCACTAGTCAGTGTCTTATTGGCCGACTCTATTTATACATAGCCAGACATTGTTAGAGGTCCCCCGCTCCCTTATCGTGGGGTTTGTATTCTGCACAGCCCACTGAGTAGTCAATCATTCCCACCCCGTAAGACCCGTACAGGTTACATTCATTGGCTGTCTGGCTTCCAATAAACTGATAAGAAGCAAGTGCTCTGTTCAAATATTTGTCTATAAATAGATCTATTATTAAGGCTTTGGGCCTAAAATTTCTATGATGCTTTGGTGCCATGGAATCGTACAGCAAAGAATGTGTCCATTGAGCCCATCATCTTTGTGTGCAGCTCATTTCAGCCTGTAAGTAAGAAATTTATTTTGGTAAATTGTAAAGTGTCCACAGCAAATTTCTGTCCAGACATGGATCCTCCGGGAATTTCTTAATGGGTTTTCAGGCCCTTCCTAGCCATCAGGCCTCAAGTGAGCTATTATAATGTGGGCCTGTGACACTGCAGTTCCGAGTTTCCTGCTTTCACACTTTGAATGCATGTGGGTTGTGTAGGAGCGAGAATTATGAGGCGCAGCTGTTCCCAGGAGCAGCTGAGATGTTTTGGGAGCTTGACGAGGGTGGGAAGTTTCAGCAGCGACTTCAATAGCTGATTCTGTTTAAACAGACCTGGGTGTCCGTCACGGTTTCTGTAAGTGAGAGACTGCTCGGGTATATTCTCTGACCCGACACCCCCACCCCCATCACCCATAGGGAGGACTTCTCGACAACATTAATATCATTGCCTGTGGGTAAGTCATTATCAGGGAGGAAAGGTTCAATAGGCACTGGGTGTAGCAGATTGGTACCTGGCAGCATTCAAGTAAGTGAGGCCCCACCAGGTCTTCACCTTGATCCTCAGCCATAGAAAACACAACATATGAAGACTTTTGTGAGAGGAAGAACTTGCAATCCCAAAGCACCTTTCCTGATTTCAGGACATCTTTACAGCCAATGAAATACTTTTGGAATCTAGTCACGATTGTAATGTCGAAAACACTGCAGCCAATTAGCACACAGCAAGCTCCCATATCCACAATAATAATAATAATCTTCATTAGTGACACAAGCAGGCTTACATTAACACTGCAATGAAGTTACTGTGAAAATCCCCTCGTCGCCACATTCCGGCACCTGTTCGGGTACACAGAGGGAGAATTCAGAATGTCCAATTTACCTATCAGCAGGTCTTTCGGGACTTGTGGGAGGAAATTGGAGCACCCGGAGGAAACCCGCTCAGGCATGGGGAGAACGGGCAGACTTCGCACAGACAGTGACCCAAGCTGGAATCAAACCACAGACCCTGGAGCTGTGAAGCAACTGTGCTAACCACTGTGCAACCGTATTGCCAACGCAGGAATAACCGTTAAATATTGGCTTGGCCACTGTGCCGTTCAGTTTATTGACCACAACCTATTATATATATCACGTTGTGTTGCTTTTTTACATAAAATTACAAGGCTATAAACACCCTGTTCATGAACAGGCAAGGAGTAGCTCGAATATGGGGCAGGATTCTCTGATCCTGAGGCTAAGTGTTGACGCCGTCGTAAACGCCATCGCGTTTTACAATGGCGTCAACAGGCCCCTAGGAGCAGCGATCCTGCACCGCACTGGGGGCCAGCACGGTACTGGAGAGCCTCACGCTGTCCAGCTGCCGATACCGCCGTCAGAATGGGCGGCGCGGGTGCGCGCATGCACGCTACGGCCGGCGCGATTTTGCGCATGCGCGCTAGTTGCCTTCTCCGCACCAACCCCGATGCAACATGGCGGAGAGCTACTGGAGCCCAGTGCGGAGGAACAGAGGCCCCCACCTGGATATGGCCGCCCGCCGAGCTGTAGGCCCGACCACGGGCCAGGTCACCGTTGAGGGCCCCCCCCGGGGTCGGATCCGCCCTCGCCCCCACCAGGCCGCCCCCCGCAACATGAACGCCGAGGTCCCGCCGGGTAGGACCATACGTGAACGCCGCAGGTGGGACTCGGCCTAACTCGGCAGGCACTCGGCCCATCGCGCGCGGAGAATCGCTGGGGGGGGGGGGGGGCGCGTGGAGCGGCCCCCAACCAGCGGTGTGCCAATGGTGCCGATTCTCCGGTGGCTGGAGAATCGGCAGACTGGCGGCACGTGAATCGTGCGCCCCCCTGTCGACACGGGGTTGGAGAATCCCACCATGGTGCTTTGCCAGAAAATCATCAAATCTTATGGTCCAATTGGAGGCCATTTAGCTCATCAAGCCTGTGCTGGCTCCACGACAGAGCTGTCCAATCAATCTCACTTGTCCCATGGCCTTGCGATTTTTCCAGCAGTATTAAGTATTATCCAATGATCTTCTGAAAGTCAATATTGAATTAGCATCTGTTACCCTTACAGGATACGCATTCCAGACCACAATAGCTTCATGTGTTCACCAAAAAAAACCTAGCCATCCACCTCTGGCTCTTTTGCCAATTATCTTAAATCTGTACTTCATGACACCAACAACTTGCTAACATTTGGCATCACTAATTCAATAAAATACCACAAAATGATTTCTATTATGCAAATAGTTGTACTGTGTCCGAAATGTGTATCTCAATCAGCTAGCCTCCAGCTTCAAACCCAATTATAGAGCACAATAAATGGACCACAGAAAGCATAGTGCTTAATGTGGGCGGATGAGAGAGCTGTGTGTCTCACTGACCTTCTACATTCTTAGCATTCACGAGACGATATGTCAGAAATAATGCTCGACTAGCCTGCAACCCAAACAGGATCTTTCGCAATTGACTAAAGTAAAGCTGGGGAGAACCAAGCTTAAAACTTCTGGCAGTTCCCTCGGGCCTCGGTTAAATTGTGAGCACCCAGAAGGCTCAGTAAACTCACCTAGGCCATTTAATGTCTGCATTACTCACGGAATGTGACTATATTAATGGGTAATTATTGTCATTCTAGAAATGCCTTTGATCAGCAAGTAAACATTCATCACTTCATTCATGGCAGCCCACAAATTTAAACTATCGGCTGGTGTTCTTTGAGGTTGAATGAACCATGGAATCTAGAGGCCATAATCTGACGAATCTTTCGCCCCTTGAAAGCAGTGGCTCAAGCAGGGACGCAAAACTCTTTTAACATTCCCTGGATGTGAGCCTCACTGGCTAGGCCAGCATTTCTGCCCATCCTTAATTGTCCGCGAACTGAGTGACTTTCCCGAGGGCGTTTAAGACTGGATCTGCAGTCACAGGGAAGACGGAAGATTTCCTTCCATAAAGGACATTGACGAACCAGGTGGGTTTTTAACGACAATGGTCACCATTAGACTTTTAATTCTAGACTTTTAATTCTAGATTTTTATTGAATTTGAATTTCATGGTGGGATTCGAACCCATGTCCCCAGAGCAGTGCCTTGGGTCTCTGGATTACTAGTCCAATGACAACATCACTAACCACCCCCGCCCCAGCAGGCATAAGCAGCCTGCAGTGACTCATCCAAGAGGCTGGTCTTTGTCTCTGCGTCTGAACAGTAAGGGACAAATCTCCCAACCCGCCCACAGATGTCAGGTTTGGTGGTGACCAGGAGTGGAGAATCCAACGGGAGCAAATAATCCGAAACCCGCTGGTGTAAAAGCAGTTTGAAATTCTCCCAAGGAGGGGTTCATGGCAGCTCAGTTCTCCTGTTGCCTGGTGGCACTCGTTTACATCTTATGAATGCAAAAAACAGCTGCTCGCCAAACTCTCGTCAGGCCTCCAATCTCGAGTCACGCCAGGGCAAATCATAATCCCATCTAACCCGCACATCACGGTGATTAGCAGTGCTGCTTCATAGCTCCAGGGACCCCGGTTCAATTCCGGCCTCGGGTCACTGTCTGTGCGCAGTCTGCGCGTTGTCCCCGTGGCTGTGTGGGTTTCCTCCGGATGCTCCGGTTTCCTCCCACAGTCCAAAGATGTGCAGTTTAGGTGGATTGGCCATGCTAAGTTGCTCCATAGTGTTCAATGGTATAAGAGGGGGAGGGGTGGCATTGTTAGTCAAGGACAGTATTACGGTGGCAGAAAGGACGTTCGATGAGGACTCGTCTACTGAGGTGGTATGGGCTCATGTCAGAAACAGGAAAGGAGAGGTCACCCTGCTGGGAGTTTTCTATAGGCCTCTGAAAAGTTCCAGAGATGTAGAGGAAAGGATTGCAAAGGTGATTCTGGATAGGAGCAAAAGCAACAGGGTAGTTGTTATGGGGGACTTTAACTTTCCAAATATTGACTGGAAACGCTATAGTTTGAGCACGTTAGATGGGTCCTTTTTTGTCCAATGTGTGCAGGAGGGTTTCCAGACACAGAATGTAGATAGGCCAACGAGAGGCAAGGCCATATTGGATTTGGTACTGGGGAATGAACCTGGACAGGTAGTAGATTTGGAGGTCGGTGAGCACTTTGGTGATAGTGACCACAATTCGATTACGTTTACTTTAGCGATGGAATAGGATAGGTATACAAACAAAGAACAAAGAAATGTACAGCACAGGAAAAGGCCCTTCGGCCCTCCAAGCCCGTGCCGACCATGCTGCCCGACTAAACTACAATCTTCTACACTTCCTGGGTCCGATATATACGGCAGGGCAAGAGTTATAGCTGGGGGAAAGGCAATTATGATGCGATAAGGCAAGACTTAGGATGCATAGGATGGGGAGGGAAACTGCAGGGGATGGACACAATTGAAATGTGGTGCTGGTTCAAGGAACAGCTACTGCGTGTCCTTGATAAATATGTCCCTGTCAGGCAGGGTGGAAGTGGTCGAGCAAGGGAACCATGGTTTACTAAAGTAGTTGAATCACTTGTTAAGAGGGAGAAGGAGGCTTATGTAAAGATGAGACATGAAGGTTCAGTTAAGGCGCTCAAGAGTTACAAGTTAGCTAGGAAGGACCTAAAGAGAGAGCTAAGAAGAGCCAGGAGGGGACATGAGAAGTCTTTGGCAGGTAGGATCAAGGATAACCCTAAAGCTTTCTATAGTATGTCAGGAATAAAAGAATGACTAGGGTAAGAGTGGGGCCAGTCAAGGACAGTAGTGGGAAGTTGTGCGTGGAGTCCGAGGAGATAGGAGAGGTGCTAAATGAATATTTTTTGTCAGTATTCACACAGGAAAAAGACAATGCTGTTGAGGAGAATACTAAGATACAGGCTACTAGACTAGAAGGGCTTGAGGTTCTTAAGGAGGAGGTGTTAGCAATTCTGGAAAGTGTGAAAATAGATAAGTCCCCAGGGCCGGATGGGATTTATCCTAAGATTCTCTGGGAAGCTAGGGAGGAGATTGCTGAGCCTTTGGCTTTGATCTTTATGTCATCATTGTCTACAGGAATAGTGCCAGAAGACTGGAGGAGAGCAAATGTTGTTCCCTTGTTCAAGAAGGGGAGTAGAGACAACCCCGGTAACTATAGACCAGTGAGCCTTACTTCTGTTGTGGGCAAAGTCTTGGAAAGGTTGATAAGAGATAGGATGTACAATCATCTGGAAAGGAATAATTTGATTAGAGATAGTCAACACGGTTTTGTGAAGGGTAGGTCGTGCCTCACAAACCTTATTGAGTTCTTTGAGAAGGTGACCAAACAGGTGGATGAGGGTAAAGCAGTTGATGTGGTGTATATGGATTTCAGTAAAGCGTTTGCTAAGGTTCCCCATTGTAGGCTATTGCAGAAAATACAGAGGCATGGGATTCAGGGTGATTTAGCAGTTTGGATCAGAAATTGGCTAGCTGGAAGAAGGCAAAGGGTGGTGGTTCATGGGAAATGTTCAGACTGGAGTCTAGTTACTAGCGGTGTACCACAAGGATCTGTTTTGGGGCCACTGTTGTTTGTCATTTTTATAAAATGACCTGGAGGATGGCGTAGAAGGATGGGTGAGTAAATTTGCCGATGACACTAAAGTCGGTGGAGTTGTGGACAGTGAGGAAGGATGTAACACATTACAGAGGGACATAGATAAGCTGCAGAGCTGGTCTGAGAGGTGGCAAATGGAGTTTAATGCAGAAAAATGTGAGGTAATTCATTTTGGAAGGAATAACAGGAAGACAGAGTACTGGGCTAATGGTAAGATTCTTGGCAGTGTGGATGAGCAGAGAGATCTCGGTGTCCATGTAAATAGATCCCTGAAAGTTGCCACCCAGGTTGAGAGGGTTGTTAAGAAGGCATACGGTGTGTTAGCTTTTATTGGTCGAGGGATTGAGTTTCGGAGCCATGATTTCATGTTGCAGCTGTACAAAACTCTGGTGCGGCCGCATTTGGAGTATTGCGTGCAATTCTGGTCGCCGCATTATAGGAAGGATGTGGAAACATTGGAAAGGGTGCAGAGGAGATTTACCAGAATGTTGCCTGGTATGGAGGGAAGATCTTATGAGGAAAGGCTGAGGGACTTGAGACTGTTTTCGTTAGAGAGAAGAAGGTTAAGAGGTGACTTAATTGAGGCATACAAGATGATCAGAGGATTAGATAGGGTGGACAGTGAGAGCCTTTTTCCTCGGATGGTGATGTCGAGCACGAGGGGACATAGCTTTAAATTGAGGGGTGATAGATATAGGGCAGATGTCAGAGGTAGGTTCTTTACTCAGAGAGTAGTAAGGGCGTGGAATGCCCTGCCTGCAACAGTAGTGGACTCGCCAACATTAAGGGCATTTAAATGGTCATTGGATAAACATATGGATGATAAGGGAATAGTGTAGATGGGCTGTCGAGTGGTTTCAAAGGTCGGCGCATCATCGAAGGCTGAAGGGCCTGTACTGCGCTGTAATGTTCTATGTTCTAATGGTTAAATAGGGTTACGGGGATAGGCAGGGGAGTGGGACTCGGTGGGGTGCTCTTTTGGAGGGTCGGTGCAGACTCGATGAGCTGAATGGCCTCCTTCTGCACTTTACGAATTCTATGATTCTACATAAGGGACGTACATATAAGGGATAAGATTATGGGCATGAACTATCGGCCTTGCCACACCCAACTCAGGAAACTTCGTGAGATCTAACGAGGTCTCACAAAATGTCGCGATCTGGATCCCGTCCATTGGGGGCGGGACCCAGATTTACATATTTAACTGAGCAGTTAGACCCACTTGAATACGTTTATGCCGGATCTACCCAACGCCCAGAACCTAACGGTCTCACCTCAGAGACCCCGAGCAGGGCCCGTTTAGCACTGGTTTTCACAAACGGGGACCAGGCATACTGGCACTTGGACCGGTCTCCTAGATCATCGGGGGCCCCTAGATGGTTGGTCTCTGGGCAGGGTGGTCCCCTGGCACACTGCAGTGTGCAGTACCTGATGCCACTTAGGCATTGTGGCACTGCCAGCCTGGCACACTGCAGTGCCACCTGGGTGCCACCCTGGCACTGCTAGGATGCAAATGTGGCAGTACCAGATTGGCAGGGACAGTGCCCAGGTGGCATCATGCCTGTGCCAGGGATTGGGCCTAGGCGTGCCCTGCCCTTATGAGGTGGGGTGCGGGTGGTTTGATGACCCCCCTTATTGGTGAGTTGCGGAGGGGGGGTCACCAGAGGCTGTGGTGGGGGGTGAGGGGGGGTCTAGAGATCGGAGGCTCATTTCTTCCTGCACTGGCAAGCAAGCTCGTTAGCGCAGGTAACGGGGCTAATTGCAGCGTTGCCATGGTTCAGAAATGAAGCAGAGCCCCATTTAATAGCGAGGCTGTTCTCGGCGCTATCATTAGTATAAGATCGATGTGGTGTCTTTGATCTGGCTGTGGTAAGGTGTGAGCGCCACAATGCCTCAAGTTATCAAGTTTCTTTCCTTCATGAAACAAGATTCTCCTGTTGACAAAACCCACAGGACACATGGTTCCTCTTGCAGACACAGTCTCAGTTGTTGAGTGATTAGGGACAGCACAAGTGGCATTGGACAGCTGAATCCACCCCAACTTAAAATGAACAGTTTGAATAGATTTGAGATCTCCAATTGACGCTACCCAGGAGTGCAGCCTTAATGACAATCAGAAAGCTTTAATGCAGATCCAGTGAGGAGAGTTACCACCTTCAGTTGGGGTAAACATAATTTACTGGAGCTAAAGATAATTTGCCTACAAGCTGTTATTCAACCCAACCAATTTTCACCCCATTGTTCAGAAGAATGAATCATAGATTATCATCGATTATCATAGAATTTACAGTGCAGAAGGAGGCCATTCGGCCCATCGAGTCTGCACCGGCTCTTGGGAAGAGCACCCTACCCAAGGTCAACACCTCCACCCTACCCCCATAACCCAGTAACCCCACCCAACACTAAGGGCAATTTTCGACACTAAGGGCAATTTAGCATGGCCAATCCACCTAACCTGCACATCTTTGGGCTGTGGGAGGAAACCGGAGCACCCGGAGGAAACCCACGCACACACGGGGAGAACATGCAGACTCCGCACAGACAGTGACCCAAGCCGGAATCGAACCTGGGACCCTGGAGCTGTGAAGCAATTGTGCTATCCACAATGCTACCGTGCTGCCCCTTGAATCCTGTGATAAAGCCCTTAATATAAGCCATCTATCTCGTGGGACTTAATGTAAGGGAAATCATAGAATCTGTTACAATTACAAAGTATGAGATTATTATATTTTGAGCTGTAGCTTTAAATTTGAGGTAAATGAAAGGAGGCGAATGACCTGTTCTGGGTCTGTCTGACATAGGCCTGGATGGTATGATGGTTACTGACGGAATTTTCCATGTACAAGGCTACGTATGGTCGTGGGTGATTCTGACAGCACCCTGACCGCTGGCCGGTGGGAACTCACGCCTGGATCCGCACTTTGAAGCTTATTAATTATGCAAGGGAAATTATCGGATGGAATCACCTGGTGGCTCAGGGATTGATTTGTCTGCACGCTGTCAGCCAATCCGGGCATCGTATTTAAATGTCAGCCCAATATATACGTCTCACTCTCTCCAACCCACCTATCTTCAAGAGACCATCAAAGTTGTCTGGCAACCGAAAGGAAAAGGCTTGCAGAGAGGTAGGAGGATGCAGCACGAGGATTCACCCACCAGGCCCCCAAGGCCTGGATCAGGGGAGTGCCGAAATGCAGGCCTGTCCTGAACCCCAAGGATGGTCTAACATCACGTCTCCGTCCCTGCCCGAAGCACCATCCAGTGCAGGAAGAAGAAGAATGGTCTCACCTGCTCCGCCAGGGTATGTAATCTCTCAATTCCCTCCAGTATCCAGCCCTCATCATTCACGGATCTCACACACCCATAGGTGGGGGACACATATCAACATTCATTCTCTGGCAAAGACTTTCGCATCACCACCTTACCATCTATCATTTTGCTCACACTCCACCCTCTGGCCCTTCTGAGGAGGGCCCACAGCACACATTCAGGGGATATGCATCTTACATAACCTCTGCGCCATCCCTTCTCATCACCTGCCTTTCTTTCATCTTCATAAAGGGCAAGCTGGCACATAACTGGCAGGAAAGATCACACACCAGATGAGAGACAGCCCAACATCATTGCTCCCACTGAATTTGAGGAGGTTGCAGCCGAGCTGGTTGGGGACGGCAGGGATCATTCCTGTGGAGAAGGGGAGATCGGCCTCCCCCAGCAACCTAGATCATAGCTCCATCACTTCATCAAATCCTGACAATCACTGAGTCACGTGCAGTCTTATTTAGCTCATGCTCATCAACTGAAACTCTATTCTCTATTTTCCAGACACGAGCAGATAAAGACCCACAAGGCAGCCGGGCAGCAGTCCAAGCCCTCAGATCACATCTGAGGAGAAGAACCATTATAATGTTCACCTGTACCCTCCACCAGCGCAGAGTCGCACACGTCAGTGGGGCCCAGCTCACTTTCTGGAGAACACCTCACTGACACGTCCCCACAGCAGTCAGAGGCAGTGACAGCCCAGGTCTTTAACACTTGGAGGTCTGCTGGAGGCCAGCCACCCACTCAGTCCAAGTTAGATAATGAGCCTCTGGAACTGGCCGCCAACTCAATGCTGGAGATGCAATGACAGGTGGTGGAACATCAGGCAGAGATTCGGCAGTCACTCTGCAAACTAGAGCCAATGATGGAGGAGTCTGTCCACGTCCCGTCTGATGTTGTGGTTCCGACTTGCGAGTGCCACAAGGTCACCATGGGAAGGTTGGCAATCACCATGGAGACCTTGGTCCAGCAGGTTCTGCCGGATTGGCGCTCGGTCCTGCACTCCATGGCCACACACTCTGGTGGGTAACATCAGGATGTCGGCGACATGGGGACCAGGAACCTTGACCTCCCTCCAGGTGCACCATCGCCTTTAGGAGTCATGCTGGGGCCCTCAGGTGCAGAGGGAGGATAAGTGTCAGCCAGACACCCCGGGGGCCTCCTCGCAGGACACTTCAAGAGTGTGCAGCCACTCACAGTCCCCTCTTATTGTCACGGCACCACTCCAAGTGCTCAGGTGCTTCTGTCCCTGAGCAGGAGGCCCTTATCAGGCAGAGGCCCTCGGGCCTTGGGCCACCAGAGGATGTCCACCAAGGTCACCACAGGCATCAGGATGGAGCAATCAGTAGGCGGCCTCCATCTCTGCTGTGGATGTTGGGGCTGCATCAAGGCCTAGTGGTAAGGTTAGGGAAGTTTAAACATTTTGATGTCACCCCTGGTTCACGGGCGTGCTATCACTGTGAATAAATTGCACTTTTGTCAATGCGCTTGATGGTTACATGAATGTTTTGGACAACTGAAGGAGTTGTTGATTTGTACATTGGAATCCTGTTATATCGAGGTTGAGACATCCTCAGTGATCGTGCCTCAGTGATTTGTACATTGGAATCTTGTTATATCGAGGTTGAGACATCCTCAGTGATAGTGCCCGACTTTGAGATGAACATTTATGTGACATTAACCTCAGCTGAACATCAGGAATCTCATTACGTCACTGGTGGGGTGCAGGGGGGGGGGGGGGCGATGACTTCCCGCCGAGGTGTAATGCGATTTGGGCCTCTTGCGAGATTTTGCACTTGCGTCACCATTCACGCCCAATGTGAATGGGACACAAAATCCCAGCCATGAATTACAGAAAACTTTATTTACTTCTGACTGGGGGATGGTATACAGAGGCACCACAGCTTTTCTCCATCTATATTAATAACCTAGGCTTGGGAACAGGGCAGAATTTCAACATTTGAAGATGATGCAAGACTTGGAAGTATTGTGAACTGTGGGGATAATATTAATAGATTTCTGAGGATTTGGGCCGGTTTGTGGAATGGGCAGACATGCGACAGAGGAAATTTAATGTAGAGAAGCATATAGTTTGGTCAGAAGAGCAAGGAGAGGTGACATAAAAGGGTACAATTCTAAAGGAAATTCAGGGACTGAGGGGCCTTAGTGCATAAATCATTGGCAGGGCAGGTTGAGGAAACAATTGATAAATTATTATACTGAATCCTGAGCACAAAGTACAAAAGCAAGTAAGTTATGAACCTTCATAAAACACTGGTTCCGCCACAATGGGAAGCATTGAAGGTTTTAGAAAGGGTTTGGAAAGATTTACGAGAATGATTCTGAGGATGATACGCTTCAGTTATGTGCATAGATTGGCGAATCTGGGGCTGTTCTTAAAGAGAAGGTTGCGAGGGGATTTGTTACTCTTGTTCAAAATCATGAGCTAGACAGACTGGATGCTTTTCGGGAGGGTTAAAACTAGTTCAGCAGGGGCTTGGGAACCTGAATTGTAGCTTCAGTATACAGGAGGTTGAGAGTAATGAGGTCATGAGTAACGTTTCAAAGTTGCAGGAGTGTACCGGCAGGCAGGAAGGTGGTTTAAAGTGTGTCTTCTTCAATGCCAGGAGCATCCGGAATAAGGTGGGTGAACTTGCGGCATGAGTTGCTACCTGGGACTTCGATGTTGTGGCCATTTCGGAGACATGGATAGAGCAGGGACAGGAACAGTTGTTGCAGGTGCCGGGGTTTAGATATTTCAGTAAGCTCAGGGAAGGTGGTAAAAGAGGGGGAGGGGTGGCATTGTTAGTCAAGGACAGTATTACGGTGGCAGAAAGGACGTTTGATGAGGACTCATCTACTGAGGTAGTATGGGCTGAGGTTAGAAACAGGAAAGGAGAGGTCACCCTGTTAGGGGTTTTCAATAGGCCTCCGAAACGTTCCAGAGATGTAAAGGAAAGGATTGCAAAGATGATTCTGGATAGGAGCGAAAGCAACAGGGTAGTTGTTATGGGGGACTTTAACTTTCCAAATATTGACTGGAAATGCTATAGTTCGAGTACTTTAGATGGGTCTGTTTTTGTCCAATGTGTGCAGGAGGGTTTCTTGACACAGTTTGTAGATAGGCCAACGAGAGGCGAGGCCATATTGGATTTGCTACTGGGTAATGAACCAGGACAGGTGTTAGATTTGGAGGTAGGTGAGCACTTTGGTGATAGTGACCACAATTCCATTACGTTTACTTTAGTGATGGAATGGGATAGGTATATACTGCAGGGAAAGAGTTATATCTGGGGGAAAGGCAATTATGATTAGATGAGGCAAGACTTAGGATGCATCGGATGGAGAGGGAAACTGCAGGGGATGGGCACAATGGAAATGTGGAGCTTGTTCAAGGAACAGCTACTGCGTGTCCTTGATAAGTATGTACCTGTCAGGCAGGGAGGAAGTGGTCGAGCAAGGGAACCATGGTTTACTAAGGCAGTCGAAACACTTGTCAAGAGGAAGAAGGAGGCTTATGTAAAGATGAGACATGAAGGTTCAGTTAGGGCGCTCGAGAGTTACAAGTTAGCTAGGAAGGATCTAAAGAGAGATCTAAGAAGAGTCAGGAGGGGACATGAGAAGTCTTTGGCAGGTAGGATCAAGGATAACCCTAAAGCTTTCTATAGTATGTCAGGAATAAAAGAATGACTAGGGTAAGAGTAGGGCCAGTCAAGGATTGTGGTGGGAAGTTGTGCTTGGAGTCCGAGGAGATGGGAGAGGTGCAAAATGAATATTTTTCGTCAGTATTCACACAGGAAAAAGACAATGTTGTCGAGGTGAATACTGAGATTCAGGCTACTAGACTAGAAGGGCTTGAGGTTCATAAGGAGGAGGTGTTAGCAATTCTGGAAAGTGTGAAAATAGATAACTCCCCTGGGCCGGATGGGATTTATCCTACGACTCTCTGGGAAGCTAGGGAGGAATTGCTGAGCCTTTGGCTTTGATCTTTAAGTCATCTTTGTCTACAGGAATAGTGCCAGAAGACTGGAGGAAGCAAATGTTGTCCCCTTGTTCAAGAAAGGGAGTCGAGACAACCCCGGTAACTATAGACCAGTGAGCCTTACTTCTGTTGTGGGCAAAATCTTGGAAAGGTTTATAAGAGATAGGGTGTATAATCATCTGGAAAGGAATAATTTGATTAGAGATAGTCAACACGGTTTTGTGAAGGATAGGTCGTGCCTCACAAATCTTATTGAATTCTTTGAGAAGGTGACCAAACAGGTGGATGAGGGTAAAGCAGTTGATGTGGTGTATATGGATTTCAGTAAAGCGTTTGATAAGGTTCCCCACGGTAGGCTACTGCAGAAAATACGGAGGCATGGGATTCAGGGAGATTTAGCAGTTTGGATCAGAAATTGGCTAGCTGGAAGAAGACAAAGGGTGGTGGTTGATGGGAAGTGTTCAGACTGGAGTCCAGTTACTAGTGGTGTACCACAAGGATCTGTTTTGGGGCCATTGCTGTTTGTCATTTTTATAAATGACCTGGAGGAGGGCGTAGAAGGATGGGTGAGTAAATTTGCAGATGACACTAAAGTCGGTGAAGTTGTGGACATTGCGGAAGGATGTTACAAGTTACAGAGGGACATAGATAAGCTGCAGCACTGGGCTGAGAGGTGACAAATGGAGTTTAATGCAGAAAAGTGTGAGGTGATTCATTTTGGAAGGAATAACAGGAAGACAGAGTACTGGGCTAATGATAAGATTCTTGGTAGTGTGGATGAGCAGAGAGATCTCGGTGTCCATGTACATAGATCCCTGAACGTTGCCACCCAGGTTGAGAGGGTTGTTAAGAAGGCATACGGTGTGTTAGCTTTTATTGGTAGAGGGATTGAGTTTCGGAGCCATGATTTCATGTTGCAGCTGTACAAAACTCTGGTGCGGCCGCATTTGGAGTATTGCGTGCAATTCTGGTCGCCGCATTATAGGAAGGATGTGGAAACATTGGAAAGGGTGCAGAGGAGATTTACCAGAATGTTGCCTGGTATGGAGGGAAGATCTTATGAGGAAAGGCTGAGGGACTTGAGACTGTTTTCGTTAGAGAGAAGAAGGTTAAGAGGTGACTTAATTGAGGCATACAAGATGATCAGAGGATTAGATAGGGTGGACAGTGAGAGCCTTTTTCCTCGGATGGTGATGTCGAGCACGAGGGGACATAGCTTTAAATTGAGGGGTGATAGATATAGGGCAGATGTCAGAGATAGGTTCTTTACTCAGAGAGTAGTAAGGGCGTGGAATGCCCTGCCTGTAACAGTAGTGGACTTACCAACACTAAGGGCATTCAAATGGTCATTGGATAGACATATGGACGATAAGGGAATAATGTAAATGGGCTTTAGAGTGGTTTCACAGGTCGGCGCAACATCGAGGGCCGAAGGGCCTGTACTGCGCTGTAATGTTCTATATTCTATGATGCAGGAGTGTTTCCTGACTGGTCTAGGACAAGTGGGCCACAGTCTCGGGATGCAGGGTCTGAGATAAGGAGAAACTTCTTCACTAGGAGGGTGGAATTCTGTACCTCAGATCGCTGTGGAGGCCAAGTCTCTAAATATATTTTTGGTTGTAACCTTTTTGGTTGTAACATTTCCAAAATGGCTGATCATGAGAGGTGTAGCTACGGGTACACAGAACACTGGTAAATCTGACTCGGGGTACATGAAAAGAAGGATTGAGAACTGCGACCTGAGAAATTAATTATTCAATTGTGTTAAAAGTAAAAGGGGAAAGCTCTGTTTTGTAGTTTAAAATATAAGGTGCCTAAAAAAATTATTCGTTATTAGTGCTTTTAGGTTGTAATAGTAAAAGTCTTAAAAAGTGAAATACTTTGTGTCATTCTTTCAGCTACCAATTAAATTTCTTTTTTTAAAGTTCTCGTTTTCTATTGGGTTTATATAATAATAATTTTCTATTGGGTTTATATAATAATAACTTTTATTATTGTTACAAGTAGGCTTACATTAACACTGCAATGAAGTTACTGTGAAAAGCCCCTCGTTGCCACACTCCGGCGCCTGTTCGGGTACACAGAGGGAGAATTCAGAATGTCCAATTTACCTAATAGCATGTCTTTCTGGACTTGTGGGAGGAAACCGGAGCACCCGGAGGAAACCCACGCAGACACGGGGAGAACGTGCAGACTCCGCACAGACAGTGACCCAAGCCAGGAATTGAACCTGGGACCATGGCGCTGTGAAGCAACAGTGCTAACCACTGTGCTACTGATATTTGGAAAACATTCCACAAAATTGTCTGAACTTGCAATAGTTGCCTGTGGCTGTCTACTTCACTCAGGAATTAAGTAAAGTATGGATGAATCAGGATGCAGGGAAATTCCCAAACTTCCATATGCCGAGGTAAATTATATCTCCCACTCTAACTCTGAGGTCTAGGCTGACTTCATACTCCCAATATCACTCTCAGCTTCAAAAACCGAGCTACCTGCAGCTTTTCCTCAATCTCAGCGTCAGACCTGGCTGTTCAGTTTCCCTGGCTGGGTGTCATGTATGGTTTTAGTGTCCTCTGCTGCCTACATTCCAACAACAGCTTCAGGCAATGTCTCCATTCTCAACCCAGCTCAAAGGTAGTGACCAGAAGTTGAATGCAGCCTCAACTCTACTCATGCTTATAAGAATTCTGGGAAATCCCTATATCAGCTTTTCTTCCTAATTAATGACTATTGGCCCAAGAAGTGTAAAAAGTGTTCAAATTGTCAAAATGATCATTGAGCAGAATTCTAGCAAAGTGTGAAAAAAGATAGCTCGCTGTGTAGGAACCAAAAGGCAATCACTTCACAAGAGGCTCAGAAGCAGATAAGGTTGAGACAAAACAGTTTGGGTGCCAAGGTTACCAGTTGGCCCGGTACAAGCAGGGGAATGTTTACACGATGATAGGTGCCAAAGTGTGAAAGTTAAGATCTTGAAAGTTGAACCTGGCTTGAGCAGGAACAAATGGTTCAATGAGTTCACCTCTTTGTAATTGGGTCATCCAAATTTATCACGGTAATGATTGGGTTAAATTGATCAACATAGACAGTTCTGTAAAAATAAAGTACCAGAAAGGATTCCCTGGGCAGGCGGGGGAATATATTGATCCAGGGGAGATGTGGGACTGGCCTGAAGACTGTCCCTCACAGGAGAATAGGGCTGATAGAGGGACCACACGTGTATGTGCTGGATTGACTGCACGACTAGAGAGTGATTACACGGAGAACATGCTTCTAGTTGAGTGTTTTAATATTACAGCTTAAACATCAACATCAGGTCCTGCATATACTGAATAAAGTATAACTACTGTCACCAATAAGGGGAATTGGAATAATTTCAGAATTCTACTCCCTATATCCCATATTCCAACACACTAACCAACAGCTTAGAGTACACACTGGAATCCAACCAGGTCTTTGCCTGGACAGGAGTGAAGTAAAGAGAACCAATCCCAAGACAAATTATATAATAAATACTAACCTAAAATGATTATGTGCAGGAATTACTATAAAGAACTGTGGGGCTCTTTCTAAAATCTGAGGTTACTTCAGCCATGCCCATCTTCATGGTGAGGCGGTGACACAGTGGTATTGTCACTGGACTAGTAATCGAGAGGCCCAGGGTAATTTTATAAGGTCCTGGGTTAAAATCCCACCATGGTAGATGGTGAAATTTGAATTCAATATTAAAAAAAGGTCTAATGATGAGCGTGAAACCATTGTTGATTGCTGTAAAAACCCATCTGGTTCTCTCATGGCCTTTAGGGAAGGAAATCTGCCGTCCTTACCTGGTCCTATGTGACTCCAGAATCACACAATGTGGTTGACTTTTAAATGCCCTCTGAAATGGTCTAGCAAACCACTCAGTTCAAGGGCAATTAGGGATGGGCAACAAGTGCAGGCCCCGCCAGCGACGCCCACATCCCATGAACGAATATTTTAAAAACTTGATCTAGTTTATTAGTACAAGTTCATGCAATGGGCCTAACGCCCTTTCCTCATTCCATGCCCAAGGTTTCTCCAGTTCTATTTCTAATGATAATAACAAACAGCAGCCTACATCCCTATAACATCCATGAAATGTAAAGATAAACCTATGAGCATTTTGCAGGGTGCTGGATGGTAAGTAGGCACTCTAGGGGGTGATGGCGGCATAGTAGTAATGCCCCTTGATGGGTATTCCAGTGACCAAGGCTTATGCTGTGGAGAACAAGGGTTCAAATCCCACCACAGCAGCTGGTCAGTTGATAAATCTGGAATATAAAGTTAGTCCCAGAAATGGTGGCCATAAAACTATCAATTGTTGTAAAAAAAAAACACCTGGTGGTGTGGACCTACTCCAGGTCCACGGCATCTTCTAAACTGCCCGCCGAAGTAGCCTAGAATGCCACTCAGTTCAAGGAATGGGCAACAAATACTGGTCTTCCTAGGGATACTCACATCCCATGAAAGTAAAAAACAGACCGGGACATGGACAGAGGAAGGGGAGTGAGTCAAGAGGGAGTGAAAAAAAGTCAACAAAGATGTTCTTCAGGAGTTGACATTATAGAGATGCTGAGGGAGGGAGGATAGCGGCAGAGAGAGTGGCAAAGTGCCAACTGAAGGTGCAACAGTGGATGTGGGCAATATGAAGCGGGCTAGTGTTAGATTGATGCAGGCAGGGAGCTAACCCTGCGGGAGATCACTAAGTAAGGAGGCATGAAGCTGCAGAGATTTGAAAATGAGTGTGAGGATCAGTTGTCTGGGTCTCTGGAAGCTAATGAAGTTTGGCAAAGACAGGAGTGAGGGTTTGCAGGCCTTAGAATGGCTAAGAACTCAAGGCTCCTGGATGATTCGTCAGAACAGGGGTAACCAACAAGTAGAGAATGATGATAAATCATGCATTTGGGTCTTGCCAATAAAGGGAGACGAGAGAGGTGATGTTGCAGAGATCAATTAATTCACCATTGGTCACAGTGTGGGAGGGACAATCAATAGGTCAACATTCTAAACCTCTGGCCGAAGCTTGACATGAAAGGGCCAGTTGGACCGGCATGATAGCATAGTAGTTAGCACTGTGGCTTCACAGCTCCAGGGTACCAGGTTCGATTCCCGGCTTGGGTCACTGTCTGTGCGGAGTCTGCACATCCTCCCCGTGTCTGCGTGGGTTTCCTCCGGGTGCTCCGGTTTCCTCCCACAAGTACCGAAAGACATTCAATTAAGTAATTTGGACATTCTGAATTCTCCCTCCGTGTACCCGAACAGGTGCCGGAATGTGGCGACTAGGGGCTTTACACAGTAACTTCATTGCAATGTTAATATAAGCCTACTTGTGACAATAAAGATTATTATTATTTAATTATTCAGTTCACTAAACGCTGAGGTGTCAAACAATTATAGTCCTTCCTGCCAAGTGTTCCTCCCACACTCTGCTCCTTTCTGTCTTAGTCACGCTATTCTTGCACCATCTCAAACTGTGATTGACTCAGTCTCATTTGGTCCATTTTCTTTCCCCAGTCACATTGTGTCCGAGTTCCTCTTCAGTGTTTCATTCTGTGACCAGCAACAGCTCTGTGCCTCATCTTCCATTCATGATAACATGATCCTGGATAAAAAGCAAAGCTAAGTAGCATCAGCTGTGACTCAATTGGTAGTACTCTGACCTCTGAGTCACAAGACTCTGGGCTTGAGCCCAAAAATCAAGGCTGACAGTCCAGTGCAGCATTGAGGGAGGGCTGTACTGTTGGGGGTGCTGTTACAGATGGGGTGTTAAGTTAAGACCCTAACTGACTGTTTTGCTGGATTTAAAAGTTCCCATGATGTTATTTCATTGAGGTGCAGGGCAGTTCTCCCCAGCGTCTTAGCCAATATTTATCCCTCAATCAATATTACAAAAACAGATTATCAGGTCATTATTGTAGTATAAGGGTCTGGCTAAAGGGTTAATGTGGGACTGAGTACCGTACAGCCCACGCAGTGATTGATCGGCAGTTAGGGCTCTGTCTAGGATTGGACAGAATCATGCGCACAGGCAAGCATGGAGCCCGCTCCCAGCTCGAATCCTTTCCTGTGTACATGTCCATAGCTCTTGTAGTGCTGGTGTTTTGGTAAAGACACTGGACCAGTAATCCAGAGGCACAGCCATAGATCTGAGGACACGGGTTCAAATGCCATTACTAGCTACAGATGGAATTTATTTTCAGTTAATGAACCTGGAATTTCAAAAAGGCTAGGGCGGGATTCTCCGTCCCTGGGACACCCGGAATGCGTTCCCCGATGGGACGGAGGATCCAGGGTGGGATTCTCCGAGCCTCGTGGCGGGCCGCCCCGACGTCGGCACGCGATTCTCCGAGGAGCGGAGAATCGGCGTCATTTACGCTGCCGCGTTATGCGCGCCGCCGGTCGCGGGCCGCTGTCCACCGGCCTTGATGGGCCGAACGGTCGGGTGGAAACCGCAGAGTCCCGCCTGCTCGCAGCTGGTGGGACCTCTGCGCTTAGGGTCGGGGGGCGGCCTGTGGGGGGGGGGGGGGGGCAGAGGGCTCCTTCACTGAGGGGGGGGGGCCTCCAATGGGTCTGGCCCGCGATCGGGGGCCACCGATCGGCGGGCCGGCCTCTCCAGCCCCGGCCCTATTTTAATACGCGGCCGGCCCCTGAACCCCTACGCCATGTTGCGTAGGGGCCGGCGCGTTGAGGAAGTCCCCCCCCCCCCCCCGCATTCGTGGGTTGGCGCGGTGCCACTGCGCATGCACAGGTTGGCGCGGCGCCCAGATAGCGCCGGGAAGGGAGGCTGGAGCGGAGTGAACCGCTACAGCGCTGTGCTGGCCCCCTGTGGGGGCCAGAATCGGTAGTGCCCGAGCTTGTTTCTCCCGTCGTGAAATGCGACGGCGTTCACGACGGCGCGGGCACTCTGCCTCCATTTCAGAGAATCCCGCCCCAGGCATCAGGGGAAAACCGGGATCGGTGGCGGGTGCCAACCCGAACGCCAAGCTCCTTACTGGCGGGGTGAACGGGTTCCATGCCACAATCCAGCGGGAGCATGGGAATAAATGCAAATGGTTCGTAATGACAATGACCAATTTGCGTTTATTTAGCAGACACAGTGTCCTATGCTCTGCCCTCCCCTGATCCCCTGCTTCATGCGGCCAGGAATCACAGGGACGCAGATCACTTGTCGTCTCTACAATCATGAATTTGATGTGGTGGTTTGCCCCTTAGCCCATTGCAAGGTGCACCATACCAGGATCATGATGGTAGAGACAACCCGAGGCCACCCCCCCCCCCCCCCCCCCCCCCCCCCCCGCACCACAAATCAGCCCTGACCCTCTTCCCATACTGCACTGCAGCCCCCCACCCAGATTGCCTGGGCACCAACCCCCCAACTCACAAGTCTGGGGGTGACCCAACTCGCACCCCCCCAGTACCCTGTAATAGGGCTCTCCCAGGAACCCCTGTAACATGGGGACCCCGTCAGGGGCCCCTGTAATAGGGGGACCCCAGATGGACCCCATGCCTGAAGTATGAAAGCGCACTGCAATCCAATCACTCAGCGTGTGATTTCACTGCACTGTGGGCAACGTTTACAAACACTGAGGTTTCACCACTTAGGCCATTGAAGGTGAAGGGATAAGAATAGATCAAAGTGGCAGATGTCTTTTGCGAGCTGTCAATCACACACCCACTACTCAAAAGCCATGGATGGATGACAGACAGTGAATCTGTGGGAACTAGATACAGGCACAGGAATGGACATGTGGAGCTGCAAGGTGAGTATTACACCTATAATGCTTCCCACTGCCCCTGTCTGGACCTCTCTAGCTTCCAGGCAGGGGTCTCTTTTTGGGAAGGGGGGATCTGTGTGTGGGGGGGGGGGGGTCTGTGGAGGGAGTTCCTTCAGGCAGGGTGCCCCAGGGGGAATCCCCTTATTACAGGGATGCCTGCGGAGTCCCCCTATTACATACCTCTTATCCTCTCATTTTAGATTGCCCCACAAGAGGAAGCACCCGCTTCATGTCTACTTTATCCAGACCGTTTATTAATCTTGTATACCTCAATTTGACCTCCCCTCATTCTTCTAAACTCTAGCGAGTATAGGCAAAAACTGTTCAATCTCTCTTCGTACGACAAACCCCTCATCTCTGGAATCAACCCAGTGAACCTCCTCTGAACTGTCTCCAATTCCACTACATCTTCGCTCAAATAAGGGGACCAAAGCTGTGCACAATACTCCAGGTGCGGACTCACCATTGCATTGTATAGATACAACAATACTTCCTTACTCTATTCCTTTAGGTATGAATGCCAACATTTCATACGCCTTCTTTGTTACCTGCTGTACCTGCATGCTAGTTTTCTGTGACTCATGACCGAAGACACCCAGGTCCCTCTGCACCGGAGCACCCCAAAGGTTCTCCCTATTAAGATAAAAATTTGCATTCCCATTTTTCAGACCAAAATTCATGACCTCGCACTTATCCACGTTAAACTCCATCTGCCACATTTTGGCCCACTCACCTAACCTACCTATATCCATTTGTAACGTTCTTATTTCATCATTGCAACTTACTTTCCACCTATTTTTGCGTTGTCTGCTAATTTGGCTATAGAAACTTCTATCCATGTTGTTTATATAGATTGTAAATAGCTGGGTCCCGAGGACTGAACCCTGTGGCACCCCACTAGTTACATCTTGCATCCAGAATAAGAATCATTTATCCCGATTCTCTGTCTTCTGTCCATCAGCCAGTCTTCTATCCAAACTGGTAAATTACTCCTAATCCCATGTGATCTCACCTTGTGAATCAACCTTCTGTGCGGCATCTTATCAAATGCCTTCCGGAAGTCCAGATATACTACATCTACAGGATCCCCATTGTCCACTTTGCTTTTACATCTTTGAAGAATTATAGCAAATTAGTCAAACATGATTTGCCTTTTATAAAACCAGGCTGACTCAGATGGATAGTGTTTTGACTTTCCAAATGTCCTGATATTACCTCCTTGATAATTGATTCGAACAATTTCCCAAGAAAAGATGTTAAACTAACTGGTCTGTAATTTCCCACATTCTGCCTCCCTCCCTTCTTGAATAAGGGCATTACATTAGCATTTTCCCAATCCACTGGAATCTTTCCAGTGTCCAGGGAACTTTGGAATATTATCAGCAATGGATCTGCTACCACATCCTTTAACACCCTAGGATGTAGGCCATCAGGCCCAGGAGACTTGTCTGCCCTCAATCCCAATAGTTTGTTGAGTACCGTTTCCCTATTGATGCTGATTGTTCTAAGTTCCTCCCTTTCTCCCTGAATTGCCCGTTCTTATAGGAATGGTACTAGTGTCCTCCACCGTGAAAACTGAGGCAAAGTATTAAGAACATAAGAACATAAGAACTAGGAGCAGGAGTCGGCCATCTGGCCCCTCGAGCCTGCTCCACCATTCAATGAGATCATGGCTGATCTTTTGTGGACTCAGCTCCACTTTCCGGCCCGAACACCATAACCCTTAATCCCTTTATTCTTCAAAGAACTATCTATCTTTATCTTAAAAACATTTAATGAAGGAGCCTCTACTGCTTCACTGGGCAAGGAATTCCATAGATTCACAACCCTTTGGGTGAAGAAGTTCCTCCTAAACTCAGTCCTAAATCTACTTCCCCTTATTTTGAGGCTATGCCCCCTAGTTCTGCTTTCACCCGCCAGTGGAAACAACCTGCCCGCATCTATCCTATCTATTCCCTTCATAATCTTATATGTTTCTATAAGATCCCCCCTCATCCTTCTAAATTCCAACGAGTACAGTCCCAGTCTACTCAACCTCTCCTCGTAATCCAATCCCTTCAGCTCTGGGATTAACCTAGTGAATCTCCTCTGCACACCCTCCAGTGCCAGTACGTCCTTTCTCAAGTAACGAGACCAAAACTGAACACAATACTCCAAGTGTGGCCTCACTAACACCTTATACAATTGCAGCAGAACCTCCCTAGTCTTAAACTCCATCCCTCTAGCAATGAAGGGCAAAATTCCATTTGCCTTCTTAATCACCTGTTGCACCTGAAAACCAACTTTTTGCGACTCATGCACTAGCACACCCAGGTCTCTCTGCACAGCAGCATGTTTTAACATTTTATCATTTAAATAATAATCCCTTTTGCTGTTATTCCTACCAAAATAGATGGCTTTTGTTTCGGTGCAACTTCGTGGGCCGAAGGGCCTGTACTGCGCTGTATTGTTCTATGTTCTATTAAATGGATAACCTCACATTTGTCAACATTGCATTCCATCTGCCAGACCCTAGCCCATTAACTTAGCCTATCCAAATCCCTCTGCAGACTTCCAGTATCCTCTGCACTTTTTGTCGTCTGCAAACTTGGACACATTGCCCTTGGTTCCCAACTCCAAATCATCTATGTAAATTGTGAACAGTTGTGGGCCCAACACTAATCCCTGAGGGACACCACTAGCTACTGATTGCCAACCAGAGAAACACACATTAATCCCCACTCTTTGCTTTCTATTAATTAACCAATCCTCTATCCATGCTACTGCTTTCCCCTTAATGCCATGCATCTTTATCTTATGCAACAACCTTTTGTGTGGCACCTTGTCAAAGGCTTTCTGGAAATCCAGATATACCACATCCATTGGCTCCCCGTTATCTACCGCACTGTTAATGTCCTCAAAAAATTCCACTAAATTAGTTAGGCACGACCTGCCCTTTATGAACCCATGCTGCGTCTGTCCAATGGGACAATTTCCATCCAGATGCCTCACTATTTCTTCCTTGATGATAGATTCCAGCATCTTCCCTACTACCGAAGTTGATTTATTGGTCAATATTGACTATTGATTTAGCATCTCCGCTATTTCTGTGCTCTCCACTATTAACTCTCCGGTTTCAACCTCCAAGGGACCAGCATTCACCATAGCTACTCTCTTCCCTTTTATGTTCTTACAGAAGCTTTTGTTATTCTTTTTCATATTTTGCGCAAGTTTTCTTACATAATTTACCTTAGCTCTCTTTATTACTTTTTTAGTATCCCTTTGTTTATGTTTGAAAGTTTCCCAATCTTCTAGCCTGCCACTGCTCTTTGCCACACGCTACACCTTAGTTTTTGTCTTTATATTGTCCTTAACCTCCTTGTTTAGCCATGGATGTTTTTTTACCCCTCTTACCATCTTTCTTCCTCACTGGGATATATTTTAGTTGTGAGGAATTGAATATCTCCTTGAACAAGTGCCACTGTTCATCAGATGTCCAACCGTTCAGCCTTCCTGCCCACTCTACTCAGGCCTAATCTGTCCTCATGCGTATGTAATTACCTTTGTTTAATTCCAGAACACTAGTGTGGGAGTCCACTTTCGCGCCCCCCAAATTAAATTTTGAATTCTACCATACTATGGTCACTATTCCCTAGAGGATCCTTAACCAGGAGATCATCAATTAATCCCTCCTCATTGTACAATACCAAATCCAGAGTAGCCTACTACCTGGTTGGTTCCCCAACATACTGGCCGGGATTCTCTCACCCCGGGGCTGGGCCGGAGAATCGCTGGGACTGGTACGAATCGCGCCACGCCTCCCCGACGCGGTCCGCCAATTCTCCGGAGAGCGGAGAATCGGCACCATTGGCGCCGGTGTGGTTCCCCCACTGATTCTCGGCCCGGGATGGGTCAAGCGTCCACGCCAAAAAAGCCGAGTCCCTCCGGCGCCGTTCACACCTCTTACCCAGCGGGACTTCGGCGTGGTTGCATCCGGGGGGCGGCCTGGTGGGGGGGGGGGGGGGGGTCCCCGACCTCAGGGAGGGCCTCCACTGTGGCCTGGTCCGCAATCGGGGCCTACCAATCGGCAGGCCGGCCTCTCGGGCTGGGGGCCTCTTTTGTTCCATGCCAGCCCCTCTAGCCCTACGTCATGGTGCACGGGGCCGGTGCGGAGAAGGGAGCCACTGCGCATGCGCGGCAGTCATGCAGGTCCCACTGCGCATGCGCGCGTTGGCGCTGGTCCCATTGTGCATTCGCAGACCCCGTGGTGCCAATCTGACGCTGGGATCGGCAGCTGGAGCGGCGCGGGTCTCTCCAGTGCCGAGCTGCCCCCTGTAGGGGTCAGAATCGCTGCTCCTGAGGCCATGTTGGTGCCGTCGAGAAACGTGACGGCGTTTCCGACAGCGACAACACTTAGCCTCAGGATCAGAGAATCCCGCCCATTGTTCCAGGAAACAATCTCTAATACATTCAATGAACTCTGCCTCCAGGCTACCCTTGCCGATTTGATTCCTCCAGTCTATGTGCAAGTTAAAATCACCCATGACTATTGCCGTACCTTTCTGACAAGCCCTCAGTATTTCCTGGTTTATACTGTGCCCCATTGCAGAACTACTGTTTGGAGACCTATAGATTACTCCTAGAATCGTAGAATTTACAGTGCAGAAGGAGGCCATTCAGCCCATCGAGTCTGCACCGACCAATGGAAAGAGCATCCCACCCAAGCCCACACCTCCACCCCGTAACCCAGTAACCCCACCTAACCTTTTTGAACACTAGAGGACAATTTAGCCTGGCCAATCCACCTAACCTGCACATCTTTGGACTGTGGGAGGAAACCCACGCAGACATGGGGAGAACGTGCAGACTCCGCACAGACAGTGGCCCAAGCTGGGAATCGAATCTGGGACCTTGGAGCTGTGAAGCAACTGTGCTACCATGCCACCCAGAGATGACAGTCGAGATAATGCATGGGTTTGTGGTCAGCTTTCAAAATTATGTTGATTTTTATCATTGAATGACGGGGCTGAATGTTCTAGGCCGTCTTCTATTTTCATATTCCTATGTTCCCCCAGGTCCAGGAGACCATTGGCTGCACCCATGTGGTCATTAAGGAGGTGCAACCATTGAGAAATGTTCAGCTGATGTGTGACAACAGGAAGAACTTTCTGCACATTGTACATGTTTTCCAGGAAGCTGCTATTACTGCCTTTATACTGACATTCAAACTTGCCTCAACTCTTACACCTCACCCCCCAGGTATGTGGAGGAATGCTGGGTGACAAGGTGGCTCATAACTTCCCTGTGAGATCCTGAAACGGAGCATCCGCAACTGTACAATGAGAGCCACCTGCACACCAGGCCAGACATTGAACAGGTCATCGACCTGGATTGGATTGGATTGGATTGGTTTATTGTCACGTGTGCCGAGGTACAGTGAAAAGTATTTTTCTGCGAGCAGCTCAACAGATCATTAAGTACATGGGAAGAAAAGGGAATAAAAGAAAATACATAATAGGGCAACATAACATATACAATGTAACTACATAAGCACAGGCATCGGATGAAGCATACAGGGTGTAGTGTTAATGAGGTCGGTCCATAAGAGGGTCATTTAGGAGTCTGGTAACAGCGGGGAAGAAGCTGTTTTTGAGTCTGTTCGTGCGTGTTCTCAGACTTCTGTATCTCCTGCCCGATGGAAGAAGTTGGAAGAGTGAGTAAGCCGGGTGGGAGGGGTCTTTGATTATGCTGCCCGCTTTCCCCAGGCAGCGGGAGGTGTAGATGGAGTCAATGGATGGGAGGCAGGTTCGTGTGATGGACTGGGCGGTGTTCACGACTCTCTGAAGTTTCTTGTGGTCCTGGGCCGAGCAGTTGCCATACCAGGCTGTGATGCAGCCTGATAGGATGCTTTCTATGGTGCATCTGTAAAAGTTGGTAAGGGTTAATGTGGACATGCCAAATTTCCTTAGTTTCCTGAGGAAGTATAGGCACTGTTGTGCTTTCTTGGTGGTAGCGTCGACGTGGGTGGACCAGGACAGATTTTTGGAGATGTGCACCCCTAGGAATTTGAAACTGCTAACCATCTCCACCTCGGCCCCGTTGATGCTGACAGGGGTGTGTACAGTACTTTGCTTCCTGAAGTCAATGACCAGTTCTTTGGTTTTGCTGGCATTGAGGGAGAGATTGTTGTCGCTGCACCACTCCACTAGGTTCTCTATCTTGCTCTTGTATTCTGACTCGTCATTATTCGAGATCCAGCCCCTATGGTCGTATCGTCAGCAAACCTGTAGATGGAGTTGGAACCAAATTTTGCCACGCAGTCGTGTGTGTACAGGGAGTAGAGTAGGGGGCTAAGTATGCAGCCTTGCGGGGCCCCGATATTGAGGACTATTGTGGAGGAGGTGTTGTTATTCATTCTTACTGATTGTGGTCTGTTGGTCAGAAAATCGAGGATCCAGTTGCAGAGTGGGGAGGCAAGTCCTAGGTTTTAGCGCTTTGATGTGAGCTTGGCTGGGATTATGGTGTTGAAGGCGGAGCTGTAGTCAATAAATAGAAGATTGATGTAGGAATCCTTGGTGTCGAGGTGCTCTAGGGATGAGTGTAGGGCCAGGGAAATGGTGTATGGTGTGGACCGGTTGCGACGGTATGCGAATTGCAGTGGATCAAGGCGTTCTGGGAGTATGGAGGTGATGCGCTTCATGATCAACCTCTCGAAGCACTTCATTACAACTGATGTCAGGGCCACCGGACGGTAGTCATTGAGGACGTTGCCTGTGACTTCTTTGGCACCGGTATGATGGTCGTCTTCTTGAAGCAGGTGGGGACCACGGAGTGGAGTAGGGACAGGTTAAAGATGTCCGCAAACACCTCTGCCAGCTGGTCCGCACAGGCTCTGAGTGCACGACCAAGGATCCCGTCCGGCCCGTCGCCTTCCGAGGGTTCACTTTCAGGAAGGCCAATCTGACTATTCCTGGTGGGCCCCTACAATACACGCTTGCCAGGGTATTCCACATGGTCATAATAATAGTAATCTTTATTAGTGTCACAAGTAGGTTTACATTAGCACTGCAGTGAAGTTACTGTGAAAAGTCCCTAGTCGCCACACTCCAGCGCCTGTTCGGGTACACAGAGTGAGAATTCAGAATGTCCAATTCACCTAAGAAGCACTTATTTCGGGACTTGTGGGAGGAAACCGGAGCACCTGGAGGAAACCCACACAGACACAGGGAGACCGTGCAGACTCCACACAAACAGTGACCCAAGCCGGGAATCGAACCTGGGACCCTGGCGCGGTTTAGCAACAGTGCTAACCACCGTGCTACCATGCCGCCCATCGTAGACCTCTTCAGGACATGGCACAGCAGAAGGGATTGACACTTAGAGGACAAGTGCAAGAAAGGCCCCATGTCATCATAGGAAGAGGAGGAACAGAACACGAGAGTATAAGGCCTACGTTACTCGGAGGAAGATAACTCAGTTGTGAAGGTGGACCAGAAAGTCATGACACGAGGAGGGCCCAGGGACATAGAGAGAGACCCAGGTGGGATGCCATTGTTTTAAGCAACTTACCGGCTGTGGTTAAGCTGAGGGACCCTGAGTAACTGATGATGAAACACATGCCCGGCATTGGAAGCGACCTGAGACTTCACATAGATGTCAACCAATCCAACATCCTTCACAATGCAATATTGAATATGGGTGGACTACTGCCTCAGTCTCCATCAGCAGTTAGGGCTTCCACCCCCCCCCCCCCGGGACCCTCAAATCCTCCAAGTGTACCCCCCTTACCTGTCCTGCGTTCTCTCAAAATGCAGTCCAGCGAGCCAGTTATACTGGCAAACCTTGCTCTGCACACTCACCCCCGGCCACATCAGGAGCCCCTGCCAAGGAGTTTTTCCATTTGCTACTTTTTATTTCTACCCAGACTGATTCCATACCTTGATCTCCAGTACTTCTGTCATTTCTCATTACAGCAATGATACCTTTCTTCACCACCTCCTTTTCCTTTCAGTCTAACTTTCTGAAACATTGCATACACTTGTATATTCAATTCCCAGAACTGGTCACCCTGTAAACATGTTTCAGTAATCCCCACCAAGTCATAACCTTTTGTTTCTATTTGCGCTGTTAGCTCATTAATTTTGTGAATTTAGATACAAAGTTTTTAAATTTGTTCCGCTGTTAAATTTCCCTACTCTTCTATATTTCCTTGGTGCATAAAAACATTCACCTGTTCTGCCCCTCACCTTTATTTTCTGGCAACCATCCGCCACATCGCATTAATTTGGGTTTTCTAGTTTCCCCAAAACTGAACCTCTTATTCAGTTTAAAGCCCCAGTTACGCAATTCGCTAGGACTCTAGTCCTAGCATGATTCGAATGAAGACCGTCTCTTTGGAACAGGTCCTCTCTTCCCCAGTACTGGTGCCAATGTCCCATGAATTCAAACCCATTTATCCCACACCAATCTTTGAGCCATGCGTTTACCTCCTTAATCTTATTCACCCTGTGCAAATTAGCTCATAGCTCAGGTAGTAATCCAGAGATTATTACCTTTTTGGTTCTGGTTTATAATTTAGCTCCTAGTCTTTCATACTCCCTTAGCAGAACCTCTGCCCTTGTTCTACCTATGTCGTTGATACCTACGTGGACAAGACGTGGGTCTTTACCCTTCCATTCCAAGTTCCTCTGTAGCCCAGATGAGATATCCTGAACCCGAGCACCAGGTAGGCAACACAACCTTCGGGATTCTCGAACCTGGTTACAGAGAACAGTGTCTACGCCCCTAACTATACTATCCCCAATTACATTTATTTTCTCTCCCCCCGACTTAAATGGCTCCCTGTACCAAGGTGCTGTGGTTAGTTTGCTCATCTTACCTGCAGTCCCCGTTCCCGACCTCACAGAGAGCAAGAATCTCAAACCTGTTGGACAGGGACAATAGCATTACCATCATTAATTCCCCCACTATCAAAATACTGGGAATTAACATTGACCATAAACTGAAATAGACTGGCCATATAAATACTGTGGCTACAGAGGCTGGGAATTTCATGGAGAGTAACTCATATTCTGACTCCCCAAAGCCTGTCCACCATCTGCAGGGCGGAGGCGGGAGTGTGATGGAGTATTCTCCACTTGCTTAGATGAGTGCAGCTCTGACAACACTCAAGAAGCTGGACACCATGCAGGTCAAAGCAGCCCACTTGCTTGGCACCCCATCCATCATCATCAACAACCACTCCCTCCACCTCCGATGCACAGTGGCAGCAGTGCATACCATCTACAAGATGCACTGCAGCAACTCACCAAGGTTCCTCTGATAGCACCTTCCAAACCTGCAACTTCCACCACTTAGGAGGATAAGGATGGCAGATACATAGGAACCCCACCTCCTGGAAGTTCCCCTCCAAACTACTCACCACCCTTTCTTGGAACTATATCACCGTTCCTTCACTGTTCACGGCTCAAATTTATGGAATTCCCAAACAGCACTGTGGGCATACCTACACCACATGGACCTCAGTGGTTCAAAAAGGCAACTCATCTTAAAGACAACCAGAGATGGGCAACAAATGCTGGCCTAGCCAGCGATGCCCACATCCCATGAAAGAATAAAGAAAAGTTAATAAATACATATAGCTAACTTACATAGACATCATTAAGACCAACTGAATGGTATCCAACACCTAACAACAATTACCACATTGTATTTCCTACATTACAAGAGTGACTACATTTCAAAAGCACTTCATCGGCTGTGAGACATTTTAAGATATCTGGTAGCCATGAAAAGCCCGATATTAATGAAAGTATTTCTTTTAAATGAATGACCTACTCTCCAGGGCACTGCTTATGGCCAATGATACATAGATACTAACAGGAAGATCTCTTTGAGTTCCCCCCAATCCCCGCCATCTTTATCAGTAATAAAGGTTTCAGACGGGATTCCTCCGGGTGCTCCGGTTTCCTCCCACAGTCCAAAGATGTGCAGGTTAGGTGGATTGGCCATGCTAAATTGCCCTTCGGTTAGAAGGGTTGCAGGGTTACGGGGATAGGGTGGAGTGGTGGGCTTAACTAGGGTGCTCTTTTCAAGAGCTGGTGCAAGCTCGATGGGCCGAATGGCCTCCTTCTGCACTGTAAATTCTATGAGATTCTATGAAACAGAAGAGCAGGCTTAACATATACAGGGATACAAACACAAATCCAACAACATAAATAAAACCATTTTAAAGTAAGAGGATTATCAAGATAAATCACTCCTTCACAACTTGGCAGCCTCCTGGAATAAGTCATAGAATCATAGAATTTACAGCGCAGAAGGAGACCATTTGGCCCATCGAGCCTGCATCGGCCCTTGGAAAGAGCACCCCACACCTTCACCCCATTCCCGTAACCCAGTAACACCACCTAACCTTTTTGGGATTTTGAGGCCAATTTATCATGGCCAATCCACCTAACCTGCACATCTTTGGACTGTGGGAGGAAACCGGAGCATCCAGAGGAAACCCACGCAGACACAGGGAGAACGTGCAGACTCCGCACAGACAGTGACCCAAGCCGAGAATTGAACCTGGGACCCTGGAGCTGTGAAGCAACTGTGCTAACCATTGTGCTACCGTGCCGCCCAAGAAATGAAAAATACAAGAATCTTGCCGAGATGAAAAATGGGGAATCTCATAGAAAACCGATAAAATATTAAGGACTAGACAGGGTAGATGCAGGAGGGATGTTCCGGAAGGCGGGGCAGTCCAGAACCAGGGGTCACAGTCTGAGGATGTCCTAATGGGCAGCAGCACCCATACTAATAGGACAGATTATTCATTTTTTTAAAAAAAATGTTCATTCAAAGTTTTTCCAACAAAAATTTTCAACCAATTAAACCCCCCCCCCCCCGTAACAGAAAAGAAAAAGAGAAAAGAACAGAACAAAACATAAACATATCAATCCAACATAATACAGAACTTGTACAATGGGTTCCTCCCGCACATACTGACTCTCCCATATGTTTATGTTTTTCCTTTTTCCAGTGCCCCTAGGAAAACCCCCTTCCCCGCCCACCCATATACCCCCCCCGAAAGAGACACCCCCCCTCCCCTCCACCCGCCCCCCCCCCCCCCCCCCCTCACCCTCCCTGGGTTGCTGCTGACTGACCTCATTCTAACGCTCCGCGAGATAGTCTAGGAACGGTTGCCACCGCCTGTAGATCCCCTGCGCAGACCCTCTCAAGGCAAACTTTATCCTTTCCAACTTGATAAACCCAGCCATATCATTTATCCAGGCCTCCACACTGTGAGGCTTCGCGTCTTTCCATAGTAGCAAGATCCTCCGCCGGGCTACCAGGGACGCAAAGGCCAGAATACCGGCCTCTTTCGCCTCCTGCACTCCCGGCTCGTCCGCCACCCCAAATAGTGCCAGCCCCCAACTTGGCTTGACCTGGACTTTCACCACCTTAGACATAGTCCTCGCGAAACCCCTCTAGAACCCATCCAGTGTCGGGCACGACCAGAACATGTGGGCGTGATTCGCCGGGCTTCCTGAGCACCTCCCACATCTGTCCTCCACCCCAAAGAGCCTACTCAGCCTCGCCCCTGTCATATGCGCTCTGTGAATAACCTTAAACTGTATCAGGCTAAGCCTGGCACACAAGGAAGAGGAATTAACCCTCCTCAGGGCATCAGCCCACAGACCCTCTTCAATCTCCTCCCCCAACTCCTCCTCCCATTTGCCCTTCAGCTCCTCTACCGAAGCCTCCTCCTCTTCTTTCATCTCCTGATATATCGCCGAAACCTTGCCTTCTCCGACCCATACACCCGAAACCACCATGTCCTGAATCCCCTGTGCCGGGAGCAATGGGAATTCCCTCACTTGCCGCCTCACAAATGCCCTCACCTGCATGTACCTGAACGCATTTCCCGGGGGTATCCCAAACTTCTCCTCCAGCGCCCCTAAGGACAGATTATTCATAATGACAGCACGGGCAGAGAAGAGGTGCTGAATGGCTTCCTTCTGTGTGCTGTATGCGTCATACTTTCAAGCCAAACACTTGTGAGTAATAATAATAATCTTTATTAGTGTCACAAGTAGGCTTACATTAATACTGCAATGAAGTTACTGTGAAATTGGAGCATCAAAGGGAAGTTTAAACGGACGAGTGTGGTTCCTGACGACGGGCAGCACGGTAGCACAGTGGTTAGCACTGTGGCTTCACAGCCCCAGGGTCCCGGGTTCGATTCCCGGTTTGGGTCACTGTCTGTGCGGAGTCTGCGTGGGTTTCCTCCGGGTGCTCCGGTTTCCTTCCACAACTCTCAACAGACGTGCTGTTAGGTAATTTGGACATTCTGAATTCTCCCTCAGTGCACCCGAACAGGCGCCGGAATGTGGCGACTGGGGGATTTTCACAGTAACTTCATTGCAGTGTTAATGTAAGCCTACTTGTGGCAATAAAGGCTTTTAAAATTCATTTTTTATTAGCAAAGCCACACACACAAAAAGAACGGGCGGAAGTTTGTTGGGGAAATGTAAAATAGTATCTGAAGTGTCCATTTGCCTGAGTTAGCGCTGAGGAAAGGGTTGGGCTGCAGGTTCCCGCCTCTCGCTGAGCAGAGCAATGGGGACGGGCGGGGTCTGGCTCACATCCTCCATATAAAAGGCAAAGAGGGAGGCGGCGGCTGGGCTGAGGAAAATCAGGACAGGAGCGAAGCGAAGCGGAGGCCACTACTGAGCAGCAGAATGCGCGAAATAGTCCATATCCAGGCCGGCCAATGTGGAAACCAAATCGGAAGCAAGGTGAAGTCAAGTCTGCATTCTCAGTGTAAACAACAACAACACCGCTTACTGGGAGGGTGGGGCTGCTGTATCTCTCCCCAGTCTGCTTCAAGGAAGGTTTATTTATTCCTGGGTTCTCTAAATCCCGTTGGACTATCAGATGCACACAGCCCCGGCGGTGATCGATTTGACGGGGATGAGGTGAATTGTATCTCAAAGGACTGAGATTGGAATCTCTTTAAAAGCGGACAGGTCTAAATGGAAGGAGAAACTGGAAGTTCAACTTCACTTTTTTTGTTCTCATTTGGATCAGGGTTTTTTTTGTTATATTTTTCTACCCTCGCGCGGACATTAATTTTTGCTTCTTTTTCTTTATTTTACAAGTTCTGGGAGGTGATTAGTGATGAGCACGGAATCGACCCTCAGGGGAATTACAATGGAGACTCTCGCTTGCAGCTGGAGAGGATCAATGTCTATTACAACGAGGCGATGTGTGAGTCTATTCCCTCTAGTTAAATAAAGTCAGCAAAGGTGGATTTCTGATCTCCTTGAGAAATTTAAACCCTTGGTACAGCCGGCTGCTTATGGGGGTGACATTTACACGGATTTGTGACTTGCATATTTGACATTTTATGCAATAGCTAACTTTTTACACTTTCATATCTGACATTTTATGCAGTAGCTAACTTTTTACACTTTCATATGTAACGCTTTATGCATTGTAATGTTTGTTTTTTTTAAATCATTTTTTCAGCTCAGAAATATGTTCCCAGGGCGATCCTGTTGGACTTGGAGCCAGGCACAATGGACAGTATTCGATCGGGTAATTTAGGACAACTTTTTAGACCCGATAACTTCATCTTCGGTGAGTCATTTGTCGGCCAGTTAGTAATGTGCCAGTAATTCGACGCTGCTGTGCTGTACAGATTACAAATGCAATGCCATTTGCTACATTCTCATTTCCTCTCCCAGTTTCAAATCCATTTCTGGTCGATTGTTTTTTTTTGTCGTCGGAAAACCTTCCCAAACAGTCCCCAAGGATAAGGAACCTAATCAATATTCCCTTCGAAAGGCAGGCAGAGAGTTATGAAAACCACATGTCAGCAATTCACAACGGTATTTACGAGTCTTGGAAAAGTAACATTCTCAAAGAAATAGGTTCAATCCTATTTGTGTCATTGGGGCGTCTTTGGTTTCAGTATGTTTTTATACAGCATTCATTCCTAATACAGCCTTTGCTGCAAATGTGCCCTGATTGCTACCTTAAACCAATGAAAAGGGCTTAAATTGATGGTGGGATGGGTTCTACCTTACAGATCCTGGGAATCCATATGCCCATTTTTGCCCAGTACCACTTCATAACCTTTGGACAATGCAAAATTCGCCTGGAGTCAGTTTATTATAATCTTTATTGTCACCAGTAGGCTTACATTAACATTGCAATGAAGTTACCCTGTGAAAAGACCCTAGTCGCCACACTCCGTCGACTGTTCGGGAGACTGAGGCAGAATTCAGAATGTCCAAATTACTTAACAGCATGTCTTGTGGGAGGAAACCCACGCAGACACAGGGAGAACATGCAGACTCTGCACAGATAGCGACCCAAGCTGGTGATTTAACCTGGGGCCCTGGTGCTGTGAAGCAACGGTGCTAACCATTGTGCTACGTGCCGCCCATACCATTTGCGGAACGGAGTTCCAAACTTCTACCACCCTTTGAATAAGAATGTTTCCTAATTTCACCCCAAAAGATCTGACTATTTAGTCGGCATCTTCCCCAGTCTTAGACTCCTTCACCAGCAGAAATAGTTTCTCTCTCTAGCCTCATTAACTCCCCACAAAATATCAAACAAATCGCCTTCTAAAATTCCAAGGATTCTTTTTGTTCATGGGATTTGGTTAAACCAGCATTTATTGCCCCTCCCTAATTGCTCTTGAACCATTTTAAGGTTCAACCCTAGTTTGTGTAATCACTCCTTGTAATTTAACCCTTGGAGTCCAGATATCATTCTTAGAAATCTACACTGCACTGCCCCAGAGGTCAATGTAGCCTTCCTAAGGTATGGTACTCAAAATACTCCCAAGGTTCTGGATAGCTCTAACCCCTTAGTATTCTAGTTCTGTAGATTTAAAGGCCAATGTTCTTTTCTGAACCTGTTCATGACATTTGACTAACCTATGTACCTGGATCCCCAAGTCTCTTTGGGGTATCATTTGGAAAGTATCATGTTCTTTCCCCATTCTGACCTCTCATTTGTCTAGGTTGAAAACCATTTGCCACACATTTTCCCATTCCCTTGATCTTTCAATGTCTCTGCACTTTTATGCTTCCGACTATACTTCTATCCTTTTGTTCCTTTCACCATCATGTGTTTTGCTACCTTCATCTTGAGTTCATTTATGACATTTTCTCACTGACAACCCATGGTGCCAATATGCATTTGTGTAACTGTACTCTGCTAATAGAAATAGACCGTATAATGGGTGAGGAACCATCCACAGCTCAACTGAAGGCTCATTCAACTAACTGTTCAAATTACATTCCCCTCTACCAGGTATGGAGCTACTGAATGGGCAGGTCAATGAATGGACTGCCCATATAAAGGAGACAGTCTATTACAGACTCCCCTCACAGCTATGCTGTGATTGTGAACCTGCCTCCACTTTACCTCATGAAGGGGCAGCGCTCCGAAAGCTTGTGATTTCAAATAAACCTGTTGGACTTTAATCTGGTGTTGAGACTTCTTACTGAGCTATTGGAAGGTCTTTTGTTGTTTCAGGATCTGCAAAGTGCCATTTACAACAAAGGATTGTCTAATACTTAGAACAGAGGAATAGGCAACTCGACTTGACTGGTTCATATGTTTATCCTCTGGGTGGGCTTCCTCCCACCTCATTTCAATCTCTCCCTATCAGCATAATCTCCTATTCCCTTCTTCCTCCTACGTTTATCCAGGTTCTCATGCATTTATAATGCATCTACCCTATTCACCTTTTCAGGGAGTTCCATATTCAAATCCTATTTCCAAACTGAAAGTTGCATCCTGCCAGTGAGGTTGAGATTTCTGGGGTATTGCATTGAGGCCGCAATGGCCCCCATGACGTTCAGACTGATGTCTGGCAGCTCCAAGGTCCCTTTAAATCCTCATTTGGTGGTCGTGGCCGACTGAACTGCTGTAGGCTGCAAAAAGTCTGGGAATAGATGTTCATTTTTTAAATTTGGAGCAGCCCTGCCCTTTCATCAACTCTCTCACTCCCCATGAGGGAGATGTGGAGGAAGGGAGTCGAGATGGGGCATGATCAGCTCGCCCTTCCCTCCCAACATCTAATGTCTGTCCCCACACTAAACCACTCATAGTGCCCCCCCCCCTTCCCACAAATTATCACTGCTTGTGGGGGGGGGGGGGTCACACAAAGTCTGAGGCTATTCATTGACCTGCCCATTTGAATTGAATTGGACGGCAGGGTAGCTTCCTGATGCCCCCAAGAGAACAGGAAACTCAGTTTAATTTTTTTCTGGGTTTATTAAGCTGCTATGACTGGCCTCCTCATGCCAAGAGAGGAAACAACTGCCTCACTAGCTAGTGATTGCTGCTGGACACACGGAGAATGGCATTACGGTTAACTGTGACATGCCTCACAGTTGAATAGCCTGCTAATTAATGAGGGATGGAGGTGTAACAAAGGAATTATTTCCTTTTGTGCAAGAGAAGGAAGAGCAAATAAGGAGGAAGCTTGTGCTAGATAAAGATCCCTGTACACTCACTTCGCCTCTAAGTCATGCATTGCCCTGGTTTGGAAATATGTTCAAAATCCTGGAATTCCCTCCTCCAGTGAATGAAAACAACATTATGCCTGAATATGGCTTGGGACAGATGACCTGTAAAATGGTATAAAATAGATTCTCGGCACCAAAACATTTTTTACTGGTGAAGTTTTACTTTGCAACCAACCAAACAATCTGAAATAAATGATAATCTTAAGTTAGTTGCCATTTGTAACCGAGATATAGTTGCCATTTGTAACCAAGATAGCAAACTGAACACTTATTCTGCGGATACATTATTCCATTAACTTGCCAGACTGTCCTCCATTCATTGGGGGGGGGGGGGGGTTGCGGTAAAAGTGTAGAAAATAGGAAAGTAATTAAAGTATGCAGCAAATTAAATTAAATTTGGAATAAAATTGCCGTGAATTTAATGAACACCATCAACACTGATGATTAAGTTTAACTTTCAAAATAACAATGTCGACTGCATGCCTTCAGCTTGCAGCCTAAGCTTGTGCAGTTATTTTCTGTGTGACTGTCTTTCCTTTTGTATTGAACGTCTTGAGGTTCCTCTACTGAATACAGAGGCCCAGTTTTATTTTAAACCGGATGTTTTCCTGCAGGTTGGTGTAGATCACAACTTTTTAGCTATCAAGCTTTTAACAACTAATGATGTTCTGGCTGGAGCTAGAGCTCCTATTGGCCATCGCATGGGGAGAAACCCAAAATGATTTACACTGCCTTGACTATTGATGTACTGGAGGTGGAGTTTTAATCTCATTCTCTTCAAATATAGACATCTGTATAACAGGACAACATTGCATAATTGCAAAGGAATGGTGCTGTTAAGATTCACTTGCAAGAGCCTTTGACCCTCATCCCTGCAGCTTGTACGATAATGGAATTTAAAACTGAGAGACTGCAAATCAGCAGCTGTTACTGATTTACGTGGCCCCTCTAATCACATGGGAGTGTGTGTGGGGGGGGGGGGGGGCAGGGTTTAGAATGTAAATGTAACGTCTCAATGTATCATACACAAAAAAAACACTCCTGCCATTAAGATTTTAGTGGACATCTGGTTTCTGTAACGCTACAAAACAGTGTTTCTAATGGTGCCAGATAAGTAAATGCACTCTTATTCATTGCACTTCTTTCCAATTGGCTAATACAATGAAATGATGCAGCTGGAATGACCTCAACACATTTTTTTTGCTTCAGTCCATAACGCCACTGCTTTGGAAATCCTGACCAACGCGCTACAGTGAGGCTGATTCCAGCAGTTTGAAAGTGTTCAGCTTATTCAGCAGTGTGGCTGTGACCTCAATCAGCACACTCTGCAATTTATTGTCTGGACTTCAGATAATTTGGGAGAGCTGAAGAGGCAAATTACAGCAAAACAAAGATTAGCTTTCAGCTCGCTATGGTGCTGCTATTCCACAGTATCGGCTGTTATAATGAATCATTTCTAAAATGTCAACACCCAATCTGTGATTGGTTTATCCCGCATGATAAGTCCTGATCTCCTTCTGGTCTCTAGGAGGGTCATTCAGGTTCGAAATATGGACGACAAGGTGGCACATGGAACATTACAGCTCAGTACAGGCCCTTCGGCCCTCGATGTTGCGCCGACCTGTAAAACCAATCTAAAGCCCATCTACACTATTCCCTTATCATCCGTATGTTTATCCAATGACCATTTAAATGCCCTTCATGTTGGCGAGTCCACTACTGTTTCAGGCAGGGCATTCCACGCCCTTACTACTCTCTGAGTAAAGAACCTACCTCTGACATCTGTCTTATATCTATATCCCCTCAATTTAAAGCTATGTCCCCTCGTGCTAGACATCACCATCCGAGGAAATTGGCTCTCCGTGGTTAGCTGCCTCACAGTGCCAGGGACCCTGGTTCAATTCGGGCCTTGGATGACTGTCTGTTTATGTGGAGTTCATATGTTCTCCTCAGATGTTCCGGGGTCCTCCGACAGTACAAAGATGTGCAGGTTAGGTAGATTGGCCCACTCCCCTGCACATTGATCATGACCAATGTAGAATGTTCTTTTGGAGGGTTGGTGCAGATTTGATGGGCCAAATAGCCTCCTATTGCACTGTAGGGATTCTGTGGATGTAGGTACAATAATCTAGTAATTGTAATATTAGATAGCTACACAGATGAGGGTAGGAATTCAAATCTTACCTTGGCAAGTTAGTAAATTGAATTCAACAAACCTGCTAATCCTAAACTCAACTGGTCCGCTAATTACCTTTTGGGAAGGGCACTCACTGCCCTTAGTTTGTAATTAATACATGTGACTCCAGTCACATCTGTGATTAATGCCCATTGAACAACTAGGGGAGGGGAAAAATGAAGCTAGTTCTGTCCCACACAATTGTTCCCTCTTAACATCCCTTGACTGTGCATGGCCCTTTTCTTCCTTTAAGATTGCCGCACAGCCGTGCATGTATGCATCAGAAGGGAATACCACTCGTGTGCGACTTGCAGCACGACCATCCACCCAGACAGCTTACAGGGAACGTTGGTCCCAAGACAAACTGTGAAATAAAATTCTTTCTCTGAAAAAGAAAAATGGAAAATCAGAAATATATGATCCCACATCCGTGGAAAATCTGAGAAATTAATGGTCCCTCATCCCACAATTTTCTCGAGACTGATTGAAAAGGTTTATCCTCTCTGAAGGGAAATGGGTTGTGATGGGGTGGTTAACAGAAATGGAAATAAAAAGATGCACGGATAGATCAACCCCTTTTATTGAAGCTGCAATCTAGTACTCGCATTTTCCGAAAAACCCAGTACGCTATTCATAATTTCATAGGTTTCATTTTCCTAAATTATTTATATACATGAGCTTCCAAGAGGACTTTACTGTAGATGCTGAGTGGTTGCTCCCTAGCTGAAGTCTAGAACAAAGGGGACATTGTGTCAGGATAAGGGGTCGGCCACTTATCAGGATGTAAATTTGTTGAATTCCCTACTCCCAAGGAGCTGTGGATCCTCAAATCGTTGAATTTATTCAAGATTGGGATCGACTGAAGTTTGAACTGCGAGGGAGTTGAGGGGCATGGGGGTTGGGCAGGAGAGGGAGTCGATGGGCATGGGGATTGGGCTGGAGAGGAGTGTTGAAGTCTAAGATCAGACATGGTGGTATGGATCAGAGCAGGCTCCAAAGGGTTGTATGGCCTCCTCCCACTTTTACTACTTATGCTGTCCTCTGAACATGGTAAGGAACAAATCTTAAAGAAACGCGAATCAGTCCCTTGACCGATCTTATTTCTTCAGTCCCAAAGAAGTCATAAGGTCTCAAAACATTAAACTCTGTTTCTCTCCCCACAGATGCTGCAGACCCGCTGTGTCTTTCCAGAATTTTCTGTTTCAAACCCCGTCTAGCAGGGTTGCCAACTATGATTAAATGTATTCCTGGAGGTTTCATCACATGCCTTGCCCCGACACTCCAGCCATTAGTCGGCCAGTACATCATCCTTCTGATGCTCGGCCTTCCTACGCTAATTGGCAAGCAAAAAGATTCATTTCCCAATTGGGCAATGCTCACCCGTCAGACAAATGGCCTTTTCCCCCATTATTTTATAATTTGCGAAGAGAAATGTTCAAAGAAAATGAGAATGTCCTGGACGTTAATCTTCAATTCCCAGAGACTCCGGGCCAATCCTTGAGGATTGGCAACCCTAGTGTCTGGCTTGGATTAGTTTAGTTTGGTTATTGCACATCTCCCAGCTGAGATATTGAAAGGACCAATGTTGGCCAACTAAAGTTTCAATGAGGTAGTATATATCCCACAAGTGCTGGTATCATCAGTCATTTGAGTGGCTCCTTCAAAAAATATTTTAAAAACAAGTTTATACCACTGGTGTTAATGCCATATAAAAGTGCACATGAAAACTCGTTTTAAAAGGTTTATTTCGACAATTGAACCAAAGTCAGTCAGGATTTGCATTTAAGCTGTTAAGATGTAAAAGTTGTGACTGTTGTTACAATCCCAATTGATGTTACAACTGGACGGGGAGATTTGATACATATAAATGACACATTTCCGCCCCCCCCCCTCCCCCCCCTCATCCACACACTTTAGCAACTAACAGTGACCCACTCTTTGAGATATAGAATAAACGGCTGCCATCTTCGGTACGACCCCTTGATTGCTTCCTTCACGGTGTACTTGAGTTTCTCGAGGTATAGGGACTCCCATCAGATCTCCCAGCCACATTGAGGCACTGGATAGAGAAGCTGACCTCCAACCCATCAGCACACACCTGAGAAATCAGCGAGGTGAAGGCCAGGACATCAGCCCCTACACCAGTCTGTAGCTCCGGCAAGTCTGACACCCCAAATATGGCCGCTCTGGGACAGGGCTCCAGTCCAGCTTTCAGAATTGCTGACATGGTGCTCAGGAAGGAGACCGAGAGCCCCATGAGCTCGGACCGTAACCAAAACGTGCACATGATTGGCCGGACCCCTCCCATAATGCTTACTACTCATCCTGGATCTAGTCAAATGAGCCCTATACAGCACAGTTGGAACATAACCAACCCCCACCCCCCACACATACAAACACCTTTGTCCGGCATGAATCTAACTATGTTATACCCTTCCAAGCACAGAAACATTAAATTAAACCCACTTAAAACTGTACTTTATTTCTAATGTTTACCAATACAAATCTAATTCCCTTAAAACCACCTTTGTTTTACAAGCACTGCAGAGGTAAATGCATCAAGATCTTTATTTAAGAACAAAAATGTAGCAAAACCTATTTGTGATACAAAAAAGCAACTGAATTTGTATGCTTGTACTGTGAATAGAATTATAATTCTAGCAGGAATTGGCTCAAGTCACCCTGACGTCTTTTTTCCCTTTATCTTGTTTGTTAGGACAAACGGGTGCAGGGAACAACTGGGCCAAAGGACACTACACCGAAGGTGCCGAACTTGTCGACTCGGTAATGGATGTGCTGAGAAAGGAATGTGAGAACTGTGACTGCCTCCAAGGGTTTCAACTCACTCATTCACTGGGAGGTGGCACGGGCTCTGGCATGGGCACACTCCTGATCAGCAAAATCCGGGAGGAATATCCCGATAGAATTATGAACACCTTTAGTGTTATGCCATCACCAAAAGTATCAGACACTGTTGTTGAGCCATACAATGCCACCCTGTCCGTTCACCAGTTAGTTGAGAACACAGATGAAACTTACTGTATCGATAATGAGGCACTGTACGATATCTGCTTCCGTACTTTAAAACTGACCACTCCAACATATGGGGATTTGAACCATCTAGTGTCGGCGACAATGAGCGGGGTGACAACCTCGCTGCGTTTCCCTGGCCAGCTGAATGCGGATCTGCGGAAACTGGCTGTAAACATGGTGCCCTTCCCTCGATTGCACTTTTTTATGCCAGGCTTTGCCCCTCTTACAGCCCGGGGCAGTCAGCAGTACCGCACCCTCTCGGTCTCCGAGCTCACCCAGCAGATGTTCGATGCCAAAAACATGATGGCGGCCTGTGACCCTCGCCACGGCCGTTATCTGACTGTCGCTACTGTGTTCCGAGGGGCCTTGTCAATGAAGGAAATTGATGAGCAGATGCTCGCAGTGCAGAATAAGAACAGCAGCTACTTTGTGGAGTGGATCCCCAACAATGTCAAGGTGGCCGTTTGCGACATTCCACCCCGGGGCCTCAAAATGTCCTCCACCTTTATCGGGAACACCACGGCCATTCAGGAGATCTTCAAACGCATCTCGGAACAGTTTTCAGCCATGTTCCGCAGAAAGGCTTTCCTGCACTGGTTCACTGGGGAAGGGATGGATGAAATGGAATTTACGGAAGCTGAGAGCAACATGAATGATCTGGTGTCGGAGTATCAGCAGTATCAAGATGCAACTGCTGATGAAGCCGAAGATTTTGAAGAGGATGAGGAAGAATTGGATGAGGCTCAATGAAGCAAACTATAGACTGTTCAACAATTTGCCTTTGTCAACACCTATACAAGATTTCCGGGTTCTAACATATATGTTCTAATTAAAAGTAACTTTTGTCTATTCCCAACTCCTCGTTGGGGTGCCTTTGCTTATAATTAACAACCTGTAAGAAACTGAAAAGGTTCAAAATAAATATTGGAAGTAGCTTGTCGATCAACAAGCAAGATGAGAACTGTTTTGTTTTGTATTCTAGATTGAACCTATTAAAATGCTGACACCTAATGCTGGAAGGTTAGTTATTCTGATCTTTTAGCAGGTCAGCCTGCATTGCACAGCTGCCCCAGTGTGGAATTGGTCGCCAGGTAGCAAAGCTTTGTTAGCAGCTGGTAAAACAGTTACTTCAAAAGTGGAGCGTTACAGATGCTGGCAAAATAAATTTAACAAGAACCACTGGAGCACTTAGAAAGCCGGGTACCACCCGAGAGAATGGAAAAGATAACTTGGAAGTACAGGGCAGCCACTGTCAGTCAAGTGGCCTCCTCTGCTGTGTCGTTCTGTGGCTCTTCCTCAAAATTGAAAGGTATTACAGATAAACAACATTTACGAAGGAAGAACAGGGACCAATATTTTTTTTAGAAGTATTATTTTCTGTTATTTTAAACATATAATAATATATAAATTGGGAGCATTGGCAGGCAATTGAGCCCCTAAAACCACCTGCCTGATCATCAATAAGATTATGATGGATCTGATTGTGGCTTTAACTCTACTTTCATGCCACCCCACCCCCCCAAAATCCTTGGCTCTCTTGACAATCAAAAGTTACCTCATACAGCCTTGAATATATTCAATGAGTCAGCCTCCAGTACTGTCTGGGAAAGAATATTCCAAAGACTAACACTCCCTGGAGAGAAGAAATTCCTTGCCATCTCCCATCTTTAAAACGGGACACCCCTTATTTTTAAACCATGCCTCCTAGTTTGGGATCACCTAATAAGGGGAAACATCCTCTCTGTAACCACCCTGCCAAGTCCCAGAATCTCAATGGCTGGAAAACTCTAGTCCCTCAGGCCTATTGCCAGTGGGATCTTCCCATACTGTCAATGTGAATGGAGATTTCAATGGCTCTGGTGGGGGAGGCTGGAAATCTCTGGTTACCTCTCATTCTTCTTTGTTTATGGGATATGGGCATGGCTGGCAAGTCCTGCATTTGTTTCCATCCCAAATTGCCCTGAGAGTGTGATGGTAAACCGTTTACTTGAACCACTGCAGGGTGCGTGCTGCAGGTACACCCACAGTGCAGTTAAGGAGGGAGTTCCAGGATTTTGACCCAGCGACAGTGATCTTGATAGAGCTCTGAGTCAGGAAGATGTGGTGGTCCCACGCGCCGGTTGATCTTGTTCTTGGTGGTAGAAAGCTTGGGTTTCTGTCTCCAGTTTCTCCACAGACACTAGCTGATGTGCTGAGTGTTTGCAAAATTTTTGGTTTTACCCCTTCAATGGATAGTATCTTGACTTCTTTGGTACCTCCCTGAAAGCAAAGTTCTAAAACTTGAAGGTTTAAGGGAATCTTGTGTGGAGATGGCCTATCTCCCAATAAGTACAATGTGCACTAGGCAATGCATTCCTTTCATTTTTCCTACTTTCAGAACCGGGAAGGTTGCAGCACTCGTCCCATTATATTTGTATTGGATCTTTACAAAAGCCAAAACTAATTGCAGTGCCCTGACCTTTTCCCTCCCTCCCAGTGATAATGATCACTGACACGTCATTGATTCCTCAAACGAGGAAAATAGTCTTCTCTATTCACTCCTAATTTTATAAACCTCAATTCACTCTCTGCTTAGCTGGGATAACCTGGTCAATCTGCAGTGAAGGTTTTGATAGTCCTTTCTATAAAACGCTGTGCCCTAGTTAATTGATTGCAAAAGCCATTTCACTCTATGTCCCATTTCACTCTTTATGTCCCATTTACAAAATGCAAAATATTATTGGGCACTTTCAACATAGTGTGACTTATAATACCCCAAACCCCCCCCCCCCCCCCCATCACCGTAGCTCACCTATAATCTGGACCTCAGAGCACCCCCGGGCCTGATCCCCAGCATAGGCAAAATGCCAGCCTGGCAGTGCCCCTAGAATAATTTGATTTGAATAGTTCAATCAATTTTTCTGGATCCGTTTCAATACATTATATTCTCACTTCCACTATCATTTGTAAAATCCAGTTCAAAATATTTATTTGATATTGCTGCCATAACTTCATTTTCCACCAATCCCCCCTCCATCCCTATGTGTGATAACCCTATCATTGACCAATCCTTTTACCGGATTAAATTACCATTGCCTTTGTTTAATCATGTCTTTTAGCCCTTTTAAGTCTATGAAAGGGTTAAAAATGATGCAAACTAAAAATCACACAAGCTGCTAAGTCCTCAAAGATCGAAAACTAGTGATGAGAAAACAGTTGTTTCAGCTCCGACTGTCTACAGGTAACAGTCAAGGACCTAATCATAAGAGAACGCTTTACACAATTCGCATACAAGGATTCAATTGAACACAGCAGCTGTAGCTCATGTGTCTCCACCTCAACAATTTGGAGTTGATACATCGCTAGTCAAAATATATTTTTAAATAAAATTACATGCCTGGTGCTATCATATATACCCATAATTCAATTGGATGACTATACTCCAATGTAATGTATCACATAATAGTTGTGAATGGGCATAGATAATTTTGAAACAAATGTACACCTTTGAGTGATCTATGCTAATTTCTTGTAACTGAACTCAGAGTATAACTCTGCAATCCTTGGATTAGGGCTCTCTAGCATGCCACTAGTTGGAATGTTGGCGCCTTGCTACAGTTTGTAATAAATTCCTTGTTTAAAAACTTCCAAGAGTCTCCATCCGATCACTCGTGAGTGAGAGTGAAGTACACTATAGCTGAATAGTTGTATTCGCTCCCACAGCAAATGATGACGAGGTTGGGATACACCCAGGCTGTTGGTGGAGGCAGGACTATGGATTGGTGAGTATTATCTGTTTTGATTATACTCCCGACAGGGCACTGCCTTAGACCAGCAGCTGATTTAAAACGGTAGATCCGACCGTGAGTAAACCAGATGAAGGGCAGTCATTTTCAAAGTTGGGGTCGCAGGCGGGTGTAGATAGGGTCGTGGAGCCATCCATCACGGTGTTCCTGATCGCGGAAATTAACGTGCAACGGCTCCAGCAGCCAGCTTTTAAAAATGCCGGCTGTGAGCAGCTTTAAAAATGACAGCCGCGACCGGCTTTAGAAATGCGGGGGCGCTGTGGGGGCGCTGCGCATGCATGCCCGCTAATCAGTGCACATGCCTGGAACCCAGCAAGAAACACCGCTTCCTCCTGACGTCAGCACCATGACTCGGGAGAAGATATTTTAAAATTCAATCAGTTTTCCTGCCTGAAGCGAGGCAGAGAGGTCACGTGCCTCGAACACTGACGTCACGTGCTCTGGGCGCGAATGCAATTCCACCATTTTGTCCACAGCAAACGAGCAACAGGACTGACAAATTTAAAATGGTTCATTTTGTAGTAAGAAAGAGACTGAAACAGCCAGAATCTCAAGAGCTAAACCTGCTGGTGTGAGTTGTTCAAGAGAGTCCACAACAGGACAAAACAGTGGTGGTGTGAGCTGTTCAGGAGGGTCCACAACAGGACAAAGCAGTGGTGGTGTGAGCTGTTCAGGAGGGTCCACAACAGGACAAAGCAGTGGTGGTGTGAGCTGTTCAGGAGGGTCCACAACAGGACAAAGCAGTGGTGGTGTGAGCTGTTTAGTAGAATCCACAACAGGACAAAACAGTGGTGGTGTGAGCTGTTCAGGAGGGTCCACAATAGGACAAAGCAGTGGTGGTGTGAGCTGTTCAGGAGAGTCCACAACAGGACAAAGCAGTGGTGGTGTGAGCTGTTCAGGAGAGTCCACAACAGGACAAAGCAGTGGTGGTGTGAGCTGTTCAGGAGAGTCCACAACAGGACAAAGCAGTGGTGGTGTGAGCTGTTCAGGAGAGTCCACAACAGGACAAAGCAGTGGTGGTGTAAGCTCCAGGATCTCTGTTGAATAACCCATACAGAAATGTAACATTGAATGACAAAACAAGTGAGATCGTGAGGACCAATGTTGCTCTCTTTGGTTGGCTCTGAATATGGCGGTCAATATGGTTGCTTTCCTTAATCCTAATTATGTTTGCTCTAGAGTCACCAGGTATCTCTTGATACCGCCACAAGGTTCAAACCCGAATAATGATCAAAGAGCCAATACACCAGTTAGTTAGTTCAAAGTCAATACTATTTATTTACACACACCGTAATATCTACTCATGCACAAATACTACAGACTAATCTACCACTACTGCTAAAGCAGTATACTACTGCTATACTTGGCTTTGGGCGCCCACTCAGTCAGAGGAACAATGGCCATTGTTCGGTTCTGGTGCTGCTGGGGTCGAAGTGGTAGAGGGGAAACAGCTAAAGTCGTCCGTCCAGTAGCGAGCGTTGACCTTGGACTTACTTGCTTCTCGTGCAGCTGTTGGACAGGTCTCTCCGCTGTGAGAGCCGGATCCAAGAGAGTGATTCTCTCTTCGGGGCTCCTTCTTATACCCAAAGGGGCTTTGTGCTGTTTTGGGTGGGCCTTGAACTTGGCCCCAATTAATTGATCATTCCTATTGATTTCATCCAATAAAGGGGTGGGTGCCCTGATGCTGGGCATATCCTAGGTGGCCGTTGGCCTGCTTTGTTTGGGTCTCCTCTGGCGCCGGGGTGTCTGCCTTCTTATCGGTTACTCAAATGTTACTCTTTTGTTCCTGGAGATGGGCCATTAGTATGCTAATGGGCCTACAGCTTTGGTCTTGTCTGGGAGCTGTGGTTCCAATATACAGACAAACCCTGAACCTGCTTGTTTTCTCAGCATTTTCCCTGCAATCTTTGCAAAGTGTCCATTTTGTAATCGGGAAGTGGCCATCCCAGATGGCTACACCAAGCAGGCTCACCTGTCGCATTAAAGGCAAGTTTTAAAAAAGTGTACAATGAAGTTTGAGCGATGTTGGTCGCGAATGTCGACCGGCGTGTGTCCCGAAGGTTAGCCTGTTGGTAAAAATGGGTTCCCTGAAAAAACTTTGAAAAACACTGGTGTACGGGACGCCCCGATGTGGACTCACAGGAACAATTTCGAAACCACGGAATAAACTGGTCGGAAGGGCCTGACTGCGTAGATCCCTACAAGTGGTTTAGAAACTGCAAAATAAAGAAGATACGGCAAAAGGCGAAGCTTGAGTTAATTGACAAATGGGGAGGGGAAGGATCAATGTCCCTTTTTTCGCCCAGAGGCATCACAAACTAATTTATAAAATACAAAAACGGGTAGATTCCAACAGACACTCCACTGTGCAGTAAATGTGCTGGAGGATTTGAATAAGCTTTTTGAGAAATACTTGGGGATGGCAACTCCCCTAGCTGCGGTGCAAGTCACCGGAGATGACCTAGGGACAATTAACGGTACGGAATAAATAGGACATGATTGTGATTATTAAGTCCGTTCAAGTTAATACATTACAAATGAGTTTTTGTCAAAAATGTGTTTCAAAATTCGCAGGATTGAGTTTGAAATTAAGCTGTTCTAAGTTGTTACCCTCAGAGATCAACTTGGCAGCAATCCAATTTGAGTTCTTCAAAATATTAAAAATGAATCGTTAAGATATCTTTCAAATTTGGTTAAGTGACAAACATCAGAAATTGAAATCGGTTTAAAGGAAAAACGAAAAGGATATACAAAAGAAGTTGGAGCAAAATTGAAGAAACTAGAATAAGAGCAGCTTTTAAACAACATAAAGTGACACAATTGCTAAGTTTTCTCTGCCCACTCCCTGCCATTTCAGATTCTGCAGAAAAGTTAACCATTTTGGCAGAGAGTTGATTTGTTTAAATTGCCCGGAGGTTGTGCATCTTTGATTATGTATATGTCTAAATTATTTAAATATTGTTTAATTGTGGATTTAGGGAAACTCAATGACACCAGTTAAATGTGGAAATTTTAAGCATAGCCTGGAGGAATTTTATGATATCACATCACACCCACAATAGGAGTCCACCAGCCTTTGTCGTTTCTCTTTCTCCTTTTTCACAATGTGAGCTTTTTATGAAATAATCTCCTCCCTTATGACGGCTTTTAGGGTTTCCGATAGTGTTGATGGAGAAATTGACTCTTTTGTTGTGCTTAATAAAGTCTGCTATAGCAGCAGACAATCATAAGACCATAACACATAGGAGCAGAATTAGGCTATTCGGCCCATTGAGTCTGTTCCGCCATTCAATCCTGGTTGATATTCCCCTCATCCCCATTCTTCTGCTTTCTCCCCATAATCCCTGATCCCCTTATTCAGCAAAATTTGTCATCAGACATTAAAGTGGTGACTCGTCTCCAGGATGGGCATTTGGGGGGATTTTAACAAGATTTAAAAATTTCAGTTATAGCAATCAAGTGACAACGATGGGACAGTAAGAGCAATATATACAGCACTAGCCTAAAAAAACACTTCAACAGTACTAACCTTTCAGTGTAAATCAACCATATAGAAACATTATTTCACTTCTGAACATACAGCAACTTAACTCTTAGACAAAAATAGAGAAGTTCAGATCAAGTTTCCTAACAAAAATGTTTGCATCGCCTGGGGAGTTAAAGAAGTGGTCCTTTCCCTGGACAGAGACTCGAGGACAGGCTGCGTGTCGTCGCCCAAACCGGATACCCTTCTTGAATAGAAATAGAATAAACCGTTAAATGCCTCCCTTTTCTTCGCCAATTCTGCGCTAAGGTCCCGGTATAGCCGGATCGAGTGACCCTCCTGTTTAACCTCTGTGCTCCCTGGCCCGCCGCAGGATCAGCTCCTATTCTTTAAAATTATGGTACCTCATGATCATTGCTCATGGGGTTATCTTAGTATTGTTAGCCTTAACTTTAAATTTTAACCTTTTAGATGTTTAATGTTTCACTTTGAAATGTTCATGTTTCAGTTTAATGATAATCTCTCTATCCACACTGCCATATGTTTTCTCTGATGGAAGTGTGTGTATTTTGTATACTGTGCATCACAGGTTTGAAAATTACTCGTTGAAAATGACAGCTTGGTATGGCAACTGCTCGGCCCAAGATCGCAAGAAACTGCAGAGTGTGGTGAACTCAGCCCAACGCATCACACAAGCTTGCCACCCTCACATTGATTCTGTATCAACCTCTCGCTGCCTCAGGAAGGCAGACAGCATTGTCAGAGACCCCTCCCACCCAGGCATTGCCTTCTTCCAGATCCTTCCATCAGGCAGAAGATACAGAAGTCTGAAGACCCACACATCCAGACATAGGAACAGCTTCTCCCCCACAGCTACAAGACTCCTCAACGACTCCCCCTCGGACTGATCTGTTCCCTGTAAGAACACTATTCATGACTCCCTATGCTGCTCTTGCTCTTGTATTTGCTTTGTTTGGCCCCTTGTTCCGCACTGTAACCAATCACTGTTGATGTACCATTTGTCAATGTACTCTCTTGATCATTCTTTTGTCTACTATGTATGTACTGTGTATGTTCCCTTGGCCGCAGAAAAATACTTTTCACTGAAAATGAAATGAAATGAAAATCGCTTATTGTCACAAGTAGGCTTCAAATGAAGCTACTGTGAAGATCCCCTCGTCGCCACATTCCGGCGTCTGTTTGGGGAGGCTGGTAGGCGAATTGAACCGTGCTGCTGGCCTTGTTCTACTTTACAAGTCAGCTGTTTAGCCCGCTTGCTAAACCAGCCCTTTGCACTTCAGTACTGTAACAATAAAAACCAAATCAATAGCAAAGGTGGAATTGCAGAGGGGCTGCCCAATCTTCCAATGCTGTTTAGATGCTGGGGTGGTGCAGAGGACTGGAAACATTCAAGAGGGAATTGGAATATTATCTGAACAGAAAGAATCAACAGGGGTACAGGAAGACGGCAGGGGAGTGGCTCTAGGTGAATTGCTCCTTCAGAGTGCAAACACAGACGATGGGCTGAATGGTCTTCAAGTGCTGTAACAATTCTATGATTCTGCCCTTGCAACCCGTTCCCGCCGCTTGGGAGAATCGCGGGAGGGCGTCGGACCGGCGTCCCTGGAAATTTTGGCGGTCCAGGCGATTCTCCCAACCGGCGTGGGAGTGGAGAATCGCGCCCATTGTCTCAGTCATAATATCAATCTATTCAAACAAGACTGTTGTACTACCTTATCTATCTCAGTGAACAAAACTATCAATGCCAGAATTGGGACGTTCTTGAAATGTAGATCTGATATTTAATAGCTATTCTATGAAAAATATCTTACCTCATTGTTAGTTAGAATTGTGAGTGCAGCCGCTAAAATCAAAACAGAAAAAGCTGCAAATTGTCAGCAGGTCTGGCCGTGTGTGTGGAGAGAGAAACAGAGTTAACGTTTAAGGTCAATGACCTTTCATCAGAACGTTGGAATTACCAATGCTCCCTTCAACGAGAGTTGATGAATGTGAAGATCTGAACTCAACTCCCTGTTAAATCTAACAGCCAGATTTATTGGGATGGCAAAAAGAAGGAATTCTGGGCGGGATTCTCCATTCCCATGCCGAAGTGGCCGCGCCGTCGTGAACGCCGTCGCGGAACGGCCCCGGTCCCGACCGATTCAGGACTTGACAATGGGCCAGTATCGGGGCCGCGTCATCTACACGCGCCAGGCCTTGTCGCCCGCGTAAAAGCGACGCCGCATAGATGACGCGGCCGGCGCTGCATAACGGACGTCATCCGCGCATGCGTGGTTGTCGTCCTGTCTAAATCCGCCCCACAAGAAGATGGGGGACGGATCTTGCGGGGCCGCGGAAGGAAGGAGGTCCTCCTTCAGAGAGGACGGCCCGACGATCGGTGGGCACCGATCGCGGGCCACCCCACATTCCAGGTGAAGCCCGGTGCAGGATCCCCCCCCTCGCCCCCCCAACAGGCCGCCCCCCCAGCATTCACGCACCGCCCACGACTGCAGCGACCAGGTGTGGACGGCGCCGGGGGGAACCCGCCGTTTTGGCCTGGCCGCTCAGCCCATCCGGGCCTCAGAATAGCGGGGGTGCCGGAGAATCACCATTTTGGGTGTCTCCGGTGATTCTCCGGCCCGCGAAACTCGACCGGCTCGTTCCCGCCGCTTGGGAGAATCGCGGGAGGGCGTCGGACCGGCGTCCCTGGAAATTTTGGCGGCCCAGGCGATTCTCCCAACCGGCGTGGGAGTGGAGAATCGCGCCCATTGTCTCAGTCATAATATCAATCTATTCAAACAAGACTATTGTACTACCTTATCTATCTCAGTGAACAAAACTATCAATGCCAGAATTGGGACGTTCTTGAAATGTAGATCTGATATTTAATAGCTATTCTATGAAAAATATCTTACCTCATTGTTAGTCAGTACCAACATTACATCCATGGCTCAGTGAAAGAAAGTAGAGGGTAAAGGAAAATATTTTTCTACAATACATAGTAGGCGATTGAGAAGTGGATTTTAGAGAGTAATCGGAGATAATAAGGATTGATGTTGTCGACAAGTTGCGTAGGAGTGAAAAGACTATAGGAAAGAAACAAACTCCAATGGATTTTGTGGAACAATGTGTGTGAGAGGTGAAAACACAACTGTTTGACTTAGCTTTGTAATATCAATGTCTGATCTCATTGCAGCTAAATTACTTCCAGAACAGCTTTTAGTGCGGAGCACAGAATAGGGGCTTGTGTTTGACCACTGCTGGATATTTGTTACATTGTGTGGCACGTGGGCCGATAAACATTAGTAGCGTGCTTTTCCTTTAACAAAGAATGTTCCAGAAATCATCACTACGATCAGGATCCTTAAATGCAATGTTCATTCTAATATTACTCTACATTGGTGTGAGTGCTCGGGGCAAGACCAGCATTTTATTGCACGTCCAGCATTTTATTGCATGTCCCTAATTGCCCTTGAGAAGGTGTCTCCTTGACTCACTTTGAACTGTGTGATGAAGTTACTCCTACAGTGCGTTCAGGGATGCAGTTCCAGGATTTTGACTCAGTGACGATGAACGAGTGGGAATATATCTCAAAGCCAGGATGGATGGTATGTGACCTGGAGGGGAACTGGAAGGTGCTGGTGTTCCTGTGCACCTCCTGCCTTTGTCCTTCTGGGTGTTTTCCAACATTTGAGGTCATGTTGAAGTCAGAGGAAGTCAAGCTTAACCTGTATAGCATTCTTTGATTCCGGGCACAAAGTTGCAAGATACCAAAGCATATTAGAGACCGCCAGCATCCATAAACCCCAAGTTAGCTAACTGCACTGAAACGTAAGGAAGGTCTGCAGGGGGGTTCAGCCTTGACGGGACACAAGAACATGTAAAAACATGGATATAAAAATTGGGATGAGTAAAAGACTATTTAACTCAGCCTTCAATATATTCAATGTCCACTGCTCTCTGGGGAAGAAAACAGTATTGCTAAGGCCCTGTACAGTTGCAGCAAAACATTCCTATTTTTACACTTTGTTCCCCTTGCAATAAACACTAATGTTCAATCTGCCATTCCAAATATTTGCTGTATCTACATACTTTTTGTGATCACGTATCAGGGCACCCAGATCTCACTCCACCAGAGTTCTGCAGTCGCTCTCTAGTTAAATAACATACTGCTTTTCTATTCTTCCTGCCAAAGTGAACACGTTTACATTTTCTCATATTCTACTCCATCTGTCAAATTATTGTCCATTCACTTAAACTCTATAAATTCCTTTGTAGCCAACTTATGTTCTCTTGCCAACTTACTTTCCCATCCATCTTTGTGTCATCAGCAAAAATAGCAACTGTACCTTTGGTCCCTCCATCCAAAACGTTAATATAGATCATAAATAGTTCAGGTCCCAGCACAGGTCCCTGTGGCATTCCACTAGTTACAGCTCGCTAACCTGAAAATGGCCCATTTAACCCTACTCTGTGCTCCCTGTTAGCCAACCAATCCTCTATCCACCCCGTACACCAGGAGTTCTTAATTTATGAAGTAACCTTTGATATGGTACCTTATTGAATGCATTTTGGAAATCCAATTCCACCATGCATACAGTTTCACCTTTATCCACCTTGCTGGTTACAAACTCAAAGAACTAATAAATTAGTCAAACACAATTTCCATTTCATTAAACAATGTTGACTCTGGCTGATTGTATTATAATTTGCTAATTGTCCTGCTGTTACCTCTTTAATAATGGATTCTAGCATTTCCTCTATGACATATTAGGTTAATTGGCCTGTAGTTTCTTGCTTTCTGTCTCCCTCCCTCCTCCTTGAACAAAGGTGTCACATTTGTAATTTTCCAATTCGCTGGGACCTTTTTAGAATCTAAGGAATTTTGGAGGGTTACAACCAATGCCTCTACTATCTCTGCAGCCTTTTAAGACTCTCAGAAGCAGGTCATCAGGTCCAGGGGACTTGTCAGCCTTTCATTCTAATACTTTTCCTAAGTGATTATCATTGTTTTACGTTCCACCCTCACTTTTACCTCTAGATTTTATACTATTCTTGGGATTTAAAAAAATTTTTTTTTACAGTGAAGACAGACACAAAATACTTGTTCAATGCTTCTACCATGTCCTTGTTTCCATTATTACTTCCCCAGTCTCACCCTCTAAAGGACTAATGCTCACTTTCTCTACTTTTCCCCTATTTAAATACCTGTTGAAATGCTACATGTGTATTTCTAGTCAACTTCCTCTCTTACCCTAATTTCTCCTTTTATAGTTATTCTTTGCTGGTTTCTAAAATTTGTCCAATCTTTGGACTTACCATTAATATTGCGCACTTTTCCTTAAATTTTGATACTGTACTTGGCTCCTTTTAGTTAGCCACGTATCCTGCATTCTTCTCATAATCTTTTTTCTTAATGGAATATATCTTCACAGAGTTATTTACATAGAATTTACAGTGCAGAAGGAGGCCATTTGGCCCATCGAGTCTGCACCGGCTCTTGGAAAGAGCACCCTACCCAAGGTCAACACCTCCACCCTATCCCCATAACCCCACCCAACACTAAGGGCAATTTTGGACACTAAGGGCAATTTATCATGGCCAATCCACCTAACCTGCACATCTTTGGACTGTGGGAGGAAACCGGAGCACCCAGAGGAAACCCACACACACACGGGGAGGATGTGCAGACTCCGCACAGACAGAGACCTATGCCGGAATCGAACCTGGGACCCTGGAGCCGTGAAGCAATTGTGCTATCCACAATGCTACCGTGCTGCCCTCAAAGAAGATATGAAATATCTTCTTAAATGTCTGCCTCTGCTCAACTACTGTCCTACCTTTTAATCCAGTTTCCCAATTCACTTTAGCTAACTTTTATTTCCTAACCCATGTAATTGTTTTTATTTAAATATAACACACTATTAATGTTAGACCCAAGCTTCTCACCTTCAGATTGAATGTGAAATTCTATCACATTATAATCATTGTTGCCTAGAAGTTCATTATTATGAAGGCATTAATTAATCCTGCTTCATTCACATTATCAGGCCTAATCTGTTGGATCGAGAACATATTGCTCTCAGAAATTGTCCCGAATAATCTTGGAAATCATCTTCTTGGCTACCTTCGCCAATTTGAATCACCCAATCTACATTAAAATCACCATGATTATTACAGTATGTTGAAGTCAGATTTAGAAAGAAGGTTTTTAGACAAAAGGTATCCATTGGGTTAGATGCCTGTATAAGAGGCAATCTGTAGGAATAGATAGTGTATAAATAATGCGTGTGATTTTATTACCTAAGAATTACTAATATCAGAAAGGACAGACATACAATTAAAAAAGAAGTTACACAAAATGGCTGTTAGCTAGGTTAGCAATACTAAAGTCACAAAATGACTTTTAGCTGAATTAGCCACATTCCTGAACAACCATTAGTTGGGTTAAGTTGCAAACTGGTATAAATAACATAAGACATTGAATGGGAAACAGGCATGGGAGATTCGAGGGAGGCAGGCACAGAGAAATACAAGGATCGTTGTTCATTCTTGCCAGCCAAAGGTCACCGATGTGGGCAGGAGAGATAACTTTAAGTTAGTATCAGCGACTTCTTCATGAAGTCAGGGCCTGATAAGGTACCAACCCATTTTACGTAATGTCAAATTTAATTGGATATATAACTAATGTATGTAATCTATAATCAGTATTATTGGACAAGGTCCAGCCGAAATGGGCTATGTAGTTGTTTAGAAAAATGTATAAGAATGGATGTTTTCCTTTGTTCGGAAGAGTGACGGTCTGGGACTTTAACAGACGCCATCTCCCCGCCGGCAAAATAAACTGTTTGATGCGAGGACCAGCAACCCTGGGCGTTGAGCGATTTCTTTGAGATCCTCTCCCGCTAACAGTACTTTTATTAAAAGCCTTCTTTATTTATTTATGTTACTGTCCTACAGTATAGGTACTGTTAGGGGGTCTAGAAACTACTTCAGTAACTTCTTATCCATTTCTATTTCTTATCTCTACTCAAATTGATTCTATATTTTAATCTTCTGAACCATGGTAATCCCTCACTACTGTTATCCTTAAATAACTGCAAGTCCATCATATTTTCCGACCATCCTGTCTTTCCAAAATGTCAAATACCTTTGAATGTTTAGGACACTTTGCAACCACGTCTCCTGCATGGATAACAAGTCAAATATATTAATTTCTATTGGTGGTATCAATTTATCGGTTTCGTTATCAATGCTGCACGCATTTAGATAGTCCTTAATTCTGTCTTTTTATCATTATTGCAAACCCTGGCTTTATCTGCTGCTGCATATGTTTGTATGCTCTGTCCTTTCCTGCCAAACTCTGGTTATCATTATCGATGTTGCTACTCTGCTCTATTGCCTGGTCTTTTCTCTTTTGTTTGTCACATCTGTTCTCACCTGATCACTCCCTCCCACTATTTAATTTAAAGATTTAGATAGGACATGATTATCATAGAATTTACAGTGCTGAAGGAGGCCATTCGGCCCATCGAGTCGGCACCAGCTCTTGGAAAGAGCACCCTACCCAAGGTCAACACCTCCACCCTATCCCCATAACCCAGTAACTCCACCCAACACTAAGGGCAATTTTGGACACTAAGGGCAATTTATCATGGCCAATCCACCTAACCTGTACATCTTTGGACTGTGGGAGGAAACCGGAGCACCAGGAGAAAACCCACGCACACATGGGGAGGATGTGCAGACTCCGCACAGACAGTGACCCAAGCCGGAATCGAACCTGGGACCCTGGAGCTGTGAAGCAATTGTGCTATCCACAATGCTACCGTGCTGATTGAAGGGTGGATTGTATAGAGGAATATGAGGTGATTAAGGATAACAAAGAAAACAATCTAGAATACTTAAAATTAAATTATGACAATAATCTAGAACAATTATGACAATAAAAGGGAGCATACATTCAAATCTTTCAAATGTAAATCAAGGACTGATTTGAGTAAGTTTTTCACACAAATACTGATTTACATTACAACTATCCTACGTAACTACAGTGGTTACACTTCAAAAGTACTTAATTGGCTGGAAAGCACTTTAGGCTGGGGTATGAAAGCACCATATAAATGCAAGCTCCTCTTTCCTTAAGACATGGAATAGACCCCCTTATAGGTTAGAATAGTGGAGGTGAAGACTGGGAATCAGTTGGATGCTATGAATAAAAAGATTGCAGGTCCTTTCCGGGTGACTGTTATAAATTGAGCTGAATAGACATTTCCCATTGGTGTCTATCTTGCAAAAGCATTTGCCACTCAGGTTTGAGCTGATCCTTTTGAATTCTTTGAAGGTCTAGAAAAAGATTATGATTAAATCTTTCACTATGGGCAGAATTCTCACATGACCCTGCCGCTGGATTCAATGGAAGGTGGAGTTGGGGTGGTGGTGGAGGATTTGGTGAAAGTGCAAAAAAATCAGTTTCATGCCAGTATGTATTTCCCACAGTATCTTCTGCTGGTTCCTACATTGGGGATTGGGAAGCCCGCTTGGAAGACTTCACATTGTATATTTTTACAAATATATATATATATATATAATATATATATATATATATATAAAATAGCTCATGGCTATTCCCAAAATTTTAAAAACTAGACAAAAATAAAATCTCTGAATCTATGCCTGTCTGTGACCCTCAAGCAAAATAAGCTACCTGGTAGCATTGGGGAAATCTCACACCTTGGTATCTCTGGAGAGCCACTAATGACCCCTTGTGGTTCTACAAGCAAAATTCAAAGAGAATTATACAAAGGCTACCTGCATTTCATAACCCAGGCTAGCCAACTGGCGTCTGCTAATAAAAAGGGGCCTGCAACCTTCCTTCCAATTTGTAATGTTTGAGATGTTTAAAAATTTGAGACACCCAGACGAGGGATACACATCCTTTGTCAAAGTCAATGTGGTCACCCTTGCTTTCGCTTCCCAAATCGCACACCGGCAGACTGGCTCGCTGACCTCTTGGAATTTCTCCAACTGGAGAAGATTAAGTACGCCATCCAAGGGTCAGAGGAAGGCTTTCTGGACACTTGGGGGCAGGTCGTCAGCCTGTCCCAAAACCTGTTCGAGACCAGCAACGAGGAGTAAGCTAGGAAAAAAAGATAGATGACGAACCAAAGGACTGCGCAACCCGGGGGAGGAGGGGGGGGAAGAAGGTGGAGATAACTTACCTTCCCGACAGAACCCTGGCCACTGCTCCCGCCGAAAATCTGAAGGCCGCTTGTCCGGTAGCTGTGTCCCCGCCGCTCTCCTCGCGTTCTTTTATCCTGTGTCCCCGCCGCTCTCCTCGCCCTCTTTTATCCTGTGTCCCCGCCGGTCTTTCACTGCAGGCTGTGACGTCACGGTTCAACTTCTTTCTACTTCTACCTGCCCTCGAGTCTCCCTCTTGATCTTTACTCGGCTGGGATCCTCACAGTGATTGTCTTTTTTTTTTGGTAAGAGGAGGAGGCAGGAAGGGAAACACTGAAGAAGTGTTTCGGGTTTAACTGTCACTTGACAACAGCTCCTCCACAAACCACCTTCAAGATACGGTGACCGCAATGCACTAATGCAAATTTCCCCCACAACAGCCAATCAACAGCTCTGCTCTACTGCCCACTGCTGGATGCTTGCCTTGACTTGAACACCTAGGGTGTCTTGCTCAGGTACACTTTCTGGATGCAGTGACCGCAAGGCACTTATGTAAATCTTCCCCGCAACAGCCAATCAGCAGCTCCGCTCTACTGCCCTCTGCTGGAGTGAAACTCACCGTTGGAGGAGTCTTAGTTCAGTTTGTCATAGAGTCAAGCCAGCTCCCCAACTCCAGATTTACAATATACCCTTAGTACTGAGACATCTTTTTTCCAATCAGAGACTGGAACAAACAATGGACAGAAATACAAGTAAATAAAATTATTTCAGTTATTTATTCACAGATCTGCTAGTGATATATTTCAAATTTTCTGCATCTCCTTGTTAATGGCCCATTTTGTGTCACAGTTTAGCTGTCACACTTTAAGGACTGACTCACGTGAAAAAAAAGCGCAGCCAGTCAGAACTGGGGCAGCACGGTAGCATTGTAGATAGTACAATTGCTTCACAGCTCCAGGGTCCCAGGTTCGATTCCGGCTTGGGTCTCTGTCTGTGCGGAGTCTGCACATCCTCCCCGTGTGTGCGTGGGTTTCCTCTGGGTGCTCCGGTTTCCTCCCACAGTCCAAAGATGTGCAGGTTAGGTGGATTGGCCATGATAAATTACCCTTAGTGTCCAAAATTGCCCTTAGTGTTGGGTGGGGTTATGGGGATAGGGTGGAGGTGTTGACCTTGGGTAGGGTGCTCTTTCCAAGAGCTGGCGCAGGCTCGATGGCCAAATGGCCTCCTTCTGCACTGTAAATTCTATGATAATCTATGAAACCACAAGAAAAGAGGAAAGGTGCTGAAGCCAATTGCGGGGGGCAGGGAACGACAAAATAAACCGCTCTGTAAAATAAAGTGAATTAGCGCGGGCAAGAAAAATGTAATGTATATGATGAGAAAAGCCAGTAAACAGATTTTCAAAAAGGAAGTCAGTGTGGTGAGGTGGGAATCATTGCACATGTGACTTTGGCATGTGGAACCAATCGCACTTCCTGTCGTTTTTAAACTGCGAAGCTCAATCTACCGTTTACCATCTACCTGGCAGCCTCACAGAAAAGGAACTGAACAATTGGCCCCATCTATGTTGCTGCGACTAAAACTTCTATGCCATTATGGGCAGCACAGTGGGTAGCACTGTGGCTTCACAGCTCCAGGGTGCCAGGTTTGATTCCCGGCTTGCGTCACTGTGTGGAGTCTGCACGTTCTTACCGTGACTGCGTGGGTTTCCTCCCACAAGTCCCGAAAGACGCGTTGTTAGGCAATTTGGAAATTCTGAATTCTCCCTCTGTGTACCCGAACAGGCGCCGGAATGTGGCAACTAGAGCCTTTCCCCGATAACTTCATTGCAGTGTTAATGTAAGCCTACTTGCGACAATAAAAATCATTATTATTATCGCCTGCAAGACTGATTCATTTCTGCATGCCAGTCTCATCCTGTGAAGTCAACACACCAGAAAAGTGAATACAAAGGGGCCCGCAATCTTCTTTTCAATGGTTTTCAGCCTGCTGACCTCGGTGAAGGGTGACTTTGATCCTGGGCTCTGAAACCCACGTGAAACAATATTCATTTTGTGGTCCCTTTACTGTAAATCTTCTTTTCTCTATCTCTCTCTTTACTATCTGAAGGTGAGGGGGATGTTACAAATCTTCTTTTTGCGTTTTGAGTGTGCGCAAATAAACTAACCCTTTGGGTTGATCCTATGTAGAATTTGCTGTGGGGGTATTAATAGAAAATTGGGCCACATCAAAACCGAGGAGTTAAGAACTATGCCACCGTTTATAAAGAGGGAAACAAAAGCTTTGTGTTTATGGACAGGTGGTGAGAGAAATTAGTGCTGTTTACATTAACCTAACCCCCCCCCCCCCCCCTGTAAAAACTGCAACAATACTGGAAAACCTCTGAAATTACGAAGAAACTTTGGAACAATCATGTGCAAAAGTTGGTGAGTCTAAAGCTGAAATTAACCAGAGGGTAACATGCAACTAGTTCTGTTAATATTCACTTCAGGAACATCAGAGCTGTTTGGAAACTCAATTTGTTTATTGTTGTGGTGCCCTTTGTAGCTTCATTTTGAAATCATTTGATGGTTTGGAGTACCTTGTATTTGATTAATGAGGGTATTAATAGTGTAACTCACAGCCTTTCCCAACAAATTGTGTTTGTGTACCGGCCGAAGGCCAATCTCAAAATTCAATATACCTTTTATTTTTGTACACTTGAAGTTTCAAAATAAACATTATTTACACAACCTATTAATTACATTCAAGTCTTCAATTGTTTGCAGCCCCGAACAAAGAAGGATTGAGAGGGCACAGGGTACAGAAAATGGTGTACATTAATCCTCAACCATATGTGCCTGCTAGCTCAGCAGATAATTTCTTCCATCTTCAAATGTATAGCAAAACTGATTCATAAATAAAAGTTCCATTCAAATGGAACCAGATACAGTGTGCAGTCAGAGACTTGCGACTTCAAGTGCTAAAGTGAAGCAGCAATCTTTGTTAAAATACATTTAAGACCGTAAAACAAATTGCTATTTTTGCTTCATGTTCATTTTGACAGAACAAGTTGGCCCAGTGGAAATGAATTACCAGCAAGGCCACAATGAATGTGGAGAGTTGAGCTGCTGAACCATGTGTGGGTTTTTAAAAATTCTTTAACCAACAAGTCGGAACACAATCAAGGAGGCACAATTTTCCTATTGTAGGATCACAATTTCTTAAAAATACAAAGCTAATTAATTAGTTTGCCTCATTTTGTATCCCAACCCTCCAGGGAGTCCTCTTCCAATTTGCTCTTCTTCTGATACTTTCTCTCATTTTCACGATCCTTGTTCCAGTCTTTGAGGCCCTCTGGAAGGGATGTGTCTTCCTCGAGGCTCCCTGTCCCTTCCACAAACTCCTCGTACGTTGACTTTTCTGCAAATGGTCGAGGCCCCAACAGTTCAACCATGTCTGCCTTGTCCAGTACCTCTTTTTCCAACAATCGCTGAGCAATCTGAAATTTGCAATAAAACACAAACACTAAACACTAAATATAAAATACTAGAATAACAGAAAAGAGAAGGCTGAGGAGGCAAACTGACCTTTCAGATTATTAAAGGGCCCCGATAGGGTGGATGATGATAAAGTGCTTCCACTTGAGGGAAACTAAAAATAGGGCCATAAATACAAGATAATTCCAATATGGATTTCAGGAGAAACTGGTTTACCCACAGAGTAATTTAAATGTGTAACTAGCCATCATGCAGTATAGTTGAGGTGAATACCACTGATACATTGAAGGCAAAGCTAGACAAACACATGCTGATAGGGTTAGATGAATTTGGGTGGGAGGAAGTTCATATGAAAAGTAAACACCAGCAATGGCCCCGATTCCGTGTTGTACATTCCACGCAATGTTATAAAATAACAGCAGAGGAGGAGCTCACCAGTCAGCTCTCAACCTCAACCAAATTACTTTGCGCAGGTGAGAAACTTTGCACAGCGTGGGAGGTGAGAAACTTTGCACAGTGTGGGAGGTGAGAAACTTTGCACAGTGTGGGAGGTGAGAAACTTTGCACAGTGTGGGAGGTGAGAAAGTTTGCACAGCGTGGGAGGTGAGAAACTTTGCACAGCGTGGGAGGTGAGAAACTTTGCACAGCGTGGGAGGTGAGAAACTTTGCACAGCGTGGGAGGTGAGAAACTTTGCACAGTGTGGGAGGTGAGAAACTTTGCACAGCGTGGGAGGTGAGAAACTTTGCACAGTGTGGGAGGTGAGAAACTTTGCACAGTGTGGGAGGTGAGAAACTTTGCACAGTGTGGGAGGTGAGAAACTTTGCACAGTGTGGGAGGTGAGAAACTTTGCACAGTGTGGGAGGTGAGAAACTTTGCACAGTGTGGGAGGTGAGAAACTTTGCACAGTGTGGGAGGTGAGAAACTTTGCACAGTGTGGGAGGTGAGAAACTTTGCACAGTGTGGGAGGTGAGAAACTTTGCACAGTGTGGGAGGTGAGAAACTTTGCACAGCGTGGGAGGTGAGAAACTTTGCACAGTGTGGGAGGTGAGAAACTTTGCACAGCGTGGGAGGTGAGAAACTTTGCACAGCGTGGGAGGTGAGAAACTTTGCACAGTGTGGGAGGTGAAAAACTTTGCACAGTGTGGGAGGTGAGAAACTTTGCACAGTGTGGGAGGCGAGAAGAGAGGCACTTATGAGGGAATGCCATTGATTGAAGTAATCTCCTACTGCTGGCCACACCATCAGAGTCATATTTATGGATATAGGTCACTTGGAGTTGTGACGAATGCGATCAGGAGGTTGGGGAGGTGTTTTTGTTTTAAATGTCCATTTATTGGAATTCTCAATTCTTCACAAAAATTCACATGAAACAAGTAAAAGCATTAAGATAGTCAATGTACAGCAGGTACAGCAAAAAACAAGTCATTACAAGGTTAAGAACAATAAGACTGGATGAATCAGGGACAAGACCTGTCCGTACCAAACATGATACAAGCAACATTTCAGACCTACATCACACCCATAACTTCAAAACAAAATGACAGAAGAAAACAATACCCCGAGAACACTGGTGCTAAGGGAAAATCAACTAACTCCTAGTGCAATTTAAACTCTTCTCCAGATCCAGGTTGGAATGGGCAGCCATCCTGTACCTTTAAGGTGGCAAAAGACAAGGACAAAGTCAAAGCGCACTGGGCACAACTAAACCTATATTATCAACCCAGGGTCTCCCATAGAATTAAAAAGTGAGCAAGAACAAGAACCCGAGCTTCCCATCTCCCAGGACAAAACAGATCATCAAACCACCAGCACCATCCTCAAAAGGGTAACAGGATATCGCAGGGCAAGGAACCAAAAGGAAAATAGTCAGATCCCAGTCGAACAAAAAAAAGTGGGGAGACCCACTACAGGGTAGAAGGGCTGTCCCCCCAGACTGGGGATTACCCAGCCCCCTCACCCCACCACACTCCACCACGACTATCCAAAAAGAGAGGATTTGACCACCCCACAGCCAACATAAATTTGTATGTTTGCTGGTGCTGCAAAGGCCCACCTTCCAACACCACCACAACTAGCCCACAAGGTCACCAAGACTAAAAGAATGAAAAGCAACGCCCCAACACCTCTCAAAGTCAGAAGAAGAGTGAAGAAGATTAAAATTGTCAGAACTAACTCATCGCACCGACATTATTACACAAGATGAGAACTGGTCAACCAACCACAAAGTGGACCCCATCCAACTCCCAAGAGGAATTGACCACGGATGAATACTGGACACTACCTTCGGACCTACCCCATTTCCTCACCTTTCCAGATGTGGATCACCCACATCGGACCCCCCAAAGAAGGTACCCCGCCCCCAAGGTGCAAGAGGATGCTGAACGTGATACTGGGCCTGGGATCAGAGAACTGGTCCCAAGGACTACCATGATATTTCTTTCCTTACACCCCTCCAAAGCTAAGCCAGCTCAGGCCTATATGAGAAACAGCACCGAAAGAAACCCTCCTGAGAGGGACCAGCCCATCAGATACACCACCTGCCATCAAAAAGAAAGGATATTTAGACTGACCTCGCAAAGTCTTGGACAGCAAATAGAACAGTCAAAGAGGGAGACCCCCCCCCAAAAAAAGGGGGGAGTCCTACAAACCTCAGTCCTCAACAGGATAATATACAGTCCACCTGGGCCTGAAGAAGAAAAAGGCGCAGCCAAAAAAAAATTTGGTCTAATTACAGGGGACCTGGACTTCCGTGACGGCGGGCAGGAGGCAGCCGCACAATGGAGGTCTCCAGTTCGGGAACAGCATTTTCGGGGCTTTAAGCCCAGTCCCAGGGTTCACAGAGGCAGCAAAAGCAGGGAGAAGGCACTGAGGAGGCACAGTGAAGGCACAGCAAAGGAAAATGTCGAGGGTGAGCAAAAAAACGGCCGTAAAAAAAACAGCTGGAGGTCCAGCGGGGAGTGGAAAGGTCACCGCGGGGTCACCAAGAAAAATGGAGGCTGGAGCATCAGAGGAGGCCGCATTGCTTACGGCTGAAGAAATAACTAAGGTGATGGCTGCGGAATTCGAAAGGCAGTTTACAAAATACATGGAAACAATGAGGAAGGAGATGAGGGAGGTTTTGAGTTGCTGGTGGAGGAGGCGATTTCACTGGTGACGACGGCGGTGGCGAGCGCAGTGGCGGAGGTGTGAGAGCAAGGGGAGGCGCGAAAGGAAGAGGAGACATTATTGCAGCACGGTGATCAACCTACCTCGATGGGGAAGGTGATGGAGATTAACAAGGATCTGCGAGGAAAACCTGGAAAACAGATCCAGGCTACAGAATTTGAGGATTGTGGGGCTGCCCGAAGGACTGAGGCCGACTTAGTATTTTGCCGCGATGCTGGCGAACTATTGGGGGAGGATCCCTCCCGATATGAACTGGATCAGGCTCATCGGTCGTGGAGGCCTGTACCAAAGGCGAGTGAGCCGCCAAGGGCAGTGACTCTGTGCTTCCGTAGGTACAATGTGAAGGAGAAGGTCCTGAGCTGGGCCAAGCAGAAGCGGGTGGTGCAGTGGGCTGGAGCTGGTATACGTGTATACCAGGACTTTACGGTGGAGCTGACGAGGAGGCGGGCTGCCTTCAACCGGGTGAAGAGGGCACTGTACATTAGCAAGGTGCAGTGCGGCATTGTATATCCAGCGAAGCTGAGGGTGACTTACAAGCTCAAGGACTTTTATTTTGGAACGGCGGAAGCAGCAGAGGAGTTTGCGAAGGCAGAAGGACTGTGGCAGAATTGAGAAATTGAAAAATGGCCATGTGCCAATGTAACCTCATGACTGTATTTTCTTCCTTTTTGTTTCACTGCATGCGGGTGTATGGGCTAAAGGAGCCAATGTGGTATATATTTGCACAAGGGAAGTGATGGGACTTTCACTTGAAATGAGGGCTCTTTGGGGTGTCGGTGGATATGCGGGGTTTGTGTGCCAAAAGGGGATTTCTGGGCTTTCCTAGGGCCGGGCAAGGGGGAAAGGGACCCGGGCGGGGGCCTCCACGCTGGTTGGGAAAGTTGGGGGGGGAAGGAACCGAGGTTGGGGGGAGGAGTTTTACAAGAGGCAGTGGACGGGAGGAGTTGGAGGGGGGGGGGGGGGGTTTACAATCTTGGGTATCATGACGGTACTCTTTCAGAGGTTGGATGGCGTTGAGAGTGAGTGTGTGTGTGTGTGTGTGTGTGTGTGTGTGTGTATGTGTGTGCGCGCGTGCGTGCGTGTGTGTGTGTGGGGGGGGGGGGGGGTGGACTCTATAGGTTATTGGTGAGCATGGGCGGTCCCGGACTCCTTTTTCTTTTTCTCCTTTGTTTTTTGTTTCCACCGTGGGAGGGTTTGTTTTATTGGATGCATATATTGACAGGTGGGCCGTTGTTTGGGGTGGTGGGAGGATGGGATCGTTGTTATTGTTAAGGGGATTGATTTTGTATTTGTTACTGTTTACTGTTTGTGGGTGGGGTGTAAATTTTGAAGGAAAATGTGAAAATGGAGAATAAAAGCATTTTGAAAAAATATTACAGGGGACCTTCCTCGAACAAAGCGAGGACAGAACTAACCTAACTACCCTCACCATCCACCCCATACCCAGTTCCGGCTCTGCTCAATCCCACCCTTACCAAGGATATATTAGGATTCTGTGCCCAAATCCCACAGTCAATATTCAGCTTAACAAGACAAAACCTTATTCATTCAGGATAACTAACAGCACAGTTCATCACACCCAAAACATTTACTTCCTTTGCAGCGCGGGCAAACATACAAATTTATGTTGGCTGTGGGGTGGTCGAATCCTCTCCTGTTGGAAGGTTGTGGTGGAGTGTGGTGGGGTGGGGGGCTAGGGCAATCCCCAGTCTGGGGACCGCTCTGACAGCCCTTCTGTCCTGGAGTATGTTTCCCCACTTTTTTTTCCGACTGGGATCTGACTTTTTTCCTTTTGGTTCTTTGCCCCACGATATCCTGTTACCCTTTTGAGAATGGCGCTGGTAGTTTGATGATCTGTTTTGTCCTGGGAAATGGGGTTATGGAAGCTCGGTTTCCTGTTCTTGCTCACTTTTTCTATGGGAGACCCTGGGCTTATTTACATTACTAGACAACAACATGATTATCAGGGAGTAAAGTCCAGGATAACAACTGAGGAGCAAGGTAGTCATCAGGATAAAGGCCACTCCACTGCGCACAAATAAAGTATTTAGGATAATGCAGGATTGGAAACGGTGAGCACTCCTCAGGATCTTCCAAGGAGTCTGGGGTGGCACAGTGGCTGCACTGCTGCCTCACAGCTCCAGGTACCCGGGTTCAATTCCTGCCCTGGGTGACTGTCTGTGCAGAGTTTGCACTTTCGCACCGTGTCAGCGTGGGTTTCCTCCCACTGTCCAAAGTTGTGCCAGTGAGGTGGATTGGCCATGCTAAATTGCCCCTTAGTGTCAACAGATTAGGTGGGGTTACTGGGTTACAGGAATAGGATGGTGGCGTGGGCTTAAGTAGGGTGCTCTTTCCAAGGGATGGTGCAGACTCGATGAGCCAATGATCGGAACACGAGCCTCATTACTTCCAACATGCTGACTCGAACGAGCCCAGGCAGTCAACAACCTGGGGCTGGGGGTTGTCTGCCTGGCTTAGGCAACCCCAATCCCTTTTGCCCGACAGCAGAAACAGGATCACACAGGACCAGACGTTGGAAGGCTAATGCAGCCCGAGACCTTGGAGACAGGATTGAATGTACTCCATCGAATCTGACCTGCCCGCCCTCCAGGTCGAGATTCCAAAAAAATGGCAGCCATTCTCAAACTCAGCTGGGAACCTCTTCACCATCTCACTGGAGACACCAGGCTCAGCAGGGCTCCTCACCGTTTCCCCCTCGTCCTCACGCAAATTCCTCAGGATGGATGACAGGCCATGTAACACAAACTCAACTGTGGGTTTCCAGCAAAGATCATGCTCTCTCTGTCACAGGCACTTCCTTGTAGTAATAATAATCACTTGTCTCAAGTAGGCTTCAATGAAGTTACTGTGAAAAGCCCCTAGTCGCCACATTCAGGCGCCTGTTCGGGGAGACCGGTACGGGAATTGAACAATGCTGGCGTTGTTCTGCATTACAAGCCAGCGCTGCCATTGCCTCAACAAAGACACCTCGCAACTCTTGAAACTGGGCTTTGACGTCCTGCATCACGGGGCCAAGATATTCAGGTGGATTAACTTCTTCTCAGCCATTATCCCTCGGTGAACACTGTACCATCAGGGCAAGAATCCTCTCAAAAGCAGCTAGGCCACGAAAGACAGGGGCCCACCCCAACTCCCTCCAGCCACTGTGAATCAACAAGGATTAAAGCCCATCATCTTGACTCAGTAGTGCTGAAACATTGTTCAAGAACTCCCGGTACATAGAAAAAAACTATGCAACCCAAGAATAGATTAAAAAAAGAGATGTGCGCAAGGATAATAACAAAAATTGCAAGATGACCGAGCCGGTCTTGCGCTCACATCACGTGATTCCTGGGGTCCTCCTTTTTAAATAAATGCTTTGCAAATGGACAGCAAATCATTTTGTAATTATGAACGCTGATATGCAAAATATCATAAACCACCAAATAAAGTAAACAACATGTTCCAGCTGCAGCACTCCAAAGCAAAATTTAAACAGCAACTTTAAAATCAGGATCAAAGCAAGCTAAAACAATGAATACTTTAGATACAAGTTGCCACAATGCAAACAAATGCTATGTCATTTTCATGATTACATAAAGTCTTAAACTTAGTTTATTAAAAAAAAAAGACCTGCATAGCTTCTAAAACAATGCAGTGAATAATCACACAATAGTTAGCTGTGCAACAGAATAAGCAAAAACAAATATCACACTCTCTGAAAGGAATGTTACAATGACACACACACTCACACACACACACAAGCCCACCCACACCTGACAGACACCACCCGTCCTCCCCACATTACACAATTACACACAGGCACCAATCCCCGCACCACACAGAACCCCCCCCCCCCCCCCCCACAAGACAGACAATCCCACCGGGGCAGATAGCCACATCCCCAAGCAGACAGACAAACATGCACCCATACAGACAGAGACCCAAACAACCACCACCTCCCACCCCATGCACTCACCTATCTTCCCCCACCCCCTACACAACTAACCATGACCCCACACTCCTCCCCCACAAACACAAAGGCACCCAATCATTCTTCAATGTGGATAACTGGCCATTATTAAAATGTGATCTTGCTAGCTGATTTATCCATTTCCCAAGGAATTCATGGTTGCTACTGCCAGCTGGTTAGCTCAGCACAGGCCAGAGATTTGAAACTGGGACTTACCAGCACTCTGCATAATACTGTGCAGTAAGACCCAAATTCCTACAGGAATAATTCCAGATACAGATAGATACCAAACAAGTGTATTCTCCTGAAAGCATCAAAATGATGTATTTTGGGTTTTAGGCTTATTAATGGACTCTGTGAATAGCCTGACGATAATCTAATGTAAAGGTACCTCTTGTGGCGAAAAAAAATGTATCCCTCATAGAATTGCTCAAAATTGCAAAATAGGCCAAATTAGGTTAGATGCCCTCTAAAGGCAAGTCTGGGACAACTTGTGACAACTTAGTTATGGCTTCAAAATTTTGCAACACGAGATGTATCCCTCATAGAATTGCTCAAAATTGCAAAACAGGCCAAATTAGGTTAGATGCCCTCTAAAGGCAAGTCTGGGACAGCTTGTGACAACTTAGTTATGGCTTCAAAATTTGCAACACGAGATATTTGGTTGCCTAGCGAGGAGTGCTGTCCTTTTTGAATGAAAACATTCAGTCTCAAGTTATTTTGTGAAGATTGATGAAGAGAATACACACAAATAATGCTTTTGCTGGGCACCTGCCCAGACACACCGGATATCAGGAAAATCTGTGCACATATATAGGAATCTATCCAATTTGGCTTCCATTTAAGAAATCTATCGATTGAGGGCAGTCCAAAGTAACTTAGCCAGCTCCCTCTTTATTCAAAGTAACATTCAAAGTGACAATAATGTGGTTTAAAAGTTATATGAATATTTTCTAACCTTCTCAACTTCCGCTCTTTTTTCTGTCAGAAGTGACAAAGTCCTCTCATATGCAGAACTGATGACTAATCGCACTTCCTCATCGATCAGTCGGGCAGTGGCCTCACTGTATGGTTTTTCTAAAGTCATCTCACCTTGTCGTGGGAAGTCAAAGGATACCTGGCCTACTTTTTCATTCATACCAAACTGGACAATCTAGAGACAGACCATGAAAAATTAACCATGAGCATTTATCATATTGCAGCTTCAGTGAACCATGTTACTGGACTCAAACCAAGCAAAGTAATCCATTGTGCTCCCACCCAGCATCAGTAATTTCTTCAGCAAGGGGCGACCTGTTGAGGTCTACAAGATTATGAGGGGCATGGATAGAGTGGATGGGCAGGCACTCTTTCCCAGGGTGTAGGGGTCATTTACTCGGTCAGTGGGGCAATGTTTAGAGGAGATGTACGAGGCAGGTCTTTTACGCAGAGGGTGGTGAATGCCTGGAATGCGTTGCCAGGGGAGTTGTGGAAGCAGATACATTTACGGTGTTCAAAAGGCATCTTGACAAATACATGGATAGGATGGGTGTAGAGGAATATGGCACAAGGAAGTGGTGAGGGTCTTGACCAGTACAGGCTTGGAAGGCTGAAGGGCCTGTTCCTGTGCTGTATTGTTCTTTGTTCTTGTTTTGAGTGCTGGCCCAGGTTAATATTGACTTGATTTGTTCCACAAATAAAAAGCATCAACAGGAATTTGTTTCAAACTCAGCCCTTCTTCACACTTAAAGGGGAAAAATGTACTCTTTTAGGATTTTTGGACATACAAAGAAATAAGAGAAGGAAACAAAGTATATTTAGTGGAAGAAAACTATGGGGTGGCATGGTGGCACAGTGGTCAGCACAGTGCCTCACAGCACCAGGGATCAATTCCGACCTTGGGTGACTGTGCGGAGCTTGCACGTTCTCCCTGTGTCTGTGTGGGTTTACTCCGGGAGCTGGTTTAGCACAGTGGCTAAACAGCTGGCTTGTCATGCAGAACAAGGCAGCAGCGCGGGTTCAATTCCCGTACCAGCCTCCCCGAACAGGCGCCGGAATGTGGCGACTAGGGGCTTTTCACAGTAACTTCATTGAAGCCTACTTGTGACAATAAGCGATTATCATTATCCAGTTCCTCACACCGTCCAAAGATGTGCAGGTTAGGTGGATTGACAATTCTGAAAAATTGCCCCTTGGTGCCCAAAGGTTGGGGTTATGGGGTTACAAGTATAGGGCGAGGCAGTGGGCCTAGGTAGGGTGCTCTTTCAGAGGGTAGGTGTAGACCCGATGGGCCGAATGCCCTCCTTCTACTTTGTAGGGATTCTAGGATTCTATTGAACAAGGTAATCATTCTCAGTAGTGTTACAGATATACGGTTAAAAGAGATGGAATAAGGTAACATGAAACACACAAATATTTGATATAAAGATCTGAAAATCTATTGTCATAACTTGAAGCAGCAAAATCACTACAGTGCAAACTTATAGCACTTTTATGCTCTGTAGTGAAATGCAAATGTTTCCAGGCCTCTTCAGATGGGTGAAATTATTACACTCCCAGTGGATAGAAACATTTGTTTTCCTTTGTCTACCTTCCAAGACCATCAAGACTGTGGACCAATGTATCTGTATAAAATCACCAAGTAACGGTAGCATTTTAGCATTTCAGCTCATCATGGAGGTACTACATGTAATGCAGGATAAAGTCCATGCAAACTTGACCGTGCCAAGTTATGTGCATCATAGGCAGGGAAGCTTCAGTAATAGGCAGGGCTCTCACCATCCGTGAGTTACAGTTCCTATTTTAAAAGTCTCTGATGATCATCTATGAAGACAAGGTGATTCCGTCCCAGTCGCTCAAAGCAGTGAACATGGGTTCAGGACACCATTCTTAGTTCATTAGTTCATTGGTATTTTCTCTCAAATTTGGATTCTAAACTTTGTCTTGCTTTGTGCACTTTTCCAATATGAGGAGGATCAACATGGTTTCTAATTATGATCACACTGTTTAGCCACACACTTGACTCAAAAATGGCTGAGTAGAGTCTACAGCAACTAAGAATACCTTCAAGATATTTTAAATATAGACTAAAACCAACTGGGTTTGCTTGCAAATTGTTGAGCATAAACACTTTTTGAGCATTAACACTATGAAAAACCAAAGTGAAGAGTAAATTGAAGCAGAACATTTGAAGGTTACATTTCAAAGTTATTGAACTATGGGCTTACCTGTGCATAGGCACTCTGGGTAACCTTCCTCAAATCATCTTGCGCACCAGTTGTTATTCTACCAAAAAAGATTTGTTCTGAAACTCGTCCGCCTAATGTCATACACATACGGTCATGGAGCTGTTCTTTACTGTACAGGTATTGCTCTTTAGGTAAATACTGAGCATAACCAAGTCCCTTTCCACGGGGTATGATGGACACCTAGAATCAGACAGGAAGAATGTCTCTGAATTCCGTGTGTAGACTGGTCACCCCGCTTACCAACATATTTATGAAACTCCCTCATTTGCTCCAAAAGACCCTTTGATGCCCTTCGGGTGTGAAAGATCCTCACTAAATTCATAACCTTTCTTCCACCAAGCATTCAAGAAATGTGTTATGACCAAGCAATTTCTGAGAATTTTACGTACACAAAAGCCAAAATTGAACACATTGTAATGCCGACTGTTCACCTGAAAACTGAACCCAAGAAACGTTCTAGTGGCACAACCATATGGCAAAATGGAAGTTGGCAGGTTTTAAAGTTGGGCACACTGTCCAGATTAACCATTGAAAATGAAATCCCTTATTCACCTGGTATAGAAGAACAAAAGGCTTGCAATTACAGGATTGAAATCATGTATCTAGCACACTCCACCTGCTTTTTTGGGCATTGTCCAATGTCAAGCAGCAAAAGCCTATTGTTAACCCAGTTCCCCCAGCAGGATCGTGGCAGGTGGGTTGGTGGTTAAAATGACAATTGGGTGCTCAACACAGAATTTTAAATATCATGTTTCCAGAAGCATCGGCGTTGCTTGCTACGAGCAGAGAAGAACCTCTTAACGATTTAAATCGGTGGGTCCGATTAGGTCATTTGGACCCAACTATCTGCAGGTATCACACGGTCAAAGGTATTTTTTTTTTTAAATATCGCTGATTGAATTTGAATTTGAGCACTTATGGCTAAACCAGCATTTACTGCCCATCCTTAGTTGCCCTTGAGAAGGTGGTGGCCAGTTGATGTCTTGAATCGCTGCAGTCCATGTGGCGTAGATATACACACGGTGGCAGTTCTGTTATGGAGCGAGTTCCAGAATTGTGATCTAGTGATAAGGAAGGAATGGCCAGATGATGTGTGGTTTCCAGGGGAGCTTGCAGGAAAAGGAATTCCCGTATAGCTGCTGCCCTCGCCCTTCTAGGTGGTTGCGATCACGGTTTTGGAAGATGCTGTGGAAAGAGGATTGGTGAGCTGCTGCAGTGCAACTTGATTGGTGCACACTGTTGTCACTGGTGGAGAGAGTGTACAATGAAGGTAGAGAACGGGGTGTTGATCAAACGAGCTACTTTGTCCCGGATGGTGTTGAGTTATATTGTTGAATCTGTACTCATCGAGGCAAGTGGCGAGTATTCCATCACGCTCACAGCTTGTGCCGTGTAGATAGTGGACAGGCTTTGGGAAGTCAAGAGATAAGTTACTCACCACAAAATTCACAGTCCCTGAGCCGCTCTTGTACTCACATTATTTAATACGGCTGATCCAGTGCAGTTTCTGGTTAATGGTACCCCCCAATTGTTGATTGTGATGGCAATGCTATCAAATGTCAATGGGAGGTAATGTAGTTACGCCCATGCCCTCCACCCCCAGTACGAACAGACTTGCTTTTTTTCCAGCACAAGTACAAAAAAAATCAAAACTGTACATACAATAATATACGTACAATTGCCAGCACATAAACAATGGGGCAAATGGCCTCCTTCTACGCTGTGGCCATTTGTGATTATTGCTGCGAGACATCTCTCTTTTCAGCAAATTCAAATTCTGCACTACCAAGCATTATGTGACTCTGTGAAGTTGCATTTATACATTACCTTTAACAGGGAAAGGCATTCCATGTATTATTCTGCTGTCGGGTGTCATGCTTTGTAATGTCAGTGATCATGGATCTCCAACTTCCATGCTCTTTGATAATAATCAGCAACTTGGTGTTGTTCTCAAATCTCATACAAGACATTGGTAAGACCACACATGGAATACTGTGTTCAGTTCAGTTCCTATAATCCCCTATTATAGGAGGGATATTGTTAAACTATAAAGAGTGCAGAACAGATTTACGAGGATGCTACCAGGACATGATTGTCTGAGCTAGAAGGAGAGGCTGTGACTTTATTCCCTGCTGCGTAGCAGGCTTAGGGGTGATCTTATAGAGGTCTATAAAATAATGAGGAGCATAGATAAGGTAGATAGTCAATATCTTTTCCCAAAGGTAGAGGAGTCTAGAACTAGAGGGCATAGGTTTAAGGTGAGAGGGGAGAGATACAAAAGAGACCAGAGGGGAAATTTCTTCACACAGAGGGTGGTGAGCATCTGGAACGGACTGCCAGTTAGAGGCGGGTACAATTTTGTCCTTTAAAAAGCAGTTAGACAGTTACACGGGCAGGGTGGGTATAGAGGGATATGGGCCAAATGCAGGCAAGTGGGACTAGCTCAGTGATAGAAACTGGGCGGCATGGACCAGCTGGGCCGATGGGCCTGTTTCCATGCTGTAAACATCTGACTCATACCTATGCTGTCAGTGTATTCCCTTCTTTGTTGCCCTTTTACTCTGCTACCCTCCATTTTACTTGTCACTACCAGATGCTCTAGTTTCTCTCAAATACACGCCCAAGGAATTGTAGTTGTAGTTGTCTCTTGGTGATCATTTGTAAACGTTCTTCAACTATTTGTTAAATAACCTATTGCTCGAATGGGAATATTAACTCAACCGAGTTCGGACTGAATATACTAGAAGTTCTTTTGCTGAAGTTCTGAAGCAATGTTCCCTGGCTACAGAGGAGCAATCGTCCAACAGTTTTATAAACATGACTTAGCACTGGATTAGACTTCCAACATTTGCTTGAATTTATCTCACCTTCAGCAAAGGGTCAGCATGCTCCAGGAACCATCCAGCCACTGCATGACCTGCCTCATGGTACGCTACAGTTTTCTTCTCTTCTGGCTGAAGAATTTGGGTTTTCTTTTCCAGCCCTACATTAAGATAGGACGAAATGTTGCAACGTATTAAAAGAAATTCACAAAGCATAAAATCTGCAGGTTCCGATTTCTTCAACAAACTCCAAGATTTTAGGTGGAAGAAAAATTTACCCGAGTAAACGTGCGGCTGTTCTGGAGAACGGTTTCCTTTGCGACATTATTAATAATAATAATAATAATAATAATAATAATAATAATAATAATAATAATAATCGCTTATTGTCACAAGTAGGCTTCAATGAAGTTATTGTGAACATCCCCTAGTCACCACATTCCGGCGTCTGTTCGGGGAGGCCGGTACGGGAAATGAACCCGCGCTGCTGGTCTTGTTCTGCATTACAAGCCAGCTGTTTAGACCAATGTGCTAAACCAGCCCCTGGTTTAATACCAGCAGGTAATATACGAATGAGACAACCAAACTAATAAAGTATTTATGACTTCCGATTTGCACAAAATGAATTCAAGAATATAGTGAGTTTGCCATCTATATCCACATGTAACAGAAAAAGCAAAAACCGCGTTCTGCACCATAGAGTCTTCAGAAGTTCCCATATATCGTTGTGCATGGGCTCCTGCGTCACTATGGGAGATCCAGTACAGGTGTTGACATACAATACCACCATCCCCTACGTATACTTGAATCCTTCCTGATGTGGTGGTTCTGCACTACAACCTCGACACTCTTCATCACTTTAGCTGTTGTCTCGATTATCCCTAAATTAAAAAATCCAACATGTCCCCTCCCAAAATGCCTGCACCACTAACAGGAAAATGAGTTATAGTTAAGGCCCAAGTTATTTGTTAATATTATGGTCGGGGGCTGCAAATACACAACAGAAAATTGAATAGCTTTCATAGAATTGTAGAATTTACAGTGCAGAAGGTGGCCATTCGGCCCATCGGGTCTGCACAGGTCCTTGGAAAGAGCACCCCGCTTAAGCCCCACACCTCCACCCTATCCCTGTAACCCAGTAACGCTACCTAACCTTTTTGTTAAGAGCAATTTAGCATGGCCAATTCACCTAACCTGCACATCTTGGACTGTGGGAGAAAACCGGAGCACCCGGAGAAAACAAATTACTGCAGATGCTGGTGGCTGAAACAAAAATAAAAACAGAAACTACTGGACAATCTGGGCAGCACGGGAGCATAGTGGTTAGCACAGTTGCTTCACAGCTCCAGGGTCCCAGGTTCGACTCCCGGCTTGGGTCACTCCGGGTGGTCCGGTTTCCTCCCACAAGTCCCGAAAGACGTGTTGTTAGGCGAATTGGACATTCTGAATACTCCCTCAGCGCACCCGAACAGGTGCCAGAGTGGCAACCAGGGGTTTTTCACAGTAACCTCACTGCAGTGTTAATGTAAGCTTACTTGTGACAATAATAAAGATTATTATTAGGTATTTTTTCCCTGCCTTTAGTTAAGGGAATATTCAATACTATGAAATCATACCCCAAATGAATTTAGTCAATATTTCTTCAACCAAAATTTTTTTCCTGTACTTTCTACTTGAGAAATATTGCAACAACTGCTTTTTCATCTCTCTATAACAAATGGCTGGAGAAGATACCAACTTCAAGCATAGGCAAATACCACTCTATAACAGGGTGACCAACTGTACCACATTATGTGGGACCATCCATATTTGAGACAGTTGCCCCATGTCCCAGGTTGTGCGCTGCCAGGACAGCCTTTGTCTTGTATTATGCATGCGCAGTGCAGGTCTGTTTATGTCATAATAATCGCTTATTGTCACAAGTAGGCTTCAATGAAGTTTCTGTGAAAAGCCTCTAGTCGCCACATTCCGGCGCCTGTTCGGGGAGGCCGGTACGGGAATTGAACCCGCGCTGCTGATCTTGTTCTGCATTACAAGCCAGCTGTTTAGCCCACTGTGCTAAACCAGTCCCAAAGCGTGTGTCAGAAGTGGGATGTGAATTGCACTTTGCTATCAGTGTCACATTCCCAGTCTTGATAGCATTCCCCTTCCCCACCAAACACCAAGTTTCCTTTCATCCTTTTCTTACCTTCCCCCCAGCTACCCCATTCTTTCCTTACACATTTCAGGGATGTAGCTTGTTTTATTAAAATGAGAACTAGTTTCACCTTTCAATGCACATCTTACCCAGTTCATGACACAATTTGCTGAAATATCAATAATGCGGCTGCAGAACCTTTTAAAATCTATAAATTCATTGTTTCAGCACTGTTGCTCTGAATGTTGTTGGTAAAAGTTTCAATATTCAGAATATTATTATGCCTTACCTCCAATGACACGCTCAATGGCCTGTTCAAAGTGCTTCTGATTAATAGCCACAGAGAGGTGTCTGGCAGCAATTAAAGCAGCTTCATTGCATACATTAGCAATGTCAGCGCCTGAAAGAAAATAAGTCATCAAGTACAGAAATATGATTCACTTCCAGTATGACATTCCAAAAGCAAGAGGCATCATTAGCAGAAAACAATGTTTCATTGCAAAGTAAACCAACATTTTCAGACATTACAAGTTTCTCCATTTACAGAGAAACTCTTTCCTCTGATATGGAATCCAGAACAAGGGATTATCCTCTTAAAATTAGAGTTAGGCCATTTAGGAGTGTAGTCTGGAACCATTTTTGCATATAGAAGGGTCATGAAGGGTCATTCTGTGGATGTTGGATCACTTGAAACATCCGTGACAGGAAACACCTTTCTAAAAGTGGTAAATCGCCTCAGAATATCAAGTCTTTGACCTTGCTCGGATTTCCACAGCATTTATATGGCTAACCCAGTTAAGTTTCTGGCCAATTTACAGGGTATTGATGCATTGGTATTGCAGTATCATTGAATGTCAAGGGGTTAGATTCTCCCTTATTGGAGATGGTCTTTACCTTGCATTTATGTGACATGAATGTTACGAGTCATTTATCAACCCAAGCCCCAATACTATCTGAGTCTTGCCGCATACAGACACAAACTGCTTCATTATCGGAGAAATTATGAATGGAGCTAAACACAGTGCAATCGTCAACCTCGCTTTGACCTCATCATTGAAGGACGGTCATTAATGAAACTGCGGAATATTGGGGGCTAGGGCACTGCCAAGGAACTCCTGCAGTGATGTCCTGGGGTTGAGATAATTGGCCTCTACAACAACAATCATTTTCCTTTGCGCTAGGAATGCCTCTGCTATATTAAAGAGTGTTATGCAGATCTCCACTGACTTTTGTTTGTGACTACATCTCAAAAATACTTCATTAGAACATAGCATCCCTACAGTGCAGAAGGACGCCATTTGGCCCATCGAGTCTGCAACAACCCCCTGTAAGTGCACCCCACCTAGGACCATTCCCTCGCCCTATTCCCACAACGTCATCCAGCCTGTACATCTTTGGACACTAAGGGGCAATTTAGAATGGCCAATCCACCTAACCGACAGATCTTTGAACTGTGGAAAGAAACCGCAGCACCTGGAGAAAACCCACGGAAAGATGGGGAGAACATTCAAACTCCTCACAATCACCCAAGGCTGGAATCAAATCCAGGTGCCTAGTACTGTGAGACAGCAGTGCTAACCATTGTATTCACAAATAATTGTGAATTATTTTGGAACATTCAGAAGTTGTAAAAGGTATATCAATGCAAAGGTATATCATTTGTACTTCTAATGATGAAGACTGTGAACCAACTTGCATAAGGCTTTGGAATTCAAGTCATTGGTCTAAATTAGTGGACATAAGAAACAGTAAGTATTCCAACACTAAACCTTGTAGCTCTATTCAGCATTTCCTCCTACCCTGACAATTAATCTGCAACGTTTTACAGTCTTAAACCATTTGATCACAAATTCCAAATTGTCTGAATTCATACTGCTTTAGCAACTAGTAAGCTTGGCACAGTGGCACCATGGTTAACACAGCTCCAGGGACCGAGGTTCATCCAGTCTGTCTGTGTGGAGTTTGCACATTCCCCCCGTGTCTGCTTGGGTTTCCTCCGAGTGCTCTGGTTTCCTCCCACAGTTAAAAGATGGGCAGGTTAGATGGATTGGCCATGCTAAATTGCCCTTTAGTGTCTAAAAGGTTAGGTGGGGTCACTGGGATATGGTGGAGGCCTGGGCTTAAGTAGGGTGCTCTTTCCAAGGGCCGGTGCAGACTCGATGGGCTGAATGGCCTCCTTCTGCACTGTAAATTCTATGATTCATGTGAAACTTTGTCAAATGCTTTTGGAAGTCCCAATTCAATATTTTCTACAGATCATTTAGATTGACAGTTTCTCAAAAAAAAGTAAAGGCCATTACAAACAAATAGAACATACAGTATTCTTGTGATTTTACAATATTGAAGAGATCGATAAATTAAATTTTAAGATAAAAGATGGATAAATAGACTGGAGAAGATAAAAGGTGCAAGTATAAATCTGGCAATTTCTGAACTGCAATTTCTTTAAAAAATATATATATATTTATTGAAGTTTTTTCACACAATTTTGCAACCTTACAAACAAAAACCCCACCCCCCCTCGTAACAAAATAGAAAGAAAACGCACATAGCAAGATATAAACATGGTAAAACGATATGCTACAGAGCTTTGTACACTGAATTCCTCCCGTCCATGCCAGTTTTCCAGATCTTTCATGTGTTCTCTTGCTCAAATACCGCCCAGGCAGACCCCCCCTTCCCCCCCCCGGATTGCTGCTGCTGACCGACCTTCATCTAACACTCCGCGAGATAGTCTAGGAACAGTTGCCACCGCCTGTAGAACCCCTGCACAGACCCTCTCAATGCAAGCTTTATCCACTCCAGCTTAATGAACCCAGCCATGTCATTTATCCAGGCCTCCACGCTGGGGGGCTTCGCCTCCTTCCACATTAGCAAGATCCTTCGCCGGGCTAATAGGGATGCAAAGGCCAGAATGCCGACCTCTTTCGCCTCCTGCACTCCCGGCTCATCCACTGCTCCAAATATTGCTAGCCCCCAGCTTGGCTTGACCCGGGCTTTCACCACCTTAGATATTGTTCCCGCCACTCCCCTCCAGAACCCCTCCAGTGCCGGGCATGACCAAAACATATGGACATGGTTCGCCGGACTTCCTGAGCACCTCCCACATCTGTCCTCTACCCCAAAGAACCTACTCAGCCTCGCCCCCGTCATGTGCGCTCTATGAACCACCTTAAATTGTATCAGGCTAAGCCTGGCACACGAGGAGGAAGAATTAACCCTCCCTAGGGCATCAGCCCATAGCCCCTCCTCAATCTCCTCCCCCAGCTCCTCCTCCCATTTACCCTTCAGCTCCTCTACCAACACCTCCTCCTCTTCTTTCATCTCCTGGTATATTGCCGACACCTTGCCCTCTCCCACCCATACGCCCGAGATCGCCCTGTCTTGAATTTCCTGTGCCGGGAGCAACGGGAATTCCTTCACCTGCCGCTTCACAAGCGCCCTCACCTGCATGTATCTGAAAGCATTTCCCGGGGGTATCCCAAACTTCTCCTCTAGTGCCCCTAGGCTCGCAAACGTCCCATCAATGAACAGGTCCCCCATTCTTCTAATCCCCGCCCGATGCCAGCTCTGAAACCCCCAGTCCATCCTCCCCGGGACAAACCGGTGGTTACCCCTGATCGGGGACCACACCGAGGCTCCCATTGCACCCCTGTGCCGTCTCCACTGGCCCCAGATCTTTAGCGTTGCCGCCATCACCGGACTCGTGGTGTACCTTGACGGCGAGAGCGGCAGCGGTGCAGTCACCAGCGCCCCCAGACTCGTTCCTTTGCAGGACGCCATCTCCAACCTCTTCCATGCCGCCCCCTCTCCCTCCATCACCAACTTACGGATCATCGCCACATTTGCTGCCCAGTAGTAACTCCCCAAATTCGGTAGCGCCAACCCTCCTCGGTCCCCACTGCGCTCCAAAAACCCTCTCCTTACCCTCGAGGTCTTATTCGCCCACACAAACTCCATAATGCTCCTGCCTACCCTCTTAAAAAAGGCCTTGGTGATCACGATGGGAAGGCACTGAAACACAAAGAGAAACCTCGGAAGGAACACCATTTTGACCGACTGCACTCTACCCGCTAGCGAGAGCGGTAACATGTCCCATCGTTTGAAGTCCTCCTCCATCTGCTCCACCAGTCTCGTCAGATTCAGTTTATGTAGGGCCCCCCCAACTCCTGGCTATCTGGATCCCCAGGTACTGAAAGTTCCCCTCCGCCCTCCTCAGCGGTAGATTGCCTATCCCCCTTTCTTGGTCCCCTGCCTGTACTACAAAAAGCTCACTCTTCCCTACATTAAGCTTATAGCCCGAAAAATCCCCAAACTCCCTTAGAGTCTGCATGACCTCCACCATGCCCTCCACTGGATCCGCCACATACAGCAACAGGTCATCTGCTGCAATTTCAATAGGAGGAACTTATTTCTGCACTACCCACACTGTATCTCAGCCTATTATTTTTTTAATAAATATTTATATTCTCATTTTTCACATTTTTGTCATATGTACAACAAATAATTAACAATAACAACAAATACAACGGCAATCCTATAACTAACAATGTAGCTCAGCCTATTGATGTAACTATTAACACTTACCTGTAAACCCAGGAGTCAAAGCTGCTAGCTTCCTTGCCAAATTTTCTTCTTTGATCGAAGTTTCTAATTTTAAGGGTGCGAGGTGAACTTTAAAAATTGAAGCCCTTCCTTTAATGTCAGGTGGCCCTTTATTACGAAAAAATTAAAACTGCACAATTAATATTGCAGCAATTTAAAATACAAGTTGCATCAACACAATGTTTGCTGCAAATTTGAGCTCACTTGGAAATGCACAATGGCAAGTCTGAGTAACAGCTATCTCACTTATCCCTCCGGATAAAAGCAAATTACTGTGGATGCTGGAATCTGAAACCAAAAAGAAAATGCTGGAAAACGCTTTGACAAAGGGTCATCTGGACTCGAAACGTTTGCTCTTTTCTCTCACTTCAGATGCTGCCAGACCTGCTGAGATTTTCCAGCATTTTCTTTTTGGTTTCACTTATCCTTCCCCATGGCGAGTAGCTCAATTTGCTACACAACCTCCTCCTAATGAAATCAAAAATGCTAACATACGCAACGCACAGTATTTTGTGCTTTCCAGCCCCCAAATTGCTTTTGGAAAAAAAATTGGTTTGATGTGAAACACAGGAGTTTTTATTCCTTTACTTGATCATGGTATGCGAGCGTCGCAGGCTAGGCCAGCATTACAGTGAGGTGAATAAGGACACAGCAAAGAGAATGGCATTGTCCAACCCAGCTCAGTAACTTTCCATGGATTCTGCTGTAAGGATTAAACCAAGTACACACCGAGACTTCCGGTGACGGTGGGAGGGAGGCGGCCGCACAATGGAGGGCTCCCGTTCAGCAACGGCATTTTCGGGGCTTTAAGCCCGGTCCCAGGGTTCACAGAGGCGGCAGAAGCAGGGAGAAGGCATGGAGGAGGCACAGTGAAGACACAGGAGGAAAAAAAGAACAAAGTCGAGGGTGAGCAAGAAAACGGCCGGAAAAAAACCAGCTGAAGGTCCGTCGGGGAGTGGAAAGGTCACCGCGGGGTCACCAAGGAAAATGGAGGCTGGAGCACCAGGGAAGGCCGCACTGCTTACGGCAGAAGAAATAACTAAGGTGATGGCTGCGGAATTAGAAAAGCTGTTGGCGCAGATTGCGAAATGCATGGAGACGGTGAGGAAGGAGATGAGGGAGGTTTTGAGTGTGCTGGTGGAGGAGGCGGTTTCCCCGGTGAGGACGGAGGTGGCGAGCGCAGTGGCGGAGGTGTGAGAGCAAGGGGAGGCGCTGAAGGAAGTGGAGGAGACGTTATTTCAACACGGTGATCAACTTGCCTCGATGGGGAAAGAGATGCGGAAGGTGATGGATACTAACAAGGATCTGCGAGGAAAAATGGAAGACCCGGAAAACAGATCCAGGCGACAGAATTTGAGGATTGTGGGGCTGCCCGAAGGAGTTGAAGGACCGAAGCCGACTGAGTATTTTGCCGCGATGTTGGCAAAACTACTGGGGGAGGGGGAGGATTCCTCCCGATATGAACTGGATCGGGCTCAACGGCCGTGGAGGCCTGTACCAAAGGCGAGTGAGCCGCCAAGGGCAGTAACTCTGTGCTTCCGTAGGTACAGTGTGAAGGAGAAGGTCCTGAGCTGGGCCAAGCAGAAGCGGGTGGTGCAGTGGGCTGGAGCTGGTATACGTGTATACCAGGACTTTACGGTGGAGCTGGCAAGGAGGCGGGCTGCCTTCAACCGGGTGAAGAGGGCACTGTACATTAGCAAGGTGCGCTGCGGCATTGTATATCCAGCGAAGCTGAGGATGATTTACAAGCTCAGGGACTTTTATTTTGGAACGGCGGAAGCAGCGGAGGAGTTTGCGAAAGCAGAAGGACTGTGGCAGAACTGACAAATTGAGGAATGGTCATGTGCCGATGTAACCTCATGACTGTATTTTCTTCTTTTTTGTATCACTGCGTGCGGGTGTAGAGACTAAAGGAGCCAATGTTGCATATATTTGCACAAGGGAAGGGACGGGACTTTCACTCGAAATTAGGGTTCTTTGGGGTGTAGGTGGATATGCGGGGTTTGTGTGCTAAAAGGGGATCTTTGGGCTTTCCTAGGGCCGGGCAAGTGGGAAAGGGACCCGGGCGGGGGCCTCCACGCTGGCCGGTTTAAGCCGGCCAGTGAACGGGAGTGAGGTGGGGGGAGGGGCTGCGGCCATCGGAGCCTGGCAGAACAGGGTCCGAGTGGTCTAGCTGGGGTGGAAAGTTGGGGGGAAGGAACCGAGGTTGGGAGGAGGAGTTTTACAAGAGGCAGTGGACGGGAGGAGCTGGAGACCGGGGGTGGGTGGGGGGTGGGGGGGAGCTGTGTAATATTAAGGGTGACTACGGGTAATCCCTGATTCCTTTTTGTCATTTGTTTATGTAAACATGCGGGTTGAGGTTTGGGGGTTGGTGGGTAGATGGGATTGTTGTTATTATGGGGACTGACATATCTTGCTGATTATTGTTTATTGTTGATGGTTGTAAATGTGGGAGAAAATGTGAAAAAGGAGAATAAAAAAAATAAAATTGAAAAAAAAAAACAAGTACACACCAATTGCAATATCCCTTTTGCTGCCGTTTCAAAGCCAGGTGGAAATGCAAACTGTGAAGAGAGCACAGTGAGGATGCAAAGAAATATAAAATAAAAATAAAGTGCTGGGAAAATTCAATGGGTCTAGCAGCATCTGTGGAGAGAGAAGCAGAGCTACCTTATCATTACGGTTCATTTTGCCTGTGGTTCCATTTCATCTTTGTAATTTAATCTTCCCTGCTCCCTGATCTTCTCTTTTGTTCCACCTCTTCTGCCCCCCACTTTACAACAGCATAAAACCCATCATATTTCTACCTCTCGTCAGCTCCAATGGAGAGCTGATTAGACCCGAAACATTAGCGCTTTCTCTCCCTACAGATGCTGCCAGGCCTGAGTTTTATCAGCGCTGTTTTTTAATTTCAACTCACCAGTACCTACAGTATTTTGCTTTCATTTATGTAAGGAGATATAGACAGGTAAAGTGAATGGGCAACAAGATGGGAGTATAGTGAGGAAGTGTGAGGTTATTCACTTTGGTCATAATAGAAAAGCAGAATCTTTATCGAATGGCATGAAACTTGTAGATGTTGATGTTAGAGACTTGGGTGTGCTCACAAAGGAACACAGCAAGTTAGCATGTAGGTGCAGCAAGCAATTAGGAATGCAATTGACAGTTTGTTGCAGGGGTTGGCTTGCTACAATTGTAGCCTCATCAATGCAGGGTCCAGGATATCTGAAGCTTTGATGAGGCTTCATCGTGAATACTGTGTGCCGTTTTGGTCTCCATATTTAAGGAAAGATATGCTTTCATTGAAGGCAATCCAATAAAGGTTCATTAAATTGGTTCCTGGGCTGAGGGCTTGTCCTACGATGAGAGGCTGAGTAAATTGAATTCATATTCTCTGGAATTTTGAAGAAGGCGATCTCATTGAAACCTCCTACAAGACTTGAAGGGGTGTGAAAGGGCAGACCGACCGATAGGTTGTTTCTGCCAGGTGGAGAATCTAAAACACGGGGAACAGTCTCAGGATAAGGGGATGATCATGAGTGGCACGGTAGCACAGTGGATAGCACAGTTGCTTCACAGCTCCAGGGTCACAGGTTCGATTCCGGCTTGGGTCATGGTCTGTGCGGAGTCTGCACGTTCTCCCCGTGTGCGCGTGGGTTTCCTCCGGGTGCTCCGGTTTCCTCCCACAGTCCAAAGATATGCAGGTTAGGTGGAGTTACTGGGTTACGGGGATGGGGTGGAGGTGTGGGCTTAAGTGGGTGCTCTTTCCAAGAGCCGGTGCAGACTTGATGGGCCGAATGTCCTCCTTCTGCACTGTAAATACTATAATTAGAGCTGAGATAAGGAAACATTTCTTCACAAAGAGTTGAGAATCTTTGGAGTTCTCTATCCAGTGGATTGTGGATGTTCCATTGTTGAATATATTTAAGTCTGGAATTGACAGTTTTTCGGTCTCTCAGGGATTTAAGAGATACGAAAAGTAGGCAGGAAAGTGGAGTTGAAGCTGATCAGACATGATCGTACTGAATGGCTGCGTAGGTTGCATACGGTTTACTCCCTTGTGCGCCCATGTTTTACTCCCCTCTACAGATTTTTTTGTATAAAATGATTTATGTTCTATCAGTTTCAGCATGCCTCAAAATAAAGCAGATGTAATGTGTTCAGACCTACCAATGAAAATTTGTCTGTCAAATCGCCCTGGCCTCATCAGTGCAGGGTCCAGAATATCTGGGCGGTTTGTGCCAGCCAAAACCACCACGTTGGTTGCAGTGTTGAATCCTGCCAAAAATAATTGCAGTCGACACAAGGATCTCATTAATACAACAACATCAATGTGTCAAGGTCGGCAGCATTCCTTTCCTGTACTCCAATCGGGAACATACAGTTGAACACAACAGGAAAGAAGCAGGAAAGCACTGGAGCCAATTTCTGCAGCCCCGCCGGTTTTGAGCTTCACTTCCATATTAGTCCAATGCCATTTGATGAGCAAATGGAGGATTGTTCCAGATTAACATAAGCTGTGTAACTTTGAGGCCTGAACATCAAGTGAGCATTTTCTTCTAACTTTACAAATCCTCTAAAGAAGTGCAATATTAAAATATTTATGCAAATCTTGCTGCAGCTGTCTTTGCTCTATAATGTTTCAAATGCAAATGCACTTCACAAAAGTTCAGACCTTCTTACTTTTGAAATGTCGCTAAGTTGCTTGTTCAAGGATCAGCTACTGCGTGTTCTTGATAAGTACGTACCGGTCAGGCAGGGAGGAAGGCGTAGAGCGAGGGAACCGCGGTTTACCAAAGAAGTGGAATCTCTTGTTAAGAGGAAGAAGGAGGCCTATGTGAAGATGAGGTGTGAAGTTTCAGTTGGGGCGATGGATAGTTACAAGGTAGCGAGGAAGGATCTAAAGAGAGAGCTAAGACGAGCAAGGAGGGGACATGAGAAGTATTTGGCAGGTAGGATCAAGGAAAACCCAAAGGTTTTCTATAGGTATGTCAGGAATAAGCGAATGACTAGGGTAAGAGTAGGACCAGTCAAGGACAGGGATGGGAAGTTGTGTGTGGAGTCTGAAGAGATAGGTGAGATACTAAATGAATATTTTTCGTCAATATTCACTCAGGAAAAAGATAACGTTGTGGAGGAGAATGCTGAGACCCAGGCTATTAGAATAGATGGCATTGAGGTACGTAGGGAAGAGGTGTTGGCAATTCTGGACAGGCTGAAAATAGATAAGTCCCCGGGGCCTGATGAGATTTATCCTAGGATTCTCTGGGAGGCCAGGGAAGAGATTGCTGGACCTTTGGCTTTGATTTTTATGTCATCATTGGCTACAGGAATAGTGCCAGAAGACTGGAGTATAGCAAATGTGGTCCCTTTGTTCAAAAAGGGGAGCAGAGACAACCCCGGCAACTATAGACCGGTGAGCCTCACGTCTGTAGTGGGTAAAGTCTTGGAGGGGATTATAAGAGACAAGATTTATAATCATCTAGATAGGAATAACATGATCAGGGATAGTCAGCATGGCTTTGCGAAGGGTAGGTCATGCCTCACAAACCTTATCGAGTTCTTTGAGAAGGTGACTGAACAGGTAGACGAGGGTAGAGCAGTTGATGTGGTGTATATGGATTCCAGTAAAGCGTTTGATAAGGTTCCCCACGGTAGGCTATTGCAGGAAATACGGAGGCTGGGGATTGAGGGTGATTTAGAGATGTGGATCAGAAATTGGCTAGTTGAAAGAAGGCAGAGGGTGGTAGTTGATGGGAAATGTTCAGAATGGAGTTCAGTTACAAGTGGCGTACCACAAGGATCTGTTCTGGGGCCGTTGCTGTTTGTCATTTTTATCAATGACCTAGAGGAAGGCGCAGAAGGGTCGGTGAGTAAATTTGCAGACGACACTAAAGTCGGTGGTGTTGTCGACAGTGTGGAAGGATGTAGCAGGTTACAGAGGGACATAGATAAGCTGCAGAGCTGGGCTGAGAGGTGGCAAATGGAGTTTAATGTAGAGAAGTGTGAGGTGATTCACTTTGGAAGGAATAACAGGAATGAGGAATATTTGGCTAATGGTAAAGTTCTTGGAAGTGTGGATGAGCAGAGGGATCTAGGTGTCCATGTACATAGATCCCTGAAAATTGCCACCCAGGTTGATAGGGTTGTGAAGAAGGCCTATGGAGTGTTGGCCTTTATTGGTAGAGGGATTGAGTTCCGGAGTCAGGAGGTCATGTTGCAGCTGTACAAAACTCTGGTACGGCCGCATTTGGAGTATTGCGTACAGTTCTGGTCACCGCATTATAGGAAGGACGTGGAGGCTTTGGAGTGGGTGCAGAGGAGATTTACCAGGATGTTGCCTGGTATGGAGGGAAAATCTTATGAGGAAAGGCTGATGGACTTGAGGTTGTTTTCGTTGGAGAGAAGAAGGTTAAGAGGAGACTTAATAGAGGCATACAAAATGATCAGGGGGTTAGATAGGGTGGACAGTGAGAGCCTTCTCCCGCGGATGGAAATGGCTGGCACGAGGGGACATAGCTTTAAACTGAGGGGTAATAGATATAGGACAGAGGTCAGAGGTAGGCTCTTTACGCAAAGAGTGGTGAGGTCGTGGAATGCCCTACCTGCAACAGTAGTGAACTCGCCAACACTGAGGGCATTTAAAAGTTTATTGGATAAGCATATGGATGATAATGGCATAGTGTAGGTTAGATGGCTTTTGTTTTGGTGCAACATCGTGCTATCCTCCAGTCCTCTGGCACTATTCCTGTAGCCAATGATGACATAAAAATCAAAGCCAAAGGTCCAGCAATCTCTTCCCTGGCCTCCCATAGAATCCTAGGATAAATCCCATCAGGCCCCGGGGACTTATCTATTTCCAGCCTGTCAACCAAGTTAATTGGTTAAGCACACCACCGGGTGCGTATAAAGTGGAAACCCTTCCGTGGTTACTGGGCATCGCAGGGACTGGGTGGGGTGCATCGTTACCCCTCAGAACCACATTTTAATTCAAAATTTTTAAGTTTCCTTTAGGGTTTTATTCTTAGTTCCAGTCTCCCTTTAAGGAACTATCCCCCTCCCCATCCTAATTTGTTCTGTGTGTTTATTGGTTGTTTTGTTTTACTCAAAAGAGTGAAAAGGGGAGACAAGGGGTTGACAGCTGAGTGGCAATATCACAAGCCTAGTAATCCTGGGGCCAAACCTAATTATCTGAGGACATGGCTTCAAATCCCACCATGGCAACTGGTTAAATTTGTTTAAAAGAAACTGAAAGAGGAAAACACTGGTTTATTGATTTGATTTAAGAAGGGGAAACTAGTGATCATCTGGGATTGGTGATTTGTGAGAGTTGGAATAAAACTCTTGTTGAAGAAGTGAAGATTTGCTTTCTTAGCAACCAACCATTGGCGTTTTACAAAAGGAAGATAAAGAGAAAGCTGAAAGAGTTGATGAAGCAGAGTGGGAGGAGACTCATGTCGAGGATGGGCCAGTTCGACCAAATGTTCTATTTCTGTGCTGTACATTTTATGTAATCCCTATTATTCTACCAATTTTTGCCAATGTGCTCAATTAAAAAAACAAAGAAGGTTGAGTTCTCAATACTATTTTATATTGCTATTTATATATTCCACTCAAAAACATTTGGAAGAACTACCATTCTCCTCTCTGTCTTTCTTGGCAAAAGTAAAGAAGGGAAGACAGGAGAACGTTGCTGTAAAACACTGCAGGCCCAATGCTCTGACAAGAAATAATTGTTCCCGCAGTTCTTCAATCTGAAGCATAGCAAGAAAGTGGAACCAAGCAGAGACTCAAGACATTGAGAGTGAACCAAAGCTTCTTGTGGACGTGTTGGGCCATACAATTCCAGACATGAACATTTTTGTCCGCATCTGCAGCAAAACAGTAAGCAACAAGTCGACTCAAATCATTCTGGTGCACCACCTCGTGGTTTAACAAAGTAGTACTGGCAGTGATTGTGGTGTTCAGTGGAGTACGACCTTATCCTGAGCAATAATTATTTTATTGAAAATAATGAGGTGGGGAAAGAAAGAAGGCAACAATGTCATTTTTCTTCCATCCATTCAGCTATACACTGTCACCGAAGTGAATGGAAATAAGAAAAGCTCCCTGGAAATCAGTGTCAAAATGCTTAGGTACAGTTACAGAAACTCTCCTACTGATAGCATTGTGTCCTTACAAAAAGATGGATGCTCCAGTTATAAGTGACCCATTTCAAACAGAAGATAATTATTTTAACTGCAGCTAAAAAAACACGCTCACACTCTGCCCAACCGTGCGCTCATACTCTACCACACACTCACACTCAGCTCAACTTGGAAATATATCACCGTTCCGTCATTGTCGCTAAGTCAAAATTCTGGAACTCCTTCCCTACTAGTAGGGTGTACCGACAGCAAATGGACGGCAGCTGTTCAAGAAGGCAGCTCACCACCACCTACTCAAGGGCAATTAGGGATGGGAACAATGAGCCAGTGAAGCTCATGTCCCGTAAGAAAATGAATTAAAAAAAACACACACACTTAACCAGTTACTTGTACTTACCATCCATTTCTACCAGGAGCTGGTTTAGAGTGTTCTCCTGCTCACTCTGTCCTCCAAAATTACCTCGACCCCTTTTCCTTCCAACTGCATCAATCTCATCAATGAAAAGGATACAAGGAGCATTTTTCCGAGCCATCACGAACAGGTCTCGCACCTAAAACAGAGACAGGTTTTTTGAGATGGGTACATGGTTATAAATTTATTGAATCAGGCTGGCAAAGAAAGACTTGCATTCATATTGTACTTTCACAACCTTAAATTGTCCCAAAGCACTTTACAGCCAATCATATAGGTTCATCATGGAACCATGAAAATTACAGCATCGGAAATTACTATTAACTTGTATTTTTAGGTGATGAGATGAGAATTTTAAAATCCAGATGTCGCTTAACTGGAAGCCAATGTAAGTTAGCGAGCACAGGGATGATAGATGAATGAGCTTGGTGCAAGTTAGTATATGGGCAACAGGATTTTTGACGAGCTCAAGTTTATAAGGCAGCACGGTAGCATTGTGGATAGCACAATTGCTTCACAGCTCCAGGGTCCCAGGTTTGATTCCGGCTTGGGTCACTGTCTGTGCGGAGTCTGCACATTCTCCCCGTGTGTGCGTGGGTTTCCTCCGGGTGCTCCGGTTTCCTCCCACAGTCCAAAGATGTGCAGGTTAGGTGGATTGGCCATGATAAATTGCCCTTAGTGTGTGTCCAAAATTGCCCTAAGTGTTGGGTGGGGTTACTGGGTTATGGGGATAGGGTGGAGGTGTTGACCTTGGGTAGGGTGCTCTTTCCAAGAGCCGGTGCAGACTCGATGGGCCGAATGGCCTCCTTCTGCACTGTAAATTCTATGATAATTCTATGATATAGGGTGGAAATGAGAGGCATTCGAATAACAACGTCTGGAGGTAACAAAGGCATAGACGAGAGCATCAGCAGCAGATGAACTGAGGAAGGGGCAGTCAAGTGATCTTAAAATCACAAATCATGCACTCTACTTAAATAAAGTTTGCAAAACTTGTACTCCCCTTTGTCTTAATAATTTTGTATAGTAGCTAAGAGAAACTGCTGGAAGCTAAAGAAAAGTAGATTTAGACTGCACAATCTGAATCCAGAACAAGGGGGCGCAATCTTGAAATTTGAGCAGGGCCATTTCGGAATGAAATCAAGAATCACTTTTCCAACAGAGTGTAAAGGCAACCTGCATCTCTTTTCCAGAAAGACTGTGGATGCTGGACCAATAGACTTCAAGAGTGAAATTAATATTGTTTAAGGGAACAAATCTACTTTCCTGCTGGTTTCTTTGGGCTGCAGAGTAGTGAAGTGAAGGAGGAGTTAGTATCTTTATTGTAAACTATATGTTCTTTCTTTTACATACATCCCTTTGAGGTGGGAATGACTTTCTCCTGAAGACCTCTCTATTCAATTCTTTCCAGAAAATGCAAAATGACCATCAGATCACTTAAAACACAGAGATTCACACTAAACAGTAGAAGACTTACCCTAGCAGGACCCACACCAACAAACATTTCCAAGAATTCAGATCCATTAACTGTGATGAATGGAACATTGGCCTCTCCTGCAGTAGCCTTGGCTAGCAAAGTTTTCCCAGTGCCTGGAGGACCCGTAAGAATAGCTCCCTGTGAAAACAATTCACGTTAGACCATGCGTAGAGAATTTGTCAATTCATTTGCAGGCACAGCACTCTGGTCCATAAAAGCAAATAACTTGCTTTATTTATAGATCATTATCTTTCACACATGTGCCATTTATAACCTAACCTAATGCTGGTCTTGTCCTGCTATTAGTTAACTGAACTCAAAACCAAATATGCTCCTTCAGGCAATGATTATAAATTAATCCAATTTTTTACACTCAATAACTTAATCAATATATCACCAAACCTTTAAATAGATAGGGAGATAGGGTGGAAGTGAGGGCTTAAGTGGACCCGGGTTCGATCCCGGCCCCGGGACACTGTTCGTGTGGAGTTTGCACATTCTCCCCGTGTCTGCGTGGGTTTCACCCCTACAACCCAAAGATGTGCAGGTTAGGTGGATTGGCCACGCTAAATTGCCCCTTAATGGGAAAAAAATAATTGGGTACTCTAAATTTATTTAAAAAAAATAACTTCTAATATTTTCCTGGTGACAGATGTTAATCTAACTGACTTGCAGTTTCCTGCTTTCTCCCTCCTTTAAATTAGTCACATGTGCTATTTTCCAATCTAATGGAACCTTCCCTGAATCTAGGGAATTTTGGAAAATTAAAACCAATGAATTAACTATCGCACTAGTCACTTCTTTTAAAACCCGGATGAAGTCCATCTGGATACAGGAACCTGTCATTCCACAGCCCCAACTATTTGCTTGGTACTTCTCTGATAATTGTAATTTTGAGTTCCTCCCTCCCTTCCATTTCATGATTTACAGTAATCTCTCCGCTGTTACTTGCATCCTGTCTAGGGGCTGGTTTAGCACAGTGGGCTAAACAGCTGGCTTGCAATGCAGAACAAGGCCAGCAGCGCGGGTTCAATTCCCGTACCGGCCTCCCCGAACAGGTGCTGGAATATGGCGACTGGGGGCTTTTCACAGTAACTTCATTGAAGCCTACGTGACAATAAGCTATTATTATTATTACTGTGAAGACCGATGCAAAATACATGTTTAATTCATTATTAATTCCCCAGACTCGGGCGGCACGGTAGCAGAGTGGTTAGCACTGTTGCTTCACAGCTCCAGGGTCCCAGGTTCCATTCCCAGCATGGATCACTGTCTGTGCGGAGTCTGCACGTTCTCCCTGTGTCAGCGTGGATTTCCTCCGGGTGCTCTGGTTTCCTCCCACAAGTCCCGAAAGACATGCTGTTAGGTGAATTGGACATTCTGAATTCTCCCTCAGTGTACCTGAACAGCTGTCAAAATGTGGCGACTAGGGGATTTTCACAGTAACTTCATTGCAGTGTTAATGTAAGCCTACTTGTGAAATTAAGGTTATTATTACCAAAGAGTCAGGGAGAGGGGCCTTGGGCACCTGAAGGGAAGAGCATCAGCCAGGCATCCTGGCATCATCCAGTATGTCCTGATGCTCCTAATTCTCTCTGCCTGCAACCCCAACTCCAGCAGGTCAGGCCCAGAGGGATGCAGCTGCCCTGGAGCATGAGGCACCCTAAGCAGGACTGGGCCCTCCAGGCCTCAGATTATTACAGCAGGAACAGCAGTCAGCACACTACTTCCACCTCTGGGAATGTCGGGGTTGCACCTAAACCTAGTGTTAGAGTACGTTTCAAAGGCACAGTAGTGGCTCGGGTGTTCATTCACTGCATATAATCTCTCTCCAAGTCCATAAGACCATAAGACATAGGAGCAGAATTAGGCCATTCGGCCCATCGAGTCTGCTCCTCCATTCGGTCATGGCTGATATTTGTCTCATCACCATTCTCCTGCCTTCTCCCCATAACCCCTGATCCCCTTAACCCCTGATCCACTTATTGATCAAAAACCTATCTATCTCTGTCTTAAAGTGATTTGACCTCCACAGCCTTTTACGGCGAGTTCCACAGATTCACCACCCTCTGGCTGAAGAAATTCCTCCTCATCTCTGTTTTAAAGGATCGTCCCTTTAGTCTGAGATTGTGTCCTCTGCTTCTAGTTTTTCCGACAAGTGGAAACATCCTCTCCACATCCACTCTATCCAGGCCAGTCTCTGGTATTGAATGGCTCAGCGACGTGATGCAACTTCCCGCATTCAATCAAAGGTACCAAGTTATCACGCAATTATCTCCCATCTTATTCCTCAGTTCCATGAAGTCCCACTCTAACTCATCACAGCTGATCCTAATTAAGCCATTTAATTACCTTTGCTCCTGACCCGCTGCCTAGCGTTGTTTGACAGAATCTGTCTGAGAACACCAATCGAAATGGATTTCATTACATGACTCTGCAATTAGGACTGTTTTTGGTTATATGCTGACGGCAACTTTAACTCCCTTTGACTGTGAGCAGCCTCTAGCTTCACAGCTGAAGGCTATTGTTAATAAGGAATTGGCCTTGTTACTTGGGAGAGCACTTCACAGCTGCAAGTTATGTTTACTGCTTGCTCCTGCTGGTGACTGCAAATGCCTGGAGGCTGCTGCTGCTGTTTCTTTCCCTTTTCTGCAGCCGGAAAGGAGGACAATTCTTTCTAAGATACCTGGGTCCTGGAACACCGGGCTCAGGTGGACGTACGAGTCCAGAAGACAATCCGATTGGAAGCAAGAGGACGCTGTAGGACCAGGTTCGCAACACTGATCCAAATGGGCCACCTGCAAAGCCGTAGAAGAAAGGCTTTTGCAGATTGCTGATGCGGTGAGTGTTGCATATAACTTGCATGCCACCACAGGTTAAACACGCTGGAAGTCAAAGATGTTCAACTGCACCTTGAGTGCCAGTGAAATATGTGGATGCCAGGATTTGGTTCCGGTGAGATTTGGCTTTGTGGAATCGCGCCGAAAATTACACTTTAAAATTTTCCCGTTAAATCGTGCCCTGGGTTTCTGAGGATTTAAAGGCAGCTAGAAAATTTGTTTGGCTTGGGTTAGAAGGAGGAATCACCAGTGTAATCCTCACCATAAAAGTAACAAAGAACATCACAGGAACAGGCCCTTCGGCCCACCAATCCTGTGCCAATCCAGATTCTTTATTTAGACCAACTACTTATTGTCCAAACGATCTGTATCTCTTCATTCCCCGCCATTCATGTGTCTATCAAGATACATCTTAAATGTTGCTATAGTGTCTGTCTCCACCAACTCCACTGGCAACCCGTTCCAGGCACCCACCACACTCTGCGCAAAATGCTTTCCCTGTATATCACCCCATAACTTTCCCCCTCTCACCTTGAACCTGTGCCTCCTTGTAATTGAGACGTCTACGCTGACTATTCACTAAATTTTGAGATTATAAATTATCTAGTTGGAAAGAAAAATAAAGCAAGCCATTGAGAGCGGGGAATAATGTTTGGACTGGTTCTGCGAGGATACAGTGACCACTTAGGGGACAACAAAGTATAGCCATGGTGTGGCATTTTCAGTTGTGTTAAAAGCTAAATGGGAATTCATTTTCTGTAATTTAAAGTACACATTGCCCCCTGGATGGAGTTTACAGTGTTGCTTTTAGTTAGCTTTTTTTAACCCTTTTTTTTCATGGGTTTTAGGCATTGTTGGCACGGCCAGCATTTGTTGCTTATCCCTAATTGCCCGTGAACTGAGTGGCTTGCTAGGCCGTTCTGTGTCATTATGAGTCAACTACATTGCTGACGGAGTTACATGTAGGTCAGACCAGATAAGGATGGCAGATTTCCTTCCCCATAGGGGACCAGGATTTATGCAACAATCCATGTTAGCTGAGGCTAACTTTCAATTCAAATTCTACCAACCGCGTAATGGGATTTGAACCCTTGTTTCCAGAACAATAGCTTAGGCCTCTAGATTACTAGTCCAGTGACATTACCATACTAGTTTCCCCACCCTGTTACAGTAAAAGTCTTCAACCATGAAATCTATTTGTGTGATCCTTTCAATCAGATGCTGTAAATTCAAATATACTTTTAAAAGAACAAAGAAGAAAAGTACAGCACAGGAACAGGCCCTTCGGCCCTCCAAGCCTGTGCCTACCATGCTGCCCGTCTAACCTTAAAAAAAGTTATTGGTCTCTGCAGTGATTATAACAACTTAATGCAGACTCCTAAGGTTGTTCATTCAATCCAATTTGCTTTTCAACGGAAACAGATCAAAAAAATGTATAGAGGTTAATAGAGTTATTTTCCAGCATCCAAAGCTAACAACCCTAGATACTGCACCGCCTGCTCTCATTTAGAAAGACTAATTAGCTTATTTCCTCAAAGCTCGGGATAAACAGGGATCTTAATACAATAGTAAAATCTGCGGCAATAGGTTAATGCCATTTTGCTTCACACCGTTATCATCTTGTGGTTGGATTTTGTCTAAAAAGCTACCTCACCTTTGGAATTTTGGCTCCAAGTTCTTGATACTGATTTGGATTCTTTAGAAAATTAACGAATTCCATTATTTCCAACTTTGCTTCCTCACATCCGGCCACATCCTTGAACTTTACATCAATTTCATCCTTGAGAACCTTTGCTGTTGTTTCACCAACACTGAACAGTCCACCCATGCCACGTCCAGATCGGCCAACTCCTGCTGCGCCTCTTCTCAGGGTAAACAGCAGAAACCCAATGATCAGGATGGTAGGGAGCATACTCAGTAGAAAGGAGCTAAGGAAATAATATAAACGATGAGTTCAAATGAGACCATGCAAATTTGAGACTTCATTTACAAATGGACTTTACGCAAGAAATTGGGTGGCCTAAAAAAATTTTTTTTTTTTTTTTTTTATAAAATCAGCATTTCAAAGTTTTGCAACAAATTACTTTGGAACATCAGCAATGCAATATAATAAACATTTGTACAATGAAATAAAAACTGGATTCAATGTTTGATGGGCACCATTTTATAATTAAAACAGTCCTCGTTTTGAATTGTTGGCACATGCCCAATGGCTTTAAGATTCAGAATCCAATAATCACAAATCACAACCATGATGGACATTTATATACAACTTTTAAGATGAATCCTACTACAGATTTTTTTTTTAAAAATGTTAACGCATTTTATTCAAACTTGTATCAAAGTAGGTTACAGCAAATAAACACCCCAGGAAACATTCTTCCCAACAATCAACTGGACAGTTTGTACAGATTTTTCTCTTTTTTCACCCCCCCCCCCCACCCCCTCCCCATCAGACACACACACCCCTCCCCTCCTGCGACGAACAGCTCCTCAAACACTGTCACAAACATCCCCCACCTTTTCTCAAACTCCCCTGCTGAGCCCCTTAACTCATACTTTATCTTCTCGCAGGAAGTCATACAGGTCACCCAACCATGCTGCAACCCCCGGTGGCGATGCCGACCGCCACTCCAGCAAAATTAATCGGCGTGCAACCAGAGAGGCGAAGGCCAAGACATCGGCCGTCCTCCTCTCCATGAGCTCCGGCTTCTCTGAAACCCCAAATATCGCCACCAAAGGGTCCGGATCCACTCCCTCCTCCACTATCCTGGCTAAGACCGCGAACACTCCCACCCAGAATCTTCCCAATTTTTCACAACCCCAAAACATGTGCGCATGATTCGCTGGCCCCCGCCCACACCTCTCACACTCATCTGCTACCCCTGAAAGAACCCACTCATTCTCGCCTGAGTCATATGCACCCTGTGCACCACCTTAAACTGTATCAGGCTCATCCTTGCACAAGAGGAGGTCCCGTTTACCCTTCGCAGTGCCTCACTCCATACTCCCCAATTGATCTCCATTCCCAACTCCGCTTCCCATTCACCACCCACTCGCCTCCCTGCTCCCCCAACCACTTATATATATCTCCAATTCTTCCCTCCCCTTCCACATCCGGAAGCAGCAGTCGATCCAGCACGGTGTATCCCGGCAATCTAGGGAACCCCTTCCAGACCTTTCGCGCAAAGTCCCTAACCTGTAGAGATTCATAGAATTTACAGTGCAGAAGGAGGCCATTCGGCCCATCGAGTCTGCACCGGCTCTTGGAAAGAGCACCCTACCCAAGGTCAACACCTCCACCCTATCCCCATAACCCAGTAACCCCACCCAACACTAAGGGCAATTTTGGACACTAAGAGCAATTTATCATGGCCAATCCACCTAACCTGCACATCTTTGGACTGTGGGAGGAAACCAGAGCACCCGGAGGAAACCCACGCGCACACGGGGAGGATGTGCAGACTCCGCACAGACAGTGACCCAAGCCGGAATTGAACCTGGGACCCTGGAGATGTGAAGCAATTGTGCTATCCACAATGCTACCTGAACTCACTACCCCTCAGCAGCTCTACCCTCTCCCTTAGCTCCTCCAGACTGGCGAACCCTTCCTCCAAATACAAATCCCTCACCTTGACCAGCTCCACCTCCTGTATACACTATCCATCCCCCCCCCGGCTCAAACCCATGATTCTCCCACAGAGGCGTTAGCACTGACATCCCTTCCACCCTAAAATGCCTCCTCAGCTGATTCCATATCTTCACCGTGGACTGCACCACTGGGCTCCCTGAATACCTACTCGGAGCCATTGGCATTGCTGCCGTCACCACAGCCCTCAAACTAGACCCCTTACAAGATTCCTCCTCCATCCTAACCCACTCTACCCCTTCTCCTTCCCACCACCGCCGCACCTTGTCCACATTCACCGCCCAATAATAATGAAGCAAGTTTGGCAACGCCAACCCCCCCCCCCCCCCCCCGCTGCCTCTGTAGCATTGTCCTCCCCACCCTTGGCACCTTCCCCGCCCGTACAAAGTCAGAGATGATTGTGTCCACTTTCCGAAAAAAGGCCTTTGGTATAAAGATCGGGAGAGCCTGAAAGATAAACAAGAACCTCGGCAGAATATTCATTTCCACCACTTGGACCCTCCCGCCAACGTTAAGTGCAGTGTAGCCCACCTCTTAAGATTCTCTCTGGCCTCCTCCACCAGCTTCGGTAAGTTCCACTTATTCATTCGTCCATTCCCTCGCTACCGTAAATGGCATTCCCCCTAAATTAGCCCTCTGTGCCAGTTCATTCACCGGGAATAACTCGCTTTTCCCTATATTCAGCTTGTATATGCTACAGATTTTTTGGATACAAATTAGAAGAAAAATGATTACACGTATTTATATACAATATGATGAATAAATGCTCAACAGTGAAGTGAAGTCGCCATAGTCCCAGATGACCATAGGCTGCTTTCCCTTTTGAGGGGGAGAGGGGAGAGCTAACTGGTGGTGGTTTAACCTGAGGATCACCACACCTTAAGGGGAAGATTGAGAAGACGGAATAACCCCAGCCGGTATGGGAATTGAACCCATGCTGTTGGGCTCGCTCGACATCTCAAACCAGCTGTCCAGCCAACGGAGTTCAACCAGCCCCCAGTCTACAAACATCTACAATTTTCATAAATCAAATGACATTTGCAAAGAACATGCAGATGTTCAAAACATTGACAATGCAACACTTTCTGGAAAGAAATATAGCTGAAAAATTATAAATTGTGATTTTCAGGCATGCAGCTTATGACTACAACTGGAAAGTGACAGAAAGTGTTGGAGTGTAACTGTTTGAGACTGCAGGAGACACAGATTCATGTCAATGATTTCCCACAGGGAGCTCCCAATCTAAGGCATGTATTGTGAGAATGACCAGTTACAGAGTTTCAGGGAAATGGTGCTAAAAGCTAAAATTCTTACAACACCAGGTTGAAGTCCATCAGGTTTTGTTTGGCATCACTAGTGGAGCACAGCTCTTTCATCAGGTGAGTAATGAAGGAGCTGCGCTCCGAAAGCTAGTGATTCCAAACAATAGCTAGTGATTCCAAACAAACCTGTTGAACTTTAACCTGGTGTTGTAAGACTTCTTACTGTGCCCACCCCAGTCCAACGCCGACATCTCCACATCATGGCTAAAAGCTAGGTAACAGATCCTCAATTGTTGTTTTGCTAAGCGTGGCTCCAAAAAACGGTGAAGGGGGAGCAGAAAATACAATAATTTACAAGCTAACAAATAACCAGGAAGAGCTCTTTTTTATTTTGTTTATCAGATACACAAGATGTCCGTTCCAAAAAAGAAACCAAAATTTAGATCGTTGAATGAGTATTATAAGACTATGCAGTGAAAACGATATGTTTTGCATCCAATTTGTAGAAATACAAGACTTGTCATATAGATGAAATTGTATCCCCTGAGATACAATGGTCAAACAATGGCAGAACTGTTATCCTGGAATTATACTGCAATTTTCAGTTTCAATTTGCCAATGTAATTTAAAATGAAATCTAATTTTAAATCGAAAATTAATTTCAGAACATATCCCTTTCAGTGCAAAATGGCCTTCAGATTGTTGGTAAACCTCAACAGGTACAACAACATTCTTTTGAAACGTGCTAGCTGCATCCGGGATGGCTTTTATGTGACTCCAGTCCCACACCAGCATGGTTGACTCTTAACGGTCGTCTGAAGCAACCTAGCAAGCCACAAAGTTGTACCAACAGCTTCAAGAAGAAGCCTAACCATTGCTGTATCAGGGCAATTAGATATAGCCAGTAAATGCAAGCCTTGGAGACAACATCCCCATCCCAAAAATAATCAGAAAAGGTGAGATTTACCGTAGACTTATGATGAGGGGCAGGAAATTAAAAAGGGAAAATGTACTGCGCACTGAGATTAATTTTTCTTAACATTGCCACCTAGGGCGAAATCTAATGCTGCTACCGGGAGTGGGAAATGAGGCGCTTAACTGGGCGGAAAGCAAAAAGTCAGCTTTGCGAGGGTGGGATAAATAGTCATAATTAAGTTGGCAGCAAATTAAAAGAGGATCAAGGTTTCCGATGACAAGAACCTATTTTTAATGTATTAGCATGTCATGCATACTCATTAAAACAGGGATCCAGTTTGGCAGGCGTGGAGTGGGTGGCAGCAGTTCTGGTTCAGATTCATCCTCTCAGACTGGCAGAGGGGTAGGAGAAATTGCTCTAGAATTCCCCTCCTTACACCTCCATATCTTGCTTTCTTCCTTTAAGATTCTCCTTAAAATCTACCTCTTTGACAATGTTTATGTCATCTAGCCTAATATTTCAAGAGGCTGGGAGACATACTTTGTTTTATAATCCTTTTGTGAAGCGCCTTGAAATGTTTCATTACGTTAAAAGTGATATAAAAATATAAGTTGCACTTGTTGCAAAATCAATGGAGTCTGAGAAAGGAAAGACTTATTTGAATTTTTGTAAATCCGTTCATGCAAATAACTTTACAGCTGAAATATGGTTAACCGTCCCAGAAAAAAGTGCATATCCATTGGACATCTCCCTTTTCCAAGGAGCCTGTCTGAGACTCGGAGGATTCCCTTTCTTGGGCAAATCCAAATAGGAGCTTAAATTCAAAATCAGATTTGAATTTTAATTTCCTAGTCAGAAATGCAACAGGCAAATAACTCATTTGTAATAGAAACACATATTGAATTCATTGCAGTTCATGCAGAAATCAAGACTGAAAGCTTGTAAAAATATCCTATTTTATGTAATGCTATAATATGCCAGCAAAGAGGACAAAACCACTCACAAAGTGGTTTACCCCTTTACCTTCTTCTGTACAGTAAACATTTCCTCATTAGATGTACAGAATTTTGTTAATTTCTATTTTTGTTATAGAAAATTAAAATCAGAAAGCATTTGATACAGTGCCACATGGCAGGTTGGTTAGCAAATTAGAAATGTCTGGGATTGATTAGGAAACAGAGGGTAGGTATAGATGGGCATTTATCAGACTGGAGACGAGTTGAAAGGGCTCAGTGTTGGGACCCTTGCTTTTTCTGATTTATATAAATGATTTAGAAGTGTGTGTTGAGGGCAAAATCTCTCAATTTACAGATGATATTAAGCTAGGGAGAATAATGAAATATGACGATGACACTGAGTGACTTCAGAAGGACATTGACAAGTTGGCCAAATTGACAGACATCTGGCACTTGAACTTCAATGCAGTGAAATGTGAGGTAATGCATTTTGGTATAAGAAACATGGGGAGACGATAGAGCAGTGATTGTCAAACTTGGGGGCGCGACCCACGAGTGTCGGGAGGGTCGCGGTGCCGTCCTTCGCAGCAGTCCCAATCGCGCAAATCCGCGCATAACAGCCGGCTTTTAATAACGACGGCTGCAAGCGGCCTTCAAAATGGCCGTGAACATGTCTAAAAAAAAAATGCAGCCATTTGCGCATGTGCGCCCGATCATCGGTGCGCATGCGCAAAACTATGCACATGCGCACCAATGATCGGGCATGCATGCACATGCGCAATACGGCCACATTTCTTTTACATGTTCACTGCCATTTTGAAGGCCGCTTGCAGCCGGCGTTATTAATAGCCTGCTGCTGCAGAGGTGCAGAAGATATTTTTTTTAATTCTACCTCATTTTCCTGCCTAAAGGGAGGCAGAGAGCAGGTCACACCCCACAAATGTCGGCGTCACGTGCTTTGGGCGCGATTGCGATTCCTCCATTTTGTTAGCAGCATACAAGCAACAGGAGAGTAAAATTTAAAATGGATCGTTTTGTTATAAGGAAGAGAGGGCCAGATACACAAACAAGCCAGGATCTCACAACTAAACTCGCTGGAGAGGGTGGCTCAGGAGAATCCACAGCAGGACAAAGCAGTGCTGGTGTGAGCTGGTCAGGAGGGTCCACACCAGGGCAAAGCAGTGCTGATGTGAGCTCCAGGGCCTCTGCTGAACAGCCCATTAAGAAGAAACTGAAATCAGGCACAAAGCAGTATAAAGACGATTTTTTAAGGTATGGATTTATTAATTGTGCCAATGCAAATCAAGGTGCAAGGCCCATGTGCGTTGTATGCAGGGAAGTGCTGGCAAATGAAAGTTTAAAACCCTCAAAACTTCAAAGGTATTTGAAGACTAAGCATGGCGAGTTCGAGGCCAAACCACTTTTTTTTTTTCAAAGGATGCAACGAGAACTTAAATCGTCAGCTGAAGTCCTCAGCAGAAATGTTACATTGAACGACAAAGTACAATTAGCCTCTTACATGGTAGCTTGCCGTGTAGCTAGAGAAAATGCCCCACACTGTAGCAGAGAGATTAATTCTCCCTGCAGCATTAGATATAGTTTGTAGATGAGAGGTTCGTTGAAAAAGTGAAATGCATCCCACTTCGTGATAGCACAGTGGCTCGCCGAATTTCTGATATTGCTGAGAATTTAGAAGCCCAGCTTATTACTCATTTAAAATCAGCACAGGCGTTCTCAATACAACTGGATGAAAGTACAGACATTTCAGATTCTGCAACCCTGCTAGATTACATTAGGTATGTTCGGTACAATGAATTTGTTGAAGATTTACTGTGTTACCTGACTTTAGCAACCCACATGACTGGCGCAGAAATTTTTGTAGTTTTGTGGTTGGAAAGTCCAGACCCGATTGGGGTAATTTTTTTTTTTTTAAATATATTTTTCCGGTCAAACAAAACAATACAAAGGTTTACCTTTTTACAACAATAAAACAATATATATATAACAGTGACCGTTTTAACAAATAAATAAATAATAAAGAAACTAAATGGCAACTGCCATAACAAAAATAATAACTCTCCAGAAATAAAATCAAACAATCCAATATACATAACCAAGTACAAATATCTATACAAAAACACCCCTGAGGACCTGCCCGAGCCCTCTCTCTACCCCCCCCCCCCCCCCCCCGGGTTGCTGCTGTTGCCTTCCCATTTCCTTTATCGTTCTGCGAGGTAGTCAATGAGCGGTTGCCACCGCCTGGTGAACCCTTGAGCCGAACCCCTTAATGCGAACTTTATCCGTTCTAATTTTATAAACCCTGCCATGTCATTTATCCAGGTCTCCACGCCCGGGGGTTTGGCTTCCTTCCACATAAGCAATATCCTTCGCCGGGCTACTAGGGACGCAAAGGCCAAGACATCAGCCTCTTTCGCCTCCTGCACTCCCGGCTCTTCTGCAACCCCAAATATAGCCAACCCCCAGCCTGGCTCTACCCGGACCCCCACCACCTTCGAAAGCACCTTTGCCACCCCCACCCAGAACCCCTGCAGTGCCGGGCATGACCAAAACATGTGGGTGTGGTTTGCTGGGCTTCTCGAGCATCTCCCACACCTAGCCTCTACCCCGAAAGATTTACTGAGCCTTGCTCCGGTCATATGCGCCCTGTGCAAAACATTGAATTGTATCAGGCTTAGCCTGGCGCAAGAGGACGACGAGTTTACCCTACGTAGGGCATCAGCCCACAGCCCCTCCTCAATCTCTTCCCCCAGCTCTTCTTCCCATTTCCCCTTCAGCTCATCCACCATGATCTCCCCCTCGTCCCTCATTTCCCTGTATATATCCGACACCCTACCATCCCCCACCCATGTCCCTGAGATCACTCTATCTTGAATCTCCTGCGTCGGGAGCTGCAGGAATTCCCTCACCTGTTGCCTCGCAAATGCCCTCAGTTGCATGTACCGAAATGGATTCCCTTGGGGCAAACCATATTTTTCCGTCAGCGCTCCCAGACTTGCAAACGTCCCGTCTACGAACAGATCTCTCAGTTGCACAACCCCAGCTCTCTGCCATGCTCCAAATCCCCCATCTATTCTCCCCGGGACAAACCTATGATTATTTCTTATCGGGGACCGCACCGAGGCTCCTGTCCTTCCCCTATGTCGTCTCCACTGCCCCCAAATTTTTAGCGTTGCCACCACCACTGGACTTGTGGTGTATTTCTTCGGGGAGAACGGCAACGGCGCCGTCACCAGTGCTTGTAGGCTGGTTCCTTTGCAGGACGCCATCTCCAATCTCTTCCACGCCGCTCCCTCCCCTTCTCCCATCCACTTACACACCATGGAGATATTGGCGGCCCAGTAGTATTCACTTAGGCTCAGTAGTGCCAGCACCCCCCTATCCCTGCTACGCTGCAAAAAAACCCTCCTCACTCTCGGGGTCTTCCCGGACCACACAAAACCCATGACACTTTTCTCAATTTTCTTGAAAAAAGCCTTCGTGGTCATCACCGGAAGGCACTGAAACACAAAAAGGAATCTCGGGAGGACTACCATTTTGACCGCCTGCACCCTACCCACCAGTGACAGGGGCACCATGTCCCAGCTCTTAAAATCCTCCTCCATCTGTTCCACCAATCTTGTTAAATTAAGCCTATGTAAGGTTCCCCAACCCCTGGCTATCTGAATCCCTAAGTACCTGAAATCTCTTATTACCTTCCTCAGCGATAAATCATCTATTCCCCTGCTCTGCTCCCCCGGATGCACCACAAACAACTCACTCTTCCCCATATTCAATTTGTACCCCGAAAATTCCCCAAACTCCCTGAGTGTCTGCATTATCTCATGCATCCCCTCCACTGGGTCCGCAACATACAGCAATAAATCATCTGCATACAAAGATACCCGGTGTTCTTCTCCTCCCCTGAGTATTCCCCTCCACTTCCTGGAGCCCCTCAGTGCTATGGGCAGGGGCTCAATCGCCAATGCAAACAGTACCGGAGACAGGAGACACCCCTGCCTCGTCCCTCTATGAAGAAGGAAGTAGTCAGACCTCTGCCTGTTCGTGATCACACTCGCCACCGGGGCCCTGTACAGCAGCTGTACCCATCCAATAAACCCTTCTCCAAAACCAAATCTCCTCAGCACCTCCCACAGATAATCCCACTCCACTCTGTCGAATGCTTTCTCGGCGTCCATCGCCACCACTATCTCCGCCTCCCCCTCTGGTGGGGGCATCATCATTATCCCTAGCAACCTCCGTATGTTCGTGTTCAGCTGTCTCCCCTTAACAAACCCAGTTTGATCCTCGTAGACCACCCCTGGGACACAGTCCTCTATCCTCGTCGCCATCACCTTGGCCAGGAGGTTAGCATCTACATTTAAAAGGGAAATGGGCCTGTAGGACCCACACTGCAGTGGGTCTTTATCCTTCTTCAAAAGGAGCGATATCGTCGCTTCCGACATAGTCGGGGGCAACTGCCCCCTTTCCCTGGCCTCATTAAAGGTTCTCGTCAAAAGCAGGGCCAGTAGGTCCATATATTTCCTATAAAATTCCACCGGGAATCCATCCGGTTCCGGGGCCTTCCCCGCTTGCATGCTCCCAATCCCTTTTACCACCTCCTCCATCTCAAACTGTGCTCCCAGTCCCGCCCTCTCCTGCTCCTCCACCTTCGGGAATTCCAGCTGATCCAGGAAACACCTCATTCCCTCCTTCCCTTCCGGGGGCTGAGCCTTATATAACCTCTCATAGAATGCCTTGAACACCCCGTTCACTCTCTCCGCTCCCCGTTCCATCTCTCCCTCCTCATCTCACCCCACCTATCTCCCTCGCCGCTCCCCTCTTCCTCAATTGGTGGGCCAGTAGCCGACTCGCCCTCTCTCCATACTCATACTGTACACCCTGTGCCCTCCTCCACTGTGCCTCTGCCTTACCCGTGGTCAGCAGGTCAAACTCCACATGTAACCTTTGTCTTTCCCTGTACAGTCCCTCTTCCAGTGCGTCTGCATATTGCCTGTCCACCGTCAAAAGTTCTTTCAACAATCGCTCCCTTTCTTTACCCTCTTGCTTCCCTTTATGTGCCCTTATGGATATCAGTTCCCCTCTGACCACCGCCTTCAACGCCTCCCAGACCACTCCCACCTGAACCTCCCCATTGTCATTAAGCTCCAAGTACCTTTCAATACACCCCCTCACCCTTAAACATACCCCCTCATCCGCCAATAAGCCCATATCAATTCTCCAGAGTGGGTGCTGTTCTTTTTCCTCTCCTACCTCCAGGTCTACCCAATGTGGAGCGTGGTCTGAAATGGCTATGGCCGTATATTCCGTCCCTGTCACCTTCGGAATCAGTGCCCTTCCTAAGACAAAAAAGTCTATCCGTGAGCATACTTTGTGAACCTGGGAGAAAAATAAAAACCCCTTACTCCTCGGCCTACTTAATCTCCAGGGGTCTACCCCTCCCATCTGCTCCACAAAGTCCTTGAGTACCCTGGCCGCTGCCGGCCTCGACCGGTCCAGCCCTGGATCAAGCACCGTATTGAAGTCTCCCCCCATTACCAACTTTCCCGCCTCCAGGTCCGGGATACGTCCCAACATACGCCTCATAAAATTTGCATCATCCCAGTTCGGGGCGTATACGTTCACCAGAACCACCACCTCCCCTTGCAATCTGCCACTCACCATCACGTATCTACCCCCACTATGGTCTTTGCCTCAAACAGTACCCGTTTCCCCACTAAGATAGCCACCCCCCTATTCTTCGCATCTAAACCCGAATGAAACACCTGTCCCACCCATCCTTTACGTAGTCTGACCTGGTCTATCAGTTTCAGATGCGTCTCCTGCAACATAACCACATCTGCCTTTAATTTCTTTAGATGTGCGAGTACCCGTGCCCTTTTAATCGGCCTGTCAGCCCTCTCACGTTCCACGTGATCAGCCGGGTTGGGGGGGCTCTTTACCCCCCCCCCTTGTCGATTAGCCATCCCCTTTTTTAACCCAGCTCCTCACCCGGTTCCCACGTACCCGTATATCCCCCGACGGTGCCCTCCCGCCTCGACCACCCCATCCCATAACAGCTCCCCCTTCTCCTTAGCAGCAACAACCCAGTTAACCCCCCCCCCTCTCCGCTAGATCCCCCTCTAGCGTAGTTGCACCCCCCATGTGGCTCCCAGAAGTCAGCAAACTCTGGCTGACCTCGGCTTCCCCCCTTATCCTCGGCTCCCAGTGTGCGAGGCCCCCTCCTTCCTGCGTCCCCGTTCCCACCATATTAAACCATAGCGCGGGAACAAAGCCCACGTTTCCCACTTGGCCCCGCCCCTAATGGCCGGCGCCCACAGTTCCTCATGCTCCCCCATCCCCCCATCCGCCCCCCCCCCCCCCCCAACATGGGAAAGAGAGAAAAGTTACAGGATCACAAAATTAACAAATTGAAAAATCATTCCCCCCCCCCCCCTGTAATCACACCACCACTTTGTCCCAAAAGCTCTTTCTCTCGCCAGACTATTCCAGCTTCTCGTCCACAACGAATGTCCACGCCTCTTCTGCCGTCTCAAAGTAGTGGTGCTTCCCTTGGTGTGTGACCCACAATCTCGCCGGTTGCAACATTCCAAACTGGACCTTCTTTTTGTGAAGCACCGCCTTAGCCCGATTGAAACTTGCCCTCCTTCTCGCCACCTCCGCACTCCAATCTTGGTATACGCGGATCACCGCGTTCTCCCACCTACAGCTCCGAGGTTTCTTCGCCCATCTGAGAATCGTCTCTCTGTCATTGTAGCGGAGAAACCTCACCACTATAGCTCGAGGTATTTCTCCAGCCTTTGGTCTTCGCGCCAGAACTCGATAAGCTCCCTCCACCTCCAAAGGGCCCGTCGGGGCCTCCGATCCCATTAGCGAGTGAAGCATCGTGTTCATATATGTCCCGACGTCCGCCCCTTCTGCGCCTTCGGGAAGACCCAGGACTCTTCCTCCTTGAATTATTCTCCAGTGCTTCCAGCCTCTCCACACACGTTTTATGCTGTGCCTCGTGCGTTTCTGCCTTCACCACCAGGCCCTGTATTTCATCTTCGTTTTCAGCAGTCTTTGCCTTCACGACCCGAAGCTCCAGCTCTTGGGTCCTCTGCTCCTCTTTTAGTCCTTCAATCGCCTGCAATATCGGGGCCAACAGCTCCTTCTTCAACTCCTTCTTCAGCTCTCCAAACAGCGCCGCAGGAACTCTTGCTGCTCCGGGCCCCATAGCAAACGGCCACCTTCCGACGCCATCTTGCTTTGAGCTTCCCTTCCTTGCCACTGCTCCAGAGGATCATCCGCAATCCGGCCGCTATCCTCTCCCTTTTCCATGCGTGTCCGGGGGGATTCCCTTCTGGTTTACCGCACAGTGTTTTTGCCGTTTAAATTGCCGTTGGGGCTCCTATTAAGAGCCCAAAAGTCCGTTCCAACGGGAGCTGCCGAAACGTGCGACTCAGCTGGTCATTGCCGCACCCGGAAGTCGCGATTGGGGTAATTGCAGAGGAATCACAGGCGATGGAGCAGCCAACATGACTGGGAAAAACAGCAGAGTTATAGTAAGGATTAAGGAGGCAGCTGGTCAGGACATTGTTTGGAATCATTGTTTTATTCACCATGAGGCACTGGCATCGAAAGGAATTCTATCCAATCTTGGAAGTGGTGTTGAAAAGAATAGTGAAAGTTGTGAATTTCATTACACGCAGCCCACTCAATCCCAGACTTTTTGACACTCTGTGTTCCGATATGGGGGCTGAGCACACACATTTATTGTTCCACACAGAAGTACGTTGGCTGTCAAAGGGTCGGGTGCTACTCAGAGTTGACGAACTGAGGTACGAAATCCATGCTTTCCTCCTTGAGACATTGTCTCCTCTGGCTGATTCATTTGCTGATGAAACTTGGATGCTAACAATGTCTTACCTTGCAGACATCTTTTCAATTCAACTTCCTCCTCAAATTGCAAAGGAAGGATGATGATAGCTTTCGGCACTCTGAAGAAATCGAAACTTTCCAAAAGATATTGAAAGTTTGGCAATTGCGAGTGCGAAGCCAAAACTACTACGTTTCCCACACAGCTACGACACATCGAAGAAAGGAAATTGTAAATGGATTGGCAAGCCTTATTCAGTTGCATCTGGCTGCCCTGATCGACAATTGTGGTCGCTACTTTCCAGAGGAGAAGTTTAAGATTTTGAGAGAGAAGAGGTGAGTGAAAAATCCCTTTGGGTTTGAGACCCCAGATTCATTTCTTTTAAAAAATTTTTTTTAAATGTGTTTATTCAAATTTTCCAACAAAATTTTTAACAACCCCCCCCCGCGCAATAACAAAAAGAAAGAAACGCAAACACAAGTCAAAAATTATACAAAACTTTTACATTGGGTTTCCCCATATACAGTAACCCCCCCATATGACATTCAAAGATACCCGTAGGGAAGCCACCCCACCCACCCGAATTTCCCCCCCGAAAGAGACCCCCCCCCCCCTCCCCCGCCACGCTTGGGTTGCTGCTGCTGCTGACCTCCTCCTAACGCTCCGCGAGATGGAACGGTTGCCACTGCCTGAAGAACCCCTGCACAGACCCTCTTAAGGCAAACTTTATCCTCTCCAGCTTAATGAACCCTGCCAGGTCATTTATCCAGGCTTCCACACTGGGGGGCTTCGCGTCCTTCCATAATAGCAAGATCCTCCACCGAGCTACCAGGGACGCAAAGGCCTGGATACCGGCCTCTTTCGCCTCCTGCACTCCCGGCTCGTCCGTTACCCCAAATAGTGCCAACCCCCAACTCGGCTTGACCTGGACTTTCACCACCTTGGACATAGTCTTCGCGAAACCCCTCCAAAACTAATCCAATGCCGGGCACCACCAGAACATGTGGACGTGATTCGCCGGGCTTCCGGGGCACCTCCCACATCTATCCTCCACCCCAAAGAACCTACTCAACCTCGCCCCTGTCATATGCGCTCTGTGAATAACCTTGAATTGTATTAGGCTGAGCCTGGCGCAAGAGGAGGAAGAATTAACCCTACTCAAGGCATCAGCCCACAGACCCTCATCTATCTCCTCCCCAAGCTCCTCCTCCCACTTGCCCTTTAACTCCACTACCGAGGCCTCCTCCTCTTCCAGATTTAGTTCTCAACTTGCAGCTGACTCCAAATGAAGAAAGTGAGCTTATGCGTCTCAGCTGTGACAGCATATTAAAAACACGGCACAAGTCAATGAGGCTGTCAGCATTCTGGAGTAGCATCTTGGAGGAATATCCGGAGTGCAGTAAAACAAGCATTTTGTTGCTCTTGCCCTTCACAACGACCTACATGTGCGAGGTTGGATTTTCCGTCCTCACAAAGATGAAGGCGTCACAAACGAACCGACTGAATCCTGCACCCGATATGCGCATAGCCCTCTCTTCCTGTGAACCTGATTAACGGTAAGAGAAAATGGTGGGTCGCAAAGGTCGGCCAGCGTGGGTCGCGAAGGTCGGCCGGGTTGTGTCCCGAAGGTTGGCCGTTTGGTAAAAATGGGTCCCCGGAAAAAAGTTTGAAGAACACTGCGATAGAGGCTCAATGGTACAACTTTGAGGGGAGTACAGGAGCAGAGGGACCTCGGGTTCAAGTGCATAATTCTCTGAAGGTGGCCAGGCTAGTTGAAACAGTTGTTAAGAAGGCTTATAACATCCTTGGGTTTAAAAGTAGAGGCACCGAATATAAAAGCAAGGAAGTGAAACTACACCTCTACAAATCATTGGTCAGACCACATTTGGAGTATTGTGTTCAGTTCTGGGCACCTTATTTAAGGAAGGATGTTAAAGTCCTGGAGAGAGGGCAGAGAAGATTTACTAAAATGATGCCAGGAATGAGGAACTTTAGATACAAGGAAAGATTGGAGAAATAGGGCTTGTTCTCCTTGGAGCAGAGCAGTTTAAGCGGCAACCTTATTGAGGTATTCAAAATTATGAACAATTTTTGACAGGATAAAGAATGATATTCTGTTTCCACTAGTTGGTATGTCAGTGACTAAGGGTCACAATTTCAAGATGGTCAGCAAGAGAGCTCGGAGTGAGATGAGCAGAGCGGGATGGTGGCAGTAGTTAGCACTGCTGCCTCACGCGTCGAGGACCTGGGTTTGATCCCGGCCCCGGGTCACCGTCCGTGTGGAGTTTGCACATTCTCCCCATGTCTGCGTGGGTCTCACCCCCACAACACAAATGATGTGTAGGGTAGGTGGATTGGCCATGCTAAATTGCCCCTTAATTGGGAAAAAAATAACTGGGTACAATTTTATTTATTTATTTATTTTTTTTTAAAAAGGAGAGAAACGAGGAGAAACTTCTTTCCTCAGTGGTTCGGATTTGGAACGCACTGTCTGGGAGAGTGGTGGAGGTGGATTCCATAGGCGGTTTCAATAGAACTCTGAATTTACATTTGAAAGAGATGAATTCAGAGGGCTACAGAGATAGGGCGAGCTAGGTTGCTCTTTAGGGAGCTGGTGTTGACACAATGGGCCGAATGGCCTCCTTCTGTGCTGTAAATAACAAACAAATTTACAGGAAGAAATTGAGGACAATAAGGGAATCCAATCAGACCAAAAGTGAAAACCACACCCTTTTTAAATAAAGCAATCAAGTATTAACAGGCTCATTCCTTACCCATCACTCTCCGTTGAATATACTACAGGTATCTTATTTTCACCTTCTATCCCCTGTTCCTGCTGTGCAGTCTCCAGATTCCGCTCAAAGGTGTCCACACTACCGATGTTAAACCATACATACTGTTGCAAATATAAGGAAGTAGATTAAAGCATGAGCAATTAAAGTATGAAATTGATTACATTCTCACATCCCAATTAGTTTATTTGAGACTGTTTAACTTAAAAATGGAAAACTTTTAGATCCATTTTTTCCCCAGAGAAGCTTGGAGGCTCAGCAATGCGATACCACAATTAGGGCTGCACAACCACAAACAACTGTGAACAAGAATTTGCATTTATATAGTATCTCTTATACCCTCAATTCAGCCCAAAACGATTTACAGCCAATTACTTACTTTCGAAGTGAAGTCACTGTTGTTATGTAGACAAACATAGTGGTCAATTTGTTCATAGCAGTAAGAGATAAATAACCTGTTAATCGGTTTTAGTGATGTTGGTTGAGGGATAATGGTTGGCAAGGACCCAACAGATATCCACTGCTCTTCGAATACTGTCTTCTTCAGTTTAACATCTCACCCAAATTCTGGCAATTGTAATGATGAGCCATTCCTTCTAAATTGTGCTGACATGTCGGCCTAGATAATCTGCACTTGTCCTCTTGAATTCGCACCTTCTGACCCAGAAGAGGGAATCATCACTGAGCCAAGTAAACACATGCCTCTCATTTAGTTGATGGCCCAAGGCAATAGGGTATATATATTTTCCCAAAAATTAACAGAACATAAGAGAGCTTGTCTCGGTTTTAACATATTTCTAACAAGGCCTTTTATTCTAAACCTGGGTAAAACTATATTAGAAACATTGCACATTAGTCACACTTTGCTTCACAGGGTATAAAGGCTCCCATACATAGCAACTGGTATAGAGCCCAAAAACGATACCTGGCAAAAACTAAAATCATAATAAAATACGTACAAAATAATCATTTGCTCAAAAGCTACAGTAAAAAGTACGTAATGCACAGATCCAGTGATGTGTCCAAGACAGAGTTCTGTGATTAAAAGGTTGAATCTAATCATGTACCATTTCGAGATAAGCCACCACTAGGAATAACCAATAAGAATGAGCATAGAATTGTAAACACCATTAGGATACTACTTTGATTTTGCTTTAGACACCAAGGCAAAATAATTATATATCCACCCGGGTTTTACGGTCAGTGGCAAAACAATGGTGCAGAATGTCGTCCTCAAAGAGAATTCGCCACGAAGATCTAGCAGTCTCTGTGATATGGATTTCACCTTTCCCAGAGCAGTGTGAATCTGGCACCAAATTAGGTAACATTTGCATCAGACAAATGCCAGGCAATGACCATCTCCAACAAATCAGAATCTAACCATCACCCCATGACATTCAATGGCATTACCATTACTGAATTATCCACAATCAACAGCCTGGGTGTTACCATTGATCAAAAACTGAACTGGACTATCTACATAAATACTGTAGCCATAAGAGGCCAGAGGCAAGAAATTCTGCGGCAAGTAACCCGCCTGATTCCCAAAAGCCTGCCACCATCTACAAGACACAAGTTAGGTGTGATAAGGGCAGCACGGTGGTGCAGTGGTTAGCACTGCTGCCTCACGGCGCCGAGGACCTGTGTTCAATCCCAGCCCCGGGTCATTGTCCTTGTAGAGTTTGCACATTCTTCCCATGTCTGCATGGGTCTCATCCCCACAACTCAAAAGGTTGGCCATGCTAAATTGCCCGTTAATTGGAAAAAAAAGAATTGGGTACTCTAAATTTAAGAAATGCAGTAACCGCGCTGCCAACACATGCAGACAAGGAGAGAACGTGCAAACTCCACACAGTCACTCAAGGACAGAATCAAACCCGGGTCGCTCATCATCCTCACTCAAAAAAGGTCTTCCCGACATTTCCTTTGGTGTCTCATTCCTCGTTGGAGGGCTTGGTCACTGGCAGGGACGGAGAAGGGAAGCACATTGAGGATTTATGGCAGGATTATGGCAGAAGAGGCAGTGTCTGTGGAGGGGTGAAGGCTAAGTGGGAGGAGGAGTTGGGGTCAAAGATGGAGGAAGGGGTGTCGTGCGAGACCCTGCGTAGGGTGAATGCAATATCGCCATGTGCGAGATTGGGGTTGATACAGTTAAAGGTAGTGCATAGGGCCCATTTGACCAGAATGAGCGGGTGTTACTTTCGGGAGTGGAGGATAAGTGTGAGCGATGTGGGCGGGGCCCGGCTAACCATGTGCACATGTTCTGGTCGTGTCCTAAGCTTGTCGGGTTCTGGGTCTCCTTCTTTAGCGCCATGTCAGCAATTCTACAAATTGAACTGAAGCTGCGTTTGGGGTGTCGGACCATCTAGAGCTGCAGACTGGGGTGAGGGCAGATGTCCTGGCCTTCGCCTCGCTGATTGCTCAAAGGTAGGTGCTGCTGGGGTGGAGGTCAGCTTCTCCACCCAGTGCCTCAGTATGGCTGGGGAAGCTTATGGAATTCATATATCTCAAGAAATTTATGAACCCCATGAGGGGGGTAATTGAGGAGTTCTACCGGAGGTGGCTGGCAGCCATTTATTCTGCACTGACTGACTTTTATTTAAAATTTAGAGTACCCAATTATTTTTTTCCAATTAAGGGGCAATTTAGCTTGGCCAATCCACCTATCCTGCAAATCTTTGGGCTGTGGGGTGAAACCCACGCAAACACGGGGAGAATGTACAAACTCCACATGGACAGTGACCCAGGGCAGGATTCGAACCCGGGTCCTCGGCACCGTAGGCAGCACCACTGTGCCACCATGCTGCCCCCGTACTGACTGACTTAATAGGCACCCCACGCACCATCTTAAACATTCATTCCTCCTGCCATACGCACCACTGAAATGTTCTATGTTCTCTGTAATGTTCTATACATATGGGCGATAAGGGAATAGTGTAGATGGGCTTTAGAGTGGTTTCACAGGTTGGTGCAACATCGAGTGCCGAAGGGCCTGCACTGCGCTGTAATGTTCTATGCAACAGGGTGTACCATCTCAAGAGCCACTGCAACAACTTGCCAAGTATCCTTCGACAGCACCTTCTTAACACTATCGCTACCACCGAGAAGAACAAAGTCAGCAAGCCCGGGGGAACACCTGTCACCTGCATGTTTCTCTCCAAGTCACACACCATCTTGACTTGGATATACATTGTTATTCCTTTAGTGTCACTGGGTCAAAATCCTGAAACTTCCTCTAACAGCACTGCGGATGTACCTACACCTCGTGGACTACAATGGTTCCAGAAAGCAGCTCACCACCACCTTCTCAAGCAGAATTAGGAATTGACAACAAATGCTGGCCTCCTCAGTGGCACCCACATCTCATGATTGAAATTGAAAAACAAAATAGACAAATGCAGTGGCTTTAATAAACCTAGCATTCCCAAAGGCCTTCAGTAAGGTACTACATAATAGACTAATATATAAGGTCAATTCACAAGGAGTCAGGGGACAGATAGAAGAATGGATAACAAGTTACCTGGAAGACAGAATGCAGAGTAGTGACAAAGAGTAGCTACTCAGACTGGCAGGAGGTGGGTAGTGGAGTTCCACAAGGATTCAAGCTGGGTCCATATTTAAATGGAGAAGGACTGCGTAAAATGGCAGCACAGAGGGATTTGGGGGTCCTCGTGCATGAATCACATAAAGCTAGCATGCAGGTTCAGCAGGTAATCGGGAAGGCAAATGAAATGGTGGCCTTTATTTCAAAGAGAGTATAAAAATAGGGACATCCTGCTAGAACTATACAAGGCGCTAGTTAGACTACACCTAGAATACTGTGAACAGTTTTGGTTCCCTTATCTAAGGAAAGATATACTGGCATTGGAGGCAGTCCAGAGAAGGTTCATGAAGTTGATCCTGGGCATGGAGGGATTTTCTTATGAGGAGAGATTGAGTGGATTGAGCCTGTACTCATTGACGTTTAGAAGAATGACAGTCAACCTTATCAAGACTTACAGAATTCTCGGGGGGGGTTGGCAGGGTAGACGTTGAGAGGTTCCTCGTGTGGGAGAGTCTAAGACCAGAGGGCATAATCTCAGAGTTAGGGGTCGCCCATTTAAGACAGAGATGAGGAGGAATTTCTTCTCTCAGAGGGTAGTGAATCTGTGGAATTCTTTATCGCAGAGAGCTGTAGAGGCTGGGTCGTTAACTATGTCCAATGCTGACATAGGCAGATTTTTAATCAGTAAGGGAATCAAAGGTTATGGGGATAAGACAGAAAAGTGGATTTGAGGATTATACCAGATCAGCCATGATCTCATTTGGCGGAGCAGACTCGATGGGTTGAATGGCCTATGTCTTATAATTCAAAATTTATGTTAACTGAAACTTTGGAAGTGACTTGGAATTTTTTACAATGATAAAGGCACTATATAAATGTAAGTTATTGTTGTTTACATAGTGCACATAACAAATCATAACAATACTCCATTTGAAATTGTGGATATCTATATGACCAACTTACCCCATCCACAGCTAATTTTTCAGGAGCAAAAACTACTCTAACATAGCGTTTGTTTACTACTTCCAATCTGTCCACCTAGCAACAAAGAAAGAAAACATAATTAGTCTTTAAAAAAACCTCATAAATCCACTTCACCTTTTCACTCCCACAAAAACCCAAGGAATGTGTATCTTATAAGAGCTTCAATTGAAAATAGGCAGATTTACTATGACAGCAAAAGAAGCACATTTGTCAATCGATTCTGAATAATTCAGTTACCCAACTTTGACAAAATACTTAATTTATATTTTTTTTAAAGTGCATGTTGTAACTGCCTGAATCCTGGGCTTCCACATCCCATACTCAGTCATTTCTGCCTTACTTCACATGTTTTTGGACCAACTCTGCGTGGGAATCCACACTCCCCACCCCCAAATATTCCTTACTGTTGGATTTACTGAAGTTACTGCCAGTCAGCTTTTCCGCAATGAAATCCTCCTCAGAAAATTTCTGCTTACTATCACAAGCCGTTTCGCACATAGGTGCATTGAAAGTTCTAGAGTATTCTGATGTCACAAGATCATTTGATAACTAGAGATCTGAAAAGTACTTACTGTCTGCCTGCAGAACACTGCTGACAGAAAACACTGTCAGGCAACCCAATGGAAGAGATTCCAAATTAGGGAACTATTCCAATTCAGGGGCTTCTTATTTACGGTTTGGTAATGCTAATTTTCAAAACATCTGCTGACTAAAGCTTCAACGAGCACCACACTTACTGGCACTTTAAACATATTTAAAATAGAATTTGAACGGCCCCTGCAGAGCCAAGCTGATGTCTTCTGAATCCAATACCAGCTGGCTACTGTATGCTATGCACACTGATCCAAATTTAGAAAAGGGAATGCCAGGTTTCAATGCAAAAGAGGTGCCTACAGTGTAAATCAATGCTTTGAGCAACCATGTCAGAATTTCTATCCATATGTCAGCATTTAACAAGACAAATGTGTTTTTTCCTCACTGGGAAAGGAGGTTATTGGGCATTAATTGATCAGTTTGGTTAAAAAGGTACAGAAAATGATGCAAACCAAATACGACCAATTTAAGAGTGGGATGAACAGCTATCAGAAGTAACCGAAATCAACTGAACTGGATTAAACACCAAAATCAATTAATCAAATCCCTAGATACATTTTACAAACAACAGTCGCTCAAAAAGCTAAATTCCTCTTAAACAAAAACCTAAAGATAAATAAAAGCAATAAAAGAGAATCAGACATGAGACACCCAAGTGAAATCGATGTATTAAGTAGCAATTATTTTATAGAAATGAAGGTGGTGCAACCTCACGCTGCCGAGGACCCGGGTTCGATCTCGGCCCCGGGTCACTGTCCGTGTGGAGTTTGCACATTCTCCCAGTGCCTGTGTGGGTCTCACCCCCACAACCTAAAGATGTGCAGGATAGGTGGATTGGCCACGTTAAATTGCCCCTAAATTGTAAAAATTAATACATATATATATATTATGGCAATGAGCTGACAAAACAGGAGTCTTCACAATTAGATAAACCTAGCAAAAGTTGTGACAATTGTTGTACTTTTAAGGTTTATAGGAACAGGGTAACTCTTTTATAGTTGCTGCCAAACAAATTACACTTTTTCAAAATGTTGTAATTGTTTCGCGTAACCATGATTGATGTCAATGTTTTAAAACTGTTACAATGAGAAACAACCTCCATGACATGTTGCAACTTTACCAGAAGAACCTTGAGGGCAATCCTGAAACTTACAGTAAAAATCCTGGAAATCCATGCAATAAAGATAGGTTTTGACTTATTCAGAGATCACTAACCAGTAAACCTAATCATGTTGCCTCTATATTTATGTAGCTGAATATTAGGAAGTAGAATTTCATATTAAAAAGAATTCCATTTGAATGTATATTTGTAGGCTGTATTTGATAGAAGAAAATAATTTGAATTATGAATACATGTGTATATTTTACATATCAAAGTACCCTTCCTCTATCTAGAATGACAGTACATTTTGCAATTAGTCACACACAATATTTTATCACTTACAATTCCTTTAGAAAGATAATTATTGACAAAGTCTTTCCAAGTAACTTCTCTGCCAATATTCCTGAAGAAAACGTAATATGTAAGAGTTGCCCAAAATGCAGCACCTCCTAAAAAGTAAAATCGAAATTCTTTATCGTCCCATGGAATATCGCCCTAGAAAGTAAGAATAAAGGGATCTCAAATAGTATATATGTCAGTGAAGTATAACATTCACATGGTATACACCAAATTAAGAACTTGTATGCAATAAAATCTGCTCTTATGAAATTAAGAACTTTAATACCAATCTTTATTATTGTCGCAAGTAGGCTTACATTAACACTGCAATGAAGTTACTGTGAAAATCCCCCAGTCGCTACACTACAGCGCCTGTTCGGGAGAATTCAGAATGTCTAAATCACCTAACAGCACATCTTTCTGGACCTGTGGGAGGAAACCGGAGCACCCGGTGGAAACCCACACAGACACAGGGAGGACATGCACACTCCGCACCGACAGTGACCCAAGCCGGGAATCGGAAACGGGTCCCTGGCGCTGTGAAGCAACAGTGCTAACCATTGTGCTACCGTGCTGCAAACCAACTGATAAGATCCTCAGAATTAGGAGCAACAGGAGTCAATTCCGTCCTTCAAATATGCTTCAATATCAGTCAAGGCCGATCGAAGTGTGACCTTAATTCCTGTCTACTCGGCCATTACCCTTAAAACTCCCTGGTATATATCGGAAATCTGAGCCTTGAATGTAATCCTAATCTCCGGTGCTCTCCGGGGAATAGAATTCCAAAGACCTTTAAGGAAGAAAATCCTCATCATTGCAGTCTTAATAAAAATCTTTATTGTCACAAGTATGCTTACATTAACACTGCAACAAAGTTACTGTGAAAAGCCCCGAGTCGCCACATTCCGCCGCCTGTTCGGGTACACAGAGGGAGAATTCAGAATATCCAAATTATTTAACAGCACGTCTTTCGGGACTTGTGGGAGGAAACCGGAGCACCCGGAGGAAATCCGCACAGACACAGGGCAAACGTGCAGACTCCGCACAGACAATGACACAAGCCAGGAATCAAACCTGGGTCCCTGGTGCTGTGAAGCAACAGTGCTAACCACTGTGCTACCGTGCCCCCCTTAAGTGGGCGATCTCTTATTTTGAAACTGCCTCCTAGTTCTGGATCCCCCTATGAGGGGAAACAATAAGCACCTACCCTGTCAAGTCCGCTCAAAATCTTATGTTTCAAAAAAAATCACTTCTCATTCTTCTAAACTCCAACAAACATGCTCAACCTTTCCTCCAAACCCTTCAGCGCAGCAATCAACCAAGTGAACCTTCTCTGAACTCCCACTGAAAGTGTATCCCTCCTTATGTATAGAGACCTAAACTATACACAGTTCCTGTAGTCTCAGCAATGCCTTGCACAATTGTAGCAAGACTTCCCTACTTTTATTCTTCATCCCTCTTGCAATAAAGGCCATTTGCCTTCCTAATTACTGGATGCGCCAGCATTCAAACATTTTGTGATTCATGTACAAGGACATCCAGATTCCTCTGTACTAGTCTCAACCCAGTTAAATAATACTCTGCTTTTCTATTCTTCCTGCCGAAGTAGACAAACTCCCATTTTCCCACATTGTACTCCATCTGCCAAATCTTTGCCCACTCACTCAGCCCATCTACATCCCTTTGTGGACTCAAAACTTGCTTCCCTACTTTTGTTTGCATCATCAGTAAATTTGGCTATGATTCATCCAAATTATTCATATAGATTGCAAATATTGATGCCCCACAATCAATCACTGCAATATTTTACTTGTTACACTTTGCCAACTCGGAACATTATCCATTTATGCCAACTCTCTTGTTTTGTGTTAGTCAATCCTCTATTCGTGCCAACATGTCACCCTAACATCCTCTTTTCTTGTATAGTAGCCTTTGTTAGGATCCCGAACAAGAACTCAGCTATTTTCAATTTGTAGAACTGAGGAAATGTTCCTGCAGTGCAAGAGTGACATCACTGACCCATAGGTACCTTTAATGTTAAAACAAACTTTAATTTAATCACAGAACCATTAGGAACAAAGAAATAGCTTTACAGTTCACAGAACGTACTTTCTAAACCAGCCGCTAAATTCCAATTAAGCAAACCAATATATATTAAATATCACTCATGAATAAAGTTAACAACCAGGAATTTACTTGCTTTTCTCTGTGCAGAATCTCTGGAGAGAGAACCATGCAGGTCAAAACTAAAACATATTTGTTCGAATTAGAGTTCTAGGACCTACTGACTCTTCAGACAGACCTGGCTCTTCTCATTAACTACATTGTCTGTACCCAAAGCATAAGACATTCATTTGTCTCTTCTTACAAGATGGTCATTAACTGGTTTAGCGAGGACCAAACACAATGGGCTGGATTCTCCGACTTGCAGACTAGGTACTGATGCCGGCTTGGGAACAGTGGCGTTTTACACCAGAAAAAAACAGCGCAAAAGCTGCACCGATCCTCCGTCCGGTGGGGGGGGGGGGGGGGGGGGGGGGGGGGCTTGCAGCCGTGCAGCGTAAACCCCTTGGCTTTACCTGCGGATAAGGCTGGATAATTAGCAAGTCCATGGCCGCACATGCACAAAGCGGTGGCCGTGCCATGCAACATGGAGATGGCTGTGCGCAGACCCGGCATGCCAAATACTGCCGCCTGTAACCAGCTTCGCCAACCCCCACTAGTTCCCCCAGCCCAAGAGCCCCCTGCCCGCAGAACGGCTACTCCCCGACTGTGGCGGCTCTGGACTCGGTCTGCAGCTTCCACGTGGGGTCCATGAAAAACAAAATAGCACGAGTGGCCCACGCCGTCGGGAACCCGGCCCATCAGGGGTGGAGCATTGGGGGAGGGCCTCAGGTGGCATCTTGAGGACATCCATACGGCGTACTCCCCAAGTATGCTGTTTTTGAGGGGACAGAGCATCGCAAAAGAGGCGGCGTCCCCAATTTTGGCGCAAACGGGCATTCTCCGTCCGATCGCCGAACCCGATTTTGGCGTTGGCAACCGGAGAATCCCTCAAATTATCTACACCCCAGGGGTCTTCAAACCTAAACAATGTTCCATGAGCCAGCTTTGAACCAGCTATCTGTAAACAAGTAAATGATTCTCAAGATCTATTGGTAGAACACTTCACCTGCAAAAATACCTCACTTTTACAACCACTTAATCATCGCTCTGGCAATCATGCTGTCTGTATACATCTTAACCCAAGTTTTAATAACATTGCTACAAATAAATACAAAACGTAAAATATGACAATTTCTTACATTCATCACACCTTTCACGTACCACCTCGACAAATGCCTTTTGGAAATACAAATACACGACCTACTGGTTCTCCTTTATCCACTCGACTTGTTACCGCCTTAAAGAATTCTTTTTTTTAAAATAAATTTAGAGTACCCAATTCATTTTTTCCAATCAAGGGGCAATTTACTGTGGCTAATCCATCAGCCTGCACATTTTTGGGTTGTAGGGGTGAAACACCCGCAAACACGGGGAGAATGTGCAAACTCCACACGGACAGTGTCCCAGAGCCGGAATCGAACCTGGGACCTCGGCGTCGTGAGGCAGCAGGGCTAACACACTGAGCCACCGTGCTGCCCCTTAAAGAATTCTTAATAAAATCAAACATAATTTCCCTTTTTCAAGTTATGAAGTATCTCCTTAAATGTCTCCCACTGCTTCTTTCCCATCTTACCAATTGATCTATTTCCCATTCCACTTCAACCAGCTCTATCGTTGTAATTGCCTTGATTTAAAACACAAATTTCAGATTCCACCTTTCTCACCGTCAACCTGAATATGAAATTCTGTCACGTTACCTAGACAATCCTTCACTACAAGGGCAGAAATTAATCCTGTCTCATTGGGGAGGCAGTGGGGTAGTGGTATTGTCACTGGACTAGTAATCCAGAGACCCAGAATCATGTTATAGTGACTCAGGTTCGAATACTTCCATGCCAGATGGTGAAATTTAAAATCATTAAAAATCTGGAATTTAATGTCTAACGGTGACCAAAAAAACGTAGTCAACTGTCGTAAAACGCATCTGGTTTGCTAATAAGCTTTCGGGAAGGAAATCTGTCGTCCTTAATGGTCTGGCCTACGTGGGACTCCAGACCCATAGCAATGTGGCTGACTGTTAAAAGCCATCAGGCAATAAATGCTGGCCCAGCCAGCGACGCCCGTGTCCCATGAACAAAACAAAACCTAAAATAGCCTGAACCCTGATTAGCTCCAGAACACATTGTCCTAAGAAACTGTCCCACATACACTATGAACCGATCCTTTGCCAATTAGATTGATCCGATTATGATTATTACAGGAGAGAAGGGGCAGGTTTAGCACAGTGGGCTAAACAGCTGGCTTGTAATGCAGAACAAGGCAGCAGCGCGGGTTCAATTTCCATACCAGCCTCCCCGAACAGGCGCCGGAATGTGGCGACTAGGACTTTTCACAGTAACTTCATTTGAAGCCTATTTGTGACAATAAGCAATTATTATTATTACGTCCGGTGTTGACCATGGAGCGAGTGGTCACATACAGGGCAGCTCCTGCTTTAAGTCACAGAAAAGAGCTCTTTTTACCCAATACGGAGTGGAATTTTGATGAAAAGACGTAGGTGAATGTTGGAAAAGTACTTTCTACCGGGAGTGGTATGTCTGCTGGTTACCAGACCCAGCAGAAAACAGTGAGAGATTTGGCTGAGAAACGTTGGAGCAGACTTGTGCTGCAGAAACAGTAACAGCCACTTTCAGGCGGGGGTAGGGCTGTTGCAAGCTGGAAGGCTTCAACTTGACATGATGGCCTTTATTAAAGCTGAATTCCAGCAGCAGAGGAAACAAACGCAGAAGGATCGCGCAAAGGCCATTGAAGAAGCGGTGGCACCTCTGAAGGGTTCTTTTGGAACGGGTGGAGAAGTGCTTGAAGATGCAAGGGTCACAGATTCGGGAGATTGAAGGAGTGATCTCGGACCACAGCGATCGTGTGGTGACTCTGGAGGCGGATGGGGCTCCTAGGAAACCTCTGTAAAATATTTAAGGCAAAGGCGGAGGGGCAGGAGAATGCCTCTAAGGCAGAACCTGCGAATAGTGGGCCTGCCTGAAGGAGTGGAAGGTGTGACTGCCACGAGGTACGTCTCGAGGATGCTGGCGGGGCTGGTGGTAGAAGGGGTGCTAGGCAAGGCGCCTGAAGTGGACCGAGCGCATAGGTATCTGAGACAGAAGCCTAGAGCTGGGGAGTTGCCGCGGGCGGTGATCGTGAGGCTCCACAAATTTGAAGAGAAAGAGAAGATTCTTCGATGGGCCAGGGAGAAGCGTACCTGCGACTGGGAGGGGAATAAGGTCCAAATTTATCAGCACACTGGAGCCGAGTTGGCAAAGTGACGGGCAAGCTTCAACAAGGCCAGGGAGGTGCTGTACCGGCGGCAGATCAGGTTTGGTGTGCTCTTCCCGGTGAAATTATGGGTGATGTTCGGAGGACGGGAGTATTATTTCGAGACCCCAGAAGCGGCCGAAGACTTCATTAAGAAGCATAAACTGGGGGAAAACTGAGTGGACAATGCTTGGGAACCGGGGTGCTGGCACGTTGTAATGGTTGGGAGCATATTTGAAGTGGAGGTAGGGATTGGAGAATGTTAATCTTTCGTTGGGGTGGGGGGGGGGGGGTGCTGTTTACTGTTGGGATTGTAAGGGGTGGAAATTTATGTGGGGATGGATGTTCCCATCCCCTGCCTCCTGTTTTCTGGGACTGTTTATATTTAACATTTGTTAGTTTGCCTTTGGAGAAGGCTGCCTGGAGTTCAGGAGCAGTCTTGGTTTGGGTGGGGGAGGGCAAGGTCAACAGGGAGCCTTCCTCCTTTAGCTGAGGAGTGGTGGTGGTGGTGGTTTTGGGGGGGGGGGGGGGGGGGGGGGGGGGCGGAGAAGGAAGGAAGGAGAGAGGTCATTGGTAAGTGCCTTTGGACAGGGACATCCCCACTTCTGATCTGATGATGGAAAGAAGGTCATTGATGAAGCAGCTGAAGATGTTTGGGCCAAGGATGCAACCCCAAATGTCCTGCAGTAATGTGTTTGGGCGGCACAGTGGTAGGAGATTGGAACGCTCGTCTGCAAACTAACTGTTGCCAAGTAAATTGTTCATTTAAAATCTGAGATTGAGAGATTTTTGTTGACTAACAGTAGTATAGGATATGGGACAAAAAGATGGGGCTGGAAGGAATTAGGTGGCAAATCAGCCATTATTTCACTGAATGGCAAAACAGGTTTGAGAGGCTAAATTACCTACTCCATGTTGGTTAAGGAATTTAACTATACCTAATCAAAGGTTTTGAACTTTGGGTATTCAACTTTCTGCAGTCAGATTAAAACAAACGTTCCCAGCAATTACCTTCTGTAATCTGGCCCACCAGGAAGACTCGTCCTTTCTGCCTCCTTTCTTTCCTCCGCTTCCAGAACCATTGTTCCCTGAACGCTGAGAATTTGTGGATTTTGCTTCTGGAAAATGTGCAATAAATTAATGTCAATGAGAAATAGTCCAGTCTAGTCTGCAGACGCTGTGAATATTCAATGAGAATAGTGGAAAATGCACTTTATTTAGTCAATTCAGAAAGTCTTTCCATGCAACTATAATGCAAATTAAGTACTACGAAAGGTTGCTTACAAGTGCAATATCCTAACGGAGGTCATGCTTTCTTTACATGAATTTTAACCCAAGCAAAATTTCTAATTTCATACAAATCATTCAGAAATATGATCCTAATAAACTACACGTAATACCTTTTGCCTCACTGGATGATCCATTGGAATCACTTGCTTTTTGGGATTTTTTTGGAAAATATTTTTCAAAACCTGCAGAAAATAAACATACATTTTAATGCATTAATATAAAAATCAGTCTAAGAACTACACATTGTGTGAACTTAAGTTAAATCCTCCGGCAGCACTATGGACCAACATAGAAACACATGACTCACTTTTGTTGGGGGTGTAGTTATCAATTAGGGCATATCTGCTGTATCTCCTATGGGAATGTATGCTAGTATTTACATCCTGGTACCATGGCGGATAACCTTTTGAGATGGCACAAGGTGATATATATCCCTTAAACCTGTTCTTGTTTACTGGACAAACTCCACCCATCTCACAGAACCAGTTTGATTCTGTCAACTTTTTTTGTAGTCACAGAAGCATGAGAATATTTCAACTGAAAATTATACTAGTCATGACATTAATTAGGAGAAAAGTTAAGAGGAAATTTAAATTAGGAGAGGTTACTGATCGAGGTGTTAAGATTCAAAACAGAGGTAAAAAAGCCAACATAAGTGTACTTTACCTGAATGCTCGTAGTATTCGGAATAAGGTAAATGAGTTGAGGTGCAAATCATCGTGAATGACTATGATTTAGTGGCCATTACTGAAACATGGTTAAAGGATGGTCACAACTGGGAGTTAAATATCCAAGGGTATCAAACTATTCGGAAGGACAGAGTGGGTGGTAAGGGAGGTGGTGTAGCTCTGTTATTTAAGGATGACATCCGGGCAACAGTAAGGGATAACATCGGTGCTCTGGAGGATAAGGTTGAATCCATTTGGGTGGAAATCAGGAATAGTAAGGCGAAAAAGTCACTGATAGGAGTAATCTATAAGCCACCAAATTGTAACATTATGGTGGGGCAGGCAATAAACAAAGAAATAACTGATGCATGTAGAAATAGTACAGCAGTTTTCATGGGGGATTTTAATCTACATGTCGATTGGTTTAACCAGGTCGGTCAAGGCAGCCTTGAGGAGGAGTTTATAGAATGTATCCGCGATAGTTTCCTAGAACAGTATGTAATGGAACCTACGAGGGAACAAGCGGTCCTAGATCTGGTCCTGTGTAATGAGACAGGATTGATTCATGATCTCATAGTTAGGGATCCTCTCGGAAGGAGCGATCACAATATGGTGGAATTTAAAATACAGATGGAGGGTGAGAAGGTAAAATCAAACACCAGTGTTTTGTGCTTAAACAAAGGAGATTACAATGGGATGAGAGAAGAACTAGCTAAGGTAGACTGGGATCAAAGACTTTATGGTGAAACAGTTGAGGAACAGTGGAGAACCTTCCAAGCAATTTTTCACAGTGCTCAGCAAAGGTTTATACCAACAAAAAGGAAGGATGGTAGAAAGAGGGAAAATCAACCGTGGATATCTAAGGAAATAAGGGAGAGTATCAAACTGAAGGAAAAAGCATACAAAGTGGCAAAAATTAGTGGGAGACTAGAGGACTGGGAAATCTTATGGGGGCAATAGAAAGCTATTAAAAAAGCTATAAAGAAGAGTAAGATAGATTATGAGAGTAAACTTGCTCAGAATATAAAAACAGATAGTAAAAGTTTCTACAAATATACAAAACAAAAAAAGAGTGGCGAAGGTAAATATTGGTCCTTCAGAGGATGAGAAGGGAGATGTAATAATGGGAGATGAGGAAATGGCTGAGGAACTGAACAGGTTTTTTTGGGTCGGTCTTCACAGAGGAAGACACAAATAACATGCCAGTGACTGATAGAAATGAGGCTATGACAGGTGAGGACCTTCAGAGGATTGTTATCACTAAGGAAGTAGTGGTGGGCAAGCTAATGGGCCTAAAGGTAGACAAGTCACCTGGCCCTGATGGAATGCATTCCAGAGTGCTAAAAGAGATGGCTAGGGAGATTGCAAATGCACTAGTGATAATTTACCAAAATTCACTAGACTCTGGGGTGGTCCGGCGGATTGGAAATTAGCAAACGTGACACCGCTGTTTAAAAAAGGAGGTAGGCAGAAAGCAGGTAATTATAGGCCAGCGAGCTTAACTTCAGTAGTCGGGAAGATGCTGGAATCGATCATCAAGGAAGAAATAGTGAGGCATCTGGATGGAAATTGTCCCATTGGGCAGACGCAGCATGGGTTCATAAAGGGCAGGTCGTGCCTAACTAATTCAGTGGAATTTTTTTAGGACATTACCAGTGCGGTAGATAGCGGGGAGCCAATGGATGTGGTATATCTGGATTTCCAGAAAGCCTTTGACAAGGTGCCACACAAAAGGTTGCTGCATAAGATAAAGATGCATGGCATTAAGGGTAAGTAGCAGCATGGATAGAGGATTGGTTAATTAATAGAAAGCAAAGAGTGGGGATTAATGGGTGTTTCTCTGGTTGGCAATCTGTAGCTAGTGGTGTCCCTCAGGGGTCAGTGTTGGGCCCACAATTGTTCACAATTTACATAGATGATTTGGAGTTGGGGACCAAGGGCAATGTGTCCAAGTTTGCAGACGACACTAAGATGAGTGGTAAAGCAAAAAGTGCAGAGGATACCGGAAGTCTGCAGAGGGATTTGGATAGGTTAAGTGAATGGGCTAGGGTCTGGCAGATGGAATACAATGTTGACAAATGTGAGGTTATCCATTTTGGTAGGAATAGCAGCAAAATGGATTATTATTTAAATGATAAAATATTAAAACATGCTGCTGTGCAGAGAGACCTGGGTGTGCTAGTGCATGAGTCTCAAAAAAGTTGGTTTACAGGTGCTACAGGTGATTAAGAAGGTGAATGGAATTTTGTCCTTCATTGCTAGAGGGATGGAGTTTAAGACTAGGGAGGTTATGCTGCAATTGTATAAGGTGTTAGTGAGGTCACACCTGGAGTATTGTGTTCAGTTTTGGTCTCCTTACTTGAGAAAGGACGTACTGGCACTGGAGGGAGTGCAGCGGAGATTCACTAGGTTAATCCCAGAGCTGAAGGGGTTGGATTACGAGGAGAGGTTGAGTAGACTGGGACTGTACTCGTTGGAATTTAGAAGGATGAGGGGGGATCTTATAGAAACATATACAATTATGAAGGGAATAGATATGATAGATGCAGACAGGTTGTTTCCACTGGCGGGTGAAAGCAGAACTGGGGGGCATAGCCTCAAAATAAGGGGAAGTAGATTTAGGACTGAGTTTAGGAGGAACTTCTTCACCCAAAGGGTTGTGAATCTATGGAATTCCTTGCCCAGTGAAGCAGTAGAGGCTCCTTCATTAAATGTTTTTAAGATAAAGATAGATAGTTTTTTGAAGAATAAAGGGATTAAGGGTTATGGTGTTCGGGCCGGAAAGTGGAGCTGAGTCCACAAAAGATCAGCCATGATCTCATTGAATGGTGGAGCAGGCTCGAGGGGCCAGATGGCCTACTCCTGCTCCTAGTTCTTATGTAACTCCTGTACCCATAATTCTTTTTAAAACGTGGGATTGATAAACAGATAGCATTAGTATCTAGATTATTCTATGTTTCTTAATTCAGGAGATATACTTGTGTACAAAAGCAAGACACAAAATATAACCTACAGGTAAATTAAAACTGTTTTCTGAAAAGTTAACAGTTTCTGTTTTTCAATTTGCAGCATGGATGTTTTAAAATTAATTTGTGGATTGTTGGTAAAGCCAGCATTCATTACCCATCCCTCATGAACTGCTGCAGCACACAAAGTAAACATTCATCACAACATTGATTCCATAGAATCCCTACAGTGCAGAAGTAGGCCATTCAGCCCATTGGGTAGAGATCAGGAATAAGAAGGGTGCAGTCACAATGTTGGGGGTATACTACAGGCCTCCCAACAGCCAGCGGGAGATAGAGGAGCAGATAGGTAGACAGATTTTGGAAAAGAGTAAAAACAACAGGGTTGTGGTGATGGGAGACTTCAACTTCCCCAATATTGACTGGGACTCACTTAGTGCCAGGGGCTTAGACGGGGCGGAGTTTGTAAGGAGCATCCAGGAGGGCTTCTTAAAACAATATGTAAACAGTCCAACTAGGGAAGGGGCGGTACTGGACCTGGTATTGGGGAATGAGCCCGGCCAGGTGGTAGATGTTTCAGTCGGGGAGCATTTCGGTAACAGTGACCACAATTCAGTAAGTTTTAAAGTACTGGTGGACAAGGACAAGAGTGGTCCGAGGATGAATGTGCTAAATTGGGGGAAGGCTAATTATAACAACATTAGGCGGGAACTGAAGAACATAGATTGGGGGCGGATGTTTGAGGGCAAATCAACATCTGACATGTGGGAGGCTTTCAAGTGTCAGTTGAAAGGAATACAGGACAGGCATGTTTCTGTGAGGAAGAAAGATAAATACGGCAATTTTCGGGAACCTTGGATGACGAGTGATATTGTAGGCCTCGTCAAAAAGAAAAAGGAGGCATTTGTCAGGGCTAAAAGGTTGGGAACAGACGAAGCCTGTGTGGCATATAAGGAAAGTAGGAAGGAACTTAAGCAAGGAGTCAGGAGGGCTAGAAGGGGTCATGAAAAGTCATTGGCAAATAGGGTTAAGGAAAATCCCAAGGCTTTTTACACGTACATAAAAAGCAAGAGGGTAGCCAGGGAAAGGGTTGGCCCACTGAAGGATAGGCAAGGGAATCTATGTGTGGAGCCAGAGGAAATGGGCGAGGTACTAAATGAATACTTTGCATCAGTATTCACCAAAGAGAAGGAATTGGTAGATGTTGAGTCTGGAGAAGGGGGTGTAGATAGCCTGGGTCACATTGTGATCCAAAAAGACGAGGTGTTGGGTGTCTTAAAAAATATTAAGGTAGATAAGTCCCCAGGGCCTGATGGGATCTACCCCAGAATACTGAAGGAGGCTGGAGAGGAAATTGCTGAGGCCTTGACAGAAATCTTTGGATCCTCGCTGTCTTCAGGGGATGTCCCGGAGGACTGGAGAATAGCCAATGTTGTTCCTCTGTTTAAGAAGGGTAGCAAGGATAATCCCGGGAACTACAGGCCGGTGAGCCTTACTTCAGTGGTAGGGAAATTACTGGAGAGAATTCTTCGAGACAGGATCTACTACCATTTGGAAGCAAATGGACGTATTAGTGAGAGGCAGCACGGTTTTGTGAAGGGGAGGTCGTGTCTCACTAACTTGATAGAGTTTTTCGAGGAGGTCACTAAGATGATTGATGCAGGTAGGGCAGTAGATGTTGTCTATATGGACTTCAGTAAGGCCTTTGACAAGGTCCCTCATGGTAGACTAGTACAAAAGGTGAAGTCACACGGGATCAGGGGTGAACTGGCAAGGTGGATACAGAACTGGCTAGGCCATAGAAGGCAGAGGGTAGCAATGGAGGGATGCTTTTCTAATTGGAGGGCTGTGACCAGTGGTGTTCCACAGGGATCAGTGCTGGGACCTTTGCTGTTTGTAGTATATATAAATGATTTGGAGGAAAATGTAACTGGTCTGATTAGTAAGTTTGCAGACGACACAAAGGTTGGTGGAATTGCGGATAGCGATGAGGACTGTCTGAGGATACAGCAGGATTTAGATTGTCTGGAGACTTGGGCGGAGAGATGGCAGATGGAGTTTAATCCGGACAAATGTGAGGTAATGCATTTTGGAAGGGCTAATGCAGGTAGGGAATATACAGTGAATGGTAGAACCCTCACGAGTATTGCAAGTCAAAGAGATCTAGGAGTACAGGTCCACAGGTCATTGAAAGGGGCAACACAGGTGGAGAAGGTAGTCAAGCAGGCATACGGCATGCTTGCCTTCATTGGCCGGGGCATTGAGTATAAGAATTGGCAAGTCATGTTGCAGCTGTATAGAACCTTAGTTAGGCCACACTTGGAGTATAGTGTTCAATTCTGGTCGCCACACTACCAGAAGGATGTGGAGGCTTTAGAGAGGGTGCAGAAGAGATTTACCAGAATGTTGCCTGGTATGGAGGGCATATGCTATGAGGAGCGATTGAATAAACTCGGTTTGTTCTCACTGGAACGAAGGAGGTTGAGGGGCGACCTGATAGAGGTATACAAAATTATGAGGGGCATAGACAGAGTGGATAGTCAGAGGCTTTTCCCCAGGGTAGAGGGGTCAATTACTAGGGGGCATAGGTTTAAGGTGAGAGGGGCAAGGTTTAGAGTAGATGTACGAGGCAAGTTTTTTACGCAGAGGGTAGTGGGTGCCTGGAACTCACTACCGGAGGAGGTAGTGGAAGCAGGGACGATAGGGACATTCAAGGGGCATCTTGACAAATATATGAATAGGATGGGAATAGAAGGATACGGACCCAGGAAGTGTAGAAGATTGTAGTTTAGTCGGGCAGTATGGTTGGCACGGGCTTGGAGGGCCGAAGGGCCTGTTCCTGTGCTGTACATTTCGTTGTTCTTTGCTTGTTCTTTGAGTCTGCACCAACCCTCTGAAAGAACATCCTATCGAGGCCCACTCCCCCACCCTATCCCTGTAACCCCACCTAGCCTGCACATCTTTGGACTGTCGGAGGAACCCCGTTTTTTATATATATATATATAAAAATATATATATATATATATATATATAGTGTATAACTTGGGAGTGGACCCTCTGGAGGTCTCCATGCACCTGCTACCCTTAGTAATTCAGAAAGCAGAGATTTTGGTTTCTGTTTGTAATGCTGATTTAATTAATACTTATTCAAACAAAATCCAAACATTTGTTTCTTGTATTTTAAGAAAGCTATTTTATCATTCCCCTATTTTGGGTGCAGTGGCAATTTCCCAGTTGACGGGGTAGGAAACCTTTCTGCTCCTAGCCCTAAAACTAACTTTTGGAAACTTCATCTCAGGAGCTGACCATTATGTAGATAAATGCCTCACTGCCCACAATTCAAACCTGTGGTCCAACTGCAAGATCAATTGTTCATAAATACTTTGGTTAGAATTCAGAGTTCCATCAGAATAAAAACCTGCTAAGACACAATTTAAATATCTTGTTTCGAAAAAATGCAAGTTGTATTCTGATTTTTGGGTTATGGAGGGGACTCAGGACCTCAATTGTAAAAAAAAAGTTTTGGAGGCTCGAAAACAAAAACAGACTAATTCTCATGCACAATGATTATTAATTTCATTTTCATTTCATTTAGTAGGAATTGTAATTATCTTACCTTTTGGAGGTCGTGAGGAGAGCCGTCCATAGACACCTAGCACATTTGCCAATAGGCTGTTCCTATCCAAGCCCACACAATTGTGTGCACAACCTGAAAACTGCAAGAGCACTAAATCATATAAATCCCTTCAACAAGACCACAATAGAGAATGAGAATATACCATTATATCTTATTCACAGGTTCAAGACCAGCTATTTAACATATGATCTAGTGCTCAGTCGTGTACAGAAACAATAATTACCAAATAGGCAACTCTACTTTAAAAACATGAAACTACTCGCAACTGTTTCACACTAAACAGAGATGGTCCAAGACATGTTGGACCAGCTAACATTGATGTCAGTCATGCATAACAGTAAACCGAATTTAGAAATTCCAAGTGATTCTGTAGCGAACAACTATAAGGTAGACAAAGGTGGCTAGTCTATTTGATCTTCATATTCGCATGTCACCAGTTTAGTAAATGTGCCTATAAGGCACCACAGAAATGGGTCACAGAAGCCATTTTCTCAGGTTTCAGATATAACAGTACCAAAGCAAAGCTTTATATTCAGCTGACTTCCCCAACATCCCAAGAGTGCCAGGCTTCATACAAAACCAACCTTAAACATGCACAAGTGTGAAACTTTTCACAGCAAGATTTATTTAACGCATGTCCTGCTGATGTTTTGTCAATGATTAATTGTAAACATAGCTGCAGAGTAAGGCCACCATTCACCATGAAATACTTTAAACTGTGGCCAGATAATGTATTGCGACTAATTTTGGGAGCAAAACCTGACCCCCAGGTTCCTGCAGCAAAGTTGAATTGACACAAGTCAGAGACAAAAGCACAAAAAAAATTAAAGCAAATTACTGTGGATGCTGGAATCTGAAACAAAACCAGAAAATGCTGGACAATCTCCACAGGTCTGACAGCATCTGTGGAGAGAACGGTGCTGATGCTTTCAGTCTGGCTGACTCTTTGCCAAAGCTAGAATCTAGAATCCCTACAGTGCAGACGGAGGTTATTGGGCCCATCGAGTCTGCACCTGCCCTCCAAAAGAGCACCCTACCTAGGCCCAATCCCTCACAGCTCTATCCCTGTAATCTCACCTAACCTTTTAACGCTTAGGGGCAATTTGGCATGGCCCATCTACCTAGCCTGCACATCTTTGGACTGTGGCGGGAAACCAGAGCACCCAAAGGAAACCCACGCAGGCACGGGAGAATGTGCAAACTTCACAGTCACCCAAGGTCAGAATTGAATCCGGGTACCTGGCATTGTGAGGCAGCAGTGCTAATCACTGTTCCAACGTGCCACCAACTAGCAGACATCAAAAAGTACTTTACAGCCATTGATGTGTAGTCACAGGAAACAAGGAAGCTTAGTTGCACACAGCAAATGCCCACCAACAGCAAACTCAAACCAACAACAATGTGATAATGAACAGATGATCATTTTTTGTGATGTTGATTGAGGGATACATATTGGCCAGGATATTGGAGAAAGCTCCCTTGCGGTTCTTCAGAACAGTGCTATGGGACCATTTTACATCCACCAGAGTAGGCAGATGTTTTAACACCTCTTCCAAAAGACAGCACCTCTGACAGTGCAGTACTCCCTTGATGTGCAGTGTCAGCCTTGATGTTGGTCCTCAAGCCCAGAAGTGGAACTTCAACTGAGAACCTTGTGATTCAGAGATGAATCGTTCCAACCTATCCCAGTTTCCCTAGTTGCTCCATTTAACTGAAACCCCTCATCGCTGATGCCTCACCTCTGCACCCTATCCATTGCCTAACCTCAAAGTGTGGTGCAGAGGAACTGGGCACGGTACTGCAGCTGGGGCCTAGCAGGTGATTTATAAAATGCTTGTCCAGCTTCCTTGTATTTGTACTCTCTAAATCTATCCAAAAGATCAAGGCTCTTAACGCCTTGACCAACCTGGCCGTTCACCTCCATCGAGTTGGGTCCCTTTGGAGAAAACAAAAAACTCACTATCATCACACTAAATTAGATTATTCTGCAAAAAATTCAGCTATTTAAGATGCATGAAGTGGCCCAATTATAAAGGGGGAGGGAAAGGATATTATGACGCAACCCTGAAAGCAGATCACCGTCATTATACAACCACTGAATTTAAATTGCATTGCACAGGACGGTGGTGGGGATAGGGGTGCTTTCCTGGTCAAAACATGCTGCCCTGCCAATGACCCTGTTTTAAAGCCCTCCTCCACCTCGCTTACCAGTCTCCAGGCTCGGCTGCTCTGCTGAGGGCCGAGTCTGGTGTACAACCCCCGGCAGCAGCGGGCCATCGTGAAATAGCGATGCGCCATCACTTGCTTGTCCTCTGTGTGTGTGTCTGTATGTGTTTTATTTTCTCCTCCCCCTTCTTAGTGGTTTTAGGATCCCCGATGTTGAAACCGCGAGGACATGGAGGTGGATATTTCAGACTCGACGCCGCCTCTCTCGCCCTCCTCCTCCGCCTCACTCATGGCGAAAGCGCCTGACGTCATCAAGGGCGGAGCCGGGCGCATGACGCCACCACGTCGCCCCGCCCCCCGTCCCATTGCCTCCCTCGACCCGCCCCTCATAGCCCGGCCCCGCCCCCTCCGCTTCAGTCACGTGGTTACATCACTGAATCCAACATCCTCAGGGGAAAGCGTTTGTTACTCTTTGAGCTAGCTTGCCATGTCCTTGGTTTTATATTGCCTGTTTCGGTGCTGCTGTTTGTGCCCGTCGTTTTGCCTTTTTATCTTTTTTTCCTGCCTTTTCATCGCCATTTATTTATTCGATTCCTACGATTTTGTGATGCTCCTTCCTCCTGATAACTGAGTGACTTCTCGCTCCCCAACACAGTGCTGGTATCTTGCGAACAGGATTTCAGGATTTATCATCACAAAAGGTGAGAAACTGCGAACTCCTAAAAATTTGGAACTCGTTCGTTTTTATTTACAACTTCTCCTCCAATCCCCTCCCCTACCTGCAGTGCATTTAAACTCTAAAATATGTTTGGATTTTTAAGTGGTCCACTCCAAGTTATTGGAATTACGCAGATCATCAGAAGGAGCTTTGTACTGTTGTACTGCAATATGTTCTCAGATAAACATTTTATCAACGCCTTTATTGCACCTGCTCTCTCTCATAGGCAGGGGTTACTCGCTTACAATTGATAAAAAGTCTGAAAAAATCCAGCTGTGAACTGTCTGCAGATAAACCAAGTTTGTCCAGCAACTACTGTAAGATCCGAGTTAGATGAAACTGCAACTGCTGGAGATATCGCAGATTGTCACAGCACAGGAGGAGGCCATTCAGCCTACTGTTTGCAGCAGTCCTCCTAACGCCACACCTGTGTCTTCTCTCCATAATCCTGCACATTCTTCCTTTTCAGATAACAATCCAATTCCCTCTTTAATGCCTCGATTGAACCTGCCTCCATCACACTCTCAAGCAGTGCATTCCAGATCTTAAAACTCGCTGCGTTAAAAAGTTTATCCTCGTCTCCAGTTGCTTCTTTTGCCAATTAATTCAAATCTGTGATATAAGAGAGGACGCACAGATCAATCGACGAGAATAACGGACCATTTGACTGAACCTTCTTTGAAAGTAAATTGCACCATCACAGTATCTAACTACCTTGTATTTCTCCAGAGGTTTTTGCTTTGTCTGCTCCACTTGGAGGCCCATTCCAGGAATTAAAGTCAACCATTCTTTATCTAATGAAGTACTTTTTGACATGAACTGACTTGTACCCATGTGGTCTTGCATTGGTGTCATTATTTAACTTGAATGGTGATTGATGTTTTATTTTTCTTATCAATCAGGATCAATAAAAAGGTTGGAAAGAAACAGAAGATGCATTTAAAATAGTAAGGAGAATATCCGAAGGGAAAAAAAAGAGCATTTGGGCTAAAGTAAAACAAATAAATTGTAGAAAAAGGCAAGCAATATCAAAAATGTGAATCAAAGCCAGAAGAAATACGGTAATCATCTTAAATAATCGGAACCACGATAATATTCCCAGAGCAAATGAGGAGAGGGGGGGGGGGGGGTAGAATGTCAGTATTAATAAAGGATTCAAATACAGAGTTAGAATGTAAAGATATCCTAAGGGATTGCAATAACACATACCACACATTGAGAAAGTTAAGAAACAGGAAAGGGAATGGTCCAATTCTTTTTTCATTTTTTCTCTTTTTTAAAACGCATTTTATTCAAATTTGTATCAAAGTAGGTTACAGCAAGTAATCACCCCAGGAAACATTCTTACCAACAATCAACCATACAGTTTGTACAGATTTTTCTCCTTTTTCACCACCCCCTCGCTGCGACGAACTGCGCTCCTCAAACACGGTCACAAACATCCTCCACTTTTTCTCAAACTCCCCTGCTGAGCCCCTTAACTCATACTTTATCTTCTCTAACCACAGGAAGTCATATAGGTCACCCAACCATACTGCTACCCCCGGTGGCGATGCCGACCAGGGAATGGTACAATTCTTGGTGTGCTTTATTACCTACAACCATACATTGGAGATGATGGTGCAAACGGCTGCAGAGAGTTTTGTGGCAATAATATGTCACATATTCACTATCCCAAGATTGACGAAACGTTAACGTTATTCCTGTCTTAAGTAGGAAACATTTTTAGAATGCATCAAATGTTGCTTCCTAGATAAATCTATTCAGAGTTAACTAACACAGACATTAGGGCAGCCCGGTAGCACAGTGGTTAGCACAGTGGATTCACAGCTTCAGGGTCCCAGGTTTGATTCCCGGCTTGGGTCACTGTGCAGAGTGTGCACGTTCTCCGTGTCTGCGTGGGTTTCCTCCGGGTGCTCTGGTTTCTTTCCACAAGTCCAAAGATGTGCAGGTTTGGTGGATTGGCCATGCTAACTAAATTGCCTTTAGTGTCTCAAAGGTGGGCTGGGATTACTGGGTTACAGGAATAGGGTGGAGGTGTGGGCTTGGGCAGGGTGCTCTTTCCAAGGGCCGATGCAGACTCGATGGGCCGAATGACCTTCTGCACTGCAAATTCTATGGGGAAAAAATCTGAAAAAAGGACAAGAAAAGATCCATCCAAGCTCATCCACTAGTACAACAAATTCACAATGTTAAACTCATTCTCCCCTCCACCTTCCGTGCAATCTCCTGAGAAGCAAACGGAATAAAATAAATGGGTGAGGAGGAATTCTATGATGATAGAAAGTGTAATAGGAAAAGGGAGAACTGAGAGAGACGATGTTTAAATGTTCTCAATTACTCCGACCGCTCTTTGCTGTGCTGAGGAGCAAAGGTGTTCAACTGCATCAGGAGGTGGTGATGTACTATTCAATTTCTGTTATTTCCCTCGTTTTACAACGTTTAATATTACTAACTCTTTCATCCATGTTTAAAATGTGTAGACAGCGCCGGGTTTAGCTGCAGCCTCGGGCCATTCATTCCCACTTCCACATTGCTGAACCTTGAACACAAGTGGATACATACTAAACGTATTGCGTCATGGCGCAGGTCCACCATAGCCCCGCCCACTGACAGTCACGCCTCCTGCACAGTTGCGTCATCAGAAATGTCCACCTCCAAAACAAATTTAACTTGACTCAAACCCTGCGATGAATTTTATTCCGACTTTGCTTTCCCGCATTTGCCGATACTTCTCTTGTTGTCTCTTTCTCCCGCTTTTCCTACTTTTTATCGCTGTTCTTTCTGTTTTTGACCTGGACAATTACTTGCCTGACTAGCAATATGTTTCTTTCGTGGCCATTCCCAAAACTGGCCAACATTTGTACGTGCTAAAGCCAACCGAAGCTGTCCGCGACACCACCCCGGGGTGAGAATATAAGGTGAGGCTGTGGCATTTAAAATCAGCCGCATGCTTTCTTCGGCCTAAATGCAGCATGTTACAAAGAAGATGACTTCCGCTCCTAGTGTTGGCTCGGACTAGCGAATAGATTGTTCTAACAATCTCGCAAAGAGGTTGTAAGCGTAACAGCACATTGCAGGATATTGAATCAACAGATAGACAGGTTAAAACACCATCAATGTAAAATGGGTGGTAAACAGTACCCCCACCACACACAACCTTCCTCTTTTGGATAAGTAGCCTTTCAAGCATTCCGTTGTTTAGTCTTAGAACATATAGAATATTTCTGGGAATATGGTGCCTTCCCTCCGCTGGAGTTGTGGAAGATTGGCACCCACCAGGACTTCATCCAAGTCGCTATTATTCATCCATGTGAGTCGTGATGTGGGGCCTTAATATAATAATATTAAAAATAATCGCATATTGTCACAAGTAGGCTTCAATGAAGTTACTGTGAAAAGCCCCCAGTCGCCACATTCCGGCGCCTGTTCGGGGAGGCCGGTACGGGAATTGAACCTACGCTGCTGGCCTTGTTCTGCATTACAAGCCAGCTGTTTAACCCACTGTGCTAAACCAGCCCCAATGGACCCAATCCAGGATGACCAGACTTCCTCCCCATCAATGGTATTGCCCGAAAGACCCGAGGATAGGCAGACCCAATGTGCTGAGAGTTTATTTGAATTAAAACATTTGATACATTTTCTGACGGTTAAGATATTTTAGTGAATACTGTATCTAAACGTATGCAAATGTTGTGCTCCTTTTTAAGGAATCCATGTGGGAAACTCAGGAAATATGAGTTGTAGAGTTGGTGTGCATACTAGCTGAGGTACAGTACCTCCTTGAGAATAAAACTATTCCACCAACTGAGCCCCAACGTTTAGATATGGATAGCCATGAATGGGCTTTTCCTGGTATAATTGTCTTTAAGGGTAGTGGTGGCTTGTTTGATTCTATGTACATTAATACGTTTAATGTCAAACCGTGGTGCAATTTTGTTCATGCTGGCTTTGTACTTTCAAATCTAACATTTTAGATTATAACAAAATCAATGACCTCCTCAGTTTAAGAAGTTGTTTCGTTGTCGCCCAGGCTTTTAAAAAAGCTTCTGTTTGAAGGGTTAGCGGAATAATCAATGAGTCAATTTTGTTTATGGTGAGTTCACCGTGGAAACCGAGATTTGCAGAGAGTGGAGTGAGTGAGGTAATGGGGGAAGCTCTGTATAACAGAGTCACCCAGACTCCAAACGCCAGCTCCCTTTTCTCTCTGCAGAGGCTGTCAGACCTGCAGAGATTGTCCAGTTTTCTGTTTCTCTGTTAGCTCTGCGGGAGGGGGGGCGGGACTGTGCAAGGGGCGGGATTGTGCAAGGGGCGGGGGCGGGACTGTGCAAGGGGCGGGACTGTGCAGGGGGCGGGACTGTGCAAGGGGCGGGGGCGGGACTGTGCAAGGGGCGGGGCAAGGGAAGGACAGTGCTGACAAATGTGGGCGGGCCATGTTTGCGCAATGGGCGGGGCCGGGGTTGAGGGAAGGACGGCGCTCCTGGATGTGGGCGGGGCTTGCTGAGTGGGCGGGACGGGTGAGCGTAATGGGCGGGGCCGGAATTGATGGTTGAACGGCGCCGGTGGATGTGGGAGGGGCAGTAAAGGGGGCGGGGCTGCGCTGGATGTGGGCGGGGTAGTGATTGTGGGGAAGCGGGATTGATGGAAGGGCGGAGCTACAGGATGTGGGCGGGGTAATAAATGGGGGAGGGCGCGGCGAGCTGAGTGGGCGGGATGAGCGCAATGGGCGGGGCCGGGGTTGGTGGAAGGACGGCGCTCCTAGATGTGGGCGGGCCGGGATGAGCGCAGTGGGAGGGGCCTGAATTGATGGAAGGTCGGGGCCTGGATCAGGGGGCGGGGTACCGCTGGACGTGGGCGGAGCATCGCTGGATGTGGGCGGAGCCTGGATCAGGGGGCGGGGTAGCGCTTGATGTGGGCGGGGCAGCGCTTGATGTGGGCGGGGCCTGGACCAGGGGGCGGGGCGCGGATCAGTGGGCGGGGCGAGATGACGCTTCACGGAGCGGATGAAAACCTTCCCTCGTTTACCGACTCCTGTCAGACGAGGATCATCGAGTGTTTTGTCGGGGAGGGTGTGGGATCTCCGGCCTCCGTGTTAGGCACAGGGTAGTGGGAGGGGAGCGAATCTTTTCCCGGTGCTGTCAGCACCGCAGAGCGGCCTGGCCGGCGGTAACATGAAGATCTGGAGCACGGAGCACATGTTCAGGTAATTTACAGGGAATCGCAGGAGGGGTCGGTGGCGGGGCCTGGATCACGGGGTGGGGGGGCCTGGATCAGGGAGTGGGAGGGGGCCTGGATCAGGGAGTGGGAGGGGGCCTGGATCAGGGGGTGGGGGGGGGCCTGGATCAGGGAGTGGGAGGGGGCCTGGATCAGGGAGTGGGAGGGGGCCTGGATCACGGGGTGGGAGGGGGCCTGGATCAGGGAGTGGGAGGGGGCCTGGATCAGGGGGAGGGGTGGGCCTGGATCAGGGGGTGGGGGTGCCTGGATCAGGGAGTGGGAGGGGGCCTGGACCAGGGGGTGGAGGGCCTGGATCAGGGGATGGGGGAGGGCCTGGATCAGGGGGTGGGGGGGGCCTGGATCAGGGGGTGGGGGGCCAGGATCGGGTGGGGGTGTTGGGGCGTTGGCGGTGGGGTGTTCTCGGGTCGGGGGCGATGGCGTTGCGGGTTTTGTTGGGTCGGGGGCGATGGCGGTGCAGGTTTTGTCGGGGGCGATGGCAGTGCAGGTTTTATCGGGTCGGGGGCGATGGCGGTGCAGGTTTTATCGGGTCGGGAGCGATGGCGGTGCGGGTTTTATCGGGTCGGGAGCGATGGCGGTGCAGGTTTTGTCGGGGCGATGGCGGTGCAGGTTTTGTCGGGTCGGGGGCGATGGCGGTGCGGGTTTTGTCGGGGAGATGGCGGTGCAGGTTTTGTCGGGGAGATGGCAGTGCAGGTTTTGTCGGGGCGATGGCGGTGCAGGTTTTGTCGGGGAGATGGCAGTGCAGGTTTTGTCGGGGCGATGGCGGTGCAGGTTTTGTCGGGTCGGGGGCGATGGCGGTGCGGGTTTTGTCGGGGGCGATGGCGGTGCAGGTTTCGTTGGGTCGGGGGCGATGGCGGTGCGGGTTTTGTCGGGAGCGATGGCGGTGCGGGTTTTATCGGGTTGGGAGCGATGGCGGTGCAGGTTTTATCGGGTCGGGGGCGATGGCGGTGCAGGTTTTGTCGGGTCGGGGGCGATGGCGGTGCGGGTTTTGTCGGGGAGATGGCAGTGCAGGTTTTGTCGGGTCGGGGGCGATGGCGGTGCAGGTTTTGTCGGGTCGGGGGCGATGGCGGTGCAGGTTTTGTCGGGGCAATGGCGGTGCAGGTTTTGTCAGGGGCGATGGCGGTGCGGGTTTTGTCGGGGGCGATGGCGGTGCAGGTTTTGTCGGGTCGGGGGCGATGGCGGTGCAGGTTTTGTCGGGGGCGATGGCGGTGCGGGTTTTGTCGGGGGCGATGGCGGTGCAGGTTTTGTCGGGGGCGATGGCGGTGCAGGTTTTGTCGGGTCGGGGGCGAAGGCGGTGCAGGTTTTGTCGGGTCGGGGGCGATGGCGGTGCGGGTTTTGTCGGGGGCGATGGCGGTGCGGGTTTTGTCGGGGGCGATGGCGGTGCGGGTTTTGTCGGGGGCGATGGCGGTGCAGGTTTTGTCGGGGGCGATGGCGGTGCAGGTTTAGTCGGGTCGGGGGTGATGGCGGTGCAGGTTCTGTCGGGTCGGGGGCGATGGCGGTGCAGGTTTTGTCGGGGGCGATGGCGGTGCAGGTTCTGTCGGGTCGGGGGCGATGGCGGTGCAGGTTTTGTCGGGGGCGATGGCGGTGCAGGTTCTGTCGGGTCGGGGGCGATGGCGGTGCAGGTTTTGTCTGGGGCGATGGTGGTGCAGGTTTTGTCGGGTCGGGGGCGATGGCGGTGCAGGTTTTGTCGGGTCGGGGGCGATGGCGGTGCAGGTTTTGTCGGGGGCGATGGCGGTGCAGGTTTTGTCGGGGGCGATGGCGGTGCAGGTTTTGTCGGGGGCGATGGCGGTGCAGGTTTTGTCGGGGGCGATGGCGGTGCGGGTTTTGTCGGGTCGGGGGCGATGGCGGTGCGGGTTTTGTCGGGTCGGGGGCAATGGCGGTGCGGGTTTTGTCGGGGGCGATGGCGGTGCGGGTTTTGTCGGGGGCGATGGCGGTGCAGGTTTTGTCGGGGGCGATGGCGGTGCAGGTTTTGTCGGGGCGATGGCGGTGAGGACGTTGGCGAGTCGAGCTGATGGCGGTCGGGGGTGTTGTCGATCGGGGGCGATGGTGATCATGTTGTCGGGTCAGGGCTATGGGGGTCAGAGTGGTGGTGGTGTGGGTGTTGTCGGGTCGGGGCGATTGTTGGAGTGTTGGGGGGGTGGAGCTGTTGTTGGGGCTTTGGGGGTGGGGGCGTTGTCGGAGTGAAGGGGGTGGGGTGCTGTCAAGTCAGTGCGATTGTGTGGGTGTTGTCAGGGTGATGGGTGTAGGGTTTTGTCAGGATGATGGGGGTGGGGTGTTCTCGGGGCGATGACGGTGGGGGTGTTGTCGGGGGGGGGGTGTTGTCGGGCGATGGCGTGTCCAGTTTGCCTCCAGGGGCATTGGGTATGAGTGTCTCCGGGCAGTTGGTGTTGGGGGCCGGTATGATGCGGGTGCTGACTGTTACTTCAGTGACGCTCAGCTTGTGACTGCCTGCAAATAATAATTTTTATTGGTGTCACAAGTAGTCTTACATTAACGCTGCAATGAAGTTGCTGTGAAAATCCCCTAGTCGCTACACTCCGTGCCTGTTCGGGTACACCGAGGGAGAAGTCAGAATGTCCAATTCACGCAACAAGCACGTCTTTCAGGAAACTGGAGCACCAGCAAATACTGGGAGAACGTGCAGTCTCCACATAGACCGTGACCCAAGCCAGGAAGGGAATCAAAGCCAGGTCCCTGATACTGTGAAGCTACAGTGCTAATCACTGTGCTACCATGCCACGCAGAAAATGCCAACTTGCCGCCCTGGCAGCGCCACCTGGGCAGTGCCATACTGGCAGCGCCAGGCCAGCACTGCCAGGGTACTCGGGTGGCACATGCAATGCCAGGACACCACCCTGCCCAAAGGGCATGCAGCTGGGGCCTCCGATCCCCATGAGTGCTGTTCCGTCTGGTTCCTGTTTGTGTGCAGAAAATGTTGCACAGAATGTCTCCCGTAAACTGCAGAGACTCAGCACTGCAGAAGAAACTGAAGGAACGTTTGTTTGGTGGAAAAACACTTGTGTCTTGGTCTGCAAAACATTTTCTATTAGGAGGCATTTTAATTGTTCACCACATCCCCTATGCAGCTGTGTCCAACTCCTTGTTTATCTGGGAACAGATTGGTGCTGATTCTAGTTATACCGACTGGGGATTCAGACTGCAGGTACATCCCAATGTACCTACTGTCTAAACTCAAAATCCCAGCAAGTAATCATATAAATGCCAGCCTTGGTTCAGTGCTGACAGTCTTGAAGTTTCTGGGTTCAAGCCCAGGCTGACATTTTGGTGGAGTGCCAATTGCTGATGCACTTTTGGAGATGCAGTCCTTGAATCAAGACAAATATTCAAGTAATATTACCGTAATCCTCGAATATGGGAGATTCACTAGATTCCAAATTGATCTGAAGCCAATCCATGAGAACAAAGAACAAAGAACAATGAATCTGTAAGATTCAAGTTTGGGCTGAGATATTTAGAATTAACTTTGGGATTGTATTATTGTTTTTAATTTCATCCTAATCTCAAGAGTTATGGGGCCAATGCTTAGAGTGGACAGGGCAAAACCATAATCGATTTGCTTGCTCCAAAAACAAATTCAAATTGAATCCAATTCATGGTCCCCCAAAAAAGACATACTGGATCCAAGCTGACAAGAACATGTTTTATCCTAGCCAAAAGGCCGAGAAGCGATGGTTACATAGAAGATGTTTGTTTGATCAGTAATAGACCAACCCTGCTGACTACGGCGCTGAGGACCCAGGTTCGAATCCCAGCCCTGGGTCACTGTCCGTGTGGAGTTTGCACATTCTCCCCGTGTCTGCGTGGGTTTCACCCCCACAACCTAAAGATGTGCAGGTTAGGTGGATTGGCCATGCTAAATTGGCCCTTAATTGGAAAAAATAATTGGGTACTCTAAATTTAAAAAAAATAATAATAGACCAACCCTAATTAGTATCCGATATTTGGTGAAATGAGATGTCCACACAATTTCTCTGAAATGTTATTTTGGGTTTATTCTTGAAAACTTGACATTATAGAATCATAGAATTTACAGTGCAGAAGGAGGCCATTCGGCCCATCGAGCCTGCACCAGCTCTTAGAAAGAACACCCTACCCAAGGTCCACACCTCCACCCCATCCCCATTACCCAGTAACCCCACCCAACACTGAGGGCAATTTTGGACACTATATGGGCAATTTAGCATGGCCAATCCACCTAACCCGCACATCTTTGGACTGTGGGAGGGAACCAGAGCACCCGGAGGAAACCCACGCACACACGGGGGGAATGTGCAGACTCCGCACAGATAGTGACCCAAGCCAGGAATCAAACCTGGGACCCTGGAGCTGTGAAGCAATTGTGCTATCCACAATGCTACCGTGCTGCCCCTTATGTAACAGTCAAGTTGATTAATGTTGCTTAATCAAGATAGTGTCCAGCAAGATAATAAGTCTGGAGGCCCAGTGTTTTATCTGATGCTAGCATTTAATTATCAGGGTTAACATTGTATGTGCTTATGTAATGGCAAGAGCCATACAGGGGCTGTTTAGTACAGGGCTAAATCGCTGGCTTTGAAAGCAGACCAAGGCAGGCCAGCAGCACGGTTCAATTCCCATACCAGCCTCCCCGAACAGGCGCCGGAATGTGGCGACTAGGGGCTTTTCACAGTAACTTCATTTGAAGCCTACTTGTGACAATAAGCGATTTTCATTTCATTTCATAGAATGCCGCTTTTTAGGTGCATGCATTTCTTATCAGTGAATTCACATTGTTGTGAAGGGGGCTAACCTCACTGCTTTTGGAAGCTAATTTTGACTCGTGTTAAAATGCGTTTTACAGTGAGTTTACCCAAGGTGTAACTTTAAAAAAAAACATTTTATTAAAACATTTATGGTTTTATAACAAAAGATACAAATACAATGTAAACATAGTTCAATGCGTAACACATGCCTCCATCTCCCACTGTTCCCACCTAATCTAGACAAAAAATAGCCTCACTCCCTCCTTATTGAATCTGCTGACAGTTTAGTTTTCTCCGAAGAAGTCGATAAACGGCTGCCACCTCCGAACGAACCCTAACGTTGATCCTCTTAGGGCAAACTTAATTTTTTCAAGTCTAAGAAACCCAGCCATGTCGCTAACCCATACCCCTGATTTCGGGGGCTTGGAGTCTCTCCACGCTAGCAATATCCGTCTCCGGGCTACCAAGGAGGCAAAGGCCAAAATGTCAGCCTCTCTCGCCCCCTGGACTCCCGGGTCTTCCGACACTCAAAAAAATCGCCACCTCTGGACACGGCGCCACACTTGTTTTTCGAACCGTGGACATGCCATCCATAAAACCCTGCCAGAATCCCCTAAGCTTCGGGCATGCCCAAAACATGTGGGCATGGTTTCCGGGCCCACCTGCACACCTCACACACCTGTCCTCCACCCCAAAAAATCTGCTCATCTGGACCACCATCATGTGTGCCCGGTGAACCACCTTGAATTGTATCAGGCTGAGCCTGGCACATGATGAGGACATGTTGACTCTGCTCAGAGCATCCTCCCACAGACCCGCCTCGAACTCCTTACCCAGCTCACTTTCCCATTTACGTTTTGTCTCCCCTATCTGTGTTTCCACCCACTCCATAAGTACTTTATAAATTTCCAATGCCTTCCCCTCCCCCACCCCGTTTTAGAAACCACCTTGTCCTGTATCCCCTGTGGCGGTAGAAGCAGAAAGGTCTCAACCTTCCTTCGCGCAAAATCCTTTACATGCAGATATCGAAACCCATTCCCTCCCGGCAATTCAAACTCCTCCAAATCCTCCAAACAGGGAAAGCTCCCATCAATAAATAGATCCCACCCTTTCAATCCCTGCTCTCTGCCACCTCCGAAACCCCCCCACCCATCCTCCCCGGGACAAACCGGTGATTACCACAAATTGGAGCCCACACCGACGCTCCCTCCACTCCCATATGCTTCCACCACTGCCCCCAAACTCTCAGGGCCGCCACCACCACAGGGCTTGTGGAGTACTGGGCCGGCGAGAACGGCAGAGGAGCCTTTACTAATGCCCCCAAACTTGTGCACTTACATGAGACCGCCTCCACCCGCTCCACAACCAACCTCTCCCCCACTACCCACTTCCTAATCATGGCTATATTTGCCGCCCAGTAATAGCAGTGCCTGTCCCCCTCTCCCTCTCTAACAGTACTTTCTTTACTCGAGGGGTTTTACCCACCCACACAAATCCAGATATCACCCTATTTACCCGCTTAAAAAAGGCCTTTCCCAAGGTGTAACTTTTAACCTAATATTAGTTCCATGTTATTTGATCTCTATCCCTTCACAGCTCTGTTTTCTTTCCAGTGCTTATACTTAATATTCGTCATGATTACATTTAATTTAAGAACATTGAAAATGAAAAAATGATACGAAAATCACTTATTATCACAAGTAGGCTTCAAATGAAGTTACTGTGACAAGTCCCTAGTCGCCACATTCCGGCGCCTGTTCGGGGAGGCTGGTACGGGAATTGAACCCGCGCTGCTGGCCTGCCTTGGTCTGCTTTTAAAGCCATTCTGCAAATCTCCATCGGCTTGCCCTCTTGCATATTTCTGTTTGGAAAAAGTTAAACATAGTTTGAAAAGTTCTTCCTGACTTGTAGGTGACCATACAAATCCTTTCCAAACTGAGTGAGCTAAATACATTGTTTGATGTTGGTCATTCCAGTCATAGTGCTGCTACTATTACACATTATAGGAAAATATACAAATATCATGAAAAATAGGAAATTCTTGTATCTTTTGCTAGAATGTAATTGTCTAATATTTTTACAGATAATTGCTATGCTGTGGTATACTTCAGTGCTATATCTCTGCATGTCAACTTTTAAAGTATCTATTGTATGCCTGCATCTTAGCAGATCACAAGCTTGGTCTGGGTGATATTTTTGTAACCCCCTTTCTGGGAAACAGGCCTCTTTTGCACCCACATTGTTATAGCCTGCCTACTTACCATTGGCTGGGGACTAATGACAATCCCACAATCCTGTGGGAGTATGAGCCTCCCCAATGAGGGGGGCGGAGAAACCATTAGTAAACTCCTAGTATAAATAAAGCTGGCCAGTTTAGGAACCAGCAGGAAGGAGTGTGCAGCAAGGAAGTTGCTGCTGCTGTTATATATATATATATATATATGTTATTGTAAATAAATGTTATTACTTTGTATCCTTAAAACTCGTGCTGGCTTCTTCGTGGCCCTCACAAAACACATCTTCTCTTCTGTTCCTGGTACAATGGCATCGGGTTTATATGCAATATGCTTGTACTTCTTTGTGTCCTTTAGTCATCCATGGGAGACGGTCATCAAAGCTGCAATGCGAAAATACCCTAATCCCATGAACCCCAACGTGGTGGGAGTGGACGTTCTGGAGAGAAATCTCGATACTGAAGGAAGATTGCATAGCCAACGTCTGCTTAGCACAGAGTGGGGACTCCCCAGCATTGTTATGGCTGTAAGTTTGCCAGCACAATTTCGTAGATTATTTTCAGTTAATTTTAAATATTGTTCATAGACTGCTAATGTCCAGATCCATAAAGATTTGACACAAGTGGCCTATCTAAAGGTTGGTGCAGAGTATCCTGGTCTCTCGGTCAAATCGGGAACAATATTACCCTGAAATATTTTCCTGTATGAAGATTGAGCCAGTGACATACAGTTTGACTGGTTTAGTTAGTTGTTGAAACAATTTGATTGTGGAAAGTGGTATTGAGGCTATAGGAACATAGGAATTAGGATCAGAAGTAGGCAATTCAGCCCTTCGAGCCTGCTCCACCATCCAATCAGATAATGGCTGATCTCTTCCTGGTCTCAAATCCACCTCCCAGCCTGTTCCCCATATCCCTCAAACCTCTTTTTTTTAAATCAAATATATCTATCTCCTTCTTGAAACCATTTAATGACTCAATGATAGAAATTGACTTTTCTAATCGGCTATAAGGGGAGATGATAGAGGTTTAATTGAGAACTCATTAAGAATAATTATCTGTAATCATTTTAGGCATTACTTCAGGGCAACAAATAGCTGGGAACCCACTCGGGGTTAATCCAGATAACACTCTCTAATTTCTTTCTTAAGTTTTACATTTTGCAAGCTGATTGAGACTGCGAGGCTAGTGACGTCAACTAGCTAAAAGCCCCATTGTATGGTAAAAACTGGGTGGCTGTCCAGTACGAGTAGTCCCGTTTATATACTAACAGCCAGTCTAGGACTGATAATTTCTTAGTGAAAACCACGTTTTTCCAATTAATGAAAGATGCAGGTATGGATAATTTGGAAAATTGGCACGCAATGGTATGGGAAAGTGGCACCAAGATATTTAAATACATATATTTCTTTAAATTGATAGACAAAGTTTGAGTCATCACTCAGATTCCACTGCACTATGGGGCAGCGAGTTCCAGAAATATACCACCCTCTGCGAGAAGTAGTTCCTCCTCATCTCAGTTCTAAATCTACCGCCTCAACCTATATCTGTAACCTCTCACTCTAGATTGCCCTCCAAGGGGTAAAATTTGGCCTATGTTTACTTCATCAATCCATTTTAGTATCTTGTATACCTCAATCAGATCCCCTCTCATCCTTCTAAAATCCAGCAAGTATAAGACCAACGGTTTAATCTCTCCTCGTACGTCAACCCTTTCATTCCCGGAATCAATCTGGTGAACCACCTCTGAACTGCCTCCAATGCCACCACATCCTTCCTCAAATAAGGAGACCAAAACTGGACAGAATGCTCCAGATGTGGTCTCACCAACATCCTACACAATTGCAACAACACTCCAGTCCTTTTGCAATAATTGCTAACATTCCTTTGCCTTTTTAAATACATGCTATACCTACATACCGTCTTTCTGCGATTCCTGAACAAAGACACCCAGATCCCTCTACCCAGGCGCATTTTGAATCTGCGTTCCATTTTGATACTTTGCCTTTTCTTTTGGCCACAATGGATAACCTCACATTTATCTACATTAAATTCCACCTGCCAAATTTTGGCCCAATCTCCTAGCCTATCTATATAGAATCATAGAATTTACAGTGCAGAAGGAGGCCATTCGGTCCATCGAGTCTGCACCAGCCTTTGGAAAGAACACCCCACTTAAGCCCACACCTCTACCCTATCTCAGTAACCCCACCTAACCTTTTTGGACACTAAGGGCAATTTAGCATGGCCAATCCACCTAACCTGCACATCTTTGGACTGTGGGAGGAAACCGGAGCACCTGGAGGAAACCCACGCAGACACTGGGAGAACGTGCAGACTCCGCACAGACAGTGACCCAAGCCGGGAATCGAACCTGGAATCCTGGAGCTGTGTCCGTCTGTAAAATCTTTATCTCCTCTTCACTACCTGATTTCCAACCTATTTTAGTATCTGAAAACGTTGCTATATTACACTCTGTCCCTGCTTGCAGATCATTTATATAGATTGTAAACAGTTGAGATCCGAGGACTGACCCCTGCGGCATCCTGCTAGTTACAGTTCACCAGCCAGAGAAAGACCCATTTAATCCAACCCTCTGCTTTCAGTCAGTTAGCCAATCCTCAATCCAATCTAGTACTCTGATCTGATCAGCTATGATCTGATCAAATGGTGGAGAAGGCTCGAGGGTCCAAATAATTTACTCTGTTCCTCATTTGTATGTTTGTATGTTGCCTTAGTAAACTTCATGTGGCTAATTCATAGTCAATGAACTTAGATCTAGGTTTATAGTGAGAATGTTGGGTAATCTGTGTGAAAATACAATTTGAGTAACGTAGCCAACCTGCCTAATTCCGCATATTATTTACGTAGGTACAGTGTCTCAAATCCAGCTATCCAAAAACCAGTGATGCCTGACAACTGTAGATTTTTTTTAAGCTGCCAGGCTTGCATTTTAATTAACTTAAGAAGTGTAAAGTAACTTAGAGGCGTGTTTGGCTAGGTGCTGCATTGGTACACTGACTAGTGATTGGATCTGCGCACCAGTCTTTTCCTGCAATCCGAGTGGTCTGAATGTTGGCAATAAGGTGTTGTTGCAAGGAAATGAATCCAGCACCCACTGTTGTGGAATAGATTCAAAGCCCCAGTAATTATTTTCTCATTTATGGTTTTTTAATCCCCAAAATAAATGTGTGGAATTAAATTCACTCAACTCTTTTGAAACTTGCGTTAGATTCTAGTTCTCTATTCAATGGAATTTGACAATATTATACTGAAATTGAAGTGAAATAAAGGTAACGGTGGGGTAGCTTCATTCCTACATAATGTATTTCTGCTAGATCCTAGGTACAAGCAGGAGCACTACATACATTAAAGAACATTCTGTTGTAGATCCAGTTGAACGGACAATGGAACTTAGCTCTTCTAATGTAAGTATATGATTTTGAAACTCCCAACACCATGGAGCATCTATATTGTAATATACATATACCCATAGCCTTTTCTTCTGCTTCCTTGAAACTTGGAACTGCTATTATTCCACAATAGAAACATCAGGGAAACTGTCCTTTTTCTAAAAGTTTGCATTATTGAATTTATAGTGTTAGCTGTTGGTTCAGTTGGTAGTATTCTCGTCTCTGAATCACAATGGGCTGGTTTAGCACAGTGGGCTAAACAGCTGGCTTGTAATGCAGAACGAGGCCCGCAGTGTGCGTTCAATTCCCGTACCGGCCTCCAAAAAGGCGCCGGAATGTGGCGACTCGGGACTTTTCACAGTAACTTCATTGAAGCCTACTCGTGACAATAAGCTATTATTATTATTATTATTACAAGGTTCCGGTTTAAGTCCCACACCAGGGCTTGAGAGCAAAAATCACGGCTGAAGCTCCAGTGCAGTACTGAGGGAGTGCAGTACTGAGGGAGTGCAGTACTAAGGGAGTGCAGTACTGAGGGAGTGCAGTACTGTTGAAGGTGCTGTCTTTCAGATGAGACCTTAAACCAAGGTCCCATCCTGCCTACTTGGTAGTTGAAGAACCTGTGACACTATTTTAAAGAACAGCAATGGAGTTCGCCCCAGGGCCCTGCCCAATATATACCCCAAAATCAACATTATAAAAAACAGATTATCTGTTCATTGGAGTACTGTGTCCAGTCCTGGGCACCATACTTGAGGAAGGATGTGAAGGCTTTGGAGAGCATACAGAGGAGATTCACAAATGTGATTCCAGGGATAAACAACTGTAACCATGAGGCTAGATTAGAGAGGTTGTGCCTGTTTCCCTTGACGAAAAGAAGGCCGAGAGGAGACTTGATAGAGGTATTCAAGACCCTGAGAGGTATGGACAGGATAAATAGTGAGAAACTGTTTCTGCTCAAGAGTACATCAAGAACTAGAGGACACCGATTCAGAGCAATGGGCAAAAGGAGTAGAAGTGATGTGACAAAAAAGGTTTTCAGCCAGACGGTGTTTGGAGTCTGGAACAAACTTCTGAGAAGGTGGTGGAGGCATGTTTGATCGAGCTGAATTGCTATCTGAAAATAAACAATGTGCAAGATTACGGGGATAAGGTAGTGGAGTGAGATTAGGTAGAGTGCTCTTTCAGTGAACCAGTGCATACGCGATGGGCCAAATAGCCTCCTTCTGCACTGTAATGGTCCTGCGATTATCGCCTTGCTGTTTTCAGGGACTGCCACATTTCCTATGTTACAACAATGAGTATATTTCAAAAAGTGTACATTTGCTGTAGAATACTTTGAAACACCCACCCCCATGGGAACATACAGGAAAAAAGACCTTGATCTTCATTGCACCATCATGGGCAACCTTGCCTTCAGCTGCCTTGGCCCTATGCTTGGGAATTCCCCCTGTGAGTCCTCTCCATCTCTCTTTCCATCTTTAAAAGCTCCCGAAAACACTTTGACCAACTTCATGGTCATCGTCCCTAATATCTTCTTATGTGGCCCCGTGTCAGATAATGCACAGTAATACTGAAATGAAACATCTTGGACATTTTATTACATTTAAAGACACATATAAATGGAAGTAATATGGGACCATTTTTTTATATTTTATTAGTGCTTCTTAGTAAGGTGTACTTGGTTTCTAAAGAGCAATTGTTCTGAAAAATAAAATCTTTCAACATGTAGAATTATGGACCAGGTGCACCTTGTATGCCTTTCCAGGTTTCACTTTGCTTTGTGCTTCTGAGTTTATCTTTACAATTTAGGGCTAAATTTCCCAGGTGATGTTTCCGGTAGATACTCTATTTATTAAATTTCAAATGCATAAAAAACATTTGAGCTCCAGAGGTGATGTTAAAATTCACTACCAAAATGTAGCTATATTCAGCATTTTTTAAAAAGCTTCCTACCAACAACAGCAATAACCTGCTCACAGAAGCTCAGTTTTGGTGCTGTCCGGTCCACTCGATTCCTGACCTCATTACAACCTTGGTCCAAACTTGGAGAAAAGAGATGAATTCAATAGATGAGGTGGACTGACTGCCTTGACATCAAGGCAGTATTTGACTGAGTGTGGCATCAAGGAGCCCGAGCAAAACTGGAGTCAATGGGAATCTAGGTGGGTACGGGGGAGTCTCTCCTCTGGTTTGCACAAAGGGATGTGGCTGTTGGAGATCAACCCCCCTCAGTCTCAGGACACTCCTGCAGGAGTTCCTCAAGGTAGTGTCCTAGGCCCAAACATCTTCAGCTGCTTCACCAATGACCTCTTTTTAAAAAATAAATTTAGAGTACCCAATTCATTTTTTTCCAATTAAGGGGCAATTTAGCGTGGCCAATCCACCTAGCCTGCACATCTTTGGGTTGTGGGGGTGAAACCCACGCAAACACGGGGAGAATGTGCAAACTCCATACGGACAGTGACCCAGAGCCGGGATCGAACCTGGGACCTCGGCGCCGTGAGGCTGCAGGGCTAACACACTGCGCCACTGTGCTGCCCTCAATGACCTCTTAATCATAATGTCAGAAGTGGAGATTCAATACCATTCATGACTCTTCAGCAACCGTGTTCCTATGCAGCATGACCTGGACAACATTCAGGCTTGAACAGATTAGTAACATTTGCATCACAAAGTGCCAGACAATGATTGTCTCCAACAAGAGAGAATCGTCCCATGGCATTCAATGGCATTACCGTTGTTGAATCCCCCCACTATCGATATTCTGGCGTTACCATTGAACAGAAATTAACTGGACCAAACATATAAGTACTGTGGCTAGCAGATCAAAGGCTGGGAATCCTGGAGCAAGTAACTGACTGTTGACTCCCCAAACCATCTACAAGGCACAAGTCAGGAGTGTGATGGAATAATCTCTTGCCTGGGTGAGTGCATCTCAATAGTGGAGCTCAACACCATCCATGATAAAGAACCCCATCCAAAAACCTACACAAAAACCCTATGAGCCCACCTGCTATGACTAGGGCTCCTTGAAGTCCGATTCCATAAATACTGCCTCATTGTGAGCAGTTGAGTCCTGAAAGATGTGCTGTTAGGTTAATTGGACATTCTGAATTCTCCCTCTGTGTACCCGAACAGCGCCGGAATGTGCGACTAGAGGCTTTTTACTTCATTGCAGTGTTAATGTAAGCCTACTTGTGACAATAAAGATTATTATTATAATATGTCACCTCATCAACAGTTTTTTTTCTCTGTTCATGGAATGTTGGCATCGCTGGCTGGGCCAGCATTTATTGTTCATCTCTGAGGGCAGTTAAGAGTCAACCACATTGCTGTGGGTCTGGAGTCACATGTAGACCATACCAGGTAAGGATGACAGATTTCCTTTCCTAAAGGACATTAGAGAACCAGATGGGTTTTACGACAATTGACAATGGTTTCATGGTCATCATTAGACTTTTAATTCCAGATTTTTATTGAATTCAAATTTCACCATCTGCCCTGGTGGGGTTCGAACCCAGGTACCCAGAGCGTTACCCTGGGCCTCTGGATTATTAGTCTAGTGACAACACCACTACGCCACTGCCTCCCCATCTGTGCTTGTAACAAGGTCTGGATCTGAGTGCTGCTGTTGAAACGTTTGAGGGAGAATAAGTAGATATTGCATTGAAATAAAAGCAAACAACTGCAGATACTGAACTCTGAAACAAAAACAGAAAAATGCTGGCAAAATGCAGCAGGTCTGGCAGCATCTGTGGCGAGAGAAACTAGAGTTAATATTGAGTCCATGTGACTCTTCAGAGCTAAAGAGAGGGAGAAATCTACGAACATAGAACTAGATGCAGAAGTAGACCACCCGGCCCCTCAAGCCTGCTCCGCCATTCAATAAGATTATGGCTGATCTTTTTGTGGACTCAGCTCCACTTACCTACCCACTCACCGTAACCCTTAATTCCTTTACTGTTCAAAAATCTATCCAACTTTGCCTGAAAAACATTCAACGAGCCTCATCTGCTTCACTGAGCAGGGAATTCCACAGATTCATAGTCCTTTGGGTGAAGATGTTCCTCCTCAAATCAGTCCTAAATCTGCTCCCCCTTATTTTGGCTATGCCCCCTAGTTCTAGTTTCACCCACTAGTGGAAACAACCTTATCTATTTCCTTCATAATTTTATATTTCTATAAGATTCCCCCCCCCCCCCCCCCCGTTCTTCTAAATTCCAATGAGTACAGTCTCAGTCTACTCAGTCTCTCCTCATAAGCCAATCCTCTCAACTCTGGAATCAAACCAGTGAATCTCCTCTGCACCCACTTCAGTGCCAGTACATCCTTTCTCAAGGAGACCAAAACTGTACGCAGTACTCTGGTGTGGCCTCACCAGCACCGTTTACAGCTGCAACATAACCTCCCTGTTTTCAAACTCCATCCATCTTGCAATGAAGGACAAAGTTCCATTTGCCTTCTTAATTACCTGCTGCACCTGCAAACCAACTTTTTGCGATTCATGCACAAGTACACCCTCTGCATAGCAGCATGCTGTAATTTTTTACCATTTAAATAATAGTCCATTTCACCGTTATTCCTACCAAAATGGACAGCCTCACATTTACCAACATTGTACCCCATCTGCCAGACCCTTGCCCACTCACTTAAACTATTTGTATCCCTCTGCAGACTTTCAGTGTCCTATGCACATTTTGCCCTGTCACTCATCTTAGTGCCATCTGCAAACTTTGACACATTAAACTTGGTCCCCCAACTCCAAATCATCTATGTAAATTGTAAACAGTTGCGGTCCACACTGATCCTTCAGACACACCACTAGTCACTGATCGCCAACCAGCACGCTTTGCTTTCTGCTAGTTAACCAATCCTCTATCCATGCTAATATATTACCTGTAACGCCATGCACCTTTATCTTATGCAGCAGCCTTTTGTGCGGCACCTTGTCAAATGCCTTCTGAAAATCCAGATACACCACATCCATCGGTTTCCGGTTGTCCACCGTGCTCATAGTGTCCTCAAAGAATTCCAATAAATTAGTTAAACATGATCTGCCTTTCATCAACCCATGCTGCGTCTGCCCAATGGGACAACTTCTATCCTGATGTGTCGCTATTTCTTCCTTGAAGATAGATTCAAGCATTTTCACCACTACAGAAGTTAAGCTAACTTTACCTGTCTTTTGTCTACCTCCTTTTTTAAACAGTGGTGCACGTTGCTGTTTTCCATTCTGCCGGAACTGCCCCAGGTTCCAGTGAATTTTGGTAAATTACCACAAGCACATTTGCTATTTCCCCTGCCATCTCTTTTAGTATTCTGGGATGCATTCTATCAGGCCCAGGAGACTTGTCTAGACGCAAAATACCTGTTCAATGCCTCGGCCATTTTCTCATTTGCCATTATTAAATCCCCCTTCTCATCCTCTAAAGGATCAATGTTGACCGTAGCCACTCTTTTTCGTTTTATATATTGTAGAAACATTTGCTATCTGTTTTTATATTCTGAGCTAGTTTCCTCTCATAATCTATCTTACTTTTCTGGGTTTTTTTTGTGGCTTTCTGTTGACCTTTAAAGATTTCCCAATCCTCTAGTTTCCCACTAATCATTGCCACTTTGTGTGCATTTTCTTTTAGATACCCTCCTTTATTTCCTTAGATATCCATGGCAGATTTTTGCCTTTTCCTATGGTCCTTCCTTTTGGATTATATACTGTAAAAGAGGGGGTGGAGCAGCTAGAGCAGAATCGAAGGTCAGTGATGGGTGGGAGCTGGGAGAGATTGAAACAGAGATGTGTAGGTTACGAGACAGAGGAAACGTTAATGGCAGGAAAAAAGATGCTAGTAGTTGAATAAAGGTAAGATATCAGAAGATGCTAATGTAAGGATAAAGTAAGAAGTCTTACAACACCAGGATAAAAGTCAGTGATCAGGTGAAGCAAAACTTTAGAATAAATAACAGATGCCCAGTGGGGAGGGGTTTGGGATTGCATTGGAATAAAACAAATTTGGATATAAAAGAAAGGGTAAAGTTGGAGGAGAAAGATCGCAGTCTAAAGTTGTTGAACTCAATGCTGAGTCCTGAGGGCTGTAACGTGCCGAATCGAAAGATAAAATGCTGGTCCTCCGGTTTGCTTTGGGCTTCACTGGAGCATTGCAGCAGGCCAAGGACAGATATGTGGGCAAGATGTTGAGTTGAAATAGCAAGGTTGGAGGTCATAATTGTTGTATAATTCTTTATGACTCCCTCCCACCACATTACCAGGGATGAGGCTGCTTTTTGATAAAAGCAAATTACTGCGGATGCTGGAATCTGAAACCAAAAGAGAAAATGCTGGAAAATCTCAGCAGGTCTGGCAGCATCTGTAAGGAGAGGAAAAAAGCTAACGTTTCGAGTCCAGATGACCCTTTGTCAAAGCTCAAAAGAAGTGGTAGTGATTACTCACTTAGGGTAGTGGATTCATGTGGTGAAGATATGGAAAATTGAAGAGAATTGATGAGGTAATGGAAACCAGCATGTGACAGGAAGAGACAGAGTGTACAAACATAAAAGAGCACAAGCAAGTATAGTCAATGTAGGAGAAATTGGTTTAAAACTAACAGGAGGAGGAGGAGTGTTCAGGTGAAGGGGGATTTTACGGTAATAATGCATCAGAGTAATGTCCATGCAGGGAATGTGTTAGGAAAACCAAAGGTAGTTTTAAGGAATTTGTATTGATAAAGGTTAGAAATAAAGTATAGCCTTTGTTGTTATAAAATCAATCATAAATGCCTTAATAAAATGTTTTTTAAAAATGAAAGAAATAAAGAATAAATTGTGTTTAATTTAATATTCCTGTACCTGGAAGGGTAAAACGTGTAGTTTGATTCATGCTGGACAAAGATGATTGTGAGTTCCAATTGTGTTTCTGTTGTGCTTAGAGAGGATTACAGTGTGAAGAATAAATAAATTATCAGTGATTGTTTAGCAACTGATGCCTTGTACAGTAGAGAAGCTTTTAAATTTTAGTTAGCTAGTTTGATTGCAGTTGAAGATAGCTGGTGAAAGAGAAGGCAGCTCTCACAGCTCTGCTAGAAGCAGTTGGTTTAGAAGCTTAGAGAGGGAACATCTTTCTCAACTTTGTTAAAAGAAAAGCCAAACCATGGAGCAGTGGTTAAGAAACCAAGAGCCAAACCTGAAGAGCAGCTCGTTGAGGAAACTGGAGAAATGAGAAGTTTCCAAGAAGTCTGAGGTTCAAGGTACTAGAACAGCGAACTGTTCAGTAAAGACAGGCAGAACTGAGAAGAAAGTTGAGAGGCCAGAAAGATATCTGAAGTGATTTTCAGGTTTGTGAGATTTTACTACAGCCTGTGGAATGAGAGTTAAAGTAACTATGGGAATCGGTAGCTGAATCTCATGGAATTTGTGTAAAAGCAGCTAGAAGCAGTTGGTTTAGAAGCTTAGAGAGGGAACATCTTTCTCAACTTTGTTAAAAGAAAAGCCAAACCATGGAGCAGTGGTTAAGAAACCAAGAGCCAAACCTGAAGAGCAGCTCGTTGAGGAAACTGGAGAAATGAGAAGTTTCCAAGAAGTCTGAGGTTCAAGGTACTAGAACAGCGAACTGTTCAGTAAAGACGGGCAGAACTGAGAAGAAAGTTGAGAGGCCAGAAAGATATCTGAAGTGATTTTCAGGTTTGTGAGATTTTACTACAGCCTGTGGAATGAGAGTTAAAATAACTATGGGAATCGGTAGCTGAATCTCATGGAATTTGTGTAAAAGCAGTTAAGACAAAGGAAACCTAAAAGGTGGTGGTGTAAAATCCTGGATTGGATTCACTGTTAGTGGAGCAGAAGCTTTGTTTAAAAGTGTAATTTGGAAAATCTGGTCTAGATTTTGAAATGCAAACTGTGAAGGGAGACCATAATTATGAGAGAAGATCGTAAAGTCTGTTACGGGTGTGGAATTTGGAAACTCTCAAGTGGCAATCACCTGGGGTGGGCTCTGAGAAGACATCCACAAACATTTACTTGGGGTTCAGAGTGGAAGAGTGGGTTCAGAGTGGAAGAGTGTATTTGCCCGCAGTCATCATGTGTGCTTTAAAGGGACTTTTTGATATTGAGACAATTGTAGATTAAGATGTAGTTTATAATCCATATTAATCCTAAAACCTGTGTATAATTGTTAATATATGGGGGGGGAGTAAAAGCATATTGTATCGTAATGCAATTTTTTCATGTTTAATGTTTTTTCTTGTCCTGTCTCCCTCTTTCTCCACTTTTTATTTTTAAAAATAGTTACGGTCTTTTGAGCCAGGGTTCCATTCTCGTATCTTCCCGCCCAGTTTTAGCATCAACTGGGATTGTAACATATGTAAAGCAATAAAATTAAGTCACTTTACCTGAATACATGGAACATCTGTAATGAACGAGTGGCACAAATAGAGATAAGTGGTTTAGTTCTCATCACCATTACAGGGATATGGTAATAAGATAGGAAATAAATATTCTGGGGTACATAACGGGCGGAATTTCCCCCCCTCCCCCACGGCGGGTGGGACAATCGCCGGGGCGCCACACGTGTCCCGCCCCGACACCCGCACGCGATTCTCCCACCCCCCCCCCAAACCGGCGCGGCGAGAATCACGGCTGGCCGCTGGGAGAATCGCCGTTTGCAACGGGCGAGCCGCGATTCTCCGGGCCGAGCGGCCTGCCCAATACGACGAGTTCCCTCCGGCGCCGGCCACACCTGGTCACTGGCGGCGGGAACAGCGCGGGAACGCTGGGGGGGGGGGGGGAGGGGGGGTTCCTGCACCGGGGGGAGCCTCAAATGGGGTCTGGCCCGCGATCGGTGCCCACGATCGGCGGGCCAGCCTCTCTGAAGGAGGACCTCCTTCCTCCGCCACCCGCAAGATCCATCTGACATCCTCTTGCGGGGCGGCCTCGGGGAGGACGGCAACCGTGCATGCGCGGGTGATGTCATTTATGCGGCGCCGGCAGAGTCATTTTAAGCGGCGCCGCTTTCATGTGGCGCCAAGGCCCGGTGCGCGTAAATGACGCGACGCCGCTCCTAGCCCCCAGGGGCGGGAGAATAGGGGGCTGGGAGCGGGCCCCGACGCCTGAGTGAAACACTCCGGTTTTCACTCCGGCGTCGGCACTTAGACTCCCGATGGGAGAATTGCGCCCAACATCTTCTACAGGAAAAGCAGTCCATTTCTAGAAGCTTCCCCTCTATGGGGTTAAATTGTCTTGCCTGAAAGCAAGGAAGTTATGTTAAACTTATATGGAACACTGGTTTGACCTCAACTGGAGTATTGTGTAGAGTTCTGTGCGCCACACTTTAGGAAGGATGTGAAGCCATTGGAGAGAGAATGCAGAAAGTATTCACAGAATGATTCCTGGGATGAGGAACTTTAGTTACATAGGATTCATGGAATTCCTATAGTGCAGAAGTAGGCCCTTTGGTCCATCGAGCTAGTGCTGGCTCTCCAAAAGAGCTCTCTACCTAGGCCCACTCCCCCCGCCCTATCCGCGTAACCCCATGCATTGATCATTGCCAATCCCCTTAACTTGCACGTCTTTTGACAGTGGGAGGAAACCAGAGCACCCGGAGGAAATCCACGCAGACACAGGGAGAATGTGCAAATGCACCCAAGGCCGGAATCAAACCTGGGTCCCTGGCGCTGTGAGGCAGCAGTGTTAACCATTGTGCTGTCAAGACGTTGGGACTGTTTTCCTTGGAGAAGGAAGATTGAAAGATTTGGTAGAGCTAGTTCGTGTCATGAGGGGTCTGGACTGAATAGATAAGGGAGAAACTTTTCACTAATGGAAGGATTGAGATGAAGAGGGCATGGATTTAAAGTAAGCCAAAAGAAGCAATGCCAACATGAGGAAAAGCTTTTTCACACAGCAAACTGGAGGTATATTCAATCGAGGCATTCAAAGGGGAATTAAATTAATATCTGAAAAGGAAGAATGTGCAGGGCTACAGGAAGAAGACAGGGTGTATCACTCGGTGACTTTCTCCCACAGAAAGCCAACATGGACAACATGCCAAATATCCTTCTTCTGCACTTTAACCATTCTGTGATTCTGAAAGGGCTTGACAGGGTAGGCTCTGGGATGGTGTCTGCCCTGGCTGGGAAATCTAGAACAAATCAGGATAAGGGATCAATCATTTAGGACTGAGATGATGAGAAATTTCTTCCGTGAAAGGGTTGAGAGTCTTTGGAACTCTCTACCTCAGAGGGTTGTGGGTGCACCGTCATTGTCTATATAGCAGCATTAAATATATTCATATTCTTCGTCTCTCGAGGAATCAAGGAATATAGGGAGTGGTCGAGAAAGTGGAGTTGAAGCCTATGATCAGCCACGATCTTATCGAATGGTGGAGCAGGCGTGACAGGCCGTATAATCTGTTTCTGCTTCTTGCGGGTTTTTGAAGAAATTTCATAGCTGGGAAATCATTGATCAGGTCATTATGGAACAGCTGCCGAGAGCTTAAAACACCCATTTGTAGAGAGAATTCTATGAAAGTGCAAACACTGCACAATCTTCTCTGAAGCTGAGGGTAGGTTCTACAAATGAGCCAATAATTCCAGGGAAAACAGACCACAGAATCACAGAATAATACAGCACAGAAGAGGCCCTTCAGCCCATCGCGTCTGCACTGACACATGAAAAACACCTGACCTGCCTACCTAATCCCATTTACCAGCACTTGGCCCGTAGCCTTGAATGTCTCCTCAAGATGGCGCCGGAGCGTGATGACTCTCTGCGAGCTCTCCCAAACAGATCCTCCCGTCCAATGTTATGATGTGCCAAGTACTCATCCAGGTACTTTTTAAAGGATGTGAGGCAACCCGCCTCTACCACCCTCCCAGGCAGTGCACTCCAGACCGTCACCACCCTGTGGGTTAAAAGCATTTTTCCTCAAATCCCCCCTAAACCTCCTGCTCCTGACCTTGAATTTGTGTCCTTTCGAGACTGACCCTTCAACTAAGGTGAACACCTGCTCCCTATCCACCCTGTCCATGTACACCTCGATCAGGCCGCCCCTCAATCTTCTCTGCTCCAGAGAAAACAACCCAAGCATATCCGACTGGAATATCTTCACTTCTCCTTCCTTCAGTCCAAAATGACTTCCAATTATTACCCCTCCCAAAGTTGATGAAAACCTTTCACACGTGAAGTCATTCTGTTCTAACATGTATGTCATATTAAACAACTCTTCAAAGCGAAGGGAGAGGCTTTAGTGTTTTTGTCTTGAACTTATTTTTTGTTGGTGCATAGGTCCCCGGGTCTGTTTATTTGATGTTGGAAGAACAGATCCTATGAATGAGACTATATCATTTCAAACGAGCTCCATTCCTATTCCATTCGTTTGTTACAGATAACTCTCAGTAACCTTGTATCAGTTGATGAAAGACTGATATATCGACCTCATCCTGAGAATCCAGAAACGTGAGTACAATGTATTAAAACATCTAGATAAGACTCTTTTATTTTACTGGTTATATCTTGCTTTTGACTTTTTTTAAATCTTAAAAAAAATTGACTGGTTTGTCTTAAACAATGGCCTAGACTTTGTGATCAGTGACAAACAAACAGTGTTTGCCATTTGCTGTGTTCATAGCTGTCCACAGAGAATTTTCAAGCTACTGAGCAGAGATTCACCATCAATGGACATATGAACCATTGTGGCACCCACTACAGAGGACCTGTGGTGTGTGAGCTGGGCAAGCAACAGTGAGACACTTCAATCAATCACACATAAGAGTATAAACCAGGAAATAGTTTAAACAATAACATTTTTTTTTTAAACTTTCAACACAAATTAAATTTTGGTGAATGAAATTCCACACTGTGAAATTACATTATCAAGGCCAGAGATGTTGTTTGGACATGATTGTGATTAATCCCACTTGCACCCAAATGCATCAGCCCTGACTTTCTCTGTTATGTTTGGTAAATAATTAATGGGTCCCTTCTGCAATTTCACATCTTTACTTAGATTTCAATGCTGAGTCCATTATTGAGCTACTGTTACAACACAACCTGTGATGAGCAGGGTAACTCAAATGTAACTTTTAGAGTTCTGCGTTTAACCATACAAGTGAAGTAAAAGTTCAATTTTCTTCACAATAATGGAGAGTGCTGTTAGCTTCACAATTGTTCTGAAAACAAAATCCAGGCCAACGTATTTTATTTAATGGGAGATGGTGACTTCAGATTTAAGTTTTCAATTAAATTGAGCAAATGCCCATTGAAGTCCAGGTTGCTGAGATGCAATGTTATGACAAAACAGAGGAGTTATCAGAACTGAACTGCACTGTCCATCACCATGACAAGGACTTGAATATTTTTAATCACTTCTGTGATATCCTTTATGGCATCAAAGACTATTACATTCTGCACCATATGCTACTCTCTTCTGTATGTGAAGAAGATGTGTAACCAAATGTTGAAACTCCAAATTCAGATTTATGCTAGTCGACATACCTACTTTTCGACGAATCAAAGTACAAATGGTCCTGAAAAAACAACTCGAGGGAGATCTACAGTATGTAAAGTTTTTTTTAAAATAAAAGCGTACTGAATTATTTTTTTCCAAATAGGGGTAATTTAGCTTGGAATATCCATCTACCCTGCACATCTTTGGGTTGTGGGAGTGAAACCCACACAGACTCAGGGAGAATGTGCAAACTCCACACGGTCAGTGACCCAGGGCTGGGATTGAATTCTAGACCTCGGCTCCGTGAGGTAGCAGTGCTAACCACTGCACCACCATGCTGTCCTTACAGTATATAAAGTTGAATCATTATAGCTTTATTCTAGATTTTTGAATACCAAAGGCATATAAGTAATACATTCAAACATTTAAGGATTTAATTATGCTACGATATTTAAACGTGAATGTTTTGACATAATTGTAACCATATAATTGAAATATTGGCTCACCTGACAATATGTTGAATTTTAGGACCATTTTAACCCAGGAGGCAATAATCACAGTGAAAGGAGTTATCTTAAGTAGCTATTTGGAAGGATTGATGGCCAACACAATCTCTGCTAACGCAGGAAAGGTATTTGTGCAGTTTCATTTTCAATAGATATCTTTTTGGTCTACACAATGCTAAAACCATTCTGAATGGGAATGAGCCTTTTGCAATTCAAATGCTTCTAATCTTTAAGCTTGGAATAGATGAGAAACCACAGTCATTAATTAAAATTATAACTCTCAAATTCCCCCCTCCCCTCACCTTCCATCTAAAATGTTACTGGGCACCTCCTTGGGTTGTTTTGTGCCAGCAGCATGAGCGATGAAGGGCATGACCTCAGCTGCAGAAATAAATATACAGTGGAATCGATGAGGGGCATCAAGAAAGTGTTCGATACTTTTTTTTCATCATTCTGAAGTCTTTATGGTTTGTTAAATACATCAGTTATTTTGGCAAGTTTGATAACTGATCTGACAAGACAGTTGAACTTGGCTTTTTTAGTTGCCCTCTATGAAAAGAGGAATAAGAGGAAACCATTCAGCCCCCTTGACTTACCTTACAACATTTCAAGATTTTGATGTACTAATTTACATTTACTATTGTTACGACACCCGGGTCCAATGTACAGTCAGTTTCAGTCCCGGAGACCCAACATAAGTGAATTAACCAATAATTTGTGTATTTTCCTGAGATCTTTGACCCTTGGTGGCCGTTTTAGCTCACTTGGCTAGACAGCTGGTTTGTAATGCAGAACAAGGCCAGCAGCGCGGGTTCAATTCCCGTATCGGCTGAAGTTATTCATGAAGGCCCCTTGTGACCCTCAGGTTAAACCACCACCAGTCAGCTCTCCCCCTCAAAGGGGAAAGCAGCCTATGGTCATCTGGGACTATACCTTTACCTAGTTACAGACACCAGATTTGTAAATAAAACATTAAAAAACTGCTTATTTATAACCAGAGTAAAAGATGAACAAATAATGGAACAATGGTCTACTATTCCCCAAACACCATCCCACCCTCCACCCACATAAATAGGGGGAAAGGGGAAGGATCAAAATAACGGGAATTAAACTGGATTCAAGATATTTGAGGACCTCGGCTGCTGAGGTTGAGGTCTTTGTAGGCAATGATCAGAATGCGAGGTGTTGAACCATCGGTTGGTTTGGGATCCTCAAGCTGGGCCACTCAGGCCAGATTCTCAGCCTGTGGGATCCCCTCTAGGGATCCCCTCTAGGGATACACTTCAACTTGTGTCGAGCTGGCCGTACCCATGGAAGATGCATTTCAGGTCTGCTCAGTTTCTGATATGTGGTCAGCTTCAGCAGACTCACCAACATCTTGTCTCAGTTAAACAGAATTCAGCGCAGCAGTTTTAGCAAGGCCTTCAGGTGGTCTGGTAACTTTAATGGGAGAGGATTCCGGAAACCGGAAAGTTCCCCCTCCCCAGCTCTATCTTCAGGTTTTGAATGCTCACTAACTGCTCTGTTTACCTGAAGGAAATTCCACCCCTTCTGACAGAGAGATCCGAGAAGATTCTGCTCAGCTCTGCAGTTCCAATCAAAATTAAACCAAACACAGAGTCACCAAGCAGGACATTCCAGAATAAAAAGCACCAATCCCGTCGATGACCTGCTTAGCCCCGGGGTTGCAATGGATTTTATTGGTTGCAAGCGAAGTCTGTCAAGACATGTCACCACTGATGTCAGAGTACATCCTGCTACAGTTTTTTAAATTTAAATTAAAGGTTTAGGCCCCCAGCAATGCCCAGGGGCAGGAATTATAACAGTCAGAATAACAGGAATTAAAAGGAAAAGAGTCTGACGGGAATTCACAAGAGGGTTCCTTAAACCATCAATTAACTAGTACAGGTCTGAGCTAATAACTGGTTTCGAGTCCATTGGATAGTTAATACTTGAGATTATGACCACGGGGAAAGCAGAGGCACAGTGGAGGAAAGCGCAGGGGGCGGCGTATGAGTATGGGGAGACGGCGAGTCGGATGCTGGCACATCAGCTCCGTAAGAGGGAGGCAGCGAGGGAGATTGGTGGAGTCAAGGATAGAGGGGGGAATACGGTGCGGAGTGCGGGGAGAATAAACAAGGTATTTAGAGACTTCTATGGGGATCTGTACAGGTCTGAGCCCCCAGCGGGGGAGGAGAGGATGCGACGATTCCTGGATCAGCTGAGGTTCCCGAGGGTGGAGGAGGAGGAGGTGGCCTGCTGACCCGGTGCTAGTGAGGACTTTTAATAAGGCGAGGGGGGGGGACCTTGCCCCCACAATGTCCAGGGCGCTGATTTCTTTGATCTTGAAGCGGGACAAGGATCCATTGCAATGTGGGTCGTATAGACCGATCTCGCTCCTCAATGTTGATGCTAAGTTGCTGGCGAAGGTGCTGGCTACGAGAATTGAGGACTGTGTCCCGGGGGTGATTCATGAGGACCAGACGGGATTTGTGAAGGGCAGGCAGCTAAAGACTAATGTGCGGAGGCTCCTCAATGTGATTATGATGCCCTTGGTGGAGGGGGAAGCGGAGGTAGTGGCAGCTATGGACGCGGAGAAGGCCTTTAATTGGGTGGAGTGGGAGTATCTTTGGGAAGTGTTGCGGAGGTTTGGGTTCGGGGAGGGGCTCATCAGTTGGGTCAGGGTGCTATATAGAGCCCCAGTGGCGAGTGTGGCCACGAACCGGCGGAGGTCGGAGTACTTTTGGCTGTACCGGGGGACGAGGCAGGGGTGCCCCTTATCCCCCTTGTTGTTTGCACTGGCAATTGAGCCGCTGGCCATGACACTGAGGGAGTCCAGGAAATGGAGGGGATTGGTCCGTGGGGGAGAGGAACACCGGGTGTCGTTGTATGCCGATGACCTGTTGTATGTTGCGGATCCAGTGGAGGGGATGGTGGAGGTCATGCGGATCCTTAGGGAGTTTGGGGTCTTTTCTGGGTATAAACTCAACGTAGGGAAGAGTGAGCTCTTTGTGGTGCATTCAGGGGATCAGGGAAGGGGGATAGACGAGCTACCGCTGAAGAGGGCGGAAAGAAGCTTTCAGTACCTAGGGATCCAAGTAGCTAGGAGTTGGGGGGCCCTGCACAAGCACAATTTGACGCGGTTGGTGGAGCAGATGGAGGAGGATTTTAAAAGATGGGATATGCTGCCACTCTCGCTAGCGGGTAGGGTGCAGTCGGTCAAAATGACGGTCCTCCCGAGGTTTCTCTTTGTGTTCCAGTGCCTTCCCATTCTGATCCCCAAGGCCTTTTTCAAACGGGTAAGCAGGAGCATCATGGGATTTGTGTGGGCGAATAAGACCCCGAGGGTGAAGAGAGTGTTTCTGGAGCGTAGCAGGGACGGGGGGGGGGCTGGTGCTGCCGCATTTGTGTGGCTATTATTGGGCTGCCAATGTGGCGATGATCCGTAAGTGGGTAATGGAGGGAGAGGGGGCGGCGTGGAAGAGGCTAGAGATGGCGTCCTGTGTGGGCACGAGCCCGAGGGTGCTGGTAACGGCACCGTTGCCGCTCTCGCCGACAAGGTACACCACGAGTCCGGTGGTGGCGGCGACGCTGAAGATCTGGGGGCAGTGGAGGCGACACGGGCGAGATGGGAGCCTCGGTTTGGTCACCGATTCGGGAGAACCATCGGTTCGTCCCGGGAAGGATGGATGGGGGGTTTCGGAGCTGGCATTGGGCAGGGATTAGAAGAATGGGGGACCTGTTCATTGATGGGACGTTTGAGAGCCATGGGACGCTGGAGAAGTTTGGGCTACTCCCAGGAAATGCTTTCAGGTACATGCAAGTGAGGGCGTTTGTGAGGCGGCAGGTGAGGGAATTCCCGCTGCTTCCGGCACGTGGGATTCAGGACAGGGTGATTTTGGGTGTATGGGTTGGAGAAGGCAAGGTTTCGGCGATTTACCAGGAGCTGAAGGAAGAGGAGGAGGCCTCGGTGGAGGAGTTAAAGGGCAAGTGGGAGGAGGAGCTTGGGGAGGAGATAGATGAGGGCCTGTGGGCTGATGTCCTGAGTAGGGTTAATTCTTCCTCCTCTTGCGCCAGGCTCAGCCTAATACAGTTCAAAGTTACTCACAGAGCGCATATGACAGGGGCGAGGTTGTGTAGGTTCTTTGGGGTGGAGGACAGATGTGGGAGGTGCTCGGGAAGCCCGGCAGACCACTTCCATATGTTCTGGTCGTGCCCAGCGCTGGATGGGTTTTGGAGGGGTTTTGCGAGGACTATGTCCAAGGTGGTGAACGCCCGGGTCAAGCCGAGCTGGGGATTGGCATTATTTGGGGTATCGGACGAGCCGGGAGTGCAGGAGGCGAAAGAGGCCGGTATTCTGGCCTTTGTGTCCCTGGTAGCCCGGCGGAGGATTTTGCTGCTATGGAAAGATGCAAAGCCCCCTAGTGTGGAAGCTTGGATCAATGACATGGCAGTGTTCATCAAGCTGGAGAGGATAAAGTTTGCCTTGCGAGGGTCTGTGCAAGGGTTCTCCAGGCGATGGCAACCGTTCCTAGACTATCTCGCGGAGTGTTAGGAGGAGGTCAGCAGCAGCCGGTGGGGGGGGGCGTTCTTTTGGGGTGGCGTTTGGGTGAAGGTGGGGGGGTTTCCCTATTTGTGCTTTTAAATGTTATATGGGGGAAATCCAATGTATAATTTCTGATTGTTGTGTTTTTGTTTCTTTTTTCTTGTTTGGGGGGGCGTTTTGTTGAAAATTTGTTGAAAAATTTGAATAAATATATATATTTTAAAAAATACTTGCGATTATGTGCTGTTGTTTCCATCCAGTATTGGGCGGAAATATGGCCTTTTGGCTAAGATGAACAGAAGGTCAGGTGTAATGCCTGGATCTGGTATGTCTCTCTTGTGGGGACCATGGGTGGGATTCCCCGACCCCCCCACCGGATCGGAAAATCGCCCGGGGTTGGCGTGAATCCCGCCCCCGCCGTCCTCCGAATTCTCCGGCCCCCCCAAAATTCACCCCGACGTGAATCGCGCCGCCCACCTCAGAGAATGGCGGGGACCGGTGCGACTCAATCGGCCCCGGAGCCGCCCGAATTCTCCGGGCCACGATGGGCCAAAGTCCTGCCCGTTTAACAAGGGTCCTGCCGGCGTAAATCAAGGTTGGTCCCTACCGACGGGACCCAGCTTCGTGGCGGCCACCGGGTTTCTCGGAGGGGCGCAGGGTGATCTGGCCCCAGGAGGTGCCCCCATGGTGGCCTAGCCCGCGATCGGGGCCCACCAATCCACGGGCGGGCCTGTGCCGTGGGGGAACTCTATTCCTCCGCATCGGCCGCTGTGGTCCTCCACCATGGCCAAGAGGGAAAGGGTTGGCCCACTGAAGGATAGGCAAGGGAATCTATGTGTGGAGCCAGAGGAAATGGGCGAGGTACTAAATGAATACTTTGCATCAGTATTCACCACAGAGAAGGAATTGGTAGATGTTGAGTCTGGAGAAGGGGGTGTAGATAGCCTGGGTCACATTGTGATCCAAAAAGACGAGGTGTTGGGTGTCTTAAAAAATATTAAGGTAGATAAGTCCCCAGGGCCGGATGGGATCTACCCCAGAATACTGAAGGAGGCTGGAGAGGAAATTGCTGAGGCCTTGACAGAAATCTTTGGATCCTCGCTGTCTTCAGGGGATGTCCCGGAGGACTGGAGAATAGCCAATGTTGTTCCTCTGTTTAAGAAGGGTAGCAAGGATAATCCCGGGAACTACAGGCCGGTGAGCCTTACTTCAGTGGTAGGGAAATTACTGGAGAGAATTCTTCGAGACAGGATCTACTCCCATTTGGAAGCAAATGGACGTATTAGTGAGAGGCAGCACGGTTTTGTGAAGGGAAGGTCGTGTCTCACTAACTTGATAGAGTTTTTCGAGGAGGTCACTAAGATGATTGATGCAGGTAGGGCAGTAGATGTTGTCTATATGGACTTCAGTAAGGCCTTTGACAAGGTCCCTCATGGTAGACCAGTACAAAAGGTGAAGTCACACGGGATCAGGGGTGAACTGGCAAGGTGGATACAGAACTGGCTAGGCCATAGAAGGCAGAGGGTAGCAATGGAGGGATGCTTTTCTAATTGGAGGGCTGTGACCAGTGGTGTTCCACAGGGATCAGTGCTGGGACCTTTGCTCTTTGCAGTATATATAAATGATTTGGAGGAAAATGTAACTGGTCTGATTAGTAAGTTTGCAGACGACACAAAGGTTGGTGGAATTGCGGATAGCGATGAGGACTGTCTGAGGATACAGCAGGATTTAGATTGTCTGGAGACTTGGGCGGAGAGATGGCAGATGGAGTTTAATCCGGACAAATGTGAGGTAATGCATTTTGGAAGGGCTAATGCAGGTAGGGAATATACAGTGAATGGTAGAACCCTCAAGAGTATTGAAAGTCAAAGAGATCTAGGAGTACAGGTCCACAGGTCATTGAAAGGGGCAACACAGGTGGAGAAGGTAGTCAAGAAGGCATACGGCATGCTTGCCTTCATTGGCCGGGGCATTGAGTATAAGAATTGGCAAATCATGTTGCAGCTGTATAGAACCTTAGTTAGGCCACACTTGGAGTATAGTGTTCAATTCTGGTCGCCACACTACCAGAAGGATGTGGAGGCTTTAGAGAGGGTGCAGAAGAGATTTACCAGAATGTTGCCTGGTATGGAGGGCATAAGCTATGAGGAGCGATTGAATAAACTCGGTTTGTTCTCACTGGAACGAAGGAGGTTGAGGGGCGACCTGATAGAGGTATACAAAATTATGAGGGGCATAGACAGAGTGGATAGTCAGAGGCTTTTCCCCAGGGTAGAGGGGTCAATTACTAGGGGGCATAGGTTTAAGGTGAGAGGGGCAAAGTTTAGAGTAGATGTACGAGGCAAGTTTTTTACGCAGAGGGTAGTGGGTGCCTGGAACTCACTACCGGAGGAGGTGGTGGAAGCAGGGACGATAGGGACATTTAAGGGGCATCTTGACAAATATATGAATAGGATGGGAATAGAAGGATACGGACCCAGGAAGTGTAGAAGATTGTAGTTTAGTCGGGCAGTATGGTTGGCACGGGCTTGGAGGGCCGAAGGGCCTGTTCCTGTGCTGTACATTTCTTTGTTCTTTGTTGTTCAATGCGGAGACGAACCCTCCCGCGCATGCGCTGGGATGAGAGGCCCTTCGGCGCCGGTTGGCGTGGTGCCAAGCCCCTTCCCCGCCGGACGGTGGGGCGCAAACCTCTCCGGGGCGGGCCTCGCACCTGAAGGTGCAGAGGATTCCGCACCTTTGGGGACGCCCGGCGCCGGAGTAGTTCATGCCACTCGGAGCCGGGACCCCCTCCCCCCGCCCCGCCGGGTAGGGGAGAATCCTGCCCCATGAATTGGATTCAATTTGAATTGTTTTTTGGAGCAGGCAAGGACCTGGATTAGGGGTTTGCCCCTGTCCACACTCAGCTCTGGCTTTGTCATTCTGATAAAGTAATTTTAAAAAAATACTGTGCTCTAATGGTGCTCTCTGCTGGTAACCTTTGAATAATTATGGAATCACCTGAATGGTAACCATGGTGAAGGAAGACCAACTCGTCGACCAGACATGGGGCTGGATTCTCCGGTCGCCGCGCCGAAGTCGCGTTCGGCAAACAGCCAGAGAATCCCAAGTTTCTGACCAAATCGGGGGCGGCCCTGTTTTTGTGATGCTCCGGCCCCTATGCCACGCCACGTATCGACGGCTAGGCCCGCCTCCCCGATGCTCTGCCCCCGACCGGCCGTGTTCCCGAAGACGTGGGTCTCTCATGGTCACATCCATCGGGTACTCAGTGTGGCGGCTGCGGACTCAGTCCAGCACCGCCATTCAGGGGAGGGCCGATCCGCAGGCAGGGGGCACATTATGGGGGGCTGGACCGGGGCGCGTGAGTCGTCCAAAGGGGGGGGCACTTTCCGCCATGTAGCACGGTGCGACCTGACAATTCTCAGGGGCATATCGGCAGCTAGAGCCGGGTGCTCTACGCTGCCGTCCTGCTAGACCCCAGCAAAACAGGGAATCAGAGGCCATTTTGCACCAGTTTTTCTGGCGTAAAACGCAACTGTTCCCAGGACGGCATGAGGACATAGGCTGGATTCTTCGATTCTGGGGCTATGGTGTCTAGAACGAGCTGCTGTAGTCGAGGCGGATACAATTTTGTCTTTTAAAAAGCATTTAGACATGGGTATAGAATATGGGCCAAATGCAGGCAATTGGGACTAGCTTATTGGTAAAAACTGGGCGGCATGGACAAGCTGGGCCGAAGGGCCTGTTTCCATGCTGTAAACATCTATGACTCTATTCAGACTCTCAGTGTGTCTCATACACATGCCAGAAGCTCCATATATTGGCACACACGGCCCTGTCCTTAAAGGACTGCAGGTGGAGCATGTCCATGCATTGTGCCCTTTTAAATTAAACACAAGATTCTCTTTTTTAAATATTTTTATTAAGGCATTTGTATCGACATTAAACACAACCAAAACCAGAATAAGAACAAACAGGAAACCTCATAAGAAATAAATAACCCCCAACCTCCCTTCCGTTCCCCTCCAAGCATCCTGCCTACCCCATTTTAACCCCTTTATCCCCCCCCCCCCAACTTAATTTTTTCCAGCCTAAGGAACTCCGCCAGGTCGCTCACCCACAGCTTCGGCAGCCCCGAGTCCCTCCACTCCAACAAAATCCATCTCCGGGCTACCAGGGAGGCAAAGGCCAAGACTTCGGTCTCTCGCCGCCTGGACTCCTGGGTCTTCCGACACTCCGCATATCGCCACTTCTGGACTCGGGGCCACCTTCACCTTCAGCACCTCAAACATAATGTCCGCGAACCCCTGCCAGAATCTCTTCAGCTTCAGACAAGCCCAGAACATATGAACGTGGTTCGCAGGCCTCCTGCGCACCGTCCATATCTATCCTCAACCCCCTCAAAGAACCTGCTCATCCTGGCCACCGTCATATGCACCCTAAGCACAACCTTGAATTGATATCCTAGCACACAAGGAAGATGCGTTCACCCTGCTCAAAGCTTCCATCCACAACCCAGCCACCATTTCCATCACTAGTTCTTCCTCCCATTTATTCCTTGTTTCATTCAGTGGGGAGCTTGCCCTTTCTAATAGATGTCCGTACAGGTGTTTCCCCCCCCTCCCAGGTTACCCACATCCAGTAGTTCCTATAACATTGTACGTCTCTGGGTCCATAGGTCTCGGGGTCCATGGGTATGTTGTCATCTCCTTGCGGAGGAAGTTCTTAAACTGTAGGGATTGGAGTTCATTGCTGTTGGGTGGCTGAAGGTCGCTAGCCTGTCCTCTGAGTAGAAGTCCCTAACGGTCAGTGTCTCCTTGTCCTGTTTCGACCTCCTAAAGATGGCGTCTAGCCTGGCTTGCACGAACTTATGGTTGCCACAGATGCCCCCCCCCCCCCCCCCCCCCCCCCCCCACCCACTCTTGCTCAGGTTGAGTTTGTAGCCCGAGAAGGTTCCAAATTCCCTCGGGGGCTTCATGATCCCTTCCATGCTGCTTTGCGGGTCCAAGCTTTAGAGGAGCAGGTCATCCACATAGAGTGAGACTCTGTGCTCTCTGTCTCCTCTTCGGATTCCTTTCCCCTTCTCACGGCTCTGAGGGCAATTGCCCTCCCCCTCCCACCATGAGATCAACCATACTTACCCTATGGATGTACTCCTGCACTACGGGATTTCCCTTTGTTAGGGGGCCATCCAAAATGGCCATGGTCACTGTACTCACTATGAGGCCCATGAGATGTCCAGAGATCGTGAAAAGCACTAACAATGTAAGTCTATCTTGTATTCTTACTTTCCAGCCAGTGACATACTTTTGAAATGGAGCCAATGTAGGAAGCACAAGCAAGACCCGACAAATAGTAATGTGAAAGTGGCAGGATCTACTTTTGTTAGGTGTTGCTTGAAGATAAATATTGGCTAGGGCAGTGGGGAGAACTCCCTATCTCTTCGTCAATATAATGCCAGAATCCTTTATATCCACCTGAGAGGGAATAGGGAGATTCGGTTTAATGACGGCACCTCCAATGATGCAACATTCCTTCAGTAGTCTAATCCTTATAACAGTTCAGCAAGTTTGCTATATCTTGGATCTCCAGCCTGATATACCTGGCCCTATGTAGTACTTTATCACTCTGTCTCCTAACATAACATCAGTTATTTCTGATCTTTTGAAAGTCTGATTTTGTTACCCTCAATTGACATCTACATTTATCCATATTTTGTTTCATTTCATAAAGTATTTGATTTCCACTCCAGAGAATCGATGACTAAAATCTAAGCTGACACTCCAGTGCAGTGTTGATTAAATGTTGAATTGTCCGAGGTGACATCTTTCTGATGAGCTGTAAACTGCGACCCCGCCTGCCCCCTCACATGGACCTAGAGGACCTAACTTGATAACGCTATTTTGAAAAGGGAGGGAAGTAAGAAGGAAGTTATCCCAGATGCCCTGACCAATATTCATCCCTCGATCAATGTCACGTGCAGATTATTTGGTCACCATTTAATATTGGTGGGAGCTGGCTGTGTGCAGATTGAGATCAGGAAAGGTGCTTACAAATGCAAGCCTTAGCTTTTGGACATCGCTATTTATCCATTTTGGTTTCATTTTAACAAACAAACTTTTTATCTGAGGGACTTGCATATATTCCTTGTCCATTTGTGTGACTTCCTTTGTCATCCGCACCACAGCTTTCCCTACCTATTATCAAGCCCCAATTAACATTACCCCAAATCCTCCTCCTCAAAAATGTACCTTTCCTAAAATCTGGCCTTAACATTAACTCGGCTAATGAATTTAACTCTAATGTTCGCTGCTGCCCCGATGTTCTTCTACATGGGGGTCTGATACCATCTCATTATCGTGGCTAGAGTTTGGTAAATAATGGTATAATTCGAAACCAACTTGCTTACTCTGATAAAAAGACATTAAACATTGAGTGTTATATTATTACCAATGGGAGTCAGACCTTCAAAATCTCAGAAGTACTATTAGTTGAACAAATATACTTTACTGAGAGTTATGTTAATGTGCACAGATATCATAGTCTCTACATGTATGAATTTTAGTCATTACAAATGTCAGGGTTATTTAATAATGACTGCCATTTTCTAGAATTTATCAACGCACCAGAAACAGAGCAACTTGATATTCTTGTACAAAGCACTACAGGCAACAGACCTAACTAATGTTGCTGCAAGTAAAAATTACTAAACGCATTACATGAACATTAAGTGTATAAAAACAGTGGGATTCGGCACGTAATTCACTGTGTGAGGAATTTACTTGGGTCCAAGTATTTTTCCCTCAGTGATCCTAAACAGATTTGTTTAATCATATGGTGAAAATGCTTCAAATGTGTATCTGTTCTTAAATGTGTGATATCCCTCTTCTGTGTTGCTCTAGGGGTGGGATGCTATTGAGTGGATAATTCAAAACTCTGCTGTTAGCTAACAGCTTTCACTCCTGCATATTGCACTCCCCCAGTGGTAACTATTTATTTATTTCTTAAAATACCTAACTATCTAATGGCATTTTATTACAAGGAATGTGCTCTGGTTTGTGTAGCGTGGGTTGCCTGCTTAGTTTGTAAGTTTGTCCACTTTAGAACTTGCTGTGTGTGTTGGAAATGTTAAATGTTTTGAGTTTCTTTCAGCTATATGCATTTCTTTCCAAGCATTGCATGTTTGTCCCTTATCTGTCCCTTCTGGGTTATTAAAAAGCTGTTGCAGTTTATGTTGGGCTAACTTTGGTGCCGCCAGTGAATCATGTCAGAGTCCTGAGCTGTCCAATACTGCAGTTCACAAGTCTCATTAGTGACTTCATATGCACATTACCGAGAGATTTTGTAATATAATAGTCGTGTATAAAGCACTTTGCAAGTAATTATACTGTATGAAACACTGAAGCATATATAAAATTCAACATTTTAAAATTACAGTTCGAGCGTTCAGCTGAAAGATCCAGGGTAAATTATAATTTCTGTTAACTGAGGAGGGTGCATTGTGTGCTTTGGATACCCGTGTTTAATCTTGAGACAGAAGAGGAGCCAAAACACTCAAATGCGACAATGTGAAAGTCTTGCTTTCTATTACTATTGCAGCATCTGCCAGAACTATCTCATTTTGATCTGCAGTTGGACCCGTTTTGATCCCAGCCACTAAATACTAAATAATGTGGACTTCATTCCCAAATCCTGTAGCCAGCTTGCATTCTTCGCAATATTTTTGCCTACTTGCTCACCCTGACTGTTACGTGTAGAAGAACCAAGGAAACCTGGCTACGATACGATGTGCAGTGCTTACACTATGTTTGAATCATCTCATTGGAATGCAATGGTTCCTGCGCTGCCAGGTACATGAAAAGCTTTCCTCAAGAGACTCGTTAAGATTAATTAATTGGCAACGGCAGATATGTTTTTGTTCAATTTGGGAATTGTGGAGTATTTATGGAAGAAGTTCTCTGAGAGTAAATGCAGTATATCTGTAATAAAGTCAATTGAGCCAGCTAGATGGTCTGAATAGCCTTTACTACTTTTTAACCATCCACAAGGTGACCCTCTTGCAAGGTTTCTGGAAAGTATAAAATATGCTTATCTATGCATGTGATGGAAAGCAATGCATGTCCATATAATGTAGATTTATTTACAGAATCAAGATTTCCATTGATTGCCAACATTTTATCATAATACCCTTTAATTGAAATTGATGCATTAGCATTTACCCTTGAACTTATTTGTGTGTGGTTCGTTTTCATAGTGTATTTGCCTATGGTTCTGTGAATGCATGTTGGAAGCATTATCTGCCAGTGTTATTTTGTTCTAAAATCTGTCCAATACCTATTTTATAATGGCAGCCCTTGTTTCCCTAACAATACTGTTATAGTTACAACTTCCAGAGTCCTCTACAATACGTCGTGGGAAAATGCTTCTTTTAATCAATTAAATCAGGAGCTAAGTTTTGGAAAGAGTATTTTGAATGTTAACTAATTGTCCCCTGGATTTCAGCTTTAGCCGCAATTTACTTAAATATTTATTCAGATGTCTTGTGCTTTAACTGCTTTGTTTACTGGATTTCCATTGCAGCTTTCTATTGCTCTTGTGGTCTTGGATATGTTAGGGGTACAAAAATGGTACCTGGGCCTCTGTGGAATTTGCATTGGTGAATGATATTAAAAATATATTTGTGCTTTTTGAGTAAACCTTTGATAAGGCAGTTCTCAAACGTTAGATTGTAATACACCTTGGGCGAGATTCTCCACTCCCGCGCCGGTTGGGAGAATCGCCTGGGCCGCCAACATTTCCCGGGACGCCGGTCCGACGCCCTCCTGCGATTCTCCCAAGTGGCGGGAACGGCCCCGTCGAGTTCCGCGGGCCGGAGAATCGCCGGAGACACCCAAAATGGCGATTCTCCGGCACCCCCACTATTCTCAGGCCCGGATGGGCCAAGCGGCCAGGCCAAAACGGCGGGTTCCCCCCGGCGCCGTCCACACCTGGTCACTGCCGTCGGGAATAGCGCGGGAACGCTTGGGGGGTGGGGGGGGGAGCCTGCGGGGGGATCCTGCATCGGGGGGTACCTCAAATGTGGCATGGCCCGCGATCGGTGCCCACCGATCGTCGGGCCGTCCTGTCTGAAGGAGGACCTCCTTCCTTCCGCGGCCCCGCAAGATCCGTCCGCCATCTTCTTGCGGGGCGGACTCAGAGGACGGCAACCACGCATGCGCGGGTTGGCGCCGGCCGTCGTGAACCTCGACGCGTTCACGACGGCGTGGGAGTGGAGAATCCCGCCCCTTATTTATGACCTATTTTCTCATATGTGTTCTTTAAAAGATACCAGATATTACACGACTGCTTGAGATAATGGACACGAAACAGTTCTAAACTGGCAATTATATAACAGACTTGCTTAAATTATTTCTTAAGTAGCAAATCAAGTTCCATCTACTGGGTGATTCAGGAATTGCATTATGTCTGCAAAATGTAAGAGGATGCAAAATTTCTTGTCTTAAGATGCTGCGTATTTAGATTCAATGCTTAATATATTCTATACATCATTTGAACAGTGTACGATTTGAATATTTTTGTTCAAATGAAAGGTTTTGATGAACCTTTACTTCCCAGCTCGTTTGGTCCTCTGTCACGTTTAATCCCTTCTAATATGTTTGCTTTCAGGGCTGCAAAGAAATGGAGTGGATGTTAGACAAGATAAATGTGGAGAATGAAGAACTGGCAGTGTCTGTCCAAGAAAGCATAAAGTCAGAAATGGCTACAGCAGCTGCCAAAGATTTGTGGTTCGCTTATTACTGTGCCACCCTTTGAGTTTGGTTCGGGAGATTCACTTCGCAACTTATGTTCTGTGTCATTTTAAGATGCAGCTCATGTCTTTTTTTTTCAGAGAGAAAAATATAAGCTACAAAGCTGACCACCAATGTATCAAACAGCATTCAAATCTTTTCAGTTTCTCAAAATAAAACGATCAGCAGGCAAGCCTGTGAATATGGGATGCCGTATTTGGGATTCTTTATAAAAAGTTCTGTTTTTGCAGTGTCCCTCACTCGTCAAACTTCAGATCCATATATCATCTTGGTACATGTAAAAAAGATATCCTCACAGTGGAGTGAGTTGGAGACAATAGACAAAAATATACACTTGAATCATGCACTGTCTTGCACTTGATGCAGTACATTGGACTAATACTTGAAAGTGGAGTCGCTATACGTTACTGCCTTAGGCATTGAAAGAACAAAATGAAGTGTATGTATTTCAGAATTATGTTTACATCGTCTTGTAACCTTCATCAGTAAGTTCTATTACTTTTTTTTAAAAATCAGTGTTAATGCTGGAATTTAGGTACGTGTTTTTTGTGGAAGATCTGTCCAGATGAGATGTGGTAGCAGGGAGAGTGGTGCTGCAGACTAGATCTTGAAGCATGTTATTAATACCGCTCAAATTTGGTTTCAAACTAATTTCTGATTAAATCAAATGAAGTACATCGACTGAATTAGAATTAATCAATGTGAACTCTATTAATGTGACACATCGAATTGACCTGTGTTGAATTGGGTGAATGGCAAGTACATGTCAGTCATATTTTGGATAATTTCCTTGCTGTCAAAACAGCAATGCTCCCGTTATAATGGGGTTGAAGGACTATTGTGCAAATCTACCTTTGTAAACCTCTCCAGCACTCATTGCTTGGCATTTTACCAGCTTTTATATATTGCTGAAAAGAGAGCCACGTTGGCAAAGTTTTTTATCACGCACTCTTTGGGACAAATGCTTGCAATTTTGGAAGTACGACCGAATATTTTATTTAATGTGTATTGTGCAAACTCGCAGATGGATCAAAGGCTGCCACTTGTGGACCTAAAAAGTGCCTTGTCCCCTTCAACTTACCCTGGAAAGATAAAGTATCTCAACAATTTGAACAGCAGGTTAAGTATGCTGTTTTGGCTGCCACTATGCAGGGGCTACACAAAATGGTATTTTCCACATTAACAGGATCAGTCCAAAAAGACATTCTGCCTACCACACAATTGAACTACATTGTGTATGAATTTCACTGCTGGTGTGATGCCAATTATGTGGACCATGCATCCCAATGATTAGGTGATCGAATCGAGCAGCATGTGGTGCAGGGTACAGACTGAACTCCACCAGCTTGCAAAACCCAAACAGAATGTCTCTTCAATGTGATTCTGCGATTGAACAACTTGCTGAATAGTCCAGAGTGCGGTAATAGCTACCCAAACAACCACTGTGAGTCAAGATTGTAATGGGGCTCATTTACACTTTGTAGAAGCAACAGCCAATCATACACAGGAACCAGGGACGGGATTCTCCGACCACCCCGCTGGGTCGGAGAATCGCCTATGGGGGCAGCATGAATTCCCCCGGCCGCTGAATTCTCCGGTGCGGCGCAAACCACTCCGGCCTAGGCCCTGAATGTGAGGAGGATTACGCACCTTTGGGGTGGCCCGACGCCAGAGTTGCCCGCCTCCGTTTCGCGGAGAATCCCGCCCCAGGTCTCAGCAAACAAAAGGAATATGTTCAGGCCTTGCACCCTTATTTTTAATTATCTGGCAGTTTTGGTAGTGGATGGTTCACCATTGACTTCTCGATGGTATTGCCTCAGCCAAGCTGTGTTGATTTTTTAAACACTTGGCACCCTTTTCTCCTACAGTATAAATTGTTGTGAGAGTTTGATATTTGGCATTCTTGCATTTGACCCGATTAGCGCATGACAACAAACTTCAGCAATATGTCTCTCTTTTGAGCAACATTCAAGTTCTGTACTAAACAAGTACTTGACAAACATTTCTCCAAATAATTTAATTTTATTCTAATATAATTAAAGTATTTAATATAATTTAGTCTGTTGGACATTGCTGCATTTGTTTAAGTACTGACTGAAATGTGCTTAAAAATAAATAATATTTTCTTTGAAATCTTCTCATTTATTCACATTACCTGATGTTAGTAACCACACTGTAAGAGAAGAATCTTTGGGGAGATCCAAAGTATGTGGCAATTGGGTGGGAAAGTGGAATTGAGGTCAAAGATCAGCCATGATATTATTTATTTATTTTTAAATTTAGAGTACCCACTGAATTTTTTCCAATTAAAGGGCTAAATTGCATGGCCAATCCACCTACTCTGCACATCTTCGGGTTGTGGGGGTGAAACCCACGCAAACACAGGAAGAATGTACAAAGTCCACACGGACAGTGACCCAGAGCCAGAATCGAACCTGGCACCTCAGCACCGTGAGGTATCAGTGTTAAGGGTTTATGTCTTAATCACATACAACCTTTTTATGTTTTTGGTGAAGTTGGTTACTGAGTAACTGAACTCGTGTTGTTTTTCACGTATACTTTACATTAGTTCCACAACCTCTGTTGCTGACCGCAGAAGTTGTATATATTAATAACCACCTACTCCTACAATAATAACCGTCTACTACAGGGCCCAAAAAAGGATAGCGCTGAGTATTTTCTAAATGGAAAGAGATTAGGTACAGTGGATGTCCAAAGTCTTGGGGGTTCAGGTGCATAGATCCTTAAAATGCCCGGAAGTGCAGAAAATAATGAAAAAGGCTAATGAAATATTAGCATTTTTTTTTTTTTGAAATTTTTTATTTAAAACAGATTTGTAACATTTACAGAGAAACAAGGCCATATACAAAAGCCTTAACATATTGAAAACGAACAGTGGGAAAGAATAAACATGTTAATAAGGCACTTCCCCTATCAGCTCTGTTTGCCCATGCCCCACGTGTTCAACTAAACTAATGTGGCTCTAACAACCCCACCCCGGGGTGCTGCTGCTGTCGGTTTCCTATGCTGTCCCCTGCAAGCGACTTTCTCCCCTGGGGGATCCCTGATCACCCCCCCCCTTTGCCCTCAAGTCTTCTCTGCTGTCCTTCCTGGCTGCCAGGTCTGCCCTGCGCTTGGCCCTAGCCCGCCCCTCCTCCTACTCCCTGGTGCCCCCTGACCTACGCTAGCTACGCTGACCCCTGCCCTTGGTGCCCGACTGTCTCCTGCCCAAATGCTCGGGCCCTCCCCCCACACACTAAGGACCCATTAACCTGATTGTATCTCCCTGTGCCCTTTCAAGTCCCTTAACCAGCCCCGAGCCCATCCCCCCATCAGAGGCCCCGATCTCCTGCCAAAAGATACCAAGTGCAGGGCCCCTCTCTCCCCCCCCCCCCCCCCCCCCCCCCCTCGTTGCAATCTCCCAAAATCACCCTATGCAGTGTGCCCTCCAGCCCCCGCTCTCTGTCCAGGCTGAAAACAATCTTAGATAAAACATTACAGTACATGATAATTTAACAAACCGCCGCCACACAAAAGCTCTGAGAGCCCAGAGTGCTTTAGTTCAAGCCCAGCTTCTTCTTTTAATAAAAGTCTATTCCTAGTCGAAGCAAGTTAGAACACTGGAAGAACTAAGTGCCCGTTAGTTCAAGTCCAGCTTCTCTTTAATAAAGGCCCAAACCTGTTCTGGTGTCTCGAAGTAGTGATGGAGTTCCTCAAATGTAACCCAACGCTTCGCAGGATACAGCATTCCAAACCTCACCTCCTTTTTGTAGAGGGCTGCCTTTACCTTGATGAATCCTGCACGCTTCTTGGCCAGCTCCGTTCCCAAGTCCTAGTAGATGCGCACCTTGCAATTCTCCCATCTGCTGCTCCTCTCCGCCTTGGCCCATCGCAGCACACGATCCCTGTCAGCAAGCCGGTGAAAGCGAACCACCAAGGCCCGCGGTCAGTCGCCCATCCTGGGCTTCCTTGCGGGGGCTCTATGCGCCCCATCCAACTCCATGGGTCGAGGGAAGGCCTCCGGTCCCATCAGTGCCCCGAGCATACCCATCACGTATGCGCCCGCATCCGATCCCTCACAGCCCTCGGGGAGGCCAACGATCCTCAGGTTCTGCCTCCTGGTTCTATTCCCCAGCTCTTCAAGCTGCTCCTGCATCCTCCTCTGGCGAGAGTTCAGCTCCTCCACCATGTGCTCCAGCTCCGTTACCGTGTCCGCTTGGGTGGAGAGCTTCACCTCGACCCCCCTTAGCGCCTTCTCTTGGACCGCCTGCGCCTCGACCATTCGATCCATCACTGCCCTCATTGGGTCCAACGTGTCCCCCCTCAGTTCGGTGAAGCAGCTCCTAAAAAACTCCATCTGCTGCTCTCTTGGCCAGTGAGCCTCCGCTCCCGGGTCCCTGCCGTCCGCCATGCTTCGCTGCCCGGTCTGGGGTCCCTGCTGCTCCTGCTTCAAACATCGCCGCTCCACTCGACCACTTCTGGTCTAACTGTCCATACCCCGGGGGGGGAAAACCTCTTCCTTTCGTCCCCTCCACCGATTCAGGTCGCCAGGTCCCGAAGAAATCCTGTGAAACAGGTCCGTTTGTCCATCGCGGGCGAGAGAGATCCAACCTGCGACCTGCTTCCTCGAGGGCGCCCATGGAAGTCGCCTCTAGCATTTATCTTAAGAGGATTGGAATATAAAGACACAGGGGTTGCGCTGCAGCTATACAAGACCCTGGTTAGACCCCCGTTGAGAGTCACTATGAGCAGTTCTGGGCACCACACCTTAGGAAGGAAATTTTGGCCTTGGAGGGAGTGCGATGTAGGTTTACAAAAATTATACCTGGATTACAGGGATTAAGTTACAAGGAGAGATTACACAAATTAGAACTATTTTCGCTAGAGTTTAGAGGTTAAGGGGTGATTTGATCAAAGTATTCAAGATATTGGGCGAAATTCTCCGGAAACGGCGCGATGTCCGCCGACTGGCGCCCAAAACGGCGCAAATCAGACGGGCATCGCGTCGCCCCAAAGGTGCGGAATGCTCCGCATCTTTGGGGGCCGAGCACCAACCTTGAGGGGCTACGTCGGCGCCGGACGAATTTCCGCCCCGCCAGCTGGCGGAAAAGGCCTTTGGTGCCCCGCCAGCTGGCGCGGAAATGACATCTCCGGGCGGCGCATGCGCGGGAGTGTCAGCGGCCGCTGACAGCATTCCCGCGCATGTGCAGTGGAGGGAGTCTCTTCCGCCTCCGCCATGGTGGAGACCGTGGTGGAGGCGGAAGGGAAAGAGTGCCCCCACGGCACAGGCCCGCCCGCGGATCGGTGGGCCCTGATCGCGGGCCAGGCCACCGTGGGGGCACCCCCCGGGGCCAGATCGCCCTGCGCCCCCCCCCCCCCCCCCCAGGACCCGGAGCCCGCCCGCGCCGCCTTTTCCCGCCGGTAAGGTAGGTGGTTTAATTTACGCCGGCGGGACAGGCATTTTAGCGGCGGGACTTCGGCCCATCCAGGCCGGAGAATCGAGCGGGGTGGCCTGCCGAGCGGGGTGGCCCGCCGAGCGGGGTGGCGCGATTCCCGCCCCCGCTGAATATCCGGTGCCGGAGACTTCGGCAACCGGCAGGGGCAGGATTCATGCCAGCCCCCGGCGATTCTCCAACCCGGCGGGGGGTCGGAGAATCTCGTCCCTCAACAGGGAAAGACTGGGGAGATAAAGATAAACTATTTCCACTGGTTGGAGATTCTAAAACTAGGGGGGTATAGTCTAAAAATTAGGGCCAGACCATTCTGGAGAGATGACAGGAAGAACTTCTTCACTCAAAGTGTGGTAGAGGTTGGGAACTCTCCCACAAACAGCAGAAGTTGTTTCAGTTAAGTTAAAATCTGTGATCGATAGATTTTTGTTAAGCAAAGATATTAAGGGATACGGGCCAAAGGGAGGTACATGGGGCAGGATTCTCCCAGCCCTGGGCCGCGCCAGAGAATCCCCGCGAATGGGCCACTCCGCCCCAACGCCGGCACGCGATTCTCCACAGAGCGGAGAATTGGCGTCGGTCGCGGGCTGCTCTACGAGGCCGGCCCGCCAATTCTCTGGCCCGGATGGGCCAAGCGGCCGTAAGAAAGAGCCGAGTCCCGCCGGCGCTGTGCTAACCTGCTCTGGGCTGGCGGGAATTCGGCGTGGAAGGGTCGGATGGCGGCCTGTGGGGGGGGGGGTCCGACCCCGGGGGGGGCCTCCGATGTGGCCTGGCCTGCGATTGGCGGGCTGGCCGGCCTCTGTAGTTCCTTTCCTACGCGCCGGCCCCTGGAGTCCTGCGCCATGTTGCGTCGGGGCTGGTGCGTTGAAGGAGGTCACTGCGCATGCGCGCGTTGGCGCTGGCACCACTGCGCATGTCCTCGGCACCGGCGCAACTGCGCATGCGCGGATCCCGCGGCGCACAGTTCGCGCCGGGTTCGGCAGCTGGAGCGGTACGAACCGCTCCAGCGCCATGCTGGGCCCCTGCAGGGGCCAGAATTAGTACTGGGAGCAGCCCGTTCACGACATTGTAAAACGCGACGTCCAGGGAGTTAGGAAACAGGTCAGCCATGATCTCATTGAATGGTGGAGCAGGCTTGAGGGGCTGAATGGCCAACTCCTGTTCCTATGTTCTTATCTGCTATTCCACAATACAGGGAACTTTGTGAGTGCCATGGGGGAGGCCTGATGGAATCAAGCACCCTTCAGGCACTTAAATGGCCACCATTAGGCCTTTCCTGTGAATGAGGTCCCTGCTGATACAGGTCCCACCCACCTCGACTGGTCAGAGGCCAGCAGCTCCTAATTATCACCAATGCCAGCAGAAGTGATGGCAACTGCTGGCAATTCACTTACCAGAGGTCCAGGATCATTGTGGGGCCCCAGACCAAAAGTGGGTGAAGGCAGGATGTGGATTACAGGGCGGAGGCCATGGGGGATTGGTGTTGAAGGCTTCCAATAGCCTCCACCCTTCCTGGTTTCACCTCTCCCAGTCAGGCACAGTGCCTGATTATGAGGTGGCGCCCCCTGCAACCCGGGAGGCCACTGGCAAGCCCGGCAGATTTCGCTGAGGGGCATTCCGGGGGAAAGTTGGGTATCCTCCATTTAATCCCTGAGCTGCCAATAAATTGCTGTAGACTCCGGGATAGGCGTCAATTGGCTCATTAATGAGCCAAATTCACAAGATGAGTCCGGTGGCTGGGAATCCCGCATAAGCTCCTTCCGCCCTCACACTTAATTGGGATGGCGGGGGAATGTTTGCTGCCCCCGAGATTAAGGGGGCCTGGCCACCATCTTTTCTGTTGCATTAAACAGCCCAGTGATTCAGAGCAAGTAGAAATATGTCTGATGTCAATGAATATAATGAGAAAATAAATAAATTTTTTCTATTAAGTGAAACTTGCTAATTCCAGAAATCTGCAGGAATTTCCCCTAAAATCCTTTCCATGAGAAAATTCACAAATTGAATCAATAAAATGTACTCATGGGGATCCTAGATGGTGGCTGCTGTTGAGTAGAGTGAGTTTCATTGTGTAATACATTACCCATTCTACCCAAAGCTGTTTTTAATTCAGTCTAATGGCGCAATGCTGTTTTGATCTCATTCCTCTGAATGACTTGTAACTATGAATCACTGACTCATCTGTGCAGAGAAGGCAAATTTCAGCGTTTTACATCCGTCTCATTCACTGCTGTGGAAAATTCGCCTCAACTTTATTCTGTGCACTGATGAATTGATCAATACGAATTATTCCCTGTTGCCTTGAAAGTTGAAGCATAATTAAATCGTAGCTATTTTGAAACCGAGATTGCATCTACTTTTACTCTGAAGTCAATCCCATGAGTGATGAATGCACAAGTGTTACTTGTGGGAGAAAAACCTTGCCGTGGTTAAATGTTTCTCAAGTTTGAAGGACTGAGGGAAATATAAATATAGGGGGTGAGATTCTCCGTTAGAAATCCGGAAAGGCGATTGGGTGGAGAATTGCTTTTGATGCCAAAATTGCGGCAGGTGCCGATTTGACGCTAAATCGCAATGCTCCAACACCTCGACAGTGGCGTCAATGAATTCCAGAACGCGCATACAGTAGACACCGTTTGCATATCATTACCGCACCCGGAACACGGTATTCGGGGCCTCGTGATTCTCCGCCTCCGATGGGCCGAGTTCCCGACGGCGCGGTTCACTTGTGCTTTTAAAAATCGTGAAACCGGCGTAGCGGCTGGTGAGGGAGAGAGGGGGTCCGGAAAATGTCCAACATCGTCATAGTTCACTGACAGTTGTACCACTGGCCATGGAGCTTCTGCCAGGGCTTTGTGTGTGGTGTTCACTCCCACAGTGTCCCGGCATCAAGGTGTGATTGGAATGCTAGGCAATGACTCCCACTTGCTACATGGTCCGCCTACCCATGAGAACCCACTTGGCATGTGTCAAGTGCTCACTGAGCCGCGATTGGCAATTCCCTATTAGCGATTGCCTTCAGCCGCGTATTCAGAGGCCTCAGCAGTCGGTGTGGGTTATGGGGGATCGGTGGGGCAGATGGGCAGGGACAGGAGTTGCCCCCGGACTGGGGTTGGGATCCAAGGGCTGGCATGGTGGTACTGTGAGCAATTGTCCCCCGCAATTGCCCCCCCAGTGCCTTTTGGCACTCCCCCCACCCTTCCATAGCGGCCCACCCCTGCGGAGGGTCCCCCACCCCTCGCCGACCACTAGGTGGCAAGCCTAGCGCCCACGGACTCTTTGTGAACAAAGGTGGCTACTCGGCTCCCACGGAAGCCCTTCTGCCAGGTTCACATTTGTCAAAAGGAGTACTAATCGGCACCAGCGTGAACACTTGCTGGGAAGGCCGCTGAATGACAGGAAGCCGATGGATGGCAGGTGACTCTCGTTGATTGTATGGAAATGGGGCTTAAGTGGTGATAATTGGTTTCTCGCCACGCTGTGGTGGGATTCCGAATTCTGTTTTTGGTTTTGGCCTCTCCCGCTATTTTCGCCTGTTTTTGGCGGTTCCTGGGTTGGATTCTTCGGAAACTGGCGGGGTGGGCAACTCTGGCACGAAGGAGTGGCGTGAACCACTCCGGCGTTGGGCCGCCCCCGAAGGTGCAGAATTCTCCGCACCTTCAGGGGCTAGGCCACCGCTGGAGTGGTTTGCGCCGCGCTGGCTGGCGCGGAAGGGGCTTGGCACCACGCCAACCGGCGCCGAAGGGCCTCCGCCGGCTGGCGGGAGTTGGCACATGCGCGGGAGCGCCAGCATGTTCTGGCGTCATCCCAGCACATGCGCGTGGGGGGTTCATCTCCGCGCCGGCCATCGCGGACCATTACACCGGCCGGCACGGAGGAATGAGTGCCCCCACGGCACAGGCCCACCCGCGGATCGGTGGGCTTCAATCGCGGGCCAGGCCACCATGGGGGCACCCCCTGGGGCCTGATCCTCTCGCGCCCCCCCGAGGACCCCGGAGGCCGCCCGCGGAGCCAGGTCCTGCCGGTAAGTACCTGTCGTAACATACGCCGGCGGGACCCGCCAAAAACGGGCGGCCACTCGGCCCATCGCGGGCCGGAGAATCGCCGGGGGGGGGCCGCTGCCAACGGCCCCCGACCAGCGTGGCGCGATTCCCGCCCCCGCCAGAACCCCGGCGCCGGAGAATACGGCAGCCATCGGGGGCGGGATTCACGCCACCCCCCAGCGATTCTCCGACCTTGCAGAGGGTTTTTGGCCTGTGTTTAGCCTCTCCCGCTATTCACCGGCCTCGTTACGCTTGAGCGCGAGTGTAACAAGGCCGGAGGATCGCGCCCAATGTCTCAGATATGGAGATTCCCACCCCATGGTTTCAATCTTTCACAAAATAATATTGAAAATATCTCGGACAGTGGATATGTCAACTTATGCAAACTGCTGACTTCTTTCTTATTCTTTATTCTTTCATAAAGATTTAGTTAAAGGACATTCTGAATTTAGAACCCTACAGTAAAAGACAAAGCAATTTAGTTAAGTTGCAATATTCACTAGGAATGAACATGTTCCTAAGATACTGAGTTCAGCAGAAGGCAGGAACTAGAGGCCGTTCGTTCTGGTCTGGAAGGTGTGATTGAGAATCATTACAGAGGAATACAATCAGTTGAGTTCTCTGTAATAAATGAATGAAAGTGAGGAGTTTGAGATCCGCAACCTTCCATTCCAAGCTTTACTACTGCTTTTTAGAAGTTCAATAATGAACTTGACGCCTGACTCAGCAGATTCCTGGCCTCCAGCTGTCCTCCGATTGCTGGTACCCTTAGGTGCCCCTGCCTCAGCCTGCTGTGGATCAGACAGTGCAATGTGCTCATGAGTTTGTGATCCCAAGCCTTCTCTAGAACTAGGTCCCACTGGCTGCGGACATTGGAGCCTGGTTATCAGGTTTTGATGGGCCTACGAGGCGAGCAAAGGGGGGGGGGGGGGGGGTTCGATGTTAGTAATGGAAAGGGTAGGGTCAGGCTCATGGGGCAGGGCCCGGTGGTATGATGATGGTGGATAAGAAAGGGGGGGTGCAAAAGGGTACGGTTCCAGATGGAGAAGGTGGTTGCAGATCGGGTGGTAGATATGTGATTGTGACAGGGGCGCTGGAGGGGAGGCTAGTGGCTCTGGTCAGTGTATATGGTCCCAATTGGGACGATGTGGGATTCGCGAAGAAGGTGTGTGGGGCCATCCCCGACTTGGACACAAGGGAAATTGTCCAGGTGTGGGACAGGGCAGGAAAGTTGGTGGTAGCTCCAGATCAGATTAACAATGTCTTTGAGGAATTCTATGAGAGGTTGTACAGGTCAGAGCCACCTGGGGGAGGCTGGGAGATGCAGGAATTTCTAGATGGGCTGGAGTACCCGAGGCTAGGGGAGGGGGACAGGGCTACATTAGAGGGGGCGATAATGGAGCAGGAGATAAAAGATGTGATTGGGAGGATGCAGTCGGGGAAGGTGGTAGGGGAGGGTGGAAGATAGATGGGTTTCCGGTGGAATATTATAAAAAATTCAAAAATAAGCTGGTACCGTTGATGCTGGGGATGTTTGAGGAGGCGATAGGGAAGGGGATGTTACTGCAAACTTTGGGGCAGGCATCGATTTCCCTGTTACTTAAAAAAGATAAGGATCCGACGGAGTGTGGGTCATATAGGCCCACATCACTTTTAAACATGGACGCAAAGATATTGGCGAATGTATTGGCGGGTAGGCTAGAGGAGTGCCTCCCGAAGGTGATAGGTGAAGATCAGACAGGGTTTGTGAGAGGGAGGCAGCTCTTTTCGAACATTAGGAGGGTATTGAACGTGGTTATGGTACCGGCGGAGGGGAAGGAAACAGAGGTGGTTGTGGCATTAGACGCTGAGAAAGCGTTTGACTGGGTAGAATGGGGGTACTTGATGGCGTTCTAGAGCTGTATGGAATTGGACCCAGATTTGTGGACTGGGTAAAGCTATTATATAAGGAGCCGAGGGCCATTGTCCGCACAAACATCAGCTCAGAATACTTTCCTCTCCACCGTGGGACTAGGCAGGAAGTCCTATGTCCCCCCTGCTGTTTGCACTCGCGATTGAGCCGTTGGCCATCGCATTAAGAAGTTTGGTGGTATGGAAAGGGATAGTGTGGGGGGTGATAGATAGAGCATAGGGTGTTCTTATATACCGATGACTTGTTATTATAAGTATCGGAACCAAGTGTGTCAAGAGGGGGAATACTGGAGCTGCTTCGAGTGTTTGGGTCTTTCTCGGGGTACAAACTAAATCTCGACAAGAGTGAGTATTTTGTGGTGTCTCGGCCGGGGTTGGGGGCAGGGCTGGGGGGGGGCTGCCATTCCGTAAGGCGGGGACTCACTTTAGATACCTGGGGGTGCAAGTTGCCCGGGAGTGGGGAGGGCTCCGTAGATACAACATTTTAGTTTGGTGGGGAGAGTGAAAGCTGATCTGGCAAGGTGGGATGGTCTCCCTCTGTCATTGGTGGGTCGGGTACAGGCGGTTAAAATGAATGTGCTGCCGCGATTTCTGTTTATTTTTCAATGCCTGCCGATTTTCCTGCCAAAGGCATTTTTTAGAGAGTTTAAAGGGATGATTACCTCGTTCATATGGGGAAGGAAGGTGGCCAGAATTAAAAAGGTGCTACTACAGAGAGGAAAGCAGGCAGGGGGTTTAGGTCTTCCGAACCTGATTTATTATTACTGGGCGGCGAATGTGGAGAAGGTACGGAGCTGGGTCAGAGAGGTTGACTCCCAATGGGTCAAGAATGGAGGAGAGTTTGTGTAGGGGGTCGGGATTGAAGGTGCTAGCGACAGCGCCGCTCCCGATGGCCCCTGGGAGATACTCAGTGAGCCCGGTAGTAATAGCTTCGTTGAGAATTTGGAGGCAGTTTCGACAGCACTTTGGGTTGGGGGCAGAGTCAAGGGAAATGCCGATTCGGGGGAACCAGAGTCAAGGGAAATGCCGATTCGGGGAAACCATAGATTTGAGCCAGGGAAGTGGGATAGAAATTTTCGGAGATGGGAAGAGAAAGGAATTAGGTCACTAAAAGATTTATTTCTTGGGGGTCGTTTACGGGATTGAAGGAGCTGGGAGCGAAGTACGGGCTGGAGCAGGGGGTAATATTTAGATACATGCAGGTTCGAGACGTTGCCAGAAAGGAGATACAGAGCTTCCCAGTAGAGCCAGCTTCCACATTGCTGGAGGAGGCGCTGACCACAGGGGAACTGGAGAAGGGGGTAGTATCGGTGGTTTATGGGGCTATTTTGAAGGAGGAGAAGGTGCCCCTAGAAGGGATCAAGGCAAAGTGGGAGGAAGAGTTGGGAGAGGGTATGGAGGAGGGGCTCTGGTGTGAGGTGCTCCAGAGGGTGAATGCCTCCACCTCTTTTGTGCGAGGTTGGGGCGGATACAGCTGAAGGTGGTGTCTCAAGCGCACCTTACAAGGGCGAGGATGAACCGGCTCTTTGAGGGGGTAGAAGATGTGTGTGAATGTTGCGGGGGGGGGGGGCAAACCACGTTCATATGTTTTGGTCCTGTCCAAAGCTGGAGGATTACTGGAAGGAGGTTTTTTCGGGTAATCTCTAAAGTGGTGCGTGTGAAACTTGACCCAGGCCCTCGGGAGGCCATATTCGGGGTGTCGGACCAGCCGGGGTTGGAAACAGGCGCGGAGGCAGATGTTGTAGCCTTCGCCTCATTGATCACCCAAAGGCGGATCCTGTTAGGGTGGAGATCAACCTCTGGAATTCTTAACGCTTGAAAAGGTCAAATTTGAATGGAGGGGTTTGACAATTCATGGGCGTTATTCATTCTGCACTTTCGAGAATTGGATCACATCGAACATTATGGGGGTTGGGGGCTGGGAGGGTTGGGGGGAAGGGAACTGTGTGTGTTAATGGTGACTATGGGTGATCCCTGATTCCTTTTTATCATTTGTTTAAGTGAACATGCAGGCCAATGTCTGGGGTTTGGTGGGAGGATGGGATCGTGGTTACTGATATGGGGATTGACCTTACATTCGTCACTGATTATTGTTTATTGTTGGGTGTAAATTTGGGAGAAAATGTGAGAAAGGAGGGGAATACTGAGGTGTGTGTCTCTACGCTGGTGGAGGGTGTGGTTGAGCACTGTGAAGGGTCAACAATGTTGGGTCTGCAGTAACATAGTGGTGCTATCATTGGACTAGTTTACAGAGACCCAGAGTAATGCTCTGGCCACCTGGATTCCAATCCCACCACAGCAGATGTTGAAATTTGAATTCAATAATAATTTGGAATTAAAAGCCTAATGAAACCATTGTCGATTGTCATAAAAAACAATCGGGTTCACTAATGTCCTTTCGGGCTGTTAACCTGCCGTCCTTACCTGGTCTGCCCTACATGTGACTCCAGACCCACAGCAATATGGTTGACTCTTAAATGTCCTCTGAAATGGCCTGACAAGCCACTAAGAGCAATTAGGAATGGGCAATAAATGCTGGCCCAGCCGGCGATGTCCACATCCCAGGAACAAATAAGAAAAAAAGGTAGGGGAAATCAGGAAGGGATATCTGCTTCACCTGGAGCTCACTCCAGCTGCCCTTCCAAGAAGGCAGCCAAAGGCCCCCCACAGGGAGGGAGAGGATCAGCTGGTGCACAGCCCTGGGCCATCCAGCCAGGTGATTCAGGGGCTGTCCCACCCATCCAAATCCCCTCATCCTGTGACTACTTCAGCTCCTGGCCAAGGAGGGTATCACTGCCACACAGTAGGGCCCCAACAGCAGGCCGGGGAACCCCAAAGTCTTGGTCTGCCAGAGGACCCCTGCCAAGGACATCACAGACAATAGGGCACAGCAGGCTGCTTCCACCTTCGCTGTGGGCGTTGGGGATGCACCAAGAGGTAACAGCAGGATAAAGAAGGTTTAGAAGTTGTTACCCAACAAGGACATTGGTACATAATGTTCACTATTGGAAATAAACTCCCACTAATCCACTAATGAAAATTAAATGAAATGAAATTCGCTTATTGTCACAAGTAGGCTTCAAATGAAGTTACTGTGAAATGCCCCTAGTCCTCACATTCCGGCGCCTGTTCGGGGAGGCTAGTACGGGAATTTCACCCTTTCTATGTCCACTTGTTAGAATGAGCTATGTTCCTGTCAGTCTGAAGTGAAAACTTGATTCCTGCACAAGGTAAAGGCAGGGTTCTCAGTCCAGGGCCTTCTCCCTGTGCTTTGTTCAACCTTCCCAGCAAATAAGACCATAAGACATAGGAGCAGAATTAGGCTACTTGGCCGATTGAGTCTGCTCCGCCATTCAATCATGGCTGATATCTTCTCATCCCCATTCTCATCCCCAAATTGATGGCATTCCTTTACAGTGACTGAAAACATCAGTTGTGTCTGGATCCCGATAGGAATTATAACGTTTGCGAGAATATACCGGGATGGCATCAGACAATCATTCTCCCTGTGTGCTCTCTGCACCTTTGAGTTACAGCTGACCCCCTCACCCCATCAGCTTCTGCCTCTGCTTCCAGTGACATTATTCCTCAAGGATTCAGCTCACGAAGCGTGGCGCAAGATCAGGAGGGGTTAAACTTTCCCCACTGCAGCGCCATGATGTGACCCCAGTCATTGAGAGCAAGCGAGCTGCCATCAGCGAGACAGGAATCAGACTTTCACAGAAGCTCTGTGAGGGTCTATGCCCTGTCCCCACTGCAAGTTATCAACCTTCTGCAATGTCGGGACTATGGGCAACCACTCCCTCCCCGTGACAGGGGCCTTCTCACAGAGGGTGTGTGTTGCCATTAGTCAGAAGGGAGAGCAATGTCCACAGAAGCCGTGTCAAGATAATGGGATGTCCTCACCAACCTCCATCAATCTAACAGCAATGAGCACATCTTCAGTTCATCTGCCTCATCTAGACATTGCAATGGCTTCATGATTGATATCCCCACGCTCGAGGACTTCCTCAGAGTCATCGTCTTTGACGTACTCCTCATCGGAGGAGATGTGCCGTTCCTCCATCTCCTCCTCAGGTAGTTCCTCCCCCTTTTGCAGCAGCAGGCACTGGCGATGGATGACACCCTCTGTAGATTGTCTTGCAGAGCTCCACTGTCATAAAACTGGGTCTACAAAGGTCTTCTGCACTGTCTCGGCTCTAAGACTTAGACGCTTGTTTGCTGTAAACTTGGCCTTCAGGCTTGGTGGCTGGAACCTGGCCTGTCTGCTTTCTGAGACTGCTAGATCTTAACTGTCTCCTCCTCCTGGCTTCTCAGGGTCTGGGCAATTATACCTTTGTTTTTCTTTGATTTTGTCTTCTGTGTATTCAGCTGGCTGCCACTACTTTACCCTTAATGCCATGCATCTTTATCTTATGCAGCAATCCTTTGTGTGGCACCTTGTCAAAAACTTTCTGGAAATCCAGATATACCACATCCATTGGCTCCCCGTTATCTACCGCACTGGTAATACCCTCAAAAAATTCCACTAAATTAGTTAGGCACGACCTGCCCTTTACGGGAGGCTGTTAAGGGTTGTGAATCTATGGAATTCCTTGCCCAGTGAAGCATTTGAGGCTCCTTCATTGAATGTTTTTAAGATAAAGATAGATAGTTTTTTGAAGGATTAAGGGTTATGGTGTTCGGGCCGGAAAGTGGAGCTGAGTCCAAAAAAGATCAGCCATGATCTCATTGAATGGCGGAGCAGGCTCGAGGGGCTTGATGGCCTACTCCTGCTCCTAGTTCTTATGTTCTTATATTCTGATCCATACCTTTTAGCATATTGTATACTTCCATTTGATCTCCCCTCATTCATCTAAACTCTAGAGAGTACAGGCCTAAACTGTTCAATCTCTCCTCACATGACAAACCCCTCATCTCTGGAATCAACCTAGTGAACCTCCTCTGAACTGCCTCCAATACGACATCTTTCCGCAAATAAGGGGACCAAAACTGTGCACAATACTCCAGGTGCGGTCTCTGTTAAGAGTGAGATTAATGATGAAAAGTGAAACAATATCATTGGTTGAAGTTACATTACCCTCGAGGGATGAGATCCATACGTTTAAATCAATAGCGATTAACGAATCTCAATCCAAACTCCACAACAACAATGTGCATTTATATAGTGCCTTTAATGCAGTAAAACATCGCAAGGAGCTACAGGAGCTTGAAAGGAGTTTTATGTAGCAAGATTGGACACAGAACCACATAATATGTGTGAGAGCAGATGACCAAACACCTCATCAAAGAGATAGGTTTTAGGAGTATCGTAATGAAGGAGCAAGAAGTCAGAGAGGTGGAAAGGTTTGGGGAGGGAATTCCAGAGCTTTGGGTCCAGCTGAGAGCGCGGATGGTAGAGTATTTTGAATTGGGGATACTTAAGGGACCAGATTCAGAGGCACGTCACGGTGGTGTCACAGGGTTGGAGGAGACTAGAGATAGGGTAGGAGGCCACAGAGGGGCTTGAAAACTAGGATGAGAAGTTATAGCTTGACTGGGAGCAGTGTAGTTCAGCAATGACAGGGAGGATAGGGGGACAGGACTGAGCATGGAGTACTAACAGCAGAGGAATTTTGGATGAGAGCTCAGGCGTTTTCAGAGTGTAGAATATGAGAGAATGGCCAGGAGTGCTAGAATGGTCAGGCCTCGAGGTAATAAAGGTAATGGGGGGAGGTCAACTGCAGAGGAGCTGAGGCAGGTGCGGAGCTGGGGAATATTACAGATGGAAATAGGCAGTGGATGTGATTGACAGCTCTTGTTTACAAAGAAATCGTTTAACAGTGTGCTGCAAAGCAAGGAATGCAAACATGGCTGTCCAGACGAGGAGATGGCATTCAGTCACTTTTTGCACTTGGTGTTCAGGGCCCAGATATCCTTGGAGATTCCCCTGTGACGTTTCATGTGGGAGGGATAAGGAGGGGCTGGACCTTTCAAAAGAAGCTGCTGAGCGGAGCAGCTTCACCGCCTCAATACAATCAGCTGCAGTGGGAAGCTGCAAGACATCTAAACTTCCGGATAGATATCTGGGCTGTGAAGTGATGTCGTCTGGGTGGATACAATCCGGTAAGAGTTCTCATTCTGTTACTAAGTACCTTTTCAGCCAGATCAGTAAAAACAACAGTTAACAACTGTTTAGGATCTTGCCAAAGTGAAAGGAACACATTAAATGTTCCAGAAGTTTTCATAAAACCAACATTGACTGTGACAAACTGTGCACCCTTTAAGGTACTTGCCTGGGGTTTGTCTTTTCATTTTATTTTGGTTTAGAGAAGAATGCGATAAGTATCTGGTGTCCCCATGGCCTTTGTAACTGATTGCACCCTGGAGGTTTAGGCGATTCTCTGTGGAGTCAAATACCTCAGCAAGGCGGTGTCTCTCAGTCTGATAGAGCGCAGCAAATTCACACTTCTGCAGCTATCAAAATGGATACTTTACTCCAAATGAAAATATAAAAGTGATATAATGTTGCTGGATCTTTTCCACACATTTACTATGTCTAATGCATCCCATCTGGCCGGCGCTCTTTGAAATGGCCATTTATTTATTATTTCAATGGAGTCCCGGAGACATTAGCTCCCTGCCTTCCAACACCTCGGTTTAAAAAAAAAACATTTTCATCCTCATGTTCGAATCCCTTCATGGTCTCCTCACCCCAACTCTGTAATGTTATCCAGGCTCGTAGATCCCTCTGGCAACTCTGCCTCTTCCAAATCTGGCCTTGCGCACCTGCCAGCCACTCCCTTCAACTCCTCCTGTAGCCAGCCAGTATACCCTCTCTAAACCTCTCCACTGTTCACAACTCAACCTTCGACACTCTTTAAAACCCACCACTTTGGCCAAGGATTTAGCCAGTTCGCCCTCTCTAATATTTCCTTCTTTCGACCCAGGTCAATTTTTGGCTCACTACCTTCTCTAGAGCATCTTGGGGCGTTTTTCTATGTTAAAGGCACTATTAAATAGCAGCAAGTTGTTGTTGTTGACCCTAGGATTCTGACGATGAGAAAGACTGACACTTTTCTATGTTACATTTTTTGTATGAATGTAAATCGTGCAGTAAATAAGACAATAAATGAAGAAGGCACAGAAAGGTGGGATAGGGCAGCACAGTAGCACAGTGGTTAGCAGTGTTGCTTCACAGTGCCAGGGACCCGGGTTCGATTCCCGGCTTGGGTCACTGTCTGTGTGGAGTTTGCACGTTCTCCCTGTGTCTGCCTGGGTTTCCTCTGGGTTCTCCAGTTTCCTCCCAAAAATCCCGAAAGACATGGGGCGGAATTCTCCGCAATCGGCGCGATGTCCGCCGACCGGCGCCAAAAACGGCACAAATCAGTCCGGTATCACGCCGCCCCAAAGGTGCGGAATCCTCCGCATCTTGAGGGGCCGAGCCCTCACCTTGAGGGGCTAGGCCCGCGCCGGACTGATTTCCGCCCCGCCAGCTGGCGGGAAAGGCCTTTGGTGCCCTGCCAGCTGGCGTGGAAATGACATTGCCGGGCGGCACATGCGCGGGAGCGTCAGCGGCCGCTCACGGCATCCCCGCGCATGCACAGCGATTCCTGCCCCACCGAATATCCAGTGCCGGAGAATTCGGCAACCGACGGGGGCGGGATTCACGCCAGCCCCCGGCGATTCTCCGACCCGGCCGGGGGGGGGGGGGGGGGGGGGGGGGGTCGGAGAATCCCGCCCATGATGTTCGGTAATTTGGGCATTCTGAATCTCCCTTAGTATACCCGAGCAGGTATCGGAATGTGGCAACTAGGGGCTTTTCACAGTAACTTCATTGCAGTGTTAATGTACGCCTACTTGTGACAATAAAGATTATGAAATGTTAATGTTTTAAAAGATTGCAGCTCATTACTTGCAATAATCTTTTTAAGCTCATATCTGTACTTTCTGTTTGTGATGGATAGATTTGCGCAGACATTACTACACGCTCAGTACATCAATGTCGCTTCCATTGATTGAGCAGATCACATATTTCCTGTATAGTACCCGGATTCTCAGTCAACATGAACTTAATGTCATCAGCTCCAAGTCTGAACTGCTTTCCAAGGCAGCGGAGCTACTTTCTGCGGTCCTCCGGAAAGGGAAGAAGGCCTGTGGCATCTTCTTTCAGGCACTTGAAATGTGTGACCCACATCTGAGCGAACAGATAATTGGAAAGCAAGGTAAATATTGTCCTGGCAGACATTAACCAATGAAATGTTAACTTTCTTTCTCCACCGATGCTGCCAGGTCTACTGAATACTTTCAGCATTTTTATTAAACTTTGTGCTTGCTACCTTTCTGGCACATTGCTCGCTAACAGAGTCTTTTATTCAGACTCTGTTAGTCTGAGGAGCGGGTTAGCTATGATGTACTGGGAACGTTACTTAACGGGATGATAGGCGATGGCAAACATTCAAAGAGTGCATGGGTGAACTGCAACAATTATTCATTCCTGTCTGACACAATAGCAAAATGGAAAAGGTGGCCAAACCACCGCTTGCAAGGGAAATTAGGTATAGTATTAGACTCAAGGAAGAGGCATATAAATTGGCCAGAAAAAACAGCAGACCTGAGGATTGGGAACAGTCTAGAAATCAGCAAAGGAGGACAAAGGGATTGATTAAGAAGGTGGAAATAGAGTACGAGTGTGCTTGCGGGGAACATAAAAACTGAAATAAAAGCTTCTATAGGTATGTGAAGAGAAAAAAATTGATGAAGACAAATGTAGGTCCCTTGCAGTCAGAAACAGGGGGAATTTATAATGGGGAACAAAGGAATGGCTGACCAACTAAATACATACCTCATCTTCACAAAGGAGGACACAAATCATTGCAGTGTTAATGTAAGCCTACCTGTGACACGAATAAAGATTATTATTAAATAATGTACCCAAAATATTGGGGAACACAGGGGTTAGTAAGAGGGAGGAACTGAAGGACATCAATATTAGTAAGGAAATGATGTTGGTGAAAATTATGGGATTGAAGGCCGATAAATTTCCATGGCCTGGTAATCTACATCTCAGGGTACTTAAGAAGTGGCCCTGGAAATATTGGATGTATTGATGGACATCTTCCAAGATTCTATAGACTCTGGTAGCGAATGTAACCCCAATATTTAAAAAGGGAGGTAGAGAGAAAACAGAGAATTATAGACCAGTCAGCCTGACGTTGGTAGTGGAGAAAATACTAGAGTTCATTATAGAAGATTTAATACCAGAAAACTTGGAAAACAATGGCAGGATCAGACAGAGTCACCAGGTTTTATGAAGGGGAAATCATGCTTGACAAAGCTACTGGAATTCTTTGAGGATGTAATGAGTGGAGTTGATGAGGGGGGCCAGTGCATGTGGTTTCTTTGGACTTTCAGAATGCTTTTGACAAGGTCCCACATAAGAGATTAGCGTGTAAAATTAAAGTGCAGCACGGTCGCATTGTGGATAGCACAATTGCTTCACAGCTCCAGGGTCCTAGGTTCGATTCCGGCTTGGGTCACTGTCTGTGAGGAGTCTGCACATTCTCCCCGTGTGTGCATGGGTTTCCTCCGGGTGCTCCAGTTTCCTCCCACAGTCCAAAGATGTGCGGGTTAGGTGGATTGGCCATGATAAATTGCCCTTAGTGTCCAAAATTGCCCTTAGTGTTGGGTGGGGTTAGTGGGTTATGGGGATAGGGTGGGGGAGTTGACGTTGGGTAGGGTGCTCTTTCCAAGAGCCGGTGCAGACTTGACGGGCCGAATGGCCTCCTTCTGCACTGTAAACTCTATGATTGAGGTTGGTGTATTAGAAGTGTAGAAAACTGGTTAGCAGACAGGAAACAAAGTGTAGGAATAAAGTGGCTTTTTCTAAATGGCAGGCAGTGACTAGTGGAGTATTACAGGGATCAGTGCAAGGACCACAGCTATTCACAATGTATATTAATGATTTAGATGAGGGAACTAAATGTAATATCTCCAAATTTGCAGGTGACACAAAGTTGGTTTGGGGGGGGGGGGGTGAACTGTGAGGAGAATGCAGAGATGCTTCAGTTGAGTGAGTGGCGAATGAATGGCAGATGCAGAATAATGCAGATAAATGTGAGGTTATCCACATGTGATAACAAAAACAGGAAGCAGATTATTAGCTGAATGGCTATAGATTGAGAGAGGGGAATGTGCAACAAGACCTGGGTATCCTCGTACACCAGTCACTGAAGGTAAGCATACAGGTGCAGCAGGCGGTAAAGAAGGCAAATGGTATAGAACAAAGAACAATACAGCACAGGAATAGGCCCTTCGGCCCTCCAAGCCTGTACCGGCCATGATAGCAAGAGGATTCGAGTACAGGAGCAGGGATGTCTTGCTGCAATTACACAGGGCCTTAATGAGGTCACACCTGGAATATTGTGTGCAGTTTTGGTCTGCTTACCTGAGGAAGGATGTTCTTGCCCTAAAGGGAGTGCAGCAAAGGTTTACCAGACTGATTCCTGGGGTGGCGGGACTGACGTACGAGGAGAGATTGAATTGGTCAGGATTATATTCGCTGGAGTTTAGAAGAATGAGGGGGAATCTCAGAAACCTATAAAATTCTAACAGGTCTACACAGGATAGATGCAAGAAGGATGTTTTTGATGGTGAGGCAGTCAGAACCAGGAGTCACAGTCTGAGGATATGGCGTAAACCATTTAGGATAGAGATGAGGAGGAACTTCTTCAACCAGAGAGTGGTGAGCCTGTGGCATTCTTAGCACTGTTGCTTCACCGCGCCAGGGTCCCAGGTTTGATTCTCGGCTTAAGTCACTGTCTGTGCGGAGTCTGCACATTCTCCCTGTATCTGCGTGGGATTCCTCCGGTGCTCCGGTTTCCTCCCACAGGAGGACCTGCTTGTTAGGTGAATTGGACATTCTGATTTCTCCCTAGGTGTACCCAAACAGGCGCCAGAATGTGGCGACTAGGGGATTTTCACATTAACTTCATTGCAGTGTTAATGTAAGCCTACTTGTGACAAAAAAGATTATATTATTAGTGACAAGAAATGTTGAAAGCCCTTTAATTAGTTTTTATGTATTCTCTGTAAAATGGTGAATGTAGTCACTGATCTAAGATCAACTGCAATTCCACTGGGATGTTGTGAATTTGATGTTCTTTAATCAACTATTAGCACAGTGGGCTAAACAGCTGGCTTGTAATGCAGAACAACGCCAGCAGCACGGTTCAATTCCTGTACCGGCCTCCCTGAACAGGCGCCGGAATGTGGCGACTAGGGGCTTTTCACAGTAACTTCATTGAAGCCTACTTGTGACAATAAGCGATTATTATTATTAGCTAATGTTATTTTACCTCACAAACTTTTGAGATAACGCAAGTGCCTTTGATGAGAAATGAATATAAATATAATTATAATGATTGCAGCACAGAGGAAGTACATTCGGACCATCATGGACAATGCCAGTTCTCTGCAACAGCAGGTGTCACTCTCCGACTTTTTCCCCATATTCCTGAAAATCTTTCCTTTTCTCATAATGATCCAATCCTCATTTGAACGCCATGATTGGATCTGCCCCATCACACTCTCAGGCATCCCATTACAGATCCTAACCACTCGCTGGGTAAAAAATACAAGCCAGCAAAAGCTTATTTAGGAGCCCGTACTTCCAGGACCCAAGATGATTACAGCCGTTAACATTTGCCAGTTAAAAGCTGGGGCTTGTGGAGTAGGCCTCAGGCATGCACAAGAACTATCCTCGGAAACTAACGATCGATCAACAGAGCTGCCAAAATGCATTGGCAACTGAATGTCCCAATTGATCTTCATGAAGCCATTTAGTACCTATGTGCTCAGTGTTATATGATGAATGGCAGTCATTCTGTGCAGTATAATAAAATGAGGCATAATTTATTATCAGAGAAAAGGCGGAGCTAATGACATAAATTGTTATTTATGTGCAAATGGTACTTCAGGCGAGGGACTGATGCACATTTAAACTCAAATAGTCAGAATTGTCCGATTCGTGCCATCCTGCCAACATACAGTGCCCACATATCAGTGTCTGCCACAACATTGAAACAGATTGAGCAGTGTGATGTTGGCTGCATTTGCGTAACCTTACCACATAAAGTTAAACCTTATCCATTTCAGTCAAAGTACCCTTTTGATGGCATAATAGGTAATCAATTACTGCCGGTCAACCTCTCTGGCAATGAAATTAGTTACTACAATTGTCAATCTTTCAGGTTTTAATTGTTGTTGGAGATTTAAAAATGTAAAGTTTTAAAATGTCAATCCTTTCACTTTCCCGTTCTGCCTCTTCTTCTCTCTCCTAATCCAGTCTTCCTCCTCGTGGTGAACCTGCTTTAACACTGAATTCACCCGTTCTAATTTACACTTCCTTCTTGGTTCTTGCGCTGTTAATTCTACAGTGCTTCAATCAATCTGACGAGTTCAGTCATTAAACCGTTCCTTAATCTCTTCACTCACATCCCAGATTTCTGGTTTCTCAGCTCCCACTTTCAGTGACTCGTCACCCAAAAGAATTTACAGTCCAAGACATGAAAGAGCTAATCTAACTGACGGCAGATGCAGTTAGATATCCTGCGACAGAAAATTGTGGCCCAATGTAGCAAATAATATAATTCAATGTTGTGTGCTTGGCATAAGCAGCTTGGCACAGAATCACAAAATGATACAGTGCAGAAGAGGCCCTTCAGCCCTTGGGTCTGCACTGACGCATGAAAGACACTTGACCTGCCTACCTAATCCCATTTGCCAGCATTTGGCCCATAGACTTGAATGTTATGATGTGCTAAGTGCTCATCCAGGCACTTTTTAAAGGATGTGAGGCAACTCGCCTCTGCCACCCTCCCAAGCAGTGCGTTCCAGACCATCACCATCCTCTGGGTAAAAATGTTTTTCCTCAAATCCTCCCTAAACCTTCTGCCCCTCACCTTGTGTTCCCTCGTAACTGACCCTTCAACTAAGGGGAACAGCTGCTCCCTATCCACCCTGTCCATGCCCCTCAGAATGTGATTGAGAGCCAAATGTTGCGCATGCTCCTGTAAAGCACTCTGGGCACTTTTACATCCTTAAAGCTGCTATATAAATGCAAGTTGGTAATTGATATGAGATTTCAATGAGATTTCAATGATTCGATCCCAGTTGATGTTCCAACTGGACGGGAAGATTCCAGAATGGAACCCTGGCTCGAAAGACCGTGGGGATGATTCTCCATTGGCCGATGCCAAAATTGGGGTGTGCGATTGGGCGATGGACTCCCGATGCCGAAATCGCAGCAGGTACCGGTTTGACGGCGAATCACAATGCTCCACCTCCTCAAAAATGGCGTCATTGCGACGCACGGCGCCTGTAGTTGAAACACCATTCGCAAAAAACTAGTGGGCCCATCCGTGATTCTCTGCCTCCGATGGGCCGAGGTCCACGTGTGCACTCACTAATCGCGAACCTGCGTGGTGGCTGCTGAGACAGAGTGGGCGTACGGACAGTGTCCAGCACCACCATACTTTATTGACAGCCGTACCGCTGGCCAGGGGCTCCTGCCAAGGCTGGGGGGAGTAGTGGGGGGTGGCCAGGCAGTGGGCTATGTGGTCGGGGTTGACGGGTACGCAACACCATTACCACAACCAGCAAGGCAGCCATGCAGCTGTGCATGCCACTGACAGCCCACTTTAAACCTAGCGCCCTGGGTCATACAGGTTACCTTCACGGGGCACCCCCATGGGTGCCCTCTGGCCCCAGCCAACCCATCAGCTGTATGGGCGCTCCAGCATAACCTTTCCCATCTTTTTGGCCCCGATTGTGTGTGGGGGGGGGTGTATTGTTTAAGCGCAGCTGCAGCTTGACAGCCTGCAAGTGTCTTATCATTAACCCCGCGATTCCTGCACTTCTACTTTTAATTATAGCGAAACGTTGATACTGAGTTTGTTTAACCTTTCTCTTTTGGTTCTTAACAGTTAATTCTACTGGCCATACTCTACCAGCCCCTTCATCACTGGGGCTAGCTCCTTCCAGTAAGTACTTATTGATGGCTCAAGGTACTATCAGAATTGTCCTTAATCAGGTTAAATAGTTTGCAGTAAAGCCCAATGGGGAGATCAAATATTTAAACCAATTCCAAGGATAAAATATCAGCTCACAGGTTTATAATAACCAATTGGGAAACCTGACAGCAGAATGGAGGCAAGGACAGCTTTGGGGAAGAGATAAGTTACTTTACAGCACTACTTGTGGTCCAGGAAGAACAGAAGTTCTTGCTCTCATCCTTTCCCCCATCCCCAGTTTTCCCATCATTTTCCCGTCAAGAGTTACTCCCCTTCCATGACCTCAGGAGTCAAGAATTGGACTTGTCCCCTAGGAACCAGGATCAGTTCTGCCATCTTGTTTAGAGATCAGACCTATCCCAAGCCCCACACTAAAGCCATTAAAATCATCAGTGAAGACCATTTCCTAATATAATATCAGAGAATAAAGGTCTCCTCTCTGGTACAGATCAATTAAAGCAATGCATGGCTTGATAAACATAGAGCAGGATTTTCCGCCTTCCCCGACCCGGGTGTTTTGTGCCGGCGGTGGGATATTCCCATCCCGCTGCTGTCAATGGGGTTTTCTGTTGTTTGCACTTTATGGCGCCCGGGAATCCGTGGTGGGGTGTTGTCATTGGTGGGAAGATCCTGCTGGTGGGCGTGGCTGGAAAATCCCGCCTGAAGTGTCATCTTAAGTTCAGGTTGCTGTTAGCTATTTCTTCAAACAACATTTTACCCAATTGTATTGTGATCTTTAAAACAGCTGCAGCTCAAGACTCGAAGGTGCTCCATCAAAAAACAACTTTGTTTCTTTACAAACAGCTTCTTTCCTGCCCCCCCCCCCCCCCCGACTGCCTTGCCTTAATTGTCCAAACAGAAAGTCAAAAGTAAACCATTTAATTGTAAACTGCGGTTACAGAATAAAATCTACAGATATTACAGATTCTAAACGTTAATAGAACTACCAAAATCTTACACCCATGTTAGTTATGCTTCCATAACATCAATCATCATGTTCAATTTCTTAAAACGGAGTCAAATGCATTTTAAATAATTGTCCTTTTTATCAATCTGTCGGTTCCCTTTGCACAGTAGGTATTGGAAGAATAAAGCATAGTTTCACAACTGTCTACATAATTATAGTTGCTAATGTCACGTTAATTGCATTAAAAATCTTGACATTGTTAAGGTTAGGAGAAACAGGTGATGTCTTCGAACACATAGAAATAGGGGATAGAGGGCCTGGTTAGCTCAATTGATGGGACAGCTAGCACGTGAATCAGACTAGCGCCAACAGCACAAGGTTCAATTGGGGGCCTTCCTTCTTGCCTTAACTATAATACAAAATTATGGCACTTTTCTGTGGTTCAATGAATGATTGGCAAGGACCTACCTCAGGCAAAGAACTGTATGCCAAGAGTATAAATAAGGGATAGCTGGGAGACTGGGTTGAATGGGAGGTGAACGGAGAGCCTGAACAAGTCAAAAAACAACTCTTTTGATAAAGAAAGTCTCGGTGTCTTGGTTTCAGTTTGGATGCTATTAACAATACTGAACTGCATTTTAAAGGGTTGGGTTAGCAAAAGGCTGTTCACTGCAGGAAGTATGGCTATACAATTAAGACCACCATTAAACTGTTACTACAAAATTGAATTGAAGAATTTTTTTTGTAATTCTGTTAAAAACGTAAAATATTAAAATAAATATATAAAACACTACCCAATGAGTTATGTATTTAAATATCACTAGGGATTTAAATTGATAAAAATATAGTTAATGAATCATGAAATAAATACATTTTTGCATTGTTGCCAGCACTTCTTGATAGATTTGCATTTTTGAACATGCTGAAATCAGATGAATCTTTTAAAAAGATCGGCATTTATATGATGCTTCTCATGACCAGTGGAGACCTCAAAGCACTTAAGAGTATGGTCACTGTTGCAATATAGGAAATGCACCAGCCAATTTGTGCCAAGCAGAGTCCTATGAACAGCACTCTGATAGTGATCAGATAATCTGTTTTTTGAATGTTAGTTGAGGGATAAATATCGGCGAGGACACCAGTGAGAGCTCTGCTGCTCTTATTTAAATAGTGCCATGGAATTTTTTACATCTACCCACTAGGACAGGACAGGGCCTCAGTTTAACGTCTCATCTGAAACAGAATCTCTGTCAGTGACCATTCTCTCAGTATTGCATTTGCCAGGTCAGCCTGGGTGCTCAGGCCCCTGGAGGGACTCTTGAACCCACATTCTTCTGACTCTGAAAAGAGAGCCACAGCTGACTGCAATGCCTTTTTCTTCTTTGCAGCCCCAATTTTGAATTCCAATTTCCCCAATGGTTGAGTTCTTCTGCTTTTTATTGTGCTATGCTAACAACTGGGCAGCAGGGTAGCACACGCGGCTAGCACTGTGGCTTCACAGCGCCAGGGTCCCAGGTTAGATTCCCTGCTGGGTCACTGTCTGTGCGGAGTCTGCACGTTCTCCCCGTGTGTGCGTGGGTTTCCTCCGGGTGCTCCGGTTTCCTCCCACAGTCCAAAGACGTGCAGGTTAGGTGGATTGGCCATGCTAAATTGCCCTTCCAAAAAAGGTTAGATGGGGTTATTGGGTTACGGGGATAGGGTGGAAGTGAGGGCTTATGTGGGTTGGTGCAGACACGATGGGCCGAATGGCCTCCTTCTGCACTGTATGTTCTATGTTCAACTAATTTAAGATAATCAGTCGAGCTTCTAACATGGCTCATTTATGCTTGCTGGAAGCAAAATACATTCATATGCAGTGACTCTGCAAAAAAAAGGTACATGTTCAAGCCTTGTGCCTTTTTTTTAAACGACTCAGGAGCTTGGGGAGCCTGTAATTCCTTTTTGCTTTCTTCATGACAGCGTCTCAGCCACCCAGAGTTGACTAGCCAACCAATCAGTACCCTTTCCTCCAGTAGTATAAATTGTAATTTTTGAAATTTTGCATTCTTGCATTTGGCCTGCTGAGTACAAGATGAAAATCTTAATTTCAGCAACATTAATATATATTAACATATGCAATGAATATTCATTACGCACCAATGATTTGCATGTATACAGTGAATTTAACGTAACAATGTCTCAAGGCACTTCCCAAATGGAATCAGTTACGGACCTGGACATTGAGCCTTGATGGGAGAGATGAGGAAGGATGACAGACCGGGATCTCTAACAATGGGTTGTGAGAAGGGTTTTAAAGCAGGCGGGAGAAGTAGAGGTGGAAGGGCTTAGAGAAGGTCAGCTCAGAGTAAAACTAGAACTACGACAGCTATATCATAAATACTTGCTGAAAGAAGGGGCAGTTTCTAATTTGTCATATTTCATTTCTACAGAAAGCCCTATTTCAAAGCTGCAAAGTTCTGTAGAAGCATTGTCGTCTCAAAGTAAGTTCTTAATTTATTTAAATATTTTGAAAGTAGTCATTGCTCCACAGATGTCACAGTCCAGATGTCACAGTCCAGATGTTACATTAATGCAAAACACCAGGGAATCAAAACGGAGTAATCTGGGGCTGGATTCTCTGCCCCGCCGCGCCACATTTCTATTTCACCCCGCCGGCAGCTTGCTCCTTTACGCCGGCAAGTCAATGGGGTTTCGCATTGTGGGGCACCCCCACGTCGTCGGGAAACCCCCGGGTTGCCTGCGAAACAGAGCATCCCACCGGCGGAGAATCCAGCCCACGATCTCTGGAACCTGTTTAGATTACTGCACCGCAGGGGAGCATTGAAGCAGTAATGGAATAATTCCGAGTAACAGTGGAAGGTAACATTTCAGCCATCATGTTATCACTGGAGAGCAGCTGGACTGGATATGAAAAATCTGATTGAAGCCCCATAACCTTCAGATATCACACTTTACCACATTTCAGAGTTGAACGTAAAGAGAAAGGAAGTGAATTAAAATCCACAAGCAGACTTGGCAGAAGGACCAGCAGGTTACTGATCGGAGTTCTTTCCACCTGCTCAGGGTAGAATGTTAGGATCGGAACCTGCGAGAAAGACCTGAGTAGGCAAATCCCACTGGGGATTTAAAATATCCACCTGGCTTTCTGGGGTAAAGGATTGAAGATGGGGGAGAGAGGGAGTAAAGGAGGGAGGGGCCGAAGAGCAGTGCTGGGGCAGAAAGGAGGGATGGGGCGTGGGGGAGGAGTGTGGTGGCAGTGCTGAGGCAGGGAAGAGGGATGGGATGGGGGGGTGGCGGTGCGGTGGTGGCGAGGTGGAGGGGTGGCGGCGCGGTGGAGGGGTGGCGGGGCGGCGGCGCGGTGGAGGGGTGGCGGCGCGGTGGAGGGGTGGCGGCGCGGTGGAGGGGCGGCGGCGCGGTGGAGGGGCGGCGGCGCGGTGGAGGGGCGGCGGCGCGGTGGAGGGGTGGAGGCGCGGTGGAGGGGTGGCGGCGCGGCGGAGGGGTGGCGGCGCGGCGGAGGGGTGGCGGCGCGGCGGAGGGGTGGCGGCGCGGTGGAGGGGTGCTGGCGCGGTGGAGGGGTGGCGGCGCGGTGGAGGGGTGGCGGCGTGGTGGAGGGGTGGCGGCGTGGTGGAGGGGTGGCGGCGCGGTGGAGGGGTGGCGGCGCGGTGGAGGGGTGGCGGCGCGGTGGAGGGGTGGCGGCGCGGTGGAGGGGTGGCGGCGCGGTGGAGGGGTGGCGGCGCGGTGGAGGGGTGGCGGCGCGGTGGAGGGGTGGCGGCGCGGTGGAGGGGTGGCGGCGCGGTGGAGGGGTGGCGGCGCGGTGCAGGGGTGGCGGCGCAGGGGTGGCGGCGCGGTGGAGGGGTGGCGGCGCGGTGGAGGGGTGGCGGCGCGGTGGAGGGGTGGCGGCGCGGTGGAGGGGTGGCGGCGCGGTGGAGGGGTGCTGGCGCGGTGGAGGGGTGGCGGCGCGGCGGAGGGGTGGCGGCGCGGCGGAGGGGTGGCGGCGCGGTGGAGGCGCGGTGGCGGCGCGGTGGAGGGGTGGCGGCGCGGTGGAGGGGTGGCGGCGCGGCGGAGGGGTGGCGGCGCGGTGGCGGCGCGGTGGAGGGGTGGCGGCGCGGTGGAGGGGTGGCGGCGCGGTGGACGGGTGGCGGCGCGGTGGACGGGTGGCGGCGCGGTGGAGGGTGGCGGCGCGGTGGAGGGTGGCGGCGCGGTGGAGGGGTGGCGGCGCGGTGGAGGCGCGGTGGAGGGTGGCGGCGCGGTGGAGGGTGGCGGCGCGGTGGAGGGTGGCGGCGCGGTGGAGGGGTTGCGGCGCGGTGGCGGGGGTGGCGGCGCGGTGGCGGGGGTGGCGGCGCGGTGGAGGGGTGGCGGCGCGGTGGAGGGGTGGCGGCGCGGTGGAGGGGTGGCGGCGCGGTGGAGGGGTGGCGGCGCGGTGGAGGGGTGGCGGCGCGGTGGAGGGGTGGCGGCGCGGTGGAGGGGTTGGGTGGCTGTATGAGAAATTGAAACAGTTCAGTTAGTAGGAGGGTGCTGGGCCTACGAGGCAATTTTGGGGGAAAGTCTTATTGACAAAATAAAAATCTCAAGTTGGTGGGGGTGGGGTTGGAAGCTGAGTTAAACTTGCCAAGGTAATGGTGGGTCATGGGACGGGGTGGTAGGCCGCAGTTTTGTTGCTGTTCAGTGGGTTTGCAAGATTAGTGGTTCACTGTGGGAGGAACAATGAAGTTGGGGAGGGAAACAGGGGCGAGATTCTCCGATCCCCTGCTGGGTCGGAGAATCGCTGGGGGCTGGCGTGAATCCTGCCCCCGCCGGTTGCCGAAGTCTCCGGCACCGGAGATTCGGTGATGGTGGGAATCGCGCTGCGCCGGTTGGCGGGCAGCCCCACGCGTGATGCTCCGGCCCGGATGGGCCAAAGTCCCGCCGCTAAAATGCCTGTCCCGCCGGTGTAAATTAAACCACCTACCTTACTGGCGGGACAAGGCGGCGCGATCTGGCCCTGGGGGGTGCCCCCACGGTGGCCTGGCCCGCGATCGGGGCCCACCGATCCGCGGGCGGGCCTGTGCCATGGGGGCACTCTTTCCCTTCCGCCTCCGCCACGGTCTCCACCATGGCAGAGGCGGAAGAGACTCCCTCCACTGCGCATGCGCGGGAATGCCGTGAGCGGCCGCTGACGCACCCGGGCATGCGTCACCCGGAGATGTCATTTCCGCGCCAGCTGGCGGGGCACCAAAGGCCTTTTCCGCCAGCTGGCGAGGCGGAAATTTGTCCGGCGCCGACCTAACCCCTTAAGGTTGGGGCTCGGTTGGAGCATTCCACACCTTTGGGGCGGCGCGATGCCTGTCTGATTTGCGCCGTTTTGGGCGCCAGTCGGCGGACATCGCGCCGTTTCCGGAGAATTTCGCCCCAGGTGTGTAACGGGAGGGTGATTAGTGGAAGAAGCAAATATCAACACAGCAGAGACAGAAATTGAAATTGAGCATGAGATGAACAAAGACTTTTCTTTTAAAATAATAGAACTTTTACAGAGCCAAATTTAAAACTGATTGGGTCAGGAGCCTGCTGAATCCAGACAGAACAAAGACCAAAACAACACAGGAACTGGCCCTTCGGCCCTCCCAGGCTGTAATGGTCATACCACCCATGGCTAAACCCCTCAGCGCGTCCTTGTGCCGTATCCCTCTATACCCATCCTATCCATGTACTTGTCAAGATGCCTTTTGAACGCTGTTAATGTATCTGCTTCCACAACCTCCCCTGGCAACGCGTTCCAGGCACTCACCACCCTCTGCGTAAAAAAACCTGCCATGGTATGTGTGCTCTCCAGAGATTACATTTAGCTCAGAGATGATTGTATTTTGCCAGTGAAAAGTGGAAAATAATTGCCAATGCCCCCAGAAAAGGTTTTACCGTTCAGGAATATTGAAGCGGAATTTCGGTAAGGAAATTCTCCTGAACATCCTCAGTAGTTTGGACAGAAAAACACCAAAAAAGCATGCCAAGTCATGTAAGGTTATTGCACTAATCACGCCTTAATTTGTATTATTCTGGGCATCCCCGTCAAAATGAGACATTGGGCGGATATTTCCCATATTTACTCAGAGTGCCAGGCACTAACTGAAACTCGGCTCGTAGCTCTCCAGCTGCACAGCCGCGTTTTATTCCAGGTTTTGAGCCTCTCTGAAAAGGAAATGCACTGGGGGTGTTATCACTGTGTGGAGGGGGAGAGGGTGGTTGCTGGTGGAGCCAGCAAGGCACAGGGATCGGACACCCCCGGGGATCAGCACAGAAAATCAACCCCCTGAATGATTATTCAGCGAGGGGGGAGGGGGATCATGTGACAGGGGGCTCCGTAAGTATATTGCAATGTGATGGGTTTCCCACCCTTTCTGTACGTGAACCTCATTATGTCACCGGCGAGGAGCGTGGAAAATGCAATCTCGCCGGCAAGAATCCCGTTTCCCGATTCTGCCGGGATTTCCCGCTGCGTCGCCATTCTCGCTGACGGCTAATGCGGTCTGGAAATCTCCCCCCGTGACCTGTGATAAAATATAAGGTGCTCAGCTGAGTTTTCAAGTTTCAATTTTTTTCTCTAGAAGGACACTCGCACTCTCCAGTCATCTGCAAGATTTGTATCTGCAACTCAAATCTAAACAATTGCACCTTCGGTTCGAACAACAATGTGTCCATTATGAGGACAATGTCATTCTCTGATTCAGATAACTTTGTGGAGGCAACATCCAGTACAAACTCAGGAGATGGTATGTGTAATCACTGCTTGCCTGAACGTTGCTTTCTCTATCTCTTCCATCTGGGGTTAAAACAATCAGATTAAAGCAAAATACAGCAGATGCTGAAAATCTGAAATGAAAACAGAAGATGCTGGTCCTATGTGGAGAGAGAAACAGAGTTAACGTTTCAAGTCCATTATGGTTCTTCTTCAGAGCTGAAAAGAGGTCAAAATGTGACGGGTTTTATGCCTTTGAAAAAGTCAGGTGGAACAAAAGGTCAGGGATATGTTAGAGGTAAGGGGGAGATTAAATACCAAAGATGTTATGAAACAAAAGGCAAAGGGGGAAAGGGTAGTAGTGGTAAAGACACAACGTAAGGTCCAGAGTAGGTGTTAATAGCAGAATAACAGTCAACTCTGTCTGAAACGCAAAAACATGAAAACAAATAAATTCAAACTAGAGGTCAGAGGTCATGGGCGCGAGGAGGACCTCCTCCCTTCCGCGGCCCCGCAAGATCCATCCGCCATCTTCTTGCGGGGCGGATGATGCCCGTTATGCAGCACCGGCCGCATCATCTATGTGGCGCCGCCTTTACATGGGCGACAAGGCCTGGCACGTGTAGATGACGCGGCCCCGATCCTGGCCCATTTTCGGGGCCTGAATGGTCGGGATCGGGGCCGTTTCGCGCCGTCGTGAACCTCGAGGTTCTCGACGGCGCGGCCACTTTGGCGCGGGAGTGGAGAATCCCGCCCCCTGTTCTGGAGTTGTTGTATTCTAGAAGGCTGTAAAGAGCCTAATGGGAAACTGAGGTTCTGTTCCTCCAGCTCATTCTGGGCTTCACTGGAACGTTGCAGCAGGCCGTGGACAGAGGTGCGAGCATGAGAATAGGTTGAAATGCCAAGCAACCAGAAAGTCGGGGTCATGTTTGCGGGATTACACGATGGCCTGCAGAATCCCGCGTCAGGACAGAATCAGGATTTGTGCAGGGTAGCAGACCCGTTGGGAGTCTCCATGCCCGCCCCGCCGGCCATACCGGGTTTCCCGATGCCCCAGCCAGGTTTCCTGCCCCAACCTGGCAGGACCTTGCAAATAGCTCATTCGAGCTATTTTACCTCTCATTGTCGGGCAGGACACACCGTTCACTATCCAACTGGGATGCTCTGGCCTTCCCAACCACAGTCCGGCAGGTGTGAATTGGTGCAAGTATTTTGGAACGAGGACCTGGCAGCTTGCAGTCTGAGGGTGGCAAGGTGGTAAGTATCCTCCGAACAATTGCCGTCATGGTGCTGAGGGAGGTACTTCATGGGAGGTAGGGGCTTGGGGGGGGCTAGTGCTGGTCTGGAGGGGTGCAGGGCGGGAGTCATCCCCTGGATGGGGCTCGTTTGGCAGCTCTCCAGCCTTTAAACCGATTAAGCAGTCAGTATGTAAAAATTTAAGTTTTCTCACAATAAAATGAAAGTGTTTTCATCTGTACCCCTAAACACTTTCAATAATCTGTCAGAATGCCAAGTTTAAAGGTCTGAGAAGAAAGTAAAATTATCCTTTTAAAATGGTGGAAAGCTTTGAAGTGGTTCTCACACAATTTTATTGCCCTTTTAAGTATAGAAGTCTGTGTGTATGGCTAGAATGCTGAAAGCTTTGAACTGGATTGCTTACAATCATTTTCACCCTCCATTGCCTGCTGAAAGTTTCTTGATCGACAGGTTGAGGCAGCTTCAAAGGGGAGAATTAGACTGCTTATTTTTACAGGAAAAAAGGTGTTTTCCTAACCGCAGTTTTTTTTTTAAATGAGCCTGTCTCTTTGTTCTCAAATGTTTCTTAGAAGTTGCAGGGGCAACCCCCAGCAAAACGTGGGGGGGGGGGGGGAAGAGTGTGGGTGGGTGAGGGTGAAATGAGGATGTGGTACTATGTGGGGGGGAGGGGGGGTGCTAAACGCAGAAGTAGGAGGAGGAAGTAGGATAGGGGCGGGGCAGGGAGGGACCCGTTAGCATTCTCGGGGAGGCTGCAGCAGCTATCCAAAATTCAGGCGCCCTTTAAAAACGGTGCTCTGATCTCAGAGGTGCGAGACCTGTTCGAGAGATTTAGTCCTATCCCCCTCAATTGCAGTGGGGACCCCGGTGTGCCATGGAAAAAGCCAATTCTGCAAAATAAATGTGACATAGCATGGCACGTCGGGGTTACTCCTAGCGTCATCAAATAGTTACGGTTTGTGAGGGTCGCCTCCCTAGTCTGTGTTTGGTATAGAGGAGATGGCAATTGTGAGAAGCAATTGCCTGTACAATGGATTAAATTGAAAGATGTGCAAGTAAATTGCTTTGAGCTTCTATTGCTGGTTCATGATTGGATTTCAGATTCCAGAGCTAAAAAGGACCATACAACACCTTTCAAACTGACATCACGGTAAAGTCAGAAACATTTAATTCAGCCAACAATCTAGATCGACAGTCATTCATAATCAAATGAGAATAATATGAAATGAATTGTAGCAGCAAGTTTGCCTGAGGCGTTTGCTTTTGATGTTTCATTTACACAACACCAATTTGATGGGGTCAGATCTCCCTAGGCAACATTATCCAAAGAAGCTAGAATTTGAACATTATTGTACGGCTCACCACAAACTATACTCAGCACAAAAGACAGCTGGACGTTTCTCGGCTGAACCGGGTAGGTTAAGGGGCTACATTTCTACTGGTTTGGGGCTGCTGAATGTGTTCCTGCAAAATTACGGAGTCATTTCAAAATGTCATTCAGCTGCTTTAATAAACGGGATAATAACGGTAAAAGTAATTCAGTAAAGTACGGGACTAATCACGGAGCTTGCTTCAATCCCCTGTTTTAGGAGAAGATCTGGATGCGAAGTCTCACATGTGCAGCGGTTCTAATGAAATGAGCACAAACAGTACAGAAACCGTCCCAGCGGAAGCTGATATCAAAGTCATCAGTTCCAAAGTACGAAATATGACTGTTGGAAACAGAAATACATTCACAGTTGTAGAAGAATCCAGTGATGAAGATGATAATGAGGAAAAGGAGCTGGAAGAAGAATATGGAGAAAATGAATGCGAAGAGAAACAAGATACAGAAGAGTTAAAAAATGAAAGAGAGTAGTCAAAAGTAATGCACCAAATCAAATGCTGCAGGTAAGTGTTTGTAAAATATAATTGATGTCTCTGGCCTAGATGTTACAGGGCACTGTGGTTCCCACCCCAACCCCCGTTAAAAAATGTACTTGTAGGCATTTAAAGGCCGATATGCTGTTTTAAAAAAATTCATTTGTGGGATGTGGGCATCGCTGGCTAGGGCAGCATTTATTGCCCATCCTTATTTGCCCTTCAGATGGTGAGCTGCATTCTTGAACCATGCAGTCCCAGAGGTAGGTACACCAAAAATGCTGTTAGGGAGTTCCAGGATTTTGACCCGACACCGAAGGAACGGCAATATATTTCCAAGTCGGAGTGGTGAGTGACTTGGAGGGGAGCCTCCAGGTGGTGGGATTTCCAGGTATCTGCTGCTCTTGTCCTTCTAGATAGTAGTGGCCGTGGGTTTGGAAGATGCTGTCTAAGGAACCTCGGTGAGTTGCTGTAGTGCATCTTGTAGATAGTACACACTGCTGCCACTGTTGTTGGCTGTGGTGGGATTGAATGTTTGTGAAAGGGGTTGGATTTAATAATAATCTTTATTATTGTCAGAAGTAGGCTTACATTAACACTGCAATGAAGTTACTATGAAAAGCCCCTAATCGCTACATTCCGGCGCTTGTTCGGGTACACAGAGGGAGAATTCAGAATGTCCAATTCACCTAACAAGCATGTCTTTCGGGACTTGTGGGGGGAAACCGGAGGAAACCCATGCAGACACGGAGAGAATGTGCAGACTCCGCACAGACAGTGACCCAAGCCGGGAATCAAACCTGGGTCCCTGGCGCTGTGAAGCAACAGTGCTAACCACTGTGCCACCGTGCCGCCCATTTGTCCTGTTTCTTGTGTACAGGACACACCTGGGCAACTTTCCACATTGCCGGGTAGATGCCAGTGTTGTAGCTGTACTGGAACAGCTTGGCGAGGGGGTATGCCAAGTTCTGGAGCACAAGTCTCCAGTACTATTGCTGGAATATTGTCAGGGCCCATAGCCTTTGCAGTATGCAGTGCCTTCAACCGTTTCTTGATATCACGTGGAGCGAATCATATTGGCTGAAGACTGACATCGTTGATGCGAGGGCCCTCTGGAGGAGACTGAGATTAATCATCGATTCGGCACTTCTGGCTGAAGGATACTGGAAATGCCTCGGCCTTGGCTTTTGCACATGTGTGCTGGGCTCCTCCATCATTGAGGATGGGGATATTTGTGGAGCCTCGGCCTCCAGTGAGTTGTTTAATTGTCCACCACCATTCACGGCTGGATGTGGCAGAGCTTAGATCAGATGTGTTTGTTGTGGAATCACTTACCTCTGTCTATCACTTGCTGCTTATGCTGTTTGGCACACAAGCAGTCCTGTGTTGTATTTTCATCAGGTTGACACCTCGGGCGCGATTCACCGATCGCGGGACTAAGTGTCCGCGCTGTCGTGAACGGCGTCGCGAAACGGGCGCAGGCAGTAGCGATTCTGGCCCTCATAGGGGCCCAGCACAGCGCTGGAGCGGTTCACGCTGCTCCAGCCGTACATCCTGGCGCGGACTGGAGGCGGCGGCAACCCGCGCATGCGCAGTGGCGAACCACCAACCGACGCATGCGCAGTGGCGAAGCACCAACCGACGCATGCGCGGTAGACTCGGGGAACGCTCCGGCCCTGAAGCAACATGGTGTTTCTGGGGCCGGAAGCGGAACAAAGTAGGCCAGGGGGAGGAGAGGCCGGCCCGCCGATCGGTGAGCCCCGATTGCGGGCCAGACCCCATCGGAGGCCCCCCCGGTGACATATGGACAAGAAGGGAATAGTGTAGATGGGCTTTAGAGTGGTTTCACAGGTCGGCGCAACATCGAGGGCCGAAGGGCCTGTACTGCGCTGTAATGTTCTATGAAGGAGCGCTTTTCCCTGCCCCACAGGCTGTCCCCCGATCCTTTGCGCAGAGTTCCCTCCGGCAGCGACCAAGGGTGAACGGCACCGGCGGGACTCTGCCGATTCCGCGCGGCCGCTTGGCCAATCTGGGCCAGAGAATCGGCGGCCTGGCCGCGGACAGCGGCCCGTGACCGGCGCCGCGCCAAACGCGCCGGCGCAAATGGCACCGATTCCCCGCACCTCAGAGAATCATGCGCCAGCATCGGGGCGGCGTGGCGCGGTCGCAGCTATTCTCCGGCCCGGCGCGGGGCTGGTGTTGCTCTCGGAGATGCTCTCCTGCACTCTTCATTGAACCAGGGTTGATCCCCTGGCTTGGTGGTGATGGTAGAATGGGGGATATGCCAGGCCATGAGATTGCAGATTGTGGTGGAATACAATTCTGCTGCTGATGGCCGACAATACCTCCTAGGTACCCAGTGCTGAGTTGTTAGATCTGTTTGAAATCTATCCCATTTAGCGTGATGGTAGGGCCACACACGATGGAGGGTATCCCCAATGTGAATATATATGTATTTATATAAAATCACAGCGATCTAGCAGTGTGAATTAATGTGATTTATTGCAGATATTTAGAGATTTTTTTTCTTTTCAGCCAGAAATCCTGTAACCTCTTGAAGAAAGTGATACATCACAAGCAGCATTGGCTGAGAGAGTGTCAGCAGTTTACACTTGTAACAGCACGTGGAGCTCAACCATCATTTAATATCAACCAAATCTGGTATTGGAGGGGGGGGGCGGGCGGTGGTATTGACAATTTGAACTCTGAAAACTTCAATATCACGGCGGTCACAAATGTGTACAGAGCAGAAACACCAGCATGGATCAGATGGGCCAAACAGCCTGTTTCTGTGTTGTAAGCGATTTGTATTTCAAGGTGTTAAATAAGAATATTCTTTATCCCAAAGGACTGTGAATGTTCAGTCATTTAAAGCTGGGATTGATAGAATTTAGTGTATAATTTAATATTTATATAATATATTTAATATAGTAGAACCAAGGGATACAGGGCTAGGGCAGGAATGTGGAGTTGAAATAAAGGATCAGCCATGATCTTATTAAATGGCGGAGCAGATTCAAGGGATCCCGTGATCTACTCCTGCTCCTATTATTTTTTTGAAGATACAGGTTTGCTCATTTCCTTGATTGTATCATCAGCTTTGCAAGTCAATTTGCACAGTATTCCCCTAATCCAAGTGTGGCATTCTAACCATTCGATCAATTAACTCACTGGAACTGTGATTTCTGTGCCATGTCCGGGGGGGGGGGGGAGGAGGAGAAGAGAAAGAGAGAGAATTAAATGCTAAAGGCTCTGTAGGAGGTTAAATCAGTTCCAACTCCCCAGCAATGGGAAATTAAAATTAAAATTGAAAAGAATAATACATTCCTCTATAATACAAAAGCCGGAATTTCCTATTTTGATGGAATCCTGTTCTATTTGCCACTTTGTCCAAGCAGCCGCTCTAACATCCCCTGTGGTACTGTGGAAGGGCGAGACGTTTATGGAAGAGGTTTACTGGAATGGTTCTGGACTGGAGGATTCCAGTCACCTGGACAGAATGGAGGAGTTGAATTGTCTGTCCTCTTTAGAGCAGAGAAGGCTAAGAAAGCTTTAACATCATGAAGGGCTTAGATAGGGAGAAACTGTTTCCAATGCTAAACATTCAATAACCAGATTTAAGAAAGTTGACAGAACCACAGGCAGCATAAAGTAAAGCCTTTTTAGATTTAGATTTATTGTCACGTGTACCGCGAGTGAAATGTATTGTTCTGCGTACAGTCCAGGCCGATCGTGCCATACATGAAAAAATAGAACATACGATAAGTACACAAGGTAAATACATAAACATAGACATTGGGTGTTAAAAGGTTAGAATGGTTATAAAAGATGTAGGGGGCGATTCTCCGATATGGACGCTAAGTGTTCGCCCCGTCGTCGCGTTTCACAATGGCGCGAACAGGGCCCGGACACAACCTATTCTGGCCCCCACAGGGGGCCAGCATGGCGCTGGAACGGTTCACGCCGCTCCAGCGTCCTTACGCGGTACCAAATGGGCGCCGCACCAACCTGTGCATGCGCAGTTGGGCCGCGCCATCCTGCGCATGCGCGGGTCTTACGCACGCCGGCCCCTCACCTACATGGGGCCGGTGTTCTGGGGCCGCGTGCGGAAGGAGGTAGGCCCAGGAGGGGGGGGGAAAAGAGAGAGGCTGGCCCGCCGATTGGTGGGCCCCGATCGCGGGCCAGACCCCATTGGAGGCCACCCTGGTGAAGGAGCCCCCCTCCTTCCCCCACAGGCTCCCCCCCCCAGCGTTCCCGCAGAGTTACTGCCGGCAGCGACCAGGGGTGGACGGCACTGGCGGGAACCTGTCGTGTCGTAGCGGCCGCTCGGCCCATTTGGGTCGGAGAATCGCCGCTCGCCGGTTCTCCGAGCGGCCCGGTGCGAATCGCGCGCCGCTGGTTTCCGGGGGGGGGGGGGGGGGAAGAAGAATCGTGTGCAAATCTCGCCACACCGCCCCGGCGATTCTCCCACCCGGCGTGGGGGGCGGGGGGAAGAGAGAGAGAATAGCGCCCGTAGGAAGAGGATCTGTGGGGGAGAGCTTGCAGAGAGGCACCACGGTACTACGCCATCTTGTAACCAAGGCAACATGTTTAGAATTTGGATTGCACTGCCTGATAGGGTGGTGAAAATGAATTTACCAGTAGCCTTGAAAAGGCAATTGGATAAACACTTGAAGAAGAAAACATTGTAGAGATACAAGGAAAGGGCAGGAGAGTGGGGCTAAATGAATTGCTCTTCGATGGGCTAGCACAGACTCAGCAGCCAAATGGGCTCTTTCGGTGCTGCACTCTTTGATGAACTGCCCTGCCTTTCTGAGGGAAGTGTTAATCCGGCTGACATTATTTATGCTGGGGTGATGGTGGGTATAATGGGATTCCACCAAAATGGATGGCCTTGGTATTCTGATGTGTGGTGACTAAAATTGTAGAGAGATGCGTAATCTTCCGCTTGGCATGCTCCAATTTAAGAACATTCAAACTCTTGCTGATCGGAGTTGAACTCAAACTCGTGTTTGCCTCTGAATATTCCCTGACCAGCACCCAATGTCACTGTAGTGCCAGTTAGATGAGTGGAAGTATCTGGATATAAATCCACAAATTAAGCTGTTGAATGGTAAACGTGAACCTTTTTTAATTTTTATGTATATATTTGTATAAAATGTACAAGTTACTGTCAAATTGAAAAGTAAAATGTTTGATTTTCTGATATGGGTGGTGTTATAAATGACCTTAGAAGAGTGATGGGCAAACCGCTTGTTACACTAAAGCTGCCACACAGTAGCCACTGACCTCCAGCACCATGTACGCTAAGCTCAGTAAATGCCCATTATGTTGACTTTGGATGAATCGAGTGTCAGCTGCCTCTTCCCATTGACATGCCTAATGAAGTATTTGTCACAGCGTTTGTCATTTGGAGATCAGTCCTATCTGAAGTGATACCATTCATCTTCACATTTCGTTACTGGAAACGTAAGTACAACATATCCTATTCAATTGGCTTTGGCTGCTCTCCAGATTGTACCGTCCCACCCGCGATGATGCCCCGCGGCTGATGTGACTGGAAAATCCCACCGATTTTCTCATATAAGCGTAATGCCACCAAATCCAGGTCCAGGAAGTATTTCTCTACCACTGGACAAATTTCTCACGCCCGCGTATCTTGAGCAGAATTCTAGCTGTGGCCATGTGTCAAACTGCTGTTACGTGACATTGCGCCAAACCCGAGGGTATCTCCCAGTCCCAAGACATTTCAAAATCAAAAAACAGATGCCAGGAACCAGAATTTCAGGTTGCTTTCCCAGTTACTCTTCGTGGAAGATGATACGAGCCCCGATGAAGCGCGGTGGTTCATGAAGGCTTCTTGATACTGCTTTCTCAATGGCAGTCCGGGATTGGCAACAAATGCTAGCCGTGCCTGCGACACCCACATCCCATCAATAAAAAAGTAGTTTTACTCCATCAAAACGAAAATGATGAATGCTTGAGTGGATTCGAAAAATACAATCAGTAAAACCTAGAAATCGTTCTCTCGCCACTGTCATATCCCATCATGAGCCAAAGGCACATTACCTCAATGTGATCCACATCCAGTTCAAATAACGTTAATCATGGATAAGAGTGCTGAACATATTAAGAGCTCAAACCTCAATCGGAATTACCTTTCCATTCCAGAGTTAAAAAGGTTCATCAGGTATTTTACACAGTGAAAACTGGCTCTTCCTATTGATAATGAGAGGACAATATTCTTCATAAAGATTATAGTTCTTTTTAATTAATGCATGAACAGTCATTGCATTTACATAGAACATACAGGAAACTCAGTAGTACAAGGGAACTGAATGGCATGTCTTGTCCACATCAGCTTTACAGTTTAACTTAGAAACTATACAATGTGCACAGTGGGGGAATGGAGGGAAAGGACGGGAAGTTATGGCAATCCATCCCTTGAGTATTCAGGCTAGTCACCAATAAGCCAAGACTGAAAGGCAACAAGTTGGGTTATGTATGGATTTACTGGAACTGGGCTGGGCTGAAAAGGAGTTAAGACCACAATTAGTTCAGCCCTGATCTTATTGAATGGCGGAGCAGGCTCGGTGGGCTGAATGGGCCTACTCCTGTTCTTAGTTCTAATGACGTATGATCTACTTCCATGGAGAAAACCGTTAGTTCAAAGAAGTTTCAAAAGAGAGCGTTGATCAAGTACTTCATATAAGTGCAAAAACTGTCTTGTATAAGCTGGCATTCAAGTGTTCAATACAGGTCTCCCGTCAGTTTGACAAATACTGACAATTTTCTGGTGCTTTCATGAAATCAGAGAGGGGCTGCCTCATAAGTCCATCATTATCCAGTTAAAAAATAAAAGCGCCTTTTTTTTTTTTTAAATTATAAAAAAAAAGAGAGCTCCCATTGCCCTTCATACCCGAAACTGTCTTTCTCCCTCACCTATAAACCATTGACACAAAGTTTAAGTTTAAAAAAAATGACTACATCAAATAAGATTATTACCTTGGAAGATGTTCAAGATTAAACCAAGATCTTTTGTATATATTCCATGTACATATGCCGCATAGATTAAATATTATACAAGTTGTCAATTTTCAACTGCTGCAAGTGGTATTCGATGTCCACTCCCAATGTCAATGGGGTCCAAACCCTCCTGTTAACAAAATATATTACAATTATATACAAGTAACTTACATTACTTCATGTTTGATAGGATCCATTCACAAAGATATGACCAGATCTTTGTTAATACATGAAAGCTAGATACTTATGATTTTTAGCAGAGTCAGTGTTCCTGTGTGTTTGTGGATCCGTTTCCAGTTATTTTGTTCATAGATTCCTGTTGAGAAAACAAGTTTCAGGAAGAAGGACAAAAATAAAAAGGCACAAGTCTAAACCTCTTTGATAGTTCGCTCCTTGGGTGCTGCCAGTCGAAATTCTGACGTGCTCGTTGAGGACAAATAAAAGGACTGAGTTTTCCGTTTTAACCTGGCGCGCTTGTTCGCCAGGACAAGACTCCGCCGACTGGAGCTAATGATTTCTGAAATGAATTTCTTGCAGTCAACGCAAACCTCCATCGTGCTCCAGTCCTCCATCAACTCTTTGGGAAACTCTAGGCTATCGGTTGACTTCTCAGAAGATTTGGACATTGATGGCAACCTATGGAAGATCAAACAGCCTCATATTAAAAACAAATACTTTTTGTGTGTCTTATAAGAGAAACTTAATGATATCTGCAATGATTAGACCGTGGTAAAGGATGGCGGATTTCCTTCCCAAAGGAGACTGGTGAACCAGTGGGTTTTTACAACAATCGACAATTCTTTGGATTTTAAATTCCAGATTGTTATTGAATTCAAATGTCACCATTTGCCGTGGTGGGATTTGAACCTAGGACTCCAGAACATTACCCTGGGTCCCTAGGTCTCCAGAACATTACCCTGGGTCCCTGGATTACTAGTCCAGTGACAATACCACTATGACACTGCCTCCCCATACCCTCACTTGTTAGTGTTGATACATGTGAGGGATTAAGACCTTTATTCTTAATGTTGTCCTCCGGGAGAACAGAATTGAAGAGCCCTGCATAACTTGCTGGACGTGTGGCTTGTCCTAAATTTCAGAACAAGGATGTTTCCATCAAATCAACCACAACTGCATATAGAGAAATATTCAAAGCCACAATAGAATTTGTATTTCTATCCCACTTCTCCTTTTGTGGAAAGGTATTTCTATAATTCTCAAGCACTCCTCACAGGCAAAAGAAATAATGAAAGCACCGGCTCCAACAGTCGTCAATAGATGAGACGAGACCTCCTTCTATCATAATGTCAGTCAAACTGAAACCATTCTCTTCAACTGCTGCAAATAATTGCACAGCTCCAGACGGAATTCACCTCTTCACCTACTGCTGCCTCAAGCTCAGCCCAGAGGCACCCTTTGGCCATATCAGAGAATTCCTACAGTGCAGGAGGGCATTCGGCCCATCGAGTCTGCACCGACCCTTTGAAAGAGATCCCCATCCAGGCCCACTCCCCCAACCTATCCCAATAACCCTGTAACCTAACCTACACATCTTTGGACACTAAGGGCAATTTAACATAGCCAATCCACCTAACCTGCACATCTTTGCACTGCGGGGAGAAACCGGAACACCCGAAGGAAACCCACGCAGGCACGGGGAGCCAGTGCACATGCCACACAGTCACCCAAGGCTGGAATTGAACCCGGGTCTCTGGCGCTGTGAGGCAGCTTTGCTAACCACCGTGCCGGTAAACTTAATTCCCATTCCCATCTCCAATTCGTCAGCAAGACCACTTTCATCTCCGCAAAATCACCTGCCTCTTCCTCTATTCCATGTAAACTGAAACCAATGTTGATATCACTTGACCCCTGAAGTTCTCTAATATTATCAGTGGCTTGAGTTCCTATTTCTACGATCTGTAAACTGCTGTGAGGCATTCTGAATGTGGTCGTTCAGGTCCTCATCCACACTAAAACCCACAGCCCTCAATGATACTTATAGCATGTAGGTAAGTAAAAGCAGAGGTCCCTTGGGATTAGTACTATTAAAGACTAAAGAATGTGCTGAGAGTGGCAAAATGGTAAGATAACAGAATGTGTTAATAGCAGAATAAAGTTCATGTTTGTGTCAGGGAAAGGCACAAATGAAAAGTGGAGCTTGTTCAAGGAACAAATACTGCGTGTCCTTGATAGGTATGTCCCTGTCAGGCAGGGAGGAAATGGCCGTGTGAGGGAACCATGGTTCACAAAAGAGGTTGAATGTCTTGTCAAGAGGAAAAAAGAAGCGTATGTAAGGATGAGAAATAAGATTCAGTTGGGTCGCTTGAGGGTTACAAGGTAGCAAGGAATGAGCTAAAAGGGCTTAGGAGAGCTAGGAGGGGGCATGAGAAGTCCATGGCGGGTCGGATCAAGGAAAACTCCAAGGCTTATTACTCTTATGTGAGAAATAAAAGAATGACCAGGGTGAGGTCAGGGCTGGTCAAGGTCAGTCGTGGGAACTTGTGCATGGAGTCAGAAGAGATAGGAGAGGCGTTGAATGAATACTTTTCTTCAGTGTTCACGAAGGAGAGGGGCCATGTTTTTGAGGATGAGAGTGTGATACAGGTGGGTAGGCTGGAGAAGGTAGATGTTCTGAGGAAGGATGTATTAGCAATTTTGAAAAACCTTAGGGTCGGCAAGTCCCCTGGGCCAGATGGGATATATCCTAGGATTCTTTGGGAGGCAAGGGATGAGATTGCAGAGCCTTTGGCTTTGATCTTTGGGTCCTCACTGTCCACGGGGATAGTGCCATAGGACTGGGGAATGGCAAATGTTGTTCCTCTGTTCAATGAAGGGAATAGGAATGACCCTGGTAATTATAGGCCGGTTAGTCTTATTTCGGTGGTCGGTAAGTTAATGGAAAAGGTCCTGAAGGATATGATTTATGACCATTTGGAAAGATGCAGCTTAATCCGGGATAGTCAACACGGATTCGTGAAGGGTAAGTCTTGCCTCACAAATTTGACTGAATTCTTTGAGGAGGTTACAGGTATGTAGATGAAGGTAGAGCAATTGATGTCGTATACATGGATTTTAGTAAGGCGTTTGATAAGGTTCCCCATGGTCGGCTCATGAAGAAAGTAAGGAGGTGTGGGATAGAGGGAAATTTGGCCAATTGGATAAGTAACTGGCTATCACATAGAAGACAGAGGGTGGTGGTGGATGGAAAATTTTCAGACTGGAGACCAGTTGCCAGCGGTGTACCACAGGGATCAGTGCTGGGTCCTCTGTTATTTGTGATTTTTATCAATGACTTGGAGGAGGGGGCTGAAGGGTGGGTCAGTAAATTTGCTGATGACACCAAGATTGGCGGAGTAGTGGATGAGGTGGAGGGCTGTTGTAGGCTGCAAAGAGACATTGATAGGATGCAGAGCTGGCCCGGAAAATGGCAGATGGAGTTTAACCCTGATAAGTGCGAGGTAATTCATTTTGGTAGGAATAATTTGAATGCGGATTACAGGGTCAATGGCAGGGTTCTGAGGAATGTGGAGGAACAGAGAGATCTTGGGGTTCATGTCTACAGATCTCTGAGGGTTTCCACTCAAGTGGACAGAGCCGTGAAGAAGGCCTCTAGTGTGTTAGCGTTTATTAACAGGGGGCTTGGGTTTAAGAGACGTGGGGTTATGCTGCAACTGTACATGGCCCTGGTGAGACCACATTTGGAGTAGTGTGTGCAGTTCTGGTCACTTCACTATAGGAAGGATGTGGAAGCATTGGAAAGGGTGCAAAGGAGATTTACCAGGATGCTGCCTGGTTTGGAGGATAGGTCTTACGAGGAAAGGTTAAGGGAGCTAGGGCTTTTCTCTTTGGAACGGAGGAGGATGAGAGGTGACTTAATAGAGGTTTATTAGATAATGAGGGGGATAGATAGAGTGGACGTTCAGAGACTATTTCCTCGGGTGGATGTAGCTGTTACAAGGGGGCATAACTATAAGTTTCAGGGTGGGAGATATAGGAGGGATGTCTGAGGTAGGTTCTTTACTCAGAGAGTGGTTAGGGTGTGGAATGAACTGCCTGCTGTGATCGTGGAGTCGGACACTTTAGGAACTTTCAAGCGGTTATTGGATAGGCACATGGAGCACACCAGAATGACAGGGAGTGGGATAGCTTGATCTTGGTTTTGGACAAGGCTCGGCACAACATCGAGGGCCGAAGGGCCTGTTCTGTGCTGTACTGTTCTATGTTCTATCTCACCTTCTACACTATAGGAAGCTCTTAAGGTGGTTAATAGGGGGAGATAATCTCCTTTAAAGCACATACAGAAATTACTGCAAGGGTGGAACAGCAGAGGCTGGTAGACTCCATCCTTGAGGTGGACCATATGTATTCGTTTGTCCTGGGGTTCGGTGCCCACTACACATACACAGGTTTCTACTTCTCTGATCCTGAAGGGCAAAGACTACGAAATGTGGGTCGTATTGACCAATATCGCTTTTAATGTGGAAGCTAAATTAGTTGTGAAGGTGTTGGTGCTGCGATTGGAGCCCTGCCTCACAGAGGTGATTGTGGGGGACCAGACAGACCTCACTAAGGGTCAACAATTGTTGGCCAATATAGGTCGGCTGTTAAATATCGATCTTTCCCCCTCTCCTGAGCCCAAGCCAGAGGTGATTGTATCCGTGGATGCCGAAAAAGCGTTTGATAGGGTAGAGTGGGGATATCTTTTTGAGATTCTTGGGAGGTTTGGTTTGGGAAAAAGTTCATTTCTTGGGTTCAGTTACTGTATAGGGCACCTTCATGGCTAGGATCTGCAATAATGCCTTGAGCTCGGGGTATTTCTCTTACATTCGCTTTGGCGAATGAAGCATTGGCCGTAACGTTGCGATTTTCCGAAGGGGATAAATCAGGGAGGGAGAGAGCATAGGGTGTCCTTGTACACAGATGATTTTCTCCTTTTATGTATGGACTTAGTCTCCACTATGGATGAGATATTGAAGCTACTTAGGAGTTTTGGTTCCTTCTCAGTGTATAAATTGACTCTGGATTAAAAGCAAATACTTCCTGGTTAATCCCCTGGTGAAGGGTGCCAATCTGGGAATGTTATGCTTTCTTCTTGCCAGATCTGGCTTTTGTGATCTGGGATTCCGGGTTGCCCAGAATTGGGCATAATTCATAAATTTAATTAGGCTAGTCGAGTGAATAGGTCAAATCTTACTTGCAAAAGTGGGATAACCTCCCCCTGTCCTTTGCAGATCATCAAAAAGAATATCCTCCCCAGGTTATTAATTATTTTTCAGTGTCTCCCAATTTTTATCCCTAAATCCATTTTGTTAGAGTTAACAAATTAGTGTCCTTGTTTATTTGGGTGGGTAAGACCCCAAGGATCTGAAGGGCGTTTCTCCAGAGGGATAAACAGTCAGGTGGTTTTGCCCTACCCTATTGGTTATTTCATAAGACCATAAGACACAGGAGCAGAATTAGGCCACTCAGCCCAACAAGTCTGCTCCGCCGTTAAATCATGGCTGATATTTTTCTCATCCCCATTCTCCTGCCTTCTCCCCATAATCCCTGATCCCCTTATTAATCAAGAACCTATCTATCTCTGTCTTAAAGACACTCAGTGATTTGCCTCCACAGCCTTCTGTGGCAACGAGTTCCACAGATTCACCACCCTCTGGCTGAAGAAATTCCTCCTCATCTTTGTTTTAAAGGTTTGATCTTTTGGTCTGAGATTGTGTCCTCTGGGTCTAGTTTTTCCTACAAGTGGAAACATCCTTTCCACATCCACTCTATCCAGGCCTCGCAGTATCCTGTAAGTTTCAATAAGATCCCCCCTCATCCTTCTAAAGTCCAATGAGTACAGACCCAGAGTCCTCAATCGTTCCACATACAACAAGCTCCTCATTCTAGGGATCACTCTTGTGAACCTCCTCTGGACCCTTTCCAAGGCCAGCACATCCTTCCTTAGATACGGCGCCCAAAACTGCTCACAATACTCCAAATGGGGTCTGACCAGAACCTTGTACAGCCTCAGAAGTACATCCCTGGTCTTGTATTCTAGCCCTCTCGACATGAATGCTAACACTGCATTTGCCTTCCTAACTGCCGACTGAACCTGCACGTTAACCTTAAGAGAATCGTGAACAAGGACTCCCAAGTCCCTTTGTGCTTCTGATTTCGTAAGCATTTCCCCATTTAGAAAATAGTCTACGCCTCCATTCCTCCTTCCAAAGTGCATAAACCTCACACTTTTCCACATTGTATTACATCTGCCACTTTTTTGCCCACTCTCCTAGCCTGTCCAGGTCCTTCTGCAGCCCCCCTGTTTCCTCAATACTACCTGTCCCTCTACAGATCTTTGTATCATTACTGGTCTGCCAATATTGAGAAAATGCTGGGGTGGTCTAGTGATCCGAGTGCCATATGGGGGCAAATGAAGGTGAGTCCTTGCAGGGGTACTAGTTTGGAAGCCTCAGTTGCTGCGTCGCTTCCATTCTCTCCTGCAAGATTTTCTTAAAATCTGGTGGTGGTGTCCACCTTGTGGATCTGGAAGCAATTCAGACAACATTGTAAATTTAGCTCCATGTCATTGTAGGCACCTATCTGTGGTAATCATCTCTTTGTGCTGGCGAGGTTAGACTCGATGTTTAGGTCATGGGAAGGGAAGTGTCTGGAAAGTTTTGGGGACTTGTTTGGGGAGGAATTGTTTACCAGTTTTGAGGAACTGTCGGTAATGTTTCAGCTCCCTGAGACTAACTTGTTTTGTTATTTCCAGATTTATGCCTTTGTGTGGAAATCATTTCCTTCATTTCCCTTGATGCCATTGTCCTCCTTGTTGAAGAGGATTTTATCTTTGGCCAGATCTGGTGGGTGGAGTATTTCGGGTGTCGACAGCCTATCAGCAGAGTTAGCCCCGTTGGATGAGGTGGGAGGGTGAATTGGGTCCTATTTTGGATGAGAGGGTATAGAGTGAGGCTCTTCAGAGTAAACTCCACATCCTTCTGTGCTCGGCCCAGCTTGATCCAGTTTAAGCTGCTGCATAGGGCTCATCTGACCAAGGCGAGGATGAATTTCCAGGTGTGGATGGAAGTTGTGAGCAGTGTTCTTGGGGACTGGCTAATCATATGCAAATGTCTGGTCATGTCCCAAACTGTTAAGCCTTTAGGTCTCCTTCTTTAACACCATGTCAGAGATTCTTCACATCAAACTGGGGCCTTGTCTATTGGTGGCCATTTTCGGGGAATCGGACTCGCTGGTGCTGCAGAAGGACGTGAAGACGGATCTCCTTGCCTTTGCATCGTTGAACTTAATTTTTTGTTTTTTGCTTATTTAGAAAATTATTAGTCTTTCCCAACATACCTGGTGTGTGATTTTAAAAAGTAATTTTCAGTCATTTCAGATTGGGTTACACAATCAGAATTGGCTTGTACAGATGCTTATTTTTTTTTTTTTTAGGAGAAATCCATTTTCAACTATAGTAATCAAACTACACCAAATTTTTAAAATATATTGAGGAATATATACCCCCAATTTTGAGTGTGCTTTTTACGAGAATGGTCATTACTCCCGAAGCGGAAACGCTTACATTAAATGTAAACGACTGTAACTGGAGACAGAAATAAAACTGTGAATTTGCGGACAGCATCAAATTGGTAGATTGGTTCAAATAACAGGCAAGACAAGCTGGATGAAATAGGGAAGATGGACTGATGAGTGGAAAATGGCACTTACACACAAGGTACTAACATAAAGAAAAGGAAAAAGTCCAAACATGTGCAGGTTAGGTGGATTGGTCACAATATTAGCCCCTTAGTGACCAGGAATGTGCATGTTAGGTGGGATTACGGGGATAGGGTGGGGGTGTGGGCCTAGGTAGGGCGCTCTTTTAGAAGGTCAGTGCAGACTTGATGGGCCAAATGGCATCCTTCGGTACTGTAAGGATTCTATGGTTCTATTCTGTGGAGATGAACAGAGCAAGGTGAAACAAAATGGTTGTAAGCTGTAAGACACAGATTGGGAAAGGAATCAAAGGTACGAGCAGTTAGTACGGAAACCAATGGCACAGTGTAAGCAGCAATAAAGACAGTAACTGTGGGAATGGACGGGCTGTAAAAAGCAAGAAAGGAAATGTGCAAAAAGTATGAAAAAACAAGGGTTATTATTTAAGCTAACGGGAAACATTGTTGGAAATACATTAAGAGAAAGGGAGTGGCAAGGGGGAATGTGGGCCCCTGAAAGACAGATAGATGCAGACAACATTGTAATGAGGAACTAGAACATTGTTAAATGAACACTTGGTATCTATTTTCAGAATGGCAGAAGGGAAGTTGTGTGGATGGAAGAAGGAAGTTATAAAGGGAAATAGTGAGTGGGCCAAACTGCAGCAGATGGGAATGTGGAGAAGTTTGAGGTGATGTAACTTATATGTGAGAGAAAGGTCAACTGCAACATTTTCTTCATGGCGAGAGACTAGAAGGAAATGCGTTCAACTGCTCAAATACACTACTCACTGAAAGCTAGTGTACAGGTGCAAAGAGTAACCAAGATGACGAAATGTTGACTTTCTCTCAATGTGCCTGGAAGATTGAGCAGGTGATGCTTCAATGGAATGAAGTCGTAGTTAACCTCCATCGGGAAAACTTTCTTTTCTTCTAACTCAAAACCGCCCGAAGTCTTCAAATCCTTGATGTGAACTGGTGGCTATAATTGTACTCCGTACTCCTGAGGCGGTATTTTCCAGCTCCTCCCACCGGCAGGATCTTCCAGCCCTGCCGAAGGCAACCCCCCCCCCCCCCCCCCCGGGCCCCCTGCGGTGGGTTCCCCTGCAACAGGATGGGTGGGTGGGCCTCTGGATGATCTTGCCAGTGGCCAACAGCGGGGCTCCTCCGCTTCCAGAAAACATGCTGTGGGAAGGCTGGGACTATCATCCCAGGTGTGGCCATTCCGACGTTTAGTGCATACATGACCTCTGATTTGCACTCTTTTCCTCTAACTTTGAAGTCACAGATTTGATTGGCTTTTGTGGGAACATAGCAACAGGAACAGGCTGTCCATCCCCTCGAGACTGAAATTGAAATTGAAAATCGCTTATTGTCACAAGTAGGCTTCAAATGGAGTTGCTGTGAAAAGCCCCTAGTCGCCACATTCCGGCGCCCGTTCGGGGAGGCTGGTATGGGAATCGAACCGTGCTGCTGGCCTGCCTTGGTCTGCTTTAAAAGCCAGCTATTTAGCACAGTGTGCTAAACCAGCCCATTCAATTCGATCATCGTCGTTATGTACTCAACAGCTTTAGCTGTCTTTGTTTCATTTTTCTTTATATCCCCAGCTGTAAAAAAATCTATCAATCCCCACCTTAAATTTAAAATCCATTGGCTTTAGGGGATCCCGCAACATCCAATTCACATCTTGGGCGAAATTCTCCGGAAACGGCGCGATGTCCGCCGACTGGCGCCCAAAACGGCGCAAATCAGACGGGCACCGCGCCGCCCCAAAGGTGCGAATGCTCCGCATCTTTGGGGGCCGAGCCCCAACATTGAGGGGCTAGGCCGACGCCGGAGGAATTTCCGCCCCGCCAGCTGGCTGAAAAGGCCTTTGGTGCCGCGCCAGCTGGCGCGGAAATGACATCTCGGGGCGGCGCATGCGCGGGAGCGTCAGCGGCCGCTGACAGTTTCCCACGCATGCGCAGTGGAGGGAGTCTCTTCCACCTCCGCCATGGTGGAGACCGTGGCGGAAGCGGAAGGGAAAGAGTGCCCCCACGGCACAGGCCCGCCCGCGAATCGGTGGGCCCCGATCGCGGGCCAGGCACCCGTGGGGGCACCCCCCCGGGGCCAGATCGCCCCGTGCCCCCCCAGAACCCCGGAGCTCACACACGCCGCCTTGTCCCGCCGGTTAGGTAGGTGGTTCAATTTACGCCGGCGGGACAGGCAATTTATCGGCGGGACTTCGGCACATCCGGGCCGGAGAATCGAGCGGGGGGGCCCGCCAACCGGCGCGATTCCCGCCCCCGCCGAATCTCCGATGCCGGAGACTTCGGCAACCAGCGGGGGCGGGATTAACGCCAGCCCCCGGCGATTCTCCGACCCGGCGGGAGGTCGGAGAATGTCGCCCCTTGTTTGTAACTCTGCTTCATCATCAGCGGCTAACTCTCCAGCCACTGTGCTCTGCCCTCTGCAATTCCCTCTTTCAGCACTCCACTTTGCCATCTCCCTCTCTGCCTTCAATGTCTCAATCAGCTCTTCTTCCTCATCCAAGCTTTTGTCCTTGCTAACCTCCTTCCCTTCCTTCTTAGCCTTGCCCATCTGATGGCCTGCCTTGTATGTTACGTTGATAAGTAGCAAATGCTACAGCAATGTAAAATTGTGAAATCTCCATGAATTGACTGAGAAAACAGAAAAAGGTGGAAATGCTGAGCAGTTCAGGCAGCGAGGGGGAGATAGAGAGAGAGAAAGAGTTAATGGCGTGGATTTTACTGGGCCCCGCGGGAGGGGGTGAGAGGGAATAAAATTGGGTGGAATGCTGGAGTGTGACACACCCATCGCATGATGCTTGTTTGGAGAGCCGGTGCAGACATGATGGGCCAAACGGCCGCATTCTGGGCCGTAGCAATTCTGTGATTCCCTCCACTGTTGGCACTTTACCAGTGGTGGAAGGCATTCACGCCTTTAGGTCAACTGAGGTCCTTTAAAGGTCACTTAAGATCATAAGACATAGGTGCAGAATTAGGTCATTCAGTTCATCGTGTCTGCTCCACCATTCAATCATGGCTGATACGTTTCGCATCACCATTCTCCTGCCTTCTTCCCATAACCTTTGATCCCCATATTAATCAAGAACCTATCTCTGTCTTCAAGACACTCAGTGACTTGCCCTCCACAGCCTTCTTCCCATAACCTCAGATCCGCTTATTAATCAAGAACTGAAGGGCCTCTATATGGTACCGCTTCCATTTCACCAGCAGGTGGGCACAACGCCACTTGGGAAGACCACCAGGTAGAAATGGCCACCTCTATGGAAAGATGCCCTGCTCTCAGGGGCTGGTTTAGCACTAGGCTAAATCGCTGGCTTTGAAAGCTGACCAAGGCAGGCCAGCAGCATGGTTTAATTCCTGTACCAGCCTCCCCGAACAGGCGCCGGATTGTGGCGACTAGGGACTATTCACAGTAACTTCATTTGAAGCCTACTTGTGACAATAAGTGGTTTTCATTTCATTTCATTCATTCTTTGAGAACCTGGAGAGGATGGGGCCTCTTGACCGAGTCCAGAGGGTCCTTCGCTGGTTGTAAAGGTGATTCTTGCTGAAAGAAGTTCACCTCTTGTGGCCTGCCTGATTGACAACAGCGAGCCAAGCTTGATTTACCTTAATTTCGGGAACCTCCTCCACCTTTGTTGATCAAGGCTGGAGCCAGTACCAGCAGAGGCCAGCGGCACTGTTGTGACTGGCAGCAGCTTTGAGGGGAGAACAGGACTAACTCTCCCAAAGGATCGGAAGCTCCGACAGTAGACACTTAATTGCCAGAGAAATGCAAAATATAGTCAGGGCTTCAAGAACTTGCTGGGGCCAATGCTGCTGTGTAAAATCTCAGCCAATGTTTCAGGCCAATAACCTTTCATTGGGACTCATTGGTTCTCTCTCTCTCTGCAGAACCTGCCTTACCTGCTGAGTGTTTTTAACATCTCCCATTTTTATTTCAGACTTCAGGCATCTGCAGTATTTTATTTTTGACTTAATTGACCACGTAACTCTGAGCTGAAATGTTTCCTTTTGTATTTGGTGGAGGTGGTGGGGTGTTTCGTACCTGACTAGACTCTTGTGTTGACCATCATGTCGACGGCGACTGCTTGATGGCTTCTCTGGCTTCAATACTTTCCCCTCTTTTGGCAAGGTTGATGGTCCCAAGGAAAAAATTGGAAGATTGCTGTATGGTTTGGAGGGGAGGCGCATCTAAATCACAAAAAGAAATAATCCATTTTTTATTGTTTTTAAAAGAAGTTTTGGCAGATGACAAAAGGTGAACTCATTCACATACAAATGTCAACAATTTGAACGTACCTTTTTACAACACTGTGAACACACCGGTCTGTGGAAAGATAATCGAATATTAAAACCGGTTAAGTCATCAAACTAGTTTATTCGCTAACTGATGTGTTACTGGAATTATGAACTGCATGATGATGGATCTGCCTACTGTATGAGGAATTTTAATGCTGTGCCACATCACCAGCTAAAATGTCCCTCTTATGTCAATAAAGAAACTAAAACTAGTGTGAATTAAACTCAATTTCAAAGTCAACAGTTAAAGTATTTGAAATATTCCCCCATTTATTTTGGGCAGCAATTCACAGTCACTGCACTGAATAATTATAAAAGCATCTGGTTAAGGTGCACTACTAAATATAATGAAGGACCCTTACTGAGACAGACTTCACTTCTTTAATACCTTTGATAGACAAGAAACATTATGGTCTGAATTTTCAGGGTATCAAGCGCTCGGTATTTTCTATTCCTGTCCATGACATTTTATTTAACAATGTACATGGCCCTCCTAGTCTCTTTGGACCTCACCTTGCATTATTTAGAAAGTACGTTATCTAGTACGCTGTCAGGGATGTCTCAGATCGGCTGCAGAACATTCTGAAGGGGGAGGGTGAACAGCCTGTTGTCGTGGTGCATATAGGCACCAATGATATAGGTAAAAAAACGGGATGAGGTGCTACAAGCAGAATTTAGGGAGTTAGGAGCCAAGTTAAAAAGTCGGACCTCAGAGGTAGTAATCTCAGGATTGCTACCAGTGCCACGTGGTAGTCAGAGTAGAAATGAAAGAATAGGCAGGATGAATGCGTGGCTTGAGAGATGGTGCAGGAGGGAGGTGTTCAGATTTTTGGGACATTGGGATCGGTTCTGGGGGAGGTGGGACTACTACAAATTGGACGGTCTACACCTGGGCCAATGTCCTTGGGGGTGCTTTTGCTAACACTGTTGGGAAGGGTTTAAACTAATGTGGCAGGGGGATGGGAACCAAATGAGGAGGTTAGTGGACAGTAAGGAGGTAGTAACTAAAGCCTGTAAGGAACTAGATCATGAAGTCAGCGTGACTAAGGGGAGTGTGAAAGTGTACAAACTCAGCAATAGCATGATGGGAAAAATAGCCAACTTATGTAACCAAGTGTAGGACAGCTGTGTCAGCTAGTGCCAAGATCAGACCCTGACAAACTAGACAAAGCTAAGAATCCACATAATTGTATCATACAAGGCCAGAAGAGGGAAGATAGTGCCTGACCTTGTTAAAACCTGATAACAAAGCCACGATCTAGGAATGTCCTAATAACACAACTTCCTCATGACCTAGGTCCATCTGCGTCAAGGCATCATGAGGGCAGAGGTGAAAAACAAAATAGGACCATGTCTTATTTCCTCTAAAAACAAACTACTGCAAATAAGCCGAGTCAGGGTCTTTCCATGACAACATGTTTGATCAGAAGTTATGACTGTATTGACATTTTTGAACAAGGTCTGTTTTTGTAAAATGATACAGCTTGTGTATAAATATTGAACGTTTTCTCCATGTCTTTGCGAGCTTGAGAAAGAATGAGCAGGTTTACCTTAACAGCTCTCTCTCTCTCTAACCTGTAGCCATCTGCATGCAGACTTTGGTCAATAAAGACAAAGTTATTTATTTCGAAACAGAGTTGTAAAGTTGTTTTTTCTCACAGTCTTGAAGTAGGAAAGATTTTAAAAGACGACAGGAGGAGCAGGCAGGGAGCAGATGATGAACACAAAGGGACTGGTGGTCTGAGGTGCATTTGTTTCAATGCGAGAAATGTAGTAGGTAAGGCAGGTGAACTTAGGGCTTGGACTAGTACCTGGGAGTATGATGTTATTGCTATTACTGAGATTGGTTGAGGGAAGAGCATGATTGGCAACTAAATATTCCAGGATATCGATGCTCCAGGCGGAGAGGTAAAAGGGGTGGAGGAGTTACATTGCTGGTCAGAGAGGATATCACAACTGTGCTGAAGGAGGGCACTATGGAGGACTCGAGCAGTGAGGCGATATGGGCAGAGCTCAGAATAAGGAAGAGTGCGTTAAAATGTTGGGGCTGTACTACAGACCTCCCAACAGCGAGTGTGAGATAGAGGTACAAATATGTAAACAGCTTATGGAAAGATGTAGGAGCAACAGGGTGGTGGTGATAAGAGATTTTAATTTTCCCAACATTGACTGGGATACACTTAGTGTCAGAGGTCTAGATGGAGCAGAATTTGTAAGGAGCATCCAGGGGGGGTTTCTAGAGCAATATGTAAATAGTCCAACTTGGGAAGGGGTCATACTGGACCTGGTGTTGGGGAATGAGCCCGGCCAGGTGGTTGAAGTTTCAGTCGGGGATTACTTTGGGAATAGTGATCACAATTCCGTAAGTTTTAGAATACTCATGGACAAAGACGAGAGTGGTCCTAAATGAAGAGTGCTAAATTGGGGGAAGGCCAACTATACCAAAATTCGGCAGGAGCTGGGGAATGTGGATTGGGAGCAGCTGTTTGAAGGTAAATCCACATTTGATATGTGGGAGGCTTTTAAAGAGAGGTTGATTAGAGTGCAGGACAGACATGTCCCTGTGAAAATGAGGGATAGAAATGGCAAGATTAGGGAACCATGGATGACAGGTGAAGTTGTGAGACTAGCTAAGAGGAAAAAGGAAGCATACATAAGGTCTAGGCGACTGAAGACAGACGAAGCTTTGGAAGAATATCGGGAATGTAGGACCAATCTGAAACGAGGAATCAAGAGGGCTAAAAGGGGTCATGAAATATCTTTAGCAAACAGGGTTAAAGAAAATCCCAAAGCCTTTAATTCATATATAAGGAGCAAGAGGGTAACTAGAGAAAGGGTTGGCCCATTCAAGGACAAAGGAGGAAAGTTATGCGTGGAGTCAGAGAAAATGGGTGAGATTCTTAACGAGTACTTTGCATCGTTATTCACCGAGGAGAGGGACATGGCGGATGTTGAGGTTAGGGATAGATGTTTGATTACTCTAGGTCAAGTCGGCATAAGGAGGGAGGATGTGTTGGGTATTCAAAAAGGCATTAAGGTGGACAAGTCCCCAGGTCCGGATGGGATCTATCCCAGGTTACTGAGGGAAGTGAGAAAGGAAATAGCTGGGCCTTAACAGATATCTTTGCAGCATCCTTGAACACGGGTGAGGTACCGGAGGACTGGAGAATTGCTAATGTTGTCCCCTTGTTTAAGAAGGGTAGCAGGGATAATACAGGTAATTATAGACCGGTGAGCCTGACGTCAGTGGTAGGGGAGCTGCTGGAGAAGATACTGAGGGACAGGATCTATTCCCATTTGGAAGAAAATGGGCTTATCAGTGATAGGCAACATAGTTTTGTGCAGGGAAGGTCATGTCTTACCAACTTGATAGAATTCTTTGAGGAAGTGACAAAGTTGATTTATGAGGGAAGGTCTGTAGATGTCATATACATGGACTTCAGTAAGGCATTTGATAAGGTTCCCCATGGTAGGCTGATGGAGAAAGTGAAGTCTCATGGGGTCCAGGGTGTACTAGCTAGATGAATAAAGAACTGGCTGGGCAACAGGAGACAGGGAGTAGTAGTGGAAGGGAGTTTCTCAAAATGGAGAATTGTGATCAGTGGTGTTCCACAGGGATCCGTGCTGGAACCACTGTTGTTTGTGATATACATAAATGATCTGGAGGAAGGTATAGGTGGTCTGATTAGCAAATTTGCAGATGACACTAAGATTGGTGGAGTAGCAGATAGTGAAGGGGACTGTCAGAGAATACAGATAGATTGGAGAGTTGGGCGGAGAAATGGTAGATGGAGTTCAATCCGGGCAAATGCGAGGTGATGCATTTTGGAAAATCCAATTCAAGAGCGAACTATACGGTAAATGAAAAAGCCATGGGGAAAATTGATGTACAGAGAGATCTGGGTGTTCAGGTCCATTGTACCCTGAAGGTGGCTGCGCAGGTCGATAGAGTGGTCAAGAAGGCAGACGGCATGCTTTCCTTCATCGGAAGGGGTATTGAGTACAAGAGTTGGCAGGTCATGTTACAGTTGTATAAGACTTTGGTTCGGCCACATTTGGAATACTGCGTACAGTTCTGGTCGCCACATTACCAAAAGGATGTGGATGCTTTGGAGAGGGTGCAGAGGAGGTTCACCAAGATGTTGCCTGGTATGGAGGGCGCTAGCTATGAAGAGAGGTTGAGTAGATTAGGATTATTTTCATTAGAAAGAGAGGTTGAGGGGGGACCTCATTGAGGTCTACAAAATCATGAGAGGTATAGACAGGGTGGATAGCAAGAAGCTTTTTCCCAGAGTGGGGGACTCAATTACTAGGGGTCACGAGTTCAAGGTGAGAGCGAAAAGTTTAAGGGAGATATGCGTGGAAAGTTCTTTACGCAGAGGGTGGTGGGTGCCTGGAACGCATTTCCGGCGGGGGTGGTAGAGGCGGGTACGATAGCGCCATTTAAGATGTATCTAGACAGATACATGAATGGGCAGGGAGCAGAGGGATACAGATCCTGAGAAAATAGGCAGCGGTTTTAGATAGAGGATCTGGATCGGCGCAGGCTTGAGGTTCCTGTGCTGTAATTTTTCTTTGTCCTTTGTTCCAAAGTGGATGATCTCATGTGTGTCCACATCAAAATCCATTTATAACCGGTCTGTACATTCACTTCAGCTGTTATCTATTACTTCTTTTTAATTTTATCCTTCCTTCTAACCGGTCTACGATATAATTCCTTTACTGTTCCGATGCTCCAGTTCACTGTAAAAAAAAAATCGGAGAGCTCCCTCCCCAACAGCACCACGGATGTACCTAGGAGGGGTTACTGGGATAGGGTGGAAGTGAAGGCTTAAGTGGGTCGGTGCAGACACGATGGGCCGAATGGCCTCCTTCTGCACTGTATGTTCTATGTGAAACTATATGTATGTATGTAAACCATGTGGAATGTTAATCAACACCTTCCCAAGCACAATTGGAAAATGCCAACCGACATTCCACAAACGAATGAAACAAAATGTTCATCTTCGTATGATCGGCAAATCCGGGTATGTGGATTTTTCTGTCGTTCATAAAGACAGTGAATAATTGAGGCCCCGGGGACAGTGCTGGTCACACCCTCCAATTGTCTGCCGCTATCCCCATTTCCTGCTGCTGAGCTAATTCCTTCGCCAGGTCAACAAGGTCCAACTTTACCTCACAATCTCTTCTGAGGGACTTTATCAAATGCCCTCTGGAAGTCTATATAAATAACATCCAAATAAATTCCCTTGCCTGCTATTCAAGTCACCTCCGCAAACATTTCCATCAGTTCTGTCAGTCATGGCCTGCCCGTTACAAATCATTGCTGGTTCCCTCGAATCAAGATGTTCACTCACCTTTTAAAAAATTATTGACTCTCTAAATTTCCCGCCAACAGGTGTTAGGCTAACTGGTCCTGTGCCAAGATTTATGTTGCATGCTTGACCCAGAAGCATGTGAAATCGCACGAGAAGACACCAGGCATGCATCCCGGTGTCACTGCACACTCGCGTGCTACTTTGGTTGGCATGCGGACAATCAAGCAGGCAATTTAGCCCATTAGGGGATCAATTGAAAGCGTTTTTACATGGCCTGTCTGCTTTTATAGTTGGGGGGGATTGGCCAGGTGACCGTTACATTTCAGTTATAACCTCAATCCAGGGTGGGATGAAATGTCAGGGCTGAAATAAAATTTAAACTGATATCCGGGGACTGAGAGTTGTGCTTGAATGTGCTGTCTGGACACTCTTTTCAGCGTTTCCCCATTGTAATTTGCGTTTTTATAGATTTGCAGCTCTCCGAGTCAGCTCTGCAGCGGCTGTCCCCCTCCTGAGGGGGCCCATTAAAAGTGCCAACCTGCTCTCAGCACTCTCCCCCTTCCCGCTGAGCCTTTTCCAGCGCGTGACGCATGCAGGGTGCCTGTCAATTGGCCAGCATTCCTGGGCCGATCGAGGTGGGAAGCGAGTTTCACGCCCAGAGTGTGAGCGCCCAACGGACTAAAAATTCAGGCCCTGGTTTCCCTTCCTCATTTTTCTTCAGTAGCAGAGCGACATGTGCGATTCCCTAACCTATAAAAGGAATGCTTCCCCAGAATCAAGGATAACTTTGGAATATTGTAGTTAGGGCATCTGCGGTATTCTCACTCACTCAACATCAAAACTTTGGAAGGAAAGTAACCGATCCCAGGAGTTTGTCACTCTTTGTTACCATTATTATCTTCATTACAATTGCTTTGCGTGTGTTAGTTATGATCGACCCTGACGCAGAATTAGTTTCCTTGAGGTGTATTTCTGCCATTAACCAGATCTCAATATCATATTTCCAGGGCCCCACAGGATCCTTCACCACCCTCTGTTTCCGAATTATAAAAATGATATGTTGATTCTGAATTTCTTTCTATATTCATTTTTCATAGCTCCTACTTTCTGTTTTATCACCTTTTGGTGCTCTTCATATTTCCACAATTTGCCAGGATTGGTGCTATGTTTTGCATATCTCTACTTTTGGTTTAATGTTGTCCCTTTACCCCTTTTGTTTCTTTTTTGACAAGGAGAGTTCTGGCCTCTGAGGAGTATAAACTGATTAGGTATGGTGTTAAACTGTTTCTGAAGACCTCCCGCTGATCTCCTGTCATTTTACCCGTTAACCAGTTGGTTTCTGTTACTTGTAAACTTCTCACCCATTCTTCACCCTCGAAGAATGTGAGGAGGTAACTGGACGATAAGGAAACTAGGCCGGCTGGATGAAGAACGGTCAAAGATGTGTGTGTGACAAACCTTTTACAGAATTGGCAGGTGTACGACCAGGTAAATATTGAGAATCTCTTTGTTCGGCAACAGAAACACAACTGCAGAGAGAGCAAAAAAAAAATCACATTCAGATAGAAACAACACCACGTCACTAAAACCGCAAATACTGTGTCTAGATTCATTTCTGTATTTTGTTGAAAAGAAATCTTCAATAAAAATTTTTATCAACCTACCGAATGTACATTGGCTTAGGAATTCAGGAACTCAGCATCAATTTCTAGACTGCTGAACAGCTTCTTATGCATCCTTAAAGGAACTGGCAAGCAAGACCTGGAAGCTAAGAATCTCTGGATTTGGCCTGGTACCACACACTAGTGAGTATAGGAAAAGGAGGACTGAGCAGATGTGATTGTCTAACCAGGTACCTCATGGAAGTGGCAATTGTTTGTCTGTGAGTATAGGCAGGTTTTGAGACTGTGGGCAGTATTGTGGCCAATTTGATTCTGTCTTCATCTATAGAGGTGGTCACTGGATAGTCATCAGGTCAAGATATATGGCTGGTTTTTCAACTTGGTGACAAAAATGTGGCATTCTAACTATCGTGCCAAAGTAAATCCAGTAAATGTTTGAGGACTGCTTGTATCGTCATAGCCTCAATTCAGCGTCTATACAGTAGCCACAGCTCACACATATATAGTGGCTTCACAGGAGCATTATGGAATAAAATTTGACATCAAGTACTTAGAGATATTAGGTAGGATGATGAAAAGCTTGAACCAAGGGACAGGTTTTAAGGTGTATGTTAAAGAAGGAGGGGGGGGGGAACAGAGAGATAAATAGAGAGAGAGCGCGAGATGGAGAGGGAGCGCAAGATGGAGAGGGAGCGCGAGATGGAGAGGGAGCGCGAGATAGCGAGAGCACAAGATGGAGAGTGAAACAGAGAGAGAGTGAAACAGAGAGAGAGTGAAACAGAGAGAGAGTGAAACAGAGAGAGAGCGAACGGGATAGAGAGAGCGAACGGGATAGAGAGCGCGAACGGGATAGAGAGAGCGAACGGGATAGAGAGAGCGAACGGGATAGAGAGAGCGAACGGGATAGAGAGAGCGAACGGGATAGAGAGAGCGAACGGGATAGAGAGAGCGAACGGGATAGAGAGAGCGAACGGGATAGAGAGAGCGAACGGGATAGAGAGAGCGAACGGGATAGAGAGAGCGAACGGGATAGAGAGAGCGAACGGGATAGAGAGAGCGAACGGGATAGAGAGAGCGAACGGGATAGAGAGAGCGAACGGGATAGAGAGAGCGAACGGGATAGAGAGAGCGAACGGGATAGAGAGAGCGAACGGGATAGAGAGAGCGAACGGGATAGAGAGAGCGAACGGGATAGAGAGAGCGAACGGGATAGAGAGAGCGAACGGGATAGAGAGAGCGAACGGGATAGAGAGAGCGAACGGGATAGAGAGAGCGAACGGGATAGAGAGAGCGAACGGGATAGAGAGAGCGAACGGGATAGAGAGAGCGAACGGGACAGAGAGAGCGAACGGGACAGAGAGAGCGAACGGGACAGAGAGAGCGAACGGGACAGAGAGAGCGAACGGGACAGAGAGCGAGCGGGACAGAGAGCGAGCGGGACAGAGAGCGAGCGGGACAGAGAGCGAGACACAGATAGAGCGAGACACAGATAGAGCGAGACACAGATAGAGCGAGACACAGATAGAGCGAGACACAGATAGAGCGAGACACAGATAGAGCGAGACACAGATAGAGCGAGACACAGATAGAGCGAGACACAGATAGAGCGAGACACAGATAGAGCGAGACACAGATAGAGCGAGACACAGATAGAGCGAGACACAGATAGAGCGAGACACAGATAGAGCGAGACACAGATAGAGCGAGACACAGATAGAGCGAGACACAGATAGAGCAAGACACAGATAGAGCGAGACACAGAGAGAGCGAGACACAGAGAGAGCGAGACACAGAGAGAGCGAGACACAGAGAGAGCGAGACACAGAGAGAGCGAGACACAGAGAGAGCGAGACACAGAGAGAGCGAGACACAGAGAGAGCGAGACACAGAGAGAGCGAGACACAGAGAGCGAGACACAGAGAGCGAGACACAGAGAGCGAGACACAGAGAGAGCGAGACAGACAGAGAATGAGACAGAGAGAGAGCAAGACAGAGAGAGAGCGAGGCAGAGAGACAGACAGCGCGAGACGAGACAGAGAGCGAGTCAGACAGAGAATGAGACAGACAGAGAGCAAGACACAGAGAGAGCGAGACACAGAAAGAGCGAGGCACACAGAGAGCGAGACACAGAGAGAACGAGACACAGAGAGAACGAGACACAGAGAGAATGAGACACAGAGAGAGCGAGACACAGAGAGAGCGAGACACAGAGAGAGCGAGACACAGAGAGAGCGAGACACAGAAAGAGCGAGGCACACAGAGAGCGAGACACAGAGAGAACGAGACACAGAGAGAGCGAGACACAGAGAGAGCGAGACACAGAGAGAGCGAGACACAGAGAGAGCGAGACACAGAGAGAGCGAGACACAGAGAGAGCGAGACACAGAGAGAGCGAGACACAGAAAGAGCGAGACACAGAGAGAGCGAGACACAGAGAGAGCGAGACACAGAGAGAGCGAGACACAGAGAGAGCGAGACACAGAGAGAGCGAGACACAGAAAGAGCGAGACACAGAAAGAGCGAGACACAGAGAGAGAGCGAGACACAGAGAGAGAGAGAGACACAGAGAGAGAGTGAGACACAGAGAAAGAGCGAGACAGACAGAGAATGAGACAGAGAGAGAGCAAGACAGAGAGAGGGCGAGGCAGAGAGACAGAGAGCGCGAGACGAGACAGAGCGCGAGACGAGACAGAGAGCGAGTCAGACAGAGAGCGAGACGCAGAGAGAGCGAGACGCAGAGAGAGCGAGACGCAGAGAGAGCGAGACGCAGAGAGAGCGAGACGCAGAGAGAGCGAGACGCAGAGTGAGCGAGACGCAGAGAGAGCGAGACGCAGAGAGAGCGAGACGCAGAGAGAGCGAGACGCAGAGAGAGCGAGACGCAGATAGAGCGAGACGCAGATAGAGCGAGACGCAGATAGAGCGAGACGCAGATAGAGCGAGACGCAGATAGAGCGAGACGCAGATAGAGCGAGACACAGATAGAGCGAGACACAGATAGAGCGAGACACAGATAGAGCGAGACACAGATAGAGCGAGACACAGATAGAGCGAGACACAGATAGAGCGAGACACAGATAGAGCGAGACACAGATAGAGCGAGACACAGATAGAGCGAGACACAGATAGAGCGAGACACAGATAGAGCGAGACACAGATAGAGCGAGACACAGATAGAGCGAGACACAGATAGAGCGAGACACAGATAGAGCGAGACACAGATAGAGCGAGACACAGAAAGAGCGAGACACAGAAAGAGCGAGACACAGAAAGAGCGAGACACAGAGAGAGCGAGACACAGAGAGAGCGAGACACAGAGAGAGCGAGACACAGAGAGAGCGAGACACAGAGAGAGCGAGTCACAGAGAGAGCGAGACACAGAGAGAGCGAGACACAGAGAGCGAGACACAGAGAGCGAGACACAGAGAGCGAGACACAGAGAGAGCGAGACAGACAGAGAATGAGACAGAGAGAGAGCAAGACAGAGAGAGAGCGAGGCAGAGAGACAGAGAGACAGAGAGCGCGAGACGAGACAGAGAGCGAGTCAGACAGAGAATGAGACAGACAGAGAGCGAGACACAGAGAGAGCGAGACACAGAAAGAGCGAGGCACACAGAGAGCGAGACACAGAGAGAACGAGACACAGAGAGAACGAGACACAGAGAGAGCGAGACACAGAGAGAGCGAGACACAGAGAGAGCGAGACACAGAGAGAGCGAGACACAGAGAGAGCGAGACACAGAAAGAGCGAGGCACACAGAGAGCGAGGCACACAGAGAGCGAGGCACACAGAGAGCGAGGCACACAGAGAGCGAGGCACACAGAGAGCGAGACACAGAAAGAGCGAGACACAGAGAGAGCGAGACACAGAGAGAGCGAGACACAGAGAGAGCGAGACACAGAGAGAGCGAGACACAGAAAGAGTGAGACACAGAGAGAGAGCGAGACACAGAGAGAGAGCGAGACACAGAGAGAGAGTGAGACACAGAGAAAGAGCGAGACAGACAGAGAATGAGACAGAGAGAGAGCAAGACAGAGAGAGAGCGAGGCAGAGAGACAGAGAGCGCGAGACGAGACAGAGAGCGAGTCAGACAGAGAATGAGACAGACAGAGAGCGAGACACAGAGAGAGCGAGACACAGAGAGAGCGAGACACAGAGAGAGCGAGACACAGATAGAGCGAGACACAGAGAGAACGAGACACAGAGAGAGCGAGACACAGAGAGAGCGAGACACAGAAAGAGCGAGACACAGAAAGAGCGAGACACAGAAAGAGCGAGACACAGAGAGAGCGAGACACAGAGAGAGCGAGACACAGAGAGAGCGAGACACAGAGAGAGCGAGACACAGAGAGAGCGAGACACAGAGAGAGCGAGACACAGAGAGAGCGAGACACAGAGAGAGAGTGAGACACAGAGAGAGCGAGACACAGAGAGAGCGAGACACAGAAAGAGCGAGACACAGAAAGAGCGAGACACAGAAAGAGCGAGACACAGAAAGAGCGAGACACAGAGAGAGCGAGACACAGAGAGAGCGAGACACAGAGAGAGCGAGACACAGAGAGAGCGAGACACAGAGAGAGAGCGAGACACAGAGAGAGCGAGACACAGAGAGAGCGAGACACAGAAAGAGCGAGACACAGAAAGAGCGAGACACAGAAAGAGCGAGACACAGAAAGAGCGAGTCACAGAGAGAGCGAGACACAGAGAGCGAGACACAGAGAGCGAGACACAGAGAGCGAGACACAGAGAGCGAGACACAGAGAGAGCGAGACACAGAGAGAGAGCGAGACACAGAGAGAGCGAGACACAGAGAGAGCGAGACACAGAGAGAGCGAGACACAGAGAGAGCGAGACACAGAGAGAGAGCGAGACACAGAGAGAGCGAGACACAGAAAGAGCGAGACACAGAGAGAGCGAGACACAGATAGAGCGAGACACAGAGAGAGCGAGACACAGAGAGAGCGAGACACAGAAAGAGCGAGACACAGAAAGAGCGAGACAGAGAGAGCGAGACAGAGAGAGCGAGACACACAGAGAGAGTGAGACACAGAAAGAGCGAGACACAGAGAGAGCGAGACACAGAAAGAGCGAGACACAGAGAGAGCAAGACACAGAGAGCGAGACACAGAAAGAGCGAGACACAGAGAGAGCGAGACACAGAGAGAGAGCGAGACACAGAGAGAGAGCGAGACAGACAGAGAATGAGACAGAGAGAGAGCAAGACAGAGAGAGAGCGAGGCAGAGAGACAGAGAGAGCGCGAGACAAGAGAGAGAACGAGACAGAGAGCGAGACAGACAGAGAATGAGACACACAGAGAGCGAGACACAGAGAGCGAGACACAGAGAGAGCGAGACACAGAGAGAGCGAGACAGAGAGAGAGCGAGACACAGAGAGAGCGAGACACAGAGAGAGCGAGACACAGAGAGAGCGAGACACAGAGAGAGCGAGACACAGAGAGAGCGAGACACAGAGAGAGCGAGACACAGAGAGAGCGAGACACAGAAAGAGCGAGACACAGAGAGAGCGAGACACAGAGAGAGCGAGACACAGAGAGAGCACGACACAGAGAGAGCGAGACACAGAGAGAGCGAGACACAGAGAGCGAGACACAGAGAGCGAGACACAGAGAGCGAGACACAGAGAGCGAGACACAGAGAGCGAGACACAGAGAGCGAGACACAGATAGAGCGAGACACAGAAAGAGCGAGACACAGAGAGAGCGAGACACAGAGAGAGCGAGACACAGAGAGAGAGAGACACAGAGAGAGCGAGACACAGAGAGCGAGACACAGATAGAGCGAGACACAGAGAGAGCGAGACACAGAGAGAGCGAGACACAGAGAGCGAGACACAGAGAGAGCGAGACACAGAGAGAGCGAGACAAAGAGAGAGCGAGACACAGAGAGAGCGAGACACAGAGAGAGCGAGACACAGAGAGCGAGACACAGAGAGCGAGACACAGAGAGCGAGACACAGAGAGCGAGACACAGAGAGCGAGACACAGAGAGCGAGACACAGATAGAGCGAGACACAGAAAGAGCGAGACACAGAGAGAGCGAGACACAGAGAGAGCGAGACACAGAGAGAGCGAGACACAGAGAGAGCGAGACACAGAGAGAGCGAGACACAGAGAGAGCGAGACACAGAGAGAGCGAGACACAGAGAGAGCGAGACACAGAGAGAGCGAGACACAGAGAGAGCGAGACACAGAGAGAGCGAGACACAGAGAGAGCGAGACACAGAGAGAGCGAGACACAGAGAGAGCGAGACACAGAGAGAGCGAGACACAGAGAGAGCGAGACACAGAGAGAGCGAGACACAGAGAGAGCGAGACACAGAGAGAGCGAGACACAGAGAGCGAGACACAGAGAGCGAGACACAGAGAGAGCGAGACACAGAGAGAGCGAGACACAGAGAGAGCGACCACACTTCGCAAAGGCTATGTTCAGAGTCTTGGATACTCGGGTAAAACCGAGCTGGGGGATAGCAATATTTGGGGTGTCAGACGAGCCGGGAGTGCAGGAGTCGAAAGAGGCCGGAGTTTTGGCCTTTGCCTCTTTAGTAGCCCGGAGAAGGATCTTACTAATGTGGAGGGACGCGAAGCCCCCAAGTGTGGAGGCTTGGATCAACTGGGGGTTTCTCAGGTTGGAGAAGATAAAGTTTGCCTTGAGAGTCTGTGCAGGGCTTCTCCAGTTGGTGGCAACCATTCCTAGACTTTCTCGCGGAACGTTAGGTGGAGGTTGATGGCAGCAGCAACCCGGGGGGGGGGGGGGGGGGGGTGGGTTTCTTGTTTTGGTTTATGTAAGGGGCGTTTGCCCCATTTTTGTTCTTAGTTTGTTAGATATTTTAATGGTTAGAGGATTAAGTTGCTTTGTGTGTTGGCGTAATGTCCTTTGTATTTCTCTTTTGTATATTTTCTTTCCTTTCTGGAGTGTTTTGTAAAAATTTATTGGAAAAATTTTGAATAATACTATGATGGACTCACCAACATTAAGGACATTTAAATGGTCATTGGATAAACATATGGATGATAAGGGAATAGTGTAGATGGGCTTTAGATTGGTTTCACAGGTCGGTGCAACATCGAGGGCCGAAGGGCCTGTACTGCGCTGTAATGTTCTATGTTCTATGAGACACAGAGAGAGCGAGACACAGAAAGAGCGAGACACAGAAAGAGCGAGACACAGAAAGAGCGAGACACAGAAAGAGCGAGACACAGAAAGAGCGAGACACAGAAAGAGCGAGACACAGAGAGCGAGACACAGAGAGAGCGAGACACAGAAAGAGCGAGACACAGAAAGAGCGAGACACAGAGAGCGAGACACAGAAAGAGCGAGACACAGAAAGAGCGAGACACAGAGAGAGCGAGGCACAGAAAGAGCGAGACACAGAGAGAGCGAGACACAGAGAGAGCGAGACACAGAGAGAGCGAGACACAGAGAGCGAGACACAGAGAGAGCGAGACACAGAGAGAGCGAGACACAGAGAGAGCGAGACACAGAGAGAGCGAGACACAGAGAGAGCGAGACACAGAGCGAGACACAGAGAGAGCGAGACACAGAGAGAGCGAGACACAGAGAGAGCGAGACACAGAGAGAGCGAGACACAGAGAGAGCGAGACACAGAGAGAGCGAGACACAGAGAGCGAGACACAGAGAGCGAGACACAGAGAGAGCGAGACACAGAGAGAGCGAGACACAGAAAGAGCGAGACACAGAGAGCGAGACACAGAGAGAGCGAGACACAGAGAGAGCGAGACACAGAGAGCGAGACACAGAGAGAGCGAGACACAGAGAGAGCGAGACACAGATAGAGCGAGACACAGATAGAGCGAGACACAGATAGAGCGAGACACAGAGAGAGCGAGACACAGAGAGAGCGAGACACAGAGAGAGCGAGACACAGAGAGAGCGAGACACAGAAAGAGCGAGACACAGAAAGAGCGAGACACAGAAAGAGCGAGACACAGAAAGAGCGAGACACAGAAAGAGCGAGACACAGAGAGAGCGAGACACAGAGAGAGCGAGACACAGAGAGAGCGAGACACAGATAGAGCGAGACACAGATAGAGCGAGACACAGATAGAGCGAGACACAGAGAGAGCGAGACACAGAGAGAGCGAGACACAGAGAGAGCGAGACACAGAAAGAGCGAGACACAGAAAGAGCGAGACACAGAAAGAGCGAGACACAGAGAGAGCGAGACACAGAGAGAGCGAGACACAGAGAGAGCGAGACACAGAGAGAGCGAGACACAGAGAGAGCGAGACACAGAGAGAGCGAGACACAGAGAGAGCGAGACACAGAGAGAGCGAGACACAGAGAGAGCGAGACACAGAGAGAGAGCGAGACACAGAGAGAGCGAGACACAGAGAGAGCGAGACACAGAGAGAGCGAGACACAGAGAGAGCGAGACACAGAGAGAGCGAGACACAGAGCACCATATTTCTAAGTGTGGCAGCGAGTGGTAATTGCCGCGAGCATCCCAGTGCTCGGCCCAGTGAGGCCTGAACCGCTATTCAATGTTAACTGGTCTACTCAATGAGGCCTCACGGGCTTCTCGCAGCAAATGAAAGCTCGCCAGCTGATTTGCTGGTACCAGGTTCGCCAGTCCCCCGTAACGAGGTCGAGCAGCACATAAGCTTCACTTGCTCAGCCAATCCCAGCCAGCCGACAACAATGGCGCCGAGGAGGCCAGCCCCAAGATTCGGACCTGGGGAGGCTGCTGGATGCTGTGGAGGCCAGGAGGGATATCCTGTTCCCCCAAGGATCCAGGAGGGTCAGCCATGGGGCAGCCAGTACTGCCTGGGACGAGGTGGCGGTGTGCGGTAAACCACTGTTGCACCTATATTAGGTGATGTAAGGCAGGACCTGTACTACAGGTTCGCCGGTAGTCCCTGCCTGCTGGCTTCGCCCAGTAGGCGGAGTATAAATATGCGTGTCCTCCATTCAGCAGCCACATACCTAAGAACAATAAAGCCTCATTGTATCCAACTCTAGTCTTTGTTCAATTGATCGTGCATCAATTTATTGCTCTAAGATTTTCTAAAAGATGGACCTCCGTATCAAGCCAGATCGCTTGCAGCTGGATCCACAATCAAGCGACGCCAAAAAGTACTTTAATCACTGGCTAGCTTGCTTCGAGGCGTATATCAACTCAGCGAGCACCCCTGTTCCGGAGGCTCAGAAGATATAGATCCTCTACTCAAGGCTGAGCTCCAACGTGTTCCCGCTGATCCAGGACGCCCCAAACTACGCCATGGCGCTGCTCAAAGAAAACTACGCACAGAAGACGAACACGCTCTTCGCCAGGCACGTACTCGCCACTCGCTCTCAACTCCCTGGTGAGCCCATAGAAGACTTCTGCGGCCAGCAGAAACACCCTCGCCAACGTTGCCCGGTCCTTTGCAAGGCTTGCAGCAAAAAGGGGCACTTCGCCGCGGTGTGCCAGGCTCACGCAGTCACCCCTAGTCTACACACAATGGGCGCCGCCATCTTCTCCCCCTCAGTCCACGTGCAGCCCATGGGCGCCGCCATCTTGTCCAACCACCGCAACGTGCGGCCCATGGGCCCATGGGACATTTTATCCCCCGCAGGATCTTCAGGCGCCGCCATCTTGTCTCCCCCACAGGGCATGGACCCCGACAGCATTCCAGGATCTGGGCCCCCCAGGCTCCCCATCATCCGACGCCAGCGACGACCGACCACGACTCGCCTCAGTGACGATCGACCAGTCTCGTTCGCACAACCTGGCCACCGCATCGACCAGCGTGAAAATCAACGGCCAACTGACCTCTTGCCTGCTGGACTCCGGGAGCACCGAAAGCTTCATACACCCAGGTACGGTAAGGCGCGCTGCTCCTCGTGGTACACCCTGCCAACCAAAGAATCTCCCTGGCCTCCGGATCCCATTCCGTCGCGATCCGGGGGTACTGTACGGTCACACTCACGGTCCAGGGCGTAGAATTCAGATGCTTCCGCCTCTACATCCTCCCTAACCTCTGCGCTGCTCTACTACTGGCCTGGACTTCCAGTGCAACTCCAGAGCCTAACCCTGAAATTCGGTGGGCCCCTCCCACTCCTCACTGTGTACGGCCTCACGACCCTAAAGGTCGATCTGCCTTCTCTCTTCGCAAATCTAACCACGGATTGCAAACCCGTCGCCACCAGGAGCAGACGGTACAGCACCCAGGACAGGAGCTTCATCAGGTCCGAGGTCCAGCGGCTGCTTCGGGAAGGCATCATCGAGGCCAGCAACAGCCTCTAGAGAGCCCAAGTGGTAGTCGTTAAAACTCAGAAGCACAGAATGGTCATGACTACAGCCAGACCATCAATCGGTACACGCAGCTCAATGCGTACCCCCTCCCACGCATATCTGATATGGTCAATCAGATTGCACAGTACCGGGTCTTCTCAACGGTAGACCTGAAATCCGCCTACCACCAGCTCCCAATTCGTAAATCGGACCATCCATACACTGCTTTCGAGGCGGACGGTCGTCTCTATCACTTCCTCAGGGTTCCCTTCGGCGTCACTAACTGGGTCTTGGTCTTCCAAAGGGAGATGGACCGAATGGTCGACCGGTACGGTTTGCGGGCCATCTTCCCGTACCTAGACAACATCACCATCTACGGCCATGACCAGCAGGACCACGATGCCAACCGTGCCAAATTTCTCCACACCGCCACTCTCCTCAACCTCACCTAGAACAAGGAGAAGTGCGTGTTTAGCACGACCCGCTTAGCCATATTTATTCTGGGGCACGATCCCGACCTCATATGCCCCCTCATGGAGCTCCCCCTTCCCCACTGCCCCAAAGCCCTCAAACGCTGCCTGGGGTTCTTCTCATACTACGCCCAGTGGTCCCAAACTATGCGGACAAGCCCGCCCACTCACACAATCCACACACTTTCCCCTGGCGGCCGAGGCACAACAGGCCTTTGCCCGTATCAGAGCCGATATCGCCCAGGCCGGGATGCACGCAGTAGACGAGACACTGCCCTTCAAAGGAGAGAGCGACGCATCGGACATCGCCCTAGCCGCCACCCTCAATTAGGCAGGCAGACCCGTGGCATTCTTCTCCCGCACCCTTCATGCCTCAGAAATTCGGCACTCATCCGTCGAAAAAGAGGCCCAAGCTATTGTTGAGGCTGTGCGGCATTGGAGGCATTACCTGGCCGGCAGGAGATTCACCCTCCTCACTGACCAACGGTCGGTAGCCTTCATGTTCAACAACACACAGCGGGGCAAGATCAAAAACGATAAAATCTTGAGATGGAGGATCGAGCTCTCCACCTATAATTACGAGATTTTATATTGCCCCGGCAAACTCAACGAGCCCCCAGACGCTCTCTCCCGAGGTACATGTGCCAGCGCACAAGTCGACTGACTCCGGGCCCTGCATGACAGCCTTTGTCACCCAGGAGTCACACGGTTGTGCCATTTTGGCCTGTTCCTGTGCTGTACTTTTCTTTGTTCTTTGTCTCATTTTGTCAAGGCCCACAATCTGCCCTACTCTGTCGAGGAAGTATGGACAATCACCAGGGACTGCCAGGTCTGTGCAGAGTGCAAGCCGCACTTCTACCGGCCGGACCGTGCATGCCTGGTGAAGGCCCCCCCGCCCCTTTGAACGCTTCAGCGTGGATTTCAAAGGGCCCCAGCCCTCCACCGACCGAAACACGTATATTCTCGGCGTGGTCGATGAGTACTCCAGATTCCCCTTCGCCATCCCATGCCCCGACATGACGTCTGCCACCGTCATCAAAGCCCTCAACACAATCTCGCTCTGTTCAGTTTCCCCGCCTACATCCACAGTGACAGGGGATCCTCATTCATGAGCTATGAGTTGCGTCGGTTCCTGCTCAGCAGGGGTATCGCCTCCAGCAGGACGACCAGCTATAACCCCCGGGGAAACCCCCGGAAAGTATAATGGTTAATGGAGATCAAGGCAGCAGGTTACTTGACAGGTTATTATGTAGAGATATGGGTTCAAAGACAAGGAAAATTAGGAGAAAGGGTAAGAGGAAAAATAATTTGCGAAAAGGTACCGATCAAGGTGTTAGGATTCATAACAAAGACATAAAAAACAGCATAAGTGTACTTTACCTGAATGCTCGTAGTATACGAAATAAGGTGAATGAGTTGATGGCGCAAATCATCGTGAATGACTATGATTTAGTGGCCATTACTGAAACATGGTTAAAAGATGGTCACGACTGGAGTTAAATATCCAAGGGTATCAGACTATCCGAAAGGATAGAATGGATGGTAAGGGCGGTGGTGTAGCTTTGTTGTTTAAGGATGGCATCCGGGCAATAGTAAGGGATGATATTGGTGCTATGGAGGACAAGGCTGAATCAATTTGGGTGGAAATCAGGAATAGTAAGGTGAAAAGGTCACTGATAGGAGTAGTCTATAGGCCGCCAAATAGTAACAGGATGGTAGGGCAGGCAATAAGCAAAGAAATAACGGATGCATGTAGAAATGGTACAGCGGTTATCATGGGAGATTTTAATCTGCATGTCGATTGGTTTAACCAGGTTGGTAAAGGCAGCCTTGAGGAGGAGTTTATAGAATGTGTCCGGGATAATTTCCTGGAACAGTATGTAATGGAACCTACAAGGGAACAAGCGGTCCTAGATCTGGTCCTGTGTAATGAGGCAGGATTGATTAATGATCTCATAGTTCGGGATCCTCTTGGAAGGAGCGACCACAATATGGTGGAATTTAAAATACAGTTGGAGGATGACAAGGTAAAATCAAACACTAGTGTTTTGTGCTTAAACAAAGGCGATTACAATGGGATGAGAGAAGAACTAGCTAAGGTAGACTGGGAGCAAAGACTTTATGGTGAAACAGTTGAGGAACAGTGGAGAACCTTCCAAGCGATCTTTCAGTGTTCAGGGAAGGTTCATACCGACAAAAAGGAAAGACGGTAGAAAGGGGAAAAATCGACCATGGATATCTAAGGAGGTGAGGGAGAGTATCAAATTGAAGGAAAAAACATACAAAGTGGCAAAAATTAGTGGGAGACTAGAGGACTGGGAAGTCTTTAGAGGACAATAGAAAGCTACTAAAAAAGCTATAAAGAAGAGTAAGGTAGACTATGAAAGTAAACCTGCTCAGAACATAAAAGCAATTAGTAAAAGCTTCTACAAATATATAAGACAAAAAAGAGTGGCTAAGGTAAATATTGGTCCTTTGGAAGATGAGAAGGGAGATTTAATAATAGGAGACGGGAAAATGGCTGAGGAGCGGATCAGGTTTATTGGGTCAGTCTTCACAGTGAAAGACACAAATAACATGCCAGTGACTGATGGAAATAAAGATATGATAGGTGAGGACCTTGAGATGATTGTAATCACTAAGGAGGCAGTATTGGGCAAGCTAATGGGGCTAAAGGTAGACAAGTCTCCTGGCCCTGATGGGATGCATCCCAGAGTGTTAAAAGAGATGGCTAGGGAAATTGTAAATGCACTAGTGATAATTTATAAAAATTCACAAGACTCTGGGGTGGTCCCAGAGGATTGGAAAGTAGCAAACGTGACACCACTGTTTAAAAAAAGGAGGTCGGCAGAAAGCGGGTAATTATAGGACGGTAAGCTTAACTTCGGTTGTAGGGAAAATGCTGGAATCTATCATTAAGGAGGAAATAGCGGGGCACCTGGAAGGAAATTGTCCCATTGGGCAGACGCAGCATGGGTTCATAAAGGGTAGGTCGTGTCTGACTAATTTGGTAGAATCTTTTGAGGACGTTACCAGTGCAGTAGATAACAGGGAGCCAATGGATGTGGTATATCTGGATTTCCAGAAAGCTTTTGACAAGGTGCCACACAAAAGGTTGCTACATAAGCTAAAGATGCATGGCATTGAGGGTAAAGTGGTAGCATGGGTAGAGGATTGGTTAACTAACAGAAAGCAGAGAATGGGGATAAATGGGTGTTTCTCTGGTTGGCAACCTGTAACTAGTGGGGTCCCTCAAGGATCAGTGTTGGGCCCGCAGTTGTTCACAATTTACATAGACGATTTGGAGTTGGGGACCAAGTGCAATGTGGCAAAGTTTGCAGACGACACTAAGATGAGCGGTAAAGCAAAAAGTGCAGTGGATACCGGAAGTCTGCAGAAGGATTTGGATACATTAGGTGAATGGGCTAGGGTCTGGCAGATGGAATTCAATGTTGCCAAGTGTGAGGCTATCCATTTTGGGAGGAATAACAGCAGAATGGATTATTATTTAAACGGTAAGAAGTTAAAACATGCTGCTGTGCAGAGGGACCTGGGTGTGCTGGTGCACGAGTCGCAAAAAGTTGGTGTGCAGGTGGAACATGTGATTAAGAAGGCTAATCGAGTTTTGTCTTTCATTGCTAGAGGGATAGAGTTCAAGACTAGGGAGGTTATGCTGCAATTGTATAAGGTGTTGGTGAGGCCACATCTGGAGTATTGTGTTCAGTTTTGGTCTCCTTACCTGAGAAAGGACATATTGGCACTGGAGGAAGTGCAGAGGAGATTCACTAGGTTGATCCCAGAGTTGAGGGGATTAGATTATGACGAGAGGTTGAGTAGACTGGGACTGTACTCATTGGAGTTTAGAAGGATGCGGGGGGATCTTATTTAAACATATAAAATTATGAAGAAAATAGATAAGATAGATGCGGGCAGGTTGTTTCCACTGGTAGGGGAAAGCAGAACTAGGGGGCATAGCCTCAAAATAAGGGGAAGTAGATTTAGGACCGAGTTTAGGAGGAACTTCTTCACCCAAAGGGTTGTGAATCTCTGGAATTCCTTGCCCAGTGAAGCAGTTGAGGCTCCTTCTTTAAACGTTTTTAAGAAAAAGATAGATACCTTTCTAAAGAATAAAGGGATTTGGGGATATGGTGTACGGGCCGGAGAATGGAGCTGAGTCCACAAAGATCAGCCATGATCTCATTGAATGGCGGAGCAGGCTCGAGGGGCCAGATGGCCTACTCCTGCTCCTAGTTCTTATGTTCTTATGAATACAATAAACACCACTGTGCATAACCAGTATGATGTCTCTGTCACTTCCTTCCGCCATGCGGGCCGACCCCCAAATCCTTGGCCCATCTCTCCAGGCATTCCCTTCCTCCCTGTGGCACCCACCCATCCTCCTGCTGTGGACATGACCCCGGAGCTGTGTCCCATCCCCTGGGTGTGCGGATGTTGGCTGCTGAGTGTGTGGTGTTGCCTCCCGCAGTGTTCAGGCACAGTGTCCAGGCATCAAGGTGTGATTGGGATGCTAGGCAATGACTCCCACATGCTACATGGCCCGCCCACTCACGGGAATCCACTTGGGTTGTGTGAAGTGCTCACTTAACCACGATTGCCAAATCCCTGTTAGCAATAGCCTTCAGCCGCACAGCCAGAGGCCTCGGCGGTCGGTGGGGGTTATGGGTGGTCGGTGGGGCAGACGAGGGTTGCACCAGGAACGGATACACATGATCCAGGGGTTAGCATGGTGGTGCCGCCAGCGGTTGCCCCCCCAGTTGTCCCCCTAGTGCCTCCCCCCCGCCCACCCTCCCATGGCAGCCCAACCTGGAGGAGGGTTTATGTGAATTATGTTAAGTAATGGGTTAAGAGTTAAGTAATGCATTAAGAGACATTGCAATTAGTTGTCTCATTTATGTTAAATATCCAATGATTGCCACTGATATGTAAAGGGACTTCAGGTGGCCCTTGTGTCAGGTGGTGTGTTGTTAGAGTTTTGTGCAGAGGCTGTGGAAGTGAAATCAATGAAATGAAATGAATGAATGAAATGAAAATCGCTTATTGTCACAAGTAGGCTTCAAATGAAGTTACTGTGAAAAGCCCCTAGTCGCCACATTCCGGCACCTGTTCGGGGAGGCTGTTACGGGAATTGAACCGTGCTGCTGGCCTGCCTTGGTCTGCTTTCAAAGTCAGCTATTTAGCCCTGTGCTAAACAGCCCCTGTTTGGTGAAAAGGAACAGAACTTTTGACTCTTCATACGGTAACAAAAACGCATTAACAATGGTAGCAGAGGATGGTTGCTGTGCAACTGTGAAGGTTTGAAAGATACAACTTTTCCTGATCAAACCAAGGAGTGAGTGAGAAGGAAAAATAAAGATACATGGCTGAACCCAGGATAAAGATGGCTGGATATGACTATCCCCCCTTATTTTCTGAAAGGGCATCGTACGACCAATGGAGAAGTGCAGTAGTTATGTGGACTAAGGTAACTGCTTTGGGAAAGAGAAAACAAGGTATGGCATTGGCTCTTTCTCGACCATATGGCAGTAAAATCCGAAACAAAGTGCTTTCTGAGTTGGAATTGGAAGAGTTAGACTCAGAAGGTCTGGAGACTCTATTACAATATATGGATAAGATTTAGAAGAAAGATGACTTGTTAAGTGCGTATGAAGCATGGTCGGAATTTGATACGTTCCGGATAATAGAGGAATTCTCCATGGAAGACTATATAATGGAATTTGGCAGACTATATATAAAAGGCTGCAGAAACACAACCTGGAATTTCCACAGTCTGTGTTGGCCTTTAAATTACTTGACTGTGCTAGAGTGAGCAACATGCTTAGGCTCCTGGTTTTGACGGGAGTTCAGTTTACATATGAGGATAACTTATTCGATCAGATGACAAAAGCTTTAAAGAAGTTTCTGGGGAAACATTCGATTCCGATGGCTCTGATGACTCAAATAGGTCAGTCTGCTATAAAGCAGAATATGGAAGATACACTACTAACAGGATGGCAAAATTGTACGGCTACGAACAGGGTCCAAGACTATAGAAGGAGATTGGGACCCGGAAAGTATGAAGACAGAAACCCAGTGAGAACTTACAGTAGGAAGATGAACCCCAGAAATGCACGGGGCATGGTAAATCGATGTTTTCGATGTGACTCTCAATACCATTATGTCTTCAACTGTCCAAAACGTTATGATAGAGCGTTTGAAGCGACACATGACACGGAAGAGTCAGAAGAGGAAAAAGATAGTGTTCAGAGAGAAGACATTGTCCTATTAACAAGCAGTTTTACACCGGTAATGAGGGTGTTGGTTGCAGAATCCTTCAATTGTGCTGTATTGGACAGTGGCTGCACATCTACTGTGTGGGGAATTGACTGGTTAAAATGTTACCTGGACTCCTTGAATGCAGAAAGTCGTAACAAGGTTAAGGAATTTGAAAGTTCCACAAGTTTCAGGTTTGGGGATGATAATGCTCTGAAGTGACTTCCGGGTGCGGCGATAACCAGCTGAGTCGCACGTTTCGGCAGCTCCCTGTGAAACGGACTTTTGGGCTCTTGATAGGAGCCCCAACGGCAATTTTAACGGCTGAAAACACCGTGCGGTAAACCAGAAGGGTGTTCCCCCTGGACACGGATGGAAAAAGGAGAGGAAAGTGGCCGGATTGCAGCGGATCCTTTGGAACAACGGCAAGGAAGGCAAGCAGAAACCAAGATGGCGTCGGAAGGTGGCAGTTTCATATGGGGCCCTGAACAACAAGAGTTTTTGAAACGCTGCGTGGAGGAGATAAAAAAGGAAATGAAGAAAGAGTTGTTGGCCCCGATATTACAGGCGATTGAAGGGCTGAAAGAGGAACAAAAGACCCAGGAGCAGGAGCTTCGGGTCGTGAAGGCGAAAGCAGCAGAGAATGAAAACGATATACAGGGCCTGGTGGTGAAGTCGGAGATACAGGAGGCACACCAGAAACGATCTGTGGAGAGGTTGGAGGCACTGGAAAATAACGCAAGGAGGAACAACTTGAGGATTCTTGGCCTTCCTGAAGGTGTGGAGGGGGCGGACGTCGGGGCATATGTGAGCACGATGCTGCACTCGTTAATGGGAGTGGAGGCCCCGACGGGTCCGTTGGAGGTGGAGGGAGCATACCGAGTTATGGTGCAAGGATCGAGAGCAGGAGAAGCTCCCAGAGCCATAGTGGTGAGATTTCTCCGTTTTAAGGATAGAGAAATGGTCCTTAGATGGGCGAAGAAAACTCGGTGTAGTAAATGGGAGAACGCGGTGATCCGCGTCTATCAAGATTGGAGTGCGGAGGTGGCGAGAAGGAGGGCGAGCTTTAATCGGGCCAAAGCGGTACTTCACAAAAAAAAGATAAAGTTTGGAATGCTGCAACCGGCAAGACTGTGGGTCACATATCAAGGGAGGCACCACTACTTTGAGACGGCGGATGAAGCGTGGACTTTTATTGTAGAAGAAAAATTGGAATGATTGGACTACAAAAATGAACGTTTGGACAAAGTGGTGGGACGAGTGGGGGGGGGGGCGAAGAGGGATTGTATGATTAATCCTGCGGTATGGTAACTTTTCTTTCTCCCACAGGTGGTGATGGGGGGAGGTGGGGAGGGAGAGGAGATGGGGCGTTGGCCATGGGAGGCGGGGCCGAGGGAGAGGCGCGGGCTTGGTTCCTGCGCTATGATAATTATGGCGGGAATAGAGAAGCAGGAAGGAGGGGGCGCCGCACGGGGCGAGCCGTGATCACGGGGGGAAGCCGAGGTCAGCCAGAGTTTGCTGACTTCTGGGAGCAACATGGGGGGAGTAATTACGCTAGCGGGGGGTCTAGCGGGGGGGGGGGGGGAATTACTGGGTTGCTGCTGCTGGGGAAAGGGGGGAGTGGGTACGGGAAAGGATGGGCGGGGGGGCACCGTCTGGGAGAAATACAGCTGCGTGGGAACTGGGCGAGAAGCTGGAAAAAGATGATGGCTAACCGGCAAGGGGGGGGGGGGGGGGGGGGGGGGGGGCGGGGGGGGGGGGGGGGGGGGGGCTGGGAAGCCCCCCAACTCGGCTGATCACGTGGAACGCGAGGGGGCTTAACGGGCCGATAAAGAGGGCACGAGTACTCGCACACCTTAAGAAACTTAAAGCAGATGTGGTCATGTTACAGGAAACGCACCTGAAACTGATAGATCAGGTTAGGTTGCGCAAAGGATGGGTAGGGCAGGTGTTCCATTCGGGGCTGGATGCGAAAAACAGGGGGGTGGCTATATTAGTGGGGAAGCGGGTAATGTTCGAGGCAAAGACTATAGTGGCGGATAACGGGGGCAGATACGTGATGGTGAGTGGCAAATTACAGGGAGAGATGGTGGTGTTGGTAAACGTGTATGCCCCGAATTGGGACGATGCCAATTTTATGAGGCGAATGCTAGGACGCATCCCAGACCTAGAGACCGGAAAGCTGATAATGGGGGGAGACTTTAACACGGTGTTGGAACCAAGGCTGGATAGGTCGAAGTCCAGGACTGGTAGGAGGCCGGCAGCAGCCAAGGTGCTTAAGGATTTTATGGAGCAGATGGGAGGGGTGGACCCGTGGAGATTCAGTAGACCTAGGAGTAAGGAGTTCTCGTTTTTCTCCTATGTCCATAAAGTCTATTCACGCATAGACTTTTTTGTGTTGGGTAGGGCATTGATCCCGAGGGTGAGGGGAACGGAATATACGGCTATAGCCATTTCGGATCATGCCCCACACTGGGTAGACTTGGAGATAGGGGAGGAAACAAGAGGGCGTCCACCCTGGAGAATGGACATGGGACTAATGGCGGATGAGGGGGTGTGCTTAAGGGTGAGGGGATGCATTGAAAAGTACTTGGAACTCAATGACAATGGGGAGGTTCAGGTGGGAGTGGTCTGGGAGGCGTTGAAGGCGGTGGTTAGGGGGGAGCTGATATCAATAAGGACACATAAAGGGAAGCAGGAGAGTAAGGAACGGGAGCGGTTGTTGCAAGAACTTTTGAGGGTGGACAGACAGTATGCGGAAGCACCGGAGGAGGGACTGTATAGGGAAAGGCAAAGGCTGCATGTGGAATTTGACTTGCTGACCACAGGCACTGCAGAGGCACAATGGAGGAAGGCGCAGGGTGTACAGTATGAATATGGAGAGAAGGCGAGCAGATTGCTGGCACACCAATTGAGGAAAAGGGGAGCAGCGAGGGAAATAGGGGGGGTGAGAGACGAAGATGGAGAGACGGAGCGGGGAGCGGAGAGAGTGAATGAAGTGTTTAAGACATTTTATAAAAAATTGTATGAAGCTCAACCCCCGGATGGGAGGGAGAGAATGATGGAGTTTTTGGATCGGCTGGAAATTCCCAAGGTGGAAGAGCAGGAAAGGATGGGATTGGGAGCACAGATCACGGTAGAAGAAGTGGTGAAAGGAATTAGGAACATGCAGACGGGAAAGGCCCCGGGACCGGACGGATTCCCAGTTGAATTTTACAGAAAATATTTGGACTTGCTCGCCCCGCTACTGACGAGGACCTTTAACGAGGCAAAGGAAAGGGGACAACTGCCCCCGACTATGTCAGAAGCAACGATATCGCTTCTTTTAAAGAAGGAAAAGGATCCGCTACAATGCGGGTCCTGCAGACCAATCTCCCTCCTCAATGTAGATGCCAAGGTCTTGGCCAAGGTAATGGCAATGAGAATAGAGGAATGTGTCCCGGGGGTGGTTCATGAGGACCAAACTGGGTTTGTGAAGGGGAGACAGCTGAACACGAACATACGGAGGTTGTTAGGGGTAATGATGATGGCCCCACCAGAGGGTGAAACGGAGATAGTAGTGGCGATGGATGCCGAGAAAGCATTTGATAGAGTGGAGTGGGATTATCTGTGGGAGGTGTTGAGGAGATTTGGGTTCGGAGAGGGGTATGTTAGATGGGTGCAGCTGTTGTATAGGGCCCCAGTGGCGAGTGTGGTCACGAATGGACGGGGATCGGCATATTTTCGGCTCCATAGAGGGACAAGGCAGGGATGTCCTCTGTCCCCATTACTGTTTGCACTGGCGATTGAGCCCCTGGCGATAGCGCTGAGAGGTTCCAAGGGATGGAGGGGAATACTTAGGGGAGGAGAAGAACACCGGGTATCTTTATATGCGGATGATCTGCTACTATATGTGCCGGATCCAGCGGAGGGGATGCCAGAAATAATCCGGATACTTGGGGAGTTTGGGGATTTTTCAGGGTATAAATTGAACATGGGGAAGAGTGAGCTGTTTGTGGTGCATCCAGGGGAGCAGAGTAGAGAAATAGAAGACCTACCGTTGAGGAAGGTAACAAGAGACTTTCGTTACCTGGGGATCCAGATAGCTAAGAATTGGGGCACATTGCACAGGCTAAATTTGACGCGGTTGGTGGAACAGATGGAGGAAGATTTCAAGAGATGGGATATGGTAGCATTGTCAATGGCAGGGAGGGTGCAGGCGGTTAAGATGGTGGTCCTCCCGAGATTCCTCTTTGTGTTTCAGTGTCTCCCGGTGGTGATCACGAAGGCTTTTTTCAAAAGGATAGAAAAGAGTATCATGGGTTTTGTTTGGGCCGGGAAGACTCCGAGAGTGAGGAAGGGATTCTTACAGCGTAGCAGGGATAGGGGGGGGCTGGCACTACCGAGCCTAAGTGAGTATTATTGGGCCGCTAATATTTCAATGGTGAGTAAGTGGATGGGAGAGGAGGAAGGAGCGGCGTGGAAGAGATTAGAGAGGGCGTCCTGTAGGGGGACCAGCCTGCAGGCTATGGTGACAGCCCCATTGCCGTTCTCACCAAGGAACTATACCACGAGTCCGGTGGTGGTAGCTACACTGAAGATTTGGGGACAGTGGAGACGACATAGGGGAAAGACCGGAGCACTGGGGGGGTCCCCGATAAGAAACAACCATAGGTTTGCCCCGGGGGGAATGGATGGGGGATATGGAATGTGGCAAAGAGCAGGTATAACGCAATTGAAAGATCTATTTGTGGATGGGAAGTTTGCGAGTCTGGGAGCGCTGACCGAGAAATATGGGTTGCCCCAAGGGAATGCATTCAGGTACATGCAATTGAGGGCTTTTGCGAGGCAACAGGTGAGGGAATTCCCGCAGCTCCCGACACAAGAGGTGCAGGACAGAGTCATCTCAAAGAAATGGGTGGGGGACGGTAAGGTGTCGGATATATATAGGGAAATGAGAGACGAAGGGGAGACTATGATGGACGAACTAAAAGGGAAATGGGAAGAAGAGCTAGGGGAGGAGATTGAGGAGGGGATGTGGGCAGATGCCCTAAACAGAGTAAACTCGTCGTCCTCGTGCGCCAGGCTAAGCCTGATTCAGTTTAAGGTATTACACAGGGCACATATGACTGGAACACGGCTCAGTAAATTTTTGGGGGTGGAGGATAGGTGTGCGAGGTGCTCGAGAAGCCCAGCGAATCATACCCATATGTTTTGGTCATGTCCGGCACTACAGGGATTTTGGGTGGGGGTGACAAAGGTGCTTTCGAAAGTAGTAGGAGTCCGGGTCGAACCAAGCTGGGGGTTGGCTATATTTGGGGTTGCACAAGAGCCGGGAGTGCAGGAGGCGAAAGAGGCCGATGTTTTGGCCTTTGCGTCCCAAGTAGCCCGGCGCAGAATATTGCTAATGTGGAAAGAAGCCAAGCCCCCGGGGGTGGAGACCTGGATAAATGATATGGCGTGGTTCATAAAGTTAGAGCGGATTAAGTTCGTCCTAAGGGGGTCGGCTCAAGGGTTTACTAGGCGGTGGCAACCGTTCGTCGAATATCTTGCGGAAAGATAGATAGGGGAGAACAAAGAAGGCAGCAGCAGCGGCCCAGGACTTTGGGGGGGGGGGGGGGGGGAGGGATGGGGGGGGGGGATGGGGGGGGGGTGTGGCCTGAGACAAGGCAGTTGCCAATTAGGGCTAGTTTTTATTTTTTGTTATTTAATATTTATTTATTTGTTGTTGTTTTTGTTTAAATTTAAAAAGGTCATTATTATCTGTATTGTTACAATGTTGTGTAAAGGATGCACAATGTACTGTGTTGGTTGACCAAAAATTTTCAATAAAATATTATTTAAAAAAAAAAGATAATGCTCTGAAGTCGCTGAAAAGATTGGTAATCCCTTGCAATATTGCTGGAGTGAATCATTTCATTAGCACGGATGTTGTAACAAGTGAGATACCTTTGCTTCTGAGCAGACCGTCGATGAAGAAAGCACACATGAAACTGGATATGGAACAGGATAAGGCAACAGTTTTTGGAAAGACAGTGGACTTACAATTTACACAGTCGGGACACTATTGTATTCCATTACTGAAAAATAATATTTCAAGTAGAGTGGTTAAGGATGTGTTAATGGCAGTTGAAAATGGGACTTTCGCTGATAAAAAGCTTGTTGTATTAAAACTGCATAGGCAATTTGCACATCCGTCTCCTCGGAGGCTAAAAAATGTATTAAAGGATGCAGGGGTAAGGGATAAAGACTATACTAAACTGATAGAACAGGTTAGTGATTGCTGTGAGGTTTGTAGGAAGTCCAGAAGGACACCAGCATGACCGATAGTAACCCTACCTTTGGCCAAGGATTTTAACAACATTGTGGCTGTGGACCTTAAGATCTGGGATAAGGCAATTTTTCCGAAAGGCCAACTACCAAAAGTTGGTACAAAGGTGACACACTTGCCTGAAGGGTCTAGTCAATGGAAGGATGCAACTGTTATTAGAGCAGGGAAGGCCACTGGAAAGTATAAACATTGGTTGAATGTACAGCATTCAGGGGAGGGAGTTAAGACAATTGATTGGGAACACGAAGTTCAAAAATGGAGGTCACAGAAACGCAGTACATCGGTTAGTGAACAGATCCACAGGAAAAGGTCGAGAATTTTGAAAGGACATCCCACAGCAGATAGGAAAGTTCAAGCAGTAGCAGTATGGAACAAGTTACCAGGCGGGAGAGGGGACGTCGTTTATCAAGGTCTCGGAACATGAGTAAGACTCCTGTAACAGCCTCCTCGAACAGGCGCCGGAACGTGGCGACTAGGGGCTTTTCACAGTAACTTAATTTGAAGCCTACTTGTGACAATAAGCGATTTTCATTCATTCATTTACTAATAGAAGTAGAAGCCCACATGCACGTGAGATTTTGGTGGCTTCCAAAAAATTATATGAAAAGTTATCAAAGATGCTAAACAGCAAGAACTGCATAGTTGAGTGAATTTGGGGTATACACGGAATTACCGGATAGGGGACAAAGAGCTCTGTCCCACAGATAGATTTGCACGGAAAAGGTTCTTCCGGATGGAACTTATAAAGGCAAAGGCCAGGCTTGTGGCAAGGGGATTTGAAGAAAACTTAGAAGATCAGGATTTAAGGGTAGATTCACCTACAGCAGGAAAGGTTAATTTTAAAGATCTTCCTTTAGCCACAATGGTATGGGAATGCAATTCTATATTTATGAAAGCTGCCTTCTTGCAGGGGCATCAGTTCCAGAGAGACATTTTTCTCCGTCCTCCTAAAGAAGCAGCTAAAACAGAAGGGGTATTCTGGAAGTTGAACAAATGTGTATGTGGTTTAAATGTTGCATCTAGAGTCTGGTATTTTTCGGTAAGGTCAGTTTTATTAAAGTTAGGCTGTTACCAGTTGAAAGTAGATCCGGTAATGTTTTACTGGCACTATAAAGGGAACCTTTCTGGCATCTTTATGATGCATGTCAAATAATTTTTGTGGAGTGGGACTAGTGATTTTGAAGCTTTTGTAATCTTTGGTTTGAGGAAAGAATTCAGGGTCGGAAGTCAGGCTTCCGGTGCATTTAAATATATATTGGACTGGAAATCGGACAGACTAAGTTAGGGGCAATTTTACATCAGCAATCTTATTTGGAAAGCATCAGCCCAATAGCAATTAGTCGTGGCCAGGTTTTCACAAAAAGGTGCAAGGTTTCAAAGATGGAAAAAGAAAAACTGCAAAGTTTAATTGGGCAACTGAATTGGTTAGGTAGACAGACTAGACCGGACGTGAGTTTTGATGTCTTAGAGTGGAGTACAAAAATGAATGATCCCAAAGTGGAAGACATAATAAGAGCAAACAAAGCGTTTGGCCAAACTAAAAATGCAGGAGTATGTTTTGAGGTTCCCGGTTTTAGGTGACCTTAGGCACTTGAAATTCATAGTTTATAGTGATGCATCCTATGCAAATCAAGCACAGGAGGTTTTATAATTTTCCTCTTGGGGAACAATGGTAAATATTGTCCTCTTGTGTGGGAAACAAAGAAAATAAGGAAAGTGGTCGAAAGCACTTTGGCTGCTAAGACGTTAAGCTTTGTAGAGGCGGTGGATATGGCCTTTTATATATCTTAGATATTGAAAGATTTGGATATTGTTAATGAAGGGCGCCTGGTTCTGTGATTTTTTTTTCTTCCAAAAAAAAAAAAAAAAAAAAAAATTTGATAAAAAAAGAAGGGGGGAAATTGCGTGTGTGTTTTTGAGTTATTAAGTTTTGTTTTCACCTGAGGCTGTGGAAGTGAAATAAATGGTGTTTGGTGAAAAGGAACAGGACTTTTGACTCTTCATACGGTAACTAAAACGCATTAACAAATTATCCCAGTTCACTTGTTGGTCCCACCTTCAGGCTGTGTTTATACTTGGATCTAACGGCCCCCCCAAATCTGCAGAAATGAATAGCCAAAGTGACACCCGGACCAACGAAACCGCTACTCTCTCGGCCATTTCTATCACAATATAGATCATCAGAATGGTATTTTGGTGGTGTGAGTCAGTGGTTCTTTCTGTTGCAACATGTTGAAAAAGGATGCAGATATCCGAGAGTGCTCGGCCACGGTGCGGAAACACTCAGATGCTCTGGGCAATCGCAGGAGACTTTTAGGGAACCAAAATATTTTTAATTTCTAAGTTTGATGATGAGCATATGGAAAAGATACTAAATTCACGTGATGAGGATTTCTTCTATTCAAGCATTGATCTTTTTGGGGGTTTCTGGTTATCTTAGAGGAAATGACTAACTGAGTTTGGTGTCCAAAGTGGAAACATCTGGGCATCTCATTCGTAATCAGAAAATGAAACTGCTGACTGTTTTATTCCTGATTTGCAATAGAAAGTGGTCTCAGGCAGTAGAATCACAGAAACTCACCATTTTCTTTCAAGCAAGAAAATAGGCACTGGGTGCCAAGAGGGAGATTGATAATTCACAACGAGCAGCTTGGAGATCAGGGGATATCCCTGAAAATGACTTGGCCCATAGCCTGGTATGCCTTGGGATCGCAAGTGCACAGCTAAAGACTTCTTAAATGTTCTGAGGGTCTCTGCCTCCACCACCCTTTCAGGATGTGAGTTCCAAACTCCCACCACCCTCTGGGTAAAAAATCCTTTCCTCACATCCCCTCTAAACCTCCTGCCCCTCACCTTATAACCCCCTGGTCATTGATCTCTCCATCAAGGGGGAAGTTTGTTCCTGCCTACTCTATCTATGCCCCTCATCATTTTATACATCTCAATCATGTCCCCCCTCAGTCTCCTCTGCTCCAAGGGAAACATCCTCAGTCTATCCACTCTCTCTTCATAACTAAAACTCTCCAGCCCAGGCAACACACCAGTAAATCTCCTCTGCACCCTTTCCAGTGCTATCACATCCCTCCTATATCGTGGATTCCAGAACTGCACACAATACTCTCGCTGTGGCTTAACCAATGTTTTATACAGTTCCAGCATAACCTCCCTGCTCTTAAACTCTATGCCTCGGCTGATAAAGGCAAGTATACTATATGCCTTCTTAACCACTTTATCCACCGGCCCTGCTACATGGGGGATCGGTGTACATGCACACCAAGGTCCCCCTGATCCTCGATGCTTCCCAGGGTCTTGCCGTTCATCGTGTATTGCCTTTGATGGGCTGAATGGCTTCTTTCTGTGCTGTAGCTATAATGTCCCTGTAACAGTGGTGGGGGCCCAGACGGTGGGGTGACACCACCTTAGCATGTTTGCAGGACCCCAAGCTGCATTTTGGGCCTGTCTGACAACTAATTAGTTGCTGTCGGTGTACCCATCCCTGTAAAGGACAAAATCCCACCTCCATTCCCTCCCTAACAGCACAGTGGATGTACCCACACCGCATGGACTGCAGCGGTTCACAATGGCCACCACCACCTTCTCAAGGGCAATTAGGGATGGGCAATTAATGACCCCCACATCCTGCGATCGCGAGAATGGCACCACAACACTAAAATAAGGGGCTGGGGAGAATATAATGAAAGGGTTAATCAGGCTGTCCTGAAGTTTACTGAATACTCATCTCAGGTTGTGCTTCAGACCTTTCAGAGAACCTAAAGGATGGGCTTGGAATTTCATCCTCAAGGTGGGTAGTGGGAATCGGGAAAATTCCTGGCTCAGTCCCGTCCATCCCACCTCGGGAGGGACTGGCTGCAAGAACTGGATTTTCATAGTGGGGGGACAGGTAGGGGATACTAGCGAGCCAGATGACCTGTCACTGGGGCTGGTGGGTGCGACGACAGGCCGTTTAAAAGATCCCCTCAGTGCCTCGTCCCAGTTAAAATGAAAGCAGAAAGGATCTCACCTCTTGTAGAATCATAGAATCCCTACAATGCAGAAGGAGGCCATTCGGCCCATCGAGTATACACCGAGCCTCCGAAAGAGCACCCCATCACCTCACCCCATAACCCAGTAACCCCACCTAACATTTGAACACTAAGGGGCAATTTAGCATGGCCAATCCACCTAACCTGTACATCTTTGGACTGTGGGAGGAAACCGGAGCTCCTGGAGGAAAGCCCAGCAGACACGGGGAGAAAGTGCAAACTCCACACAGTCACAAGGCCATAATCAAACCCGGGTCCTTGGTGCTGTGAGGCAGCAGTGCTAACCACTGTGCCACCGTGCTACCTCACTCAAACTCCGATGACCTCTCATGTCCCAATGCCAAGCTAGATTTCCCCACCCAACCCCCATGACCATTCATGCCCCCTATACCAAGCTATGGCACGTCCATGCCCATTCATAGAATCATGACAATGCAGAATGAGGTCATTCGGCCCATCGAATCTGCACCGACCCTCTCAAAGAACACCCCACCTCGGCCCACAACCCACCCTCTCCCGGTTACCCAATGATCATACTACCTCAGGGGTGTTTGCGACTTCCAAAGATTCAAGGATTCCAGTCCACCCACAGAATTTCCCAAATCAGAAATCTGCATAAGCACTTAATTCTAATAAAGAAAATCCAGCAGACACATTACAGGACAAAGCAAGCCATGCAGCCCATCGTGTCTATGCCTGATCTTTGCTAGAGCCAATTACAGCTAATCCCCCGGCTTTTCAATCTCACAATATCCCTGTATCCTTACCTGCTTCAAATATTCACCAATTTTGCTTCAAAAGATGCCTCAACCACCCAGTCTATAAAACAATCCATGCACCTACAACTGAGAATGGATCCTTGAGGTCTCCGAAGGTGATGGTACAAAGGTGTAAAAGAAACCATTAATAGAAATGCTGGTTTCTTTTCTCGCATTTGCATAGATTGTTTTATCTAATACACAACATCATCAAATCAATGAACACTACAGTGACAGTAGGGTCTGTAAATAATGCTCTTTTAAAAAAGTCATTCATTGACAACATTAAATTTGTTCAGAACAATTCCTTTTTACAAAACCCCAATGAAAGGGTCAATCATCTGGATGCTTTAAAGTATCAATATCACTGGAGACCTGTTTCTTGCGTAAATACACATGTTTAAAATTTATTATTTCCTCACCAGTGGGCGCCACTGGCAAGGACGGCATTTGTTCCCCACCCCAAATTGCCCTTGAACTCAGCGGCTCACTTGGCCATTTTAGAGGGCAGTAAAGAATCATGGGTAAACAGCTGTCAGTCTGGAGTCACATGTAAGACAGACCAGGTAAGGAGAGCAGATTTCCTTAGAAGACATTAGTGAAGCAGATGGGTTTTTACCACAACAGTTTCATGGTTATTATTACTGAGAGGAGCTATTCTACCAGCTGCTATGGTAGGATTTGAACCATGTACCCAGAGCATTGACCTGAGCTTACCAGTCCACTGATATTACCACTACTCAACCATCTCCCCTTTTTCACATCATGAAATTGACAGCATAGATCAGAGAGCCAGAGCTTCAATCAACCAATGCTTTCTCTGGAGCTCAGACTAATAGATTTCTGGCTCTTGGCCAAGCCTCATTATGTATGCTGAGAGCCCACACATCCTCGCAATGAAGCTGGCCACATCAGGGGGACATGGTGCTATCCAAACCAGCCCGCACGTTTAAATGGTCCTCCCGAAAATCATAGTCCCAGGAAAGGGGTCAGAAGTCCCGGAATCACAGTGGCACAGTGGTTGGCACTGCTGCCTCGCGGCTCTGAGGACCCGGGTTCAATCCAGGCTGGGGTCGCTGTTCATGTGAAGTTTGCACATTCTCCCAGTGTCTGCGGGGGCCTCACCCCCACAACCCAAAAAAACATGTGTAGGGTAGGTGAATTGGCCATGCTAAATTGCCCCTTAATTGGAAATAAAAAAATTGGATACTCTAAATTTATATTAAAAAAAGTTCCCAGACACTATTTTTAAAGAGCTCCGATATCACCCTGACCAGGTGAAAATCCAGCCCAAAGAGTATATACAGCACACTCGCTCCATCTAGTCGCTTATGGCTCTCTGCTGAGCAATCTAGTCAGTTTCATTCCCTTGATACACCCCATCGCTCCACAAGTTTATTTCTTTCAAGTGCACATCCAATTTCCTTTTGAAACCTTTCATTGCCTCTGCTCCCACCACCTTGCAGGCACTGAGTTCCAGGTCATTACCACTCGCTGCCTAAACATGTTCTTCCTCACATGTCCTCCCCATCTCTTGCCAAAAAGCTTTCCAACCAGTGAATTGAGCCTCAATCCATCCCTTGGCCTACTTGCAGTACCGGCCGTGGCCACTGCTCCTGCTGGCATTGCCAGTGTGCAGAGCTGCTGGCCTCTGATTGGCTGGCAGCTTTGTGAGACAGGCCCTTCACCTGGAGCCTCATACTAATTAAAGGGCCACTGTCTGAAAATTAAAGTTGGTGGGGCAGCTAAGCAGAGGTGAACATTCATGCTGGGCTGTGGGGAGCCAGCTCTCAGAATACGGCCCAACACAAAGTCTCTGTGTGTGAGATTCTAACTCAGTCAAAACCAATCCACTTACATGGTGTTACAATCAGGCCCTGAATAGTCCTACTTTGAAATGAATTGGAATCCCAGTCTTGATGGACATTGCTTTTCTAGCTTGATTGATTGCTTGTTTCAAGATAGTCATTGACTGAACTATTCAGCGGCGCCATTGCTGGTGGAACTGTGGTGATGTGAGCCCCTAAAATGGTGCAATTACTGACCAAAACTGATGAGCAAGGGGACCAAGTGAGATTGTTCTTCTTGCACCATCAAGATGCGATCAAAGAATGAGATTGCATCGCAAGATGCAGTGAGTCAGGCATTTGTTTTTCACACAGAGGGTGGTGAGTGTCTGGAATAAGCTGCCAGAGGCAGTAGTAGAGGCGGGTACAATTCTGTCTTTTAAAAAACATTTAGAGTTATATGAGTAAGATGGGTATAGAATATGGGCCAAATGCGGGCTAGCTTAGTATTAAAAACTGGGCGGCATGGACAAGCTGGGCTGAAGGGTTTGTTTCCATGCTGTAACCTTCTACGACTCCATGACTCTCTTGGGAAATTAAGATTGATTGGTGGGGACGAACAGTAATCTGCAGCAACCTCCCCGATTTAATGTTCTCCTTATTTCCACATGCTGATAAGTTAGAATTTGCTGCTGACCATTTTGGTGCTTCTTTAAACATGAATGCTGTGAGCAGTCATGACCCAAAATTGGAATGACCCAAAATCGGCTTTGGGCCTCAGACTTTCATAGACAATGGACTATTTTGTGTGGGCACAACAGTTCCCTAACCAATATGGTGTAAGGTGCATACCCATCAAAGAGTGCACGCCATATTTGAACATTCAGACCCGTTTCCCACCTTAAAACTGGCTCTGCGCAATCCAGTTTCAAGGTTGTGGTGTCTATAGATGGATTATTTGATTTACCCCCTCCAGTGTTTGAAGAGGGGAATGGAATAAGGGAGAAAAGTGCAAAAAGTTGTTAAAACTTGCCAACCTAGTTGTAACAAATTTCCCCAAAGGACTAAACAAACCTTTCCCTTCTTAAGGGCAGTGTAGACATCTTTGTATTGCTGGTACTTCTCCAATTCCGCTTTCACTAAGACCTGTCGAATGTGCATCACTTCCTCCACAGTCAGTGCCAGGCACTCCACAGGGTAACAGAACTCCTCCTGGAACACACAATGACTATATTAGCTGCTAACCATTCGCGGTTTCCTTTAACATTCCAGTATCCAGTTAGTACATCAATTTGTATTTATTTTTGGAGCGGAAATCATCCGAAATAAGATCAAGAAAGGCGGGTAATGAATACACGGGCACTACTCATTGCCTCAGAGGGGAACATGCACATAAATGCAAAAGGGACATTCAGAAACCTAGGCATATACGTCTACCCAGGAGCAGCTGGATATGTCAAAGGTTTTCCAACTTTCAACATGGAGTTTGAGCACAATATCTGCTACCTTCCCATGCCCTGTTGGTGTGCCTTAATAATGGAGGTGCCACAGTAAGACAGGCCTCTGTAATGCTGACACACTAAAGGATAAATCGTATTTTAGAAATACGACGTCCATTTTATTCTGGAGCTGGCAGGTCAGAACCACAATAATGAGACTGTGAAACTTTTAGCTATGCTCTTCGTTATTCTAATTAAGTTTTTTTTGACTCAATGCTGGACGTTTTTATTTAAATATCCACGCTGCACTAGATCAAAATCCTTTGGAAAAATAACATTTTGGATGGAATCTGTCTCGTCACATCTATCAATTATACAGTTGCATGAATCCAAGGCAGAATTAAATAGAATTTCACCAATTTTAATTAGTACTGTTTACAGCTTTCTCTGGTTCCTAACCAACAGATACACAGCAAAAACCTATATTTATATAATGCCTTGAATGTAACGAAAATGTCCCATGCCGCTTCACAGGAATATTTTAAAATAAAGCATTATATCAAGCCACATAAGGAGATGTTTGGTCAGATGACCAAAATACTTGGTCAATGTAGGCTTTGAGAAGTGTCTTAACAGAGGAAAGCAAGGTAGAGATGTGTGTGTAAGGGGGATGGAACAGAGCTTGAGGCGTTGCCATGAAAAAAGCAACAATTAACCAAGGGCTCCCCAAGCACCTAGATAATTCAAAAAAGATGCGAAGCTTGAACATATTCCTATTGTTTGCAAAGAACTGGGCCCTATGTGTGAATGCTTCTAATCAAGCATAAATAAGACCATAAGACATAGGAGCAGAATTAGGCCATTCACCCCATCGAGTCTGCTCCGCCATTCAATCATGGCTGATATTTTTCTCATCCCCATTCTCCTGCCTTCTCCCCATAACCCCTGATTCCCTTCTTGACCCAAAACCTTTCTATCTCTGCCTTAAAAGACACTCAGTGATTTGGCCTCCACAGTCTTCTGCGGCACAGAGTTCCACAGATTCACCACCTTCTGGCTGAAGAAATTCCTCCTCATCTCTGTTTTAAAGGATCGTCCCTTTAGTCTGAGATTGTGTCCTCTGCTTCTAGGTTTTCCTACAAGTGGAAACATCCTCTCCACGTCCACTCTATCCAGGCCTCGCAGTATCCTGTATGTTTCAATAAGATCCCCCCTCATCCTTCTAAACCCCAATGAGTACAGACCCAAAGTCCTCAATCGTTCCTCCTGCGACAAGTTATTCATTCCAGGGATCATTCTTGTGAACCTCCTCTGGACCCTTTCCAAGGCCAGCACATCCTTCCTGAGATACGGGGCCCAAAACTGCTCACAATACTCCAAATGGGGTCTGACCAGAGCCTTATGCAGCCTCAGAAGTACATCCCTGGTCTTGTATTCTAGCCCTCGTGACATGAATGCTAACATTGCATTTGCCTTCTTAACTGCTGACCTCACCTGCACATTAACCTTAAGAGAATCGTGAACAAGGACTCCCAAGTCCCTTTGTGCTTCTGATTTCCTAAGCATTTCCCCATTTAGAAAATAGTCTATGCCTCCATTTCTCCTTCCAAAGTGCATAAACCTCACACTTTTCCACATTGTATTACATCTGCCACTTCTTTGCCCACTCTCCTAGCCTGCCCAAGTCCTTCTGCAGCCCGCCAACATCCTCAATACTACCTGCCCCTCTACGGATCTTTGTATCATCTGCAAACTTAGCAACAGTGCCTTTAGTTCCTTCCTCCATTGTGAAAAGTTGTGGTCCCAGCACTGACACCCGAGGTACACCACTAGTCACCGGCTGCCATCCTGAAAAAGACCCCTTTATCCCCACTCTCTGCCTTCTGCCAGTCAGTCAATCCTCTACCCATGCCAGGATCTCACCCTTAATACCATGGGCTCTTAACTTATTTAACAGTCTCCTATGCGACACCTTATCAAAGGCCTTCTGGAAATCTAAATAAATCACGTCCACTGCTTCTCCTTTGTCTAGCTTCCTTGTTACTTCCTCAAAGAACTCTTAACAGATTTGTCAGACGTGAACTCCCCTTGCTGACTCAGTCCTAATTTATCATGCACTTCCAAGTAATCCGCGATCTCATCTTTTATAATGGACTCTAAAATCTTACCAATGACCGAAGTCAGGCTAACCGGCCTATAATTTCCCACCTCCTGCCTCCCTCCCTTCTTAAAACAGTGGTGTTACATTAGCCGCTTTCCAGTCCTCTGGGACCCTTCCTGCCTCCAGTGATTCCTGAAAGGTCACCACCAATATCTCCACAATCTCCTAAGCTATCACATTTAGAACCCTGGGATGTAGTCCATCCGGTCCAGGTGATTTGAATCACATTGCAAGCTCAACTGATTATCTGAAAGCACCATCAACTTGCCAACCAATCAGCAACTTTTTCCCCTGCAGTGTAAATTGTGGTGATTGTTTGAAATTTGGCATTCTTGTGTTTGTCCTGATGAGTGCAAGATGAAAAACTTCTCTCTTTGCAGCATTATTCTCATTCCACTTTCCGAATTTTATTCTTCAATAAAAAATTCCCCCCCCCAATATAGCAAAATTCCTTATAAAACCCGGGAACAATTAACATTATCCAGCATTTCTGGTGAGGGAGGGGTCGATTGCTGAGCCTGGAATCAGCAAATGGAAGGGGTTGGAAGTGGGGTGGAAGGAAGGGGAAGATGAAGGAATGAAGATATAGCAAATTTTTACAAGTAAAACCTCTGCCCAGTTCTATATGAAAAAAGGCAATTTATACTTGATTCGCCCCCTGTCGTGGGTGAGGAACTCTGCATTTACAATGCTTCTTGCCTGGTGATTTAAAAATAAAACCTCCTCCTATTTTCCCTCTTGAATGGGTCTGGGATCTCCTCCAGTCAATAGAACCAGATCCAAAGGTGATCGCTGCTTTTTCTTAGTCAGTCAAATATGGAAAATAGCACTTCCTCTCTGTTCATCAAAAGCTTGCTAGCCTCGTTAGGTATTTCATCACATGACCTCTTGCTGCCAATTATCCCACCCTTAAGCTCCTGCTATTGGTCTCCTGCTTCCTGCACAATCAAAAGTGAAGAGGCTCCTTATTACCTGATTGCATGAGTATTGATGCTCGGTCAAGAGGCTTTTTTTTAGGCCTTTTGGCTGAGAGCAAGTGTTAGATCAAGCCCAAGATGAGGTTTAATTCCTTTTCTTATCAGCTTGGATCTAGTGTACCTCTTGTGGAGTCCATGAATTGAATTCACTTTGAATTGGTTTGTGGAGCAAGCCCTGTCCACTCTGCAAATTGGCTTTGTAACCTTAAGGATAGGATTTTAAAAAATTAACCCTGTGCCCATTACTCGTATAACTAGTAAATGGAAATGTTCAATGGAAATTGAATGTTTATAATGCCTTTATGATTTTGCTCCTGATTGCTCTTGCAGTGTTTGGGCAATTAATCTTTAGCTTGGGGAAATGCTGAAGGGTTGACAACCCCAGCTCATCACCCCTCTGTAATCTACAACTTTGGCCTGCCCAACTGAGGGAGTCAGGCAGATTTAGCCGAGTCCTGTGAGGTGCCCATGTAGCCAACATAGATTGTTTGTATCCACCTTTCTTCAAATAGGTTTGTACGTTTGTTGGACAGGGAAATAAAAACAGGTCTTTTGTGTTTCTGTCAAAAACTGTGGCCAGGATTCTCCAATCTCCCTGTGGCGGGGTTCCTCAGCGGCAAGCTGGTTCGCCACTGGATGCTGGCGGACTCTTCCTGTCCCACAGGAGTCGATGGTGATTGACATTCCTAGCCCATGCTGTCATTGGGGAACCCACAGCTATGGTGACCAGAAGATCCCGCTGGTGGGAAGGGCTGGGATTTCTCACCCTTTGTCTTCAATTTTAGCCTGGGGGCGGTTTCTGTGTCGGGGTGGGAGAGCCGAGCTGCGGAGGGGTGGTTACCGCTATTGTGAGATTGGGAAACACAATCTTCTGGGTGTCCTTAACGCCCAGCACAGTTTATAAAAATAATAATAATCTTTATTGTCACAAGTATTGTTACAGCAACACTGCAATGAAGTTACTGTGAAAAGCCCCTAGTGGCCACATTCCGGCGCCTGTTCGGGTACACGGAGGGAGAATTCAGAATGTCCAATTCACCTAACAGCACGTCTTTCGGGACTTGTGGGTGGAAATCAGAGCACCCGGAGGAAACCCACGCAGACACGGGGAGAACATGCAGACTCCGCACAGTGACCCAAGTCAGGAATCGAACCTGGGACCCTGGTGCTGTGAAGCAACAGTGCTAACCACTGTGCTACTGTGCCCACCCTGCACTGCCGGCTTGCTTTAATCTTTTTTTCTCTGCCAGGTTTCCATCTGATTCACAGGCTAGAAGCCTTTTAGGTGGGAGGTCTGAAATAAGAAAGAAAGAAAATTTTCCTTTATATTAAACTCTCCATGACTACTGCACATCTCTAAGGAATTTGTAGTCAATCAAGTACTTTTGAAGTGTAGTTTGTTTTGTAATATAAGAAAAGTGGCAGTCAATTTATGCACCGTAAGCTCCCGTTAACAGAAATGTGCTAATAACTAGATAAGTTGTTTTCAAATGGTGTCATTTGAGAGACAAATATTGGCCAGGACAGCAATCTTATCTCCCCTGCTCTTCTTTGAGATAATGCCATAGGATATTTTACGTTCACCAAAGAGATGGCCTTGGTTAACATCTCTACTGAAAGATGGCATATGTGGTGGTGTGGCATTCCTTCAGGATTGCACCAAAACCTAGAGTGGGACTTGAACCCAGACTGATTCACAAGCTCGAAGCCAACAAGAGCAGTTGGTGTACTGGGGAAGCGAGATCATGGAAGGGTCTGGATCATTCTGTGAGGTGGAGATAGGTGGTGGGAAATTGTAGATGATACAAAAGGGTAGTGAACAGGCAGATTGTGAGGGGGGTTTAATGCATAGCCTGATTGGCCAAGAGGAATCACTCTTGTTCCTCGTGGCCCACAGGCCGTGCTATAAATACAATTACCTCAAAGATTCAGCACTTTCTCACCTTATTTAAGCTGGAAAGTTTCCCAAGGACAGGGAAAAGTGGCCACCTCAGGTTATGAATACAATGACTTTTTATAATATTTAAACAACCAACCCACCTCTTGCATGCAGAAACCACGTTGTCTGCCCCTTACCCTACATCCCAATTAGAACCAGAAGTAGTTCAGTTTGAGGCAGATTTGGTTCATTTTAATCTCTGACACAGTCTCAACCCACTGTTTTTGGAATCTAAGATGCAACCTTTTGGCTCCAATTTGCCATGTTCGTCTCACCTACCATTAAAAATAAAACCACGGCAAAGAAATCTATTCCATAAAAGGTCATTCAAATATTCCACGCTCAGAAACGCACAGGATTGTGAAGAAACAGACAGAAAAACATTGCTAATGATTTCATACAAAGTGCTCATGCATCATTTCCTCAATATGATTAGTGTTGAACTTCTTTAACTGTTAACAGGAGGGTGAGGAATCAAGTTTCAGATTCTGAATGTGGCTGTAAGTCTCAAAACATTGAGGCCTTAACAATTCAACACTTAACCGGTGAGAGTTAAAGAGCTCAGGTCTCTTTCCCTGAACTCTGCATTATATTTCATGCAAAGAGAGTGAAATTTAAATAAATCTTTTCAAATCACCCTTTCACCAGGGAGAACATTATTGAATTAATAAAATCCGGGAATCAGGGATCCATCACCTTTGTTACAATTCCAATTTATTACAAAACCCAAGCTGCGGTGTTGACTATGGTAAGGGTGTAGTTAGTGGTTAGGTACATTTCTTGGCCTACTAGAGTGCATGGCGCAAGTGAAAAATGGTTGATATGACCTAAACCGCTCACCGTCTCACCCTCCTAAAAGTTAAAACAGCAAAGAAAAAAATAAAATCATTGTCAATCAGAAATGATTGGGTCATCAAAGCAGACAGCAACAATCTAGTAATGCAATCTGGCATTGCTCTTGGTAGGGAAGCGGGAATGATTCGGTTTATTTTTCTTTCAAAAGGATTATTTCAGAGAGGACAATATGGCAAACCTTTGGTGTTTTCCACCTGTTGATTAAGACTCCCTCACACAGAAAATACACAGCCCCCGCCAAACCAAACATGGCGGCTTCCAGCGGATAATAACTGAGCATGGAGACGGTTTGCATAGTTGGGATTAACAGTTGGAGGTTCATCCGAGGTAATAAAGTGTTTAGCCTGGACACCTGGACAACAGATAGATGGTTATGATGGCAAATTGCATGGGGATTCTCTGTCAGAACCGCAAACAAACCACAATTCCTATTTCTAAGCAATACCGTACATTGTGATAGCAACACAGATTTGTGACAACCTTTGCACTGTTTCTTAACAGCGCATACCCATTTGGTTTGAAACCTTCAGACAGACACCATAAGAACATCCAGTGAATTAACAGAAATTGGCCCATTTTTCAGGATTGTTCCAACCTTATTTGGAAGTGTTGCAGATTCAAGACCCACACCAAGACCCGGTCACGTCACTGTCGATTTAGTAGATTTTTAATCTCCCTCAATTTACACCAGCAAAATATGAACATATTGATGTTGATTTTGACTCTGAAGTCAATGGAAATGAATTATATGTTAGATCTCCTCAAGATTGTGCAGAACAAATGAAAACTAGTTGATTCCCTCATTCAATATCTCGGATTTGTCTGCGGTACATACTCGTGTGACTCGGCCAACATTGTCTACCTCATACGCTGTAGGAAAGGATGTCCTGAGACGTGGTACATTGGTGAGACCATGTAGACGCTGCGACAATGGATGAATGGACATTGCGCAGCAATCGCCAGGCAGGAATGTTCCCTTCCTGTCGGGGAACACTTCAGCAGTCAAGGGCATTCAGCCTCTGATCTTCAGGTAAGCGTTCTCCAAGGCAGCCTTCAGGACACGCGACAACGCAGAATCGCCGAGCAGAAACTGATAGCCAAGTTCCGCACGCATGAGTACGGCCTCAACCGGGGCCTTGGATTCATGTTGCATTACATTCACCGCCCACCAACTGGCCTGGGCTTGCAACATCCTATCAACTGTCCTGGCTTGAGACAATTCACACCTCTTTAACCTGTGATTATCCCTCTCCCCAGTCACACCGTCTGGACCTGTAAAGACTTAATTATCGGCAAAGACTGGCATTCAAAGTATCATCTTGCATCACTGAATTTGTCTATATATGTGTTTGTGAAACCCACCTCTCCATTCACCTGAGGAAGGAGCTGCACCCTGAAAGCTAGTGACTTGAAACAAATCAGTTGGACTTGAACCTGGTGTTGTAAGACTTCTTACTGTGCTCACCCCAGTCCAACGCCGGCATCTCCACATCATGATAAAAACTGAATGGGGCAGAGACCATTTGACACCATTGCAACACAATGGAAATACATCCCTTGGAAATTTGCTGAAAGATTTGTTTTAACAACGTGCTCACGTTTAGAAACAGCTTGGGCGTAAACTAACCAAACGGGAAGAGAGTCCCGTATTGAGCCCGTTTAGACGAGTGTTTCCTGGCACTTGCAGTGCCGTGAAACACCACGCTAACTATCGGGACTCTGGTTCTATCTGGGATCTCAGCGGGGAACGCCCCGCTGAGGCTGCACTTAGTCCCGTTTCTCGCATCGAGAAGCTCCATTCGCTGGAACTCCTCAGTGCAGCAGGAGATCGGGACACCAGTTTTAAACGGCATCCTATCTTGACTGCACCACCCACCACGATGCGACCCCCGAGCCTCCCGAAGCCACAACTCACCGAGAGGGAGCCCTCGCCACCGCCCCCCACACATCCCACTGTACCGATGAAGGGCACCATAGGGCCCGATCTCTGGTATGGGAAAAATGTCAGCTTGCTACCTTGGCACTGCCAGGGTGCCAGGTTGACAGTGCCAAGGTGCCACCAGCAGTGCCAGGGTGCCACCCTGCCCAGAGGGAAAGCACCTGGGGGCTTACGATGCCCTGGGAGACCCCCACGATGCCGTTCCATCTGGTGCCCATTTGTGGAGACCAGCACTTAACGGCGCTTGCCCGAAGTCTTCAAGGTGCAGGGGTAGATCATGGGAGAGCATATTACAGTTAGACTAGCTGTCTCACTCTAATATGCAGATTTGCAAAATAGTGATCCCGCCCACGGTGGGCAGGATTCAAATTGCGACAATTCGCGAGACCGCTCTATATCTCCGTGAGGCGTGGTGAGCAGGTAGATCCCGGGAGAGAGATCTCACTCCATCAACCGGCCACGTTGCCTTTCAGGTGCGAAGCTGCTGGTAGATCGAGCTCTTGTTTCAATTCCTGAGATTAAGTGTTGACGCAGGCTTCCACATAGCAAAACTGGCACCGCCCCTGGACCGATTCAGCGAACGTGCAGGGTTAGCACCAGCGCCATGTGGAACACAATGAGAAATTTTGCGGGATTCACCAGGTCCGTGATTGACACTCGGGAGGCTGATAAACTGTAGCCGCGTATACTTCACTCCCCACACACACTGTCCCAGCCAACAAGATGTCACTGGTTGCACTGGAGCGCACCCATCCCCCTGATGGGTCGGCTGGGGCCAGAGGGCAGTAGGGTGCCTTGGGGAGACATCCATAAGATCTGTACCCCTATGTTCACAGAGGGCAGTCAGCGGCGTGTGCAGCTTAATAATAATCTTTATTAGCATCACACGTAGGCTTACATTAACATTGCAATGAAGTTACTGTGAAAATCCCCTGGTCGCCACATTCCGGCGCCTGTTCGGGTACACAGAGGGAGAATTCAGAAGGTCCAATTAACCTAACATCACGTCTTTCGGGACTTGTGGGAGGAAACCGGAGCGCCCGGAGGAGACCAATGCAGACACGGCGAGAATGTGCAGCTATCTTGCAGGCTGCGACAATGGTGTTCCATGCCCGTCCAACCCGACCCCACGGCACACCCCCTGGCTAATCACACTACTCCCCCACCCTGGCAGAAGCCAACTGGCAAACAGTACAACGGTCAGCAAACCTTGGCGATGTTGGACACTTTCCCTACCCGCGCTCTCTCTCCCTCAGCAGCCACGGCGCCTGGTTCACGATTTGTAAGAGCACAGATTAACCTCGCCGTCGGGAATTTTCTCCAGTGGAGGCGGAGCTTCGCGGAGGCCCCGGAGAATACCGGCCAAGGTTTTTAAGATTATTTTGTTTTGGGACTGTCTCTCTACTTGAGAGTAAAATGGTAGAAGGAAGGGGGGGGGGGGGTCATGTAATCTGCTGCAAGTTCTGCCTGGCAACAGCTTGGGTATCATTGTAATTAAAGGATAAAGGGTGGGCTGCTTTGTTTTACTGGAAAGAAGGTGAAAAATGTTTATACCTGTAAACAATGGAAAGAGATCTGTGCAGACTCTGGGTAGATGGTTCAGGGCCAGATCATTACCGAGGCACGTAGCTGAAGTGAAGAAGTTTCTCGCGTGGGAAATCTTCCAACCTCCCAACCCCAGAAGCAGATCCTAGACCGCCACAGGGGTGGGTGGTGTGGTTGGCCTGCCAGAGTAAAAGGCCTAGCTTGGTTCGCTGGGTCTTCATTCCAGATATTTAGCCCTAAGGCCTCATCCTCTACACCCCCCATGACCCCTCATACGCCCCCATGGCTCCGGTGTGCCAATTCATGCCCACGCACATTCTCATGCCTCCTCAAACCTCCATACCTTTTCATGTCCCCCACCTATCCCAATTCCTTATTACCCATTGGGCCCCCTCATAACCCCACACCACCTCCAGAGACACTCACCTAGTAACTACCATAGGCAGACTTCAGCAGTCATGTGGAGATTCTTTTAAAAGTCTAACAATCTCATACCCATTCATAGCTTTTAAATCTTAGATGTTCAATTTGTTGTGCAGCCAACTTCTATTCAACCCCCACATCAAAGACATCTAACCCTTCAATAGCCTCTTTGAATTGTCAATCAAACCATGAACTCAGAACCCCCCACGGTGATAATAGAGTTTTTGAAACCCAGGCAAGCATTCACAATGACATATCTTGGGAAATGTCAACAAAGAACTCTATTGAAATTGTACGAACAGAGAGCAATCCTTTTTACTAACCTATGCCACATGGCTTGTCAATCAAAGCAGTCCAACAAGCAGTGTTTTTAAATTCTCATTGACAACCTAAACCTGCTCATTTTTGCCATTTAAGGGGCAATTTAGCGTGGCCAATCCACCTACCCTGGACATCTTTGGGTTGTGGGAGGTGAGACCCCCACAGACATGGGAAGAATGTGCAAATTCCACTGAGACAGTGACCTGGGGCCAGAATCGAACCCGGGTTCTCGGCATCGTGAGGCAGCAGTGCTAACCACTGCATCACCGTGCCCACCACTGCATCACCGTGCCCCCCATAACCTAAGCCTGTTTTATTAAGATTAAAGGCTGGGGGGTTAAAAGAAATTCAGGTGGCACTAAACAGACCATCTCTATCCTCCAGAAGCTTGTACGTCTACTGTATCAATTCAGAACTCCCACACTGCAGGTTAAGTCCTTGAACTAGCAAAATGAAGTCTTTGAACTCAGCACTAAGCACTAAGTTCAAACGGCCCAGCTGAGTTTGGTTTTTCACCTGGGTGAATCACTCCCTGCCTCCTTCCCCTGGCAGTAAAAATTGGATCTATTGGAAATGGGGATGGGACTTCTGCATCTGGGTCCTGCCCACCATTTTTAAAGGTCCAAGAAAATACAGTTCTTAGACTCTAAACCCCTCACAGGAGGGGCGGGATTCTCTGACCCTGAGGCTAAGTGTTGCCTCCAGGAGCAGCGATCCTGAGCCCTACAGGGGGCCAGCAGGACACTGGAACGACTCACGCAGCTCCGGCTGCCAATACCGGTGTCAAACGGGCACCGCGGGTCTGCACATGCGTGCTGCGGCCGGCGCAAATCCGCGCATGCGCGCTAGCTTCCTTCTCCGCACCAGCCCCGACGCAACATGGCGGAGAGCTGCAGGGGCCCCGGCGCGGAGTAAAAGAGGCCCCCATCAGAAGAAGCTGGCCCGTTGATCGGTAGGCTCCGATCGCGGGCCAGGCCACAGTTGAGGCCTCCCCCCCCCCCCCCCCCCCCCACCGACCGACGCCAAAAACGGCGCGAATCAGTCCGGCATCGTGCCGCCCCAAAGGTGCGGAATTCTCTGCATCTTGTGGGGCCGAGCCCTCACCTTGAGGGGCTAGGCCCGCGCCGGACTGAGTTCCGCCCCGCCAGCTGGCGGGAAAGGCCTTTGGTGCCCCGCCAGCTGGTGCGGAAATGACTTTTCCGTGCGGCGCATGCGCGGGAGCGTCAGCGGCCGCTCACGGCATCCCCGCGCATGCGCAGTGGAGGGGGTCTCTTCCGCCTCCGCCATAGTGGAGACCATGGCGAGGGCGGAAGGAAAAGAGTGCCCCCACGGCACAGGCCCGCCCGTGGATCGGTGGGCCCCGATCGCGGGCCAGGCCACCGTGGGGGCATCCCCCGGGGCCAGATCGTCCCGCGCCCCCCCCCCAGGACCCCGGAGCCCGCCCGTTCGAAAGGCGGTTCTATCCACGCCGGCTGGCGTGGGTTGACAGCGGCGGGACTTCGGCCCATCGCGGACCAGAGAATCGCCGGGGGATTTCTGCCGACCAGCGCGGCGCGATTCCCGCCCCCGGCGAATCTCCGGTGGTGGAGAATTCGGGACACGGCGGGGGCGGGATTCACGCCGGCCCCCCGCGACCGGTGGGGGGTCGGAGAATCGCGCCCGAGGTTTCTGGAATTTCAGGTTTTACAAACAATTATTTAAGTTGCCTATTTAATTCCAAGATAGAATGGAGTTGGGGCTCTAGTAGATAGCAAATTATCATTTTACCTGGATAAAAGACCTGTGTGAGTCATGTTGCCATGGAGATGGGTCTTGAGAGGGGAAGACGCCATAACAAGACCTAGCAGTGTCGGCTTATGGACTTTTCACTGAACCTAACAGAAACAAGTCAATCTGCAAGAGTCAGAGAGAGGGGGAGCAGATAGATACAGGCAGCGAATCCTGAACCTCAGGCAGAGAAAATACTGTCATTATTGACCACGCAGAAGGTGTTTGGAAGCTCATGCTCAGATTAAAGAGGGTACGTTTGTGAGGATTTAAACAAGGCTGGAAGATACGCCTAGCTTTGGCAAGAGGGAAGAATCTCCAGGGCAACCCTCACGGTGGAGGTGTGTCCTGGAATTAGAAGGTACCAAAAGGATGCAGGTCCACAGGAGCAGAGGATAGCATTGGTCTGGTTCTGAGAGAATAACGTGTCCATTTAAGGGACAGGATAAAGTTTAACCATGGCATGGCATTGATAGTTGTGTTAAAAGTCAATCTTTTGTAGTTTAAAATTCAATCACTAAACAGTGATTATTAAATGTTGTTTTAAGAGTTTGTTTGGTACAGTAAAAGTCTTAAGACTTGAAATGTTGTGATCCTTTCAGACAGTCACAAGAAATTCAGATCTCTTCTTTTTTAAGTTATTGGTAGCTGCGCGGATTGTACCAATCTTCACAAATAGAGGGAAGCGCTGTGGGAATTTGAGCACAACCTTTCATAATGTTGTACTTACCAGAGACTTGGAACTCTGCCGTGACGGAGGAAGAAATTGGCGCACGTTGGTTGGCGTTTCCTTCTCAATGGAGTGCCGTCTCTGGGGTTGCTTCCTTCGTTCAGGCTGTGGAGTCGAGGAGATGGGCAGGAACATTGGAGGGGCTGTGGACATAAATATGAGCATAAAAATGGATATACCATCCTTCACTGTGGGTTAAATGAATGAGTCCTAACCAAAATAACAGGGACTCAACAAGAGAACCTATTCAACAAGAGGACCTAATGCGGTCATATGGGTTAGGTGCACTTGGCCCCTCAAGCCTGCTCCACCATTCAATATCATAGCTGATCATCTACCTCAACTCCACTTTCTTGCCCTATGCCCATAATCCCTCGATTTCCTTGGTGCCCAAAAATCTGAAGAAGCTCAGTCCTGAATATGGTCAGCTACGCAGGATCCCCAGGCCTCTCAAGAATTGCAAAAATTCATAACCTTTGTGAAGAAATTTCTCCTCATCTCAGTCCTAAATGGACAACACTCCACCCTGAGAGCATGTCCCCTGGTATCATGACCGGTACAGGCCTGGAGGGCCAAAGGGCCTGTTCCTGTGCTGTATTGTTCTTTGTTCTTTGGTTCAAGACTCTCCAGCCAGAGGGAACTACCCTCTAAGCACCTAACTCTATCAATTCCTGTCAAAATTTGTCATTTGGTCACATGTTCCTTAATTGGACAATGCAACAAATTCTTGATCTCATCCCGAAAAGCATTCTGCCGGACGAGTGCTGTTCCTGAGGTGCAGTTTCCACAGTTGAAGAGCAAGGGAGATACAGGAAACAAATACTTTTCTCCATCCATCCCTCAAACAATCTTTACGATATGTTATCTGGGTTATGAGAAAGAACTTGCATTTATTTAGCACCTATCACAACTGTCGGATATCCCAGAGCACATTGTGTCCAATCAAGCGTAATCATCTTTTGTGATGTAAGAAAGGTGGAAGCCAATTTGTGCACAGCAAGCTCCCATTTACAGCCTTGAGGTAAATGATAGGGCTTGAGGGGCCGAATGGCCTGTGCCTGTTTCTGGTTTCCTAAATAAAATTGATTTCCTAACTTTAGTTAAAGTCAATGCTAACAGAACTCACCGTGGTCAACCAAAATACATTCCTGACAGTAGCTCCATGTTTCTATTTGCCAGTAGTTGCCAAGTTCCAGATTTCTATTAGAAGAATGAGGGGGTGACCTGATTGAAACATAGGGGACTTGATCGGTTGGATACAAGGAGGATTTTTCCCCTTGTGGAGGAGACTGGAATCAATTCAACAAGAGGTTTCATTTTTAAGTAAGAAGTCTTACAACACCAGGTTAAAGTCCAACAGGTTTGTTTCGATGTCACTAGCTTTCGGAGCACTGCTCCTTCCTCAGCAGCGCTCCGAAAGCTAGTGACATCGAAACAAACCTGTTGGACTTTAACCTGGTGTTGTAAGACTTCTTAAAGTGCTCACCCCAGTCCAACGCCGGCATCTCCACATCATTTTTAAGAAGGAGATGAGGGAGAACCTTGTTCCTCCCAGAGGGTTGTTGGTTTGTGGAATTCTTTTCCCCAGAGAGCGGAAGCCGGGTCATTGAATTTATTTAAGGCTGAGTTGCACAGATTTTTGATAAACAAGAGAGTCCAAGGCTATGGGTGCAGATAGGAAAGTGAGGTTGGTGTAAACGATCCCCCTTTATTTGTTATTTATGGAAGTGATGTCCATAAATAACAAATAACTGAGACAGAAAAACAAGTGTCTAAAGAAGTGGAGGATGGGACACTCTGAATCTGTAATGTGGTGCTCAACTGATCTTATCAACTTTTAAGGACTGGCATGAAGTTTGGTTGCAGTAATTGAAGTTTAAGTGACCTTTAACTCCTAGGTTGTGGCTATCTTGATTCCAAGCCCATAATGTGATGCAGCTGTGCTATTGTTAAAGGAAGTGAATGGACAGAAACCTGGAAGACGGTGTTCTACAAGACCTTAAACTAATAAAACTAAAGTTATTGTTAAACTTGTAACAAAGGCGCCATATGGGCTGGTCGCTTGGGAACTGAGTACCAAGTAAACATCTTGGCCGGGACTCTCCCTTCGGGGGACTAAGTCCCCACGCTGGCGGGAAAACTGGTGCCAACGACTCTGGCGTCAATGGCCCCCCCCCCAAGGTGAGGAATTCTCACCTTTCCAGGGGGCTAGGTGGATGGCGGACGGGTTTGCACCGCTCCAGCGGGCGCGAGTTTGCGCATGCGTGGAACATCCGGCATGATCTCGCGCATGCGCAGACTGGCCGGCGTAATTTCGCGCATGCGCGGGGGTTCGCCTCTCCCTGCTGGCCCGCAGGAAATATGGCGGAGCCCGGAGGAAAGAAGGCCCCCCACGGAACAAGCCCGCCCACAGATTGGTGGACCCCGATGGCACCGTGGGGGCCTCCCCCAGGGTCGAATTCCCCCGCGGCCCCCCCCCCTCCCCGAGGACTGCCCCCGCATACTCACCTGCCAGGTCCCGCTGTGCGTGAGTGAGTAATTCACGCCGGCGGGACTGGCCAAAAATGGACGGCCACTCGGCCCATCAGGGCCCAGAGAGCTGCCGGGTGGGGCGGGGCGCTGTCAACGGCCCCTGACCGGCGTGGCAAGAATCCCGCCGCCGCCCGAAAAACGGCACCGGAAAATAGGGCAGCCGGCGTTGGGGCGGGATTCACGCCTCCCCACCCCCAGGGATTCTCCGACCCGGCTCCGGTCGGAGAATCCCGGCCCTTGTGTGCAATCAATAACTTGCTAGTCTTGAGTTGTTGATACCCGGAGTAAACCTCTGAACCAGAAGGGGGGATAAGAAGTTTAAAAATGCATCATTTTATTAAGTTACAGTTGAGACTGCAATCCGATCATCCATGATGTTACCAAATGGAGCAGGATTGAAAGACCAAATGGCCTATTCCTGCTTCTAAGTCCAGGGTTCCTACTACAGATACCTCCCTGGATCCAGGGGCCTGCCTGAGAAGCCTCCAGAATCAGCAAGCCCCACCCATGTCCAGTCCCATCATCAAACATCCCCCGCTCCACCAGTCTCTGACCCCAACAGGAGGCCCCCAATCCACCGCCCAACACCATCACCATCAGGCCCCTTTCCAGATGCGGCCCCCATTCCCCTTCCTCATGCTGCCAACCCTCCTATTCTGCTTCCCTACCACAACCCCCCCCTCTCAGGTCTCTAACCACCCTCCCTGGGATCAGCAGTCCACCCGAATGCCTTCCCCACCTGCAGTCAACTCCTCCTCCTTTTCCCCGGTTGGACCCGGATTGCACCCTGCCCGTGCCCCTCAAGCACAGACTCACCTGCTGCTCCAACCATTGCCCACCAGCCCCCTGCCTGGCTGGTAATCCCAGTCCATCAATCTGGCTGGTCTTCCGGCAAGGAAAACAAACTGGGAGCCATTACAGACACACTGTTGAGTTAAATCTCCACAGCATGTGTGAGGGAATCATGAATTCCGGGTTTGTGAGCTTGCTAATATGGAATTGTCTACCGTGATTCTATGGGCCGGATGTTTTGGCCGTTCCTGCCAGTGGGATGTTTCCTGTCCTGTCAATGGCGACCGCGCACCCCCACCCCCCCATCCACCCCCCTCCCCCCGGGTGCTGTGGGTTCCCCGGGAGCGGAGGGTGCGATCAATGGGAAACCCCGTTGACAATGCGGAATGGTGGGCTGCCTCCAGCGTCACAGCACACATCGCAGGGATGGGGATGGACAATTTGACCCAGTGTGTGTGTTTGTGTGTGCTTGTAAATAGATTCCCCCGTACTTACTCTTTTTGCCATTCGGAGTCTCTGGGGAGCTGTCTTCCACCTTAAATGTTGACGCACTTGAACTGCTCCTCAACATCTTAATTCTCTCCTCCTGACAAAAAGATCAAACATCATCAGACCAAACAAAGAAATAAGAGCGGAACATTGTACTGGCGGAACCCCAAGCTGCAAAGCACTGTTATTTTCACTCCGATACGGTTTGTGTGTGAATTGTGACAGTTGATTCACAGATTGTACGCTGCGTGTGGGCTGCTTGTTAAACTGTTCACAGGGAGGTCCCGCTAACTAGTGTCTTCCTTTTCCAGCATTTGGTCTGTAGACCTGCAGGTTGCGGAATTGCAGCTGCCTATCCAGACATCTTCAAAATTAGTTGAGGGTTTCTCCCTCTATTACTCTTTCAGACAGTGACTCCTCTGAGTGAAAAGATGTTCCCTCATCCCCCCCTTACTCATCCTTCTACCAATCACTTTAAATCTATTCTGCCGACCTCTCCGCTGAGGTGAATAGGTCCTTCCCGTCCACTCTATCCATTCTCCTCATAATTTTGCACATCTCGATCCAATCTCCCCTCAGCCTCCTCTGGCCCAAGGAGAACAACACCAGCCTATCCAATCTTTCCTCATCGCCGCAATTTTCCAGTCCTGACAACATGCTCGCAAATCTCTGACAACTAACGTTTTCGTTATCAACCTTGGCAGAGGGAGCCACACTCCTCAGGTTTGAGGTCGACTTAAAATTCCACACCCAGCAATGGAATAAAACAGCCTGGTCCAGCTTACAATGATACTCTGTATCCTAACTCCATCCACTTGGTTTCGCTCCGAAATCCTTAAAACCCTTGACTAACAAAAACTTACCAATCTCAGAGAAGGAGGCCGTGCGGTGCAGTGGGTAGTCTCCATACCTCGGATCCAGAAGCTCGGGGTTCAATTCCCACTCCAGGGGTGCGTTTTTCCAGCCTCGCCCACCCTGGGGACCGTCTGGTCCCTCGGAATTTCCCACAGTGGGTCCCACCGCAACGGGGCGGGAGATTTGCGAGTGGCTCCTATTTCTGCTGCTGCAACGTTACTGGAAAAGTTCAACCTTACGTTGCTCGGAGATGACTCCTGACCTTCTGGCCCTCTCACGGAGCAAGATCAAGGTTTTTCACCACATTTTTAACATTCTGAAATGGATCATTTTCAGGGGTTAGGGTGTTTTCCCAATGGCAGCTCCCTGGAGGGTCTGCTATGTTGTACCTTTGGCATCAACTACACATGCAATACTCCACAAGATCAGGTGGTGTGGCTTTTAGCACTGAGGAGGTTGAGCCAATTGCTTTTGTGCCCTGGCTTTGATGATGGCTCCATCCTCCCAAATCCTTTTTGCCTGCAATTCTTGGTGGTGACGTATTGATTCAAGATTGAGGATTTGAGATAACTCAAGGTACTGAGGCAGTCCATGTCCATATGCAGAAAGACCTGGACAACATTCAGGCTTCGGCTGATCCGTGACAAGTAACATCTGTCCGACACAAGGGTCAGGGAATGACCATCTCCAACAAGAGAGATTCCAACCCTTTCACATTCAGTAACATTACACCATCACTGTATTCCCCACTATCAGCCTCCTGGGGATTACCATTGACCAGAAACTTAATTGGACCATCCATATAAATATTGAGGCTGAGTGGTGAGTAACTCACCTCCTGACTCTCAAATCCTGTCCATCATCTACAAGGCACAAGTCAGGAGTGGGTTGGAATACTCCCCACTTGCCTGGATGGGTGCAGCTCCAACAACACTCAAGAAGCTCAACACCATCCAGGGCAAAACAGCCCGCTTGATTGGCACCCGATCCATAAATATCCACTCCCTCCACCACTGATGTACAATAGCAGCAGCGTATACAATACAATCCAAGGCTCCTTCATCAACACCTTCCTAATCTGCGACCCCTACCAACTAGAAAAACAAGCACACACACATAGGAACGTCACCACCTGGAAGTTCCCATTATCTTGGAAATATGTTACTGTTCCCTCACTGTCGCTGGGTCAAAATCCTGGAATTCCCTCCCTAACAGCACTGCGGATGTACCTACACCACATGGATTGCAGTGGTTCAAGAAGGCAGCTCACCATCGCTTTCTCAAGGGCCATTAAGGATGGATAATAAATGTTGGCCGAGCCAGCGACGTCCACATCCCAGAAATAAATAATGGGCCGCAATTTCCTCGGAGCGGCAATCAGAAGTGATTGCCACTCCATATGACTCACCTGTGCTAAACGCTAAAGCGCCTGCCTCGCCCGACCTTCCTGACTCAGGCCAGGTGTGATTCATGCAGCAAAGTGGGCCCTTGGCTCCGGTGGTGAAGTGAAAAGGAGCGGGGCGAAGGAGGACACGTCCCCTTTTTTACAGCACTAACTGCCGTAAAGCAGGTGAGTTTAAATTTCCCACTGAAAATGACAGGCCGGGAGAAGGTAAGTGGGAGTCGGACATTGGGGGTGGTGCAGGTGAGGGGGGTCTGGTCCGGGGGGGGGGGGGGTCGTGAGTATGCGGGGATATCCCATGGAGGCCTCTGTCTGGGTGCTTAAATAGTTACTCTGAAGTTAGAAATGCTTTTATTTCTTCTAACTATTTCAGAGTAACTGCGTAACTGTGACTTAGTCGAAAACTGGTAGAACCATCGGAAGTTAGCAATTTAAATCACATTGTCAGATGGTTCCCAGCCCAGTGTAATTGTTCAGGGGAAGATGGCCCTTCTTAACATTACCTCCGTAAACCTTACCCGGGAACCTCCAAGGGCGATTCCCCAGCCTATCTTTGGGGTACCCCCCAAATCTGACGCTGGTGAGCCAGGAGGTTGCGAGCCAATAAAAATTAGATTTGAGTGTAAGTTACAACTGAAAGCTTTCTTATGAAGGTACTTTGGCATTCTACGAACTAGATTTGGATCGAGGGTATGTTCTTTTACATCGCAGGCCTGATTATCTAGCACTTGCCGCCAAGCGGGATCTCCCGGTTCCGCTGAAGATGACCCCTCCGTTAGCGGTGAAGAGGGGGGGGGGTTCAGCGATGATACCTCTTAAAACTGAATAGTTAGCATGCCACTAGAGTAGTTTTACATAAGTTACTTTATTAAGGATTGAGATGAATTATAGGACTGAGTAATCATTATTAACCATTAAACATCACTGCTATGTCCTAAAAACGCATAAGTAATCAATTGGGATTTAGGATAGCGAACTTATCTGGAAGGATGTCACTTCTGATATCTTGGGCGAAATTCTCCGGTATCGGCGCGATGTCCGCCGACCGGCGCCAAAAACGGCTAATCAGTCCGGCATCGCGCCACCCCAAAGGTGCGGAATCCTCCGCATCTTGGGGAGCCGAGCCCTAATCTTGAGGGGCTAGGCTCGCGCCGGACTGACTTCCGCCTCACCAGCTGGCGGAAAAGGACTTCGGTGCCCCGCCAGCTGGCGCGGAAATGACATTGCCGGGCGGCGCATGCACGGGAGCGTCAGCGGTCGCTCACGGCATCCCCGCGCATGCGCAGTGGAGGGAGTCTCTTCCGCCTCCGCCATGGTGGAGACCGTGGCGAAGGCGGAAGGAAAAGAGTGCCCCCACGGCACAGACCCGCCCGCAGATCGGTGGGCCCCGATCGCGGGCCAGGCCACCTTGGGGGCACTCCCCGGGGCCAGATCGCCCCTTGCCCCCCCCCCCCCCCCCCCAGGACCCCGGAGCCCGCCCGCGCCGCCTTGTCCCGCCGGTAAGAGAGGTGGTTTAATCCACGCCGGCGGGACAGGCATTCTAGCAGCGGGTCTTTGGCCCATCTGGGCCGGAGAATCACAGGGGGGGGGGGGGCCGCCAACCGGCGCGACGCGATTCCCGTCCCCGCCGAATCTCTGGTGCCGGAGAATTCGGCAACCGGCGGGGGCGGGATTCACGCCAGCCCCTGGCGATTCTCCGACCCGGCGGGGGGGGGGGGGGGTCGGAGAATCTCGCCCATCGTCTTTGTGAAACAATGCAGGAAGCTGGTTTTGCTGTCCTGCTTTTCACAGATAATGACTGCACAGCAAATTACTAGTAAGCATAGCTGTCAGGATGAGGATCCATCATGCGCTGCTTGTAATTCTATTGGGTGAAGTTTAAACATTGCTTGCAATTCTATTGGATAAGTTTAAACATAGCAGCTTTAGGGATTTGATCGCATCCAGCGGGGTGGGCTGTTGATTTTAGAAAATTGTATAAGTACTATGTTCTGGCCTTTGTTTGGCAGAACAGATCTTGGCAGATATCCAGGTCTGTTCTCCGTGTACACGTAACAAGTTTGATGAAATAGCCACCTTGTCCAGGTTGTCGATGTGTTTTTTCCTCTCTGTACTGAGTTGAGCCACAGGGAATAACCCCACATGGAAGCTGACTCAATACACAGGTCTTGAAACCACTCCTACAAGTGGGTTCCCCATTGGCCGGTGGACGAGCGACATAAATCATGACTGACTTTGGCGGCACTGGAAGATGCCGCTGACAGCCACAAACTGTCTCTGCCGCTGGAAGACCTGCTGTGGGTGGGGGCAAAAAATCCCGGCCTACATATTTATGGGGCAAAATTGAGCATCTGTGTTAGCAAGGGACATGTCAGGCATGAGGCCTGGTGGAATCAGAATATCCAAAAGACAGCACCTTCAACAGTACAGCATTCCCTTGGTACCCAAGTCTCTGGAACAGGGTTTAAACCCACACTTTTCTCACTCAAAGGCACTACTAATAAGTCATAAGTGATATTAATCTGGCTGCCTACTCCTGTCTAGTTTAGCTCTAATTTTGAATAATAAGATTAAACGAACCCAATGTAGAGCTCTGGATTGGGGTCTTGTTAATTTTGATGATGGAAGTCCCCGAATTTCAATATGCTCCTGTCTTATAACCAGCTTCATAGTTTTGGCTGATAGCACATTGGACTAGGGAAATTAAAATCCAGGAAGTTGGCAGGTCCTAAAGGGATGGAGCTAGTCATTCAAGGCCAAGTTGTAATGATGACCAGCATCTGTTGAACACTCAAACTCCTCGTCCCCATCTAAACCAGATAACCTCTGGGTGAAAAATAAATAAAGGGTCAAATTCTCCCATCCCACCCGTGGTGGATTTGGAGACGGGCAAGAGCAGAGAATCTAGCGGGAGCCAAAAGGTTGGAAACGCAGCAGGGTGAAACTATGTTGGGTTAATGCGGGTTACTCTTCCCGCAGGCCGGTGGCGTGAATGCCATTTGCATCTCATGAATGCTCATTAAAACAGCTGCCCACTGCCACCCCGACAAGCCTTCCAATCTTGGGTCACGCCAGCGGGAAACTATGTCTGTCTAAAACCCGATTGATAAAGAGTGGTGTGAACAGTTAGTCTCCTCCACAGCGCTGTGCTGCTGGACCCATGGATCCTCCTGTATCACCTGTCTCAGATCAGCACCACACCTGGGACTGGGGAGCAAAGGGTTGTCCTTCCCCCTGGTGTCTATCTGCATACTGTGCTGTGGGTCTCATGCACCCACCGCAACAGAGGTCCATTGAATCCCTACAGTGCAGAAGGAGGCTATTCGGCCCATCGAGCCTGCACCAACCCTTCGAAAGAGCACTCTACTTAGTCACAGGTAACCTGTAATCTGGTAACCCCACACATTGAGCATGGCCAATCGCCATAACCTACACATCTTTGGACTGTGGGAGGAAACCAAAGCACCCAGACGAAACCCACGCACACACGGGGAGAAGGTGCAAATTCCAAAAGGCTAGTCACCCACGGCTGGAATTGAACCTGAAACCCTGGCACTGTGAGGCAGCAGTGCTAACCACTGTGAGCCAAGGTCACATTGTCAGGCAGAAGGGCAAGGAGGCGGATGAAGAAGATGAACAATGGAAAGCAGAGGGAAGACCAAGAGGAGGGAAGTTGGACCCCAACAAGGCTTCATGAAAAGCTCACAAACAAGGGGGTCAAAGGGAACCCACATTGTTCACTGGAAGGGGATGGACGTAGACTCCAGATGTGGTGGGTAGAGGACATAGTGGGCATGGGCACCTCGCAGCTGATGGGTTCGAGGGTAGGGTGGTTGAATTGAGGAACAGATTTCCTCTTTAGGCTGTTTGCCCTAACCCTCTGGGTTGCTGACATTCTGCACGGTCTGGTGAAGACAGGTGGGCGGGAGTGTGTGATGCGAGTGTGCTGGACTGGTATTTAAATATGGCGCCAGGATCTTCGAAGCTGCCAGCAGCAGGCAGGCAGGCAAATCAGCTGCCGGCCCTCCCAGAAGAGTTGCCTGTGTATCATTAGTGAGGTTCCAAGTGCAGAATCTGCTGCAGGATCCCACCAACCTGGCCAGCGGGAAAGGCGGCCCCAGAGTGACCCGCCACCGCACTTGCACTTGCAAATGTTGAATTCCGTCCAAAGGCTTATTGTAACAAGTTTGAAAAGACACAAAATATGGACCAAAGCTGTTGTGTTTTACTCCTTGGAGATACGCAGAGATGACACACTGGTTTCTATGGGTGGAATTATATCATTGTTTTTGTCTTAACTGTTAACTCAGGCGGGAAAAGCAGTGAAAAGCAGAAATCCTAACGCAGGGGGACGATATAGTGGGGAAAATGTTATGTAAATGTTTGGTAATGGGGTCCCTGATATTTCATGGCGGGAAACCCATAATATCAAAATGGGGCGGGGATGATGGGAATAGGCAATCCCGCCGATATAAAAAATGTTTGGGGACTCCGGCTGGATTCTCTCCGCCCCCCACCCACCGGCTTTTCCACCCACCCAAAGCAGGGGCGGAGAATCCGGGAGTTTTATTTACAGCGCTTTAAAATGGCTGCTCACTCCTGTTTACAGCTGTGCGTTTTCACTTTAGTTTCTGTTTCTCCAGCAGATTTGACAAATGGCACACAGATCGCAGGCACGCACAATCAATCACTGAATAATTGAACACTACACCAACAGTCTGAACTGGTGCCACAGAAACAAGGAAACTTCAGATGACCCAGAGCATAAACACTTCCACGGGACAGCTTGGGGAAAACAAACACATCAAAATGCTAACACTGTTCATTCTATTACGTACATTGTTTCACGATACAGTCACCCTGACTCGTCTAACTGGGAATGTGAACTTCTGATCAATGACAAACAAGCAGGGTTTGCAAATCACAATGCAAGTCATTGAAAATTAGGACAGCAATGAACGTCAACCTGATTTAAATTAGACTACTTGGTCTACTTAAAATTCACACTACATCCACTGTGGAAGAGAATCAAGGGATATGGGCATAAGATTCAAATGTTACGCCCTTGTTCAAAAATGGCTGTGAGGATAATCCTGGCAGGAACACCCCATCAGTTTAACATCAGTGGTGTGCAAGCTTCTAGAAACAATTATTCAGGATAGATTCATGGGAAAATGTGGGTTGATTAGGAACAGCCAGCATGGATTTCTTTCTTTTTTTTTTTTTAAATAATTTTTAAAAATTCTCCTCCTTTTTCACATTTTCTCCCACATTTACACCCATCAACAATAAACAATAATCAGCGAGATATGTCAATCCCCATAATAACAACAATCCCATCCGCCCACCAACCCCCAAACCTCAACCCACATATTTATAGAACATAGAACAATACAGCGCAGTACAGGCCCTTCGGCCCACGATGTTGCACCGAAACAAAAGCCATCTAACCTACACTATGCCATTATCATCCATATGTTTATCCACTAAACTTTTAAATGCCCTCAATGTTGGCGAGTTCACTACTGTAGCAGGTAGGGCATTCCACGGCCTCACTACTCTTTGCGTAAAGAACCTACCTCTGACCTCTGTCCTATATCTATTACCCCTCAGTTTAAAGTTATGTCCCCTCGTGCCAGCCATATCCATCCGCGGGAGAAGGCTCTCACTGTCCACCCTATCCAACCCCCTGATCATTTTGTATGCCTCTATTAAGTCTCCTCTTAACCTTCTTCTCTCCAACGAAAACAACCTCAAGTCCATCAGCCTTTCCTCATAAGATTTTCCCTCCATACCAGGCAACATCCTGGTAAATCTCCTCTGCACCCGCTCCAAAGCCTCCACGTCCTTCCTATAATGCGGTGACCAGAACTGTACACAATACTCCAAATGCGGCCGTACCAGAGTTCTGTACAGCTGCAACATGACCTCCCGACTCCGGAACTCAATCCCTCTACCAATAAAGGCCAACACTCCATAGGCCTTCTTCACAACCCTATCAACCTGGGTGGCAACTTTCAGGGATCTATGTACATGGACACCTAGATCCCTCTGCTCATCCACACTTTCAAGAACTTTACCATTAGCCAAATATTCCGCATTCCTGTTATTCCTTCCAAAGTGAATCACCTCACACTTCTCTACATTAAACTCCATTTGCCACCTCTCAGCCCAGCTCTGCAGCTTATCTATATCCCTCTGTAACCTGCTACATCCTTCCACACTGTCGACAACACCACCGACTTTAGTATCGTCTGCAAATTTACTCACCCACACTTCTGCGCCTTCCTCTAGGTCATTGATAAAAATGACAAACAGCAACGGCCCCAGAACAGATCCTTGTGGTACTCCACTTGTGACTGTACTCCATTCTGAATATTTCCCATCAACCACCACCCTCTGTCTTCTTTCAGCTAGCCAATTTCTGATCCACATCTCTAAATCACCCTCAATCCCCAGCCTCCGTATTTTTTGCAATAGCCTACCGTGGGGAACCTTATCAAACGCTTTGCTGAAATCCATATACACCACATCAACTGCTCTACCCTTGTCTACCTGTTCAGTCACCTTCTCAAAGAACTCAATAAAGTTTGTGAGGCATGACCTACCCTTCACATAAACAAATGACAAAAAGGAATCAGGGATTACCCATAGTCACCCTTAATCTACACAGCCCCCCTCCCCCGCCCCCCCCCCCCCACCCACCCAACTAATGTTCGATGTTATCCAGTTCTTGAAAGTGCATAATAAATAGTGCCCATGACTTGTAGAACCCCTCCGAGCTTCCCCTCAATTCGAACTTAACCTTCTCAAGGGTCAAGTATTCCAACAGGTCTGCCAGCATGGATTTCAAAAGGGGAAATCGTGTTTACCTAACTTGTTGGAGTATCTTCAGCAGGTAATAAATGTGGTATTATCATAACTATCATCATTACAAGGGTTACTGTAGTGTTAAGAGTAGCCACCAGAGGGAGCTACAGATGTCTTTGTGGACACTACACCAACCATCCTGAAATAATCATAGAATCTACAATGCCGAAGGAGGCCACTCGGCCCATCGAGTCTGCACCGGCTCCTGGAAAGAGCACCCCACCCAAGGCCAACACCTCCACCCTATCCCCATAACCCAGTAACCCCAACCAACACGAAGGGCAATTTTGGACACTAAGGGCAATTTATCATGGCCAATCCACCTAACCTGCACATCTTTGGACTGTGGGAGGAAACCGGAGCACCCAGAGGAAACCCACACACACACGGGGAGAATGTGTAGACTCCGCACAGACAGTGACCCAAGCCGGAATCGAACCTGGGACCCTGGAGCTGTGAAGCAATTGTGCTATCCACAATGCTACCGTGCTGCCCCCACAATGCTACCGTGCTGCCAGAAAGGGTTGATGCAAGAGTGGGAAGGGGCCCCTATCAGGGAGGTAGAGAGGAAGTGGGAAGAGGAGCTGGGTGGGGAGATAAAATTCAAGCTGTGGGAAAAAGCCCTGAAAAGAGTCAATTCATCCTCGTGTGTGCCGGACTCCGCTTGATCCAGTTCAAGGTGGTCCACAAATCCCATATGACAGCAGCCAGGATGAGCAGGTTCTTTGAGGAGGTGGAGCACAGATGTGGGCAATGTGGGGGTAGCCCAGCAAATCATGTACATACGCGTTGGGCATGTCTGAAATTGAGAGGATTCTGGCAGGGATTTGCGGACGTTATGTCAGAGGTCCTGGAAGCAAGGGTAACTCGGAGTCCAGAATTGGCAATATTTGGGGTATCGGAAGATCCGGGGATCAAGGGGGGGGGCGATGTTCTGGCCTTCTCCTCCCTGGTGGCCTGGATTTTGCTGGGATGGAGGGACTCGGAGCCTCCGAAGTCAGGCGTGTGGGTCAGCGATATGGCAGGGTTACTCAGTCTGGAGAAAATTAAATTCACTCTGAGAGGATCAATTCAAGGGTTCGCCCTGAGATGGCAGCCGTTCATAGACTACTTCAAGGAAAATTGAACGTCAGCAGTAAGGGGGCGGGGGAGTGGGGTTGAGGAAAACAGGAGGCATGGCGTGTTACAACGGGACAGAGAATACAGTTTACGGGCAGCTAGGGAATAGAGCGGGGTGACTAGGGGGTGTTGTTCTGTTGCTTGCTTGCTTTTTTTTTACATGTGTCTGCCCTCGCGGTTGAGATGTGAATGTGTTAAACTGTGAAAATTACAAATGCTTCAATAAAATATTTTCTAAAAAAAAGAAAAGGTTGATGCAGTGTACGTGAACTTTCAGAAGGCATTCGATATAGCACCACGCAACATTTGTGAGAAATGTTATAGCTCATTGAATAAAATGGACAGTATCAACGTGTATACAAAATTGGCTGAATATCAGGAGGCGGAGAGTAACAGTAATTGGATATTTTTCAAAGGGGAGGGAGGTTTGTAGTGGTGATATTGGGAACCTTGCTTTTCCTGATGTTAATGATCTGGATCTTGGTGTGCAGGGAAAATTTCAAATTTGGCGAATGACACAAAACTTTGGATTAACTGTGAAGAGGACAGTGTAGAACTTCAAAAGGACATTGGCAAGTTGGTGGAGTGGGCAGATAGGTGGCAGATGCAGTTCAATGTGGAGAATGTGAAGTGATACATTTTGGTAGGAAGAAAATAGGGAGACAATACAAAATAAGGGATAAAATTCTTAAAGGGATGCAGGAGCAATGGAGCTTGGGTGTATATGTGCTTAGACCATGGAGGGTGGTAGGACAGGTGGAGACAGCAGTTAAAAAAGCATATACAATCCTGGGCTTTATTAATAGGGGTATAAAGTACATGAGCCAGGTTAAGCTGAACTTATTCAAGACACTAGTTAGACCTCAGCTGGAATATTGTGTACAGGTCTGAGGCCCATGCTATAGGAAGGATGTGGACACATTGGAGAGAGCGCAGAAGAGGTCTACAAGAACGGCTTCATGGATGAGACACTTCAGTTATGAGGATAGATTGGAGAGGTTGGGACTGTTCTCCTTGGAGAGAGGAAGGCTAAGAGGAGATTTAATAGAGATGTTCAAAATCATGAGTGGCTGAACAGAGTGGACAGGGGGAAACTGTTCCGGCTCGTAAAAGGATCAAGAGCAAGAGTTAACAGATTTAAAGTGATTTGCAAATGTGATGTGAGAAAAAGCTTTTTCACACAGCGAGTGCTTTGGGTCTGGAATGCACGGAGTGTTGTAAAGGCAGGTTCAATCAAGGCATTAGATGATTATCTGAATAGAAACAATGTGCAGTTGTACAGGGAAAAGGCAGGAGAATGGCACTAAGTCATGATTAACGTGCAGGTTCAGTCGGCAGTTAAGAAGGCAAATGTAGTGTTGCATTCATGTCGAGAGGGCTAGAATACAAGAGCAGGGATGTACTTTTGAGGCTATTCAAGGCTCTGGTCAGACCCCATTTGGAGTATTGTGAGCAGTTTTGGGCCCCGTGTCTCAGGAAGGATGTGCTGGCCTTGGAAAGGGTCCAGAGGAGGTTCACAAGAATGATCCTTGGAATGAAGAGCTTGTCGTATGGGGAACGGTTGAAGACTCTGGGTCTGTATTCGTTGGAGTTTAGAAGGATGCGGGGGGATCTTATTGAAACTTACAGAATACTGCGAGGCCTGGATAGAGTGGACATGGAGAGGATGTTTCCACTTGTAGGAAAAACTAGAACCAGAGGGCACCATCTCAGATTAAAGGGTCGATCCCTTAAAACAGAGATGAGGAGGAATTTCTTCAGCCAGAGGATGGTGAATCTGTGGAACTCTTTGCCGCAGAAGGCTGTGGAGGCCAAATCACTGAGTGTCTTTAAGACAGAGATAGATAGGTTCTTGATTAATAAGGGGATCAGGGGTTGTGGGGAGAAGGCAGGAGAATGGGGATGAGAAACATATCAGTCATGATTGAATGGCGGAGCAGACTCGATGGGCCAAGTGGCCTAATTCTGCTCCTATGTCTTATGCTCGTTTGGAGAGTTGGTACAGAAACACTGGCCAAATGGCCTCCTTCTGCCCTGCAACAAAATAAGAACATAAGAATTAGGAGCAGGAATCGGCAATTCAGCCTCTCGAGCCTACTCCACCATTCAATACAATCATGGCTAATCTCACCTCGACCTCAACTCCACTTTCCTGCACGTTCCCCAGAACCCATCAACACATTACTAATTGAAAATCTGTCTACCTCCACAAATTTACTCAAATGACCCGCATTCACCGTACTCTGGGATAGTGAATTCCACAGATTTGTGAACGTTTGAGAGAAGTAGGGTGCAATTTAATGGCCTCGTCGCTCCCGACTTAGTGGCCTGACAAAGCCATTGAATCTCGCGAGACATCACGATCTGATCCTTGCCCTCACTGGGTGAGATCCAGATTAACATATTTAAGTGAGCCATTAGGCTGATTTAAATATGTCTATGCCAGATTCTTCCAGGGCCCGGGAACTAACGGCCTCGCCTGGGAGACCTTGCCATGGTGGACCATGCGTAACGGCACCTGGGGGGCCTCCCGGCCATTAGAGATCCCTGGGCGGTCGGGCTGTGTGCAAGCTGCTCCCTCACACTTCTGCTGACACCTCAACACTTTGGCATTGCCAGCCTAGCACCTTGGTAGTGCCACCTTGGCAGTGCCAAACTGGTCCTAGCAGGGTGACCAGGTGGCACTGCCAGGGTGCCAGGCTGGCAGTGCCAAGATGCCCAGCTGCCAAGTTTCCCGTGCCAGGGATCAGGCCAAGGGGTGCCTTGCTCTTAAGAGGTGGGGTGAAGGGAGGCTTGAGGACCCTGTAAGAGGTAAGGGGTGCAGTGGGGGAGGGGGGTTGGTGTTCGAAGGCCGCGGTGGGGGTGCTGAGGGAGGTCGAAAGATCGGGACAGCATTTAAAAACGGCATCCTGATCTGCAAACACTCTTCTTACACTGGCAAGCTGATGCAAGTGCGGCAAATAACGCAAGCTCAGCGGGGCGTACCTCATCAAGGCCAAAAAACGGCAAAGTGCCATTCAGTAGCGATGTCATTATCGCCACTGCAGTACCGAGAAGCACCCCGCTAAACGGGTCCAAAACATATACATGTACACCGGTCCCATTAAACCGCACCCGTAATTTCTTATCATCTCTGTTTTAAATCTGTTACCATTAATCCTTAAACTATGACCTCTCAGTCTAGATTGCCCCACAAGAGGAAGTATCCGCTCTACGTCAACTTGGTCAATACCTTTTATCATCTTGTGTACCTCAATTAGATCTTCCCTCATTCTTCTAAACAACGAGAGAGTGTAGGCCTAAACTGCTCAATCTCTCTTCATAAGACAAACCCCTCATCTCTGGAATCGATCGAGTGAACCTCCTCTGAACTGTCTCCAATGCAACCACATCCCTCTTCAAATAAGGCAACCAAAACTGCACTCAGTACTCCAGGTGCAGTCTTACCAATGCCTTGTGTAGTTGCAACAACACTTCTCTGGAGTATTGTGTACAGTTTTATACTCTATTCCTTTTACCAAACGGCAAAGTTCCATTTGTCTTTCTTTATTACCTGCTGTACCTGCAAAGTGGTTTTCTGTGATTCATGCACGAGGACCCCCAGATCCTTCTGCTCCGAAACACCCGGAAGTTTCTCACCATTTCGATAAGTTGTCTTTCCATTCTTCTGACCACAATGGATAACCTCACACTCATCCACGTTAAACTCTATCTGCCAAATGCCGTCCCACTCACCTAACCTACCTATATTAATTGGTAAATTTCTTATTTCCTCATTGCAACTTACTATCCCACCTATTTAAGTGACGTCTGCAAATTTTGCTATAGAACCTTCTATCCCTACATTCAAGTCATTAATATATATTGTAAATAGTTGGGCCCCGAGGACCACTAGATACATCTTGACAACCAGAAAAGACTAATTTATCCCGACTCTCTGCCTTCTGGTGTCCAGTCTTCTATCCAAGCTAATAAATTACCCCGAACCCCATGTGATCTAACCTTGTGATTTAACGTTTTGTGCGACACCTTATGAAACGCCTCCTGGAAGTCCAGGTATAGTACATCTACAGGGTCCCCATTATCCACTTGGTTTGTTACATCTTCGTAAAACTCTAGCAAACTAGTCAAACACGATTTCCCCATCATTAAACCTTGCTGACTGATGGATTGGGTTTTAACTCTCTAAATATCCTGTTATTACTTTCTTCATAATTGATTCTAATAATTTCCCAAAGACAGATTTTGAACTAACTGGTCTATAGCTTCCTACTTTCTGCCTCCCTCCCTTTTTGAATTAGGGCATTATATTAGCATTTTTCCAATCCACTGGAATCTTTCCCACATCCGGGGAATTTTGGAATATTACAACCAATGGATTCATTGGGTGCGATTCTCCGGCCTCGAGTGAAGCAAGGCCGGTGAATAGCGGGAGAGGCCGTAAACAAGAACCGTGGCAGCCACCAAACAGTTTGCGATGCAACCGGCCCGCTCCCCAGGGCGAAATCGGCATCCCGCCATAGTGTGGCGAGAAACCAATTATCACAACTTAAGCCCTATTTCCATACAATTAATGGGAGCGACCCCATATCCAACAGCCTCCCGTGATTTGTCGGCCTCCCCAGTAAGTGGTCACGCTGGCGCCGATTAATATTCCTTTTGAAAAACCCAAACCTGGTGGAAGGGTTGCTGCGGGAAGCCGAAGAGGTGGGTAGCCATCTTTGCTCACAGGCAAAGAGCCCGGGGGCATTGGGCTTGCCACCCCAGTGCATGATGGGGGGGTGGGGGACCCTCAGTTGGGGGGGGGGGCCTCCTCAGGAGTGGGCCACCATGGATGGGTTGGAAGCACGGGGGGGGGGGGGGGGCAGCCATTTGTGGCACCAGCATGCCAACCCCTGGATCGCGTGTATCCGTTCCGGGGGCAACACTTGTCACTGCCCGTCTGCCCCACCGACCACCCATAACCCCCAACGACTGTCGAGGCCTCTGGCCGTGCAGCTGAAGGCTATTGCCAATAGGGAATTGCCAAACGTGGTTAAGTGAGCACGTCACACAACCCAAGCGGATTCCCATGGGTGGGCCATGTAGCATGTGGGAGTCATTGCCTAGCATCCCAATCACACCTTGATGCCTGGACACTGTGCCTGAACACTGCGGGAGGCAACACCACACACGCAGCAGCCAACATCTGAACACCCAGAGTTTGTGTCACATCACCAGGGTGCTGGGACTATGTCGGCACAGTCAGCGGGTCACTATCGGGGGCAGGGGGTGATGATAACCCGCAGAGCAGCAGTGTTACTCAATCTATACCATAGTCTTACCCCTGCCTGTCTGCCCCTCCAGCGCACTTGTCGGTGGCACATGCGCAGTCATGCCGCTCGGTCCCATATACTGACAGTGAGGCCCGGCCTCATCAGAGGGGTGGAACTCGGGGGAGCTGGTGGCCATCGTCACCACTCCATGGGATGGGTCTGGATTGGAACTCACCCTCCCCCACGGGGACCTGGGCTTCACCTTGGGAGAGAGAGGCAGCTGGTACGAGCCCCGGCTGCCTCTGCATCATCTGGCTCGGCCAGCCCTGGCGGTTCGTCGATGTCTGCACCATGGTATCGACACCCTCGGTGATGCTCCTCAGTGACTGGGAGAAGCTCACAGAGCCTTGGTCATTCCCATCTGAGAGTGGGACATGTCCCGCAGAACCTCATCAAGGTCAGTCTGGAATATACATTAACTGTACCCGAATTCTATCAATTGGAAAAGAACATACCACAGTAACTAATGTACATTGGTCAAACATTGATGTATTTAAAGAATTACATAAAATTTATAACATAGAAACAGACATTTGACCCAAATAATCTATGCCAGTGTTAATGCTCCACACCAGCCACCTCCCACTCTTTCTTCATCTGACTCTGTCAATATATTTATCTATTCTTTTCTTTAAATACACAATGGCTCATTTTACTCTGTGACAAGATGTTGTTTCAGAAAGAAACTCACACAGGCATATACCCATACGCACACACACACCCTTCCCGTGTCTGCATGGGTCTCACCCCCACAACCCAAAGACGTGGAGGTAGGTGGATTGGCCACGCTAAATTGCCCCTTAATTGGAAAAAAACAAAGATGCCCATACACACACCCACCCATACAGACACTGCAAATATAAACTCACACACATTCACACACGTGCACACTAACACACGAATAGAAGAACAACAAGAGAATGAGCACTGGAGTCACCGGCATATTTTCCTGTACCTCGGAGTCAGAGCTGTCCATCTCCGCCAGGGTCGGCGCCTTCAGGAGTTTTCTTCTTTGCACTTGCAAGCTATGGGCGTCATTTTCGGCTGTTTGAGACATAACTGCGCCATTGGCCAGGCGTAGCGGCGAGATCTTTCTACTCCTCTCTGGAGTTGTCACATCTGTTAACACAGGAGAAGTGAATCTAAAGGTCTACTCTATGACACTGTTTTGCAGCAGGTTATTTTTACACAGTACACCTTCTGTCACATGCATAACACAAATATCAAGGTTAGAGTTCCCACCTGTCTGGTTTTGGAAACAGGCGGTGTGTTCTTCGAATGACTTATTGTACAACATCTAAAAAAGTACAAGCTTTTCAGCAGAAGTGCATCTTGTCTAATCCTCACACCTTATGATGTGTACATATTAAAGTTATCACAGGAAATCGCAGACTCCAGTCAGAATCCCTTCCTTTGCGATGTACAACCTGGCAAATGTGGCAACTCTAATCACAAGCATCCCCCTTCCTTCCAAATGAACTTTGTTGCTTGAAGCCTGTTGTTAAATTTTTTCCTTTGTGCAAAATTTAAAAAGAAAATCCACCTACAAATGGAGTGACTGTTTACAACGCCATCATAGCCATGGCTCAGGTAGACACACTAACTTTCCCATCAACAGAATCGTTACGGTGAAGAAAGAGGCCATTTGGCCCACCTTGGCTGCACCAGCTCACCGATTGAGCAACTCACCGAGAATCCATTTCCCGCCATCGCACTGTAGCCCTGCACATTCTCCCTGTTCAGATAACAGTCTAATTCCCTTTTGAATGACTCGATTGGACTAGTCTCCACCACATTCTCAGGGAGAACATTCCAAACCATAAACACATGCTGTGTGAAATCTGAATCCCCTCGTTTGCAATCCTTTCATGGATGTGAACAGTTTCTCCCAGTCTACTCCATCCAGCCCCCAACCGGCGTGGCGGGAATCCCGTGGGAATCGGTGGGGGAGAATCAGGAAGCCGGCGTCGGGGCCCAATTCTCACTTTCCCCCCCCCGGGGATTCTCTGACCTGGCGCGGGGTCGGAGAATGCCGGCCATAATCTACACTCATCTACTACTAATCTCTACACTATTACATGAACTATGATCTGCTCTCACTCACACTATCATTCCTTCAGTCTGTCCTCTAGCCTTCTCCTCAACCTCTCACCCCACAAGGCTTAGCATCGATGGCTTATTTAGTTCTGCATCTAGCTCCCTCTAGTGGTTGATTTGGACATAACATTAGCCCTTACAGTTCTTTACATTCAAGATAATGTAAGAATGAGGAGCTGCTTAATACTAAGACGGAAGCAAATTCAGAGATGTGCCCACCCCTTCACATATTACAGGGTAATACGGAGTGAGATTTGAGAGAAGATCACATGTCTGCTTTCTTAATAAAGCATGAGGGTTCAGAGGAAAGGACAATTTTAATGGAACATGTATAAATAAAAACAATGGAGACCCTCTTCAAAATTGTCTAAATTCCCCAATGGTTTAAGGGGCTGCGCAACTGCTTCACACAGACGAGCAAGTAGCCAGATTGCATCTTCGACTGATGTAGGGATATCAAAAATAGCTTCAGCACCTCTGGGTTTGGGAGCATGGGGGTAGATAAAATATCAGTCAGGGTTCTAACTCCTGATCTTGACCCAGTGATCTCCGCTGGAAAGTGTTCAGTTTATGGTAGATTTTCGCTCTGTGAGTTCAGAGCCAGTTTTACATCTGACATCAGAACTTACAAGTCAGGAGAGATATGAAACAGGCCGCTCGCTGACTTGCTGTGACCCGTTTATCACTGCCATACACTCTAATCATATGTGTTGTGTACTAATGCCGGTCACTAGCCTAATAGTTCCTGCAACCTTAAAATAAAAGCAAAATATTGCTGATGCTGGAAATCTGAAATAAAAACGGAAGATGGTGGAAAAGCTCAGCAGGTCGGGCAACATCTGTGGAGAGAGAAAATTAACATTTTGAGTTCTTATGACTCTTCTTCGGTGCTCTGCCGAAGAGTCACACTGACTCAAAACGTTACTTCCGTTCTCTCTCCGCAGATGCTCCCAGACCTGCTGAGGTTTTCCAGCATTTTCAGTTTTTGGCCCCTGTAACCTTCTGTGTTTAAACAGGTCTTCTTACTCAAGAAAAGTATGAAGGATATACACAGATGAACTGTAGTCAACATGTCGCACAATGGATGTAACTCCACACGTTTGGCCCCTTAATTAACTTTTGCTTAAATTCATTCTGTTTGTATGATTACAGCACATACAAAGATGAGGAAGGCCCATAGGCCCAAATTAGCTCATCTACCCAGAAAGCTACTTCAGTCACCCCATGAGGGAGAAATGAAAAACTAAAGAAAAAAAAAGGCTAATTCCGGGTTTAACTCTTCCCTATCCAATCAAAGCCAGAGAGCATTCCTCCTGCCCATATCTAAATCTCTGGAATCCCCCAAGCATCTATCCTTGACCCCCTCCTATTTCCCACCTACATGATGTCCCTTAATGATGGCAGATTCCACATCCAAGCTGACACTCAGCTCTACGACCCCATCACCTCTGGCAGCAAGTATGGTAGTCTTCTTCAACCACACCTGCCAAACCCACGACATCTACCACCTGGGAGAATAAAGGCAGCAGGCACATGGGAGCACCGCCATCTGCAAGTCACTCACCATCCCATCTTGGAAATATCCTGCATTCCTTCATCGTTACGGAGTCAAAATTCTGATGCACTCTGCCTGTGGGAATACTGTCACCACGCAGGCGCTCGCAGTTCAAGTAGGCAGCTCACCACCACCTTGTAGAAGGACAACTTGGGACGGGCAATAAAGCAGACCTTGACAGCGGCGTTCACATCCCATGAATAAATAAATAAACTAGTTCCACATCTAACCAAGGTCACTCTCTTTTGGCTTAAACTCAATTTATGACATGCTTCATTGGCTGAAAGCATCCCGTCACCACGCACATTGAAATCACACCACCAAAGCCCCTGCACCAAGCACAAATCACACAGGCAATAGCAGCACTAAATTAATCCACCAAGCTAAGAATGGTTAAAATTAAAGATGGATGAAGTGAAGGAGGCAAAAGCAAAAGCAAGACATGGCGACCACCACATGTCAGGTACTGGAGCTACGTTTACCTGACAAGTCAAAACTGCAAGACATGCTAAGTGGCCTCATTACTGGAAGAACGATTAGGGGAAAAAAAAGCAGAAAAAAAAAATACAGGGTTAGAAATTCATCTCATCATCAAAATTTTATATTTTCAACTTTTGCAGAGAATTGATAAAGGCAGAACAGTAAAATACACAGAGCACGACTCCGATTTTCCTTGTGTTTTTGTCCTTTCAAATGACTCGGGGAAAGGACAGACAAGTCGATTCAACCAAAGGCATCAATTAATGCAGGAGGACGAAGACATACTGTTCAAGTTTGATACGATTTGGTTCTTGGGAGCACCAATTGAAACTGGGTCCACGGCGCTGCTACAACAAACCTTGTTACACGTTATGTTGACACTTTAATCAACTATTTGCACTTTCGCTGCTTAAGATGCTGATTTTTAACTGCAGTATGATTTTGCAGCTTCAGTGCTTCCTCCCAATGACCATTCCTTATGTGCCAGCTGTAGATAAAGCTGGCAGATAGTTTATTTGCAAATAGCATTTGAATGGAGCCCAATTTTGCCCTTTCCCAACAGGGAAACGCAAAGGCTGGAATTTTACTAACACCGTGGTGATAGGCTGGGAGCATGGCACAGGTAGAGGTTAGGAGTGGGTTTAACCCACGTCGTTCCGTCACCATGCCACTCGGCCAGTGGCAGGAAAGTTTGCAGATTGACTGACCACTTGGGAGCACAATTCAGCTGATTAAATGGCCAATTAAGTGTCCTGAAATGTCCTGCCTCTGGGGCATTGGGTGGCCTGAAAGTGTACTTCGGAGGTAGGGGTCAGGCCTCCCGCCAGCAATGGTACTGCCTGTACACCACACTCCCCCCCCCCCCCCTCCCCGCCCCCCCCACCCCAATCTCCAGGGCCTTGGCATCACCCAAACCCCATTTCCCTTCAGAGAATGCCCGGCCATTTCAGCACCTTCACCCTGCAGCTGCAACCTCGACAATGGTCACCATCGGCAGTGGTTCTGCTGATTGGGCTGACAGCTCTGGGGCTGCCACCTCTAACTGGATGGCAGTCACGGCAGTGGCCCACTTATTTGACTGTGCCCAGGAAGATGCCTCTCTGGGTCCTGCTACATGGACTTCAGCGTCCTTGGTAAAGTTCCTGCTATAGATTTTACAAGAACAGAAAATTCTGGAAAATCCCAGCAGGTCTGGCAGGATTTGTGGAGAGAACACGGAGCTAACGTTTTGAGTCTGGACGACTCTTCGCCATTAGTAGCTAGTGAGCCAAGTCTAAATGCTGTGTCTTCAGGGATGGTTGTACCAAGATCAGATCACTTAGTACAGACCAAGGAGCAATTCTGGGACCTGCATGGTTATTATAATGATTAGGTATCACACCCTGTTTGCCATTTACCTTCTCAGTCATTAACTATGTATACACATCATTAAATAATATTCATACTTCCTTTAATAGATTTTAGGCTTCTTAACCACTTGCTGGTTACACAAATAACTGGTGTCAAGGATAAAATGAAAACTTGGCAGGTTACCAAGTTATCAAGCATTCCACCTCACAAATCAATGCAGCAATTGAGGAACGGTTGCCCATTCGAGCTCAAAAGAGATTCACCCACATTTTCAAATCCCTCCATGGCCTCATCACTCACTACCCCTGTAATCTCCTCCAACCTCCAAAATCGCCAAGGTCCTCCAATTCCGGCTTCTCGCACATCCCTGATTTTAGTTACTTCACTATTGACAGTCGGGGTTTCAGCTGCCCAGGTCCTTATCATTGCAATTCCTTCCTTAATCATCGCCACATCTCCAACTCTCGCTCCTCCTCACAGTCACTCCTTAAAATTTACCTCTTTGACCAGATTTTTGGTCACCTCTCCTAATAACTCTTAACAGCTCCATGAAAAAGCTCCCAACCATGTAACCGTACCAGTACACACTCTGTTTCTTAACTGAAATAGATTCAGTCCTAGAAACATCGAGTCTATCCTTTCTACTTAGAACTGTATTATCATCAATCAATAGTGGCTCCTCTTTGTCCTCCTCTTGTCATTTCTGAGTACCAGGCAACCAGCAATATTAAAAACCAATTTCCGCTTGTTTGACCCATGTCGCTGTTAATGTGACCCCATCAGTACACCATGTAGAAATGTGTGTTTGCACTTCACTAACCTCAGTAGTTACAGTATGAACACTGACGTACAACCAATTTAATACCTCCTTTGTCACCTTAGCAATATTCCTCAATCTGATCCCTGAAATCATTGATGGATTTCCAATTTTAATACGGTTTATAGCTCTAGAGTTCAGTGCCTGACAGTGTTCTTGAAGTACCTTAGGATATCTCATTGTATTAAAGATATTGGGCTGAATCTTGGGCTGTCGGATAGCCACCCCATTCCTGTCTTCTTTTCTTAGGCTGGAACATTTCTCTCTCGGACTTCTCCCTGGGGCCTGCTGCAAAAGGTAAAGCCTAACTGCTCCTGGACTCCTTCAGTGTAGGATCGTCACGGGGAACAAAGAACCGCTGTTTTTTAGAACACCAGCTACCGTATTCCGGCAAATACCACTTTGACTGGAGAGATGGTAAGTGTGGAAGGTAAGTGGGCGAGGGGGGAGGAATGGGGGAACGATGGCCGAGATGGAGGCTCGGGTAGTCGGAGGTGGGGGTGTTGTTAGGGGTAGGAGTGTAGTCAAGTGTTCGGGATTAAATCAGCGGTGGGGTCTAGTTGGGGGGGGGGGGGGGGGTTAGGGAGGGAGGGAGGGAAGGAGGGCTTTCAGGTGGTCACGGAGGTTATTCGAGGAGTCCAGTCGGGGGTCAGGAGCATAGTTACCCAGAAATTAGAAGTGCTTTTAATCCTTCAAACTCTTCTGTGTAAATATCAGTGAGGCTAACAGTGCTCACCGTTTGTTATGTGGAAAGCGGACTGCAGCTTCTGGCTGGCAGAGAAGTGTAGTGATATATGTAAACCCAGTCTTGGCTGAGAATCCATAGCACATGTCGATATAGGATTGAGACTTCCTGAACTGTATGGCCCAGTGAACATTGTGCCTGTCAAGAAAGGGGGAAATGTAGCATTTCCCATTTCAGGCACCCAGTACCTGTGTTAAACTGAGTTATTGTGCCAAGTGACGTAGCGCATGAGAACACAGTAGGTTTGGGAATAGTTAAAGGCCATTAGTCCATTGTAAACCCGCAGATTAGTCCCAGTGCAGTTTCACTTTCACCTATTGTGTTTTTGCAGGGTGCAAGTTTATTGCAAACTACAGTAGGAAAAGGATCAATGAAAAAACAAGTAAGATAGTCACATATACACATCCAATGGACACAAACAACACAGACAACAAAGATATAAACACAAATTAATATCCAAGCACACTTGAATATACAGCCACTTATGCATAGAGAATCACACAACGGGAGGAATTTTACGCTGCCCCCTCCGCCCTGCCAATGTATTTGCAATCGGGGTGGGGGGGCACAGGTGGCTAGCTCACCGCCTTCCTGTCCACCTCTGAGCTGTCCCCCATGTTACAATGGGCAGGTGATGCATCAGCCAAACCATCTGCCCTCAAGCCATTTGAGGCCCTTAACTGGGCAATTGACATAACCGACCTGTCTCCACCTCTTTTGCAATAACATGTGTGCGAAAGGGCAAATGAAGGAAGCCAACCTGCTACTTGAGCTAAAAAGCAGGAATAAGGGGTGGGGGCACCTCCTTTGGAGAGAGTGGGTGGTTGCCCTGTGTCCATCTGGGACACTTTCAACAAGACGCTGAAAAAAATATTGTTCCGAAGGTGACATTGAACACAAAATGTTGGGGGAATAATGGCACAGGTGCTAACTTTTGGAGGTGCTAGAGGTGATTTTTGGAAATGACTGTGGCCTCAACCCCTACCCCTTTGTGCCCTCCTCCCAGGAGCTCAAAAAAGCCACCCTAGGATCCCAGATCCTTCCTTGACCAAAAGCCCTGACGTGTTTGCAAGTCTGGCATCCACGGATTTTCTCCTCAGGACTGTGAATAGCCCCAGGTTTGGCCACTGCTGATTTCTGGCGCTCCTGGGATTACTCAACTGCGGGCGAATCGGATTGGTTGGCAGCTCTTGAGGTTGGGACTTTCTTTCCTCGAGAGACGGGAGCCCTACTCTCAGCTCTTTCAGCCCGGCATCTTGTCTGCTGTGGGTAAGCCTTTCTTCAAAAAAATCAGTTGGCTCAAGACCAACTTTGTTAAGACACCCAATTACTGAAGACAGCAATAACGAAGCACAGACTTGTGTTTTAATTGCACTTACTTAAATAAAACTGAACCGGGGCTTAATTTGTCACAAGGTTCAGAATCCCTTCTTCCACTTTAACTTCGCTGTACATTTATAACGGTAAGACCAATCTCCATTTAAAGCCTTGGCCAGGATTTTCCAGGCCGGACCTCAGCCTGGTCTGTCAAATTCATTGTCTCGCCCGCGATGATTCCCACCCGTGGGTGGGATTGGAAAATCCTGGCCCCGGCACACTGGGAACGAACAGAGGATGTTTTCAGCTGGGAGCTATATTTTAAATGAGCCAACATATCTCAAATGTGGGAACAAAACCGGGATTTTTGAACAATTTGTGGGAAACTACGAGGACACTGGGACATTTAACGAAAAACTGGGACTGTTCTGGCAGAAACAGGATGCCAGGTAACAGAAAACAGGAAACGTGAGGTGCCCACCAGCAACCATCACCCTTGGGGACACAAAGTCATTGCCAACCTGATAGGGAAACAGATACATGCAACTTAGAAACAGGCAAACAGACAGGCAGACACACAGAGGCATGGGCTCAGATACAGGGCAGACACACAAGAGGCACGGGCTCAGGGACAGGGAGAAAATCAGAAGCACAGGCTCAGGGACAGGTAGACACACAGAAGCACAGGCACAGGGACAGGCAGAAACATAGATGCACAGGCTCAGGGACAGGCAGACACACAGGGTCAGAGACAGGCAGACACAGAGGCAGAGGGACAAGCAGACCATAGGCTCAGAGACAGGCAGCCACACAGAGGCACAGGCTCGGGGACAGGCAGACACACAGGCTCAGAGACAGGCACAGGCTCAGGGACAGGCCGATACACAGAGGCATGGGCTTAGAGACAAGCAGACACAAAGACATAGGCAGACTGTCAGAGACACAAACATAGTGATAATTAGACACACAGAAACATAGACATAGAGGTAGACAGACAAGTCAAAACACAGACATAGAGAAAGGCAGACAGAGACAAACATGAACATACAAATACATGAGCAAGTCCCAGGCTCATGTTAAAAAGGAACGTGTTAAAAAATCACTTTTTGTTTGGTCTCAATGACAGTATTAAGACAAAAAGACAAATTATTATTGATATTTTTATATTAAAATAGAATATATTTATTCTATAATAAATTGATTCTATTAATTCTATTAACAAGACATTTTAATGTATATAAATGAATAGGGAAAAACACATCAGCTGAAATTAACAGAGGAAGAGATTAGGGGTCTTCAAAAAGGACCCTAGGCTCTGATGGTAAATTTTCATTGTGTCAGACAGTTAGACAGAGACCATCGGCGGGATTCTCCCCTCCCCAGCGGGGTGGGGGATTCCAGCATATTGGAGTAGCGGGAACCACTCTGGCGTCGGGCCGACCCAAAGGTGCGGAATTCTCTGCACCTTTACGGGCCAAGCCCTCACCTTGAGGGGCTAGGCCCGCACTGGAGTGGTTTCCACTCCGCCAGCTGGCGGGAAAGGCCTTTGGCGCCACGCCGAAAGGTCTTCGCCGGGCGATGCATGCGCGGGAGCGTCAGCGGCTGCTCACGGCATCCCCGCGCATGCGCAGGGGAGGGGGTCTCTTCCGCCTCTGCCATAGTGAAGACCATGGCAAAGGCAGAAGAAAAAGAGTGCCCCCACGGCACAGGCCCGCCCGTGGATCGGTGGGCCCCGATCGGGGCCAGATCGCTCCGCGCCCCCTTCCAGGACCCGGAGCCTGCCCGCGCCGCCTTGTCCCGCCGTTCAAAAGGAGGTTTAATCCACGCCGGTGGGCGAGGGTTGACAGCGGCGGGACTTCGGCCCATCGCGGGCCGGAGAAACGCCGGGGATGGGCCCACCGACCGGCGCGATTCCTGCCGACCGGCGCGGCGCGATTCCCGTCCCCGCCGAATCTCTGGTGGCGGAGAATTCGGGACACGGCAGGGGCGGGATTCACGCCAGACCCCGGCGATTCTCCGACCCGGTGGGGGGGGGGTCGGAGAATCACGCCCAATGTTCGCCACAATATTTCAGATACAAAACTGAGAGATGACTGGGCTGTTCTACAGCTCTTCTGGTTTTTGTTTTAGGTACCTGTTGAAATATGGATGTCGAGCCATGTCAGGACTATCACAGGAGAATTTAAACATCAAGCTAGACGGGCGTGTAAGAGACAAAGCAATAGCTGGAGAGATGGCAGAGTTACGTGAAGTTTGGTGGGAGATGGTTCACATGGAATATAAACACTGGCATGGACCAACCCAGCTGGGTTGGCCTGTTTCCAATCTGCAAATTCAATGTTGTTTCAAACGGAGGGCATATCAGGTGGGATTTGTTACGGCCTGTAGCTACCCCATCCGAGCACCCATTTCCTTCTCTGTGCGCTGACAGTCTGTATGCACAATAACATAAGTCAGTAGTCAGCCATCTGCCCCTCAATCCTGCTCTGCCATTCGATATGATCACTGCCGCTCAACGACCTGAAGTACACTTTGTCACCCAGCCCCCAGATTCCTGGATTCCCTTTGTATCCAAAAGTCTATCAATCTTGAACATACTAAACGACTGAGCATCCATAGCTTTCGACTAGAGAATTCTAAATAAACACAACCTTCTGTGTGAAGAAGTTACTTATCAACTCAGTCCTAAGCAGCTGAAACCTTATCCCGACACTATGGCCCCTAGTTCTAGACTCTCCAGCCGAGGGAAACATCCTCCCAGCATCTACTCTGTTGAGCCCAAGAATTTAAACCCTTCATTGAGATCACCTCTTAATCTTCAAAATGCTGGAGGATTCAGGCACATTCTACTCACCCGCTCAACAAAAACATAAAAGAGAATAACTTGCCCTGACTGGTCCAGCCCTTAATAATAATAATACTAATAATAATAATAATTGTTTATTGTCACAATGAAGTTACTGTGAAAAGTCCCTAGTCGTCACATTCCGGCGTCTGTTCGGGGAGGCCGGTACGGGAATTGAACCCGCGCTGCTGGTCTTGTTCTGCATTACAAGCCAGCTGTTTAGCCCACTGTGCTAAACGAGCCCCTTGCTAAACCAGCTCCTTGGCCCAACAGATCAGATAGAGTGTGCAGTGTAATGGGCATGCCCCATGGGAGCCGACTAACCAATTGTAAAGTGTAATGGTAGAGTGTGCAGTGTAATGGGCACTCCCCATGGGAGTTGAGTAACCAATGGTAAAGGACCAAACAAAAAACAACCCTGCAACTTTCAACCTGGAATCTTGCCGTGACATCAATGTAAAATATAAAGGGCACCGAGGGGGAACAATTCATGCAGTGTGTTCCGGAAAATGTTTTCAACCAATTAGTGACAAACCAAAAGAGAGGAGCTACAATTCTCGACCCAGTCTTGGGGAACGAAGAAGGGCAAGGAAGTGACGTGACAGTTGGCGACAAGCTCGGGAATAGTGATCACAATTCAGTTAGATTCAGAAGGTAGCATGGTGGTTAGCACTGTTGCTTCACAGCGCCAAGGTCCCAGGTTCGATTCCCGGCTTGGGTCACTGACTGTGCGGAGTCTGCACGTTCCCCCGTGTCTGCGTGGGTTTCCTCCGGGCGCTCCGGTTTCCTCCCACAAATCCCAAAAGGCGTGCTGTTAGGTGAATTGGAAATTCTGCATTCTCCCTCCGTGTACCCGAACAGGCGCCGGAATGTGGGGACTAGGAGATTTTGAAATGAAATGAAATGAAAATCGCTTGTCACAAGTAGGCTTCAAATGAAGTTACTGTGAAAAGCCCCTAGTCGCCTTCACAGTAACTTCATTGCTGTGTTAATGTAAACCTACTTGTGACACTAATGAAGATTATTATCATTAGCATGGAAAAGGGCAGGGATAAACAAAGAACAAAGAACAAAGAACAAAGAAATGTACAGCACAGGAACAGGCCCTTCGGCCCTCCAAGCCCGTGCCGACCATACTGCCCGACTAAACTACAATCTTCTACACTTCCTGGGTCCGTATCCTTCTATTCCCATCCTATTCATATATTTGTCAAGATGCCCCTTAAATGTCCCTATCGTCCCTGCCTCCACTACCTCCTCCGGTAGTGAGTTCCAGGCACCCACTACCCTCTGCGTAAAAAGGGGGTAGTATAAAGCAGGAGTATAAGTTTTGAACTGAGGGAAGGCACATTTTGCAGGAATGAGAAGGGACTTGGCTGAGGTGGATAGAACACCGCTCGAGGATAAATCAGTGGAAAACCAGTGGGAAGCACTAAAAAGTGAGATCCTAAATCTACAAAGGAGACATGTGACCTCCAAAAATAAGAGTGGTACTGCCAAATCTAGACTTCTCTGGTTGCCTAGAGGAATGCAGGGGAACATCAAACAGAAAAAGTAAGAGTATGATAGGCACAAAGATCTAAGTACTGCAGGCAACCTGGGCGAGTATAGGAAGTACAACGACAAAGTAAAAAAGGAAATCAAAGAGAGGGCATGTAAAGTTAAAGAAAACCCAAAGATGTTTTACAAATATAATAATGGTAAAAGGTTAGTTAAGGAAAAAATGGGACCTTTCAGAGATGAAGACGGGAACTTATGTGTAGATGCAGAGGCTGTGAGAAGGGTTTTAAATGAATATTTTGGCTCCATGTTTACAAAGAAAAGGATGTTGCAGATATAGTAGTCCAGGAATAACACTGAGATATTGGATGGAATAATCATAAAGAGAGAGGATGTACTCGAAGGGTTGGAATCCTTGAAAGTTGATAAGTTGCCAGGGCCAGATGGATTGTTTCCGAGGATACTGAAGGAGGGCAGGGAGGAGATAGCAGATGCTCTGAGGATGATTTTCCCAATTCACTAGATACAGGGGAGGTACCAAAGGACTGGTGAAATGCAAATCTAGTTCCATTATTTAAAAAGGGATAGAAGGAAATGCCAAACAATTATAGGCCAGTTCGTCTTGCCTTGGTGATGGGAAAATTAGTAGAATCAATCCTGAGAGATAGGATTAACTGTCACATAGAAAGGCATGGACTAGTCAGGGATAGTCAGCATGGATTTGTTGAAGGAAGGTCTTGCCTTACAAATTTGATTGAATTCTTTGAGGAAATTACAAGAAAGGTTAATGAAGGCAGTGCAGTGGATGCGGTGTACATGGATTTTAGCAAGTTGTTTGAAAAGGTCCCATATGGCAGATTGGTCAAGAAAGTAAAAGCCCATGGGATACAGGGCAATGTGGTAAACTGGATAAAAAGTTGGCTTAGTAACAGGAAACAAAGAGTAATGGTCGATGGCTGCCCTTGCAAATAGAAAGTTGTTTCAAGTGGCGTTCCACAGGGCTCTGTGTTGCTATCCTTACTGTTTGTGTTATATATTAATGATTTGGACGGGAATGTGAGGAGCACGATTGGGAGATTTGCAGACGACACAAAGTTTGGCCCAGTGATAAACAATGTAGAGGATAGCTACAATCTCTAAAACAATATAGATGGGTTGGTGGAGTGGGCGATAAAGTGACAGATAGAATTTAACACAGAAGTGTGAGGTCATACATTTAGGGAGGTCAAACAATTATGGGGAGTACACAATAAATGGGAATATACTAAGCGGGGTAGATGAAGTGAGAGATCTTGGCGTGCAAGTACACAGGTCCCTAAAGGCAGCGGTTCAAGTAGATAAGGTTGTAAAGAAAGCATATGGAATGCTTCCCTTCACTGATCGAGGAATAGAATATAAAAGGAAGCATATAACGTTGGAATTGTACAAAACACTGGTGAGGCCATAACTGGAGTAATGTGTGCAATTCTGGTCGCCACATTACAGGCAGGACGTTATTGCTCTGGAGAGAATGCAGAGGAGGTTTACAAGAATGTTGCCAGTGCGAAAGAAGTGTAGCTACGAGGAGAGATTGGATAGGTTGGGATTATTTCCCTTGGAATGAAGGAGGCTGAGGGGTGACTTGATTGAAATGCACAAAGTTATGAGGGAAGAGATAGAATAGACAGGATAAAATAGTTTCCCTTGATGGAGAATTCTAGAACCAGGGGACATAGATTTCAGATAATAGGTAGAAGGTATAGAGGGGACATGATGTGGTAGTATGTATTAGGGGTCATGTGGGACTGGAAGCCCTAATGTCATTGGCTGACAGATCCCGGGTCCTGGTTGGCCGTTGACCTCTAGCTCCGCCCTGAAGGCGGAGTATAAGAAGCCGGAGTCCTCCCCCGCAGGCCAGTCTACTATCGAGCTGCGGGGGAACAGACACGCTTAATAAAGCCTCATCGACTTCACTCTATTCGTCTCTCGGAGTCTTTGTGCGCTACACATGAGGAAGAAGTTTTTTTTACACAGAGGGTTGTGGGAGTCTGGAATTCTCTGCCCGAGTGGGTGGTGGAGGCAGAGACCCTAAACTCTGTTAAAAGTACCTGGATCTGCAGCTTAAATGCTGTTAGCTACAGGGCTGTGGACCAGGTGCAGGAAGGTGGGATTAGAAAGAGCACCCTGGTGTCCTCGGGCTGGCATGGCAAGATGGGCTGAATGGCTTCCTTCTGTGCTATAACAGTAGCACAAATGGCTAGCACTGTGGCTTCACAGCGCCAGGGTCCCAGGTTCGATTCCGTGCTGGGACACTGTCTCTGCAGAGTCTGCACATTCTCCCCGTGTCTGTGTGGGTTTCCTCCGGGTGCTCCGGTTTCCTCCCACAATCCAAAGACATGCAGGTTAGGTGGATTGGCCATGCTAAATTGCCCTTACTGTCCAAAAAGGTTAGGAGGCGTTATTGGGTTACGGGGATAGGGTGCAAGTGAGGGCTTAAGTAGGTCGGTGCAGACTCGATGGGCTGAATGGCCTCCTTCTGCACTGTATGTTCTATGTTCTAACCTTTCTATGGTTAATATTCCAAAACACTTATTGCAACCTTTCCCAGTTAGACTCCCTTTACCATACGCAACCATTTTCTCATCGAAAGCCTCGTCTGGAGCTTGTTAAATTCCTACCTTTGAGTTCTACAAATGCAGTTGAGTTAAATGAGCTGCTGACAGCATTCAATTTCCCATCCTGCCAGGTACTTTAAAAAAAATGCGAATCACATCCCTTCCATGATTCCCCTCACCAACGAGAACATGTTCCGTTGCAATTCAAAATCCCCAGTTCTTTTTTCTGAATTCTATCCAGTGCATCCATCTCACTGTGAAGGCTGACCCAAACTACACAATGCTAGAAAAATGGGCAAGTTACATCAAGTTAAAATAACTTGCTACAGCTTCCAATCAAATGTTCTCGAGTTGAATCCCTGTGGGCATATAAAAGAGGGGCTTTCAAAGCCCAGGGAAATGACAACATATGCAAGTTTTAATTCTAATTAATTAGTATTTAGCCGTTGACCCTAAAAATGCCACCACAACAAACTCAACACTTTGCCGAGGATTTTCTATTTCGTAATCATGTACAGACTGGGGCTCAAGGAATACATAGACATAGAATTTACAGTGCAGCAAGAGGCCATTCGGCCCATTGAGTCTGCACCGGCCGTTGGAAAGATCACCCTACCTAAGCCCACACCTCCACCCCTATACCCGTAACCCAGTAACCCCATCTAACCTTTTTGGACACTAAGGGCAATTTAGCATGGCCAATCCACATAACCTGCACATTTTTGGACTGTGGGAGGAAACCGGAGCACCCGGAGGAAACCCACGCAGACACAGGGAGAACTTGCAGTCTCCGCACAGACAGTGAACCAAGCCGGGAATCGAACTTGGGATCCTGGAGCTGTGAAGCAATTGTGCAAACCACTGTGCTACCATGCTGCCCTACCATTGGTGAATGAATGGCCTTTAATCCTCTGAAAGGCGAATCTTATAACTGCACTTGTAATGTTCACTCTTTCTATTCCAAAAGGCTCCGAGAGATGAATTACTATCAAGCACACACGTTCACACTAATACACACCTGAAAGACGAGACTAAACCACAAACAGGGAGTATTTTACACATGTTAACTTGGCTCAGCTGGTAGCATTCTCAATTGTGTTCCCAATGGTTGTTGGCTGTACTCTAAGCGAGCACTTCAATGCAGGAGTGTGGGAGGAATGCATGCTTGAAGGCACCATCTGTTGGATAAGACATGAAAGCGGAACCCTATCTGCCGATCCAGGTGAATGTTAAAGATCCTCTGCCACAATTCGAAGAACCAAGGGGTGTTCTCCAGAGGCTCGTATTCCTCCTCGAACTATCCGGAAGCTTGGGGGCAGCTTGGGAATATCTCCAGCTTCCCCTCAAAGTTGCACACCATCCCGATTTGGCCACTATTTGCTCTTCTTTCACCGTCAAAACGTTAGCATGGATTACCCAACAGCATCACCACATTAATTGCACTGGTTCAAAAGGGTGGATCACCATCTCAAGGACAATTAGGGATGGGCAATAAATGCTGCCCTAGCCAGCGATGCCCGCATTTCACAAGTGAACGAAACAGTAAAAAAAACTTCTGCCGGAAACAGATTGACTGGCCATTCATTTCTTTGCTGTTTGTGGGCAGACTGCCCGTTGTTGTTGCCAACATAATAACATTGGATGCTTGTCAAAACTAATTCATTGGTGGCGACATTTGGAACATTCTGAGGATGTGAGAAGATGCTCTTGAAGTACAAGCCGCTTCTACTTCATTGTTCCCTCCAAGTTTCCATGGATACAGCTCACTATCATATGGTCCTGAGAGCTAGGAACTTGCATGGGGAGCAGCCATCTTTAATAACACTGCTCTGGATTGGACACTAGGAGGAGAGCTATCTTCTCTTCTAACTGCATGCAACAATTATTGTATCATCTTTTAGAACATTACATGCATCTCTAAAGAGGAGGCCCACTTTTCAAACTTTATCTGCCGTCCACAACCATTTTCAGCTTCTTACGATCTTGGATTCTTTTTCTTTTTTAAACTCTCATTGATTAAAAATTATCGAAATAATTTTGGGGCTCCCACACTCACTTGTAAACGTAAATATATGTGGTCACTTGGTGCATTTGTATCTTTGCTACTTCTTAGCAAATTAATAATATACGCCAATGTTTTTACAAAATGGCAATTTTAACGTCGCAGCCTCACCATATTTGCTGCGTCTAATCTCATCAGGTGATACCGGCCGTAGTTTTCGCTCAGACTTAATTTCTTCTAATATTCTTTCGTGAAGACTTCGAGGGCGGGCTGGATGTGGCTTGAGTTTCCTTGCAGATGCCTGTGCCCCAGAGAAAATAACAACAGTTAAAGATCTGACCAGGGTAAGTGCAAAGTGTAAGATTTACAAGGCTGATACCAAAGATGAGAGATTATAGCTATCCAGAAATTTTGAACTGGCTGGGGCTATTTTGTTTAGACAAGAGCAGACTTGGAGTTGACCAAGAATCATAAAATCCCTACAGTGCAGGAGGCGGTCATTCAGCCCATCGAGTCTACACCGACCCACTGAAGGAGCACCCTCCCCAAGCCCACTCCCCTGCAAACCCGTAATCCCCACCTCAGTTTTGGGCACTAAGGGTGAATTTATTATATCGAATCCACCTAACCTGCTCATCTTTGGACTGTGGGAGGAAACCGGAGCACGCAGAGGAAACCCACGTAGACATGGGAGAGCGTGCAGACTCCGCACAGCCACACAAGGCTGGAATTGAACCCGGGTCTCTGGCACTGTGAGGCAGCAGTGCTAGCCACTGTGCCACCGTACCGCCCTTAAATACCTAATAGCGATCTTTTAAAATTATAAAATGGTTTGATAGGGTAGATGTGGAGAGAATGGCAGAATCCTACCAGACCCACAGAAAGAGTTTGGAGGTGAAACCAGAGGCTGAATTTGACCTCGGGTGTCAGGTTGGCTCTTCGACATGTTAGTATCTCTGAGCAATACTGCTGGAGTTGGGCTCAATGTGGCAGCGGCTATTCACCCAGCAACATAGAGACAAGTAAGGGATAATTGGGGGAAAGTTGCTAACATTACTGGGATCTTCCCAGTGTCTGATCAGTGCCCACTGAGTCAGGTGGTAGAAGGGTCATTGCGGCCTTCTGTTAATGGCCCTATGAATGTGCCACTAAAGTGCAACCGCTGCAGCCTTATCCAGGAGCTAACTTATGGGCGGGGGGTTCTCCTTGAAACTGGATGACTCTATGAGCTGTGGGTCTTCCAAAGTTTTCAACTATCAATCAGGTTTCCAAGGGCATTTTTCCACCTGCCTCACCAGCACCCACCTCTGCTAGTGGGGCTGGTGTCCATCCAGTGCTGCAGGCCCTCCAATTAGGCCCACCATCCTTAATTGGACAGCCAAAGCAGCAGTAGCCTGTTACATAGTCATCTCCTGGAAGTTTCCAATTGTCAGTGCACCCCTGACCTTTATAGGGTTGGAAACAGAAATGGTCCCAATGTCTGAAATTTTTCCAAAGGCTATGAGGTGGTTCCACTTGTGGGAGAATCCAAAACTGAGTAATATATCCAATCAGGAAATAAGGAAGTTTTTTTTAAGTCAGAGAGTGAATAGAATGTGGAACTTGCTGCCAATGTGTAAGTACCTGTGGCAAGCACCTTAGATACTTTCAAAAGGAACCTAGATGAGTACATAAGAGAAAAAGGGGGTAGAAAGATGAGACAAGATAGGAGGAAACTTTGAGGATATAAACCTATTGGGCTGAAGGTTTGTTTCTGTGCGATACTTCTAATTCTATGCAACAATGATATTGTCAAGATCCTCATAGAAACTATTAAAAAGGGATGAATTTCCCAGGGACTGAGGGCAAGAACCAAATGTTAAGATAGCACATTTTAAGGCTTTAACTTAAACAAACAAACTAAAATCAACATAAATCGAACATTACTTAACAGGATGAATGTAAGAAAAGGTTCTTCCACGCTAAATAAATTATGCAAACAAAATAGGTATTTAAAAACCCTTTAACTGTGATCCGTGCTACCAGCAGATATGTAGCATTACAGGAATAGTCCCACAATAACTCTTGGCTCTTCAGCAGGATCACTTTTCTGTGCCAAGGCAGATTGAAACTTCCAGTGTCCTTCGACAATTGTTCCACTGCTGTTCGAGTTTGCTGGATCTGATTTTCACCAGCAAGACAACACTTTGATGACTCTTTGGGCTGGATTCTTCCATCCGCGGCAAGATCGCCATGTAAAGGTCCATTGACATCGGACGGGAATTTCCGCCCGGGGGGGGTCGAGGCCGGAGAATCCTGCCTTGTATTTCTTAGCCCCATCTGATCTTTTTCCCTTCGTTTTGAACAGAAACTGAACCATGTATCCTGCTTGGTTGTTAACAGAAAGTAGTTCCTCCCTGCTCTCCATAGCAGTAGCTCCTTTGTTTCTCTGTGCCTCAAACAGTAGCTGTTCCTTTTCTGTGAGACATTGTAAAAGTTGTTAATACTGTTGCCCCCATCTCAATGGGTTTCTCTTTGAGTTTCCCTCCCCATAGCAACCCAACCATACTGGCATGTCTCCAGGAATTATCTGCTGCGGTTGAGTGAAAGGTTTACTTCAAAACATACTAGTCTTGTAAAGTTCATTCTCTATGGCAACATGCCATGAAGTATAACTGTTGTTGTGTAGGAAATGCAGCAGCCAAATTACATAGAGCAAACTCCAACAATCTGATAATAACCAAATAATCTGTCTTTGTGGTGTCAGCTGAGGGGTAAATATTCGTCAGGACAGTGGGGATAACCCCTATCCTCGTCACCAAACACAGAGGGCAGACAAGGCCATGGTTTAATGCATCATCTGAAAAATGGCATCTTCAAATATGTAGCACTCCCTCAGTACTGCACTGGACATCAGCCTTAATTTTGTGCTTAATGTTGTTACACTTGGATTCACTTTAAATACACTACTTGGGGAATCAGTAGCTTAATAAATGGAAATGGGTTTGACAAGCACAAACTCCCTTGCTGCTAACTCCTGTGCACAAATGAAACCTCTTCAATGCCTTAACATTTAAAATTCCAGCCGAAAAGATCATGTAATTTACAGAAAGCTCGTGCAACTTTCTGGTCTTACGATTCACGCTCATGGTTTATATTGTGGCCCAGGCTTATCAGACTGCTTTGCAAGTCAACTGTTGCTGTCCTGCATTCTAACAAGATCTGCAACACTCACAGGGTTTAATGGAGGCCTTGAGCGAATAAAATCCAGGATAATTTCATGGGCACTCTTCTTCAGTTTGGGAGGCATGTTTCCATTAACCTGCAGCAGAGGAATGAGAATTAGTCACAGAAATCGTACCACCTTTTCAAACAGATCACTACTACACCAAGGAGCTGTAAAGTAGCACCTAGTTAGGATATTCTCCAGATATACAGAAATCATGCCATGAAATCCCAATGGATTTGTCTGACAGGCAGATCGAAACAAATGCTAGAGGATGCAAATCTCTTCACCAGGACTGCAAATTGAAAACAAAATCTATAATATCTGTTATGAGGTAGTATTTCATGCCTCGTCAAGACACTTCAGACTTTGTTAGCAACAAAATGTATTGATTGATCTATGTTTAGGGGTTTCAGCCCTCGGCTGCCTTGCTGCTCTAGTCGTTATATTCTTATTAAATAGCTTCCCAAGAAAGGCGAGGGGGAGGGGGTTCATTTGGTGGGACCCCTGTGTGCATCAGGGCAACACCACCCAAGATGGTAACCCCACTTAGTCCCCCCTGTCCAGTCTCTCTGACCTGAAGCCCACCTCCCTCCCCCACCTCACTGCAGTTTCCCAACCCTGCCTGCCCAAAATGTATGTCTGTTTCTGTTCCATCTCTTCTCGGTAAGTGCCTGTAGTTCCAGAGGTGGCCACTACTCTTCTCTGGCACTGCTGGGGCTACAGAGCCGACAGCCAATCAGATTGGCCAGCAGCTCTTTAGGGCAGGACATCCTGAGGGTGGAAGTCCCATTCTCACTCTGTAAAAGCCACTCCCGCCTTCCACAGTGTATTATCTTCACCCCCACCATTAAACCCACCCAGTGTAGTGAATAGCCGTACACAGTTGATGCTTAAAAAAATCAAAAATGTAAGCCCACATTATTCAACATGATAATGTATTATCACACACATTCAGCACAAACATATATGGTTTCCAATTTCTGAAAAAGTACAGATGGGATCATCCTTTAGAAGCTTAATAACATGCTTCCCAATTTTCATTGTTTGCAATATTTAATCCTCTCTCAGGTAACAATAACAACAACTTGTATTTAAATGGTGGCTTCAACACAAGTCCCTGGGCACTTCACAGAAGCATTCGATACTGAACCACATAAGGAGATATTAGGACACGTAACCATGAGCTTGTTCAGAGAAGTAGGTTACAAGGAGCATTTTCAGAACTGCATGTTTATTCAGCATTATTTACTTAGTCTCCAGATGTCAACAAATAATCGGCTAGAATATATGAATGCGTCTTTTCATTACCCTCAAGTTTTTAAAATCAGGAGAAACATCATACTCGCCTGGGCCTTAAGAGTTAAAATCTATTTTCCGTTTAAAAGTATCAAAATCAACGCGATGAGGAAAACACGTTGTAACGTTGCTAGGCATGATGGGAAAAAGAGGCTAACAGACTTGTGTGTGAAGCAGAATGACTTTTGTGGGAACCGACAGAACAACTTGCAACTGGACATTTCACTGATAACACTTTGTTTTCAAACACGAAAACAAGGCTCCGGATTGTTTATATGGATGATCTATAAACCAAGAACTAAAACTGTATAAAACACAGGACATTTTAAGATCTCAGCAGCGATAAACCTGGGATCAACATTCGCGAAACAAGTTCCTGAATTTGGAAACTCACATCTCAATACCCTCCAGAGTGAGCCTAGCTAAGTTCTCTCTCTCAGGTAGTATTCTGAGTTCAAGTTGTGAGTCTTGAAATTTATGTGACTGTTTAAATAAAAGTTGTATTAAGTCAAGTTGTTGTGAGGACTGATTTGTGTTTCGTTAGTTGCTGCCAGCAGAGGGCAGCAACAAACGCAAATGCGCCTGTCAAGTATGACGTACATACACTTTTTAAAAAAAAAATGTAAAGTACCCAATTCTTTTTTTTCTAATTAAAAGGCAATTTAGCGTGGCCAATCTACCTACCCAGCAAGTCTTTGGCTTATGGGGGTGAGACCCACGCAGACACAGGGAGAATATGCAAACTCCACATGGACAGAGACCCGGAATCAAACCCAGGTCCTTGGCGCCATGAAGCAGCAGTGCTAACCACTTAATAATACCGAACCTTGAACTGCAGATTATGCCAGAGGTTTTATTTGTACTTGTGCCTTGCTTTATTTTGTAAAACAAGTTTACATCTCAAACATTTAAGTATAAAACAGACTACAATAAACATTTTTGAAGAGAAAAGTAAAAGGGCAATTTTAAAAAAAGTATGCATTCATGGGATGTGGGTGCCACTAGGAAGGTCAGCATTTGCGGCCCATTCTCAATGGGCCTTGGGAAGATGACGATGAACAACCTTCTTGAGTGTAACTGAGTGGCTTACTGGGGCATTTAAGGGACAATTGAGAGTCAACCACATTGCTAGGGTCTGGAGTCCCATTCAAGCCAAACCGGGTAAAGATTGGATTTTACAACAATCCAGTCGCTCACTGGGCACCGTTGACAATTCCAACTTTTTATTCCTGATTTATTCATTTTAACTTCCCCAACTGTGGTGGATGGGTTTCGAACTCCTGCCTTTGGGTGTTTTTTTAAAAATTTATAGTACCAAATTATTTTTTTTCCAATTAAGGGGCAATTTAACATGGCCAATCCACCTAACCTGCACATCTTTGAGTTGTGGGGGTGAAACCCCCGCAGTCACGGGGAGAATGTGCAAACTCCACACGGGCAGTGACCCAGGGCCAGGATTCGAACCCTCGTCCTCAGCGCTGTAGTCCCAGTGCTAACCACTGCGGCACGTGCCGCCCTGTCTTTGGGTGGTTAATCAAGGTCTCTGGATTACTAGTAACCACTATGCTACCATATCCCCTTGAAACGGGTATAAAGGGTAATGGGTAAATAGGACTTGGTCAAAGTTAGGCTATGGACAGCAGAAGCACAATTAAGTAGCAGTCCCTCTTCTCAAAGAGGAGCAGCAGCAGATTCTACTGTTGGTGGTTCTTTTGAAGCACCCTAAATGTGGCCGGAATTTAATGTACATGAAGGGGTCTTGCCCGCTGTCTGGAGATCCAGCGGGAACCCGATATTGTCTCCATTGGGGAACACGGACTCGTATTAAGTGCCCATCAGGCATTTATGTGGCCAGTGTCAGGTCATCCCCTGGATTAAAGGCCCAAGGGCTGAAATCCCAAACCCTGAGAACTGCCAGCCAGAGGCTCTCCATCGCCTGGATCGGTGGTAATGGTAGAATGGGGGATATGCCGGGTCATGAGGTTACAGATTGTGGCCAAGTACAATTCTGCTGCTGCTGATGGCCCACAGTCTTGAGGTGCTAGATCTGTTCTGAATTTATCCCATTTAATACGATGGAGGATATCCTCAGTGTGAAGACGGGGACTTTGTCTCCACAAGGTCGTGCAGTGCTCACTCCTACCGATACTGTCATGGACTAATGCCAGCCAGACAGATAATGATGAATAATTTTTCCCTCTTTTTGGTTTCCTCACTACAACTTAAAACCCAGCCAGCTCTGTTTGTAGTGTTACCGAGTCACTCAGAGTACATGAAGTCACATGTAGAAATCGATAATGTCATCATTAGACTTTCAATTTAATGTTGCTGTGCCTGGAATGGTAAAACCTAAAGTTAGATTCATGCTGGACAAAGGTGTTTGTATGTGTGGGGGTTGGTTGTCATCAATTGTGTTTTTATTGTGCCTAGAGAGGGCTACGGTGAGAAGAATAAATAAAAGGCATAATCATTTGGGTGTTGCTTTGTAACTGGAGGTCCTTGTAAGGTAAAAAACTTTTCCGTTTTACTTCAGCTGATTTGAGTGTAGTTGGAGACAGGAACTTGAGAGAGTGAACATCTTTCATTCTTCCAGAAGAAATACTGGACAGGACAGGAGTTGCAAAGAGGCAGGTTTCCTAAAGTATAAATTACAGTCCAGATAACCAGGGAATTGGGACAGAAAGAGTGTTTAGGAAGTCTGCAGTTAAGTGAACAGAGACCAAGGTATTGTTCACCACTCCCCCCAGCCCTGGCAGAAGCCCCCCACGGCCAGCGGCACGAATGTTGGTGAAATATGGCGGTGCTGGACACTGTCTGAGCGCCTTCTCTCTCTCTCCACAGCTACCACGCCAGGTGCATGATTTTTGAGAGCACACGTGGACCGCGCCCTCGGGTACTCGACCGATCGGAGGCAGAGCATTGCGGGTGGGCCCACTAATGAGATGCGAACGCGGTTGCAACTACAGGCGCCGTGCGTCGCAATGGCGCTGTTTTCGAGGAGGCGGAACATTGTGATTCGGTGACAAACCAGTGCCTGCTGCGACTTCAGCGTTGGGAGCAATTCTCCGCCTGATCGCATGCCCCGATTTCGGCGTCGGCCAACGGAGAATCCCGCCCACGGTCTTTTGAGCCAGGCCAGGGCTCCATCCTGGGGTCTTCCCATCCAGTTATAACACCAACTGGGATCATAACCACAGTAACTGGAATTATTATTTGACTCAATTCATTTCCTTTTGGTCGAGCAGCTCATTTAAAACTCTTCAGGGGCCATACACTTTAATTAATACTCAACTTATTAACTTTTGAGTGGTTCTTTTAGAATTCACATTGCACCATTGATGTAATTTGCCTTTCATTCCTCTTAGCAATATCCAGTCTATTCATTAATGTCTCAGTTAAGTTCTGAGTGTGTCAGGCTATGTATGCCAAGTGACTTCACCGAAGTTCATAAAACTTATTAGACACAGTTATAGGTATGTGTTGTATGGAACAACTGATTCCTCCATTGGCCCTTGCATGGAACAGCAGGTTGACATCCCCCTCTCATGTAGTGAAGCAACTTCAATATGAACAGGGAGCTGCACAGCCCAAATGACCTTTTTTCACGGCTAACATCCGCCGTTCCAGCAATTTCTGGCTCATTATGTTCCTTCTTTGCATCATCGAATCATACAGCATAGCAGGAGGGCATTTGGCCTTTAATCCGTGTGCTAACACTTTGAAAGGGCTTTCCGATCAGTGCCACTCACTCCTACGGTCCTGCACATTTTTCTACTTCAAGCATTAAACATTTCGAAAAATGCCATTGTCTTTTCTTCCACCAGCCTGTCAGACAATGCTTCCCAGACGATAATAACTCACTGAGTAAAAAACATTCTTCTCATCTTCCCCCTGGCTTTTTTGAGAATTGTCTTCAGTCTGTGTACTCTGGTTACGGGCCTTCTGTTTCTTTTAAATAATTATTTATTGAGATTTTACATTTTTTTGAAAAAAATAATGAAACTGAAAATCACTTATTGTCACAAGTAGGCTTCAAATGAAGTTACTGTGAAAAGCCCCTAGTCGCCACATTCTGGCACCTGTTCGGGGAGGCTGGTACGGGAATCAAACCGTGCTGCTGGCCTGCCATGGTCTGTTTTAAAAGCCAGCGATTTAGCCCAGTGTGCTAAACCGGCCCCTAATGCGGCAAAATTACGAAATAATACAGCACCCGAAACAAGCAAGGGCAAAAAAATAAGCAGATACGGCTTAACCCGCACAAGGACAGTGTGGAACCGGCGAACGGCATCACAATTGGCTTAATATCATCATTCAAAGATCCGGCACAACCTTCTTCTCCTGGACTCCATGGCCACCTGCACCCATGTAGGAGCAAGGATCTGATTTGACATACCCTCCCTCGCAAAAACGGAAGAAGATGCATGAAATCCCAGATCTAGGAGGAGATCCAGGGAATTTGCATAACTCAACGAAACCCTAAACCCTGGCCCAAGACAAACCACAATTCTAACGAGCGGAGAGGAAGGGAAGACTGGCAATAGTAACAGCATGTCCAGGAAGGGAAGACTGGCAATAGTAACAGCATGTCCAGGAAGGGAAGAATGGCAATAGTAATAGCATGACCAGGAAGGGAAGAATGGCAATAGTAACAGCATGTCCAGGAAGGGAAGAATGGCAATAGTAACAGCATGTCCAGGAAGGGAAGAATGGCAATAGTAACAGCATGTCCAGGAAGGGAAGAATGGCAATAGTAACAGCGTGTCCAGGAAGGGAAGAATGGCAATAGTAACAGCATGTGCAGGAAGGGAAGAATGGCAATAGTAACAGCATGTCCAGGAAGGGAAGACTGGCAATAGTAACAGCGTGTCCAGGAAGGGAAGACTGGCAATAGTAACAGCATGTCCAGGAAGGGAAGAATGGCAATAGTAATAGCATGTCCAGGAAGGGAAGACTGGCAATAGTAACAGCGTGTCCAGGAAGGGAAGACTGGCAATAGTAACAGCATGACCAGGAATGGAAGACTGGCAATAGTAACAGCATGTCCAGGAAGGGAAGACTGACAATAGTAACAGCGTGTCCAGGAAGGGAAAAATGGCATTAGTAACAGCATGTCCAGGAAGGAAAAATGGCAATAGTAACAGCGTGTCCAGGAAGGGAAGAATGGCAATAGTAACAGCGTGTCCAGGAAGGGAAGACTGGCAGTAGTAACAGCATGACCAGGAAGGGAAGACTGGCAATAGTAACAGCATGTCCAGGAAGGGAAGACTGGCAATAGTAACAGCATGTCCAGGAAGGGAAGACTGGCAATAGTAACAGCGTGTCCAGGAAGGGAAGACTGGCAATAGTAACAGCAAGTCCAGGAATGGAAGAATGGCAATAGTAACAGCATGTCCAGGAAGGGAAGACTGGCAATAGTAATAGCGTGTCCAGGAAGGGAAGACTGGCAATAGTAACAGCAAGTCCAGGAATGGAAGACTGGCAATAGTAACAGCATGTCCAGGAAGGGAAGACTGGCAATAGTAACAGCATGTCCAGGGAGGGAAGACTGGCAATAGTAACAGTGTGTCCAGGAAGGGAAGACTGGCAATAGTAACAGCATGTCCAGGAAGGGAAGACTGGCAATAGTAACAGCAAGTCCAGGAATGGAAGAATGGCAATAGTAACAGCATGTCCAGGAAGGGAAGACTGGCAATAGTAATAGCGTGTCCAGGAAGGGAAGACTGGCAATAGTAACAGCAAGTCCAGGAATGGAAGAATGGCAATAGTAACAGCATGTCCAGGAAGGGAAGACTGGCAATAGTAACAGCATGTCCAGGAAGGGAAGAATGGCAATAGTAACAGCGTGTCCAGGAAGGGAAGACTGGCAATAGTAACAGCAAGTCCAGGAATGGAAGAATGGCAATAGTAACAGCATGTCCAGGAAGGGAAGACTGGCAATAGTAACAGCGTGTCCAGGGAGGGAAGACTGGCAATAGTAACAGCGTGTCCAGGAAGGGAAGACTGGCAATAGTAACAGCGTGTCCAGGAAGGGAAGACTGGCAATAGTAACAGCAAGTCCAGGAAGGGAAGACTGGCAATAGTAACAGCGTGTCCAGGAAGTGAAGACTGGCAATAGTAACAGCATGTCCAGGAAGGGAAGAATGGCAATAGTAACAGCGTGTCCAGGAAGGGAAGACTGGCAATAGTAACAGCATGTCCAGGAAGGGAAGACTGGCAATAGTAACAGCAAGTCCAGGAATGGAAGACTGGCAATAGTAACAGCATGTCCAGGAAGGGAAGACTGGCAATAGTAACAGCGTGTCCAGGAAGGGAAGAATGGCAATAGTAACAGCATGTCCAGGAAGGGAAGACTGGCAATAGTAACAGCGTGTCCAGGAAGGGAAGACTGGCAATAGTAACAGCGTGTCCAGGAAGGGAAGACTGGCAATAGTAACAGCGTGTCCAGGAAGGGAAGACTGGCAATAGTAACAGCATGTCCAGGAAGGGAAGAATGGCAATAGTAACAGCATGTCCAGGAAGGGAAGACTGGCAATAGTAACAGCGTGTCCAGGAAGGGAAGACTGGCAATAGTAACAGCGTGTCCAGGAAGGGAAGACTGGCAATAGTAACAGCAAGTCCAGGAAGGGAAGACTGGCAATAGTAACAGCGTGTCCAGGAAGTGAAGACTGGCAATAGTAACAGCATGTCCAGGAAGGGAAGAATGGCAATAGTAACAGCGTGTCCAGGAAGGGAAGACTGGCAATAGTAACAGCATGTCCAGGAAGGGAAGACTGGCAATAGTAACAGCAAGTCCAGGAATGGAAGACTGGCAATAGTAACAGCATGTCCAGGAAGGGAAGACTGGCAATAGTAACAGCGTGTCCAGGAAGGGAAGACTGGCAATAGTAACAGCGTGACCAGGAATGGAAGACTGGCAATAGTAACAGCAAGTCCAGGAATGGAAGACTGGCAATAGTAACAGCGTGTCCAGGAAGGGAAGACTGGCAATAGTAACAGCGTGTCCAGGAAGGGAAGACTGGCAATAGTAACAGCGTGACCAGGAATGGAAGACTGGCAATAGTAACAGCGTGTCCAGGAAGGGAAGACTGGCAATAGTAACAGCATGTCCAGGAAGGGAAGACTGGCAATAGTAACAGCGTGTCCAGGGAGGGAAGACTGGCAATAGTAACAGCAAGTCCAGGAAGGGAAGACTGGCAATAGTAACAGCATGTCCAGGAAGGGAAGACTGGCAATAGTAACAGCATGTCCAGGAAGGGAAGACTGGCAATAGTAACAGTGTGTCCAGGAAGGGAAGAATGGCAATAGTAATAGCATGTCCAGGAAGGGAAGACTGGCAATAGTAACAGCATGTCCAGGAAGGGAAGACTGGCAATAGTAACAGCAAGTCCAGGAAGGGAAGACTGGCAATAGTAACAGCATGTCCAGGAAGGGAAGACTGGCAATAGTAACAGTGTGTCCAGGAAGGGAAGAATGGCAATAGTAATAGCATGTCCAGGAAGGGAAGACTGGCAATAGTAACAGTGTGTCCAGGAAGGGAAGACTGGCAATAGTAACAGCATGTCCAGGAAGGGAAGACTGGCAATAGTAACAGCATGTCCAGGAAGGGTAGACTGGCAATAGTAACAGCGTGTCCAGGAAGGGAAGACTGGCAATAGTAACAGCATGTCCAGGAAGGGAAGACTGGCAATAGTAACAGCGTGTCCAGGAAGGGAAGACTGGCAATAGTAACAGCGTGTCCAGGAAGGGAAGACTTGCAATAGCAACAGCGTGTCCAGGAAGGGAAGACTGGCAATAGTAACAGCATGTCCAGGAAGGGAAGAATGGCAATAGTAACAGCGTGTCCAGGAAGGGAAGAATGGCAATAGTAACAGCATGTGCAGGAAGGGAAGAATGGCAATAGTAACAGCATGTCCAGGAAGGGAAGACTGGCAATAGTAACAGCGTGTCCAGGAAGGGAAGACTGGCAATAGTAACAGCATGTCCAGGAAGGGAAGAATGGCAATAGTAATAGCATGTCCAGGAAGGGAAGACTGGCAATAGTAACAGCGTGTCCAGGAAGGGAAGACTGGCAATAGTAACAGCATGACCAGGAATGGAAGACTGGCAATAGTAACAGCATGTCCAGGAAGGGAAGACTGACAATAGTAACAGCGTGTCCAGGAAGGGAAAAATGGCATTAGTAACAGCATGTCCAGGAAGGAAAAATGGCAATAGCAACAGCGTGTCCAGGAAGGGAAGAATGGCAATAGTAACAGCGTGTCCAGGAAGGGAAGACTGGCAGTAGTAACAGCATGACCAGGAAGGGAAGACTGGCAATAGTAACAGCATGTCCAGGAAGGGAAGACTGGCAATAGTAACAGCATGTCCAGGAAGGGAAGACTGGCAATAGTAACAGCATGTCCAGGAAGGGAAGACTGGCAATAGTAACAGCGTGTCCAGGAAGGGAAGACTGGCAATAGTAACAGCAAGTCCAGGAATGGAAGAATGGCAATAGTAACAGCATGTCCAGGAAGGGAAGACTGGCAATAGTAATAGCGTGTCCAGGAAGGGAAGACTGGCAATAGTAACAGCAAGTCCAGGAATGGAAGACTGGCAATAGTAACAGCATGTCCAGGAAGGGAAGACTGGCAATAGTAACAGCATGTCCAGGGAGTGAAGACTGGCAATAGTAACAGTGTGTCCAGGAAGGGAAGACTGGCAATAGTAACAGCATGTCCAGGAAGGGAAGACTGGCAATAGTAACAGCATGTCCAGGAAGGGAAGACTGGCAATAGTAACAGCAAGTCCAGGAATGGAAGAATGGCAATAGTAACAGCATGTCCAGGAAGGGAAGACTGGCAATAGTAATAGCGTGTCCAGGAAGGGAAGACTGGCAATAGTAACAGCAAGTCCAGGAATGGAAGAATGGCAATAGTAACAGCATGTCCAGGAAGGGAAGACTGGCAATAGTAACAGCATGTCCAGGAAGGGAAGACTGGCAATAGTAACAGCGTGTCCAGGAAGGGAAGACTGGCAATAGTAACAGCAAGTCCAGGAATGGAAGAATGGCAATAGTAACAGCATGTCCAGGAAGGGAAGACTGGCAATAGTAACAGCGTGTCCAGGGAGGGAAGACTGGCAATAGTAACAGCGTGTCCAGGAAGGGAAGACTGGCAATAGTAACAGCATGTCCAGGAAGGGAAGACTGGCAATAGTAACAGCAAGTCCAGGAAGGGAAGACTGGCAATAGTAACAGCGTGTCCAGGAAGTGAAGACTGGCAATAGTAACAGCATGTCCAGGAAGGGAAGAATGGCAATAGTAACAGCATGTCCAGGAAGTGAAGACTGGCAATAGTAACAGCGTGTCCAGGAAGGGAAGAATGGCAATAGTAACAGCGTGTCCAGGAAGGGAAGACTGGCAATAGTAACAGCAAGTCCAGGAATGGAAGACTGGCAATAGTAACAGCGTGTCCAGGAAGGGAAGACTGGCAATAGTAACAGCAAGTCCAGGAAGGGAAGACTGGCAATAGTAACAGCATGTCCAGGAAGGGAAGACTGGCAATAGTAACAGCGTGTCCAGGGAGGGAAGACTGGCAATAGTAACAGCAAGTCCAGGAAGGGAAGACTGGCAATAGTAACAGCATGTCCAGGAAGGGAAGACTGGCAATAGTAACAGCATGTCCAGGAAGGGAAGACTGGCAATAGTAACAGTGTGTCCAGGAAGGGAAGAATGGCAATAGTAACAGCATGTCCAGGAAGGGAAGACTGGCAATAGTAACAGCATGTCCAGGAAGGGAAGACTGGCAATAGTAACAGCAAGTCCAGGAAGGGAAGACTGGCAATAGTAACAGCATGTCCAGGAAGGGAAGACTGGCAATAGTAACAGCATGTCCAGCAAGGGAAGAATGGCAATAGTAACAGTGTGTCCAGGAAGGGAAGAATGGCAATAGTAATAGCATGTCCAGGAAGGGAAGACTGGCAATAGTAACAGTGTGTCCAGGAAGGGAAGACTGGCAATAGTAACAGCATGTCCAGGAAGGGAAGACTGGCAATAGTAACAGCATGTCCAGGAAGGGTAGACTGGCAATAGTAACAGCGTGTCCAGGAAGGGAAGACTGGCAATAGTAACAGCATGTCCAGGAAGGGAAGACTGGCAATAGTAACAGCGTGTCCAGGAAGGGAAGACTGGCAATAGTAACAGCGTGTCCAGGAAGGGAAGACTTGCAATAGCAACAGCGTGTCCAGGAAGGGAAGACTGGCAATAGTAACAGCATGTCCAGGAATGGAAGACTGGCAATAGTAACAGTGTGTCCAGGAAGGGAAGACTGGCAATAGTAACAGCATGTCCAGGAAGGGAAGACTGGCAATAGTAACAGCATGTCCAGGAAGGGAAGACTGGCAATAGTAACAGCATGTCCAGGAATGGAAGACTGGCAATAGTAACAGTGTGTCCAGGAAGGGAAGACTGGCAATAGTAACAGCATGTCCAGGAAGGGAAGACTGGCAATAGTAACAGCGTGTCCAGGAAGGGAAGACTTGCAATAGCAACAGCGTGTCCAGGAAGGGAAGACTGGCAATAGTAACAGCATGTCCAGGAAGGGAAGACTGGCAATAGTAACAGCACTGAGTGCTGAATTTGGTGCATTTGAGTGCGATAGTGAGAGTTTGGTGACCGAGGGAGTATAAGGCTTCATTTTTATCTAAAGTTTAGTCTTTCTTTTATTTAGTTAATTAACTTAAAAGTTGCTGTTTGGTTGAGAAGAAGGTGAATTTTCAGTAAGCTTTAAACCGGCTTCTACTTGTAGGCACTTGCAGCTGGAGCTTGTTAATTAGTTAATTGGATTAGGCCAGGTTTTCAGAGGCTAGATTCACAGTATAAAAGTGATCCCCTACAGTGCAGACTTTGTTTGCACTGAGTGCTGAATTTGGTGCATTTGAGTGCGATAGTGAGAGTTTGGTGACCGAGGGAGTGCTGAATTTGGTGCATTTGAGTGCGATAGTGAGAGTTTGGTGACCGAGGGAGTGCTGAATTTGGTGCATTTGAGTGCGATAGTGAGAGTTCGGTGACCGAGGGAGTTAGGTGAGGAGGGAATAAGGCGCTCCTTTCATTTTGTTTCCGACATTTCCGCAAAGAGTGCGAAGAGAGCCAGGAGTTTACAGAAAGTGTAGCTGACTGGGAGCAGGGTCGGAGGGCGGAGATCTAGTTAGTCCACAGGGCAGCTATATTCTGTCAGGTAAGAGGGGATGGAGGCTAGGCCAGTTACATGCTCCTCCTGTAGGATGTGGGTGGTGAGGGATACCACCGGTGTCCCCACTGACTATACCTGCGGGAAGTGCACCCAACTTCAGCTCCTCAAAGACCGTGTTACGGAACTAGAGCTGAAGCTGGATGAACTTCGGATCATCCGGGAGGCAGAGGGGGTGATTGAGAAGAGTTACAGGGAGGTAACCACACCCAAGGTACAGGACAAGAATAGCTGGGTTACAGTCAGGGGGAAAAAAACAAACAGGCAGAAAGTGCAGGGATCCCTCGTGGCCGTTCCCCTTCAAAACAAGTATACCGTTTTGGATGCTGTTGGGGGGGATGACCTACCGGGGGAAGGCCCTAGCGGCCAGGTCTCTGGCACTGAGTCTGGCTCTGGGGCTCAGAAGGGAAGGGGGGAGAATAGAAAAGCAATAGTTGCAGGAGATTCAATGGTTAGGGGAATAGATAGGAGATTCTGTGGTCGCGAGCGAGACTCCCGGAAGGTATGTTGCCTCCCGGGTGCCAGGGCCAGGGATGTCTCGGATCGTGTCTTCAGGATCGTTAAGGGGGAGGGGGAGCAGCCAGAAGTCGTGGTGCACATTGGTACCAACGACATAGGTAGGAAAAGGGGTGTGGAGGTAATAAACAAGTTTAGGGAGTTAGGCTGGAAGTTAAAAGCCAGGACAGACAGAGTTGTCATCTCTGGTTTGTTGCCGGTGCCACGTGATAGCGAGGCTAGGAATAGGGAGAGAGTGCAGTTGAACATGTGGCTGCAGGAATGGTGTAGGAGGGAGGGCTTCAGGTATTTGGATAATTGGAGCGCATTCTGGGGAAGGTGGGACCTGTACAAGCAGGACGGGTTGCATCTGAACCAGAGGGGCACCAATATCCTGGGAGGGAGGTTTTCTAGTACTCTTCGGGAGGGTTTAAACTAATTTGGCAGGGGAATGGGAACCGGATTTGTAGTCCAGCAACTAAGGTAGCCGATATTCAGGACGCCAAAGCGTGTAATGAGGCAGTGGGGAAGGGAACACTGACAAAGGAGAGTACTTGCAGGCACGGAGAGGGGTTGAAGTGTGTATACTTCAACGCAAGAAGCATCAGGAATAAGGTGGGTGAACTTAAGGCATGGATCGGTACTTGGGACTACGATGTGGTGGCCATCACGGAAACTTGGATAGAAGAGGGGCAGAAATGGTTGTTGGAGGTCCCTGGTTATAGATGTTTCAATAAGATTAGGGAGGGTGGTAAAAGAGGTGGGGGGGTGGCATTATTAATTAGAGATAGTATAACAGCTGCAGAAAGGCAGTTCGAGGAGTATCAGCCTACTGAGGTAGTATGGGTTGAAGTCAGAAATAGGAAAGGAGCAGTCACCTTGTTAGGAGTTTTCTATAGGCCCCCCAATAGTAGCAGAGATGTGGAGGAACAGATTGGGAAACAGATTTTGGAAAGGTGCAGAAGTCATAGGGTAGTAGTCATGGGCGACTTTAACTTCCCAAATATTGAGTGGAAACTCTTTAGATCAAATAGTTTGGATGGGGTGGTGTTTGTGCAGTGTGTCCAGGAAGCTTTTCTAACGCAGTATGTAGATTGTCCGACCAGAGGAGGGGCAATATTGGATTTAGTACTGGGTAATGAGCCAGGGCAAGTGATAGATTTGTTAGTGGGGGAGCATTTTGGAGATAGTGACCACAATTCTGTGACTTTCACTTTAGTAATGGAGAGGGATAGGTACGTGCAACAGGGCAAGGTTTACAATTGGGGGAAGGGTAAATACGATGTTGTCAGACAAGAATTGAAGTGCATAAGTTGGGAACATAGGCTGGCAGGGAAGGACACAAGTGAAATGTGGAACTTGTTCAAGGAACAGGTGCTACGTGTCCTTGATATGTATGTCCCTGTCAGGCAGGGAAGAGATGGTCGAGTGAGGGAACCATGGTTGACAAGAGAGGTTGAATGTCTTGTTAAGAGGAAAAAGGTGACTTATGTAAGGCTGAGGAAACAAGGTTCAGACAGGGCATTGGAGGGATACAAGATAGCCAGGAGGGAACTGAAGAAAGGGATTAGGAGAGCTAAGAGAGGGCATGAACAATCTTTGGCGGGTAGGATCAAGGAAAACCCCAAGGCCTTTTACACATATGTGAGAAATATGAGAATGACTAGAGCGAGGGTAGGTCCGATCAAGGACAGTAGCGGGAGATTGTGTATTGAGTCTGAAGAGATAGGAGAGGTCTTGAACGAGTACTTTTCTTCTGTATTTACAAATGAGAGGGGCGATATTGTTGGAGAGGACAGTGTGAAACAGATTGGTAAGCTCGAGGAAATACTTGTTAGGAAGGAAGATGTGTTGGGCATTTTGAAAAGCTTGAGGATAGACAAGTCCCCCGGGCCTGACGGGATATATCCAAGGATTCTATGGGAAGCAAGAGATGAAATTGCAGAGCCGTTGGCAATGATCTTTTCGTCCTCACTGTCAACAGGGGTTGTACCAGGGGATTGGAGAGTGGCGAATGTCGTGCCCCTGTTCAAAAAAGGGACTAGGGATAACCCTGGGAATTACAGGCCAGTTAGTCTTACTTCGGTGGTAGGCAAAGTAATGGAAAGGGTACTGAAGGATAGGATTTCTGAGCATCTGGAAAGACACTGCTTGATTAGGAATAGTCAGCACGGATTTGTGAGGGGTAGGTCTTGCCTTACAAATCTTATTGAATTCTTTGAGGAGGTGACCAAGCATGTGGATGAAGGTAAAGCAGTGGATGTAGTGTACATGGATTTTAGTAAGGCATTTGATAAAGTTCCCCATGGTAGGCTTATGCAGAAAGTAAGGAGGCATGGGATAGTGGGAAATTTGGCCAGTTGGATAACGAACTGGCTAACCGATAGAAGTCAGAGAGTGGTGGTGGATGGCAAATATTCAGCCTGGATCCCAGTTACCAGTGGCGTACCGCAGGGATCAGTTCTGGGTCCTCTGCTGTTTGTGATTTTCATTAATGACTTGGATGAGGGAGTTGAAGGGTGGGTCAGTAAATTTGCAGACGATACGAAGATTGGTGGAGTTGTGGATAGTAAGGAGGGCTGTTGTCGGCTGCAAAGAGACATAGATAGGATGCAGAGCTGGGCTGAGAAGTGGCAGATGGAGTTTAACCCTGAAAAGTGTGAGGTTGTCCATTTTGGAAGGACAAATATGAATGCGGAATACAGGGTTAACGGTAGAGTTCTTGGCAATGTGGAGGAGCAGAGAGATCTTGGGGTCTATGTTCATACATCTTTGAAAGTTGCCACTCAAGTGGATAGAGCTGTGAAGAAGGCCTATGGTGTGCTCGCGTTCATTAACAGAGGGATTGAATTTAAGAGCCGTGAGGTGATGATGCAGCTGTACAAAACTTTGGTAAGGCCACATTTGGAGTACTGTGTACAGTTCTGGTCGCCTCATTTTAGGAAGGATGTGGAAGCTTTGGAAAAGGTGCAAAGAAGATTTACCAGGATGTTGCCTGGAATGGAGAGTAGGTCTTACGAGGAAAGGTTGAGGGTGCTAGGCCTTTTCTCATTAGAACGGAGAAGGATGAGGGGCGACTTGATAGAGGTTTATAAGATGATCAGGGGAATAGATAGAGTAGACAGTCAGAGACTTTTTCCCCGGGTGGAACAAACCATTACAAGGGGACATAAATTTAAGGTGAAAGGTGGAAGATATAGGAGGGATATCAGAGGTAGGTTCTTTACCCAGAGAGTAGTGGGGGCATGGAATGCACTGCCTGTGGAAGTAGTTGAGTCGGAAACATTAGGGACCTTCAAGCAGCTATTGAATAGGTACATGGATTACGGTTAAATGATATAGTGTAGATTTATTTGTTCTCAAGGGCAGCACGGTAGCATTGTGGATAGCACAATTGCTTCACGGCTCCAGGGTCCCAGGTTCGATTCCGGCTTGGGTCACTGACTGTGCGGAGTCTGCACGTCCTCCCCGTGTCTGCGTGGGTTTCCTCTGGGTGCTCCGGTTTCCTCCCACAATCCAAAGATGTGCGGGTTAGGTGAATTGGCCAATGATAAATTGCCCTTAATGTCCAAATTGCCCTTGGTGTTGGGTGAAGGTGTTGAGTTTGGGTAGGGTGCTCTTTCCAAGAGCCGGTGCAGACTCAAAGGGCCGAATGGCCTCCTTCTGCACTGTAAATTCAATGATAATCTATGATTAATCTAGGACAAAGGTTCGGCACAACATCGTGGGCCGAAGGGCCTGTTCTGTGCTGTATTTTCTATGTTCTATGTCCAGGAAGGGAAGACTGGCAATAGTAACAGCGTGTCCAGGAAGGGAAGACTGGCAATAGTAACAGCGTGTCCAGGGAGGGAAGACTGGCAATAGTAACAGCGTGTCCAGGAAGGGAAGACTGGCAATAGTAACAGCATGTCCAGGAAGGGAAGACTGGCAATAGTAACAGCGTGTCCAGGAAGGGAAGACTGGCAATAGTAACAGCATGTCCAGGAAGGGAAGATTGGCAATAGTAACAGCATGTCCAGGAAGGGAAGACTGGCAATAGTAACAGCGTGTCCAGGAAGGGAAGAATGGCAATAGTAACAGCATGTCCAGGAAGGGAAGACTGGCAATAGTAACAGCGTGTCCAGGAAGGGAAGAATGGCAATAGTAACAGCATGTCCAGGGAGGGAAGACTGGCAATAGTAACAGCATGTCCAGGAAGGGAAGACTGGCAATAGTAACAGCGTGTCCAGGAAGGGAAGAATGGCAATAGTAATAGCATGACCAGGAAGGGAAGACTGGCAATAGTAACAGCATGTCCAGGAAGGGAAGATTGGCAATAGTAACAGCATGTCCAGGAAGGGAAGACTGGCAATAGTAACAGCATGTCCAGGAAGGGAAGAATGGCAATAGTAACAGCGTGTCCAGGAAGGGAAGAATGGCAATAGTAACAGCATGTCCAGGAAGGGAAGAATGGCAATAGTAACAGCGTGTCCAGCAAGGGAAGCCTGGCAATAGTAACAGCGTGTCCAGGAAGGGAAGAATGGCAATAGTAACAGCGTGTCCAGCAAGGGAAGACTGGCAATAGTAACAGCGTGTCCAGGAAGGGAAGAATGGCAATAGTAACAGCGTGTCCAGGAAGGGAAGAATGGCAATAGTAACAGCGTGTCCAGCAAGGGAAGACTGGCAATAGTAACAGCGTGACCAGGAATGGAAGACTGGCAATAGTAACAGCATGTCCAGGAAGGGAAGACTGGCAATAGTAACAGCATGTCCAGGAAGGGAAGACTGGTAATAGTAACAGCGTGTCCAGGAAGGGAAGATTGGCAATAGTAACAGCATGTCCAGGAAGGGAAGACTGGCAATAGTAACAGCATGTCCAGGAAGGGAAGACTGGTAATAGTAACAGCGTGTCCAGGAAGGGAAGACTGGCAATAGTAACAGCATGTCCAGATTATGATCAGGCCCATCGGGCCTCCCAAGGCAGAAAGGAAAGAGAAGATGAACGAAGACTCAGGCCGACCCGGTTATCCGACAGGGTGACTATTCTCACCAGCGAAGAGAACCGGCCTCAAAATCAACAAAAGGAAGGACCCAAATGTCATGTGGGCACCACAGGATGACCCCCAGGTAACCCAAATGGTGGTTCCAATGATAACGCCGCCAATAAGTCTAGAAAGTAAATCTTGACTTCGTCAGATGCAGGTTTATCCAGTGCCACCTGTATTCCCTTTATTTATATGGTGCAGTCTCTTTAAACATTAAGTGAAATCTATTAAATAATAAAACAATTAAAACACCAGTTCTAATTCAAATGTTGGGGAACTTAACTCTTTCCTAACAGCCAAGACCCTCCAGAATGGGTGAAGGGGCCTTGAGACACAGGAAGCAGGCCTTCTCCGCACGTACGGGAAGATCCACAGGGGGGGCAGTGACGTACTGGTGTTGCCACAGGACTAGTAATCCAGAGACCTAGGGTAACGCCCTGGGAACCCGGGCCGGTTAACTCTGGGCTAGACAGCTGGTTTGTAATGCAGAACAAGGCCAGCAGCGCGGGTTCAATTCCCGTACCGGCTTACCCGAACAGGCGCCGGAATGTGGCAACTAGGAGCTTTTCACAGTAACTTCATACTTTTGACAATAAAATAATTTGAAATCAATAAAAACCTGGAATTTAAAGTCCATGAAACCATTGTTCACCAATCTCCATATCTGGTCTGGCCTACATGTGACTCTTAAAATGTCCTCTGAAATGGCCTAGCAAGCCATTCAGTTCAAGGGCAATTAGGGATGGACAATAATGCTGGTCTATGGGAATGGTGTGAAGAGACAAACAGGGTGATGCACTATCAATTACGACGAGACGAGAGTAGAATGTAATTGAGGCTTTATTACACAGAGATGTGTGGCCTCCTGCAGCAGCTTACGAAATGGCTGCTGTTCGGAGATCACACACAGTTATACTCCGCCTCCTGGGCGGAGCCAGAAGGCAGGGATCTACCCCCATACCTGTAGTACAGGGGCCTTACCGTAATACCCATATATACAATATAATACAACAGTGGTGACTACCACACAGGGCCCCACTTCCACTTCAGCAAAGACTAACAAACCTAGACTGTTTTGGGGCATTTCCAGACTTACAAACATGCATTTATTGTCGGTATCCATGTAGACTTTTGACTCTCTCCACTAGTATTAGTCCAACATGCACCGGGAGCGGTGAAAAATTTGCAATTAGTTGATGACCAGAGGTGATTGAGCATATTACCATTCTAACAAGATTTACACCACTCCATCAACACTGCAAACTGACTCACACCTGAAATGTTCCGTTACTGCAACAGTGGTAAACGTTTGGAACAATCTGCAAGTTGAGATAGTAGAGACAATGGGGTAAGGCTTTTCAAAACGTTGCTATTTTAGGTGTGGGGGTGATTTTATTTGTGACAAGTGACCTTTTCAAACCCTTAACTTTCCTTGCATTCTTTCGACTGGCTGACTGCACTGCCTTACACTAGACAATACAGTGGTCTAAAACCACTTTACTCAGCCCAGCCCTGCTAGCTGCTTCACAATGCAATGCTACTATGCTGAAATGGAGCCAAGCAGTGACTATACAATTGACGTACATGTGCCTGGCTCTTGTTAAAAAAAACAAATCAAAATTTAATTTAAATGTTATAATAATTAACCACAAGCCTCCGAAAGGGGCCTTTGTCACACAGATTAAACACTGGTTGGTGGTTGAGGTTGGTGTGATTGAGAATGCAAATACATACGTCATATGAGGAATTGTGTGACTTCTGGTGCAGATATGTGCAGGAAGCTGAGAAATAAACCACTATAACTAAAACATTGATATTCAGCACACATTATAAATTTATACAAGGCAATAAAAACTCCAGGTCTTTAACTGTACCCTAGCCAATAAAAATCCTAACGCATAATGGCTGGTTAATTCTGGCTACACAGAAGCCTGAAGATTTTAACCCTGCGTTCGCTGGGAGCTCCCACCTGCCGACATTTGGACTAAACACTGTGCAGAGCTGCAGAGAAACCTACTGAATAAGGGGTGAGGTGTAGACCCTTTTTTAAATAGGGGTACTCTATGACTCTTAAGCACACGCATACACACAGGCACAAAGATCTCCTAACCAAGCAGCACTCAATGCCGGAGCAGGTTGGTAGCAATGACTCACCATGACTTTACGCAGGGTGTACCGTCTGGATCGGATGTCATCCATGAGCATTTCATACGGTGTGAGCTGGTACTCAATTGGCAGGGGGTTGTACTGCCTCTCTTGCACCTTCTTCAGCTTTACACCATTCCGCAAATCTCTCATCACTTGCACCCAGAAGCAGGCCTGAAAGTGGAAGATAGTTGCTCTTAGTGTTGGAAGCTGCACTTCCTGTGATCCCGTCAGAATGAAAGGAAAAGGGTTTCATGATGTTTTGGAAGTGGTGACAAGGAGAAACGCCTTTGTGCGTCCATTAGAGAGAGAGAGAGAGAGAGAGAGAGAGAGAGAGAGAGAAACTACCATCTGGCACAGTAACTATGGGCCTGGGTTTGACTGCAGCCCGCTCTTGCCATACATGGGCTGGTGTCTACTAACTCGTAGGTGAAAGTTGGAAGGAAGAAGAAAACGAATGGCAACATTTTGCAAAGGAATAAAACGTTACACAAATCTTAAGCAAAAGGCTGGTCTATTAAGTCTGACAATGTGGCTGGATAATCTGAATGGCGAGGATTGTAGAATCTCCAAAATGCAGAAGGAGACCAATTGGCTCATCGAGTCTGCACTGACCCTCTGAAAGAGCATCCTACCTGGGCCATTCCCACGCCCTAACCCCACCTAACCTGCACATTCCTGGACACTAAGGGGCAATTTAACACGGTCAATCTACCTAAACGGCGCATCTTTGGACTGTGTGAGGAAACCAGAGCACCCGGAGGAAACCCATGCAGACACGGGGTGAATGTGCAAATTCCACACAGACAGTGACCCGAGGCCGGAATTAACCCCAGGTTCCTGGCGCTGTGAGGCAGCAATGCTGCCACCATGTTGCTAAATCATAGTCAGTTATGTGGAGAGATTAGAAAAACTGAGATTGTTCTCCTTAGAGCAGAGCAGGTTAAGGGGAGATTTAATGGAGGTGTTCCAAATGATAGGGGTTTAAAGTAAATACAGAAGGAAAAACTGTTTCACTGATGAGTTTCAAGAACCAGGGATACAGATTGAAGATAATTAGCAAAACAGAGTTTTAAATTTTTTTTTTTAAAAGAGTATCCAATTCGAGTATCCAATTCATTTTTTTTCAATTAAGGGGCAATTTAGCGTGGCCAATCCACCTAGCCTGCACATCTTTGGGCTGTGGGGGCGAAACCCACGCAAACACGGGGAGAATGTGCAAACTCCACACGGACAGTGACCCAGAGCCGGGATCGAACCTGGGACTTCAGCGCCATGAGGCAGCAGGGCTAACCCACTGCGCCACCGTGCTGCCAGCAAAACAGAGTTACGGTAAATTTGTTTTTACCCAGCGCGCTATCACAACCTGAACGCACTGCCTGAATGAGTCAGTAGTAACCTTCAAAAGGAAATTGTAGATAATCTTGAAAAGGAAAAACTTGAAGGGCTATGGGGGAGAGTGGGGAATGGGGTTAATTGGATAGCTCTTTGACAGGGCTGGTACAAGCATGATGGGCCTAATAGCCTCCTTCAGCGCTGTGACATTCTCGGTCGGATGTTACGATTATTAAGCCAAAGGATTTGAGTTCAAATCCCTCTGTGGCAAATTTGGTAATTGGATAAATTAAATCTAGTGATTTTCAGGCCGAGACCAGAGGGATACCAGGTTGTCGCAAAAACCCAGTTATTGTCCTTCGGGGAAGGGAACCTGCCATTGCTGTCTGGTTTGGCCATTATGTCACTCCAGTCCCTCACGACATGATTGTTTCTTAATGTCCCACAGACAGATAGGGATGTGCAATAAATGTCAACTTGCTAGAAATCCTGAGGATTAATAGAGAATTCACCAGTAGCAGGACAGAATAGCAGCCCTAGGTTTGTATGAAAGAACAGGTACTTGTAAAGATGGTGGGATGTTGGGCACACAGGCTACATCTGGTCTTGTATTAATGGATATAGGAAAAGATTGGTACAGAAATAGCTATTGCCCAAAATGTTGTGTGCACCTTACACTTTCTCTAGGCATACTTTAAAAAAAATTATTTTAATTAATTATTTTTTTAATTTTTCCAATTAAGGGGCAATTTAGTGTGGCCAATCCACCTACCCTGCACATCTTTGGGTTGTGGGGGTGAGGCCCATGTGGACACGGGGAGAACATGCAAACTCCCCACAGATCGAACCTGGGCTCGGCACCGTGAGGCGAGCAGTGCTAACCACTGCGCCACCATTCCACCTCCAGGCATATTTTAATGTAATTGAAAGAGACCTTTAGCTGTCAAAAACACAAATTTTTCATTCACATTATGAGAACGTTATTCAACCTTCAGTGGTATACGCAAATCTAAAATGTTGACAGAACGATAATTATCTGCTTAAAATGGCTCTTCTTCTAGAAAAGGGACCAGCACACACATGTTCTGTTTTTATTTCCCTCAGAAAGTAACAATTGCTTGTTTCCCGTGAATATAGGTGATTATGCAGCAATCTAACTGTGATGTTCAAAATGATGAGACGAGTTGATTGGGCAGATAGGTACTCTTCTGGTGGGCAAGTCCAAAGGGGCAAGCGGTGTGATGTCAGGAAGCACTTAATCACACAAAAGGTCATGGAAATCTCCTCCCAAGGTACTGTGAGGTGGAATCAACTGCAAATCTCCGAACTAACATTGATAATTTTTGTTAGGCAAGGGTATTGAGGAAAATGGAACAAAGTTAGGTGCAGACTCGATGGGCTGAATGGCCTCCTTCTGCGCTATAGAGATTCTATGGGTCGGCAGTGATACAATTAAGATAGGGTTCAGTTATGGTCCAGTTGAATACTGGAACAGACTTGAGGGGATATTCTGCTATTTCCTCCATGCCCTCTCCAAGCTTAATTTGTCCATGACACCAGTCTCTTTGCTCACTCAAAGCTATTCTCACTAAACTGCAAGGTGGTAATGTAAAATACTCCTTCACCCTAGGTGCTGTCGGCCCCCCTTTTAAAACCACACCCTAAAAGTCCGACATTGACCCCTTCCTTGATCCTTGCAAACTGCGACACACACACACTGACACTCGCACGCTCATGCAGACACTCGCATGCGCACACTCACGTGCTCACACTCGTGCACTCACACTCGCCTGCTCACACACTCACACTCGCATGCTTACAGAACTGGAATGGTCCGAATGGAATTCTGAAATGCCACACCCTGTGGCTTGGACCATGGTACACACCCCTCTGCACAGGGAGAGGAGCACCATCTGGCATGGTTGGTCCCTTATCCACACTGCACTTTCTCCAGTAGTGTTGAGATGTTGACCCTTTATTTGTGAACAGTGGTACTCAATTTTCATACGTCAACATATACAAACTCAGTTTTTCCTCAGCTGTGTCATGTGCTGGATAAGACACTGTTTATAAGTAGTTTACAGTGAACTCTTTGTTTCACTCTCCCCACTTGTAGCTGACTGATAGCAAATATACTTGGACAAGTTTCAGGAAAGAATAAGGAGTGGTCGACCCAGCTCACCATGAGCGAACTTCATCAGGACTATTCAGAGAGCTGGATCAAAGGTCGCACCATGGTCGCTGGAGAATTTAAATTCAGATAATAAATCATTCTGAAATAAAAGGCCAGCAGCAGTGATGATGACCATGTAACTATTGGCTAATTATAAAACCCCATCTGATTCACTAATGCCCTTTAAGGGTGGATATCTGCTGTACTTGTGTCGTTTGAGCTCCAGATCCACAGCAATGTGGTTGGCAATTAATTGCCCTCTGAAATGGTCAAGGCTGCTCCTCAGTCAGGGGCAATCAAGATGGGGAATAAATACTGGCCTTTTCACTGGTGCCAAATCCCATGAATGATTAAAAAAGCAATAACAGCTTGCTGATGAAACACTGGCCTCTCTCTTCTCCTTCAGCCGGTGAATGCCCTTGCTGTGCACATCCAGCTTTCTTCTGTCCTTGCAGAAATAACCATGTTGAGTTTGGCAGCGTTATTTTTCGGCAGGGCTCAGGGTCCTGCTGGGCAGGTGAATGAAGACTGAGCTAGGGGATGAGGGGGCGATGCAGTGTCTGTATGTTACAGGCAGTAGGAGTCAGCAGCTGGATGTAGTGTTTGACTGAGAAATCAAAGAGTAGAGTTTATTGCTCCCTTGAGGTGTGATGGGAAGCATTTAATTGAGGGGGGAGGGGGGGGTGTACCTGATACCTTCCTGCCTCTGCCCCATTTAAGTCCAGGGTGGTGGGGCTGGGGAACTGCTATTCTTATTCTTTATCTACCTTATCTGTAGTGGTAATGTTACTGGGCTAGTAATCCCATAATGTTCTGTGGACTTGGGTTCAAATCCCACCACACAGCTGATGGAATTTAAGTTTAATTCATGAATCTGGAATATAAAACTAATTTGAGTAATGGGACTATCACTGATTGTCGCTAAATCAACCTGGTTCACTCATGCCCTTTAGAGAAGGAAATCTGCCGTCCGTACCAGGTCCTGTCTACATGTGACTCCAGATGCTCAGCCTCCGGAACCCTCAGGATTTTAAGGGTTTCAATCAATTGGCCTCTTACTCTTCTGAACTCCAGTGGATACAAGCCCAGCCTGTACAACCTTTCCTCATAAGACAGCCTGCTCATTCCTGGTAATAGTCTAGTAAACTGTCTCTGAACCAGTAAGTTCCCTGAACCTTCTCTGAACTATGCAGCCCCTGGCCTCTGTGTTCCTGCACACTCTTTAGTACCATGTCTTGCGTCTATATTGCCATTTTTTAACATTCTTTTTGTTGGGGTGTGGGCATCACTGGCTAGGCCATCATTTAGTGCCATCCTTAATCGCCCTCGATAAGGTGGTGGTGAGCTGCCTTCTTGAACTGCTGCAGCCCACGTGGTGTAGGTACACACACCGTGCTGTTAGGAAGGGTCCTCCAGAACTGTGAACCAGCAACAGTGAAGGAAGGGTGAAATAGTTCCAAGCCTCTCCCTTTTCTGTATTAAATACCATCTGTGACTTGCCTATCTGTGCCCTGTTGCCGTTGATTGGGATCAGGTAGCAGAGGGGAGGAGGGATGTTGTTGATGTTCTGTCAGACTTGGCCACCATGATGATTCACCCTGTTACATACAAAATGCTTGAATGCAATATGATGCCATTTATAAAAGAGCTTAAATGAAATGAAAATCGCTTATTGTCACAAGTAGGCTTCAAATGAAGTTACTGTGAAAAGCCCCTAGTCGCCACATTCCGGCGCCTGTTCGAGGAGGCTGGTATGGGAATCGAACCGTGCTGCTGGCCTGCTTTAAAAGCCTGCGATTTAGCCCAGTGTGCTAAACCAGCCCCTATGTGGATGATAGATGAGAAAATTTGTTGTATTAAAATATTAATAAACACGGAAGTATTGACCAATTGAACAGAGCATCTTACCCAGTCAAAATTATTGAGTTCACTGAGTTCCATGTTGGATTGGCTGCTTTCGCCCTTGTTATCCAGCAGCTTCTTCAGATTCTGCCAATCAACCAGATAACAGATTAAAACAGAGCGCCACAACATTATAATGCACACGCGATAACCATTCAGCCTGTGCTGGTTCGTTGAAACAGTAATCCAAATAGTCAATCAGAATGCCATTCCACTGTGTTACTGCAGCAGGGTAGCACAGTGGTTAGCACTGTTGCTTCACAGCGCCAGGGTCCCAAGTTCGATTCCCACTTGGGTCACGGTCAGTGGGGAGTCTGCACGGCCTCCCCCATATCTGCGTGGGTTTCCTCCCGGCCCGCAATGCATCGCAAGATTCAACGCAATCTCGCGAGACGTTGTGATGTGAATCCTGCCCACAATGGGTGGGATCCCTTGTTAGCAAATCTTCATATTAGAGCAAGGCAGTAAGCCTTACTCTAATGTGCAGATTCCCGAGGTACCTGAGGCTTTGGGATTCAGCTCCTTTGCCTCAGATCCTCCCATATTGCGTTCGGGCTTGGGGGTAGGTCGGTGATTGTTTCGGGGGCCTCGGAGATTGGAGATTGGGAGAAAGGGGCTGTTTAGCACAGGGCTAAATCGCTGGCTTTGAAAGCAGACCAAGGCAGGCCAGCAGCACGGTTCAATTCCCGTACCAGCCTCCCCGAACAGGCGCCGGAATGTGGCGACTAGGGGCTTTTCACAGTAACTTCATTTGAAGCCTACTTGTGACAATAAGCGATTTTCATTTTTCATTTCATTTTATTTTAAAATGGTTTCCCGATCTTTCGCTACAATGGGGAGTTCAGGCGAGCAGAGCTCCCCACTGCAGAAAAAATGGGTCTATGTGCAGCCTTGGCTGTGCGTTTCCCGTTCAGGCCCCTTATTCAACATGAGCCGCATCGAATACCCCTGTATTCTCTCGACACTGCGAGTGCCAGGAAATGGGCGGCTAAATGCGCTGGCAAAGGGACTTTGTTCCCTTTTGGGTGAATCGCGTCTGTGGAGCCCACCCCACTCCCAAAGTCCACTCGCTATTATTTACATTCTGCTACTGGCTGCTGACTAATCACGGATGAAGCCGGGGAGTTAATATCATCCAAACCTAACTCTGCTGAGGTCTGGATGGGGTGTTGATGTCAATCCTGGTACAGATATAATGGGCTGAAGGGTCCCCTCCTGTACTGTATGATTCTATCTCACAGCCTTCCCCGTCTCCCACTCCTCTCATTCCCGCTTCGGGTTAAAATCAGGCCGATACCATGTACACTGAAGGTAGGATCACAGAATGGTTCCAGCACAGGAAGCCAGTCTATACTGGCTCTCTAGAAGAGCAACCCACCCTCAGTCCGGCTTTTCCCCCCCATAGCCATACAAATGTTTTCTCTTCACATATTTGTCCAGTTCTTTTTTAAAAGCCACAACTGAATCTGCCTCCATCACACACTCAGGCAAAGCATTCCGGCTCCTAACCGCTCCCTGCGTAACAGAGGTTTACCTCATGTCACCACTGTTTCTTTTGCCGTTTACCTCAGATCAGTGTTCTCTCTGGTTCCATTAAGTGGAACAATTTCTCCCTATTTACTCTGCCCCGATCCCTCATGATTTTTCTCGCCTCTGTCAATTCTCCTCTCTTCTCGAAGAACTGTCCCACTTTCTCCATTCTATCCACACTGCTGAAGTTCCTCATCCCTGCAACCAAATCTCGTGAATCTTTTCTGTACCCTCTCTCATGCATTGCAGGTTCCATTAGTGTAAGTAAAGCCCCAACAACAACCTGCAATTAAAAAGCACCTTTAACATAGCAAAATGGGAGAATTTCAGGAGACACCACGGCGCAGTAGTAATGTCACTGGAACAGCAGGCCCGGGCTAATGTGTGAGGAATTAGGGTTCAAATCCCACCAAGGCAGCTAGCAGATAAAATCTGGAATTAAATGCAAGTCTCTGTAATAGTGATGTCCCGTCAATTACCACGAGACGGGAATGGTGAAACAATCAAGGGTTTATTGCACAAGATATTGTGCCTCCTGCAGCTGGAACCAGAATGGGAGCAGCGCAGGAGAGCGTACACTTTTATATGCTGCCTGCTGGGAGGAGCCAGCAAGCTGGGATTTACTGAGGTACCTGTAATACAGTGGCAGTACCGTAATACATGCAATGTGTTACCAGTGGTGTTTACCACAAATAGTGATCCAGAAACTGTTACAAAGAACAAAGAAATGTACAGCACAGGAACAGGCCCTTCGGCCCTCCAAGCCCGTGCCGACCATGCTGCCCGAATAAACTATAATCTTCTACACTTCCTGGGTCCGTATCCCTCTATTCCTATCCTATTCATGTACTTGTCAAGATGCCCCTTAAATGTCACTATCGTCCCTGCTTCCACCACCTCCTCCGGTAGCGAGTTCCAGGCACCCACTACCCTCTGCGTAAAAAACTTGCCTCGTACATCTACTCTAAACCTTGCCCCTCTCACCTTAAACCTATGCCCCCTAGTAATTGACCCCTCTACCCTGGGGAAAAGCCTCTGACTATCCACTCTGTCTATGCCCCTCATAATTTTGTAGACCTCTATCAGGTCTCCCCTCAACCTCCTTCGTTCCAGTGAGAACAAACCGAGTTTATTCAACCGCTCCTCATAGCTAATGCCCTCCATACCAGGCAACATTCTGGTAAATCTCTCTGCACCCTCTCTAAAGCCTCCACATCCTTCTGGTAGTGTGGCGACCAGAATTGAACACTATACTCCAAGTGTGGCCTAACTAAGGTTCTATACAGCTGCAACATGACTTGCCAATTCTTATACTCAATGCCCCGGCCAATGAAGGCAAGCATGCCGTATGCCTTCTTGACTACCTTCTCCACCTGTGTTGCCCCTTTCAATGACCTGTGGACCTGTACTCCTAGATCTCTTTGACTTTCAATACTCTTGAGGGTTCTACCATTCACTGTATATTCCCTACCTGCATTAGACCTTCCAAAATGCATTACCTCACATTTGTCCAGATTAAACTCCATCTGCCATCTCTCTGCCCAAGTCTCCAAACAATCTAAATCCTGCTGTATCCTCTGACAGTCCTCATCGCTATCCGCAATTCCACCAACCTTTGTGTCGTCTGCAAACTTACTAATCAGACCAGTTACATTTTCCTCCAAATCATTTATATATACTACAAAGAGCAAAGGTCCCAGCACTGATCCCTGTGGAACACCACTGGTCACAGCCCTCCAATTAGAAAAGCATCCTTCCATTGCTACTCTCTGCCTTCTATGACCTAGCCAGTTCTGTATCCACCTTGCCAGCTCACCCCTGATCCCGTGTGACTTCACCTTTTGTACTAGTCTACCATGAGGGACCTTGTCAAAGGCCTTACTGAAGTCCATATAGACAACATCCACTGCCCTACCTGCATCAATTATCTTAGTGACCTCCTCGAAAAACTCTATCAAGTTAGTGAGACACGACCTCCCCTTCACAAAACCATGCTGCCTCTCACCAATACGTCCATTTGCTTCCAAATGGGAGTAGATCCTGTCTCGAAGAATTCTCTCCAGTAATTTCCCTACCACTGAAGTAAGGCTCACCGGCCTGTAGTTCCCTGGATTATCCCTGCTACCCTTCTTAAACAGAGGAACAACAACATTGGCTATTCTCCAGTCCTCCGGGACATCCCCTGAAGACAGTGAGGATCCAAAGATTTCTGTCAAGGCCTCAGCAATTTCCTCTCCAGCCTCCTTCAGTATTCTGGGGTAGATCCCATCAGGCCCTGGGGACTTATCTACCTTAATATTTTTTAAGACACCCAACACCTCGTCTTTTTGGATCTCAATGTGACCCAGGCTATCTACACACCCTTCTCCAGACTCAACATCTAACAATTTCTTCTCTTTGGTGAATACTGATGCAAAGTATTCATTTAGTACCTCGCCCATTTCCTCTGGCTCCACACATAGATTCCCTTGCCTATCCTTCAGTGGGCCAACCCTTTCCCTGGCTACCCTCTTGCTTTTTATGTACGTGTAAAAAGCCTTGGGATTTTCCTTAACCCTATTTGCCAATGACTTTTCGTGACCCCTTCTAGCCCTCCTGACTCCTTGCTTAAGTTCCTTCCTACTTTCCTTATATTCCACGCAGGCTTCGTCTGTTCCCAGCCTTTTAGCCCTGACAAATGCCTCCTTTTTCTTTTTGACGAGGCCTACAATATCTCTCTTTATCCAAGGTTCCCGAAAATTGTCGTATTTATCCTTCTTCCTCACAGGAACATGCCGGTCCTGAATTCCTTTCAACTGACACTTGAAAGCCTCCCACAAGTCAGATGTTGATTTGCCCTCAAACATCCGCCCCCAATCTATGTTCTTCAGTTCCCGCCTAATATTGTTATAATTAGCCTTCCCCCAATTTAGCACATTCATCCTAGGACCACTCTTATCCTTGTCCACCAGTACTTTAAAACTTACTGAATTGTGGTCACTGTTACCGAAATGCTCCCCTACTGAAACATCTACCACCTGGCCGGGCTCATGTTGTTGATTGTTTTAAAAATCCATCTGTTTCACTAATATTCTTTAGGGAAAGAAATCTGCTGTCCTTACCTGGTCTGGCCTGTGTCTGATTCCAGGCCACAGGCCTCAAGCCCACAACATAGTGACCGATTCTTGACCACACTCGGAAATGGCCTCTCAATTCAGGGGTAATTAGAGATGGTCAAGAAATGCTGGTCTTGCCAGTGATGTTCAGAAAAGTGCCAGGCCTTTCACAGAAGGCAACATTATGCCACATAAATAAGTTATTAGGATAGGCGACCAAAACCTTGGTCAAAGAGAAAGATTTTAAGGGAAAACCTAAAGGAGGTGGAGGTGTCTATAGGGAGGAAATTCCAGCCGAAGATGTGGTTGCCAATGGGGGAGTGAAGGAAATCAGAGCTCCTCAAGAGGGCAAAATTAGAGGGGTCTGGAGAAGCCACACATTGTAGGGCTGGAGGAGGTTACACAGACATGGAGGGGACAGCGCATGGATGGATTTAAACACAAGGCTAGGAATATTAAAATCATTGCCTGATTCCAGGTCAATGTAGTGAACACTGGGGTAATGGTAACTGGGCTTTGATACGAGCTAGGAAAGGGGCAGCAGAGTTTTAGGTGAGCTCAAACTTACAAGCCACACATATCAATGTTTAAGAATAAAATAGAGAAGTGGTTGAAGGGAGAAGGGCAGTTAGATGGAATTAGGGCTAATGCTCAAGTAGAGGATACACCTCAAAATGGACCTGTTGGTCTGAATGGGTTGTTCACACATTCGCTCATTTCTATGCAACACAGATCAAAAAACTCTTTCTGATTTATTCACACTTTGAACGTAACCTGGCGAATAAGGACAAGGCACTGTCCCTTGGGGATGGCAGAAGGGAGAAAAGGGAAATAGCACAAGCACAGGCCAGGTTGTATAGAAAGCCAATTACTACAAATGCTGGAAATGGGAAATTAAAATAGAAACTGCTGGAAATACTCAGCAGGTCGGTCAGTACCTGCTTTTTTATATTCTTTCATGGCGTGGGAGCATTGCTGGGGAGCCAGCCATGCCACAATGCCCTTGAGAAGGTGATGGAAGCTGGATTCTTGGATGGCTGCAGTGATCCACAGTGCTGTCAGGGAGGGAGAGCTAAACGTTCAGCTCAGGGAATTTTGGCCAGAGGTCATCAGCGTTCTGAATGAAGGTCACAGACATGGAAGTACAGTGTTGAAGGAGACCATTTGGCCCATCGAGCTTCTGCCCACCCTCTTGGAAGGGCCCCATACGTAGGTGCATGCCCCCACCCTATCCCCGTAACCCCACCGAACCTACACATTTCTGGCCACTAGGCGGCGATTTAGCATGGCCAATCCACTTAATCTGTGGGAGGAAACCAGAGCACCCAAAGGAAACCCATGCAGCCACAGGGAGAAAGTGAAAACTCCACACAGTCACCCAAGGGCAGAATTGAACCCGGGTCTCTGGCACCATGAGGCAGCAGTGCTAACCATTGTGCCACCGTGCCACTCCTGAAATATTAACTTTGGTTGTCTCTCTCTACACAAATGTTCCCTGACCTGCTGACGAAGTACTTCAATCATTTTCTGCTTGTTGTTCAAAAATGTGCAGAGCAACATGACTGATCTTCTGGAGATAGTTACACGTAGAAACAGCACTGGTGGAAATTCGGAAGTGGGGTTTCCAAAATTCTCTGTTCCAGCTGTGACTCTTCTTTACCCACTAGAGTCATAAAATCGTAGATTACAGTGCAGAAGGGGGCCTGTCTGCACCGGCCCGTGGGAAGAGCACCCTACTACTGAAGCCCACATCTCCACCCCATCCCCATAACCTAGTAACCCCACCTGGACACTAAGAGCAATTTAGCATGGCTAGTCCACCGAACCTGCACATCTTTAGACTGTGGGCGGAAACCGGAGCACCCGGAGGAAACCCACGCAGACACGGGGAGAACATGCAAACTCCGCACAGACAGTGACCCAAGCCGGGAATCGAACCTGGGACCCTGGAGCTATGAAGAAACTATGCTAACCACTGTGCTACTGTGGTGATATTAGGTGACCACTTACCTCTTTAGCACTTTTAATTTTGGCCAAGAAAGTGCGTAACTCCATGGATTCAGCAAACAGCGCCCGGCACACGGCCTGGTAATGGTTCGGAGCCTCCGACGAGGTTGTCAAGTGAGCAGCGCACAACTGACAAAGAGAAAAAGAAGAAAATCTTTAGTCACTGACTTCTCACCCCACCTGACAGAAACCTTTTGTTAAATTACCTGGAAGCTTGGGGAGCCTGCAGTTCCCTGTTGCTTTCTCCATGGCAATGCCTCAGCCGATCAGAGTCACCTTTCTCTTGCAGTATAAATTGTTGTGATTGTTTGAAATTTGGCATTCTTGTGTTCGTCCCGAGGCACGCAGGACAAAAAGCTCCAGCCACATGTCTCTCTTAGCAAAATCTGAATTGTTAACCTAGATTTTCTACTTTAGTCGACGAGTGACCCACACGTCTCTGCTTTTGTGTCAGAATTTCAACATCCATGAATTTGTTCTGACCTTAATTGTACAATGTTTCACTGTCCTTCCTCATAGTCCGTTACCGGGCCCAGCAGTAGATGACAACACAGCTCTGGGATGCCCTTTGGCCACTCAGCGATAGGTCTGTTGCTTTGAGTATTAGTAGCCTGGCTGAGTGGTGTCGAAGGTACTTCCTTGGCCTGTTTGTGATTGAAAGGCATTGTCGAAAGGTATTTTCATCATTTTCCAGGCGGCATGGAGCCCACGCGATCTATTCAACCAGATTACCACCCAGGCAGTGAAAATCTACCCTGTTGCCTGGAAAGATTAGAGGCGGTTCAGTTCCAGGGCAGTTCCTCAATAGGAAATTGTCGCTGGTCCGACAAGTACTGCAGTGCAAACCATTGCCTCACACAGTAAAATCGCAATGAAGCAACCTCGGATAGGACAGATTCCAGCTTGTGTCGAAGTTATCAAGCCATCACCAACAAAATAGCAAAAGTCGAAGAACTAAATAGCAAAAGCCTGTGATTAGCTGAAGTTCCACTGGGGCAGAGGGCTGGGTTCTCCAATTTTGAAGCTATGTCCCCAAGCCAGCGTAGGAACGGTGCCGTTTTGCGACAGAAAGAATGGCGTAAAACGGCCACCGATCTTCCGTTTGGCTGGGGGCTAACATCAAGGCAGCGTAGAGCACCCGGCTCTAGCTGCCGATATGGCCTGAGAATGGCCGGGTCCATGGCCGTGCATGCGCCCGGTTGGCAGCCTGCAGCGGCCGCGCCGTGCAACTTAGCGCCGGCCACACGTGGACCCGGCCCGCGAAATAGTGCCCCCGCTTTGGCCAGTTTGCACAGCACGGACCACCCCCCAACAGTGCCCCAGCCTCTGGCAAAGTCCCCCCTGCCCGCAGATCAGCCCTCCTCCGACTGTGGCGGTGTTCAACCGAGTCCGCAGCCACCATGCTGCGTTCCCGACGGATGAGACAACACGCGACCGGTGCCGTCGGGAACTTGGTCGGTCGGGGGGTGGCCCTCAGGCAATGTCCTGAGGCGATCAATACGGCACGTGGCGTACTCGGGGAGGGGGAGGAGCATCGCGAAAGCGGCGCCACCCCCAATTCTGTCGCGAACAGGGATTCTCAGGCCCATTGCCGAACGCGATTTCGGAGTTGCCGATCAGAGAATCCCACCTCTGGTTTAGTCAAACTTTAGTTTGGTGCTTGCAAGTAAAAATCCTGCTGAAATCCTTTGCCATAGAGGTGCTTTTCATAAAATCCCTACAGTGCAGAAGGGGGCCATTCGGCCCATCGAGTCTGCACCGATCCTTGTCCACTCAACCATCCACCCAGCACATCCCTGGACACTAAGAGACAATTTAACATGGCCAATCTACATGGTCCATACATCTTTGGAGTGTGGGAGGAAACCGGAGGAAACCCATCGCATACAGGGAGAAAATGAAAACTCCATGCAGACAGTGACCCAAGGCTGGAATTGCCCCAAGCAAGCTTGTGGAGTAGGCCTGGGCGAGCCTCCACTCACCTTGAGATGTCTCTGAAATGATTGGTGGATTTTACCCACCAACCCAGCACGTGGTTTTTGGCAGCAGAGACGGCCCGCCAGCGAGATTTTCTGGCCCCGCCAGCGAGATTTTCTGGTCCCGCCAGCGAGATTTTCTGGTCCCGCCGTTGTCAATGGGATTTCTCGTTGACTGCGCCCCTCATCGTCCTCGTCGGTGGGACCGGAATATCCCGCCGGTGTGAAAGCCGGTAAAATCTGCCCGATATGTGCGAATGGTGATATTTAATTGTATTTGTTTATTGTCACATGTACTGAGGTACAGTGAAAAGTATTTTTCTGCGAGCAGCTCAAACAGATCATTTCGTGCATGAAAAGAAATGAAAAAGAAAATACTTAATAGGGCAACGCAAGGTACACAATGGAAATTCAAAGCTCAAAACAAGGGGTCACTGTGTCGCAGTTCAAATAGACCAGGTTTTTAGGCACATCACGTTACTGTCAGGAAGCAGAGGTAGTTTTAAATCATTTATATTTGTATTTGTGTGTATTAGAAATAAGGACTAGCTTTAAGTGAGTTTTACTTTGTGGTCCTAAGGCCATAAGACCATAACACATTGGAGCAGAATTAGGCCACTCGGCCCATCGAGTCTGGTCCGCCATTCAATAATGACTGACATTTTTCGCATCCCCATTCTCCTGCCTTCTCCCCATAACCCCTGATCCCCTTAATGCATTTATTTGAAAGGGTTAATGACTTCAATTTGGTTCAGATGCCTGTGCGAGAGTCAAGTGGAAAGGCTCAACGTCAATGACCTACAAGAAAGGAGTTGCATTTACATAGCGCCTTTCACACCCTCAGTGTGTGCTAAAGGGCTTTACAGTCAGTGAGGTGCTTTTGAAGTGAAGTCATTTTCGAAAGGGAGGGTCAGCAGCCATATTAAAGAGAACAAGCTCCCACAAATAACAATGTGTGAATGACCCAGGTAATCTGTTTTTAACTGTTGGTCAAGGGTGGGGAATATTGAGTCAAACTCAGGGGGAATACCCTTTTTCTTCAAACTACTGCCATGGGATTGCTTATGCCCTCCCAAGAGAACAGTAACCTTATCCGAAAGGCAACTCCAATATTGCTGAACTGCAATGTCCACCCAGTGTGAGGTTTGAATCCACAACGTCCGACTCCGAGGCGAGAGTGATAGGAACTGAGCCGGGGTTGTGAGCAGTGGCCTGGGAATAGAATGTCCATTCAGCCCACTCAGACACAGGTTGCGGATAAAACGGCCACATTGCACAGGAAAAGCAGCTCGCCACGGCACAGCTTGGCCATTGAAAGGCGGGAGACCCCGCACCCAGGATCTACCCGGCTCACCATGCCTCATGAGATCCAATGGGTGGGATCACTTTTTGGTAAATCTGCTTATTGGAGTGAGGCAGCAAGCCTCACTCGTCTTTAAATATAAAATTAGAGTATCCAATCCGTTTTGTTCCCCAATTAAGGGGCAATTTAGCGTGGTCAATTCACCTACCCTGCACATCTTACTGGGTTTGTGGGGGTGAGACCCAGGCAGTCACGGGGAGAACTCCACACGGACAGTGACCCAGGGCCGGGATCAAACCCGGGTCCTCAGTGCCATGAGGCAGAGTGCTAACCACTGCGCCATGCTGCCCTGTAAGCCTCACTCTAATGTGCAGATTCCCGAGGCACCCGAGGCTTTTGGATTCATCCCCTTTGCCTCGGAGACCTCGGGTGAGCACAGTTCAGCATTGGTCCCCACAAATAGTGGGAACTCGTGGGGGTCTCCCAGGGAATCGGAGGTCCCCAGCTGCATGCCCTTTGGGCAGGGTAGTGCCCTGGCACTGCTGGTGCCACCTGGGTACCCTGGCAGTGCCAGTCTGCACCTTGACGCTGCCACCTGGGTGCCGGCCTGGGTGCTGTGTCACTGTCTGATTCACCAGGCACGTGCCTCAGTGTCTTGCTGCTAACAGGAAGTTAGCATGCTCCCTCACCACTCACTCCCAGTCAACACTCAAGCACGGCAGCTCGCAGACCTGCTCCCCGCTTTGGCGATGCCGACCTGGCCAGGCTTCTGGGTGCAGTGGAGGCGAGACGGGACGTCCTGTTCCCCCGAGGGGGGTCAAAGGCCCAGCAGCAGGGTCAGCAATGCTACCTGGAGGTCAGTAGCAGCGGCTGTCAGTGTGGGTAGCATGACCAGGAGGACAAGCGTCCAATGTCAGGAGAACACCAACGGCCTCCACCGAGCTGAAAGGGGGTTACCTCCTCTCTCCTGGCACCAGTCCCGTCTCTCACCTCTCAAACTCTCAACCCCCCCCCCCCCCCCCCCCCCCCCCGCCAGATCACTGGCTGACACCTCGCACCCTCCCCACACCGATCTTCGTGCTTGTTCCTCAGCACCCTTAGCACTCAGCAGCACAACTCCTTCATGTCCAGGCGCGATGCCCAAACGTGCCACCTGTGTAGACTCTCCATCAATTTGTTACTTGTTCCACGTATCAGTGCCACTCTCCGTCCAGGAGCTGCAGCTGTGCAGGCCCATCCCAAACGACCCAATCTCACCAGAACCAAATCCTGGCATCCACACATTCCACTGGCGCTCAAGGTGCAGTTGAAGATCTTTGACTTCCAGCGTGTTTAACCCACGGTGACGTGCCAGTTACACGCAGCACTCACCACACCAGCAAGTATCAACAATCTGCGAAAGTATTTCTTCAACGGCATCATCAGGTGGCCCATTTGAATCAATGTCGCGCTCAAGTCCTGCAGTGTCTTCTTGCTTCAAACCGGATTGTCCTCTGGACTCGTAGGTCCCCCTGAGCCCAGTGTTCCAGGACCCAGGTATGTGTGAAAAGATTGTCCTTCCTTCCAGCTACAGAAAAGGAAGGAAACAGCAACAGCAGCCTCCAGGCATTTGCAGCCACCAGCAGGAGCAGCAAACACAACCTGCAGCTGTGGACTGCTTTCACAACTAACAAAGCTCATTCATAATTTGCAATGGCCTTCAGTGTGAAGCTAAAGGCTGCTCACAGTCAAAGGGGGTGAAATTGAATTTCAGCATTGAAGGCACAGCAAGGCTCTGTCCAGGAAGCGTTTGGTAGGACAGACAGGCTGCAATTGTATTTGCCCCTGTTATGGGTCTCCATAACGATGGCTTGAAGGCCTCACAGACGCAAAACCCCTCACCCAGCCCCGGCGCAGGGGCAACCCCAGTCCTGAAACGCTTCAGTGCCCCCCCCCCCGACCAATCCCAACCCCCCTGGGGGGACCCCCACTCAAAGAACTGGGACAGCAGCTCCGGTGCCCTTGAGCTACATGCCGGAAAATGGAAATGGCTGCTCACCTCCTCACTGCCTCTCAGAAGCCATTGCACCAGATTCACATTTTTAAAAAGGAGTACTAAATGCCTGCCTGATTTCTCGCTGGCGAGTCAGTTGGGTAATACCCGGGAGGCCGCTGCATTCGACTTCAATCTCGCTAATGAGAATAAAATGCATACAAACGAGGGTTAATAATATGCTCGCCGTTTTGGGGCGAGATCCGGAACTCGCCATCGGGAGTGGGTAAATTACAAATTGGTTCGCGCCCGGCAAATCTCGATTTTGGCATTTCCTGCTATTTTCCCAACATGCCCAGATCTGCACAGGGCCCAACGCGATGGTTGAATCACGCCCATTGTTTCTGTTTTATGTAAACCCTGTTAATTTCTTCAGCGAAATATCCGAGTTTGATGCTACTCTGCTATAAGGGAGGAAGCATTTAAATTATTAGTAATTTGCAACAATATTTTGTAGTTTGGAATAACTGACATTGTAAAAATATGCCAGCATAATGTCACCGGTTCAGGTCAGGAAATCCTAAAGTAAAAGCCAGAGGCAGAATTTTATTCCATTCCTGGCATGTCAAATATGTTTTTGAGTTGTTTTGCGTATAATGCAAATAAATTGCCGCATTCTCTGGCTCTGGTGTAGCTGCTTGGCAGCGTGGTTATATATTAAAACAACACTGACAGGTGCAAAATTATGCAGCAGCTAATGTCTTTGAGGTAGGCTGCGGTTGCACCTCATTAATGCGCAGAAGCTGGAAATGCACTCAGTGATTTGGTTCGATAGTTGCCAGTCCAGAAGCATGGGTAAATAAACAACCTCAGAGCTTCCAGTAACTCTCTCCATTTCCCAGCCAACCTGAACAATCAGGCTTTCTACAGTGGGAGGAGTTGAGGTTAAGACTGATTTTTCCACTATTCTGTTAAACGACCGCAACTCTCCTCACATAATAGGGAGCATGGAAAAAATAGCTCTGCCGCGTGCAGAATGTGTGCTTTGGCCTAGTTTTTAATTACCCGGAGTTTTCCTGGAACTTTCACAACCGTATTAAATTCTTACCGTGCCTTCCGTAACTTACGGAAACAGCACAATTGACTATTTACACTGTAGCAGTGATGAAGATGGTTTTTCTGGTCAACCCTATGAGCGGGATTTACCGACTAACCCGCCGCATGTTTTTCGGCAGCAGAGGGATTTCCGGGTCCCGCCATTATCAACGGGAAACCCGTGCGCCGGCGTGCGACCGAAATATCCCGCTGCCGTCAAAAGCCGGTAAATTCCAACCCATGTGTGGAGCCCCAATAAAGACTTCTAGGCGAGCCAAGTGTGTTTCTGTTTGCCTGATGCGGAATGCACGCTCCCCGTCGAAACAAACCCAACAGATGGCGTCCTGGTAAACTTCACCGGTTTCTTTGGCCAGCAACATTGTTGACTTTCAGGCGTATTTGGAGCAGAAGGTGGTTGGAAGGATCACAGCTTCCAGTCAGTGCCCGGCCTACCACTCTGGTCAGCCAGCCGAGCTGCCAGTCATTGGCAATGCCCTGGCAGACAGTGGATACACCTCATTCCAGTATCACATTAACGACTCTGCCACAGGTTAGCTTGATTCCAAACTTCCACCATCAACTATATCACCCTTATGCAAAGACTTTCCCCTAAAGCCTAGTACACACCAGGTGGTCATCAAAGAAAGAACGTTACGCATTTATATAGTGCCTTTCAGGACCCCAGGAAATTCCAGAGAGCTTTACAGTTGATGTTGTATATTTGTAGTGTAGTCACTGTTGAGATGTAGGAACCACTGCAGTCAGATGCACACAGGGCACAGCAGACTCCCACAAAGAGCAATGCAATACTGGCCAGATAATCAAATTTAATGATGCTGGTTGAAGGATAAACATTCAGCTGGATTCTCCGTCCCACCGCACCAGATTTCTGGTTCAGCACACCAGTGGGATTCTCCGTTTTGCCGGCTGGTCAATGGGGTTTCCCATTGTGGGGCAGCCTCACGCCGTCGGGAAACTCCCGGGGCTGCCGGCAAAACGGAGACTCCCGATGGTGGAGAATCCAGTCCTTTGTTTATGACGCCAGGGAGAACTGCCCTGCCCCTTTTTCCAAACGTTGTGCAGGGATATTAACATTTGCCTGTGATGGCAGACAGGATCTCATTTTGAGCAGTTATTTTACATGCAAGCTCCAAAAGACATTCGGTATTTAAAAAAGGTTAATCTTCTTTGTTTCATTTCAATATGTGCCAAGGCTTTGTCTGTGTTTCTTGTTGCTGTTTACTGCTGCTGAGGCTGGTTTACTTTGAAAGTTCTCCCTTTTTCTCAGAATCAGACTGCACTTCAGCAAATTGGGAAGTTGTACGTGTACTTTTCAAATCCTCCAAGTATGAATCAAAGGGTTGGAGCGTGGTGAGATAGCAATGTGTTCAGGACTGCCATTTCTCATTTACAGTGAACAATTTAAAGAAAGCTTTAAGACAGCACCTCCACAAAGCAGCACTCCCTCGGTACTGGGAGTTGGTAATTGTTGAATGCCTATAAAATGCACTTCTTTTTTATTTGCTCTTGGGATGTGGGTGTCGCTGGCTAAGTCAGCATTTGTTGCCCATCCCTAATTGTCCTTGTACTACGTTGGTTACACTACACTACACTATGGTTACTATGCCATTTCAGTGGGGGGGGGGGGCATCGCTGTGTGGGTTGGGAGTCACATGTAGGCCAGACCGGGTAAGGATGACAGATTTCCTCTAAAGGACATTAGCGAACCAGATGGGTTTTTACAACAATCGACAATGGTTTCATGGTCATCATTAGACTTTTCATTCCAAATTTTTATTGAATTCAAATTTCACCATCTGCCCTGGTGGGATTCGAACCCAGGTCCCCAGAGCATTTCCCTGGGTCTCTGGATTACTAGTCCAGTGACAATACCACTATGCAACCACCTGCCTCCCACTTCAATCATGTTAAATTTAGACCCTATTATGCAGCAATTAAAAGATAATACCGCCAACTACCCTGACTCCACACTCAGGATGCCAGACCATTCCCTCTTCCACTACTTGATGCCCCCAAACCCATATCCCCCGATTCACCCTCGAGTGTCCGTGCTCCCTGTGCTCCCCTCCCGTGTGCCGCAGAGTTCAACAAGGATAACCACGGACCTCAACCACAACTGCACAAAACCGACTGCCACACTCCAGCTTTAACTGAATGCGGACCCGTTTACTATTGACTTAACCTTTCAAAGTGAGGTCCTTCAGGCAGAACATAATTACAAACAGTTTTACTATAAAGAGCATTCATGGTGTACAAACTTAGTATAAATATGAACCAGCCATGGGACCACATGGGGCCAGACCCGCCACCAACAGGCCGCTAATTTCCTCTCTAAATTTGAACCTAACAAGAAAACAAAATTTTATCTCCCGCTTTTCACGTTTCTGGCTCACAGGCCCCACAAAATTCCCTTCATTATTTCGGTTGACATATTAGACAGCTCTTGCCTGATTTATACACATCAACACATGTCTTTCTCTTCTAGCTCCTGGATAAATTCTGAATCAGGTTGCAGATAGGAAATTAATATAACGCATACTCCTGGCAGTCAGATCTTGTTTGCCAGTCCGAAACAGATAGTGGGCACGATCCAATGGCCACGCTGCGCCAGAAAAGCAGCGCATCACGGTGCAGCTTGGCTGGTAAAAACCAGAAGACCCCGCTCCCGTGACCTACCCGGCTCGCAAAGCCTCGCGAGATCCAACGCGATCTCTCGAGACGTTGCAGTGTAAATCCCACCCACTGTGGACAGGATCACATTTTGGCAAACCTGCATATTAAAGCGAGACAGGTAGCCTCACTCTAATGTGCAGATTCCCGAGCTATCTGAGGATTTGGGATTCACCCCCCTTGCCTCAGAGACCTTGGGCGAGTGCTGTTCAGCACTGGTCCTCAAAAGTGAGGACCAGATGCAACAGCACTCATGGGGGTCTCCCAGGGTATCGGAGGTCCCCAGCTGCATGCCGTTTGGGTAGGGTGGTGCCCTGGCACTGCTCGTGCCACTATGGACCCAGCACCGATCCCCGAGGCACACCACTGGTCACAGGCCTCCAGTTTGAAAAACAACCCTCTACAACCACCCTCTGTCTCTGTCGTCCAACCAATTTTGAATCCAATTGGCAACCTCACCCTGGATCCAGTGAGCTTTAACCTTCTGCAACAACCTACCATGTGGTACCTTGTCAAAGGCTTTGCTAAAGTCCATGTAGACAACGTCTACTGCACTGCCCTCATCTACCTTCTTGGTCACCCCCTCAAGAAACTCAATCAAATTTGTGAGACATGATTTTCCACGCACAAAGCCATGCTGACTGCCCCGAATCAGTCCTTGCCTCTCTAAATGCTTGTAGATCCTGTCTCTTAGAATAGAATTAGGCCGCAGCATTGCGCATGTGGAGCCACGGACCCGGCAATCCTCCGGGCTGTATCGGCAACTAGAGCCGGGTGCTCTTATGCGGTCAGCATGCTAGCCCCCAGCCAAACGGAGGATCGGTGGCCGGTTTGTACCATTTTCTCTGTCGTAAAAGACCACCGATCCCGCGACGGCGTGGGGACCTAGCCTCAGAATCGGAGAATCCAGCCCAATATATAGATTATAGTGACCAATTTATGACCTCTAATTTTGTTCTTCCCGGTGAGTGGATTCATCTTCTCCACATCTACCCAATTAAAGACATTTATCAGATAACCTTCTCTCTCCCAGAGTAAAAAAAAATAAAGGTCACAACAAAAATAATAAAGAAAGAGATCAGTAAATATTAGTGTACAGAAAGGGTTGGTGGGACATGGAACATCCCTATCAGAAACTATAAAATATATACAGAAAACTAGTCATACGGAAGAGAAAATAATCTCTCCGGGAGAGATGCTCGGGCCACAATGTCTGTAGCATTTTAATTAAACTCCGCAAAAAAAAAATCCAGGGTTCTGTGCTGCGACCAGAATAGCAAAAGAATCTTTGAATGACCTCCCTTGGCATTTACTGAATCTAAATGAGACATCACAACCCTAAGGGGACATGGGGCATGGGTTTGACAAATTTCTGCTTTCATCAACTGCTAATTCACACAGGTTATTTATCCCAGCCTTTTAAATCCGCTTACACATTCGGAAGACATTTACCTGACGGTTTGCATGTTGAACATGTTAATAGGGTCAACACTCTGCGCGGAATTTACCGGCTGTTCACGCCAGGGCGCACAACCGCCTCGGGTTCCCCGGCATTGTGGGGTTCATTCAATCACAGCAGCGGGATCAGAAAATCCCGCTGATCCTCCGCCACCAAGAAACACGCGGCGGGTTGCTTTGTAAATCCCGCCCTTTGTCTCAGCAGCAAAATAGTAGATTGCGCGACAGGCGATGAACCACCTTCTTGAACCGGCATAGTTCATGCGGTGTAGGTGCTCCCTCGGTGCTGTTAGGGAGGGAGTTCCAGGATTTTGACCCTGTGACAATGAAGCTCCAAGTCAGGATGGTGAGTGACTTGGAGGAGCGTTGCAGGTGATGGCGGGAGTAAATATGGTGGTTGGAGTGCCAATCAAGCGGGCTGTTTTGTCTTGGATGGTGTCGACCTTCTGGAGTGTTGTGGGAGCTGCATTCATCCAGGCAAGTGGAGAGCATTACATTACGCTCCTGACTTGTGCTCGTCCAGCATCCCCTTAAAAGGCATCTATGCGGATTGCCTCGCCCACTCCAAGAGATGAAAGTTACAGATTCTCACTCCTTCACCCCCACCAAGAGTGGATACCTCCAGCCTAACCTGGCAATGATTGCTGGAATGTGATAGCATCCGTTGTTATCAGGTGCAGCGGGCTATGTGGTCCACCTAAGCTTATCTTTCCAAAACATCCCTTTAAGCACCGTCGTCCCTCTCCCCACAGCTAACATCCCACCATCACAACACACAGGCCCTTTCAGATCATTTCAATATTTTCACCATTATATGCCTTGCCAATTTTCATAAGCTGAAATCCAACTGGTAAATATCCAACATGAGTATTCTAGGGGCTAGTTTAGCACAGTGGGCTAAATCGCTGGCTTGTAATACAGAACAAGGCCAGCAGCGCGGGTTCAATTCCCATACCAGCCTCCCCGAACAGGCGCCGGAATGTGGTGACTAGGGGCTTTTCACAGTAACTTCATTGAAGCCTATTCGTGACAATAAGCGACTATTATTATTATTAGTACTTATATGGGATCAGATTAAATTTTAGATCATACACAGCGCAGCTCAGGCTAACGACGCACATAATTTTGATTAACGTTTGCCTTGGGGTGAGAGGAACCTCTATTCCCCAATCAATGAATGGGGGCACGGTAGCACAGTGATTAGCACTGTTGCTTCACAGCACCAGGGTCCCAGGTTCGATTCCCGCTTGGGTCACTGTGCGGAGTTTGCATGTTCGCCCCGTGTCTTCGTGGGTTTCCTCCGGGTGCTCCGGTTTCCCCCACAAGTCCCGAAAGACGTACTGTTAGGTGAATTGGATATTCTGAATTCTCCCTTAATGTACCCGAACAGGCGCCGGAAAGTCGCGACTAGGGGATTTTCACTGTAACTTCATTGCAGTGTTAATGTAAGCCTACTTGTGACAACAAATATTATTATTACAATAATAAAGATTACTATTATTTACTCCCCCATCTGACACATTGCAAATTGCAATACAGCAATGTCAATTTACAGCTATAACGTTCCCAACACCAGATATAAAACCACTGTCTGTGCTCATTATAATCAACTTTTCAGCAACTACAAAATCTCCACAAAATACAGCTCTCAATCTATAACACACTAAGTGATGCAGGATTTATTATATTAAAAAAAATAATGAAATGACTCCTGCAGTTTTCTATGCTACTGAATTTAATAAAAAGGTTTTGTGTCTTTCCTCATTACATGAAAAACGTAGAGTTGTCGTAGCAACCAGACTACTGCCTCCCCTCTTCTCCCCCCCCTTACTGTGATTGTGACCTTTAGCTTACTCGGTCATCTGTTCCCAACAGTAGAAAGCCATACAGGCAATCTCCAGAGGATTACTGGAGCTACAAGTCAGTGCTGTTTCTCTTCTGGCCTAGCAAGAAAGGCTTTTGCCTTCATGCCATAAAAAGAAAACTGGGGATAAATGGAAACAAATGGTGAACTTTAAATTTATATATCTTAACTACTGTGTGGGAGGTGGAATATCAAACTGGCAGAAATTGAGCTTTATTTACTAAAGTTTGAAAATGGGGGTTCAATGATAGAAGAAAAAACTGTCAGCCCCACAGGTCAGTGACTAATAATTCAGACAGCGACCTACCGAGTTTCACGCTGTAATGAATGCTAAGTTTGCCAACCTTTCAGGATCGTCGAGGAATTAAACACTAATCTCCTAGAGACTGCTGCAAGCAACCTAGAAGGGGACTTTAAAAAACATTATTGTGGGCTATTTTCAAGACACCCTTTTAACAGCATAAACAAGGAGATTGGGGGAGATGAAACTATGTTTGAAGGAATCCAATCTGAAATACTGAGTGGTATTTAATGTATGAGACGGGGCAGGGTGGGACCCCCACATCGCCTTCTTTTCGGACAGCCCGTTTCATTAGGTGATCAGCCACTTAACTGGACAGAGGTAGGCTTTTCCTAGGATCAAGGATCACAGGGGGTGGATATCTCACTCACCACGAGCATGCAGCCAATCAGAGGCCAGCAGCTGAACTTACTCAGCAGCACCACTGCGGAGGGAGTGGTTGCTGCCAATAATGTACCCAATCGACGCCCAGGACAGTCGAGGGACGCAGGCCACAGTGGAGTGTTGGAGGGAGGGGGAGTTGCATGGGAGGTGAAAGGAGGTTGGTGGAAGAGCACCCCCCATGACACCCCCTTTCCCGATGTTGGGTCGCTCGATCAGTCACTGCACAAGAACAGGGTTTACTTCTCAGGCTTTCTGCATGACGAATTCCCCATCTGCCAGTGGGTCAATACCAGCTTCCCCGGATGAGGCCCCTAAGTGGCGGCAAATTAGGGCAAAGGAGGGAAGGTGGCAGGAACTCAACTCATCATTCTCCTGCTCAATTAAAATGCCCACTGTTGTCGTGTTAGGGTGGATTGGATTTGTTTATTGTCACGTGTACCGAGGTACAGTGAAAAGTATTTTTCTGCGAGCAGCTCAACAGATCATTAAGTACATGAGAAGAAAAGGGAATAAAAGAAAATACATAATAGGGCAACACAACATATACACTGTAACTACATAAGCACTGGCATCGGATGAAGCATACAGAGTGTAATGTTAATGAAATCAGTCCAAAAGAGGGTCATTTAGGAGTCTGGTGACAGTGGGGAAGAAGCTGTTTTTGAGTCTGTTTGTGCGTGTTTTCAGACTTCTGTATCTCCTGCCCGATGGAAGAAGTTGGAAGAGTAAGTAAGCCGGGTGGGAGGGATCTTTGATTATACTGCCCGCTTTCCCCAGGCAGCGGGAGGTGTAGATGGAGTCAGTGGATGGGAGGCAGGTTCGTGTGATGGACTGGGCGGTGTTCACGACTCTCTGAAGTTTCTTGCGGTCCTGGGCCGAGCAGTTGCCATACCAGGCTGTGATGCAGCCTGATAGGATGCTTTCTATGGTGCATCTGTAAAAGTTGGTAAGAGTCAATGTAGACATGCCGAATTTCCTTAGTTTCCTGAGGATGTATAGGTGCTGTTGTGCTTTCTTGGTGGTAGCGTCGACGTGGGTGGACCAGGACAGATTTTTGGAGATGTGCACCCCTAGGAATTTGAAACTGCTAGGGCTGTAAGGATTAATGTGGGACTGGGGAAACATTCTGCTCACATTATCAAGTACAGAGAGTCATATGGGAATCATAGAATGTAGTAGTGAGTCTAGTAGAAATTGTCACGAAGGTAGCACCTAGTCAGGACATATCCTGCTCATATGTATATAGTTTTACGCTATTAATAAAGTTATCGTTCAACCATACAAACCTCTAGATTTCTTCATCACGAGACATCATATAACATGGTGGCAGCAGGTGAGGAATCCTAAATTTCCTTACAATGAAGAAGTAAAGAAACTGCAGTCTGACCTGAGGCCACAAAGACCTCGAATACACCGCTGGAGATTGCCTAAGAAGACCTATTGCATGTGTGGTGGTTGAAGGACAGGAGAAAGATCCACCATGCAGTGTAAAAGAACTTCATCTGAGCATGTGGAGGTCCATTGCGAGACCTAATTGAAAGCAGGAGCAAAGGATCTAGCCAGATTGCAAAAGCATGGCAAATTCCAAAAACAATCTTCTAAATTCAGTGCAATGATCAGGTAGCACTGGCAGATTGATTGTTTTAACGAGCATGGCTTGAAGAACACTGCCGCCCAGATCCAGAGTCAGCACCATAACACAAACAAAAGAAACATTTTGGAAAGATAAATTGGAGCAAAAAAATCTCAAAAGCTCAGAAAGGCAACAACCGGTCAAAACCATTCTTTCAAAAGATTTTATTCAGAATTGCTAAAGGTTAAAATGACTTCATAACCATGATGGAAGTCCACCTAATCCCAACAAACGTAGGAAGAGAAAAGAACGATTACTGGAGCACCATTTAAAAAAACAACGCTGCATTTCCCAGTGCTGAAAACAGCCATGGATGGAAAATAAATAGTGCCAGACCAATTAAGGCAGGTGGAAGAGCCTGACCAGGCACAAAATTGGGTGTTATGGAGAGGTTTTTTAAAAAGATATGTGATAGCATCAGGTTTGAATAAGAAAACAGTGACTAAACAAGTGAATACACTCTGTTATATTCTGGAGGTCCAAGAGCCAAAGGCCATGAAGTCCTTTGCCACCTACTGTAACCTAAGAAGCAATAAAAATTTACCACGAGTAAAATTTAACAAGAGAGCCCCAAAGTCTGGGGAACCTGTATACTCTTCCATTAATGAGTTATACAGATTGACCGAAGACTGTGACTATGATGACCTAAGGTTGGGGCTCATGACAGACCAAATAGTGGTGGGAATGGCCGATGATATGCTTTTGGATGTACTCCAGATCTCACTTTGGAAAAAGCCATTCAAATCGTCCGACATCGCCAGCAAAATTGATCAATTTTGCATGGCGACCAGAGCAACAAAAGCATTACCCGAACAAAATAAATATAGTGACAGATCATGTCAGCACTGTAGTGACAAACGACCTCATAGACACGAGCAGTATCCAGCAATTACTATGCAGTGTTTTCACCTGCAACTGCCTGTGATACTTTGGGAAGATGTGTAAGTTCAAAATCTCCAGATGTGCGGAGGATCCCAAACGTGTCCATGAGACATGAGTCACACAAAAATTCACATTTTGGAATGCTGACATGTCTGTGAATGGTCACCTCACCAATTTCAAGTTAGACACAGGAGCCAGTGTGACTATCCTGATGGATCAGAAACTGTGGCTATAAGACCTCCAGCTATGGGTAACAGACACAACACTGTACGGCCCTGGAGGAATCCAACTGCCAGTTACAGGAATGATTCTAACGTCTTTCCGGTTTGGAACAAAGTAAATAATTGAAATTCCATATGTCATCCACAATCAACCATTTTCTCTCCTGAGCAGAGGTGTCTGCATTGTCCTCAGCCTCCTCAATTTGGCAGAATGTGTCAAGACAACCACTGTAATCAACGACACTGAACCGCAGACTCCCGGGAGATCCACCAGCGCTGATGATCTTGATTGGGACTTCAGTTTGGGATTGTCCTCACTCTTTGCAGAGGCAGTTATTCCAGCTCCTTGGCAGATAGTAGAAAACACCCTTTGGTCAGACCAGCTAAACCTCCAGATGAGCACCAACGTACTTAAAACAGAAGATACAGAGGAGAAGGAGCAGCAGCAGACAGTTGAGACCGAACTTCAGAGTCAAACAGTTGCTGTCAGAAAGCCAGGAAAAACTGCAGCAATGAAGCTCACCTGCACAGAGGTCGATCCTGGAGCAGGAGAAAAGCAACCACTAATTCACCAAGACAGGGAATTGACTCGAAAAAACAGAACACAGCATTTGGGCAGCACGGTAGCATAGTGGTTAGCACAAGAGCTTCACAGCTCCAGGGTCCCAGGTTCGATTCCCGGCTTGGGTTACCGTCTGTGCGGAGTCTGCATGTTCTCCCCGTGTGTGTGTGGGTTTCCTCCGGGTGCTCCGGTTTCCTCCCACAGTCCAAAGATGTGCAGGTAAGGTGGATTGGCCATGCTAAATTGCCCTTAGCATCCAAAATTGCCCTCAGTGTTGGGTGGGGTTACTGTGTTATGGGGTTAGGGTGGAGGCGTGGGCTTGGGTAGGGTGCTCTTTCCAAGAGCCGGTGCAGACTCGATGGGCTGAATGGCCTCCTTCTGCACTATAACATTCTATGATCTATGAAAAGCCAAACTACAGGTTGAAGACGAGGAAAATACAAACATTAGGTAGGTCACGTCCAACTTCCAAGAAAGACATGGTGAACGCCTCTGAAAAGAAAACCCAAGTCCACTCTATAAATGAATGGAGTGCACATTCCCACTGGAAGGAGAGGGATAAGCCCATGATATCCGACCAAGGAAGACAGATTGTTCACGGTGACACAGTGGTTAGCACTGCTGCCTCACAGCTCCAGGGACCCGGGTTCAATTCCAGCCTTGGGTGACTGTCTGTGCAGAGTCTGCACTTTCTCCCCGTGTCTACGTGGGTTTCCTCCGGGTGCCCCGGTTTCCTCCCACAGTCCAAAGATGTGCAGGTTAAGTGGATCGGCCTAGTGTCCAAAAGGTTAGGTGGGGTTACTGGGGTACGGGGATAGGATTGAGGCGTGGGCTTGAGTAGGGTGCTCTTTCCAAGGGCTGGTGCAGACTCGATGGGCTGAATGGCCTCCTTCTGCACTGTAGAAAGATTATTATTATGTATGTAGTTATATGTTATTAATCAACAGTCATTGTTCAACCGTACAAGCCTCTAAATTGCTTCATGAGCCAACTTCCAACCTTACAACATCTGCCACCAAATTTGCCTTGGGGCTTTACATTTGATTTGTTAACTATGCCTGACCCACTGATCAAATGCTCCCAGCATTTCCTGGAAAATTATTATTGAAGAGTATGTGTCAAGAAGAGAGACCTTAACACTGAGATACCAAGAATACTGGGAATGCTCCATGTCAGATAGGTGCTGTGATGATGAGATTGCAGAAGCAGTGAACAAGATGATCTAAATTGGTTTGAAATGTGGTATTCTTCATTCTGTCACATTCACATTTGGGACAGGTGTTCCAGAAGATGGGATGGTTCGTGTCCTGAAGGATTCAGACTAATTAAGACTAGAATAAGCATTTCACCAGCTGCGGTTATACGCCACCCTATTTGGGCAGCACGGTAGCATAGTGGTTAGCACAGTTGCTTCACAGTTCCAGGGTCCCAGGTTCGATTCCGGCTTGGGTCACTGTCTGTGCAGAGTCTGCACGCTCTCCCCGTGTCTGCGTGGGTTTCCTTTGGATGCTCTGGTTTCCTCCCACAGTCTAAAGATGTGCAGGTTAGGTGGATTGGTCATGCTAAATTGCCCTTAGTGTCCAAAAAGGTTAAGTGGGGTTACGGGGATAGGGTGGAGGTGTGGGCTTGGGTAGGGTGCTCTTTCCAAGGGCCGGTGCAGACTCGATGAGCTGAATGGCCTCCTTCAGCACTGAAAATTCTATCATCTATAATCGATCTCCAATGGAATGTGTTAAATCTGCAGTCCCTTTCCTTGCACAATTTCATTCATCTATGCAAATTGAATCTTCTGTGATTCCTATTCTTTTTAAAAAATATATTTATTAAAGTTTTTTAACACCACAATTTTTCTCCCTTACAAACAATAACACCACCCCCCCCTCCCCGCCCCCTCTCCCGGTAACAAAATAACAAAAAAAAAAAAAATCGCACTGAGCAAGATATATACATGGCAAAATAGTATATTTACATAGCTTTATACACTGGCTCTCTCCCGCACGTGCCAGTTTCCGCACCCTTCATGTTATCTCTTGCTCATCCATTGCAAGTGGTCCCCCATTCCCCCCCCCCCCCTCCCAAGACGTGTGCCCCCCCCCCGTCCCAAGACGTGTGCCCCCCCGCCCCCCCTAGGTTGCTGCTGCTGCTGACTGACCTTCCTCTAACGCTCCGCGAGATAGTCTAGGAACGGTTGCCACCGCCTGTAGAACCCCTGCGCAGACCCTCTCAAAGCAAACTTTATCCTCTCCAGCTTAATGAACCCAGCCATGTTGTTTATCCAGGCCTCCACGCTGGGGGGCTTCGCCTCCTTCCACATTAGCAAGATCCTTCGCCGGGCTACTAGGGACGCAAAGACCAGAATGCCGGCCTCTTTCGCCTCCTGCACTCCCGGCTCGTCCACTACTCTGAATATTGCTAGCCCCGAGCTTGGCTTGACCCGGACTTTCACCACCTGAGATATTGCTCCCGCCACTCCTCTCCAGAACCCCTCCAGTGCCGGGCATGACCAAAACATATGGACATGGTTCGCCGGGCTCCCTGAGCACCTTCCACATCTGTCCTCTACCCCAAAGAACCTACTCAACCTCGCCCCCGTCAAGTGAGCTCTGTGAACCACCTTAAATTGTATCAGGCTGAGCCTGGCACACAAGGAGGAGGAATTAACCCTATCTAGGGCATCAGCCCACAGACCTTCCTCGATCTCCTCCCCCAGCTCCTCCTCTCATTTACCCTTCAACTCTTCTACCAGCGCTTCCCCCTCTTCTTTCATCTCTTGGTGTATTGCCGACACTTTGCCCTCCCCGACCCATACACCCGAGATCACCCTGTCTTGAATTTCTTGTGCCGGGAGCAACGGGAATTCCCTTACCTGTCGCCTCACAAAAGCCCTCACCTGCATATATCTAAAGGCATATCCTGGGGGTAACTCAAACTTCTCCTCCAGTGCCCCTAGGCTCGCAAATGTCCCGTCAATGGACAGGTCCCCCATTCTTCTAATCCCCGCCCGATGCCAGCTCTGGAACCCCCCGTCCATCTTCCCCGGGACAAACCGGTGGTTACCCCTGATCGGGGACCACACCGAGGCTCCCACTGCACCCCTGTGCCGTCTCCACTGGCCCCAGATCCTTAACGTTGCCGCCACCACCGGGCTCGTGGTATACTTTGACGGCGAGAACGGCAGCGGTGCCGTCACCAACGCCCCCAGGCTCGTTCCTTTACAGGACGCCATCTCCATCCTCTTCCATACCGCATTCTCTCCCTCCATAACCCACTTGCGGATCATCGCCACATTTGCTGCCCAGTAGTAGCTCCCTAGGTTTGGCAGCGCCAACCCTCCTCGGTCCCTACTGCGTTCCAGGAACCCTCTCCTTACCCTCGGGGTCTTATTCGCCCACACAAACCCTATAATGCTCCTACCTACTCTCTTAAAAAAGCCTTTGGTGATCACGATGGGAAGGCACTGAAACACAAACAGAAACCTCGGAAGGACCACCATTTTGACCTACTGCACTCTACCCGCCAGCAAGAGCGGTAACATGTCCCATCTTTTGAAGTCCTCCTCCATTTGGTCCACCAACCTCGTCAGATTCAGTTTATGTAGGGCCCCCAACTCCTGGCTATCTGGATCCCCAGATACCGAAAACTCCCCGCCGCCCTCCTCAGCGGTAGGTCCCCTATCCCTCTTTCTTGGTCCCCTGCCTGTAATGCAAAGAGCTCACTCTTCCCTACATTGAGCTTATAGCCCGAAAACTCCCCAAACTCCCTTAGAGTCTGCATGACCTCCACCATCCCCTCCATTGGATCCGCCACGTACAGCAACAGGTCATCCGCATATAGCGACACCCGATGCTCTTCTCCCCCTCGGACCACCCCCCTCCATTTATTAGACTCCCTCAATGACATGGCCAAGGGTTCGATCGCCAATGCAAACAACAGGGGGGGACAGGGGGCACCCCTGCCTCGTTCCTCGGTACAGCCGAAAGTACTCCGACCTCCGCCGGTTCGTCACTACACTCGCCACCGGGGCTCTGTAAAGGAGCTTAACCCAGCTGATAAACCCTCCCCCGAACCCAAACCTACGCAGCACCTCCCAGAGGTACTCCCACTCAACTCGGTCAAAGGCCTTTTCCGCGTCCATAGCTGCCACTATCTCTGCCTCTCCCTCGTCCGATGGCATCATTATCACATTTAAGAGCCGCCGCACATTAGTGTTTAATTGCCTGCCCTTTACGAATCCCGTCTGGTCCTCATGGATCACCCCCGGGACACAGTCTTCAATCCTCGTGGCCAGCACTTTTGCCAACAACTTAGCGTCCAAATTGAGGAGCGAGATCGGCCTGTACGATCCACATTGCAGTGGGTCCTTGTCCCGCTTTAGGATCAAAGAAATTGTCGCTTCCGACATTGTCGGGGGCAGGGTCCCCTCCTCTCTTGCTTCGTTAAAGGTCCTCACTAATAGCGGGGCCAACAGGTCTACGTACTTTCGGTAGAACTCCACCGGGAACCCGTGCGGTCCCGGGGCCTTCCCCGCCTGCATACTCCCCAAACCCTTGCTCAGCTCCTCCAACCCAATTGGTGCCCCCAAACCAGCCACCTCTTGCTTCTCCACCCTCGGGAATCTCAGTTGGTCTAGGAATCGTCTCATCCCCTCTTCCCCCGCTGGGGGCTGGGATCTGTACAGCTCTTCATAGAAGGCCTTGAATACCTCGTTTATTTTCGTCGCACTCCGAACCGTGGCTCCCCTTCCATCTTTGATTCCACCTATTTCCCTCGCTGCCGTCCTCTTACGGAGCTGGTGTGCCAGCATCCGACTAGCCTTTTCCCCATACTCATAGGCTGCTCCCTGCGCCTTCCTCCACTGTGCCTCCGCCTTCCCTGTGGTCAACAGGTCAAACTCCGTCTGGAGCCGTCGTCTTTCCCCAAGTAATCTTTCCTCCGGGGCCTCTGCGTATCTCCTGTCCACTCTCAAAATCTCCCCCACTAACCTCTCCCTTTCCATGCCCCCTCTCTTCTCCCTATGAGCCCTGATGGAGATTAGCTCTCCCCTGATCACCGCCTTCAATGCCTCCCATACCACCCCCACCCACACCTCCCCGTTGTCGTTGGCCTCGAAGTACCTTTCAATACACCCCCTCACCTTCCCACACACCACCTCATCTGCCAGCAGTCCCACATCCAGCCGCCACAGCGGTGTTGGTCCCTCTCCTCTCGCAGCCCCATTTCCACCCAGTGCGGAGCGTGGTCCGAAACGGCTATGGCCGAATACTCCGTCCCCTCCACCCTCAGGATGAGCACCCTGCCCAGAACAAAAAAAATCTATCCGGGAGTAGGCTTTGTGCACATGGGAGAAGAAAGAAAATTCCTTGGCCTGCGGTCTTGCAAACCTCCATGGGTCCACTCCCACCATCTGATCCATAAACCCCCAAAGCACCTTGGCCGCCACCGGCCTCTTTCCCGTCCTTGATCTGGAACGGTCCAGTGCTGGGTCCAGCACTGTATTGAAGTCCCCTCCCATTATCAGGCCTCCTACCTCCAGGTCCGGAATGCGCCCCAACATGCGCTTCATGAATCCAGCATCATCCCAGTTCGGGGCGTATACATTTACCAACACTACCCATGTCCCTTGCAACCTACCGCTCACCATCACATATCTCCCTCCATTATCCACTACGACAGTCTTGGCCTCAAATGACACATGCTTTCCCACCAATATTGCCACCCCTCTATTCTTCGCGTCCAGTCCCGAGTGAAATACCTGTCCTATCCATCCCGTTCTTAACCTGACCTGGTCCGCCACCTTCAGGTGTGTCTCTTGGAGCATAGCCATGTCTGCCTTCAGTCCCTTCAAGTGAGCGAACACTCGAGCCCTCTTCACCGGCCCATTCAGGCCTCTCAGGTTCCACGTTATCAGCCGGACTGGAGGGGCTCTCTCTCTTCCTTTCCCCGCCCCCCCCTCCCCCCACATCACTCCTGAAAGTCAGCTGACACCTGCTGACCCCCTATATACAACAACCATCACACATCAACCCTCAAGCATCCCCCCCACCCTCACAAACCCTCAGTTAGAGTCCAACTTTTCAGGCGTTTCGTAGTAGTGTTGGTCCTTGTATGTGACCCACAATCGCGCCGAGTGCAGCATTCCAAATTTCACTCCTTTCCGGTGCAGCACCGCTTTGGCCCGGTTGAAACCCGCTCTCCGCTTTGCAACCTCCGTGCTCCAATCCAGGTATATTCGGATCTCTGCATTGTCCCACTTGCTGCTCCGCTCCTTCTTGGCCCATTTCAGGACCCTCTCTCTGTCCGAGAACCGGTGAAATCTCACCACCATCGCCCGTGGCGGCTCATTTGCCTTGGGCTTCCTCGCCAGCACCCGGAGTGCCCCGTCCAGCTCCAGCAACCTCGAAGGGGCCTCCGCGCCCATCATCGCCCCGATCATCGTGCCCGCGTATGCCACGGCATCGGCCCCCTCCACTCCTTCTGGGAGACCAGGATCCGCAGATTCTTTCTCCTCGACCTGGTCTCCAGGTCTTCCCGCCCACCTCTTGTGTAGCGCCTCGTGCCGCTCCACTCTCACCGCCAGGCCCAAGAGCTCGTCCTCATTCTCACTAACTCTTTTCTGTACCTCCTGGATCTTCACCTTGTGGTCCTTCTGGGTTATCCCTCGTCCTTCAATTACCGCCAGCATAGGCGCCAGCATCTCCTTGCGCAGCTCCTCGAAGCAGCGCTTAATGAATTCCTGCAGCTCTGGCCCGCACTCCGCTTTGTCTCTATCAGCCGCCATTATGTTTTTCCTTTGCTTCTCCCGCTGCTCCATTGCCGCTTTTTTGGCCGTTGCACTTCTGGTCCGGTCCATAAAAGTTGGAGGGGGACCTCTCTCTTCACTTCCCCACGGGTTGTCGTCAAAAGAAATTCCATTGTGGCTCCTCCAATGAGCCCGAAAGTCCGTAGTAGCGGGAACTGCCGAATCGTGCGGCTTAGCTCCGCATAGCCGCAACCGGAAGTCCTGATTTCCTATTCTTAATAACCTACGAGGAAAGGTTGAGCAAGTCAGGCCTGTACATAGTAACATTGGAATGTAGGAACAGGAGTGGGCCATTCGTCCCCTCGAGCCTGTCCCGCCATTCAACGCGACCATGGTTGATCTGTGGCCTAACTCCATATACCGGCCCATATCCCTTAATATCTTTGCTCAACAAAAATCTATCTATCCCAGATTTAAAATTAACAACTGTTCCAGCTTCAACTGCAGTTTGTGGGAGAGGATTCCCAACCTCTACCACCCTTTGAGTTAAGCAGTTCTTCCTAACATCTCTCCCGATGTTTGGAATTTACATTTTTAGACTATTTCCCCTCGCGCTTTAGAATCCCCCATGCTGTGCCAGCATTTATTCCCCATCCCTAGTTGCCCTTGAGGAGGCAGTTAAGAGGCAGTTATTGCTGTGGATCTGGAATCACATGTAGGCCAGACCAGGTAAGAAGAGCAGACCTCCTTCCCTGAAGGACATTAGTGAACCAAATGAGTTTTTACGACAGTCAACAATGGTTTCATGGTCACTTTAAGGGGGCGATTCTCCAATATTGGGCCCAAGAGTTCGCGCCGTCGCGTTTCACGATGGCGCGAACCGGGCCCGGTCACGTACAATTCTGGCCCCCACAGGGGGTCAGCATGGCGCTGGAGCGGTTCACGCCGCTTCAGCTTCCTTATGCGGTGGCAAATGGGCGCCCCGCCAACCCACGCATGCGCAGTTGGGCCGCGCTAACCTGCGCATGCACGGGGGACTTCTTTTCCACGCCGGCCCCGACCAACATGGAATCGGTGTTCAGGGGCCGGCCGCGCCAAGTAGTAGGCCAGACCCCATCGGAGGCCCCCCCCCCCCACCCCACCCAGGTGTAGGAGCCACCCCCCCCCCCCCGACCGTTCCCGCCACCAGCGACCAGGGGTGAAAGGCGCCGGCAGGACTCTGTCATATCGGAGCGGCTGCTCGGCCCATCCGGGCCAGAGAATCGGCTGCCCTGCAGATTCCAGCGGCCCGCGGCGCGCCAAAAGCAGCGGCGCAAATGGCGCCGATTTTCCGCACTTCGGAGAATCGTGCGCCGGCGTCGGGGCGCGGTTGCGGCGATTCTCCGGCCCGGCACGGGGCTCGGAGAATCGCCCCCACAATTTACTGAATTCAAATTTCACCATCTGCAGTGGCGGGGTTTGAAGCCGGGTTCCCAGAGCATTACTCTGAGTCTCTGGTGTACTAGTCCTGTGACAATACCACTACGCCACCATCAACCCTATCTTTTCCTGTTAGTATCTTGAACACTTCGATCAGATCACTCCTTAAATTCTAAATTCTAGCTGCAGTCTTGAAGAATAAGAAGTGATCAGATTGAAGCATAAGAGATTCTGAGGGGTTTTCAGGAGGTAGATGCTAAAAGGATACGGGGGAAGGCGAGACCTCGGGGGCACTGTTGCAAAATAAGCAGTCGCCCATTAAAGGCTGAGATGAGGGGGAATCTCTCTCCTCAGAGGGTATTTAGCACACAGAGCTGTGAAGGTTGTCATTCAACATATTCAAGGTTGCGACAGACAGATTCTTGAATTGTAGGGCAGTCAAAGGTTATGGAGAGCAGTCAGTTCTTGTATCTGATTTATGTCCAACAATAGATGTTGAGCATTAAAGGCCAGTTGGGGGCGCAATTCTCCCATTTCAGCCTAAGTGCTCCCACCCGGTGAAAAACCGGAGTGTTTCCCGCTGGTGCTAGGAGCGATGCCAATGTGACATTCAATACCACTTTTAAATTCTTTTTCACAGTACCGGGCTTTACACTGGACCTAACCTCACTGACAGATCTGTGCCCCAGAGATCAGGCTGCCATTTTTAAATTGATCTCACAATAATGTTGCTGCCCCCCCCACCCCCCGAATCGCTGGTAAGGCCCACCCCTCCACCAAAGGGAGTGACATGCCATTATGGACTCGCCAAACAGCCCCCCCATTTCCCCCTGCAGCCCCCCCTCCGCCCCTCCATTCAGTCCAGTCCAACATATTCCCCATTTAGGCCCCCCCCCCCAGTAGCACCAACTTGGCACCTTCGACTCTGATGGGGGGGGGGGGGGGGGGGGGGGGGGGGCAAGGAAGTGAGTATTCTCCCTACCCTTGCCTCCAGTGTCCTGAGGAGGGTCCTTCAGGGGAGGACAGGGGAGGGGGAGCCTTGGGCTGAGCAGGAGGGGCTCAGATCAGGGGTCTTTCCTGGGATGGGGTCGTTTGGCTGGTCTCCCCATCAGTAGCATTTAAAACCTTTAAACGGTCTTTCAGCTTGTCAAAATGAAAGATCTGTGAGAGGAAAGTGAAAGCCTTCTCTCGGTGTCCCTAAATCCTTTAAACTCTCTCCCAGCACATCAAGATCAAAGATTTCGGCAGCACAGTGGCGCAGTGGGTTAGCTTTGCTGCCGCACAGCGCCAAGGTCCCAGGTTCGATCCCAGCCCTGGGTCACTGTCCGTGTGGAGTTTGCACATTCTCCCCATGTTTGAGTAGGTTTCGCCCCCACAACCCAAAGATGTGCAAGGTAGGTTGATTGAACATGCTAAAATCGCCCTTTAATTGGAAAAAAAATGAATTTCAAAAAAAAGATCAAAGATTTGTGAGATTAAGATAAAAGTCTTCCCTTTAAAGTGTTGGAAACCTTTGAGGTGTTTTGTTCACAGGCAATTTCATTGCCCTTTAACTTCTTCAAGCCTCTGTGCAAGCTTAGAAGCCTAAAAGCTTTGAACAGCATTGTTTACATTCAATTTCACAAGACCATTGCCTTTTAAAAGTCTCTTGGTTGACAAGTGTTAGCAATTTCAAAAGGAAGGATTAGCTTTGTTTATTTATATAGCTCTATAGGGTTCCATTGATGCTGAAGTACTTCCTCTTTTGTGCAGCTGCTATTTCTAACCCCAGTTTTTTTTTTTTGAAAGGCTGTTGCTTTGTTCTGAAGAGTTTCCTGGAAAGACTAAGTGAGGGGGCAGCACTCAATCAGAGCACCTTGTCACAAGAGGCTGGTGAACTGGGCTTCTTGCTCAATAGTGATATTTAAATTAGCTTTAAGGAGGTGTTTGCATGTTCCTGCCGGGTCTAGGCGGGAACCTTGCCAGAGACCGGTCATTTTTGGCCACTCACCCGATTCGAAGGGCCATCACAATTCCCCCGCCGCTGGATAACGGACCCAGAGAATTCTTCCCCCCCCCCCCCCTCCCATTGTCTTTCAGGAAGCTACAATTCAGAATCAGATTTGTCAGAAGTGATATATTGTTCAGCATTCCTTTGATCTGGATTACATTTTTTGAGGCAAATGAAGAAAGATGATGAAAGGGGTTCTAGAGATGTCTCTCTGCCCTGGAAATCTTATCCTAACACCATAAAGAGCACTGGACCAGAGCGGTTATGTTACTGTATTATAATCCAGATTTGAAGACGAGAGTTAAAATCCCACTGAGGAGTTCAAATTCAGTTAATTAAATAAATCTGGAGTTTAAAAGCTAGCATTATGGTTGTTATAAAAAAAAAAAACACCTGGTCCATTAATTGTGTTTTTGGAAAGTCTGGTCAGTATGATTTCCCACTATGGTTGACTTGGAAATAGACTAACAAGCCACTTAGTTGTACCAAACCACTACCTCGGGGTTCAAGAAAGTGTCTTATCACAACCTTCTAAAGGCAGTTAGGGATGGGTAATAAATGCTAACCTTGCCAGTGAATAAATAAAACCCTCCTTTATACTGTGGCCCCATGAACACAGACCATAAATGTAGGTGTCAGCCTCATGCCCTTCAGTCAGAACTTGTTTGTTCAAATAATGACTCCAGAAATTCGAGAACACCCTCTAGACTGACACTTCTGAGGGAATGCTGCATTGGCAGTTGTAACATTCTTAATTTAAAACCAAGGCCCTATTGGTGTTCTCAAATGAGGGTAAAATATCCCACAACACTTATCAAAGAAGAGCAGGAGACTTTGATTGATAGCCTGGCCAAGATTTATCCCTCAATCAGCAGAAGGTCTGGTCATTTATTTCATTGCTGTCGATGGGATCTCGCTGTGTGCAAATTGGTTCAGCCTCCAAGAGTGGCCACACAATAAACATGGTTAGCTGTGTCAACAGAATTGAGTTCAGGAGTTGTAGAGCTCTGAAGGTGCTGAGGAATTGACTCTTCTCGAGGATAAGCACTTTTCTGCCAACATCGTCAACCACCTTCATCGCATTTACCTCATCCTCCATCAAATGAGATTATAGAGCCAAGAGGTTAAACAGACTTATGAACATATTCTAGGCTGATACTTCAGGGCTGTCATGAGAGAGTGCATCGGAAGCACCGTTTTTCATGTCAGATATTAAACCGAATCCCCATCCATCCTTGAAAGATCCTGTGGTACTATTTTGCAGAAGAGCCGCAGGTTTGTATATCCCTCAACTAACACCACCAAAGATTATCTGGTCATTATCTCATTGCCACTTTTGGGACCGTGCTGTGTACAAATTGATTCTGACATTTCCGAGTACTGTGACCATATTTCAACTTCTCACTGTGAAACAAACACATCGGGAGGTCCCCGAGGTAGTGAAAGCTGCTATATAAATACAGGTTCTTTCTTTGCTTTCTCCCCGATTAACCTATGAACTGAATTCTCACTGAACATCTCTTTCCACCCAAATTACTGTGCCTCACCAGCCCAAATCTGCCTGATGTAAGGTGGATGGAAGCAAAATGTTCTCCCTTATGAATGCAAAGCTAGAAACAAGTTATTATGTGCTCTATTTATTAGTTAACATGCTCTACTATACATTTTACCAGAACGATACTGTCTAATTTAACTCCAAGGATGTGACAAAAATAGTTTGCGCAGATTGCAGCCACATACTTTTTGCAATTAATCTGTCGAAATAATGGCAGTCTAAGCGGTTGGCAATCTGATTGTGCTTCAGCTGTGGAGGTGACACAGCTGGAAACAATCCCCCCTCCTTCCCAGTTAATTCAGTCACGCTGCACATTAATCAGTACCAAAGCTCATCTATAGACTAGACAATTATTTACACAAAGCAAATAATGAGCGATGGTTCGGAGTGTGCTGAGAACTTAAAACATAGGTGGAGACGGTTTAATAAAGGGAAGGTAAAGTCACCATAGTCCCAGATGAGACATAGGCTACTTTCCTCTTTGAGGGGGAGAGCTGACTGGTGGCGATTTAACCTGAAGATCACCACACTTCAGGCGAGGGGCAATGTTGAGAAGGCGGGACCTGCATGACTAACCTCAGCAGGTATGGGAATAGAACCGGCGCTGTTGGCCTCACTCAACATCACAAGCCAGCTGTCCAACCGACTGAGCTAAACTGGCCCAGGTGGCACTGCCAGGCTGGCAGGGCCAGTGCCAGGGTGCCAAGCTGACAGTGCCAGTCAGTCTGGGTGGAATTGAACTCGCATGGTTGGCGTCGCTCCGCATCATGAACCAGCCGTCCAGCCAACTGAGCTAACCGGCCGCTGTGGAGCATAAATTGTCACATATCGGACTTCCGGGTGCGGCAATGACCAGCTGAGTCGCACGTTTCGGCACCTCCCGTTGGAACGGACTTTTGGGCTCTTGATAGGAGCCCCAACGGCAATTTAAACGGCCAAAATCACTGTGCGGTAAACTAGAAGGGAATCCCCCCCGGATACACATGGAAAAAGGAGAGGATAGCGGCCGGATTGCAAAAGATCCTCTGGAGCAGCGGCAAGGAAGGGAAGCTCGAAGCAAGATGGCGTCGGAAGGTGGCTGTTTGTTATGGGGCCCAGAGCAACAAGAGTTCCTGCGGCGCTATGTGGAAGAGCTGAAGAAGGAGTTGAAGAAGGAGCTGTTGGCCCCGATATTACAGGCGATTGAAGGGCTAAAGGAGGAGCAGAGGACCCAGGAGCTGGAGCTTCGGGTCGTGAAGGCAAAGACTGCTAAAAACGAAGATGAAATACAGGGTCTGGTGGTGAAGGCAGAAACGCACGAGGCACAGCATAAAAGGTGTGTGGAGAGGCAGGAAGCACTGGAGAATAATTCGAGGAGGAAGAATTTAAGAGTCCTGGGTCTTCCCGAAGGCGCAGAGGGGGCGGACGTCGGGGCATATGTGAGCACGATGCTTCACTCGCTAATGGGATCGGAGGCCCCGACGGGCCCTTTGGAGGTGGAGGGAGCCTATCGAGTTCTGGCGCGAAGACCAAAGGCTGGAGAAATACCTCGAGCTATAGTGGTGAGATTTCTCCGCTACAACGACAGAGAGACGGTCCTCAGATGGGCGAAGAAAACTCGGAGCTGTAGGTGGGAGAACGCGGTGATCCGCGTATACCAGGATTGGAGTGCGGAGGTGGCGAGAAGGAGGGCAAGTTTCAATCGGGCTAAGGCGGTGCTTCACAAAAAGAAGGTTCAATTTGGAATGTTGCAACCGGCGAGACTGTGGGTCACATACCAAGGGAAGCACCACTACTTTGAGACGGCAGAAGAGGTGTGGACATTCATTGTGGACGAGAAGCTGGAATAGTCTGGCGAGAGAAAGAGCTTCTGGGACAAAGTGGTGGGGTGATTATGTGGGGCGAGGAAAGGGAAGGGGGGGGTGATTTTTCAATTTGTTAATTCTTTGATCCTGTAACTTTTCTCTCCTCCCCATGTTTGGGGGGGGAGGGGGGAGTATGAGGAACTGTGGGCGCCGGTGGGAAGGAAAGGGGAAGGAGAAGGGAAATGCGCCATTAGGGGCGGGGCCGAGTGGGAAACGCGGGCTTTGCTCCCGCGCTATGGTAATTGTGGCGGGAACAGGGACGCTGGAAGGAGGGGGCCTCTCACAGTGAGGGGCCGAGGGCAAAGGGGGAAGCCGAGGTCAGCCAGAGTTCGCTGACTTCTGGGAGCAACATGGGGGGTGCAACTACGCTAGAGGGGGATCAAGCGGAGGAGGGGGGGGGGGGGGAGTTAACTGGGTTGCTGCTGCTAAGGAGAAGGGGGAGCTGTTATGGGACGGGGTGGTCGAGACGGGGGGGGGCACCGTCGGTGGGATATACAGGTACGTGGGAACCGGGTGAGGAGCTGGGTTAAAAAAGGGGATGGCTAGTCGACAATGGGGGGGGTAAAGAGCCCCCCAACCCGGCTGATCACGTGGAACGTGAGAGGGCTGAACGGGCCGATTAAAAGGGCTCGGGTACTCGCACACCTAAAGAAATTAAAGGGAGATGTGGTTATGTTGCAGGAGACGCACCTGAAACTGATAGACCAGGTCAGACTACGTAAAGGATGGGTGGGGCAGGTGTTTCATTCGGGTTTAGATGCGAAGAATAGGGGGGTGGCTATCTTAGTGGGGAAACGGCAAAGACCATAGTGGCGGATAGTGGGGGTAGATATGTGATGGTGAGTGGCAGATTGCAAGGGGAGGCGGTGGTTCTGGTGAACGTATACGCCCCGAACTGGGATGATGCAAATTTTATGAGGCGTATGTTGGGGCGTATCCCGGACCTGGAGGCGGGAAAGTTGGTAATGGGGGGAGACTTCAATACGGTGCTTGATCCAGGGCTGGACCGGTCGAGGCCCAGGACCGGGAGGAGCCCGGCAGCGGCCAGGGTGCTCAAGGACTTCATGGAGCAGATGGGAGGAGTAGACCCCTGGAAATTTATTAGGCTTAGGAGTAAGGAGTTCTCATTTTTCTCCCATGTTCTCAAGGTTTATTCACGGATAGACTTTTTTGTCTTGGGAAGGGCACTGATTCCGAAGGTGACAGGGTCAGAGTATACGGCCATAGCCATTTCGGACCACGCTCCACATTGGGTAGACCTGGAGGTAGGAGAGGAAAAAGAACAGCACCCACTCTGGAGAATGGATATGGGCTTATTGGCGGATGAGGGGATATGTCTAAGGGTGAGGGGGTGTATCGAAAGGTACTTGGAGCTTAATGACAATGGAGAGGTTCAGGTGGGAGTGGTCTGGGAGGCGTTGAAGGCGGTGGTCAGAGGGGAACTGATATCCATAAGGGCACATAAAGGGAAGCAAGAGGGTAAAGAAAGGGAGCGATTGTTGAGAGAACTTCTGAGGGTGGACAGGCAATATGCAGAGGCACCGGAGGAGGGACTGTACAGGGAAAGACAACGGTTACATGTGAAATTTGACCTGCTGACCACGGGTAAGGCAGAGGCACAGTGGAGGAGGGCACAGGGTGTACAGTATGAGTATGGAGAGAAGGCGAGTCGGCTACTGGCCCACCAATTGAGGAAGAGGGGAGCGGCGAGGGAGATAGGTGGGGTGAGAGATGAGGAGGGAGAGATGGAACGGGGAGCGGAGATAGCGAACGGCGTGTTCAAGGCATTCTATGAGAGGTTATATAAGGCTCAGACCCCGGAAGGGAAGGAGGGAATGAGGTGTTTCCTGGATCAGCTGGAATTCCCGAAGGTGGCGGAGCAGGAGAGGGCGGGACTGGGAGCACAGATTGAGATGGAGGAGGTGGTAAAGGGGTTGGGAGCATGCAGGCGGGGAAGGCCCCGGGACCGGATGGATTCCCGGTGGAATTCTATAGGAAATATATGGACCTACTGGCCCCGCTTTTGACGAGAACCTTTAATGAGGCCAGGGAAAGGGGGAAGTTGCCCCCGACTATGTCGGAGGCGACGCTATCGCTACTTTTGAAGAAGGAAAAAGACCCGCTGCAGTGTGGGTCCTACAGGCCCATTTCCCTTTTGAACGTAGATGCTAAGCTCCTGGCCAAGGTGATGGCGACGAGGATAGAGGACTGTGTCCCGGGGGTGGTCCACGAGGATCAAACTGGGTTCGTTAAGGGGAGACAGCTGAACATGAACATACGGAGGCTGCTAGGGGTGATGATGATGCCCCCACCAGAGGGGGAGGCGGAGATAGTGGTGGCGATGGACGCCGAGAAAGCATTCGACAGAGTGGAGTGGGACTATCTGTGGGAAGTGTGGAGGAGATTTGGTTTTGGAGAAGGGTTTATTGGATGGGTACAGCTGCTATATAGGGCCCCGGTGGCAAGTGTGGTCACGAACAGGCAGAGGTCTGACTACTTCCGTCTTTATAGAGGGACGAGGCAGGGGTGTCCCCTGTCTCCGTTACTGTTTGCATTGGCAATTGAGCCCCTGGCCATAGCACTGAGGGGCTCCAGGAAGTGGAGGAGAGTACTCAGGGGAGGAGAAGAACACCGGGTATCATTGTATGCAGATGATTTATTGCTGTATGTTGCGGACCCAGTGGAGGGGATGCCTGAGATAATGCAGACACTCAGGGAGTTTGGGGAATTCTCGGGGTACAAATTGAATATGGGGAAGAGTGAGTTGTTTGTGGTGCATCCGGGGGAGCAGAGCAGGGGAATAGATGATTTACCGCTGAGGAAGGTAACAAGAGATTTCCGGTACTTAGGGATTCAGATAGCGAGGAGTTGGGGAACCTTACATAGGCTTAATCTAACACGATTGGTGGAACAGATGGAGGAGGATTTTAAGAGATGGGACATGGTGCCCCTGTCACTGGTGGGTAGGGTGCAGGCGGTCAAAATGGTAGTCCTCCCAAGATTCCTTTTTGTGTTTCAGTGCCTTCCGGTGATGGTCACGAAGGCTTTTTTCAAGAAAATCGAGAAAAGTGTCATGAGTTTTGTGTGGGCTGGGAAGACCCCGAGAGTGAGGAGGGGGTTTTTGCAGCGTAGCAGGGATAGGGGGGGACTGGCACTACCGAGCTTAAGTGAGTACTACTGGGCCGCCAATATCTCAATGGTGTGTAAGTGGATGGGAGAAGGGGAAGGAGCGGCGTGGAAGAGATTGGAGATGGCGTCCTGCAAAGGAACCAGCCTACAAGCACTGGAGACGGCGCCGTTGCCGTTCTTCCCGAAGAAATACACCACAAGTCCAGTGGTGGTGGCAACACTGAAAATTTGGGGGCAGCGGAGACGGCATAGGGGAAGGACGGGAGCCTCGGTGCTGTCCCCGATAAGAAATAATCATAGGTTTGTCCCGGGGGGACTAGATGGGGGATTTAGAGCATGGCAGAGAGCTGGGATTGTGCAACTGAGGGATCTGTTCTTAGACGGGACGTTTGAGAGTCTGGGTGCGCTGACGGAAAAATATGGGTTGCCCCAAGGGAATGCATTTCGGTAGTTGCAACTGAGGGCTTTTGTGAGGCAACAGCTGAGGGAATTCCCGCAGCTCCCGACGCAGGAGATTCGGTATAGAGTGATCTCGGGGACATGGGTGGGGGATGGTAGGATGTTGGATATATACAGGGAAATGAGGGACGAGGGGGAGATCATGGCGGATGAGCTGAAGGGAAAATGGGAAGAAGAGCTGGGGGAAGAGATTGAAGAGGGGCTGTGGGCAGATGCCCTACGTAGAGTAAACTCTTCGTCCTCGTGCGCCAGGCTTAGCCTGATACAATTCAAGGTTTTGCACAGGGCGCATATGACCGGAGCAAGGCTCAGTAAATTTTTCGGGGTAGAGGATAGGTGTGGGAGATGCTCGAGAAGCCCAGCAAACCACACCCACATGTTTTGGTCATGCCCGGCACTGCAGGGGTTCTGGGTGGGGGTGGCGAATGTGCTTTCGAAGGTGGTGGGGGTCCGGGTCGAGCCAGGCTGGGGGTTGGCTATATTTGGGGTTGCAGAAGAGCCGGGAGTGCAGGAGGCGAGTGAGGCTGATGTTTTGGCCTTTGCGTCCCTAGTAGCCCGGCGAAGGAAGCCAAACCCCCGGGCGTGGAGACCTGGATAAACGACATGGCAGGGTTTATAAAACTAGAACAGATAAAGTTTGCACTAAGGGGTTCGGCTCAAGGGTTCACCAGGCGGTGGCAACCGTTCATTAACTACCTCGCAGAACGATAAAGGAAATGGGAAGGCAGCAGCAGCAACCCAGGGGGGAGGGCTCAGGTGGGTCCTCAGGGGTGTTTTTGTATAGATATTTGTACTTGGTTATGTATATTGGATTGTTTGATTTTATTATTTGGGAGAGTTATTATTTTTGTTATGGCAGTTGCCATTTAGTTTATATATTATTTATTTATTTGTTAAAAACGGTCACTGTTATTTATATTGTTTTATTGTTGTAAAAAGGGAAAAACCTTTGTATGGTTTTGTTTGGCCGAAAAATTTGAATAAAATATATTTAAAAAAAAAAAAGAAATTGTCACATATCTCAGTTGGGCTGGGCGACCTACCTTTTTTCTGTAAACTCTGTGTATACGGTACTGCATTGATGCACAGTATTGCGCGACACATTCTTATGGCAAATTTCACTTGCTTCTTTTGCTCTGACCAATCTGAGGCCAACACAAAACTTAAATATTTAAACAGTGAGCAGAAGATCATTCCAGGCTGCAAATAGGCTTGTGCTGCTTGATGTCAGCTCTCACACCTGTTTTATGACCCTCCCATGAATGAATGCCTGCTGCTCAAGAGAAAAGTCCACATTTCACATGGGATATGATTATTTAAGATAAAACGAGGACTCACCATCATTACGTGTTTAAAATATCTGATGGTGACAATTTCTTTCTGCTCCTCTTCTTCATCTTGCCCATCATATCCTTCATCCAAGTTCACTTCTGTCGCCAGTACATCATCCAGAATATTTGTCATCCGGCCAATCAAATGTTCCAATGGCGGACTGAGTTCCCGTTCTTCATTATCCTTCAGACCCCAATCCAAGGCTTTGTAAACAAGAATTCCCACAGATTCAATCACCTACGTGGATGGAATGAAAAATCCATATTAGTGGGGCGACAAAGGAACTTTTGGGAATATAGGAACAAAGTTAGACTATTCAGGCCATCAAGCCTGTCCCAAAATTTTAATGAGATCTTGACTGAACTATATCTCAACTCGGTCTTAATTATAATCTTAACTATATCTTAAGTCCACCCACCACCCTGGTTCTGAATTCCTTAATACCCATGCCTAAAATTTATCGACTCCAGTTCTTAAATTTTCATTTGGCCTCAATGAATTTTTGTGAAGAGAATTCCAAGTTTCCAACACTCTTTGTGTGAAGAAGTGCTTCCTGTCGTGTTAAGCACACTGAGATAACACGGGCTGCAACTGGGTGCAGCTTTAACTGAAAGATACTCCAGACCTTGAAGTTAGTTCAATCTAATTTATTGAACCTGTCACACAGTTAGCACAGTTCTGTGAGTTCGACTCTCTGCTAACCTAAGTGTGATTACTCTGTCTGACTGAACCAGACTAGCTCTTAGCCATGTGCTGGAGGTGTTATGTGATATATACACCCTGACTCACTCTGTAGATGTCCCCAGTGGAAAGAGGCAGAGTGTGAGTGCCTCGTGCCTTTTATAGTGGGGAACCACCCCCAAGTGTTCTGCATGCTGATTGGTTATGTCCTGTTCTCTGTGTTCATTAGCTGCCTGTCTGTATCTCATTATGGGCATGTCTGCATATCATGACACTTCCTAACATCACTCCTGAATACCGAGTTCTAATTTTAAGGTTACACTTGTTCCAGAGTCTCCACACAAGGAGAAATAGTTTTCCTCTATCTTACTTTATCAACTCATTTAAATAATCTCAAACAACTCAATTAGGTTACCCCCTTAATCTTCTATCCTCAAGGGAATATTTGTCTAGTCTATGAAACCTGCCTTCATAATGTAACCATTTTAGCCCCTGGCTGTGACCACCGTCTCAAAGGGGTTGGGGGAAGTCCTTATGAAACTAGCAAGTGCGTTGCTCGCTAGGTATTTAATCATCTCAGACCTGCAGTTTTATGGTTCTGTTCCCTAAAGACGCACTCCATCTACCACCGACGCACAGTGGCAGCAGTGTGCACCATCTACAAAATGCACTGCAGCGACTCACCAAAGCACCTCCCAAAGCCGCGATCTCCACCGAGAAGGGCATGGGCAGCAGACGTATGGGAATTCCGCCATCTGCAAGACCACCTCCAAGCCACAAACTATCCAAATTTGAAATAATATCTCTGCCGTTCATTGTCACTGTGCCAAGATCCCTCCCTAACAGCACCCTGGGTGTATCTACACCACAAGGACTATAATGGTTCAAGGGCAATTAAGGATGGGCAACAAATATTGGCAGCCTACCACAAGCCATGAAACACTATGAAGGAATATATCCAGAGCAGAAATGCCTCCCTTTTTTCACACAGCAACGTCTCTTCCTCCAACCACGGGTACCCAACATCTCCAGAGGCACCAGTACCAATTTACCACAGAATCTGTTGCTGAATCCAGGTGAAAGTGAGGGTTGGTGGAAAGTTGGTGGAGGTTAGGGTTGCCAACCCTTGAGGATTGTCCTGGAGTTGCCTGGAATGAAAGATTCATAATCTGGGTGCTGCTGTTAATAAATCCAGGAGAAAAGTATTGGCCATTTGTTTTATTCTTTCTGAAGACTTTTATGGTTATTTGTAACAGTATGGAAGATTAGAAAAGAGGTTGTTTGAGTGGGTCAGGCAGTTGGAGATGAGGGGAATGTTGTAAGGAAGCCTCCAGGAATACATCCAACCAGAGTTGGCAACCCTGAGGCAGGTACACTGTACAAATGACATCAGATACAAAATACCACAAGGATGGTTCAGACGTTCCACAGATTCCACTAATTTTACATTACAATATGCACCAATAATTTAACAATCATGAAATCATTGTCGGTTGTCGTACAAATCTATCCGATTCACGAATGTCCTTTAGGGGAGGAAATCTGTCATCCGTAACATGGACAGATTCACAGCAGTGTGACTCTTAAATACCCTCTGAAATGGCCTAGCAAGCCACTCAGCTCAAGGGTAATTAGGGATGGGCAATAATGCTGGCCCAGCCTGCGGCGCCCACATTCCAGGAAGGAATTTTAAATATCAACCACAGATAGAAGATCGCCGCATCCTGCAACATACATGGACAATCCAATCCTCTAAACCTGGCCGATAATGAACCCAACAACAGCCTCAGATGTATGGACCCACCTGAGCTGACACAGACACGATGGGATGAATGGCCTCCTCCTGTGCTGTAATCATGCTATAGTTCTAGGACCTGTAAAACCGTGAGGCATTTATTCCTCATAAACACATGATGATTCCGTTTGGATATCCCATACAATCTATTACCGTAGCACATGGCCCTTTCAGAATTAACTTTCCCAAAGTACTGTTGACTCAACGTTTTAATGATATGCAGACAGTCACAAATTGGTTTCTCTGTTGTTTTTCCCCCTTTGCCTTGTTATTTGGCGCATCGATTGCCTCCATTTCTTAAAGTTACTGATTTGTTGCTCGTCTAGAATTCCATAAGAGGCAAGTGTCTTCCGATATCTCATCCAACCTGATTAATGACAGCGAATGGAGCCAGGCGATTTCAGCACATGGACCATTACAACAGAGTTTGTTACTGTCCACCTCCCCCTGTCCACTGTCAGCAGCTGTTGATACATTAACTCCAATATGGATGTACAGCCAACCTTATTCTTCCCAACTCTGAAGCAGTGGTCAAATACAGACTGCTTAGAGCGGCTTCAGTTAAGGTCTGTTCTGTCAACAAAGACTGGAAATCTAACCTGGGAACATGCTTCTCTGTAACTGCAGTAATTCATCAAGGCTTTTTTGACAGTGCCTCTCAACCCATGCCCTCTCCAACAACCCAAAGATGTGCGGGAACACCATCGCCTCCAAGTCACTCACCATCCTTACTTGGAACTATATTGTGGTTCCTTCAGTGGATCAATATCCTGGAATTCCATCCCAAACAGCACGGTGGGTGTGCCCACACGGACTGCAGTGGTTCACAAAGGCATCAACCACATTCCAACTTTTCATTTCCACGTTCAATTCCAGCCTCAAGCTGGAAACACAATGATCCTGATTTTAACTTCCTACGCACAGAAAGCAGGCCCTGAGGGATGAGAGTGAGGGGGTTGGTGATCAATTAAAACAAGGCGAGTCGCTTACCCACTTTGACCCTGCTGCCTTCCTGATGTAACTAGGCTGTTTGAATATTTGAACAGGGCACCCACAGGGCGGGGGTGGATTACGACTATCATTAAGATCGAATCCGAAATATCAACCAATAGCTTGAGCAGGGTAGGTGTTGGTCAGCTCCCATATCAGGCAAACCTCTCAAAGGACAGATCCTGGTGCAAAAAAAGACCTGACAGTTAAATTTAAAAGTCTTGGGCCTCCCTTATTATCACAAGAACTGGAGTTGCCATTCAGGCCCTTGAGTCTGCTCCACCAATGAGATTGTGACTGATCTGTATCTTGACCCCATCCACTTGCCTTCACTCCATATCTCTTAATACCCTTGGATACTAAAAATCTATCCACCTCAGATGTAAAATTATTAAGCAAGCTAGCATCTACTGTTTCTCATGAGAACTCTACCATTCTTTGCACGCAGAAGTGTTTCCTCATATCTTTCCTGAACAGCGAGGCTCTGGCTTAAAGGTTGTACCCCCTTGTCCCAGACTTGCAGGGCTACAGGAGCGCTGGACTGGATTGGCCTACATGTGACTTCAGGCCCACAGCAATGTGGTTGACTCTTAGCTGCCCTCTGAAATGGCCGAGCAAGCCACTCAGTTCAAGGGCAATTAAGGGTGGCCATGCCAGCGACTCCCACATCCTGTGACAGAATAAAGATCTTGCCCTGATTCTTCCCTCATCTCCCCACCCCCACTGACAACCAGAAACCATTCACACAGGTCCTACATTCACCGCTTGGAGATTCCTTTGAAGCAGTTTTGCCAGAAATGACTGACACCCCTGGCTAGGCCTCTGGTGCTAAGTGCGTGCCTCTGGCAGGCAAATAATGTCGTCTGACGCATGTAAGGGGAAGGTCAGCTGCAGAGACACCAAATGCACTCAGAACGTACAGTTTTTCAGACCCGTTATGTTCATAACGTTTAAGTGCCTTATGTACGTGAGTCAGCACACATTGGTCTCAGAAAATAAGCACTTTACAAAGGATTTTAATGTTTTTTGTTTAAAAGCATCCTTTCAGTTTCCTTGTCGGCCAATTTGGATAAAAATAAACTGAAGAATGAGGGGTAATGAAATGTTTATAAAGTGGAGAGTACGTTACAAAGCACATCTCCTGTCTTCAGGGATAACCAGAATTATTGCATTCTAAAGGGTTCATCTCCAACCAAAGAAAATAAATACCGGTTCCTTCACATCTCATGTTGTTTACCAGGCTAAACAAAACAAGTAACACGTGAGACTGTCAGACAGCCTCGAGGCAAATACTGGAAACATATGAGCACACTTCATCGATTGTTTGGAACAAGTGCAAAAGAAGTGGAGAATAGCGATTCCTGTGTAAATCACAAGTACTTCGTAATTGCATTTAGAAACCGCCAAGGAGGTCTGATTGAGCCAATAAGGCACTTTATTGAAGCCGAGTCACTGTAGGAAAATTGACGGCCAATTTTCACACAATGGGCGGGATTTTCTGGCATCCCCAATCGCGTGTTTCTTGGCAGCGGGAGGCGGCGCACCGTCCGCTGGCGGCGGGATTCTCTGCTCCTCCCTCCATCAATGGGAATTCCCACTGAAGCCACCCCGTGCCGCCAGGAAATCCGCGGGCAGGGCTGCGTTGTCGGCAGGACCAGGGAATCCTGACGCCAGTGAATGGACGGAGAATTCCAGCCACTGTCCCACAAACAGCGACGTGAGGATGACCAAATTATCTGATTTTAAACAGTGTTGTTTGAGTGATAAACGTGCAGGACATAGCGGGGATGACGAGCGTTACGGAATCATTTACGTCCATCGGAGAAGACAGGCTGGGCCTTGGTTCACCTCTCACTCCGAAGCGGGAGCAGGAGATCAATGTGCGAGACACAGCCAGCCGCACTGGGGAAGGTCAACCCGGCCAGTTACTCCAGCAGGGTGTCTGGATATGATTTTCTCTGGGTCCTCACACAAAGTGTCTTACGAGATAGGCCTGCCAAGAAGATTCAGCATTATGGGGTATGGGGGGGGCAGGGGGCAGAGAACGTGTTCGCCTCTGGGCTGCTAAGCAGCTAGGTGTTCACAAAGGAAGCTTGTGTCCACACATTTTGCAGCGTTGGTAGAAGTTCAAATGGCTGCTACGCACGCAGGTTCGAAAGGCTCTACCCTACAGAGGCAGATTGTGGACCCACTAGAACACGGGCTTTCAAAGTCCTCTCCCGCAGATCAGTGGAAATTAAGTGCCCCAACCCCATGTCGGCGGAATAGAAATGTGCTGCATTTTTATAACTACACAGCGCGCGGTGATAAAGTTAAGCATCTTCCAACTTTCAGGTTGGCTTTTGATTAAATTCATCCAAGTTGCTTTAATAGAACTCAGCAGGAAAGGTTGTTAAAACACAAGGTCAGATTTGTATTTTATTGAGTTGTTAAAAACCTTACTGAATTTTACTGGCTTTCTTAATAGCGAAATAAAATCAGTGCCCCGTTTTCATGAAGTGCTTGTTCCCTCGTGCCCTGATCACACCCATCCATCCCTTAAACACATTTAGCAGAAAGGTATTTGCAGACCACTAAATAATGCATGAAAGATCTGCGTTATCCTGGCCATGATGATGACCCTGGGGCTACTTCAGTTTTTTGGATTATTCAGCTTGAATTGAATGAACGTGGTCAATCAACACATTTCAAATTAATTCGCAGCTTTGTCACTCCTACCTCTTCAATCTGCTGCCATTTCTTTTTAACCATCAACAACAGCCGCCCGTGCATTTCAAGGGAAGAACGTTTGGACTGGAGACAAATGGGTTGACTGGGCAGCCTCAAAATTTAATCTCACACATGGAGGGCTGCAGCTGGGAGCTGTGAGCGCAAAGCTGGGTGAGACTTGGCAAATCGACAAAACAGAGTGACGGGGAATTCGGCGAGAGTGGCAATTAGGGATAGAGGGGGAGAAGATAGTGCTAAGTAATTTAAACCAAGGGGTGACAGTGAATATACGAATAAATAATCAGAGCAATTAATTAGACTTGAGATCAAATTAACCTTAAGTAGAGGGTACAAACATCAAAAAAGATTAGAATTGCAGAAAGTAAAAATCTTTTATACATAAATAACTAATAAGGAAGTAAATTAAAAACAAGACAATTTATTTACAAATTAATCGGGAATCAAGCGAAATCCATCTAGTGAATTCATTCCAGATCTTTTTTTAAAAAAAATATATTTTATTTACATTTTTCAAACAGAGATTTTCCGTTTTTACAACTTAATAAAGGAATATGCATTAAACGTTATTTAAATAATATATTATATTAAACTAACAACAAATGAAAAAAAAGAGATAAACAAAAAGCAAATATCAACAACTGGCAAAAAACAAAAACACGGGATAATACCCCCCCGGGTTGCTGCTGCTGTCTTTTCTGTTTTTCCATTATCGTTCCGCGAGATAGTCAAGGAACGGTTGCCACCGCCTGGTGAACCCCTGAGCCGATCCTCTTATCGCATATTTTATTCGCTCCAGTCTTATGAACCCTGCCATGTCATTGATCCAGGCCTCCAAGCCCGGGGGCTTCGCTTCTTTCCACATGAGTAGAATCCTTCGCTGGGCTACTAGGGACGCAAAGGCCAGAACGTCGGCCTCTTTTGTCTCCTGCACTCCCGGTTCTTCTGCAACCCCAAATATAGCTAACCCCCAGCTTGGTTTGACCCGGACCCCCACCACCTTTGAGACCACTCTTGCCACACCCTCCCAGAACTCATGCAGTGCCGGACATGACCAGAACATGTGGGTGTGGTTTGCCGAGCTTCCCGAGCAACTCCCACACATATCCTCCACCCCAAAAAACCTGCTCAGTCTTGCTCCCGTCATATGCGCCCTGTGTAGAACCTTAAATTGAATCAGGCTAAGCCTGGCACATGAGGACGAGGAATTTACCCTGCTTAGGGCATCTGCCCACAGCCCCTCCTCAATCTCTTCCCCCAGCTCCTCTTCCCATTTTCCCTTCAGCTCCTCTACCATCGTCTCCCCCTCGTCTCTCATCTCCCTGTATATTTCCGACACTTTACCTTCTCCAACCCATGCCCCCGAAATCACTCTATCCTGGATCCCTTGCGTCGGGAACTGCGGAAATTCCCTCACCTGTTGCCTCGTAAATGCCCTCACTTGCATGTATCGGAAAGCGTTCCCTGGTGGCAACTTATATTTTTCTTCCAATGCTCCCAAACCCGCAAACGTCCCGTCCACAAACGGGTCCTTCAGCTTCCTAATTCCTGCTCGCTGCCAACATTGAAATCCCCATCTATCCTTCCCGGGACGAACCTATGGTTATTCCTTATCGGGGACCACACCGAGGCACCCGTCACTCCCCTGTGTCGTCTCCACTGCCCCCAGATCTTCAAGGTCGCCACCACCACTGGGTTTGTGGTGTACCTTTTCGGGGAGAATGGTAGCGGCACCGTCGCCAGCGCTTTCAGGCTTGTTCCCTTACAGGACGCCATCTCCAGCCTTTTCCACGCCGCACCTTCCTCTTCCCTCATCCACTTACAAACCATCGACACATTAGCGGCCCAATAGTAGTCACTCAGACTCAGCAGTGCCAATCCCCCTCTGTCCCTACTGCACTGCAGGAACCCCCTCTTTACCCTCGGGGCCTTTCCCGCCCATACAAAGCTCGTAATGCTCCTATCTATTTTTTAAAAAAGGGCCTTAGTAATCAGGATGGGGAGGCACTGAAACACGAAAAGAAACCTCGGGAGGACCACCATCTTGACCGCCTGTACTCTGCCCGCCAATGACAGGGGCACCATATCCCACCTCCTAAAGTCCTCCTCCATCTGCTCTACCAGTCGCGTCAGGTTAAGTTTGTGTAGGGTTCCCCAGTTCCTGGCCACCTGAATCCCCAGGTATCAAAAATCTCCTGTCACTCTCCTCAGCGGCAGAGCATCTATCCCCCTGCCCTGTTCCCCGGGGTGCATCACAAAAAGTTCGCTCTTTCCCATATTTAATTTATATCCCGAGAACTCTCCAAACTCCCTGAGTATCTTCATTACCTCTGGCATCCCCTCTACTGGGTCCGCCACATATAGCAGTAAATCGTCTGCATACAGTGACACTCGATGTTCCTCTCCCCCTCTAAGCACCCCCCTCCACTTCTGAGAGTCCCTCAGCGCTATGGCCAATGGCTCAATTGCCAACGCGAACAGTAATGGGGACAGGGGGCACCCCTGTCTTGTACCCCTATGTAATCAGAAGTAACCCGATCTTTGCCTATTTGTAACAACGCTTGCCACCAGGGCCCCGTAGAGGAGTCTAACCCATCTAATGAACCCCTCCCCGAACCCAAATCTCTTCAGCACCTCCCACAAATAGTCCCACTCCACTCTATCTCTGCCTTCTCTGCATCCATCGCCACCACTATCTCTGCCTCCCCCTCCGGTGGGGGCATCATCATCACCCCCAGCAACCTTCGTATATTTGCGTTCAATTGTCTCCCTTTAACAAACCCTGTCTGGTCATCATGTACCGTCCTCTCCCCGCTTTACATTTCTGTGCCACCACCTCGCTACCTCTCTCCAGACATCAATTTCTCAAGTCTAGTCCAATTTCTCTTCCTGAATGAATGTCCATGCCTCCTCCGCCGTCTTGAAGTAGTGGTGTTTGCCCTGGTGTGTGACCCACAATCTTGCCGGCTGCAGCATCCCAAATTTGACTTTCTTCCTATGGAGCACCGCCTTGGCCCGATTGAAGCTCGTCCTCCTTCTCGCCACCTCCGCACTCCAATCTTGATATACGCGTATCACCGCGTTCTCCCACTTGCTGCTCCGTGTCCTCTTAGCCCAACTCAGGACCATGTCCCTGTCCCTGTAGCGGTGGAACCTTACTACTATTGCTCGTGGTGTTTACCCTGCCTTTGGTCTTCTCACGAGGACCCGGTACGCTCCCTCCACTTCCAGGGGGCCCGTTGGGGCCTCAGCTCCCATTAGAGCATGGAGCATCGTACTCACATACACCCCAGCATCAGCCCCCTCTGTCCCTTCAGGGAGACCTAAAATCCTTAGATTCTTCCTCCTCGAGCTGTTCTCCAGGGCTTCCAGCCTTTCTATACACCTCTTATGTAGTGCCTCGTGCGTCTCCGTTTTTACCACCAGGCCCTGTATCTCGTCTTCGTTCTCGGCTGCCTTTGCCTTCACTCCACGGAGTTCCATCGCCTGGACCTTTTGTGTTTCCTTCAATCCCTCGATTGCCAGTAACATCGGCGCCAGCACCTCTTTCTTGAGCTCCTTCACACATCGTCGGAGGAACTCCTGCTGTTCCGGGCCCCATACCATCTGGGCTCCCTCGGCCGCCATCTTGCTTCTCCCTTCTCTTCCCTGCCGCTGCTCCAGAGGATCCTCCGCAATCTGGACACTGCTGTCGCTCCTTTCCATCTACACCCGGGGGGGACTTCTTCCTTTGTCACCTTGGCCGTAAAAAATTTCCGTTGGGGCTCCCGATAAGAGCCCAAAATTCCGTTGAAACGGGAGGTGCCGAAACGTGCGGCTTAGCTGGTCATCGCCGCAACCGGAAGTCCTTCATTCCAGATCTTAACTAATCTGTATTGTATCTATAAATTACTATGAACAAATAAATTGTTAGAAAGTAGAACAGACAAGCTGTGTCTGGACTGTGATGTGTAGGAGTTTCTGGATTGCAAGACTGTGTGCACTGAGTGAATTCAGGCAGCATCACTGAGCTGGACTGCAAGTTAGGGAGACACTGTCATTAGTGAAGGGGATGATTTATCTGGATAGCTTTCTCCAGAGTACCAACGCCTCAGAGGAAAGCGAGAGGCGCAGGAAGAGGAGAGCAGTCAGCCAGCCGTGTTTAATCACTAATCTCAAAGCATTGGAACATTTATCTATTTATCGAATATTCTGATCAAATTCAAAGTAAGCTAATTGAAAGGAACAACATTACTACCATTCCAGAAAGCTAAATGTAAGGGTTTGACAGAGACGGATGACAACAGACTGGTGATGTCTCGGGTAAAATTACAGAAGAACAATTTAGTAATTTAGTACAGGGCCGGCATATACCACTCAGGGTCGGAAATACATTTATGAATAACTTAAGACAACACAATAGAGAGCCATATATCTGAGGTTGCCAATGACACATAGATTAATGGAATTGTAGGTAATGTGGACGGGAACATAAAATTACAGAGTCATTGAGAGATTAACGCTTTCTTTTAAAAAGAAAGATGTTTAAATAGAAGGGTAAACAGGTGGTATTTTTGAAGAATAGGCTTACAGACCAAGGTACAAAGAAACAAGAGCTTTATTGGAACGGTGATTACTCTACAGGCTGTTAGGATAGACTACCCGTTGCTCACGCAAATGGTTACATCACATGATCAAACTCTTAAAGTGACCTTGTTCCAACTCGGAACACATGAATACACAACACTTTCCTCCCCCTTTACATTGGAGGTTCCTGCAATGAAACACAATATGGTGTTATCAGAATTTACCAGGATCGCGCGATGCAGAAATAGCCGCTTTTCCGTAGGCTCAGGCGCTACTCGCTTATAATCCATCATTTATCCTGATTACCAAGCACTGATCTGCCTAATCCTTGAGTTAGTCATTCATGTTATGTCCCTGGAAGACTTCTGGATGAGTATTGGTAAGAATATGCAGAAAATGTCAAACAATCCGGCGATAAAGGGGCACAGGCGGATTCAGTGGGGTGGAGTGGCCCTTTTCAATATGGCAGCCTGACCCCCAAGAGGGTCTTGACAGGCGTCCTCCGAGGCAATTCTCAGAGGCGATGAAAATGATGACTGTCGACACTATCCGTGTCATGGACCAGCAGCTCGGCATGCTGACTCAAAACCTCTGTGCTCCTGAGGCCGAGTTGCAGAATACCAATAAAAGGCTTGATGATACGGAGGAGAGAATCCTGAACAATGAACCTGTCGTTTCCTTGGCTGGAGTTCAAATTCAATCCTTGGAGAACCAGCTTTGAGGCATGTCAGGAATCGTGGAAGATTTTGAGAACCGAGATCAGTGATAGAGTATCAGAGTTGTCAGTCTGTCTGAGGGTGGAGAGTAAGGATCCTATTCAGTTCTTGGAGAGCTGGCCACCATATTTCTTAAGCTGGACGTGAAGGCTGGGCATGTCAAATTGGAAAGAGCGCACCAAAACCTGTCTTTGAGACCAATAGATACCTTCGTCCCAAGCCCATAATAATTTTCTTCCATAGTTTTAAAGATCATCAGTAGATCCTTGAAACGGAGAGACCTGGATTTCCTTCTTATCGGGCTTTTCCTTCCCAATGGTGGAATAATGACCTCATTCCCCAGAGGAGACAAACAGCGTGTTCAGATAGTTCAATTCAGGTAACATTCGGTTTGCTCCCCCTGGTCTTGCCACAAAGCACCATGTCCATAACTTCTGACAGAAGTGGATAATTTCTGGAATACTTCTTAACTTGTCCTGTGGCTACAGGAGTGTTATCCCCTTCTTCCGAATAGAAAATGTTACCATTCAAGCTATTAATTGACAACTCATTTGGTAAAGATAATCAAGAGAGTCCATTGGCATTCCCCTGGCGATTTGATTGACAATATTTTATCATGTATATATATATATATATATATATCTGCTGACAATAGCAATGCCCATCTCTGCATCCGGAAGCTCACTGCCGAGATGGAATACCAGTGTGCAGCGGCTCAAATGTCGTTGTCAATGGTCGATGATCCATTGGTAAAGTAAATTTCCTTCCATATAGGTTTTGGAAAAAACATTTGATTCTGAAAATGATAGAACAGTGGTTCCCAATCTTTTCAGTAACATGGCACACTTCAATGAGACAGAGGGCGCAATCTTCCGGCCACGTTGCACCAGAAAAGCATCTCGCCACCGCAACGCAGGGTGGCCGGTGAAAGCCGGGGGGGGACCCCACTCCCGGGATTTACCCGGCTCGCTACGCCTCGTGAGATTCAACGCAATCTCGTGTGACATTGCAAGGGGAATCCCGCCCACAATGGGTGGGGGCCCACAATGGGCGGGATCAGCTTTTGGCAAATCTGCATATTAGAGCGAGGCAGTAAGCCTTACTTTAATGTGCGGATTCCGAGGTACCAGAACCTTTGGGATTCAATCCCTTTGCCTCGGGGACCTCGGGCGAGCGCTGTTTGGTACTGGTCCCAGTGAGCTGGAAAACCTGGACAAACCGCTAACTCTGGATGAGCTGACAAAGGCAGTCAAGTCCTTTGAGACGAGTAAAACTCCCGGAAGCGATGGCTTACCGGTTGAGTTGTATTCGGCTCTGTGGGACTGGATGGGCCCAGACCTGCTGGAAGTGTACGAGAGTATGCTTCTGGAAAGCAGCATGTCAGAGTCCATGAGGAAAGGCATCATCACCCTCATCTACAAGCAGAAGGGGGAAAGAGAAGGGGGAATTGGCGACCCATTTCACTGTTGAATGTGGATTATAAAATTCTAGCCAAGGTCATCGCCAATCGGGTCAAGTCTGCTCTGGAGTCGGTGATCCACCCTGTGCTGTATCCGGCAGGGGCATCTCTGATAGCCTCGCGCTACTCAGGGATACGATCGTTTACGTGCAGGACAGGAGGGTGGACACCTGCCTCATCAGCCTTGACCAGGAGAAGGCTCTTGACAGAATATCGCACACCTACATGATGGATGTGCTCTCCTAAATGGGGTTTGGGGAGGGAATTCGCAATTGGATCAAACTGCTCTACACCAACATCTGTAGCGCAGTCTCAATCAATGGGTGGGAATCAGAAACGTTCCAGATCAAATCCGGAGTCAGGCAGGGCTGCCCTCTCTCCTCTGCCCTTTTTGTGTGCTGCATAGAACCTTTTGCCGAGTCCATCAGGAAGGATCCGGGTATAAGAGGAGTGACGATCCCAGGCAGTGGAGGCGTGCAAGTCAAGCCCTCCCTGTACATGGACAATGTCGCCGTCTTCTGCTGAGATCCAGCATCTGTACGCAGGCTCTTGAATGCCTGCGACAGTTTGAACTAGCCTCGGGAGCCAAGGTAAACCGCGGCAAGAGCGAGGCCATGTTCTTTGGGAACTGGACCGACCGGTCCTTTGTCCCCTTCACTGTCAGGTCAGATTACCTGAAGGTGCTCGGGATATGGTTCTGAGCGGCTGGGGCGTGCACCAAAAACTGGGAGGAACGCATAGCCAAGGTAAGACAGAAACTAGGCTGGTGGGAGCAACGCTCCCTCTCCATTGCGGGCAAAACCCTGGTCATCAGGTGTGAGGTACTCTCGGTGTTACTGTACGTAGCGCAGGTCTGGCCCATTACCCGACCCTACGCCACAGCAGTCACCCGTCTTCAAATTTATCTGGAGATCCAAGATGGACCGTGTCCGAAGGGACACTATGTACAAACCTCTGGAGAAGGGAGGGCGGAACGTACCCAATGCCTCCCTCATCCTGTTGGCCACCTTTGTGTCCAGCTGCATCAAGCTGTGCGTGGACCCCCAGTATGCAAACACCAAGTGTCACTACATACTGAGGTTCTACCTGTCCCCGGTGTTATGAAGGATGGGCCTGGCCTCATTGCCGCGGAACGCTCCAAGTAGTTGGACCGTGCCGTACCACCTGTCCCTCGTGGAAAAGCTTTGGAAGAAAAACACCTTTGACCACAAGGCAATGAAGCAGTAGTCAGCACGTAATGTCCCCGAGGCCCTCAGGGAAAAGGAGACTGTGGAGGACATTGGACGGTTCCCTGAGCAGACTGTCAGAGTCATCTGGCAGAACGCCTCATCACCAGAACTTACAAACAAGCACCAAGACCTAGCTTAGCTGGTGGTGAGAAGGGCCCTCCCCGTCAGATTCATCATGTACACCCAAAGCCTCAGCGCTGTCGCACGCTGCCCTCGGAGTGGCTGTGGGGGAAATGAGACAGTCACCCACCTCCTTGTGGAATGTGCCTTTGCAAAGAAGGTCTGGAGAGAGAGATGCAGTGGTATTTGTCAAGGTTCATCCCGCGCAGCTCTGTGACACAGGACTCTGTGCTCTACGGGCTGTTTCCAGGGACACACACCGAGACAAACATTAACTGCTGCTGGAAGGTCATCAACTCGGTGAAAGACGCTCTTTGGTCTGCCCGAAACTTGCAGATCTTCCAGAGCAAAGAGCAGTCCTCGACCGAGTGTTGTAGACTGGCACATTCCAAGGCCCAGGACTACGTGCTGAGGGGCGCACTCAAGCTTGGGGCAGCTGCCGCCAAGGCGCAATGGGGAAAGACCACTGTGTAAGGTCTTACCAGCACATGTACACCGAGGGGCGGGTAACAGTGTAAACCCCCCTCGGCCTGGGCCATTGACACTCCAATGTATAAAAGAAACATGACAATGTAAATATTTAAGAAGGAATTGTAACGTAAAGAGCGATATGTGTGTAATGTTATCAAAATTGAATGGAAGAGGACTTCCGGGTGCGGCTATGCAGAGCTAGGTCGCATATTCGGCAGCTCCTGCTTGGAACGGACTTTTGGGCTCTTTTACAGGGCCCCCACGGCATTTGTTTGACATTTCCCGGTGTGGGAAGAAGGCGGCAATATTCCCCCGACAGTGTCCCCCAGGAAGGGTATGTCTCTTGGTTGCCAGACACACGCAGAAACAGTAAAAGATTTGGCTGCAACTGCAGGATAAACAGGGCCTCTTCCAGCATGCAGGCGGGGGAAGGGCAAGCTTAAAGCTGCAAGCTGACCTGAGGGCCTGTATCAAAGGTGAATTCTAGCAGCAGAGGGAACAACTGTGAAAAGACCTCATCAAGGCCACTGAAGGGACTTCCGGTTGCGGTGATGCCTAGCTAGCCGCACGCTTCGGCGGCTCCAGCTCCGACGGACCTTCGGGCTCTTTTAAGAGCCCCAACGGGGAATTTTTCGACGACGCAACCCGGTGTGGGGCGTGTGAGAAGGGAGTCCCCCCCAAACGAAGGAGGAAAAAACCGGCGGCGGCGGAATCGTCGACCAAAGGGTCAGAAAGAGAGAAGTACAAGATGGCGGCGGAGAAAGCGCAGGCGACATGGGGGCCTGAGCATGAAATTGTGAGACGGTGCGTGGAGCTGCTGAAGAGGGAGGTGCTGACCCCGTTGCTACAGGCAATTGAGGGGCTCAAGGAGACATTAAAGACCCAGGAGACAGAGCTCCGTGTGGTGGAGCAGAAGGTGACAGATATTGAGGACGAGATCCTGGGCCTGTCGGTTAAGACACAGACGCACGAGGCACTTCATAAAAAGTGTACTGAAAGGATCGAAGCCCTAGAAAATGGAGCGCGAAGGAAGAACCTTCGGATACTGGGTCTCCCTGAGGGTGTGGAAGGAGTGGACTGTGGAGCGTACGCAAGTACGATGCTGAGCTCACTGATGGGTGCTGAGGCCCCTACGGGCCCCTTGGAGGTGGAGTGGGCAAATCGGATTCCGGCGAGAAGACCAAAAGCGGGAGAACCACCCAGGGCGATAATCGTGCGATTTTACCGCCTTAAGGATAGAGAAGAGGTCCTGAGATGGGCTAAAAAGGTGCGGAGTAGCAGATGGGAGAATGCAGTGGTACAGGTATACCAGGATTGGAGTGCGGAGGTGGCGAGAAGGAGGGCGAGCTTCAACCGAGCCAAAGAGGTGTTGCATAAAAGGAAGGTGAAGTTCGGGATGCTGCAGCCGGCAAGACTATGGGTCACGTATCAGGAGAGACACCATTATTTCGAGACGGCGGAGGAAGCATGGACCTTCATCAAAGAAGAGAAATTGGATCGGAACTGAGGGACTGATGCTGCAGGAAATGTTATTGTTAATGTTACGGTGGAAGTTAATTGAGAAGTAAACAGGGAAGGGGGGAGACATTGGGGAAATGTGGGCGCCGGTGAGGGGGGAAAGACGGGACATAGTTGGAGAATGGGGAAGGGGAGGGGGAGGGGGAGGGGAAAGGGAGCTGCGCCATAAGAGGCGGGTCAGGTAAAGGGATGTTCCCGCACCAGAAAGAATAAGGCGGGAAGACAGGCGCAAGGCGGATGGGAGTTCCCCACATGGGGGGGGTCGAGGAGTGAGCAGGAGTAGCCGGGGTCAGTTGAAGTCAGCTGACTTACGGAAGTAATATGGGGGGAGCAATCATGCTAGAAAGAGATCTAGCGGGGAGGGGAGGAGGGAGGGGGAAGGGGGGGGGGGGGACAACTGGGTTGCTGCTGCGGAAATCCAAAAGGAAATGGCTAAAGAGTGGGTGGGCGGGGATCGTGTGCGACGCTGGGGGAGCGAGCGGGAGCGCGGAGGCGGGATATGGGACTGGCCTAGAGAAGGTAATGGCTAGTCGACACGGGAGGGGGGCAGGTAGCCCCCTAGTGAGGCTGATCACGTGGAACGTGAGAGGCCTGAACGGACCGATAAAAAGGGCCAGAGTGCTCGCGCATTTGAAAGGACTAAGGGCAGACGTGGTTATGCTCCAAGAGACGCACCTAAAGGTGGCGGACCAAGTTAGGCTAAGGAAAGGATGGGTGGGACAGGTGTTCCACTCAGGACTGGACGCAAAGAATAGAGGGGTGGCCATTTTGGTGGGGAAACAGGTCGCATTTGAAGCAAAGAACATCGTAGCAGATAGCGGAGGTAGATATGTAATGGTGAGTGGCAGGCTGGAGGGAATGGAGGTCGTGTTGGTTAACGTGTATGCCCCAAACTGGGACGATGCGGGATTTATGAGACGGATGCTGGGGCGTATACCGGACCTGGAGGTAGGAAACTTGATCTTAGGAGGGGACTTTAATACGGTGCTGGACCCGGGGCTAGATAGATCCAGCTCAAGGACCGGAAGAAGGCCGGCAGCGGCCAAGGTACTTAAGGGGTTTATGGACCAAATGGGGGGAGTGGATCCATGGCGATTTCTTAGACCTAGGGCTAGGGAGTTTTCCTTCTTCTCCCATGTCCATAAAGTGTACTCCCGGATAGATTTTTTTGTTTTGGGAAGGTCGTTGATCTCTAGGGTGGAAGAAGCTGAGTACTCAGCCATAGCGGTTTCGGATCATGCCCCACATTGGGTGGACCTGGAATTAGGAGAGGAAAGGGAGCAGAGAACACTCTGGCGATTAGATGTGGGACTGATGGCGGATGAGGGAGTGTGTGCAAGAGTGCGGGGGTGTATTGAGAGATATCTGGAGGTCAATGACGACGGCGAGGTCCCTGTGGGAGTGGTATGGGAAGCACTAAAAGCGGTGGTCAGAGGAGAGCTGATCTCCATTGGGGCCCACAAAAGGAAAACAGAGGCCAAGGAAAGGGAAAGATTACTGGGGGAGATTTTAAGGGTGGATAGGGAATTTGCAGAGACCCCGGAGGAGGAATTGTACAGGGAGAGGAGACGACTCCAGACGGAATTTGACCTTCTGACCACCAGAAAGGCGGAGGTACTGTGGAGGAAGGCACAGGGGAGGAGGTATGAATATGGGGAAAAGGCGAGTCGCCTGTTGGCTCATCAATTGCGAAAGAGGGCAGCAGCGAGGGAGATAGGAGGAATTAGAGACGAAAGGGGAGACACGGTGCGAAGGGCAGGAAAGATAAATGAGGTGTTCAAGACCTTCTATGAGGAACTGTATAGGTCTCAACCCCCAGAGGGAGAGGAGGGGATGCGGCAGTTCCTGGACCAATTGAGGTTCCCGAAAGTGGAGGAGCGGGGGGTGGTAGGCCTGGGGGCACCGATTGGGGTGGACGAGGTTATTAAGGGACTGGGAAGCATGCAAGCAGGGAAGGCCCCAGGACCAGACGGGTTCCCGGTGGAGTATTACAGAAAATATGTGGACTTGTTGGCCCCGTTGATGGTGAGGACGTTCAATGAGGCCAGGAAAGGGGGGACTCTACCCCCGACGATGTCGGAGGCGACGATATCGTTAATTTTGAAGAGGGATAAAGATCCGTTGCAGTGCGGGTCCTATAGACCCATTTCATTGTTGAACGTGGACGCCAAATTGTTGGCAAAGGTACTGGCATCGAGGATAGAGGACTGTGTCCCGGGGGTGGTGCACGAAGACCAGACAGGGTTCGTAAAAGGGAGACAACTGAATGTTAACGTGCGACGACTATTAGGGGTGATAATGATGCCCCCAGTGGAGGGGGAGGCAGAGATAGTGGCGGCAATGGACGCAGAGAAGGCATTTGATAGGGTGGAGTGGGAGTATTTATGGGAAGTGTTAAGGAGGTTTGGGTTTGGGAACGGGTTTATTAGCTGGGTTAGACTTCTTTATGGGGCTCCAACGGCAAGCGTAGTTACAGGTCGACATAGATCGGAGTATTTCCGACTATATAGGGGAACAAGACAGGGATGCCCGCTGTCTCCATTGTTGTTCGCGTTGGCAATTGAACCTCTGGCCATGGCGTTGAGAGACTCCAGGAAATGGAGAGGGGTGATTAGAGGGTGAGAAGAACACCGAGTCTCGTTATATGCGGATGACCTATTGTTATACGTGTCGGACCCAGCGGGGGGAATGATAGAGGTTATGCGAATTTTGAGAGGGTTCGGGGATTTCTCGGGGTATAGGCTAAACATGGGGAAGAGTGAATTATTTGTGATACATCCAGGGGACCAGAGTAGAGAGATAGAAGGCTTGCCTCTAAGGAAAGTGGAAAGAAACTTCCGATACCTGGGGATTCAGATCGCTAGGAGCTGGGGAACCTTGCACAGACTTAATCTGACACGGTTGGTAGAACAAATGGAGGAGGACTTCAAGAGGTGGGACATGCAGCCTCTATCGCTGGCGGGCAGGGTGCAAGCAATTAAGATGATGGTCCTCCCGAGGTTCTTATTTGTATTTCAATGTCTCCCTATACTAATCACTAAGACCTTTTTTAATAAAATAGACAGGAGCATCACGAGCTTCGTGTGGGCAGGGAAAGTTCCGAGAGTAAGGAGGGGGTTCCTTCAGCGTAGTAGGGACAGAGGAGGATTGGCACTACCGAACTTGGGCGATTACTATTGGGCCGCCAATGTGGCAATGATACGTAAATGGATGATGGAGGGTGAGGGAGCGGCGTGGGAAAGACTGGAGAGAAAGTCCTGTAAAGGGACAAGTTTAGAGGCGCTGGTGACGGCGCCGCTACCGATCTCACCTAAAAAGTTTACCACGAACCCGGTGGTGGCGGCAACATTGAATATCTGGGGACAGTGGAGGCGACAGAGAGGGGTGCGGGGAGCCCTGGTGGGGTCCCCAATCAGGAACAACCATAGGTTCGCCCCAGGAAGAATGGATGGAGGATTTCAGAGCTGGTTCCAGTTGGGAATTAGGAGGGTGGGAGATTTATTTATAGATGGGACTTTTGCGAGCTTGGGAGCATTGGAGGAAAAGTATAAGTTGCCCCGGGGAAATTTCTTGAGATATATGCAGGTGAGGGCATTTACTAGACAACAGGTGAGGGAATTTCCATTGCTCCCGACACAGGGGATACAGGACAGGGTGCTTTCAGGGGTGTGGGTCGGAGAGGGCAAGGTGTCAGAGATTTACCGAGAGATGAGGGAAGAGGGGGAGGAGTCGGTGGGCGAACTAAAAGGAAAGTGGGAAGAAGAACTAGGGGAGGAGATAGAGGAGGGTATGTGGACTGATGCCCTAAGCAGGGTAAATTCCTCTTCCTCATGCGCCAGGCTTAGCCTGATTCAATTTAAGGTGCTACATAGAGCACACATAACGGGAGCAAGATTGAGCAGGTTCTTTGGAGTGGAGGACAAATGTGGGAGGTGTGGCGGGAGCCCGGCAAACCACGCACATATGTTTTGGGCATGCCCGGCACTGGAAGGGTATTGGAAGGGAGTGACGGGAGTGATTTCGCGGGTGGTGAAGGCCCGGGTCAAACCAGGCTGGGGGTTAGCTCTATTTGGAGTTGCGGAAGAGCCGGGAGTGCAGGAGGCGAAAGAGGCCGACGTTGTGGCCTTTGCGTCCCTAGTAGCCCGGCGCAGGATCCTACTCATGTGGAAGGAGGCAAAACCCCCCGGACTGGAGGCCTGGGTAAATGATATGGCGGGGTTCATTAAACTGGAGCAGATAAAGTTTGCCCTGAGAGGATCGGCTCAAGGGTTCACCAGGCGGTGGCAGCCATTTCTCGACTACCTAGGGGAACGTTAGAGGGAAGATAGATGACCAGCAGCAGCAACCCAGGGGTAGGGGGGGGGGTTTAGTTTAGGTCAAAGATAAAGGGGTTTTGTTACTTGTGTATTGTTTAAAATTTCTGTATTGTTATTGTTGCGTTTGCTTTGTAAGAGGGGAAAAATTGTTGTTTGGGAAAAAATTTTCAATAAAACATTTATAAAAAAAAAAAAATTGAATGGAAGAAAGTCAAGGGAATGTGTAACTCTGATGGAAATGTACAGTCAAGACAATTCGAAATGTTCTGTAATGTTTATGATAGATTTTATGAATAAAGTATATTTTTTGTTAAAAAAAAAAACTGGTCCCCACAAATGGGGACCAGATGGAATGGCACTCGTGGAGGACTCTGAGGGGACTGGAGGCCTCCAGCAGCATGCCCTTTGGGCAGGGTAGTGCCTTAGCACTGCTGGTGCCACCTGAATGTCCTGGCACTGCCAGCCTGCCACGCTTCCAGTGCAACCAAGGTGCCAGGCTGGCATATTTTGCATCTGTGTGATTGGGCTGGGGTTGCTTCCCATGTTGCGTTCGGAGCAGACCTCCCCACTGGAAAAAAATAGGGCTGTGTGTGGCCTTGTCTGCCCGTTTCTTGTTCAGGCGCCTTATTCAAAGTGAGTCGCGTTGAATAGCCATGTGTTTCTCTGCACTGCGATCGCCGGGAAACACGTGGCGAAACGCGCTCGCTCAAGAAGTTTGTTCCCTTTTGGGAAGATCGTGCCCAAAGATTTCCACGGCACTTGCATTTCTTTTTCAGATGAATCGATTTCTCATTCATGCCCCACAATGCAGTAGCAAACCACCAGTGACCAATCGCATTCAAGGAGCAAGGCCACCCAGTGTCCAATCTCAATGGAGTTGAAACATTGACGCCTGCAAATATTTGGTGGTACAAAGGTGGAGGAAAAGAATGTGCGCAGAAAGAGTGTGTGCGTGTGCAGAAAAAGAGTGTGCAGAGAAAGAGAGTGTGTGCGTGTAGGCGCAGAGAGAGTGTGCAGAGAAAGGTAGAGAGTGTGCAGAGAAAGCTATAGAGTGTGGGGAGAGAGAGAGCAAGAGAGAGAGAGACAGAGGATTGGATTGTTTATTGTCAAGTGTACCAAAGTACAGTGAAAAGTATTTTTCTGTGAGCAGCTCAGATCATTTAGTACATGAAAGAAAATAAATAGGGCAATACAAGGTGCACAATGTAAATACATAGACACAGGCATCGGCGATGTATATAGGAGTGTAATATTAATCTAATCAGTCCATAAGAGGGCCGTTTAGGAGTCTGGTAACAGCGGGGAAGAAGCTGTTTTTGAATCTGTTCATGCGTGTTCTCAGACTTTTGTATCTCCTGCCCGATGGAAGAAGTTGGAAGAGTGAGTAAACCGGGTGGGAGGGGTCTTTGATTATGCTGCCCGCTTTCCCCAGGCAGCGGGAGGTGTAGATGGAGACAATGGATGGGAGGCAGGTTCGTGTGATGGACTGGGCGGTGTTCACAACTTTCTGAAGTTTCTTGCCGTCTTGGGCCGAGCAGTTGCCATACCAGGCTGTGCTGCAGCCAGATAGGATGCTTTCTATGGTGCATCTGTAAAAATTGGTAAGAACAAAGAACAAAGAAAAGTACAGCACAGGAACAGGCCCTTCGGCCCTCCAAGCCCATGCCGACCATGCTGCCCGTCTAAACTAAAATCTTCCTGGGGCCGTATCCCTCTATTCCCATCCTATTCATGTATTTGCGAAAATGCCGCTTAAATGTCACTATCATCCCTGCTTCCACCACCTCCTCCGGTAGCGGGTTCCAGGCACCCACTACCCTCTGCGTAAAAGACTTGCCTCGTACATCTCCTCTACACCTTGCCCCTCGTACCCTAAACCTATGCCCCCTAGTAATTGACCCCTCTACCCTGGGGAAAAGCCTCTGACTATCCACTATGTCTATGCCCCTCATAATTTTGTAGACCTCTATCAGGTCGCCCTTCAACGCCGTCGTTCCAGCGAGAACAAACCGAGTTTATTCAACCGCTCCTCATAACTAATGCCCTCCATACCAGGCAACATCCTGGTAAATCTCTTCTGCACCCTTTCTAAAGCTTCCACATCCTTCTGGTAGTGTGGGGACCAGAATTGAACACTATACTCCCAAGTGTGGCCTAACTAAGGTTCCATACAGCTGCAACATGACTTGTCAATTCTTATACTCAATGCCCCGGCCAATGAAGGCAAGCATGCCGTATGCCTTCTTGACTACCTTCTCCACCCCTGTTGCCCCTTTCAGTGACCTGTGGACTTGTACACCTAAATCTCTCTGACTTTCAATACTCTTGAGGGTTCTACCATTCACTGTATATTCCCTACCTGCATTAGACCTTCCAAAATGCATTACCTCACATTTGTCCGGATTAAACTCCATCTGCCATCTCTCCGCCCAAGTCTCCAAACGATTTAAATCCTGCTGTATCCTCTGATAGTCCTCATCGATATCCGCAATTCCACCAACCTTTGTCATCTGCAAACTTACTAATCAGACCAGTTACATTTTCCTCCAAATCATTTATATATACTACGAACAGCAAAGGTCCCAGCACTGATCCCTGCGGAACACCACTGGTCACAGCCCTCCAATTAGAAAAGCACCCTTCCAATTCTACTCTCTGCCTTCTATGACCTAGCAAGTTCTGTATCCACTTTGCCAGCTCACCCCTGATCCCGTGTGACTTCACCTTTTGTACCAGTCTACCATGAGGGACCTTGTCAAAGGTCTTACTAAAGTCCATATAGACAACATCCACTGCCCTACCTGCATCAATCATCTTTGTGACCTCTTCGAAAGACTCGATCAAGTTAGTGAGACACGACCTCCCCTTCACAAAACCATGCTGCCTCTCACTAATACGTCCATTTGCTTCCAAATGGGAGTCGATCCTGTCTCGAAGAATTCTCGCCAGTAATTTCCCTACCACTGACGTAAGGCTCACCGGCCTGTAGTTCACTGGATTATCCCTGCTACCCTTCTTAAACAAAGGAACAATATTGGCTATTCTCCGGGACATCACCTGAAGACAGTGAGGATACAAACATTTCTGTCAAGGCCTCAGCAATTTCCGCTCCAGCCTCCTTCAGTATTCTGGGGTAAGACTCAATGTGGACATGCCGAATTTCCTTAGTAAGTATAGGCGCTGTTGTGCTTTCTTGGTTGTAGCTTCGATGTAGGTGGACCAGGACAGATTTTTGGTGATTATTATTATGTACTGTTCCAAATCTTTCCGGGCAGAGCATGTGGCAAGCTTTTTTTTGATGGGGTTTCCTCCAAAATCTACGCTTAAAGTTTGGTTCCTTCGATGGCTGCCACTGATATTTGGTACCCCTCCTAGGCCAACTTTGGTGTAGCAAAGTTTTTAGTTTCTTAATCCTTTTTGGCTGTCTGCACACAGATCGACAATTTTTCTATTTTCTTTTACTTCTCCGGGAGTATACCAACATGGTGCCGACCTCCTCATCACCAGTTTTCTGATAGGCTTGTCGACCACAAAAGGTACAAACAAACAAGAGCTTTATTGGAAAGGTGTTTATTCTATTAGGATAGACCACCGGTTGCCCGCGCGAATGGCTGATGACATTGTCAATATATCACATGATCAGACTCTTAAAGTGACCCGTTCCAACCAGAAACAATCTCCAATTTGAAAGAAAGAAGGTAGAATCAGATGTAAAGGTGTTACAGATAAATAAAGGTAACTACAGGGGCATGAGGGAGGAACTGACGAAAATCGACTGGGAGCAGAGCCTAGTGGGAAAGACAGTAGAACAGCAATGGCAGGAGTTTCTGGGAGTAATTGAGGACACAGTACAGAGGTTCATCCCAAAGAAAAGAAAGGTTATCAGAGGGGGGATTAGGCAGCCATGGCTGACAAAGGAAGTTAGGGAATGCATCAAAGCAAAAGAGAAAGCCTATCATGTGGCAAAGAGTAGTGGGATGTCAGAAGATTGGGAAGGCTACAAAAACAAACAGGGGATAACAAAGAGGGAAATAAGGAAAGAGAGGATCAATTATGAAGGTAGGCTAGCCAGTAATATTAGGAATGATAGTAAAGGTTTCTTTAAATACATTAAAAACAAACGAGAGGCAAAAGTAGACATTGGGCCGCTCCAAAATGACGCTGGTAATCTAGTGATGGGAGACAAGGAAATAGCTGAGGAACCAAATAAGTACTTTGCGTCAGTCTTCACAGTAGAAGACATGAGTAATATCCCAACAATTCAGGAGAGTCAGGGGGCAGAGTTGAATATGGTAGCCATCACAAAGGAGAAAGTGCTAGAGAAACTAAGAGGTCTAAAAATTGATAAATCTCTGGGCCCAGATGGGCTACATCCTAGAGTTCTAAAGGAGATAGCTGAAGAAATAGTGGCGGCGTTAGTTATGATCTTTCAAAAGTCACTGGAGTCAGGGAAAGTCCCAGAGGATTGGAAAATCGCTGCTGTAACCCCCCTGTTCAAGAAGGGAACAAGGAAAAAGATGGAAAATTATAGGCCAATTAGCCTAACCTCGGTTGTTGGCAAGATTCTAGAATCCATTGTTAAGGATGAGATTTCTAAATTCTTGGAAGTGCAGGGTCGGATTAGGACAAGTCAGCATGGATTTAGTAAGGGGAGGTCGTGCCTGACAAACCTGTTAGAGTTCTTTGAAGAGATAACAAATAGGTTAGACCAAGGAGAGCCAATGGATGTCATCTATCTTGACTTCCAAAAGGCCTTTGATAAGGTGCCTCACGGGAGACTGCTGAGTAAAATAAGGGCCCATGGTTTTCGAGGCAAGGTACTAACATGGATTGACGATTGGCTGTCAGGCAGAAGGCAGAGAGTTGGGACAAAAGGTTCTTTTTCGGAATGGCAACCGGTGACGAGTGGTGTCCCGCAGGGTTCAGTGTTGGGGCCACAGCTGTTCTCTTTATATATTAACGATCTAGATGACGGGACTGGGGGCATTCTGGCTAAGTTTGCCGATGATACAAAGATAGGTGGAGGGGCAGGTAGTATGGAGGAGGTGGGGAGGCTGCAGAAAGATTTAGACAGTTTAGGAGAGTGGTCCAAGAAATGGCTGATGAAATTCAACGTGGGCAAGTGTGAGGTCTTGCACTTTGGAAAAAAAAATAGAGGCATGGACTATTTTCTAAACAGTGACAAAATTCATAATGCTGAAGTGCAAAGGGACTTGGGAGTCCTAGTCCAGGATTCTCTAACGGTAAACTTGCAGGTTGAGTCCGTAATTAAGAAAGCAAATGCAATGTTGTCATTTATCTCAAGAGGCTTGGAATATAAAAGCAGGGATGTACTTCTGAAGCTTTAAAAAGCATTAGTTAGGCCCCATTTAGAATACTGTGCGCAATTTTGGGCCCTACACCTGAGGAAGGACAATACTGGCACTGGAGCGGGTCCAGCGGAGATTCACACGGATGATCCCAGGAATGGTAGGCCTAACATACGATGAACGTCTGAGGATCCTGGGATTATATTCATTGGAGTTTAGGAGGTTGAGGGGAGATCTAATAGAAACTTACAAGATAATGAATGGCTTAGATAGGGTGGACGTAGGGAAGTTGTTTCCATTAGCAGGGGAGACTAGGACCCGGGGGGCACAGCCTTCGAATAAAAGGGAGTCACTTTAGAACAGAGATGAGGAGAAGTTTCTTCAGCCAGAGAGTGGTGGATCTGTGGAATTCATTGCCACAGAGGGCGGTGGAGGTCGGGACGTTGAGTGTCTTTAAGATAGAAGTTGATAAATTCTTGATTTCTCGAGGAATTAAGGGCTATGGAGAGAGAGCGGGTAAATGGAGTTGAAATCAGCCATCATTGAATGGTGGAGTGGACTCGATGGGCCGAATGGCCTTACTTCCGCTCCTATGTCTTATGGTCTAAACATGAAACGCAACAATATAGAAGACAACAAAACTGCTGGCAGAATTCGGAAAAGGGAATATATGTTCCTGGTCGGTATATCAGAGAACATGCTGACAAAGCTGTTTGACAATTCTGCAACTCAAAGGAATGAAGGAAATCCTGAAACAACAGCTTGATTCATACACTGTAAATTGTAACCAGAACAGGTTCACCTGCGGTTTTTAAATGTCACTAAAGTATGAATCCTCACACATGCAAGTGTCATTCCTAAACTGAACGTTGATGTCAGAGAAGTGTCATGGGCTGGATTCTCCATTATTGAGACTAGTCCCCACACCAGCATCAACTGTAGAGCTTTACTCCTGAAAATCCTGGGAAAATGTGACATGAATTCCTAATCCTGCAGGGGGCTGGCAGGGACCCGGAGTAAATCTCACAGGTTTTGCTGCAGATACATGTCCCCGCACTTCCAGGTCAGAGGCTGCGTATGCGTACAGTGGAGGCCTCTAGCAGAGCTGGACCCGAATAAGAGTCCCCCAATCGGCCGCCTGCCCGACCGTCAAACCCCACACAAGCATTCCTCAACCCTCCTTTCCGTTGGCTCTAACCTCCTGTGCATTTCCCCTTTCATTTTGCCTGAGGATCCGTAAAATGGTGCTTTCAGTTGTCGAGGTATCTCTCTCCCTTTAAAACCCGCCTTGGGCGAGTCACCTCTCCCCACATCTGCTTCTCTGGCTCAGCGTCCATTTTTGGATTCCAACTCGGGGGAAATGTCGATTATATATTTTTGTGTAATTTGTCAATATCTGTGAAGAGCTGGGAACCAATTAACTAGGAGCTAACTGGTATGTAGTGTTCGGGGGGGGGGTCACAGTTCACTGCTGCGCCAGGAACTGATGTGATGTGTCAGAGAACCAGTTCAAACCGCTCCTTTTGTGCTGTACAAGACAGCATGACAACTTAGAGAGTTCAGATCTTACCAAGCTTGAAGTTTGATTATTACCAACATCTGGCCACCAAGAGACAACAATTAAGAACACATTGCAATACCTTTGTTATATTTCTCTGTTAAAACATGCCAGTTGTTGTCACATCTGCTGGTATGCTGCAGCAGATGAAGCATTTTCCACGAGGAATGTTAGGTCCAGTTAAGCATGAAGCAGCCAAATCAAAGGTGAAATATTATCATCGGGAAGGCTTACACACAGGATAGTGATTCATTTGTAAACTACCGCACTGTGGTCCCTGTTTTCCAGCAACAAAGATGGTCAAGGAACTGCAGTGCTGGTGGGAGTACAAAAGAGGATCTCATGTCAGACAGGACAGGAGGGGGCTATTCGACCCACCATCTCTGTGTCAGGTCTTTGGAAGAATTATCCAATTCATCTCACTTCCCTGCTCTTTCCTATATCTCTGCAAATATTTGCTTTTCACGTATGTATCCAATTCCCTTTTGCTAATCACTGTGCCACCGTGCCACCCATCATTATGTAATGGATTCTCTTGGCTTTGTTTCTTTTCCATTCAATTTACTGACCCTTTTGTAACGTCTTTCTATACGTATGATGGGCTTAGGTGGTCAGGGCGGTACAAGGCTCTCGATCAGATTAGCCACATGGAATGTTAGGAGGTCAAATGACCCAGTAAAATGTTCCAAAATGTTTTCGCATCTCAAGAGCCTTAAGACTGATGTTGCACCCCATCAAAAAACACATCTACATGCGAGAGGACACCTCAGAGGGCAGTGAGGCTATATGGGTAGAGATCAGGAATAAGAAGGGTGCAGTCACAATGTTGGGGGTTTACTACAGGCCTCCCAACAGCCTGCGGGAGATAGAGGAGCAGATAGGTAGACAGATTTTCGAAAAGAGTAAAAACAACAGGGTTGTGGTGATGGGAGACTTCAACTTCCCCAATATTGACTGGGACTCACTTAGTGCCAGGGGCTTAGACGGGGCGGAGTTTGTAAGGAGCATCCAGGAGGGCTTCTTAAAACAATATGTAGACAGTCCAACTAGGGAAGGGGCGTTACTGGACCTGGTATTGGGGAATGAGCCCGGCCAGGTGGTAGATGTTTCAGTAGGGGAGCATTTCGGTAACAGTGACCACAATTCAGTAAGTTTTAAAGTACTGGTGGACAAGGATAAGAGTGGTCCTAGGATGAATGTGCTAAATTGGGGGAAGGCTAATTATAACAATATTAGGCGGGAACTGAAGAACATAGATTGGGGGCGGATGTTTGAGGGCAAATCAACATCTGACATGTGGGAGGCTTTCAAGTGGCAGTTGAAAGGAATTCAGGACCGGCATGTTCCTGTGAGGAAGAAGGATAAATGCGGCAATTTTCGGGAACCATGGATGACGAGAGATATTGTAGGCCTCGTCAAAAAGAAAAAGGAGGCATTTGTCAGGGCTAAAAGGCTGGGAACAGACGAAGCCTGCGTGGAATATAAGGAAAGTAGGAAGGAACTTAAGCAAGGAGTCAGGAGGGCTAGAAGGGGTCACGAAAAGTCATTGGCAAATAGGGTTAAGGAAAATCCCAAGGCTTTTTACACGTACATAAAAAGCAAGAGGGTAGCCAGGGAAAGGGTTGGCCCACTGAAGGATAGGCAAGGGAATCTATGTGTGGAGCCAGAGGAAATGGGCGAGGTACTAAATGAATACTTTGCATCAGTATTCACCAAAGAGAAGAAATTGGTAGATGTTGAGTCTGGAGAAGGGTGTGTCGATAGCCTGGGTCACATTGAGATCCAAAAAGACGAGGTGTTGGGTGTCTTAAAAAATATTAAGGTAGATAAGTCCCCAGGGCCTGATGGAATCTACCCCAGAATACTGAAGGAGGCTGGAGAGGAAATTGCTGAGGCTTTGACTGAAATCGTTGGAACCTCGCTGTCTTCAGGGGATGTCCCGGCGGACTGGAGAATAGCCAATGTTGTTCCTCTGTTTAAGAAGGGTAGCAAGGATAATCCCGGGAACTACAGGCCGGTGAGCCTTACTTCAGTGGTAGGGAAATTACTGGAGAGAATTCTTCGAGACAGGATCTACTCCCATTTGGAAGCAAATGGACGTATTAGTGAGAGGCAGCACGGTTTTGTGAAGGGGAGGTCGTGTCTCACTAACTTGATAGAGTTTTTCGAGGAGGTCACTAAGATGATTGATGCAGGTAGGGCAGTGGATGTTGTCTATATGGACTTCAGTAAGGCCTTTGACAAGGTCCCTCATGGTAGACTAGTACAAAAGGTGAAGTCACACGGGATCAGGGATGAGCTGACAAGGTGGATACAGAACTGGCTAGGCCATAGAAGGCAGAGAGTAGCAATGGAAGGATGCTTTTCTCATTGGAGGGCTGTGACCAGTGGTGTTCCACAGGGATCAGTGCTGGGACCTTTGCTCTTTATAGTATATATAAATGATTTGGAGGAAAATGTAACTGGTCTGATTAGTAAGTTTGCAGACGACACAAAGGTTGGTGGAATTGCGGATAGCGATGAGGACTGTCGGAGGATACAGCAGGATTTAGATTGTTTGGAGACTTGGGCAGAGAGATGGCAGATGGAGTTTAATCCGGACAAATGTGAGGTAATGCATTTTGGAAGGTCTAATGCAGGTAGGGAATATACAGTGAATGGTAGAACCCTCAAGAGTATTGAAAGTCAAAGAGATCTAGGAGTACAGGTACACAGGTCATTGAAAGGGGCAACACAGGTGGAGAAGGTAGTCAAGAAGGCATACGGCATGCTTGCCTTCATTGGCCGGGGCATTGAGTATAAGAATTGGCAAGTCATGTTGCAGCTGTATAGAACCTTAGTTCGGCCACACTTGGAGTATAGTGTTCAATTCTGGTCGCCACACTACCAGAAGGATGTGGAGGCTTTGGAGAGGGTGCAGAAGAGATTTACCAGAATGTTGCCTGGTATGGAGGGCATTAGCTATGAAAAGCGGTTGAATAAACTCGGTTTGTTCTCACTGGAACGAAGGAGGTTGAGGGGAGACCTGATAGAGGTATACAAAATTATGAGGGGCATAGACAGAGTGTATAGTCAGAGGCTTTTCCCCAGGGTAGAGGGGTCAATTACTAGGGGGCATAGGTTTAAGGTGAGAGGGGCAAGGTTTAGAGTAGATGTACGAGGCAAGTTTTTTACGCAGAGGGTAGTGGGTGCCTGGAACTCGCTACCGGAGGAGGTGGTGGAAGCAGGGACGATAGTGACATTTAAGGGGCATCTTGACAAATACATGAATAGGATGGGAATAGAGGGATACGGACCCAGGAAGTGTAGAAGATTGTAGTTTAGTCGGGCAGCATGGTTGGCACGGGCTTGGAGGGCCGAAGGGCCTGTTCCTGTGCTGTACATTTCTTTGTTCTTTGTTCTAGAGATCACGTCAGCTTGTGTAAAGCATGGTTGGCCAGATGACTTTGACAGCAGAGCTAGGGGGAGCGGCAATTTTAATTCACAAAATAATACAGTTCTCCCCCTTAAGTGTATGTTCAGACCCTGGTGGGCATTATACAATAGTTAATGACACATTTTTAAAAATCCTTGTAGCTTTGGTGAACATTTATGTCCCTAACTGGGAGGATACAAAATTAATCACTTTGTTTCTATCTTCCTTTCCTAATCTGGACACCAACCATCTTATTGTTTTATAAATCCAAAGCTGGATCGCTCAAGGCCAAAGGCCTCTTGTTTCTGGCATTTCCACGGCTCTTTCCACTTTTCTGACTCAAATGGGTTGTGTGTACTCTCGGTGTTTCCCGGTCACTGGGGACTTTTCCCACTTCTCCCATGTCCACCATGCTTACTCACACATCAACCTTTATTTTGGACAGCGCTCTGCTCCCCACAGTTAAAACTGCCGGGTATTCTACCATTGTTATATCAGACCACTTGGCCCACTCCCTCGACCTGGCCCTAACGTCCAAAGCCAGGGGCAGCCCCCATGGAGATTTGACAAAATCCTACCGTCTGACAAGGAGTTTTTAAAATCTATATCCACCAGTATAGATGTTTTTATTAAAACAAAAATCTGATTCCACCACCCTCAAGGTGGTTCTCAGGGGAAATGTAGGGTGCGATTGAATGGCCTCATCACGCCCGTCTCGGTGACACGATGTGGCTGTTAAATCCCGCGAGAGGTCTTACGCAAGTTTTGAGATGTTCGGAACGCCTCAAGAGACCATGTCGCGATCTGGATCTCGCCCTCACTGGTTGAAATACGTCTGCGCTCGTTTAAATATGTCTGCGCCGTATTCTCCTGGGGCCTAGGAATTAACAGCCACGACTGGGAAACCTCGCCATGGCGCTGATTAGCACTGGTCCACACAAATGTGGACCAGGCGTAACAATACCTAGGAGGGTATATCAGACCATCGGAGGTCCCCGGGTGGTCTGGCTCTGAGCAGGGTAGTACCCTTGCTCCTGCTGACACCTGGGCTCCCTGGCAATATCACCCTGCCACTGCCAGGGCCAGGGCCCAGGGGTGCCCTGCCCTTAAGAGGTGAGGTGGGGGAAGGGGGGGTGGCTCAAAGGCCCCTGAAGAGGTAAATTGGGATAGTGGGGGGCCCGGAGGCCGTGATGGGGATTCCAAGGGGGTTGAAAGATCCAGGCGGCATTTTTAAATGGGGACTTTTTATGAATATGGGGACAAAGCCTGTCGCCTACTAGCTCACCAGCTTAGGCGCCAATCTGCTCATCGGTTTATCTCCCAGATCTATGACTCCTCCCACAATCTTACTCCTGACCCCTCTGAAATTAATTTGACCTTTGCTTCCTTTTATCCTCACCTCTATAAATCTGATCTCCTGTCACAGAGCATAGTAATGGCTGACTCTCTAAATAATTTGGATGTCCCATCTGTAGATGTGGACTGGAGCAGAGACTTAGAGTGCTTCCCCTTTGCGCCTGGATAACTGTATTAAGTTGATGCAAAGTGCTAAGGCACCGGCCCTGATAGCTTCCCTATTGATTTTTATAAGAGGTTCTCCACTCAACGTGCACCCTTATTGCTGTACGTTTAACAACTCATTATTTCATGGTTCTGACTGAAGCTTCCATTTTGCTTGTACTCAAAAAAGACAGGGACCCTGAAGAATGTGGCTCATATCGGCCTATCTTTCTTTTAAATGCAGACCTAAAGCAGTTCATTAAGGTACTGGTGAGCCGCTTTGAGCCATGTCTCCCTAATATCTGATGACAAAACTGGCTTTGTAAAGGGACCCCAATTACCCTCAAATATACGGTGTCTTCTTGACATTATACTTTCCACAATGGCCTCGCCCATCCCTGAAGTTGGTGTCACTCTGGATGCAGAGAAGGCTTTTGACCGGGTGGAATGGGATTATCTGTTTGCAATTTTGGGTAAATTGGAGTTTGGTCCAAAATTGAATGGATTTGCCTTCTTTATACCTCCCCTACCACGATTGTACACACCAACTCTCTACACTCAGAGTACTTACCATTATCCAGGGGAACCCGTCACGGGTGTCTTCTGTTCCCACTGCTCTTTGCCCTGGGATAGAACCCCTGCCAATAGCCTTAAAGCCATCCACACTTCTAATGGGTATCTTTCGAGCTGGTGTGTCATTATATGCTGATGGCCTCTTACTTTATATCGCTAACCCTGTTGTCTATGTTGATGGCATAATGAATATTCTCGTATAAATTGAATACCAACAAAAGTGAGTCTTTCCCAATAATCACCAGTGCCAAACAACCTCACCAGGAGCTTTGCAATTTTGCATATCTGATGTTGGTTTTTTGCTATTTAGGTGTGAACATATCACACTTTCTTGTGACCTTTCATAGAACAAACTTCAAGACTGGTCACCAAAATTAAAGTGGATTTACAGCACAGGAAGGATAGTTTGCCTCTTTCCCTAGCTGGCAGCATTAAATCCATAAAAATGAACATTCTGTCCAGATTTATGTTTCTTTTTCAATATCTCCCTATTTTTCTATTAATTTTTCATGAATAAATCAAAAAATAAATCATTTTTTGTTATGGTTAACAAGCTGATATTAACATTTATCTGGGCAGGCTGATGGATCTCTGTGTCTAATCGGAACCCTGGATATGCGTTATCCCTTTTTAGTTCCCAAATAACAGTGATTCCAGACTGCGCTTCTTGGTAAAAGTATGTTAAACTTTATTCGTCAGCTTTAGTGTCTACAGATAAAATTTATTGTTCAATACAGAATTTAGGAAGTACCAACTAGCCTGGCAACAAGCTAGTTAGATCGATTGTCTGTAGCAAATAGTCTATTTCTTCAGTCGGTAATTCTTCAAATCAAATACACACTATTAAATGACAGTGATTTAAAACAAAAGAAAACTGGCGATTTGCAAAGCAAGCAAGAAAATAGGTTTCAGAGATTAAGTAAGAATGATTCCGGAGTAGAAAAAGGGTAGTTTCTCATCCCGACAACTGAACATTTTAAGGAAATTACTATTTTTAAAGTTTCATCCTCTTTACAGCTGTGATTGATTTTAACTAATTTATAATTCACTTAATTCGACCAAAGTGTCTGTCTGTCAAATTTAAGAGATAAACGATTTGCGGTAATTTTCCATGATGGTCTGAGCGAAACACATTTCCCACAAGAAATTATCACTATGGGCTGATCAGCCGTTACCATTGAAACGGAACTGGGATGTCAGCCCAGTTTTCCATAACACAAAGGGTCTTTTCTGTTATTTGGCCTTGCACTCGCTAGCAATCTTCAAACAACTTGCAAACTATGAGAATGGTGTGTCAGTTAGTCAGCTTTTTCCTCACTCTCATGGTTAATATATTTTGATTTAGTTAAATACTCTTAAGGATTAAAGGATTTTTCCAACCAAGATTTCTTCATTAAACCTTTTCTCTATCTTATCTATAGCTAACTACAAAATCTGATTTCTATCACAGGCAGAACTCCTAGAGCCCGTGGAGCGATATTTCAAGGAGGGAAAGGGGTTGGTGGGCTGGCTCTTTCTAACCTACTGTACTATCGTTGGGCAGCTAATATTCAAATGTTTTTAACATGGTGTCATGATCCAAGTTTAAACTGGTGTCTTAATGAAGTGCATTCCTGCTGCTCATCCGCTCTTCCTGCCTTAATTTGTGCCCCACTACCGTTTCCCCCCCTCTAAATACACATTAAACCCCATTGTGATTTCTACTTTAAAAATATGGAAACAATTGTCAGCATTTTTAACTTTCCACTCCTTTGCTATTAGGTCCTATTTGTAATAACCACTTACTCTTGCCCTCCAAGCTTGACTCGGCATTTACCTTGAGGAGGAAGAGGGGAATCAAATGTTTTACTGACCTGTTTGTAGATGGGAACCTTGGCAGTTTCAACGGGCTTGCAGCCAAACTTAATTTACCTGAATCTGGTCTTTAATGCTATTTTCAAGCCAGCGGCTTTGTTCGCTCGCACTGTCCATCCTTTCCTCACCTACCTCGAAGTACATTGTTGGAAGGTATTTTGTTATTGCCTCAATAATAATCTAATAATCTTTTATTAGTGTCACAAGTAGGCTTACATTATCACTGCAATGTAATTACTGTGAAAATCACCTAGTCGCCACATTCCAGCGCCTGGTCGGGTACACTGAGAGAGAATTCACATTATCCAATTCACCTAAAAAGCACGTCTTTCGGGACTTGTGGGAGGAAACCGAAGCACCCGGAGGAAACCTACGGAGAGAACGTGCAGACTCCGCACAGATTGTGACCAAAGCGGAAATCGAACCTGGCGCTGTGGAGCAACAGTGCTAACCACTATGCTACCATGCCGCCCAAATCAGCACTGGTTCTATTTCAAGGTTGTCCTGGGGTTTTGGTAAAATCTAAGCAGCATACGCTTGCACCTTCTGAAATGTATACCCGAGCCATGTATGACTTTGCCTGAGATTTTGTCTTTTCCCACAGGAATTGGGTTCACTGTGTAGTTTGCACAATAGAGTGTGTGAGGAGTGTGGGTGGGTGAGCTCTCAAAACTGGAGGGGCAATTAGAAGTCTTTCTCTTAAAAGAAACAGCAGGCTATGATGGCAAATACAAGAGGGCATTTCAACTGGGAGACACCTCTCTCAAGCTTTTTAAGATATTAATTTACAACAGGCAAAGACAGGATTCGGGTGACTGACCTTGAATTAACCTAGAGGCTGCCGGGGGTGGAGGCAGACTGCGTTTAAGGCCTGCCTCTGCTCTGCAAAATTGTGTTTAAATAAATAAAAAATAAGAAAACAAAAACATTCCTCCAGACCTCATTCCTCATCCCCCCCCCCCCCCCCCCCCCGCCTCCCTATGCCCAATTCATGCTAACCTATGCAAATCCACGACTCCCACACAGTGCGGTTGATGTAGCCTACATGGAATTCAATAAGACTTTTGACAAGGTCCTGGATAAGAGATCTTAGGGTCGGGATTCTCTGAGACCGCGCCAGGTCGGAGAATCGCCGGTGATGCCGGAAATTCCAGCCACGCCGACGCCGGAACGTGACTCTCCGGCAACCGGAGAATCAGCGGCAGTCACACGCACGAGCGGTCGACGCAGCGTCTGTCGGGAGCTATTTTCAACGGCCCCTGTGGCGATTCGCCGCGGTCGACCGGCCAAGTTCCCGCCAAGTTCCACCGGTGTGGTTCCAACCTGGTACCACCCGGCGGGAGCTCGGACCCGCGGTTGCAGTGGCTGTCTTGGTGGGGGGGGGGGGGGGAATCATACTCTTGGGGGGGAGGGGGAGCCTGCACGACGGCCAGGCCCGCGATCGGGGGCTACCGGGCGCGGGCGATCTGGAGGGGGCCTACCTCCTTCCTTGCAGGCCCGCTGTGTCACTACGCCATGTTGCGCGGCACAGGCGCGGAAACGGCCACCACACGCATGCGTGGACTTGTGGCGGCAGTGCAGTGCCACGTATCGGCGCCGGAACAGCGCGCAGCACTCCGACACCGTGCTGGCCCCCTGTGGCCCACTGAATCGCTGGGCCAAGAGGCCCGTTGACAGCGGTGTGAAACACTCCAGTGTTTACGCCGGCGTCAACATTTGGCTGGGATTTTGGAGAATCCCGGCCCTTATTTCCAGTCCATCTTTGTACTTGTCCATTAGTCTTACAAGTCTTACTGCATTATGATCACTATCACCAAAATGCTCCCCTCTTGACACCTTGGCCTGCTTGGCTTCATTCCCTAAAATTGGGTCAAGTACTGGCCCGTTTCTTGTAAGGCTTTTTGCATGCTGGCTCAAAAAGCACTTTAAGAATTTTGCCCCCTCTACGTCTTTCGCACTTTGCCTTTCCCAATTAACATTGGGGAAGTTGAAATCCCTGGCTATTATTACCTTATTATTGTTACACTTCTCCGGGACAGCTAAACAGCTGGGCAGTTCCTGGACAGCTGGAAATCTCCTGGAGTTGCAGGAAGCCGGACTCCTCTTTTACAGCTTGACAGTCCCAATGTGACAATAAGTGAATAATCATGTTCACTTTTCACAATCTCAAAAGGTTCCTGCCTGATTCATTCCCATCCCTGACAAGTTGGGAAATGCTGGGTTCGGGATCAGGACCTAGACATTGCGGCCATTTCCAGGATTTTGACAATAATGGAGAGGATATCTACTATGGTGAAAATCCTGCCTATGACTCTGCAATTGGTGTGGCTTCATATTTATTTAGCATTAAATGTCACTATTATTGGCAGAGAAGTCTAAAGTTTTCCCGCATGTGTGCACCATGTTACATGAAGCCTTTTTCAGCATTTCCTCAAAGTTTAAAATTCAGGAGCAGTGAGATTTAGGCTGAATACTCTTTCCTTGCACCTGGCTTTGGCTGCCAATACCATTTGGACCATAGAACCCCAACACGATGATGCTGCCTAGTTCAGTGGGGGAAGGGAAGGTGTCAATGTGGTTTAGCAGAGGAGCCAAACTGAAAACAAAAGAGCAAGAAAACACTGTCCAATTGTTGGTGATGAAGGTATTGGTTTCCAATCGCCCTCCCTCCAGTATCAAAAGGTGATCAAGAATCAAGAAGCCCCCGTGCCATTGGGAGGGGGCAGAATGCTCACTCACCAATCCAGCCTGCTCCAATGTTCACCCCTGAAGGGGAAACGGGAACTTGAATATTGATTGTTGTTTCAAAAGGAGCTTTGAAAACTACCTTCTGACTTAGGCCATCCTCACTCTTAATAAATGACTGATCTGCAAGAGATGATAATATGAGACAACTGTTCTGCTACAATCATAGATGGCCAATGTCAAAACTAAGGAACCTTAGTAATCCACAGTCATGCAATATTTTGTTTAGAAGCACACCTTTTAGATCAGATCATTAAGGGAAACCTTCTCTGGAGCAACTGACCATGAGTCAGACAATTACATCAGTTTCACTTGTGAAAGTACATGCCCTCTCAGGTTCCATTCAGACTGATCTGGGTGGAACCGTATCTCCAGTCTGATCTTGTTGTTCCGTTGGGTTTCTTTTCAAACAGCCAACTCCTCAGCAACCAGAACAACTTTTTCTCATTCCCTCTGAGGTCGATATGTCACCTGGGTCCTCCGATTCTAATCCTCTTTTCAGTCCAGTAAACTACAGGATCTTGGCCTCTAGGATTGCCAACTTGGATGTCTCATCACTCAACTTCCTGCTTTTCATCATCATGGCCCCATATGCTCCCACCATTGGTCACTCAACATGAATGGGCGGCACGGTAGCACAGTGGTTAGCACTGTTACTTCACGGCGCCAGGGCCCCGGGTTCGATTCCCGCTTGGGTCACTCACTGTCTGTGTGGAGTCTGCACGTTCTCCCCGTGGATTTCCTCCGGGTGTTCCGATTTCCTCCCACAAGTCCCAAAAGACGGGCTGTTAGGTGAATTGGGAATTCTGTATTCTCCCTCCGTGTACCCGAACGGGTGCCGGAATGTGGCGATTAGGGGCTTTTCACAGTAACTTCATTGCAGTGTTAATGTAAGCCTACTTGTGACAATAATAAAGATTATTTAAAAAATTATGTTCATCCACATCAAACAGGCTCCAAATTACCCGAAAGAAAGGCTTTCACTTTTCACAACCATCGGATATCTCAAAAGCACTATACAGCCAATCAAGTACTTTTGAAGTGTAGTCACTGTTTTGATGTTGGAAATGCGGCAGCCAATTTGCACACAGCAAACTCCCACAAACAGCAATGTAATAAAGGTCAAGCAATCTGTATTTTTGTGATGTTGATCGCAGGATGAGTATCGACCAGGATACCAGGGAGAACTCCCTGCTCTTCTTCAAAATAGTGCCATGAGGTCTTTAGAATCCACCCTAACAGAACAATGGGACCTCAGTATGAACAGCTCATCTCAAAGACGGTGTTTCCAACAGTGCAGCAGTCCCTCAGTACTGCACTGAACTGGAGCATCAGCCTTGATGCTCAAGCCTTGGATTGGGATCATGAACCCGGAACCTGTGGCTTAGAGGCAAGCATGTTATCCGCTGAGGTACGACTGACACACAGCTGAATGGATGACGCTCGAGTATCTCGTTATCCTGCCTCCCTTGTATATAATGAATAAATGTGCCCCGGTGATCTCTCTTCCTTCTTACTGATGTCCCAATGTCTAGTTTCTCAATTACAACCAATCTCAGTGCGGCAAACAGATATCATTGTTACATTGGAAGGATCACCACGCTGCAAAGTGGGACTAACAAACCCAAACGCAATTGACTTCATCATTTTCTGACGGCAAGTTTTTCCAGATCCTTGGACTTGGAAGTTCAGGCCACTACCCTCAGACAAGCGGACGTTGTATGGTGCAGTGCCAATGAATCACCTTAATTGCATTTCAGTGTAACAAATAATGCACAGTAAAATCTACCTGACTGTAGTTCCAATCAAAATACTGACTACCATATGTGTGCATAGCGCAGCTACAAGGAATATTATTTTAAAATATCCCTTTGCAGTAGCCCAAGACCTCAATATGTGTCAGTATGTGATTTTTAACGCACCGTTTGCTTTTCCAGAATTCCTTGCAAGTAGGAAATATCAACTGATTGCATTCTTCCATATTGATTCACACTCAACCCAGGAGTACGATAATTCTGCGCTTGGGAGATTTATGGTTGAGGGCACAAGATATCGGATATTGAATATGGTCTATCAGAGGCTGCTTTATGCAGCAGTGGCCCTGATTGAGTTGGTTACAGGCAGCAACTGAAGAGGGCAGCTCTGATATATAAGCTCGATCTGCTATTTGGGGAAAAAAGGATCTATGCGCTGGATTCTACGTTCCTGAGACCAAGGGTTGACACCGGAGCAGGATTTGTGGACTTCCACAACAGCAAAACTGGCGCTACACCTGGACCGATTCAGCGACTTTGGAGAACAATGCGGGATTCGGGAGGCTGACAAGGTGCAGCCGCATATACACACTTCACTCCCCACACACATTCATCCCAGCCAACAAGATGGCACTGGTTGCGCTGGAGCGCGCCCATCCAGCTAATAGGTTGGCTGGGGCGAGAGGGCACCTAGGGAGTTGCCTGGGGGAGACCCATACGACCCGTGGCCCTATGTTCACAGTGGGCAATCAGATGCATGGCTGCCTTGCAGGCCACGGCAATGATGGTCCATGCCCGTCCACCCCGACCCCACAGCCCACCACCTGGCCATCCTCCGCTCCTCCCCCGGCCCTGGTAGAAGACCCCCGGGCAGCGGCACAACTGTCAGAAAGTCATGACGCTGTTGGACACGATCCATCTCTCCTCCTCAAGCAGCCACGGTGCCTGCTTTACGCTTTATTGAAGCACAAGTGAACCACGCCATCGGGAATTAGTCCCAGTGGAGATGGAGAATCGTAGAGGACCCGGAGATTACCGGGTCAGGCCCGCTAATGATATTCCAAGGTGTTTACTGTAAAAGCATTCTGGAACGCATTGACGGCGCTGTCGAGACACCGGAGAATTGTGATTTGGCGTGAAACCGCCGTCAAAGCCGATGTCGCCGCCCAACCACATTTCCCGATTCCAGCGTCAGCCGGCATTGAATCCCGCCCATGATCTTTTAACTAATGCATAAGTAAAATGATCCAAGTCATTTTTAATCTCTGTGCAAAATTGAGCACTGCTGAGGCACAAAGGAATGGTTGTTGAGCATGCCTGAATTAGAAAACGCGAGTTTACACACTCAAAACTGGATATTCTCCCTGGCGAGTAGAGCACATTGTGATCAGCTAATACAATATAATGTCCCTTTCCTATTTATACTGCTTGAGAAAAGGATGCTGATTGGTTGGAAAGTTGACTCTGATTGGTAGGGGTGTTGCCATAGAGAACACACCAGGGAACTATCATTCCCCACACTTGGGTTTAAGTCTAAAAATGTGCAATGTTTGCGTTTGATAAGGTTCCCCATGGTCGGCTCATGAAGAAAGTAAGGAGGTGTGGGATAGAGGGAAATTTGGTCAATTGGATAAGTAACTGGCTATCACATAGAAAACAGAGGGTGGTGGTGGATGGAACATTTTCAGACTGGAGACCAGTTACCAGCGGTGTACCACAGGGATCAGTGCTGGGTACTCTGTTATTTGTGATTTTATTCAATGACTTGGAGGAGGGGGCTGAAGGGTAGGTCAGTCATTTGCTGATGACACCAAGATTGGTGGAGTAGTGGATGAGGTGGGGGGCTGTTGTAGGCTGCAAAGAGATATTGATAGGATGCAGAGCTGGGCTGAAAAATGGCAGATGGAGTTTAACTCTGATAAGTGCGAGGTGATTCATTTTGGTAGAAAAAATTTGAATGCGGATTACAGGGTCAACGGCAGGGTTCTGAGGAGTGTGGAGGAACAGAGAGATCTTGGGGTTCATGTCCACAGATCTCTGAAGGTTGCCACTCAAGTGGATAGAACCGTGAAGATTGCTTATAGTGTGTTAGCGTTTATAAACAGGGGGCTTGAGTTTAAGAGCCACGGAGTTATGCTGCAACTATACATGACCCTGGTGAGACAACATTTGGAGTATTGTGTGCAGTTCTGGTCACCTCGTTATTGGAAGGATGTGGAAGCATTGGAAAGGGTGCAAAGGAGATTTACCAGGATGCTGCCTGGTTTGGAGGATAGGTCTTGAGGAAAGGTTGAGGGAGCTAGGGCTTTTCTCTTTGGAACGGAGGAGGATGAGAGGTGACTTAATAGAGGTTTATAAGATAATGAGGGGGATAGACAGAGTGGACATTCAGAGACTATTTCCCCGGGTGGATGTAGCTATTACAAGGGGGCATAACTATAAGATTCAGGGTGGGAGATATAGGAGGGATGTCCGAGGTAGGTTCTTTACTCAGAGAGTGGTTAGGGTATGGAATGAACTGCCTGCTGTGATAGTGGAGTCGGACACTTTAGGAACTTTCAAGCGGTTATTGGATAGGCACATGGAGCACACCAGAATAACAGGGAGTGGGATAGCTTGATCTTGGTTTCGGACAATGCTCGGCACAACATCAAGGGCCAAAGGGCCTGTTCTGTGCTGTGCTGTTCTATGTTCTTGATATATTCGGATATAATTCCCCTCCCAAGGCTGTCAATCACATTTGAAGGCCGGGAGTATTATTTCGAAACGCCAGAATGACTTTCTAAGGGACCATAAACTGGGGGAGAACTGAGATTGGTGTTTTTTCGCTTTGGGGAAGAAGTTTCTAATGGGGTAATCACACACCCCCCCCCCCCCCCCCCCCCCAAGCCCCTGCCCCGCCCCCCCCTCTCCCCCACTGTTTGTGGTGTTTTTCTTTTTGGAGGGAGTGATCTGCGATTTTAGGTGTTTTTTCTTACGAGTAAGGAATGTGCATGGTGGGGCCCGTTGGGTGGGGTTGCAGGCCAAGGGGTTGGAGAGGGTTAGGGACTTGTACTCGGAAGGGAAGTTTTATGAATCGGATGAGTTGCGGGAGAGGTTTGAGTTGTCGAGGGGGAGTGAATTTAGATACATACAGGCGAGGGACTTGGAGCAAAAGAAGTGGAGGACGTTTCCCAGGTTGCCGGGGTACACCCTATTACAGCAACTGTTGCTCCCATACGAGTTGGGAGAGGGTATGATTGGGGATATATATGGATGTTTGGGGAAGCGGGGGGGGGGGGATGCAGGTGTGAGGATCAGGAACAAATTGGAGGAGGAGTTGGTAGGGAAATAGGCTGGGGAGTGTGGTGCGAGGCAATGCACAGGGTGAATTCAATCTCCTCCTGCGCGAGGAGAGCTTGATTCAGTTCAAGGTGATGCACAGGGTACATATGACCGGACGAGGATGAGTGAGTTCTCCCAGGGGATGACCGATGAGTGCCAGATGTGTGCGCGAGGGCCGGCGAATCATGTGCACATGTTCTGGGGTTGCGAGAAGTTGGAGAGTTACTGGGAAGCGGTGTTTGGGATGTTATCTAGAATTGTGGGGGTGGAGGTCAGGCTGGACCCAATGGTGGCGATTTTTGGGGTATCGGAATCCCAGAGATGCTGGAGGGGAAGGGGGCCGATGTTGTGGCCTTCGCCTTTCTAATTGCCTGGTGAAGGATCTTGCTAAATTGGAGGTCGGATACGCCGCCGGGGGTGACCGCCTGGCTGGGAGACTTGTATTATTTTCTCCAGTTGGAAAGGGTTCAATTTGAGTTGAGGGGGTCAGGAGAGGACTTTGAGACACAGTGGGGGTTGTTCATGACAATTTTCGTTGAGGGGGTACAAACTGTGGACTGTGAGTTTGTGGAGTGCGTTTTTGTACGTGTTGCTTTTTGAAAAAAAAACACTTTTGGAATAAAATACATTTTTTTTTTAAATTTAAAGAAACAATTTATTTTTAGTTTGACTGCTGCCTAGTGGAGGTGTTGCTACTGCATAGTACAGGGCATTTTTCAAGTCTGAAAGTGATGAACTCATGTCAATTGATGAATGTGGACGGTACACAGTGAACAATGATCAAATCGGGGTAGCCATATGACGCGGGGTGGAAGAGAATATGGGCCACGACTATAGGATAAGCAGTTAAAACAGAATTTCAGAAGTTTCAGAATTTAATTGCTTCAATGGTTACTTGTACCTCTCTCGAGTACATTATCAATCTATGGCGCATACAATGGGTTAAGTACAAAATCTCAGCAGCAAAAGCAAATTCAGTGCTGTCTGCCCATCCTTGTCAGATGTAACCACAGAGAATCACAGAGTGAGGTTGATCTGCACATTGTGCGATGGTGTGGAATGGGCGATGGTAGGTCAGCAGCTCAGTCCACATCGCCTGCCATTTATATTCCAAGGCAGACAGAAACGTCAGGAGAGGCACAAACACACTGCTGATTTGCAATCACCTTTTATGCAGTCGAACAAAGTTGAGATCTACCCTGACGTGTTCACATTTTCCACTCTTATGAAACTCAAATCCCGAAGCCAGTTGTGAACTCAGTCATCTGATGACTTGAATGCATGCCCACTCAGACATGAGGTCATTCTCCCACTGCCTCAGTCAGGCCTGGGCAATAGAACAAGTCGTCTCTTCTCTTGAAGGCAAATCATGTGGGTTCTGAACCAAAATAACAGCATGTGTCTGTAGCACTTCCCAGTGGCGACAATGCCAACTTGTTCTGCACCCACAGCACGAATAGGCACTGAGACGGAATTCTACTCAAACTGCAAGCAGTAATAATCCGCCAAACAACCCACTCTCCCCGCTCCATTGGAAAACAACATGTAAAAAAATCACACCCGGGACAGTGTTTCACAAGCCTGGACAAGGCTGCTGAAGGTTTTGGTGGTGATGGTTGGACTGAGAGAGAAGGGAACATGTGAGATATCAAACACAGGAGCATGTGAGGTTGACAACTGAAAATTGCAGAGAGAGGCGTGGAAAATTGCTTTAAAGCTGGTCATCTCTAACATCTTCAGATTCTGATGAAATAGGTAAAAGAGTGAGCTTGTGGAATAAAATCACCAAATTCCAGTTATTCAGAGATCAAAACGTGAGGATTGCAATAAGTGACTAACATTTCCACTGCTGCTACAAACTTTAACCCTCTGATCTGCAGTTCTGCTCCTCTAATTACTGAACTTTTATTTCCTTTAGACATACAGGGTTGGACAGTGTAGATGCTGCAGTTTTAAAGCCTGCCAGGGAAGGAGCAGATTGCAGCCATTAAAGTTCAAAGTAAACTACACGATTAGCAGCAGGGACCCAGGATTAATGGTGTAATCTCCAAGGATAGTGTAAGCATGTGGCCCTGATATTTACAGGGAGATGTGAGGGGAGGGGGTTGTTACGACCCTCTTAGGGGCCAAGAACTGTGCTCTATACGATTTCCCCCTTTCACATCATGAATTTCCCTGGTAATTGAGGTTAGTGTTTCCCCTTGACAAGGGGGAACCTCTCAGTATAAAACTCTGACCTGGGTGCAGGTCAGGGAGGGTGGTCCTTCAGAGAGAGTAGTTGTAGCTTTGTGCTTTTGTGCATATCGGAATAAACTTTTGTTCAATGCGATCCTACTGTGCGTTGGATTCTACATGGGCAATGTTCAGTGAATGCTAAAGTAATTCCAAATTTATCGTTATTAAATTTTTTCTTCCATTTCCTGCCCGGCAGCTGATGTCTCGGCTGTCAGGCGGGACAGTCAGAGGCAGCGAGCGACAGACTTGGAGAACTTGCCAACATGTACACTTACTCCACCATGACCTGCACCAACGGAACCACCACAGAGCAGATCTCAGTAAAGACTGGGGTCACAAGAGGCTGTGTCATCGCACCAACCTTCTTCCTCACTATAATACTACACCTCACTTCCAGCGAGTTACCCACAGGCATGGGTACAATTTACAGAACAGACGGGAAGGCAGGATGTGCACCGCCTTCAATTCAAAACCAAGATCACCCCACCCTCGGTCGTTGAGCACAGGTTTGCAGATAACGCTGGTGTGTGCGCTCACTCAGAAACTGAGCTCCAGGTCATTATCGACTCCTTCGCTGAACCATAGGAGGAAATGGGCCTTTCACTGAACATCTGGAAAACAAAAGGTCCTCTTCCATCGAATCTGCACCAACCTTCGAAAAGAGCGTAGAGTCTGAAGCTCAGGGTTTAAGTCCCACATCAGGTCTTGTTGGCCATGGATTGAGCATCCAAGACATGGTTCAACAGGCTGGTGATCAGCCTGGGAGGTCTTCCACCACACCCTTACTCACCAAGGGAAGATAAGCTGAAAGAAAAACAGTTCAGCCTTCTCTTTTCGAGAGAAAAGAGTTCCGGCCGGTTCAATCTTTTCCTTATAGGCCAGCTCTTTCTAAGAGGTACTGATAAAATGGGCTGAATTGATCATCTTCTGTGCTATATCATTCATTGACTCAACAACCCAGTTCAGATATCGCCCTCTGTATCACCTTTTCTTATACCTCCTTATAATCTGGAGGCCAGTACTGTGCTGCAGGTGTGGTCTCCAGGACCTTCTCTGCTGTGATGCTAGTAAATTCTATGACCCTCCAAGGGCACAAGCTCTAGAGAAACAGCAAAGCTGCCTGCAAGCATGTCAGACTCTTCAGCAGCTGACATGGACAAGACCAGCATTTCTTCCTCATCCCCAATTGCCCTTGAACTGAGAGAGTTGCTTGGACACTTCAGTTAAGAGCCAATCACATTGTTGTGGGCCTGGAGTCACATGTAGGCCAGACCGAGTAAGGATGGCAGATTTCCCTTTCTAAAGGATATCAGTGAACCAGGTGGATTTTTAGAACAATCTATAATATTTACATGGTCACCCTTACTACGGACTAGTATTCAATTCTAGATTTTAACAAGTGAACTTAAATTTCACCAGCGACTCAGGCAGGATTTGAACCCACGCTCTCAGAACATCACCTGGACATCTGGATTACTAGATCAGTGGTATTACCACTGCACCACTAATTCCCCTCAGGGGGGCAGCTCCTCTTGATCGACCAGTTATTGGGCATCCGGAAGGAGGGGCAGTTCAGCACAAACCCCCTGCCATTGGAATGGTACCAACACAGATGGGAATTCAAAAGATTTGATGGCCGCTGGTGAAGGCAGCACTGACCACAGAGCAGGAGAAAAAAAATTATAAACACGAGACCAAAGTTCCAGGGACCCGTGGAGAGCGTGAACAGAAAGTCTGGCGTTCCAGCCAAAACTCCATTCACTTTCAGTGGAACCGGAAAATCCCAGATTTTGGCAGTTGTCTGCTGTGGCTGAATGGGTAGCGGGGCCATCTCTGACTCAATAGATTACGAGTTAACTCAAACCCACGCTCTAGGCTAACACTTCAGTGCTGTACGGAGGGAGTGTTGCACTGTTGTAGATGCTGTCCTTTGGATTAAGCCAAGATGCCAAGGGATCAGTGCTGGGACCTTTGCTGTTTGTAGTATATATAAATGATTTGGAGGAAAATGTAACTGGTCTGATTAGTAAGTTTGCAGACGACACAAAGGTTGGTGGAATTGCGGATAGCGATGAGGACTGTCGGAGGATACAGCAGGATTTAGATTGTTTGGAGACTTGGGCGGAGAGATGGCAGATGGAGTTTAATCCGGACAAATGTGAGGTAATGCATTTTGGAAGGTCTAATGCAGGTAGGGAATATACAGTGAATGGTAGAACCCTCAAGAGCATTGAAAGTCAAAGAGATCTAGGAATACAGGTCCACAGGTCATTGAAAGGGGCAACACAGGTGGAGAAGGTAGTCAAGAAGGCATACGGCATGCTTGCCTTCATTGGCCGGGGCATTGAGTATAAGAATTGGCAAGTCATGTTGCAGCTGTATAGAACCTTAGTTAGGCCACACTTGGAGTATAGTGTTCAATTCTGGTCACCACACTACCAGAAGGATGTGGAGGCTTTAGCGAGGGTGCAGAAGAGATTTACCAGAATGTTGCCTGGTATGGAGGGCATTAGCTATGAGGAGCGGTTGAATAAACTCGGTTTGTTCTCACTGGAACGAAGGAGGTTGAGGGGAGACCTGATAGAGGTCTACAAAATTATGAGGGGCATAGACAGAGTGGATAGTCAGAGGCTTTTCCCCAGGGTAGAGGGGTCAATTACTAGGGGGCATAGGTTTAAGGTGAGAGGGGCAAGGTTTAGAGTAGATGTACGAGGCAAGTTTTTGCGCAGAGGGTAGTGGGTGCCTGGAACTCGCTACCGGAGGAGGTGGTGGAAGCAGGGACGATAGTGACATTTAAGGGGCATCTTGACAAATACATGAATAGGATGGGAATAGAGGGATACGGACCCAGGAAGTGTAGAAGATTGTAGTTTAGTCGGGCAGCATGGTCGGCACGGGCTTGGAGGGCCGAAGGGCCTGTTGCTGTGCTGTACATTTCTTTGTTCTTTGATGCCATCGATCCTCTCAGGAGGATGTTGAAGATTCTGTGACATTGCTTTGAAGAGGAGTAGGGGAAAGTTTCCTGGTGTCCTGACCAATACTGATCGCTCAACTAAATCGCAAAAGAAACAGACGGTCTATTTGTAAATTGATTTGGAGATGCCAAAGTATCATCTTGCATCATTGACTTTGTCTATATATGTGCTTGTGGAACCCACCTCTTCATTCACCTGATGAAGGAGCAGCACTCCGAAAGCAAGTGATTCGAAACAACCCTGTTGGACTTTAACTTGGTGTTGTAAGTTTTCTTACTGTTTGTAAATTGGCTGCTGTGTTCCCTACGTTACAACAGTGACTATACTTCACAGTACTCCATTTGTCCTGAAGTGCTTTGTGTCATGCTAAAGATGCGATTAAGTGCCACAGGATCTTTTACATCCACTTGAGAGGCCTGTTTAATATCCCATCCAAATGACAGCGCGGCAGACCCTCAGTACTGCACTTAGAGTATCCACCTAAATATAGTCCTTGGAGGGGAAAAGGAATCCACAGCCTTCTGACTGAGAGGTGAGTGTGCTTCCACTGAGCTGTCACACTGGGGCTGCTTAGCACAGGGCTAAATCGCTGGCTTTGAAAGCAGACCAAGGCAGGCCAGCAGCACGGTTCAATTCCCATACCAGCCTCCCCGAACAGGCGCCGGAATGTGGCGACTAGGGGCTTTTCACAGTAACTTCATTTGAAACCTACTTGTGACAATAAGCGATTTTCATTTTCATTTCACTGAAAAACTAAAATGATTACTTGCTTAATGGTAAACAGATTGATCATTTGGTGTTTTGAAGCAAGTACTGGGGATGTGTTTCACAATAACTGTTATCAGGACACAGTGAATCATCGAGACACTGTGCATGACTAGAGACCTCAAAGATCCTGGGCTCGCCTTAACAATGTACAGAGGGAGTTGAGATCAAAAGGATGAACAGAGGTTACGGGTGAGAATCTCTGGCCTCCCCACAGCATGTTTCTCAGTAGCGGGAGGCGACCCGCAATGGGCCAGTGGCAGGACCTTCTGGTCCCACCGTTGTCAATGGGATTGAATCCACCCCTATGCCACTTGGAAAGAAACCTGTGGCGGAGGCGTGCTATCTGCAGGACTGGAAGGCACCGCCGACGTGAGCAGCAAGATCTCACCCATCGTCTCTTCGCGGAAAGAAAATGGAGTAATTGTGTTTATTTCTATAATCTATTCCTCAGAAACATTGGCTGGAATTCTCCGGCTGTTTGCTGCAGACGGGATTCTCTGGTCACTGATACTCATTAACGTTAAACAGTTCTCAATAAAGTCCTACCTTCCAGGTGAAGGCAGTGGCATGCGAGACTCTTGTGGCACCCGGTTCACGATCGTGTAAAGGTAGCAAGCGTCTGTCAGCTTAGTGCAGTTGTGTGAAAGTTCACCAGTTTTCCTTGTTTAATTCTACGGCACAAGGCAGGGGAGCAGGAGAAGGGCAGCTTGCATAGAGGCTGGGGGCTGGCACGGGTGAGTCAGTGGTGAGGGGCTGAGCCAGTGGGGTCAAGAGCATGGAGGAGTGAAGTGGGAAGGGCCTGGTGTGCTGGCTGTGGTGGGAACAGTCTGTCAAGGTATTAAAATGAGGAGCGGTGTCGGACAGTCCAGATGTGTACCCATCTGAGGCTGTTGGCTACCAGAGTCCTAAATTCACCCACAACCATTCCAATGATCCCCGCCTGAGATTGTTCTTGGAAATTCCAGTGCAGACACAATGGGCCGAATGGCCTCATTCTGTGCCATAACTTTCCTATGGTCCTAATGTCCTTTTGCAATGTATAGAGGGTAGAGTCAGCTGATCCTGCAAGTTCCAACAGAGTGCGGTGTACAACACTGGACGCAAATATGAATAAAGTGATCCAGTGTAATATGTACTACTTACAAATGAAATTTAATTTTGTAAAACACCCCCGTCGCCATTATGCTCGCAAGTCTTATTTTACTTAATGGCACAGTAGTTGGCCAGGAATGTTTGTGGCTGGGATGCGGAGCCTCCCAGTTTTACCAGGAGAATTTTTAATTGGCTGCCCATAGGTGCAGCATCGTCAGCTGATGGCGGTTTTCATCAATAAAACATTTCCCCATCCCCAGAATCCAAAGTGTTTTCCATGCATGCTGCTGGCAATTAAAATTTTAATTATAAATTGTAACTTATAAATGATTAATTATAATTGTGTGGGAAAAGGCAAAAAAAGAGAGATGGAAATGCCGCACAGTCCTGGTTACGGCATCAAGAATGGCACACTATTGGTGAAATCCAAGCCAATAAATGGAGTACATTGCAACAATATTTGGCATTGTGTTTGAATGTTACTAGAGCAGGTCAGAAGGCAAGTGTTTGAAGCAGTATTCAGATTTACCTTGGCAAACTAGCTTCTTGGCCTGATAGAATTAAGAATTAAGAAGACCAGGGCCCAGATCTTACAAGGAGCGGCAATCGTTGTCAGATTGTTGCTGTTCCCAGAATTTTTTTTTAAAGTTAGAGTACCCAATTAATTTTTTCCAATTAAGGGATAATTTAGTATGGCCAATCCACCTATTCACGGGGCCATCGCAAACACGGGGAGAATGTGCAAACTCCACACGGACAGTGTGTTTCCAGAAATTTGCCCGACCTGATGATGTACCGTTCTTTTTTTAAAATAAATTTAGAGTACCCAATTATTTTTTTCCAATTAAGGGGCAATTTAGCGTGGCCAAACCACGTAACCTGCACATCTTTGGTTGTGGGGGTGAAACCCATGCAAACACGGAGAGAATGTGCAAACTCCACACAGACAGTGACCCAGGGCCGGGATTCGAACCCGGGTCCTCAGCGCCGTAGACCCAGTGCTAACCATTGCGCCACATGCCACCCTCTGTTCCGTTCTTTTAGCTCCTGACAGGCCGTCTCAGAAATGTAGAGTGCAGCAACGCTCAGAAAACTCCATCAGACCACAGTTGGGGAAGACAAGACATGCCCCCTTTTCATGACATTTGTTGAGGGCTCAGGAGGATAGTTGGGTGGGATCACGACTTGGTCGGGTGATTGGTATGGGTTGGGAGGCATAGTTGAGAAATGTCAGTGAGTGTGATTGGGGGGGGGGGATCAGCTATCGGCTGTGTAGTTACTCAGTAGTTAGACTAGGTTTTACTCAGTCTAACAATTCCTGGATGACTATCCAAGTACATTTGAACTGTCCCAAGACTCTGACTCTAATTCAAGAGTCGGAGACATTCACAGAGGGTCCCAGCGAGCAGGAGATTTTCCCATTGGAAGTCAAAACTTCCCGGGCAATTCCCACAGAGTCTGCATGCCAGGACTTCCATACGCTCAGTCTAGTCTCCAAGAGTCCAGAAGATATGACACTTATGTTTGTTTAGTTTTGTGAAAAGGGTTCAATTCCAATTTCTCCCCCATCCCTTATAGAGGAAGCAAAAGGACTCCATAATTCACGCACTGACTTCAATCACATGCATGGAAACCAACAACATGCATTTACAGAGGACTCTTAACGTAAAAACAATGTCGCAGATTGCAGCCTGTATCTTAATCAATACAAATGAAATGCGGGATTTGAAAGGAGAAATTGTACATCATGGCATCATTCATTTTACACAGAATTTACGACAGAAACCGGTCAAACAGTTCGTTGCTAATATTGATGCTCCACATGCCACCCAACTTCATCTAATACCATCAGCAAAACCTAATACTCCCTGCTTCCCCCATCAATTTATTGGACTTTCCCTAAACGACTCCGTGTGGTCACAAGTTCCACATTCTAACCACTCCCTGAATCTTCTCCTGAATTCCTAGTCGGTTTGTAAATGACTTCCTTAAAGCCATAATGCCTAGTTTATCCCACAGTGTAAACATTTTCTCGATGTCTATTGTTTCAAAACCTTTTGTTATTTTAAAGACCTTTATGAGGTCAGCCCCTCAGTATTCCCATTTCCAGGCTGTTCAGTCTTTCCCAGTGCTTTGGATTTTAGGGTTGTACATTTGGGATGCAAACAGTGAGCAAAGCGCTCTCAAGCAGTCGCAAAATTCAATCGTCAGGTTCCTCTAAACATTCCAAAAACCGTCCAATGCAGTCATGATTATATGTTCAATAATGGAATGTAACATCTATAAACAGCACTGTCATCCAAAGTGAAACTGCCGTTTAATTTGACGCGAGTTACATAACTATAGGAGGCACACACCCACATAGCATAGTGTTCAGATTACACCTTTCTAAATGCCATTCTTACTTTGAACATGACGTAACTTGCTTCCTGATCACTAACCTGCAACATTAACCGAGCTAAATTAGGGATGTTAACACAACGAAACTCAAATCAGAATTAAAACATTTACTAAAATGTTTGTTCAAAGAAAAAAAAATAATGGATGTGGGGGTTACTGGGGAGAGTCCTTTAAACACACTTTCCATTTCCAAATAAATACAACATCAAAGTGCTGTTTAAAAGTGCCCTCGGCAACTTAAAGCATGTATTCAGTCCTTGTAGACTCTTACGGCACAGAAGGAAGCCATTCAGCCCATCTTGTTTGTGCCAGGACAATTCCAGGACAATTTATCTCCTGTTGCCCTAAGAGATGCAAGAGTGCCTGATGTGAAACATTAGCAGGGGGAAGTGAGACGAATTGGATCTTTCTTTCAAAAAGCGGGCGCAGACATGATGGGCTGAATGGTGTCCTTTGGTGCGACAAGATTCTGTGATTATAATCGCCCTGGAAAGTGGCAATCTCACATGAGGAGCTTGTAGGGTGTCTGGAGTGAGAAACTGGAAAACATTATGGTGTGCAGCAAATATTGGTCTGAGGTTGGGCACATTGGGCGCAATTCTCCCATCGGGAGTCCAAGTGCCGACGCCGGAGTGAAGACCGGAGTGTTTCACTCCGGCATCGGAGCCCGCTCCCAGCCCCTTATTCTCCCGCCCCCGGGGGGCTAGGAGCAGCGTCATGTCATTTACGCGCGCGGGCCTTGGCGGCGCGTAAAAGCTGCACCGCGTAACGTCACCCACGCATGCGCTGGTTGGCCGGCGGCAACCCACACATGCGCGGTTGCCGTCCACCCCGAGGCCGCCCCGCAAGAAGATCTCGGATGGATCTTGCGGGTCGGCGGAGGAAAGGAGGCCCTCCTTCAGAGAAGCCAGCCCGCCAATTGGTGAGCACCGATCGTGGGCCAGACCCCATTTGAGGCCCCCCCCCCGGCGTAGGAACCCCCCCTCGCCCCCTGCGGCTGGCAGCAACCAGGTGTGGACGGTGCCGGCGGGAACCCGTCGTGTTGGGCAGGCTGCTCGGCCCATTCGGGCCAGAGAATCGCCGCTCGCCCGTTGCAAACGGCGAGCGGCAATTCTCCGTGATTCTCGCCGCGCCGGTTTGGGGGGGGGGGGGTGGCAGAATAGTGTGCGGGTGTCGGGGCGGGACACCTACGCTGCCCCGCCGATTCTCCCACCTGGCGCCTGCTCACAGCGGGAATTATCGTAGGCGGGACGGAAAATTTGCCGGACCTGCTAAAGGTCTGTTGACTTTGGGCGGGAATTCCCGGCTCAGTGCTTAAGCACAAAAATCAAGGCTGACACTCTAGTACAGTACTGAGGGAGTGCTGTACTTCCGGAGCTGCTGTCATACTGATGAGGCCTTAAGATGCGGCCTAATCTTCTGTCTAGGTGGATGTAAAAGATCCCGTGGCACTATTTTGAAAAAGAGCAGGGGATTATTATCCCTTGCGGATGGGTTGATATTTATCCCTCCATCAACCACACAAAAACAGATTATCTGATCATTATCACAGCGTTGCTTCTGGCAATTTGCCGAGCCGTAACTGGCTGCCTTGTTTACAACAGTAACTATACTTCACTGGCTGTAAAGCACTTTGAGATGCCTGGTGTTAGTGCTATGTAATAAAATTATAAACCGAGTGACACTTCCTGGTAATTTGGGATAGTCTCCCTTTGGAGTTTGGATTGAATGCAGAATTTCGTGGTCCAACAATGCATTGGTCATGACTCACTAACTGCAGACTGGCTCCTGTTATGCGCGGCTCACAAAACGACACTTTCTTCTCCTGAATGAATCAATAAATCTTTCCAAACACTAGGCTGTGCGACTGATTACGATTGGTTTTGAAGAAATACTTCCTCTGGCTGCAAACCAATTTTCTCAATGCTGAGTCATGTGCCACACAGCTGGTTTCCAATGTGCTTTAGTATTCCTGTTCATCTGCTGAACGCGAGATATGTGAATCTAAGATGTAAGTTTGTGAGCATTCAGAACTGTTAATGAAGGGGCTGATTTATGTTGCTGCGTACGAGCTCTGCTGTTCTGCCTCTTCACGGTCAGAAACCTAGACTTCGCGGCCATTAACTTTTCACGTTAGCCTCAGCAAAGAATGTTCACATCTATGCAGCTTAATTAGGACAGTGCGACACGGATACCTAAAGTGGGAACAGCAAAGAGTTATTTCTCCTGGCTCTGCTTCGTTCTGGTCACTGGGTTCTCAACACAGTTCGAATTTTAGTGGAATAAAGCAAACAAGAATTGCATTTAATTGGTGCGTTTCGCAACCTCAGGATGTCCAAAAGCAATTCACAGCCAAAGTGTAGTCATTCTGTAATGGAAGGATGATGGCAGTCAATTTAGAGTCTTGGGTCATAGAGCTTTACAGCAGAAAATAAGGCCCTTCAGCCCATCATGTCTGCACTGCCCATCAACCATTTATTTATTCTAATCCTATTTTCCATATACTGTGGCATTTCAAGTGCTCATCTAAATGCCTCTTCAAATATTGAGGTTCCTGCCTCTACCACCCTTTCAGCAGTGAGTTCCATATTGCCACCACTCTCTGGGTGAAAATACTTTTCCTGAAATCCCCTCTAAATCTCCTACCCTCACCTTAAATCTATGCCCCCTGGTTATTGACCCTTCCACTAAAGGGGAAAGGTTTCTTCTTATCTACCCTTTCTATGCTCCTCATAATTTTGTACACCTCGATCAGATCCCCTCTCGGCCTTCACTGCTCTAAGGAAAACAACCTCAGCCTATCCGGCCTTTCTTCATAGTTGAAACGCTCCAGCCCTGGCCACATCTTGGTGAATCTCTTCTGCACCCTCTCCAGCGCAATCACATCCTTGCTGTAGTGTGGCAAGCAGAACTGGAGACAGTATTCTAGCTGTGGCCTAACGAGTGTTTATTACAGCTCCATCATAACCTCTCTGCTCTTTTATTCTATGCCTCGGCTAATAAAGGCAATTCATGCCCAGCAAACTCCCACAAAGAGCAACGAGATAAATACTTGGAAATAGGTTGAGGGATAAATATTGGCCAACAATGCTATAAAACAGCAAGCCTCCCATAAGCATTGCCAAGGAAAACTTGCCAGTACAGACAGACTCACTCTTGGGCGCGCACACAGTTAGGCTGATTTAGACACATGAGATGAGTCAGTTCGAATAAGGCAAGAGGATATTAAAATGTAATTCATTGACTGACACAGCTGCTCCTACAGGATAAGTAAACGTATGAAACATCCAGCTGCATTATCTTTAATGTGGGCTGGAACAGGTCAGGGTAATTTTCCAGTTAAAATGAAGATTTCATTCCAGTGACCTTTCGGAGATTATGGGCTGTATTCTCCGGCCCCCCCAGCCCGCGTGTTTCTCGGCGGAGCGCCATTCGCTGGCAACGGGTTTCTCTCCTCTCGCCACCTGTCAATAGAATTTCCCATTGAAGCCACCACCCGCCGCCGGGAAACATGGCGGGAAGAGAGAACCCCAACGCCCGGGGAATTCCGGCCTACATCTTAAATTTCGCCTTTGAGTGGAGATGCTGCTCCTTTTGGAGTCCGGCTGTGGTAGCCACCTCGTGACGAAGGGCAATGCCTAATGACTTTGGTCACAATCCTGCGGCTGCACAACGCAACAACTGGACAGGAGACAGGAATACAACCGCAACCTGCAACTGAAATGGTAATAAACCCCCAAAATGGCAACAACAACACACCCTTCATACATTATTTTATTGCAATCCCTCTTCCCTATCCACATCATTACGCTACATATTGAACAATTAAATCCCTCACTTCTGGAGACACAGATATATCGAGACACTAACTGAGGACAAAAACAGAGGATTGGCTGCATCGGCGGAGAGGGAACTGGGTTTGAAACGTTGGGCGAAATCTTCTGGCTGTTCATGCCAGCGGGATTTTCCAGGCCCACCGTGGCGGTGGGAGAGGGGGTGAATTCAATGGGAAATCCCATTGACGGCGGCGAGGCCAGAACCAATGAGGAGTGTCCTAGCACAACCAAGCAATTAGCAGCAATGTTTCCAAGGTGCGTGAAAACAATTACACGAAGCAGCGATGAGGATGATAGCATGAATTCAGGTGGCCATATTGACAGACTTGAGGATGGGGTAGACAGCTGAACCGGAATGCTGAAAATGCTGCCCATCTGGGAGGAAGAATAAGGAGAGGCAATATAAATAATTTCTAAAGGGAGTCCAGGATCAGAAAGACCTGCGGGTTCACATATATAAACCTTTAACGGTGGCCAGACAAGTTGATACTGTTGTTAAAAAAAACCTATGGGTCAGGCTTTTACACTCCTCATGTTGCCAATGGAAATGTGGCTGCTCACGTAAATAGTTGAAATGAGGCACGAGGCCCAATTTCTAGGCAGGTTCAGACCTGCGGTCGCACGCCATCAGTGATGAACCCAAAAATGGGGCATAATAAATTTTCATCCATTAGTTATGGCGAGTGGGCAGGTTCCCTGCCTCTGAGCCAGAAGCTCTGGGTTCAAGTCCCATTCCAGACCTCGGTGGCCAAGGAAGGAGCGTTCAGAACGCGGCCAAGCAGGTTTGATTGTCAGCCCGTAAAATCTTCCTGATGGAAATCAGGAAGGTGGTATGAGCGAGAGAGTTTCCCGATCAGCTGCACAGACTGCAACGGCAAACTACTGCCGTTTGATAATCATAGACCTATCCAATGGAAGTCCTTGGTCACCAGGACCCTCATATGGAATGGTACCTGAGGGGGTATGTGACTATAGGAAGGATGTGATTGCACTAGAAAGGTTGCAGATTAGATTCACCAGGATATTGCCTGGGCTGGAGCGTTTCAGCTATGAAGAGAGGCTGGTTAAGCTGGGGTTGTATTCCTTTGAGTAGAGAAGGTTGAGGGGGCACCTCATCAAGGTGCACAAAATTAGGAGGGGCATAGATAGGGTAGGTAGGAAGAAACTTTTAGTAGGAAGAAGCATTTAGACGAGCACTTGAGACCCATAGCATACAAAGCCATGGACCAAGTGCTGGAAAATGGAATTTAAAAAGTTAGGTGTTTGATGGCTGCCACAAACATGATGAGCTAATGGGCCTCTTTCTGAGTTGTACTCTATGATTCTGTGAGGAGGAGGAGAATGTATTGCAATCTTTCGTTTGAGTTTCAGATTAAAGTGTGCTAATCATTCAACTGTTTTTATTCTCAAAATAATTATTTTGTATTAATGTACTGCCTCACTGCCCCCCCCCCCCACCGCCCCGCCAACTCCTTCTCCACCAAACAAATACTTTCTAAAAATAACTGTTGCATCAACTGTTGCCAGCCCATCATTTTAGTGGAATTATCTGATCAAAATTCAGAACAGATCAGTTTGGAATGAAAAGTCAAGTCTTTGAAATGTTAATTGCATGCAAATTTTGGATTTTCAGAGATTGCGATCATAGCTACAACTATTTTGTTTGCAAGTCAAAAGTAATCAAACGTTCACCAGAATGGTCAGAAGTCTGCTGTTCACACTGAATAGCAACAAGCATACCTTATGTGAAACGATTGGTTTCATGTGTTACGTTCACCTTTGGAGACCCAGACAATTGATGTCACAAATGCAAGTTTTTCTTGTTTTGTTGGAGCCCTGTTAATTGGTTTTGCACAGCATTTAGGGAGGCTCCACATAGCTGAAGTGCCAATGTTTCATTGTCAAAGGTGTAGTTCAAGCATTCGAGAATGACACCAATGTTTTGGATTTTTTCATTTTCACAAATAGTTTTGTTTTAGAGAAGCATGTCGTTGATCATTTGCTGTGCATTTATTTATTTATTGTGTCATTGTAGTTCTTTTAAATAAATCTGACCATCAGTATTAACCTGAATGATATAGCCTGATTAGTAAGCAAGATAAAATTGCCATAGTCCCAGATGACCATAGGCTGCTTTCCCCTTTGAGGGGGAGAGCTGACTGGTGGTGATTTAACCTGAGGGCCACCACACCTCAGGCGAGGGGCAAGGTTGAGAAGGTGGGCCTTCATGAATAACCTCAGTCGGTACAGGAATTGAACGCACGCTGCTGGCCTCGCTCTGCATCACAAACTAGCTGTCCAACCAACTGAGCTAAACCGGCCCAGGTGGCACTTCCAGACTGGCAGTGCCAGGGTGCCAGACTGGCAGTGCCAGTGTGTCTGGGTAGCATCTTGCCCACACCAGGGATCGGGCCCGGTGGTACTCTACCCCTATGAGGTGCGGTGCGGGGGTCAAGGACCCCCATTTTTGTTGAGTTGAGGCATTGGGAGGAGTCCGGTTGCCGTGGTGGTGGGGGGGTTCTGGAGACCGAGGCGCCTTGGTGAAATCTGTTTGACAGCCTTAGCTCGTCCTTGGGGTTCTACATTCACATTACCGTCAGTTGCTAAGAAGCATAAACTTGTACAGGACAGAAGGAGACCATTCGGCCCACTGTACTCATGCTGGTTCTTTGAAAGAGTTATCTCATTTTCCCCTGCCCTCTCTCCCTGAAAATAGTCCACCATCTATCCTATTATCTTTTGAAAGTTATTGCTTCCACCACATTTTCAGGCAGCACATTCCAGATCACAACAACTCATTGAGTTAAAAAAAAAATCTCCTGATCTTGCCTCTGGTTCTCATGCATGCTAAAAAGAGTTCTCGTTATAGATTAACTGACCGCTTTTTAATCTCTCAAATCCTTTGAACATTTTGATTGGATTTCTCCCAATATCTCTGCTCCAGTGAGCACAGTTCCTCATCTGTCAAGTGACCCGTTGTAATTCTATTTCCTGTTATTATCCTATTTGGGGGTCGGTTTAGCTCAGTTGACTGGACAGCTGGCTCGTTATGCAGAGTGAGGCCAACAGCGCGGGTTCAATTCCCGCACCGGCTGAGGTTATTCATGAACATCCCGCCTTCTCAAACCTGTCCCTTGTCTGAGGTGTGGCGATCCTCAGGTTAAATCACCACCAGTCAGCTCGCCCCCCCCTCATTTGTGACTATGGTGACTTTACTTTTATTATCCTAATAAGCCAAAGTTACACCTTTTTGCTGGGGTCCAAAATGCTTGGTAGAATGGAGTCTCTGAAACTGCGCCTAGCATTTTAACTGTGACCTACCCAATGCAGACTTAATATAAACTTCGACATTCAATGCTCCTAAACCCATTATTTTTCTGTCATTAAAATTCTTTGTGCACCTTAGGTTTCTTTGTTGTTGCATCCATTAAGAATTTTGCAATTACAATAGGTTTTTAAACCCAAAATATACTACTTCATACTTGGTTACATTGAACTTCACTCTCCTGATGTTATGGCCTAATTTTTCCTGCAGCTGAATAAGTGTGCTGGAATAATAAAGATGCGATATAAAGTTGTCACTATAAAGGGACATTACAATTTCCTCTCTAGCCTCCTTCAGTATTCTGGGGTAGATCCCATCAAGCCCTGGGGACTTATCCACCTTAATATTTTTCAAGACGCCCAACACCTTGTCTTTTTGGATCTCAATGTGACCCAGGCTATCTACACACCCTTCTCCAGACTCAACATCCACCAATTCCGTCTCTTTGGTGAATACTGATGCAAATTATTCATCCTCGCCCATTTCCTCTGGCTCCACATGTAGATTCCCTTGCCTGTCCTTCAGTGGGCCAACCCTTTCCCTGGCTAACCTCTTGCTTTTTATGTACGTGTAAAAAGCCTTGGGATTTTCCTTAACCCTATTTGCCAATGACTTTTCCCGACCCCTTTTAGCCCTCCTGACTCCTTGCTTAAGTTTCTTCCTACTTTCCTTATATTCCACACAGGCTTTGTCTGCTCCCAGCCCTCTAACCCTGACAAATGTCTTCTTTTCCTTTTTGATGAGGCCCACAATATCTCTCGTTATCCAAGGTTCCCGAAATTTGCCATATTTGTCCTTCTTCCTCACAGGAACATGAAGGTCCTGAATTCGTTTCAACTGACACTTGAAACTGACACTACTCTGTGTCAACCAATCAGGTTGGCCGGCATCTCTCCAAGGCAGGACCTCCTCCCCAGATGGAGGCAGAAGTCTCACCGAGACAATTAACAGACTGCCAAGTGTAAAATGCCAGCTTATTCGTGATCGGGCTCTCAACCGCCTTTTCAGACTGCAGGGTGCAGGATCATCAGGCTCATAGGTTTAAAGGCCACTTTTCATAACCTGATTCACAACAAATAATATTAGTTACCAAACGATACAGAAAGAATGTTGTCATTTGACAAAACCGACAGCCCTTATTGCCAATGATTTTATTAAGCACACACACTTGATTTTGTCGCTCTGTAAGTATAGGACCAGTGTCTAACACTCGCAAAACACCCGAGGATGTTTTTCTTTTTTAACCAGGTTATTTAAATACAAGATGTTACATGCGTTCCTTCACTGTTCATCGTGAAACACCCCTCCCCCTCATCTTCCTTTCATGGGCATGGCCCCCCTCAGGCCCTGACCCTTGGCAGTGCCACCCTGGCACCCTTGCATTGCCACCCTGGCACTACTCCTGCCAGCTTTGCAGTGCCACCTGGACATTTTGGCAGTGCCAGGGTAACAGTGCAAAAGTGCTGACCTGGCAGTGCCAAGGTCCCCACATTCCACAGGGAGGGCCCTCCTGCACTGTCCCTGAGCACCCAGGGGCCTCCAATGGCCTCGGAGACTGGGATCTCCATGGGGAAGCCGATAGATCCCGGGATGCCGGTAGATCCCGGGTGAGCTCACCTACTTAAGCGAGCGTGGCTTGGCACGCCCATTGTGGGCGGCATACTGATCTCGCGATATGGGTAGCTCTCACGAGGCGTACTGGCTGGCAAGACGTCCACGGGAGGCATCACCTGTCATCTACCGGCCGCGCTCCCGGGCGAGCACGAAGCAGCTGGTAATCGCGCACTAAATGTTTCAACTTTTCCCATTGTTTTATGTATTCAGTGTGGACATCTGTTGATATAGCAGTCTTGAAGTCTGTTCATTAACTTCGGGAGTTATGTGGACTCTTGGCTACAATCCAACTTCATAATCATTTTAGAAATGCCTGATGTCATTTGGGGCGTCTGCTGGTTCATGCCGAGGTTGTGCATATTCAATGGCTTCCATAGGGCTTGTGAGTGCTGTTCATAAGGTGGCTAATGGGTGAGCTGGGTAACAGGGTGGATGTGAGGGGCGTGAAAATAAGTGGGGGAGGATAAGGGGGCAGGGAAGAGGGTGCAAGTGGATGAAGTGATGATAGGATGAGGGCGAAGGGGGTGAGGGCGAAGGGGGTGAGGGTGAAGGGGGTGAGGGCGAAGGGGGTGAGGGCGAAGGGGGTGAGGGCTGTTTAAAGTTGTTAGGATGTTCAACTGTGAACTGATCAAAAGCTTTGCACATCTGAAGTATCTCTTCTGCTGCCTGAGACTCACTGCAGCCTCTTCACAAGGGACCACTCTATTTGCAATGCCTGACTGCCTTCTGAGAACAGCAACACATGATCCATTTTTTCACTGGTCCGATGAGCTGCTGCTGACAAGATTGGGACAGAGGGTGTCTGTGCAGCGAGGTCATGTGAATGTCTCACAGACTTAAAAGACAGGAAAATTTCATTCAACCAAAATGTTTGGGTGGGGTTCGCGAACGTAAGCTGGTTGAACCAGAGTTCACTAAACAAGCCTTCGCTGCGTGTGAGCGGCAATAACGTCCAACAGCAACAGAACCATAGATAGAGTCATCGATGTTTACAGCACGGAAACAGACCCTTCGGCCCAGCTGGTCCATGCCGCCCAGTTTCTATCACTAGGCTAGTCCCACTTGCCTGCATTTGGCCCATATCCCTCTATACCCACCCTGCCCTTGTAACTGTCGAACTGCTTTTTTAAAAGAAAAAAAATTGTACCCGCCTCTACCACTGCCTCTGGCAGCTCGTTTCAGATGCTCACCACCCTCGGTCTTCAGCCGCATCCGCCTGCCGACCGTAAATTCCCTCCCGAGCTCAACGGACCTTTACATTGTTCCACCACCAGTCCCAAACATGACAGTCCTGAATGAGAGGGGATCTCATAGAAACATATAAAATCCTTATGGGACTGGACAGGCTAGATGTGGGAAGAATGTTCCTGATGTTGGGGACGTCCAGAGCTAGGGGTTACAGCGTAAGGATAAGGGGCAAGCCATTCAGGACTGAGATGAGGAAGAACCTCTTCTCTCAGAGAGTTGGGAACTTGTGGAATTCTCCACCACTGAACGTTGATGAGGCAAGTTTGTTGGATATATTGAAGTGGGAGCTGGACATGGCCCTTGGGCTACAGGGATCAAGGGTATGGAGAGAAAGCGGGAGTGGGATGCTGAATTTGCATGATCAGCCATGATCATATTGAATGTTGGTGCAGGCTCGAAGGGCCGAATGGGCTATTCCTTCATCTATTTTCTATGTTTCTATCCAAAAACAGTAAATGGCCTAATAACAGCCACCTGGGAAACATTACTATCCACCTTCAAAACCCACAACTCGTACCACCTGAAAGGTAGCTGGGAACACCACCACCAGGAGATTCCCCTTCAAGCCACCCACACCCCGACTTGGAAATATATTATTGTTCCTTCATTGTCACAGTGTCAAAATCCTGGAACTGCCTCCCGAATAGCAGAGGGGGTGTACCTACACCACATGGACTGCAGCGGTTCAAGAAGGCAGCTCACCACCACCTTCTCAAGGGAAATTATGGATGCATTCCGGCCTAGTCAGCAATGCCCACATCTCATGAAAACTTTTTTTTTTTTTTTTAAAGTACTTCCCTCCAGTCTGAAAAATCATGATTCACCGCCGCTGCTCTCTAATTTCAGACTCTTATTCTGCATCCACACTGCCAATGTCCCTTCAATCCCATGGGTGTCAATTTTGTTAACAACTCTTATTTTTTGGTGTTTTGTCAAATGCCTTTGCTATGCCTTTGCTTGTTGCTCTTTGGTTCTCAAGATATTGTTAAGTCACACTTTTAACTTGGAAAGATCAGAAACTCTGGATGTTTAATTGTGCCAAGCTGTCTGGTACAGTCAAACGACTGGATTGAACTGGTTCCATGATATTTCACATGTCTCTGGTGTAGCTGTGAAATGTGGCCCCCGGAACACTTACACATAAGTTCCTATCTAATTAGTTTCTAGCTCTTTGCAGATATTTACAGATAATGCAACCATAAATAACAGCTTTATAAATTGCATACACACCAAACATACACACTTATCCACCCTTTCCATTGCTTTATCATAGAATTTATCATAGAATTTACAGTGCAGAAGGAGGCCATTCGGCCCATCGAGTCTGCACCGGCTCTTGGAAAGAGCACCCTACCCAAGGTCAACACTTCCACCCTATCCCCATAACCCAGTAACCCCACCCAACACTAAGTGCAATTTTGGACACTAAGAGCAATTTATAATGGCCAATCCACCTAACCTGCACGCCTTTGGACTGTGGGAGGAAACCGGAGCACCCGGAGGAAACCCACGTACACACGGGGAGAATGTGCAGACTCCGCACAGACAGTGACCCAAGCCGGAATCGAACCTGGGACCCCGGAGCTGTGAAGCAATTGTGTTATCCACAATGCTACCGTGCAAAGAGGTCAATCAAGTTAATCCAGCACAGTTGATCTTTAATAAATCTTTTTTTTTTTAAATTAAAATTTAGTATACCCAATTATTTTTCCAATGAAAGGGCAATTTAGTGAGTCCAATCCACCTAACCTGCACATCTTTGGGTAATGGGGGTGAAACCCATGCAGACACGGGAGAATATGCAAACTCCACACAGGCAGTGACCCGGGCTGGGATCGAATCTTTACAACATCCTACAACTGACAGCAGGCAAGTTCCCCGGGTGTCCTGGCCAACATTCCTCAAGCAACCATCCGTGCCGAAAAAGATTACTTCATCATTTATCTAACGCCCTCTTTGTGGAACCTCCCAGCGCACAAATCAACTTGTTACATTTGTCGTCAAAAGCAGTTACTACAACTAAAAAGTAACCCTTTGGCCGTAAGGCATTCTTGGAGGTCCCAAGAACTTGCAGAAGTTCAGGTTCTTGGGCCACGTTTCTCTCCGTCTTTCTCCCGAATCAAATCTAAGTGCTGCCGCCACCAGGAAAAGCAATGTGGTTCCCATTGGCACTGGTAGCATTGCTGAGGTGTGATTCAAAGGCACCTCTTCTGGAGAGGGGCAAGCTTAGCGCTGGCCCCGAGTGGGGCAGGGTCCAAACCCACAGATAGATCTCGCTCCTCATGTCCCCCACCAAGAGAGCGACACCCCATTGTGGGCTCGCCAAATGCCCCCCTTTAGGCCTTCCTCAGTCCCTCACTTCAGACCCCACCCCTTGGCAGTGCCAGCCTGGTGCCATGGGCTTTAAGGGGGGAAACAAGGGGGCAAATACCCTCTCTACACTTACCTCCAGGGTGCCAAGGGGGGTCCTTCAGGGGAAGTGGGAGTCGAGGGAGGGGGAGTGTTCAGGCTGAGCTGGAGGGGCTCAGGTCAGGGGTCTCTCCTGGGATGTGGGTCACGTGGCAGGTCTTCTCTCTGTACTTAGAAAGTCATTAAACTGTCTTTCAGCATGTCAAGTTGCAGTTGAAGGTCTTCCCCCTGATTGTCAAGTTGTAGTTGAAGGTCTGCCCCCTGATGTGGTGTAACCCTTTGGTGTCTCCCCCACATACCGGGAGTCGGAGAATCCGGCCTCAAACTCAGGAATGATATTTAAATTAATGGAAATCAATTTTAATTAGGCTGTCGCCGGCTCTGGTCTAATTCAACAGGCCATCGGGAATCCTAGCAGCCCCGGAGAATCGCAGCCTTAGTCTATGATGGAAACTGAACCAGCGGTGAACTGTAGCTTACTACTTGAACAGAATTACGTAGGAGCAGCAGCCCAGAAACAAACTATTAGCTCAGCTAGTCTACGGCAGTCTTAATTCCCCACCCACCCCTCCTCCCCCCACCCCACTTCATCTAACTCAGCACCTTCTATTCTTTTCTCCCTCATGACCATATCTAGCTCCTGCTTAAACATGCAAGAAAATAGGAGCAGGGTTCAGCCATACACCCCCTCGGGCCTACTCCGCTCTTCAATAAGATCATGGCTGATCTTCAACCCCGATTCCACATGCTCGCTCCTGTTCCTCATAACCCTTAACTCGCATACAGCTTAAGGAACTGTTTTTCTCAGCCTTGAGTATATTAAACGAGCCAACCTGCACAGGTTTCTGAGATAAAGAATTCCAACGATTAATGAGCCTCAGAGAAAACATTCCTCCTCATAACCAGTTTAAATGGGAGGTGCCTTATTTTGAAACTTTGGCACTTGATTTCATGATATGCAGACACACATATAATGATATACAGGCAGGCACAGAAAAGCAGCTAATGGACACAGAGAACAGGACATGACCAATAAGCAGGCAGGACACTCAGGGGTGGGATCTGTCTATAAAAGACACGAGGCACTCTCACTCCGCCTCTTTCCACTGATGAACATCTAGAGAGTCAGTCAAGGGTGTTGTTACAATCTCACACCTCCACCACGTGGCTAAGAGCTAGTCTGGTCCAGTCAGACAGAGTAACCACACTTAAGTTAGCAGAGAGTCGAACTCACAGAGAACTGTGCTAATTGTGCTATTAGTTCAATAAACCTGATTGAACTAATTTCGAGGTCTGGAGTATCTTTTTGATCTAAGCTGCATCCAGTTGCAGGCAGTGTACCTGACACAACACGACACTTGATTGCAAATTCCCCCAGGCAGGGGAACATTCTCAAAGAACCTCCCCTGCCAAGTCCTTTCAGAATCTTATCTGTGTCAATAAGATAGTTTTTTATCCTTCTAAGCTCCAGTGAGTATAGGCCCATCCTGCTGGACCTTTCGTCATAAAATAATACCTTCATCTCGGACACCAAACTAGTGAATCTTCTCCAAATTGCCTCCAGCGCGAGTATATTCCTCCTTAAATATGGAGACCAGACTATATGCAGTACTCAAGGTACAAGCTCACCAACTGCTGCAGCAAGTATGCTAATCCTCTCAACTACTCCATGAAGCTCCACTTCCTAACGTATTATAATAATAATAATCTTTATTGTCACAAGTAAGCTTACAATGAAGTTACTGTGAAAAGCCCCTAGTCACCACATTCCAGTGCCTATTCGGGTACACGGAGGGAGAATTCAGAATGTTCAAATTATCTAACAGCACGTCTTTCGGGACTTGTGCGAGGAAACCGGAGCACCCGGAGGAAACCCACGCAGACACGGGGAGAACGTGCAGACTCCACACAGGCAGTGACCCAAGCCGGGGATCGAACCCGGGACCCTGGAGCTGTGAAGCAACAGTGCTAACCACTGTGTTAGTTTCATTTGAGAAATAAAGATGTAATGAGACTGCCGCAAATTAAAAATTTGTCAAAAATATATCTGTTAAGAATATATTGCGTTCGGCATTAGTTTTCAGGTCTGATGTTGATGGGTTCCTACAGGGACTAACAATGGATTAATCATTCATCTGGAGGTGCTCATCGATAATGACCTAAAGTTTTCAATGTCCTACCCTGCGTGTCTCCTGCTCTAGATTCACGGGTGCTGCGATCTTAATTAAATTGATTTGAAAGGTACACCTATCTCTCGCTAATCAGAAATCTGTCATCGGTTCCCAAAGAAGCAAAGCTGACTTTCAAGGTCCGTGACAGTAAAACAGGATCAGATGACTGGAGCTATTTATACGAAGGGCGTAGTGCATTCCCTTCATTCGATTAAATGGGAATTTCAGTTCACAGCATTTCGGTTTACTCTCAGGAATGTGTGGCTGTCAGTTGGACTGGTTTCATTGAGCCCAGGTGAAGTTGTCACCCAATTTAAAGTGCTCATCTGCACTGCACGTCTGATCCATGGTGAATTTTAAAGACATGTCAATTCCCCAGCTTTCCAGTGGTTCTACGAAATGTCAAGAGTTGCCAAGCAACAGGGAAGCATTCTCAAATTAAAATCAGCGAATGACGGGATAATTATCCAAAGTGAAATAATTTTCAGGGCTACGGGGAAAGGACAGGCGGGCGGGACCAGGTGAGTTACTCTGACAGACGGCCAGTACAGCACAATGGGCCGAATGGCCTCCATCTTGCTGTAACCATTCTACGGCATAGCCATAGGAAGCTCTTTCCTAATAACATAATGGGCACATACACCAAGGGAGGGGTTCATTGGCTATCCAATTAGCCAACAGTGTCTCTTCTTCGAGTACTTAACCGACCCCCTTCTGAAAGTTACGATTGAATTTTCTTGCACGGTTCTTTCAGATAACATGTTCCAGATTGCAACAACCTACTTTACATCTGGTCATCTTTAATCTGTATCCTGTGATTTGTGACTGCTCCACACCACCAGCTGAAGCTGTTTGAAGCACTTTTCCCCTATTTACTCCAGCAAAGATTTGTGTCGATGTTGTCAAAATAAAGTAATTTTCTTTCCTATTCATTATTAATTTGGCAAGACAAATAAATGTGCCTCTTGTTCACTGAACCAAAAAAAATCATCAAAGCATTGCAAGAAATGCCACAGACACTCTGCTGGGCATTAATGTTCAATATAAATCCGCTCCAATGAAACGTACAAGGAATGTGGTCACTATTTAAAAAGCGGAACTGTTGTTCACTTTTGAGAAACATCAAGACATTTGAAAATTGTGATGAGAGATTGACAATTATTTTGTGATTATGTTTTCTGTAAGGTTAAAGAAAACTGTGTGTGAGAGAGAGACCAGGGTTATTAAACAGGGTGAAGGTTACTAGAGACAGGTTGTCTGTGAGGGCTGAGAGATGAAAGGGTAAAGCTGTTAGGGTGATGCATTTGTAATGAGAGATTATGGTGGGTTTGAGTTTCAGATAAATAGGTTAGATCTGAAATTTACATTGTGAGGTAAGTGGTTTTTCAGGTGTCCAATTTCAAAGGAAGTTCAGAGGCGACGAGGAACATTTACATCTCACAACAGTTCCATGAGTAAAAAGGGGAAGGTACATCAGACTTTATTGACAAGAGGCAAATAGAAAACATGAAAGATTTGGGGCGCGATTCAGCAGCCTCGTCGTCCCAAACTTGGTGTTGGGGGCGAAGCTATTGAATCTCGTGAGAGGCCTCACGCGAGATTTACAACGTTCAAAACATCTCACAAGATGGGGCAGCACGGTAGCACTGTGGTTAGCACAGTTGCATCACAGCTCCAAGGTCCCAATTTGATTTCTGGCTTGGGTCACTGTCTGTGCGGAGTCTGCACGTTCTCCCCGTGTCTGCGTGGGTTTCCTCCGGTGCTCCGGTTTCCTCCCACAGTCCAAAGATGTGCAGGTTAGGTGGATTGGCCATGATAAATTGCCCTTAGTGGCCAAAAAAGGTTGGGTGGGGTTACTGGGATAGGGTGGAGGTGTGGGCTTAAGTAGGCTGCTCTTTCCAAGGGCCGGTGTAAACTCGATGGGCCGGATGGCCTCCTTCGGCACTGTAAATTCTATGAATCTATGATTCGTTGGGCGCGATCCAGCTCTGCATATTTAAATGAGCAATTAGGCTCATTCAAGTACCCGGGAGGTCAGATTTACTCAGGGCCTGGAATTCATCTGGGAGATTTCGCCAGGGAACGTTTAGTGCTGGTCCACACAAACTTGGACTAATCGTAAAAGCACCTGGGGAGTGGGTGGGGAGTTCACCCAGGCCACTGGACCCCTGGCTGGTCGGGGACAGGACAGCACCCTGGCACTCCCTCTGGAACCTGCACACCTTGGCACTGCCAGACTGGCACCATCACACTGGCAATGCCAGGGTGGCAGACTGGCCGTGCCTGGTTACTCTGGTGGCAGAGGTCATGCCCTGGGGGCTCTTGCCAATTGGAGGTGGGGGTTGGGCTAGAGGACCCCGGGAGAGGTGAGTTGGGGAAGTCTAAAGCCTGCAGTACGCCCCAGGGCTAGGGGGGGTTGAAAGATTAGGGGCTGGATTCTCTGCAGCCCCACGCTGAAATCGCGTTCGGCGTGGGGGCGTAGAATCCATTTTTACACAGGGATCGTGCCCAGTGCCGTTCCCACGATTCTCCGGACTCAGGAGAATCACTCGTGCGCGCATTACGTGGCGCGGCTGGGGGGCCAGGTGGCATCCGCAGCGATTCTTGTCGGCAAACAAATAGATCGGGATTTCTACAAGCATTTGTTCTGATCGCCCGATTCTCCCGATTCACTGCGCCAACACGATCGTGAGAGACTTGATCCATGCCAAGGAAATACTTCCCTGTGGAGCTGGAAAGAGATTTCCCAATTTTCTCCTAAAATTAGACATGAAGGGGTGGAATTTCCTGCGCAGGGAGGTAATTAGGAAGTCACACACGGCTCCAAGCATTCAGGACCATGATCACCACCTTCTCTAGGGTACTTAGGGATGGGCAACAAGTGCTGGCTTTTTCAGAAATGCCCACATCCCATGGAACTATTTTCAAAAAAACCTTACACATGTTTGTGGGGCTAACTTAATGATGCCTGCCAACACCCAGAATTCCTGCCAATCTGATTAATGTATGCCGAAGAGTTAAAAAGAAAATGGCATCAAATGTGGTGAATGATCAGGAAAAAAACAAATGTTTTATATCCCTGCTGTAAGTATGATAAGTAAAGTTTCAAGTCATTTGACTATGATTCATACACATTGGCATAACATGTTTAAGAATGTGCAAGTTTTCCATTTTTAATTGAACTTGTACCAAAGCCACAAAAAATGCATTCAAAGAAACAGAAAAATACTGGGCTTAAACTTTTTAACCCATTTGGAAACAATGGATCTTCTGGCCCCGCCGCTGTCAACGGGGTTTCCCGTTGCTTGCATGCTAGACCGCCAGGGCCATGGGCAGGACGCGGTGAACTCGCCAAAGGGAATGGCTGGAAAATCTTGCCCAGTGTAATGGCAGATCAACAGCCTGGGAGTGAAGCTATTCCAATGCTCTGAGATGCATTCGGATGCATGGATCAATCAGACAGGTGTAAAGGTACATGGAATTGTGGGCGCAAAATAATAACACGCAGAAAGCACCGTGTCCGAGTTTCCCTGATCTTTAATGTCCCAATCACAGGTGTCTCGGAGCACAAATACGGAGGAATGACACAAGATGCTTTATTAGGTTTTTATTTCCCCTCCAGGAGCAAACATTGTAAGTTGTTGAAAAGGGAAAGTCATCAGGGGCTGCCACTTAGTGAGTAGGGTTGGCATTTTTGTGCCTGACAGGATTTCCCCATGTTTTTAAATACCCATTCAAGCCTTCCCTCCGTTATAAGGTCATAAATTGAGATGCTTGTCGATAATCGCACAGTGATTATTCTCCTTCGTGATTCCTCCGATACTGAAGCAGTCTGTGTCCTTGTGCAGGGAGACCTGGACAACATTCTGGTGCAGGCTGACAAGAAGCAAGTAACATACATGCTACACAAGTGGCAGGGGCACCTCTAACACAAGAGAATCTAACCAACTACCTTGACATTCAGTTACCCTTCCATCACTGAATCCCCCACTATCAACATCCTGGGGGTTGCCATTGACTAGAAACTGAATTGGTGCAACCATATAAATAAAATGGATTCAAGGAGGCTTGGAATTCTGCGGAGAGTAACTCACTCTTGACTCCCCAAAACCAGTTCACTATTTACAAGGTTAAGTCAGGAGTGTGGTGGAATACTCTCCACTTGCCTGGATGAGTGCAGCTCCAACAACACTCAAGAAGCTCAACACCATCCAGGACAAAGCTGCCCACTTGATTGACACTAAATCCAGCACCTTCAACGTCAGCTTCTGCCACCACTGACGCACACTCGCAGCAGCCTGTACCATCTGCAAGATACACTGGAGGGGGACTGCCTGGGAGGGTGGATGAGCAAGTGATAACATGAAGGGTTGGGGAAACTGGCACGTACGGGTGAGGGCCAGTGTACAAAGCTGTGTAAATATATCATTTTGCCATGTATATATCTTGCTCTGCGCGATTTCTCGGTTTTTTTTGTTACGAAGGGGGGGGGGGGGCGGGGGTTATTGTTTGTAAGGGAGAAAAATTGTGTTAAAAAACTTTAATAAATATTTTATTTTTTTTAAAAAAGATACACTGGAGCAACTCACCAAGGCTCCGACGACAGTACGTTCCAAACCCATGACCTCTACCACCTAGAAGGACAAGGACTGCAGGTGCACGGGAACATCACCACCTGCAAGTTCCCCTCCAAGCCACTCACCATCCTGACTTGGAAATATATAATCATTCCTTTAGTGTCACTGTGTCAAAATCCTAGAACTCCCTCCCTAACAGCACACTGGTGCATCCGTATCACAAGCAGTGGTTCATGAAGGCAGCTCATCACACCCAGGAGGCACGGTTGCACTGTTGCTTCACAGCTTCAGTGTCCCAGGTTCGATACCCGGCTTGGGTCACTGTCTGTGCGGAGTCTGCACGTTCTCCCCGTGTCTGCGTGGGTTTCCTCCGGGTGCTCCGGTTTCCTCCCACAGTCCGAAGATGTGCAGGTTAGGTGGATTGGCCATGCTAAACTGCCCTTAGTGTCTAAAAATGGTTGGGTGGGGTTATTGGGTTAAGGGGATAGGGTGGAGCTATGAGCTTAAAGTCGGGTGCTCTTTCCAAGGGCCGGTGCAGATTCAATGGGTCGAATGGCCTCCTTCTGCACTATAAATTCTATGAGTGTATGATTCTCAAGGGCAATTAGTGATGGGCAATAAATCCTGACCTATCCAATAACACACACTTCTTCTGAAAAAAGAAGATTGTTAAAACCTAGGAAATAAAATAAATCCCAAAATTAAGATTTGATTAGAAAGAAGAGCCATTGTTAGAAATCAGTGCCATTCGATCCAAATTTAGCATCAGGCAATAAAGCCCAGGGTGCACCTGACCAGCATTAAAATCACTGCGACCGAACATAATGAGGCCCCTACCAGAATGCCTCAAGAAATGGTGTTCCATTTCTCTCAAAAAGAAAATGTTCAATTAATCCATGTTTCAGTTTCCAGCTTACTTCATACAGTCCAACATTTCAGAGCTGGTGTTGGACATTGCAGGAAAACTCTGGCATTTACAAACCTAAAACAAACAGGAAAATCCCCCTCACCAAAAAGAAAGAATTCTGCAATAAAATAACCTCCAATTTTAAAATAATTTCACTAATGCTGCAGCCAATGATGTGAGCATGACCAGCTGCAGATCTCCTAGATCTTAAAGCCATTGCCTCATTCACAGACTCTGAGGTATTGAATTCTTCAACGAAATGACAAGGAGGAGCGATGAGGGTAGTGCAGTGGATGTTGTATAAATTTTAGTCAGACATTTGACAAGGTCCCACGTGGCAGACTGGTCAAAAGAGTAAACGCCCATCGGATACAGGGTAATGTGGTGAATAGGATCCAAAATTGGCTTAGTAACAGGAAACAAAGGATAATTGCTGATGGCTGCCCATGCATTGGAGGCAGTGCAGAGGAGGTTCACTGTACTGATTCCAGAGATGAGGGGTTTGTCGTATGAAGAGAGATTGAGCAGTTTAGGCCTATGCGTTCTAGAATTTAGAAGAATGAGGGGAGATCAAATTGAGGTATACAAGATGATAAACGGTAGAGATATACTAGATATGGAATGGATGCTTCCTCTGGTGGGGGATTCCAGAACGAGAGGTCATAGGCTCAGGATAAGGGGGAGCAAACTTAAAACAGGGATAAGGAGAAGCTACTTCTCCCAAGGGGTTGTGAATCTGTGGAATTCACCACCCCAGAGTGCGGTGGATGCAGGGACAGTGAGTAAATTTAAGGAGGAGTTAGACAGATTTTTAATTGGTAATGGGTTGAAGGGTTATGGAGAACGGGCAGGATGGTGGGGGTGAGGTCACGATGATATTAGCCCTGATCGTGTTGAACGGTGGAGCAGACTCAAGAGGTTAAATTGCCTACTCCTGCTCCTAGTTCTGATATTCTAAGAAAGAACGATTCTGTATGATTTCACCATCCAGCTCTTGGTCTGCAGCCGCGTAGGTGGCAGCACAAATCTGGTGCTCTTGATTAATAAGGAGATTTCTTGATTAATATGGAGATCAGGAATAATGGGGAGAAGGCAGGATAATGGGGGTGAGGAATATATCAGCCATAATTGAATGGCAGAGCAGACTCGATGGGCCGAGTGGCCTAATTCTGCTCCTGAATCTTATGGCCTTGTGATCTTGCGAATGGAAAGCTATTTCAAGTGGTGTTCCACAGGACTTAGTGTTGTGGTCATTGTTGTTTATTTTATACATTAACGAGTTGGACATGGGGTTTTGGGGGGGGGGGGGCACGTTTGGGAAATTTGCAGGCGACACAGAAATTGGCCACGTAGAGGAAAGCTGTCAGCTCCAAATAGATGGGTTGGTGGAGAGGGCAGGAAAGTGGCAGATGGAGTGCAGCTCAGAAAAATGTGAGGTAATGCATTTCGGGAGGTTAAACAATAATTGGGAATATACTACGTGGGATAGATGAAGTACCATCTTGGTGTACAAGCGCACAGGTCCCTAAAAGTAGCAGTAAAGGTAGATACGGTTGTAAAGATGGCATATGGCGTGCCCTCCTTCAGTATAGAATACAAATGTAGGGATATAATGATGGAACTGTATAAGACACTGGTGAGGCCACAAATGGAGTACTGTGCTCAGTTCTGGTCACCACTTTACAGGAAGGATGTAATTTTTCTGGTGAGAGTGCAGAGAGGGTTTACTAGAATGTTGCCAAGGATGGAGAATTGAAGCTACGAGGAAGGAGTGGGGTGTTGTCCTTGGAACAGAGAAGGCGGAGGGGTGACATGATTGAGGTGTACAAAATTGTGAGGGGTAGTGATAGGAGGAACCTGTTTCCGTTGGCAGAAAGTTCAAAAACCAGGGTTCATAGATTTAAGCTAAGTGGCAGAAGGATTAACGGCGACATGAGGAAAATCTTTTTACACCGAGGGCGGTGGGTGTCTGGAATTCGCTGCCCGAGTGGGTGGTGGAGGCAGAGACCCTAAACTATTTTTAAAAGTGCCTGGATCTACACCTTAAGTTCTGTAAACTGCAGGGCTGTGGGCCGGGTACAGGAAAATGGGATTAGAAAGGGCACCTGGATGTCTTTGGGTCGGCATGGACAAGATGGGCTGAATGGCCCCCTTCTGTGCTGTATTATTGCTACAGTAATGTCAGATTTACTGAAGTAGGTTTGAATGGAGGGTGGGCAGCAAAGTGCAATTTGTTTACTGATGGAATGCTAAAAGAACACTCACATCGAACAAGTGCTGGTGTCAATGCCATTGCTACTGCTGGACCGATGCTGGCAGAATTGTCAGAGATCTTGCCCATGGTAAGATCAATGGATTTCACTTTATCCATTCAATCTCCAATTGAGATGCTGATTCTAAGGCTGGGTTTAAAAAAAAAAGGCCCAAATTTCCACGTGCACTAAAGCAGAAAATTAGCAGGGACCTCCACACAGAACTAACAATTTATATAACTTCAATTGTAATGGCCAGGGAATAAAGGCAATCCTGAACTCCCTTGCTTTCTCTCCGTAAGCAGAGTGTTTTAATTTTGTTAAAAGGCCGTATTGTAATTCTACAAGCTCTTGGTTTAAGGGGTCAGTATTTGAAGTGACTAGTAGCAAACTCCCTTCAGAGTTAAACCAGAAGTATTGTTCATTCATACATTCAAAGCCAGCGAATGGTCGCAATTCCATACAGACACACACACACAACATAAGATAGGAAAGAGGAGTTTTTACAACTACGAAAAACTTATCGGTGATTATTGTCGCATGTCCGGTGTTATTGACGAGCAGAGTGAACCAGAAAGTCGAGCAAGCGGGCAATGAAAACTGTCCCCTGCTGAATTGTTTGAACTTTTACTTTTTATTTCACATTCTCAGCATCTGCATTTTATTTTTATTGTGATGTTTATTTTAAAGCCATCTCTCTTCTGAGAATTCCGACCCACCTCACTAAAAAAAAAAAGATTATCTGCTCATGATCACATTGTTTGTGGGAGCTTGCTGCATGCAAATTGATTCCACATTCCCCTAGATTACAACAGGGACTGCATCTCAAAAGTGTTCTGGTGGCAGTAAAGCATTTTGGGAGATGATTGAAGGTGCTAAATAAATGCAAAAAACAAGGAAGGTTAATGTTGTTGCATACAAACTCTGCTATTCCACCCTCTCATAGCCCTAAACCTATACTTGAGGGTCATTACGTTTTTTATTTTAACTTCAGCATGTCTGTACAGCTTAATTATGACAATACCCGGTACCTGAAAAGTAAACTTGCATTTATGTAGCACCTTTTGAGACACTTCAAAGTGCTCATCAGCCAATGAACTATATTTTGAACTGAATCCACAGCTAGCTTCAGGCTGCATTCCCTGCAAAGACGTACGCCTTTGTGAAATTCGGTAAATCTTGCCTCCGCTGAATTCCAGCAATGGAAAAAATAATGATGTGATTTGCCAATCTCAACAGCCAATTAATATTCAGGAAAGGAACTCCCCTCCACACCCATACTCATTTCTCCAAAGTAATTCAGGCTTGTTCATTAAACGGTGTCAGATGTAGTTTCTAACTAGTGCTACTCCCATATAAAAGCTTGATGCATTCGGACTAAACACCTCTGAACTTGTTTTTAAACCACAGGCATTTATCTGCATCACACACTAAATTGAGGCTTAATTCCGACTCTAAAACTCTGCTTTCTGTAGATTATGTTGTTTGAAGGAGATGTTCAGTTTGGAATACAGGAAGATTCTGCAACACAAACCCAGTGAATTAATGGACAGAAAATCCAAATGCATGAGGGACGATTTTCCCATTCCCTACTCCAAGATTCACTGCAAAGCACTTGAAGCGCTTGCTATCTGCAATGGCCTAAAATCAGCTCCATTTCCAGATTCAGTTCATCAACTGAGGCCAGATGAACATCTCCAGGGGTTACCTATCCTACAGGATTGCCCGAGGCTCTGGGAATTAAAGACTCATGTCCAGGACACTCCTGAGAACACAGTTGGCAAGAAGGGCAGCACGGTGGTGCCGTGGTTAGCATTGCTGCCTCACGGCGCCGAGGTCCCAGGTTCGGTCCCGGCTCTGGGTCCGTGTGGAGTTTGCACATTCTCCCCGTGTTTGAGTGGGTTTCGCCCCCACAACCCAAAGGTGTGCAGTGTAGGTGGATTGGCCACGCTAAATTGCCCCTTAATTGGAAAAAATGAATTGGGTACTCTAAATTTATTTTTTAAAAGGCAGCGGCTCAAGGACAATTGGTAATGCGCTAGAAATGCTAGCTTTGACAATACGCTCACATCCTAAGAATGGCTAAGAAAAACTTAGGAGAACAATAAAACATTGTCGTGTTTCTTTGAATACATTTATCTATTAGCTATGAAAAATATCAGATTGAGGAAAGGGCTGTCTGACTGACAGTCAAGAACCATCCAGTTGGCTCTCCGATTGGTGGGGAAAGGTGTGTGACGTCAGGAGGGACATGTTAGGTGGTCAATGGCAACAGCGTGGGAGTGGGGCGCTGAGAGGGGCAAGGTCACCTCCAGGAGTATATCTGGTATAGCCCCACCCAACCCCCCTCCACAGTGCAGGATCACCCCTATCCAAAGCCCAGTGGTTGGAAACAGGGAGAAAAGTCAAGCACAGCTGCAGGCCCAAGGGATCTTCAACAGCTGGACTGTTACAAAATGCTGCCCTGATCACTTGCCATGCCAATCCCTAAACCTCCATCTGACTTACATTGGTTCCCATTACTAGTTAAGGGAAGGAGATGGCATGGTGATAATGTTATTGGACTAGTAATCCAGGAGCCCAGGCTAATGTTCTGGGGGAAAGGGTTCAAATCGCACTATGGCATCTAGTGGAATTTAAACTAAAGTAATAATCTGGATTTGAAAAGACAATCTTAGCAATGGTGGCCATGAATCAATTGTCATAAAAACCCATCTGGCTCATTAAGAGAAAATTAATTGACAAAAGCCATGTTAAATTGCCCATAGTGTCCAGGGGTGCGCAGGTTAGGTTACAGGGATTGGGCAGAGTTGGGTGGGCCTGGGTCCTTGGGAACAAAGCACAGGAAAGTTGGACTTCAGCCATATATGTGGGGGAAAGACTCTCAAATGCTGGAGCAAGTTACAACTTGGAAGTTAACGGAAAGTGACGGCAGGAAAATCTGTTCGGGGCATATGGGCAAGCTGCTGTTCAATCTCATTTTCAGTCTTAATTTCCAGTTTAAGACTCACATCAAGCTTTGCCAACATGCATTTTTAATATTAAATTGTCAAGGGATTCGCAGACAGAGGATCCAGGCCAAGGGAAATGCAGACAAGCAAACACGGACACCCTTCACACTGACCCAGGTTGTGTTATCGAAGAAATAAAATCCCCAGCTTTTGTTGGCCTAATTAGCAAGAATGTAATGGATAGGTGCAGCCTAACATAGATTATTTTTGCAACAAAATATCTTTGTAATGCGTATGTAATACACACACATTAAACATTAATGTATTTATGAATATATATATTTTCATCACACCATTGGAGGAGCACCTTGGGATGCTTTTCAATGCTCAAGGTTCTATATAAACACAAGTTGCTCGAATGCAAATATATGATTTTTTCACAATGGATAACTTCTTATAGAACAAGTGCAGCATTAATAACAGCTTAGGGTTAATCATTTGCCTATACATTGGCACAAAGCTTTTGAAGGAGCAGAACACAAGCCTCTTATAACCTGTGCCACCAGTGGGTGAGTCTGGTCACTTTTATCCACCGTTCAGGCAAACACACAGTGTTGGAAGTAAAAGTAATAAGCTCATTCTTCAACATCACAACCATCACGCCTGCTCTAAAATGTTACTTCCACCCTATTAGTCCCAAACAGATCGATCATTAATATTGCAGAATAAATTACGCACTAAATATCATTGGCAAGACAGATGCTGACAACAGTCTGGGGAATTCTGATGTCTATGTCACTCTCTAGAGACCTATACTTATAACTAACAGGAAAAGAAGCAAATCTAACAGAGCAAAGGTGGACGTTACATAGAATTAAATAGAGTCTGTAACACAAGGCAAACCGTGCAGCCCAACTGGTCTACACCAGAGTTCATGTTCCACTCAAACCTCCCATCCGTGAATCTCGTGAGATGTCTCAAGCGTCAAGAATCGCGCGAGAGGGGACGGCATGTGGCGCAGTGGTTAGCGCTGGAACTGCGACGCTGAGGACCCAGGTTTAAATCCCGGCCCTGGGTCACTGTCCGTGTGGAGTTTGCACATTCTCCCCATGTCTGCGTAGGTTTCACCCCCACAACCCAAAGATGTGCTGGTTAGGTGGATTGGCCACACTAAATTGCCCTTAATTGGAAAAGAAAAATAATTGGCTACTCTAAATTTCTTTTAAAAAAATAATCTCGCGAGAGGCCTTAAGCATCATGAATCTCGCGAGATTAACAGCCTCGTGGTGTCACCAAATCAGGTGCAATGAAACTGGTAAATCCCGCCCATGGGTTCCGATCACAAACTGGACTGGTTATATCAGCTATTCCGTGTCTTTTTTTCTATCAATGCTTCACCATATTACAGATTCTGAACAAAAATACCTTCCAAAACCAAAAAGCAGTTTTATTGCAAAAAATTATTTAACTTTAATTTTTAGAGTATGGGAATAAGTTTAAGCATTTCACTGTATGGTCACTATCTCAATTGCACCACATCGTTATATGTGCAATAAAATGTTCAATTCTCGGCCGGTGTCACTCATTCTAAAATATTTGCCTCCACATATTTTTCTCTGCGTAGTGACTAATGATCAAAAAACTGAATAATAAAATAACAAGAATGGAAAGTTTCACACGGAGATAAAAGCCAAGAGCGGGCCTGGGAAAATGCAAACTTTCTGGCAGCAGTCTTGTCTTTGCTCATGAAAAAGGAAATGGAAGACAAAGAATGTGTTAATGCTAACTCTGCCGACACACTCCACTGCTGCACACTCGTGCCACACGGGCAATCTTTAAACTGGCACAGAAAGACTTTGCATAGTTTTGTCCTAGTTGACTGGTAATTTATTGTTGCCATGATACAAGCAATATTGTGGCCTTACTGAATCACTGGAGTCAATTCTAACTGTTAGCCTGAAGGGATTGAGGGGACACCATTACATACGGTGCAGAGGCACGCTCACCAACCTGCTCTCAGCCGCAACTGTCTATTTGTTTTACAGCCCGTCACATAGCCTTACATATAACTCCAACTGTAGCCTGAATAACATCTTGTAAACGTTCACTGTTGTATAGGATATGCAGCATTGAAACTGGCCATCCCACCCAACCAGCCAATGCTGCACCTAAATCTATCATTGTAAACCTCGATTCCCTTCTCCTTCAAATGCTTGTCTAGCTTCCCCTCAAATGCATCTATCCTGGCAGCGAATTCCACATTCTCCAACTCTTTGGGCGGGGAATTTTCTTCTGAATTCCCTATTGGATTTCTTGCTGACTATCAAATACTGATGACTTCTAGTTGAAATGAAATGAAATGAAAATCGCTTATTGTCACAAGTAGGCTTCAAATGAAGTTACTGTGAAAAGCCCCTAGTCGCCACATTCCGGCGCCTGTTCGGGGAGGCTGTTACGGGAATCGAACCGTGCTGCTGGCCTGCCTTGGTCTGCTTTCAAAGCCAGCGATTTAGCCCTGTGCTAAACAGCCCCGTTATGCTCCTCCCCACAAGAGGAAACCTTTTCTCTGTATCCATTCTACTTAAAGGCCTCTATTTGGTTATCCATATTTTCAAAAGAGAAGAGACTCAGCAAGAGAATCCTTTCCCGATGCACTACCCACTTATTTCTTGTATCATCCTTGTAAATCTTACTTGTGCCCTCTGCAGTGACTCTTGGTCCTTTTTATAATTTAGCAACCAGAACTACACACAGGGCTCTATGAGCCCCTGGCTTTTAAATTATATATGCCTGGATTAAAAACCAAGGATCAGCATCTCTACTCTTCATAAGATCTGAAGATATATTTCCATTTCCTGAACTTCATTCCAAAATATATTATTCTTCTGCATCTGCCACCTATTTGCATCCTGTTAGCCCATCGCGCCTGAGCCAGTCAAAAACAACCACCTAAGTATTCTAATTTTCCAGCACTTCATCCGTAGCCTCGTGCGCCTTGGCATCGCAAGTGCACATCAAAATACTTCTTAAACGTTATGAGTGTTTCTGCCTCCACCGCCCTTTCAGGCAGTGAGTTCCAAACTCCCACCACCCTCTGGGCGAAAACGTGGTGGAGGAGGCAGTCCGCATTTGATCGGCGGTTGGATCTTCTGGTCCCACCGCTGTCAATGGGGGTTCTCCATGGGGCTGTTTAGCACAGGGCTAAATCGCTGGCTTTGAAAGCAGACCAAGACAGGCCAGCAGCACAGTTCAATTCCCGTAACAGCCTCCCCGAACAGGCGCCGGAATGTGGCGACTAGGGGCTTTTCACAGTAACTTCATTTGAAGCCTACTTGTGACAATAAGCGATTTTCATTTTCATTGTTCACACCATCCGCCGCTAGGGAACCCACGGCAGTGGGTCACCTCGACAGGACCAGAAGGTCCCACCAGGAGGGAGGGCTGGAAAATCCCATCCATGGAGCCAGGTCAGGTAACTAGAATTAGGATACAGATCAGGCATGTTGGTATAGGCTTGAGGGGCTGAATGGACTACTCTTGTTCCATGGTATACTAAGCAGCTGAGATGCCCATTAATGCTATCAAACCAAGTCAAAATTATCACTAATACTTCCATTTCCTCTTGACATGGTGCAAAGAAGTTCTCCCCTTTGAAATGGATTCACAAATCTGCACATCACCGACCATGGAGCAAGAATTGGAGTTTAGATATAATCAAGCTCAGAAAGGAAAGAGGAATAAACAATTATCAGCACATCCTTGCTTGCAGATGATAGTTGAGCATTTTAGCCATTGCTTACCTCTGGTTCTGTACACCGTCTTGTTTCTCCTTTATCTAGAAAGCAAAAACAAACATAATATAGATTTTGTTTCCCAACACATTGCAGCAACCAACAAGGCATAGCTTTTACTGCGCGCAACAGAGTTAAAAGCTGCAGCTAAAGCCAATCTACTGTACAATCCTTGCACACATGGTTGTTTACACCAGTCAATCCAATCACACTAGTTGCTTTGGAATCAAATCGCTTTGTTTAAAATCACAATTAACAATGACACTCTGCAGTTATGCAGTGGCTTCATCAAAAAGAGACAACGGCAAGGTACTTCACAAAGGCAAGCGGAAAAGAAATGAAGATGTGCCAAAGAAAGAGCTTAACACTGGGTGACCAGAAGCTTGCCTGAAGAGATGGGGTTTAAAAGGAGCTGGTGAGGCAGAGGGATGTACAGGAGGAATTTCACACTGTTGGACCGAGACAGCATGAGGTGTGAGCGTTCTAGAGACACGAGTCAGAAGAATCAAGATGATTTAATTCTTTCCAGCATGTGAGTGTCTCTGGCATGGCCAGCATTTATTGGCCATCCCTAATTTGAGAAAATGGTGATGAGCATCTTTCGTGAGCTGCTGCTGTCCCTTAGATGTAGGTATACCCAGAGTGCTGTTAGGGAGAGAGTTCCTGGGTTTTGACCCAGAGACAATGAAGGGACTTCGATACAGTTCCAAGTCAGGATGGTGGGTGGCTTGGAGGGAAACTTGCAGGTGGTGGTGTTCCCATGTGTCTGCTGCCCTTGAACGTCTAGGTGGTAATGTTTATAGGTTTAGACGGTACTGGCAAAGGAAGCTGGCAGTTGAGGGAGTGCATCTTGTAGATGGTAGACACTGCTGTCACTGTTGTTCATGGTTGAGGCAATGAATGTTTAAGATGAGGGTTGGGGTGCTGACCAAGTGGTCTGCTGGACAGTGTCGAGCTTCTGGAGTGTTGTTGGATTAACCCTCACCAGGAAAGTGGATTGTATTCTACCATGTTCCTAACTTGTGCCTTGTAGATGGTAAACAAGCTTTAGGGAGGGGAGTTACTTGCCTCAGAATTCCCAATCTTTGACTGTTCTTTGAACCACAGTTAAGTTTCTGGTCAATGGTAATCCCCAGGATGTTGATAGTGGGGGATTCAGTAATGTAATGCCATTGAATATCAAAGGGAGATGGTTAGATTCACTCTTATTGGAGATGATCATTGTCTGACACTTGTGTGATGTGAATGTTACTTGCTACTCGTCAGCCCAAGCATGGATATTGTCCAGGTCTTGCTGCATTGGGACATGGACTGCTTCAGTATGAGAGAAGTTGCAAATAGTGCTGAGCATTGTGCAATCATCTCCATTCGTCCCCAATTCTGACCTTATGATGGAGGGAAGGTCATCGATGAAGCAGCTGAACATGATTGGGCCTAGGACACTACCCTGAGAAACTCCTGCAGCAATGTCCTCGGACTAGGACAATTAGCCCCCGACAATCACAACCATCTTCCTTTGTGCCAGGCATGACTCGAACCAGTGGAAAGTTTCCCCCAATTTCCATTGACTTCAGTTTTGCTAGGGCTCCTTGATGTCACATTTGTTCAAGTGCTGTCTTGATGTCATGGGTAGTCACCTGCACCTCACCTCTTTTGTCCGTGTTTGGGCCAAGGCTGTAATGAGGTCATGAATTGAATGGTTTGGGGGGAACCAAACAGCAGGTTATTGCCTCGAACATGTCACTTGATAGCACTGTTGATGACCCCTCCCAACGTTTTAATAATGATCGAAAGTAGACTGGTGGGGCGGTAATTGACTGGGTTGGGTTTGTCCTGTTTCTTGTGTCCATGACACACTTGGGCAATTTTCTACATTGCTGGGTAGATGCCAGTGTTGCAGCTATACTGGAACAACTTGGTTAAGGGGACGGCTAGTTCTGGAGAACATGCCTCCAGTATGATTGCTGGAATGTTGTCAGGGCCCACAGCACAGTATCCAGTGCTTGCAGCCGTTTCTTGCTATTACATGGAGTGAATCAAATTTGGTTATAATTGGCACCTGTGTGATACTGAGGATCTCTGGAGGAGGCTAAGATGGGTTCTCCAATCAGCACCTCTGGCTGAAAATGGTTGCAAGTGCTTCAGCCTCAACTTTTACTCTCCCATCATTGAGAATGGGGATCTTTGTGGAGCCTCCTCCTTTAGTGAGTTGGTTTAATTGTCCAGCATTGGGAGTTGTTTAATTGTCCGCCTTAATGCACAGAGCATTCGCAATAAAGCAGATGAACTAATCACGCAAATAGATGTAAACGGGGTATGATCGGTATTACATAGCACCAATTGCACATAGAACATACAGAAGGAGGCCATTCGGCCCATCGAGTCTGCACCGACCCAGTTAAGCCCTCACTTCCACCCTATCCCCAGAAGACATTATGGAGACATGGCTGCAGGGTGACCAGGGATGAGAACTGAATGTCTAGGGGTGTTCAGTATTTAGGAAAGACAGACGAAAAGGAAAAAGTGGTGGAGTGGCAGTGCTGGTTAAAGAGGAAATTATCACAATAGTGAAGAAGGATATCAGTCCGACAATGTGGAATCTGTATGGGTAGAACTGAGAAACACCAAGGGGCAAAAAATGTTAGTGAGCTTTGTATACAGACCCCAAACTGCAGTGGTGATGTTGGGAATAGCATTAAACAGGAAATTAGAGACCCATGCGATAAAGGAACATCTGTAATTATGGGTGATTATAATCTGTACATAGATGGGGCAAATCAAATTAACCACAATACCATAGAGGAGGAATTTGTGGGGTGTCTACGGGATGGACTACTGGACTATTACGCTGAGGAACCAATGACAGAGCAGGCCATCCTAGACTGGGTACTGTGTAATGAGAACGGAAACACTGGCAAGCTATTTGTGCGAGACACCTTGGGGATGAGTGACGATAATTTGATAGAATTTTTCATCAAGATGGAGAGTGAAGTAGTTGATTCTGAGACTAGGGTCCTGAATCTTACTAAAGGAAACTACGGTGGTATGAAGCATGCGTCGGCTTTGATCGATTGAGGAACGTTATTTATAGGGATGACAGTGGAAATGCAATGGCAAATATTCAACAAACGCATGTGGAGAGTGCAACAATTGTTTATTCCTGTCTGGTACAAGAATAAAATGGAAAACGTGGCCAATCCATGGCTTACAAGGGAAATTAGAGACAGTATTCGATCCAAGGAAGAAGCATACAAATTGGCCAAGAAAAACAACAGGTCTGAGGATTGGGAGCAATTTAAAATTCAGCAAGAAGGGACTGATTAAGAAAGGGAAAATGGAGTACGAGAGTAAGTTTGTAGGGAACATGAAAACTGACTAAAAATTTCTATAGTTGAAGAGAAAAAGATTAGTGAAGACAAATGTAGGTCCCTTACAGACGGAAACGGGAAATGTATAATTGGGGACAAAGAAATAGCTGCGCAACTAAACACATACTTTGTTTCTGTCTTCAATAATGAGGACACAAATCAGATACCAGAATGTTGGGGAACACAGGGTTTAGTGAGAGGGAGGAGCTGAAGATCAATATTAGTGGAGATATGGTGTTGGGGAAATTGATGGGATTGAAGGTTGATAAATCCTTGGTCCTGATAATCTACATCCCAGAGTACTAAAGGAAATGGCTCTAGAAATAGTGGATGCATTGGTAGTCATCTTCCAGGATTCTAGAGGGGGTGATTCTCCGAGCCCCGCGCCGGGCCGGAGAATCGGCCCGACCGCGCAACGCCCCGACGCCGGCGCGCAATTCTCCGAGGTGCGGAGAATTGGCGCCACTTGCACCAGGGCGTTTGACGCAGCGCCGGCCGCTGGAATCGGCGGGGCTGCCGATTCTCCAGCCTGGATGGGCCAAGCGGCCACATGGATACAACAGAGTCCCGCCGGCGCCGTTCACCCGTGGTCGCTGCCGGCGGGAACTCTGCACGAAGGGCCGGGGTCGGTCTGTGGGGCGGGGAGAAGCGATCCTTCACCGGGGGGGGGCCCTCTGATGGGGTCTGGCCCACGATCGGGGCCTGCTGATCGGCGGGCCGGCCTCTCTTTCCCCCCCCCCCGGCCTACGTTCCGGCGCGGCCGGCCCCTGAACACCGACGCCATGTTGAGTCGGGGCCAGTGTGCAGAAGAAGTCCCCCCGCGCATACGCAGGTTGGCGCGGAGCCCATTTGGCACCGGGGAGGGAGGCTGGAGCGGCGTGAACCGCTCCAGCGCTGTGCTGGCCCACTGTGAGGGCCAGAATCGGTCGTCCCCGTGCCAGTTTCGCGCTGTCGTGAAACGTGACGGCGTTCACGACGGCACGAACACTTGCGCTCCATTTTGGAGAATCACCCCCATAGACTCTGGAACAGTTCCAGCAGATTGGGGGGTAGCTATTGTGACTCCACTATTTAAAAAGGGAGATAGAGAGAACACAGAGAATTACAGACCAGTAAGCCTGACATCAGTTGTGGGGGAAATTCTAGAATCCATCAAAGATTTTATAGCAGAGCACTTAGAAAACAGTGGCAAGGTCAGACAGAGTTAGCATGAATTTATGAAAGGGGAATAAAATCTACTGGAATTCTTTGAGGATGTAACTAGTAGAGTGATGAGGGGAAGCCAGTGGATGTGGTATATTTAGCTTTTGACAACGTCTTGCATAAGAGATGAGCGTCTTTTTCAAATTGGCAGGCAATGACCAGTGGAGTATCACATGGATGAGGGAACAAAATGTAATATCTCCAAATTTGCAGATGACACCAAGTAGGATGGGAGGGTGAGCTGTGAGGAGGATGCAGAGATCCTTCAGTGTAGTGAGTGAGTGGGCAAATGAATGGCAGAAGCAGTATAATTTGAATAAATGTGAGGTTATCCACTTTGGTAGCAAAAAACGGGAAGGCAGACTATTACCTGAATGGCCATAAATTAGGAGAGGGGAATGTGCGAGGAGACCAAAAGTGTCCTTGTACACCAGTCACTGAAGGTAAGCAGTAGATACAGCAGGCGGTAAAGAAGGGAAATGTTATCTGGCCTTTCGTGCGAGAGAATTAGAGTACAGAAGCGAGTATTGCAAGTATACAGGGCCTTGGTGAGGCCACACCTGGGATATTGTGTGCAGTTTTGGTGTCAATATCTGAGGAAGGATGTTCTTGCTCTAGAGGGATGCAGCGAAGATTGACCAGACTGATTCCTGGGATGGCAGGACTGAGATACGAGGAGAGATTGATTCGGTTTGGATTGTATTCGCTGGAGTTCAGAAGAATGAGGGGAGATCTCATAGAAACTTATAAAGTTCTACCAGGACTAGTCAGGGTAGATGCAGAATGGATGTTCCCGATCGTGGGTGTGTCCAGAACCAGGGTCACAGGCTGAGAATATAGGGCAGACCATTTAGGACAGAGCTAAGGAGAAATCTCTTCACCCAGAGAAGTAGTTGAGGCCAAAATATTATATGTTTTCAAGAAGTAGTTAGATAAAGTACTTGGGGCAAAGGGGATCAAAGGATACGGGGGGGGGGGGGGGGGGGGGGGGGGGCGGGATTAGCGTATTGAGTTGGATGACCAGCCATGATCATAATGAGTAACGGGGCAGGCTTAAAGGGCCGAATGTCCTTCTCCTGCTCCTATTTTCCATGTTTTTTTTTCACGGCTGGACACGGCAGGACTGTAGAGTTTAGATCTGATGCATTGATTGTGGAATCATTTAGCTCAGTCTGCCACTTGCAGTTTATGTCATTCGGCATGCAAATAGTCCTGTGCTGTTGCTTCACCAACTTGACACCACATTTTTAGGTGTACTTGGTGCTGCTCCTGGCATGCCCTCCTGCACTCTACATTGAACCAGGGCTAATCCCTTGACGTGTTGGTAATGGTAGTGTGAGGATATTCCAGGCCATGAGGTTATAGTTTATGGGGCTTGCAGGACAGGAGGAGATTACAGAAAGATTACATCCTGTTAGAATGTACGAACACATGAACAAAAGAACATACGAACAAGGAGCAGGAATAGGCCATTTGGTCCTTCGAGCCTTCTCCGCCATTTAATAAGATCATGGCTGACCAGGTATGACAAATCTGCCACCCCGCCTAGCCCCGATAACTGCCTTGCTTACCTGCAATCTATCCAACACTGCCTTACATATCCTGGAATCTATCCAACACTGCCTAAAAATATGCTTCCACCGCCTTGTCAGGAAGAGTCTGCATTTGACCATTTGAGAGAAAGGATTTCACCTCATCTCAGTTTTAAATGGGCAACTCCTTATTTTAAAACAGTGACCCCTAGTTCTAGATTCCCCCACAAGAGGAAACATCCTCTCCACATCCACCCTGTCAATACCCCTCAGGTTCTTGTACGTTTCAATCAAGTCGCCTTTTCTTCTGAACTCCAGGGGTACAAGCCAAGCTTGTCCAACCGTCCCTCATAAGACAACCTGTTGATTCCAGATATTAGTCTGGTCAACCCACCCTTCTCTGAAGTGCTTCCAATATATTTACGTCCTTCCTTAAATAAGGAGACCAATACTGTACACAGTATTCCAGATGGGGTCGCACCAGTCCCCTGTATAACTGAAGTACAACTTCCACACTTTTGTATTTAATTCACCTCACAATAAACACTAGTAATAAACTAGCTCTCCTAATTACTTTCTGTGCCTCTATACTAGCCTTTTGTGATTCATGCACTAGGACACCCAGATCCCTCTGTACCTCAAGAGCTCTGCAACCTCTTATCATTTAGATAAGAACCTTCTTTTTTATTCTTCCTGCCAAAATGGGCAATTTCACATTTGCCCACATTATATACCATTTTCCAGATCTTTGCCCATTCACTTAAGCCATCTACATCTCTTGTGTCATCAGCAGATTTGGCCACCACCCCATCCATCCCTTCATCCAACTCATTTGTATAAATTGTAAACAGCTGAGGTCCCACCATTGATCCCTGTTGCACACGACTCATTAAATCTTGCCAACCTGAAAATTACTTGGTATACCTACTCTCTGCTTTCTGTTAGCCAGTCAATCGTCTATCCATGCCAACATGCTACTCCCTGCACCATGAGCAAGATCTGCAATAATCTCTGATGTGGTACTTTATCAAATGCCTTCTAGAAATCTAAGTACAGTACACCCACCAGTTCCCCTTTATCTACAGCACATATTACTTACTCAAAGAACTCCAATAAGATGGTTAACCATGATTTCTCTTGAACAAAATCCATGTTGACTCTGCCTAATTACCTTGAACTTATCCAAGTGCCCTGCTATAGTTTCTTTAATAATAGCTTCTAACATTGTAAAAACAAGTATGAGAATGTTAAATAAGACACATTACGGGACTAGGAGTTGGGGGAGTGGGGATTGGTGCTGGATAAGGTACAAGGCGTATAGTTTTGAATGAGCTGACTCCAGAGTATGGAGATGGGATGCTGCAGAGAGCATTGGAAGTGTTAAGTCCGGGATGTGACCTGGGGGAGCTTCAGCACCTTTGGGGCAGAGGCAAGCAATTTTACCGGGGTAGAAACAGGCAGTTCTTGGTGATGGAGGGGATATGGGATTAGATGATTAGCTCAGAGCCAAAGAGGATAGTGAGACTGCAAACACCCTGGTCAACCTTGAGACACTGGCTAGGGAAGGACTTGGAATCAATGGCAAGGAATTTGTGGTCAGAGTCAACGTGACGCCTCGTTCCTCCTAATGTTTAGCTGGGAGAAACTCTGGCCCATACAAGACTGAATACACAAGGAACACTCACAAAATGTAGAGGCAGTGAAGGAATTGAAAGAGATTGCGAAGAGGTGGAGCGCAATGTTATCACTATAGATGTCTCCAGATGATTCAGATGATTTTAAGATTCAGAACAGAGGTAAAAAAGCCAACATAAGTGTACTTTACCTGAATGCTCGTAGTATTCGGAATAAGGTAAATGAGTTGATGCCGCAAATCATCGGGAATGACTATGATTTAGTGGCCATTACTGAAACATGGTTAAAGGATGGTCATGACTGGGAGTTAAATAACTGAGGGTATCAAACTATTCGGAAGGACAGAGTGGATGGTAAGGGAGGTGGTGTAGCTCTGTTATATAAGGATGACATCCGGGCAACAGTAAGGGATGACATCGGTGCTATGGAGGATAAGGTTGAATCCATTTGGGTGGAAATCAGGAATAGTAAGGCGAAAAAGTCACTGATAGGAGTGGTCTATGGGCCACCAAATAGTAACATTATCGTGGGGCAGGCAATAAACAAAGAATTAACTGATGCATGTAGAAATGGTACAGCAGTTATCATGGGGGATTTTAATCTACATGTCGATTGGTTTAACCAGGTCGGTCAAGGCAGCCTTGAGGAGGAGTTTATAGAATGTATCCGCGATAGTTTCCTAGAACAGTATGTAATGGAACCTACGAGGGAACAAGCGGTCCTAGATCTGGTCCTGTGTAATGAGACAGGATTGATTCAGGATCTCATAGTTAGGGATCCTCTCGGAAGGAGCGATCACAATATGGTGGAATTTAAAATACAGATGGAGGGTGAGAAGGTAAAATCAAGCACTAGTGTTTTGTGCTTAAACAAAGGAGATTACAAAGGAGAGAAGAACTAGCTAAGGTAGACTGGGAGCAAAGACTTTATGGTGAAACAGTTGAGGAACAGTGGAGAACCTTCCAAGCGATTTTTCTCAGTGCTCAGCAAAGGTTTATACCAACAAAAAGGAAGGATGGTAGTAAGAGGGAAAATCAACCGTGGATATCTAAGGAAATAAGGGAGAGTATCAAATTGAAGGAAAAAGCATACAAAGTAGCAAAGATTAGTGGGAGACTAGAGGACTGGGAAATCTTTAGGGGGCAACAGAAAGCTACTAAAAAAGCTATAAAGAAGAGTAAGATAGATTATGAGAGTAAACTTGCTCAGAATATAAAAACAGATAGCAAAAGTTTCTACAAATATATAAAACAAAAAAAGAGTGGCTAAGGTAAATATTGGTCCTTTAGAGGATGAGAAGGGAGATTTAATAATGGGAGATGAGGAAATGGCTGAGGAACCGAACAGGTTTTTTGGGTCGGTCTTCACAGTGGAAGACACAAATAACATGCCAGTGACTGATGGAAATGAGGCTATGACAGGTGAGGACCTTCAGAGGATTGTTATCACCAAGGAGGTAGTGATGGGCAAGCTAATGGGGCTAAAGGTAGAAAAGTCTCCTGGCCCTGATGGAATGCATCCCAGAGTGCTAAAAGAGATGGCTAGGGAAATTGCATATGCACTAGTGATAATTTACCAAAATTCACTAGACTCTGGGGTGGTCCCGGCGGATTGGAAATTAGCAAACGTGACACCACTGTTTAAAAAAGGAGGTAGGCAGTAAGCGGGTAATTATAGGCCAGTGAGCTTAACTTCAGTAGTAGGGAAGATGCTGGAATCTATCATCAAGGAAGAAATAGTGAGGCATCTGGATGGAAATTGTCCCATTGGGCAGACGCAGCATGGGTTCATAAAGGACAGGTCGTGCATAACTAATTTAGTGGAATTTTTTGAGGACATTACCAGTGCGGTAGATAACGGGGAGCCAATGGATGTGGTATATCTGGATTTCCAGAAAGCCTTTGACAAGGTGCCACACAAAAGGTTGCTGCATAAGATAAAGACGCATGGCATTAAGGGTAAGTAGTAGCATGGATAGAGGATTGGTTAATTAATAGAAAGCAAAGAGTGGGGATTAATGGGTGTTTCTCTGGTTGGTTCTGCTTTACAAGCCAGCTGTTTAGTCCACTGTGCTAAACCAGCCCCTAAGAGATTATGGGCGCAATTCTCCCATCGGGAGTCTAAGTGCCGATGCCGGAGTGAAAACCGGAGTGTTTCACTCCGGCGTCAGAGCCCGCTCCCAGCCCCCTATTCTCCCGCCCCCGGGGGGGGCTAGGAGCAGCGGCGCATCATTTACGCGCCAGGCCTTGGCGCCGCGTAAAAGCGGCGGCGGGTAAATGACGCAGCCAGCGCCGCATAAATGACGTCACCCGCGCATGCGTGGTTGCCGTCCTCCCTGAGGCCGCCCCGCAAGAAGATGTCGGATGGATCTTGCGGGGCGGCGGAGGAAAGGAGGTCCTCCTTCAGAGAGGCCGGCCCGCAGATTGGTGGGCACCGATCACGGGCCAGACCCCATTTGAGGCCCGCCCCCCCCCCCCCCCCGGTGCAGGAACCCCCGCCCCCCCCGGTGCAGGAACCCCCTCCGCCCCCCCGCTCCCACCCACAGCCCCCCCCCCCCCCAGCCTTCCCGCCAGCAGCGACCAGGTGTGGACAGCGCCAGCGGGAACCAGTCATATTGGTCAGCCCGCTCGGCCCATCCGGGCCAGAGAATCGCCGCTCGCCCGTTGCAAAAGGCGAGCGGCGATTCTGCCAGCGGCTAGCCTTGATTCTCGCCCCGCCGGTTTGGGGGGGGGGGTTGGGAGAATCGCGTGCGGGCGTCGGAGTGGGATACGCGCAGCGCCGCCGCGATTCTCCCACCCAGCGTGGGGGGGGGCAGAATTCCGCCCTATCTGTTTGGTTCACATAAAATTCCTAAGGGTCTTCACAGTGTAGATGCTGAGAAAATGTTTCCCCTGACTGGGAAATCTAGGGGTTCTTGAACGGTCTTATTGAATGGTGGAGCAGGCTCGGAGGGTCAGATGGGGGCTCCAATGCTCTTTATGTTCTTATATTCTTGCACTTGAAAATTATCCATGACTGAGAAAAGGAAGTTTGATCCTTGGAGGCTGCTCATTCAGCAGTTTATATCCATCCTACGCCACCTGTTTAATACCCTATCAATGTGCCTCAGTCAAATGGTTCTTCTGTTCTTGCAGAAACCAAGTGGATAATTGTAGCAGTCTTTCACAAGAGTGAATGATGTAAAACCCATGAGCTTCCTTTTGCATAAGCCAAACGATGCCTTAATTCTAATCACTAGGCGGACATCCTGTCTCCTCTCTAGGCACATGACCCCAAAACCTTAAAAGTTGTCATTAATAATAATAATAATAAAAGGCTGCACTAAGCAATGATGCTGAATAATTTAGTAGTTGACACATACGATAATAGGCTTTGAATTTTCTGTATTGTGAAAGATCTCTCTGTGGTGCATGAAATTGGCAGCCACACCTGTAGGTATATCTACAGAATGGTTCAATTAGAAGAAATTATATTTAATCTAATAAATTAAGCTAGTAAATGGAGTGCTAATATTAAAGACGCTGATTATGTAACAGGCCAATTAACAAACTGTGCAAAATGTTCCCACCGGTGCATTATCTAAAGCTCTCAAAACGTATTTCTTATGTCTGCACAGAGGGATTCATTCGCCCATTGGCAGTGCCGTACACTGAATCAGAGGCACGCCAGTCTGAATTATGTTTGGAGAACAGCCTGGCACTCGCCCACACGCTGAATTCCTGATTTTACCTGTGCTGTCATGTTGCGAGCAGGAATGGAAATACCACAAGAATAGATCATGAATATTTCCAAACAGTATCGGCGGCTAAAAACCACAAGGAAGAGACTGTCACCAAGGTTTTCCTAAAACACACGGCTCATGAGTAGCATTGCAAGGCTAGGAAATAACCCAGAGGAATTGGAATGCTCAAACAAATGAGAAAAACAAGGGGATACAAATCAACCATTGAAACATGATAAAACAGGCAGCATATGTTAAAGGATCAGTTAAAATATCAAAATAATTCACATTCATTTGTACAAGACACTAGTTCGGCCTCAGCTAAAATAGTGTGTCCAGTTCTGGGCACCACACTTTCGGAAAGACACGAATAGGAAAGACGCGAAGGCATTGGAGAGAGTTCTGGAAAGATTCACAAGAATGGTTGCAGGGATGAGGAACTTAAGTTATGAAGGTCGATTAAAGAAGTTGGAATTGTTTTTCCTGGGAAATGAAGGCCAAGAGGAGATTTGATAGAGGCAACCGTCTGAGGAAGAGACATTAAATGTAAAGTACTGCAAATTGAACCAATGGCTGCCACAGACAGACCCACCAAAAAAAAAACCTTGAAAATACACAACCGGTGAAGTATTTCAGGTAAGGCTGCAGCCACTGAAGAGATTGCAAGAACATTTTCAGCAGAAGAGACAGGCTGAAAGGGGCTCTCCCTCTCTCTTTTGGAACAAGTGTAGTACTCAAGTCGGAAGCAACATTATTGGAAATCTACCAGCAAACTGAGATCTTGGAATAATTGCAACATCTACGTCTGACTGCATCCACAAAACCAGCTAATCCAAATTCACTGAAACGTTTAACAATCCATGCCTTAAGGATGATCAAAGGACACTGAACCCTATATTATTTTATCTTTTGTTAATTGGACACTAACGTCCCTTACTTCTGTTACCTTTGGACATTCTGGATTCTCCCTCTGTGTACCCAAACAGGCGCCGGGATGTGGCGAATAGGGGCTTTTCACAGTAACTTCATTGCAGTGTTGATGTAAGCCTACTTGTGACAATAAAGATTCTTATATTATGTTATATAATGTGTATATAACAATAATAAAAATGCATTTTTATTATTCTTTCCCTCGGATTTAGTGGTTTATAAATTTGCTTTCTTTGACTCAAGAAACACCGATTGGCTCCTTATTGTTCACAGATTAAATAGTTAAATACATGTTGATTCAGAAAAGACAAATCAATGTGAAAAAGAAACTTGGAACTTTATGTGAATAAACAATGAGATCGAATAAAGGGGAGCCAATTTACTCCTCCTCATCTGGTCATAACAAAACTGGGGATTTGTACCCAGAATTGTTCCCACAGACTGATGAAAGAATTGGAGTGGAGAAAGTAAATCGTTCCTTCAAAGGCAATTTAAAATCTGCAAAAAAGGTTTTCTTGGGTCTTCAATACAAAGTGCTAAAATGTCCACATTCAATGTCAGTACCTTCGTAGAACAGGATGAGATAACTTGCGAGAAGGTGAGGGCACTGTCCTGGTCTGACAAAATATACTATTCTTAATATTTTTGGAGTCCACCATTTCATTCTGCAAAGCAGGCTTGTGAGTTTCTGTGTATGTGTGTGTGAAACTAAGATAATCAAACTGAAGACAGATTGGCTGCAAGATTTAGGACCGCAGCAGGCATTTAAAGTAGGGATGGCCAAGTGAATTTAAGTAAATAAGTAGTGGGTAGAGATTTGCATTGGGAGATAAGTACAGGTTTATTATCTCCAGCTGTTAAATTTCAAAGAGATGTAAAAAGAGTTTACAACTTGCAACAGTTTCATAAGTGATCAAGAAAGGTTATTATATTTTATTTGACCCGAAAGGTGGAAGGGGGGGGGGGGGGGGGGGGGGTGCGATCCGAACATGGAAGATTTTAATATAGTGGGAAAGTTTGAAACAAACGGCAAGGACAATGGGATCAAAGATGAATGAGGAAAAGAGGGTGGATTTAAGGAGAGACATTAAGCTGTCCTGAGGGTGTGGGTGGATATCTGAGACCTCCTGCGGGTGGGCTGCATGAGAAAGGCCTGCTAGCAACAACTCTGTGCTGGAAGGGGTGCAGTTTAAATTAGCCACCCAGTTAAGCCATGAACGCTCGAGGTTGCAAAAAAAAAAAGCAGTCTGGTGTCGCAGTTTTGAATTTCCACAGCAGGGTGGAAGTTAGCGCAAAGTCCTGTAATATATCTTTCCTACAGTAACAGTGGGTTTGGCTTGTGGTAATATTACTGGATTTTTATGGATAAACATCTAGAAAGTATTGTTGCCTAAAGGGTTTTTAATTGTGAACCTGACCAGGTAGGGAGTATTTTGGGGGGAATATTTGTAAGACTAATTGTAAAGCTTAACCCTTCCTTTCTTTTGTTCATAAATGATTTTATTTAATGTTTAAAATCCCAAAGGTGTTACTGGAACTGTGGCTTCCGAATTCGGAAAACCTTTCTTGTTGTCAGATTTCTTTTTTAAAAAAGGGTTGTGATACATGGGTCAAATTTCTCTTTGGACCAGCCAGATCTATTCCTGGGGAGGAGGGCGGACTCCCTTGCCTTTGCCTCTCTGATCGCCCGCCGTAGAATCCTGTTCGGCTGGCGGTCAGCAGCATCACCCAAAGCTGCAGACTGGCTGTCCGACCTCTCGGAATCCCTCCAAATGGAGAAAATCAAATTCGCCATCCGAGGGTCAGACGACGGCTTCCACAGAACGTGGGAGCCATTCACCCAATTGTTCCGGGACCTGTTTGTGGCCAACGAACAAGCAGAAGGATAGCCAGGTAGCCAAGAACCAGGGGAAAGTAGTCAAGGCACGAGAGGGAGAGATAGACCAGGAGGGTTTGGGGGGGGGGGGACAGCTAAATCTAAGAGGAAAGAAAGGTGAACCACAGGAGGAGGGGAGGGGGGGAAAGAGTGAAGAGATAGGGAACAATAGAGGAGAACCAGGGAGGTGGGGGGGGGGGGGGGGGGGGGGGGAGAGAGAGAGAGCAGGGAAATGATAGCCGGAAGGAGGTGATGGGAAATGATAACAAACTTGGCACCTACAGGAACAGAGAGCAAGGAGAATCCAGGCGAAAGACGGGACGAACGGCTGAAGCGGAGGTGAGCGCGAGACGACAACGGCAGCCGTCCGGGTGAAGCAGGTGACAACACCAACACCAGACCCATTCGAGTATTGCCCTCTGTCATTGTTTCTCCGGCTCTTTTTTATTATTACTTTTTTTTGGGTGTGTTTGTGTGTGCCCTTCTCTTCTGTATATACTCTGTGTACATAACGGTAAATATACTTTGTTCAAAAAACCAATAAAAAAACATTTATAAAAATTTCTCTTTGGGGTTTGATTTTCATGGCAATTAGCATCCACTGGATCATAACGCTTGGGAGAATTAAAAGATGTAGCTAGACACTTAAGAGGTGGAGTTCTGCCCAAAAGCCAGGAAAACTGACATTTTAATTACGGGTGGTGAAACATTGCGAGGTGCAAAGTGAAATAGATAAATTAGCAACAGAGAAATGGAGACTAGAGCAGCAGAAATTGGAATTTGAGGAAAGAGAAAAGAGAGGGAGGCAGGAAAGGGAAAGAAGAGAGAGGGGCAGTAACAGAAGGAAGAGAGAAAATTCCAGAAAAGGGAAAAGGAATGGGAGTTTAAATTAAACCAGCTCAAGCTGAGAAGGACAATCCTACCCTGCCCACTGAAGACACCTCCAGCTCAGACTTGAGGGTTGAGGTATTCAAATGTGCCCATTTAATCGGCAAGTTTGATGAAGAACAGGTAGGCACCTTCTTTCTCTCGTTAGAGAGAGTAGCGCAGCAGTTAGTGTCCAGCCCCACACTGGTCCCTGCTGTTTCAGAGTAAGCTGACGGGAAAAGCTTGTGAGATTTACTCCCTCTTGGCCCAGGAAAGTGCAACAAGCCATGAGGCAGCACAAAGGGCTACTTTAAGTGCATACCTGTTAGTGCCAGAGGCTGACTGTCAGAAATTCTGTACCATCTGAATAAAGAACTGGCTGGGCAACAGGAGACAGGGAGTAGTAGTGGAAGGGAGTTTCTCAAAATGGAGAACTGTGACCAGTGGTGTTCCACAGGGATCTGTGCTAGCACCACTGTTGTTTGTGATATACATAAATGATCTGGAGGAAGGTATAGGTGGTCTGATTAGCAAGTTTGCAGATGACACCAAGATTGGTGGAGTAGCAGACAGTGAAGGGGACTGTCAGAGAATACAGCAGAATATAGATAGATTGGAGAGTTGGGCGGAGAAATGGCAGATGGAGTTCAATCCGGGCAAATGCGAGGTGATGCATTTTGGAAAATCCAATTCAAGAGCGAACTATACAGTAATTGAAAAAGCCCTGGGGAAAATTGATGTACAGAGAGATCTGGGTGTTCAGGTACATTGTACCCTGAAGGTGGCTGTGCAGGTCGATAGAGTGGTCAAGAAGGCGTACGGCATGCTTTCCTTCATCGGAAGGGGTATTGAGTACAAGAGTTGGCAGGTCATGTTACAGTTGTATAAGACTTTGGTTCGGCCACATTTGGAATACTGCGTACAATTCTGATCGCCACATTACCAAAAGGATGTGGATGCTTTGGAGAAGGTGCAGAGGAGGTTCACCAGGTGAAGAGGAGGTTCACCAGGATGTTGCCTAGGAGGGTGCTAGCTATGAAGAGAGGTTGAGTAGATTAAGATTATTTTCATTAGAAAGACGGAGGTTGAGGGTGGACCTCATTGAGGTGTACAAAATCATGAGAGGTATAGACAGGGTGGATAGCAAGAAACTTTTTCCCAGAGTGGGGGACTCAATTACTAGGGGTCATGAGTTCAAGGTGAGAGGGGAAAAGATTAAGGGAGATATGCGTGGAAAGTTCTTTACGCAGAGGGTGTTGGGTGCCTGGAACGCATTGCCGGCAGAGGTGGTAGAGGCGGGCACTATAGTGTCATTTAAGAGGGATCTAGACAGATACATGAATGGGCAGGGAGCAGAGGGATACAGATCCTTAGAAAATAAGATAAAGATTTTAAGATAAAGATAGATCGTTTTTTGAAGAATAAAGGGATTAAGGGTTATGTTGTTCAGGCCGGAAAGTGGAGCTGAGTCCACAAAAGATCAGCCATGATCTCATTGAATGGTGGAGCAGGCTCGAGGGGCCAGATGGCCTACTCCTGCTCCTAGTTCTTATGTTCTTATGTTCTTAAAATAGGCAACAGTTTTAGATAGAGGATCTGGATTGGCGCAGGCTTGGAGGGCCGAAGGGCCTGTTCCTGTGCTGTAATTTAATTTGTTCTTTGTTCTATCAGGAAACAGTTGGACCAGAGGTACCTGGAATTTGAACGGCTTAAGAAGCCGTGCAGATTGCAAGAACTTTTTCAGCAGAAGAAACAGGCTGAAAGGGGCTCTCTCTCGGAACAAATGTATTACTTGGGTTAGAAGCCAACTTTATGAAAAAAGGTTTTTTTTCAGACTCTTGAAAGGTTTAAAATACGGTGGTGGTGTTGGATAGGGCGTCACCTGAAAAGAAAAATATGTGCAAAGTTACTGGGAGAAGGCAGGAGGGTGGAACTAGAGGAGTGGTCCATTTGGTGGAGATACAATGGGTCAAATGGTCTCCTTCCCTTTAAAGTTGATAGGTTTGATGAAACCAAAATACTTACCTTGGCCTGAGGTCAGGGGTCAGGAACTCCAGTTCCCAATGCCTTTAGTGCATGTACTGGCCAGGAAATAGCCACCAGTTTGTTTAACGTTTTTCAGGCTGGGAACCAGCCCTGCACACCTGTGCAGAGGAAAGTAAGCTGTTCAGCGTGAAAAGCAGATCAGGTGACCTGATAACGGAGTGTCATTGTGCTGAGTGTGCCCCAGGGAGCAGTGCACCGGAGTGGGACAGAAAGAGGACCCAGAAGAAAGTCCCAGGCAAGGGTACAGGCAAGGAACTGAAAGAGGTCTCAGAAGTCAAGTTAAGAGAAAAGGCAGAGCAGTGGACTCCAAGTTAAAGAGAGAGCTACAACGAGTCGACTTGAAGCAAAGCAGTTCTGAAGATCCACAGAGGCAGCCAAAGATTAGCGACTCCTTACTGTTGCCTTTCTGGAGCAGCGGTATCTGCTTGGAACGACTGAAGATCTGAAAGCGATGCTTGAGTGTACTCGGGGAGCCAAGCAAAAGAAATCTCAGGAGGCAAGATTGAAACCGTGCGAGAAAGCGTTCGACAAGGTACCTCACGAAAGGTTAGGTCATAAGATAAGAGCCATGGTGTTGGAAATAGTATATTGGCATGGATAGAGATTTTGCTAATGGGCAGGAAACAGCGAGTGGGGATAAGGGGTTATTTTTCAGGTTGGCAACCTGTAACCGGAGGGTCACCACACCTCAGGTGAGGGACAAGGTTGAGAAGGCAGGGCCATTATGGTAACCTCAGCCGGTTTGGGAATTAAACCCGCACTGCTGCCATCGCTCTGCATCACAAACTACCATTCAGCCTACTGAGCTGACCAACATCCCGACTGATGGACCTGAAGGAAGTCAATATTTGACTATTGTGTTCCGGTTTTCCCCCACACTTTCTAAAAACAGATAGCAGGCTGGATTCTCCGTCGACGGGATCCTCTGTTTCGTCGGCAGCGCACTCATGCCTGTGGATTTCCCGAGGGCGTGGGGGTGCCCACAATGGGAAACCCATTGGTTTGGCGGGACAGAGGATCCCGCTGCCAGTGGGGGGGCGCGCTGCACCAGGTGTAGCACAGATTGAAGGAGAATCGTTTTTAACTAACTTGCTTGTGTTTTTTGATGGGGTAAGAGGATAGATGAGGGTAATGTTGTTGATGTGGTGTGCATTGACTTCCAAAAGGCAACAAACCACATACTTGTGAGCACAGTTATAGCTCATGAAATAAATTGGCTGAGTGACGCAAAACAAAGAGAAGTGGTTAATGGATGCATTTCAGACTGAAGGAAGGTATATAGTAGAGGTCCCCAGGTGTTGATATTGGGATCTTGCTTTTCCCGATATATATTAATGACCTAGACCTTGGTGTCCAGGGTGCAATGGTCCAAGTCACTTTGAGACAGAGATAGATAGGTTCTTGATTAACAAGGGGATCAAGGGTTATGGGGAGAAGGCAGGAGAATGGGGATGAGGAACATATCAGCCATGATTGAATGGCGGAGCAGACCCGATGGGGTGAATGGCCTAATTCTGCTCCTATGTCTTATGGTCTAATTTCAAAATTGGCAGATGATACAAAACTTGGAAGCATTGCGAATTGTTTGAAGGATAGTGTAGAACTTCAGAAGGACATAGGCATGTGGGTGGAATGGATGGACAACTGGCAGATTAAATTTAATGCAGAGATGTGTGAAGTGATTCATTTTGGTCAGAGGAAGATGGAGAGACAACGTAAAATAAAGTGAACAATCCTAAAGGGGGTGCAGGAGCAGAGGGACGTGGGTGTCGATCATTGACGGTGGTAGGACAGGTTGAGAGAGTGGTTGATAAATACTATGGAATCCTAGGCTTTATTAACAGGTGCACAGAGTACAAAAGCGCGGAAGTTATGTTAAACTTCTATTTTTATAAACTGCCTCAGTTTCAACTAGAGTATTGCGTCCAGTTCTGGGCACCACACTTGCGAAGACATTAGAGAGAATGCAGAAGGGATTCATGAAAATGGTTCCAGAAATGAAGAACTTCTGTTATGCAGATGGTTTGGAGAAGTTGGATCTGCTTTCCGTGGAGAAGAGAAGGTTGAGGGGAGACCCGATAGAGGTATTAAAAACCACGAGGGGTCTGGACAGAGTAGATAGGGAGAAATGTTCAAATGGGTGGAAGGGCACAGATTTAAAGTAATTGGCAAAAGAAGCAATGTTGATCCGAGGGAAAATGTTTTCACGCAGCGAGTGGGTAGGAACTGGAATGCACTGCCTGAGAGTTTGGTGGAGAAGGATTCAATCGAAGCATTGAAGAGAGAATTGCATTATTATCTGCAAAGGAAGAATGTGCAGGATTACGGGGGCAGGGAAGAGTGGCACGAGCTGAATTTTAAAAAAAAATCTTTTTATTCTCCTCACTTTCATCAAATAAACAACCAAAGAAAAAACAAACAAAAACAAGAACAATCCCCCGAACACAAACAGCATCCCGCTCAATATGCAGACCAACATCCAGCCCTACATTCCAGGTAAATCAAAAATTAAGTCAATCAGTAAACAATGTAATCAAAGACAACAATGACCCCCCCCCCCGTAATGTTGAATGAGAACCAATTCTCGAAAGTGCATAACAGTCCCCATATATTGTAGGGCCCTTCCCTCAACCCCCTCACCTCAAACTACGCCTCCCCGAGAGTCAACAAATTCAAGTAGGTCCCCCCGCCAAGCCGAGGCACAGGGTGGATAAGCTGACCTCCACCCCAACAGGACCCGGCTCCGGGCAATCAGCGAGGCAAAGGCCAAAACATCTGCCCCGCACCCGCCTGCAATCCGAGCTGGTCCGTCACCTCGAACATGGCTATCTAGGAGCCCTGATTCCAAGTTCACATGCACTAACCACCCCCCCCCCCCACCCCCCAAGAGGGCACTGAAAACCTCCCTCAAGAAAACCCCTCACAGTTAGGACTGATCTTAGGAGGAACTTCTTCACCCATCCTGTAGCACGGTGACACAGTGGTTGGCACTGCTGCCTCACAGTGCCAGGGACCCTGGTTCAATTCCTGCCTTGGGTGACTGTGCAGAGTTTGCACTTTCTCCCCGTGTCTGCGTGGGTTTCCTCCTGGTGCTCCGGTTTCCTCCCACATCCCAAAGAAGTGCAGGTTAGGTGGATTGGCCATGCTAAATTGCCCTTAGTATGTGGGGGGGGGGGGGGGCTCTTCCCAAGGGCCAGTGCAGACTCAATGGGCTGAATGGCCTCCATCTGCACTGTACAATCTATGATTCTATGAAAAGGTTAGGTGGGGTTACGGGGATAGGGTGGGAATGTGGGTCTGGGTGGGGTGCTCCTTTGGAGGGTAGGTGCAGACTCGATGGGCCGAATGGCCTCCTTCTGCACTGTAGGGATCCCATGAGACTGCATATAGGGCCTTGTCAAAAGCCTTTCTGAAATCCTACTGTGACATTCCTCACAGCACATCAGAGAATGCAGATTTTGGATGGTAGATCAGAAATTGAAAGGTTACATCCTGTGTGTCTCTCTCTTCCACACAGCTATTGGACATGTTGAACGTGTCCAGCATTTTCTATTTCTGTTTCAGAGGATTCACAATTTTAATGGATATTCTATCACAATTATGCTGAATAAATATATAGGTTAGCGCTCATGTTAAGTTACAGCTTTTGGCTATTAAACACCAGGCAAGTTAAAATAGAGGCTGCAGATATTCTGGCAGCTGGCCGGCAAATGGTCTGTTTCTGAGCCACTGGGATTACATCAAAGTCTACTCTTCCGTTATTGGAGAGGAAGTGTCCATAGTCAGGAGGGAAATGGATTTGATTCTCCTACACTGCAGAGTTCCCCATCTCAGTGACAATGCTGTGCAAAAGGGCATTAAAGTAAAAGATCAAAACTTTCCCTCGAAATGCAAGTAATAAAAAAGGAACAATCATTGGGCTGTGATCAGGTGCTGATTTGAAGAGGTGGAGGTCTGGGAACAGCAGAAAGCTCAAACTGTCCCAATGATATCAAACTGGAGTTTTCTTTTTGGTTCTTACCAACCATACTGTGCAAGAATTGAATGAATTAACTGGGGAACCTTGAATGTGGCAGTGAGTAAAGGGATTACTCAGTGGAAAACTGGGGCGTATACAGACTATGAGGTTTCAGGTGTAATGCTGACTGATAAACTGGGCTAACATATTGTGATAAACCACTGTGTTCTGATATTAGAGGTTGTACGGTAGAACCTGCACTACAGGTTCACCTGTGGCCCCTGCATGCTAGCTCCGCCCAGGAGGCGGGTTATAAATATGCGTGGCCTCCAGCTCGCAGCCATTTCGCCAGCTGCTGTGGGAGGCCACACATCTGATACTGATAAAGCCTCAGTTTGGATTCAATTTCGTCTCCAGTCAAATTGATAGTGCCTCAATTTATTAGTATCAGATTCAGAAGATGGACCTCCGGATTAAACCAGATCGCCTGCAGCTGGATCCACACGCAAGCGACGCCAGAAAGGACTTCCAGCACTGGCTAGCTTGTTCTGAAGCGTATATCAACGCGGCGCCGACCCCTGTTCCAGAGGCTCAGAAGATCCAAATATTATACTCCAGACTCAGCTCCAAAGTCTTCCCGCTGATCCAGGATGCGTCCAATTACGCTGATGCCATGACTCGACTCAAAGAAAATTATGAACAGAAGACGAACACGCTCTTCGCCAGACACACGCTCGCAATGCATACTCAACTACCTGGTGAGTCAATCGAGGACTTCTGGAGGGCCCTGATCCCACTAGTTCGGGACTGTGACTGCCAGGACGTTATAGCTAAGGAGCACTCGGATCTCCTTATGCAGGACGTTTTTGTAACTGGGATTGGTTCTGATGTTATCAGGCAGCAGCTCCTAGAAGGGGCCACGCACGACCTCGCAGAGACTAAAACACTAGCGCTTTCCATGACAGTCGCTCTGCACAATGTCCAGTCCTACGCCCCCAACCGCGCAGCCCACTCCTCCTACGCTTCATGGGCCCCACCCCAGCGGGGGCGCTACCCACCCAGTACACCTGCGCAACGCGCCAGCCAGTGATCTACGGGGGACCCCGATGCTATTTTTGCGGCCAGCAAAAACACCCCCGCCAATGCTGCTCGGTCCGCGCTGCCCTTTGTAAGGCCTGTGGGAAGAAGGGCCACTTCGCTGCGGTGTGCCAGGCCAGCTCAGCGGCCGCGGTCGCTCCCACCTCACCCGGTCACGGACAATGGGCGCCGCCATCCTCCTCTCCTTCCCAGGCCATGTGCGACCAATGGGCGCCGCCATCTTCTCCCCCGCACAACACGTGCGTTTCATGGGCGCCGCCATCTTGCTCCACCCCCGCAACGTGCGTTCCATGAGCTCCGCCATTTTGTAATCCCCAGGATCTCCGGGCGCCGCCATCTTGTCCACCCCGCAGCACATGGACACCAACGGCGTTCCAGGACCTCAACTCAACGGCCGTCTCACTACCCGACGATCAACCACGGCTCCCCTCCATGGCAATCGACCAGTCCCGACCACATAATCTGACCAATGTATCCGCCAGCGTGAAAGTCAACGGCCATGTGACCTCCTGCCTACTGGACTCCGGGAGTACCGAGAGGTTTGTACACCCGAATACGGTAAGGCACTGCTCCCTTAGGGTACACCCTACCAATCAAAGTATCTCCCTGGCCTCCGGATTCCATCGCGTAGCGATCCGGGGGTACTGCGCGGTCACACTCACAGTCCAAGGCGTAGAGTTCCACTGCTTTCGCCTCTACATCCTCCCTAACTTCTGCACTGCACTTATCCTCGGTCTGGACTTCCAGTGCAACCTCCAGAGCCTGACCCTTAAATTCGGCAGACCCTTACCACCCCTCACTGTGTGCGGCCACGCGACCCTAAAGGTCGATCCTCCTTCTCTCTTTGCCAATCTAACTCCAGATTGCAAACCCGTCGCCACCAGGAGCAGACGGTACAGCACCCAGGATAAGGCCTTCATCAGGTCCGAGGTTCAGCGGTTGCTTCGGGAGGGAGTCATCGAGGCCCTGGAGAGGTCAAGTATTAGTGGTTAAATCTGGGGAGAAAAACCGAATGGTCGTGGACTACAGCCAGACCATCAACAGGTACACGCAGCTCGATGCGTATCCCCTCCCACGCATATCTGACATGGTTAACCAGATTGCACAGTACCGGGTCTTCTCAACGGTGGACCTAAAATCCGCCTACCACCAGCTCCCCATCCGTAAATCGGACCGGCCATACACCGCCTTCGAGGCAGACGGCCAGCTATATCACTTCCTTAGGGTCCCCTTCGGCGTCACCAATGGGGTTTCGGTCTTCCAAAGGGAGATGGACCGAATGGTCAACTGGTACGGCTTGCGGGCCACGTTTCCGTACCTAGATGATGTGACCATCTGCGGCCATGATCAGCAGGACCACGACGCCAACCTCACTAAATTTCTCCGCACCGCCACTCTCCTCAACCTCATGTATAACCAGGAGATGTGTGTGTTCCGTACAAACTGCTTAGCCATCCTCGGCTACGTAGTCCAGAACGGAGTTCTGGGGCCCGACCCCGACCGCATGCACCCCCTCATGGAGCTCCCCCTCCCCCACTGCCCCACGGCCCTCAAACGCTGCCTGGGGTTCTTCTCATATTACGCTCAGTGGGTCCCAAACTATGCAGACAAGGCCCGCCCACTCATACATTCCACTCATTTCCCCCTGACGGCCGAGGCCCAACAGGCTTTCGCCCGGACCAGAGCTGATATTGCCAAAGCTGGAATGCACGCTGTAGACAAAACACTTCCTTTCCGAGTAGAAAGCAACACATCGGACGTCACCCTTGCCGCCACCCTCTTTTTTTTAATATATTTTTTTATTAAGGTTTTTTAACAACACAATTTTTTTCCCTTTACAAACAATAACTCCACCCCCCCCCCCCCCAAATAACAAAATAACGCAAAATCTCCCTGAGCAAGATATATACATGGCAAGATGGTATATTTACAGAGCTTTATACACTGGCTCTTGGCCGCACGTACCGTTTCTCCCCACCCTCCATGCCATCTCCCGCTCGTCCATCCCCTCAAACAATCTCTCGTTTCCCCCCCCCAGGGTTGCTGCTGCTGCTGACCGACCTTCTTCTAACGCTCCGTGAGATAGCCACCTCTTCTGTGTCTCGTTCTCTTTCGGCCAGTGCAGCAGCAACCCTTCCCCCCCCCCCCCTCCCCCGCTAGATCCCAGTCTAGCTTTTTTGCTCCCCCCATATCCCTCCCGTAAGTCAGCTGACACCTGCTGACCCCAGCTTACCCCGCCATCCCTTTGATCCCCCCCCACCCCCGTGTGGGAATCTCCCAATCAATGTACATTCCTTCGTTCCCCTTCCCGCCTTTCTTGCCGCGCACGGGAAAGAAAACCACGCGCTTTCCAAAGCCTGCCCCGCCCCCCCATGGCGCAGCTCCTGTCGTGGCCTTGTCCCTCTCCCCCAGCCCATATAGAATTTCATGCGCGTGGTTGACCCCCTATGTACAACAACCATCATACTTCAACCCTCAAACACCCCCCTCCCACACAAACCCTCAATTAGAGTCCAATTTTTCAGCTAGTATAAAGGTCCACGCCTCTTCGGGCGTTTCGAAGTAGTGGTGTTGGCCATTATGTGTAACCCACAGTCGCGCTGGCTGCAACATTCCAAATTTCACTCCTTTCCGGTGCAGCACCGCTTTGGCCCGGTTGAAACCCGCTCTCCGCTTAGCGACCTCCACGCTCCAGTCCGGGTATATTCTGATCTCCGCATTGTCCCACTTGCTGCTCCGTTCCTACTTGGCCCATTTCAGGACCCTCTCTCTGTCCGTAAACCGGTGAAATCTCACCACCATCGCCCTTGGCGGCTCATTTGCCTTGGGCTTCCTCGCTAGCACCCGGTGCGCTCCTTCCAGCTCCAGCAATCCCGGGGGGGCCTCCGCACCCATCAGCGTCCTGATCATTGTGCCCGCAGATGCCGCGGCATCGGCCCCCTCCACTCGTTCTGGGAGACCCAGGATCCTCAAGTTGTTTCTCCTGGATCTGTTCTCCAGGTCTTCGAGTCTTCCCGCCCACGTCTTGTGCAGCGCCTCGTGCCGCTCCACTCTCTCCGCCAGGCCCACGAGCTCGTCGTCGTTCCCACTCACTTTTTCCTGGATCTTCACCTCTTGGACTTTCTGGGTTGCTCCAAGTCTTTCAATTATTGCCAGCATAGGCGCCACCATCTCCTTGCGCAGCTCCTCGAAGCAGCACTTGATGAACTCTTGCATCTCCTCTTTGTCCGTGGGCGCCGCCATTTTGCTTTTTTTTTTCTTTCTTCTCCCGCTGCTCCAGGGCTGCTTTTTTCGCTGTTTCGCTGTGGGTCCGATCCATGCAGGTTAGTAGGGGACCTTTCTCCTTCCTTCCCCACGGGTTGGTTATTTAGAAAAGTGCCGTTGGGGCTCCGTTAGCGGGCCCAAAAGTCCGTCTTCGCGGGAGCTGCCGAATCGCGCAGCTTAGCTCCGTATCGCCGCAACCCGGAAGTCCCTTGCCGCCACCCTCAACCAGGCATGCAGGCCCGTGGCATTCTTCTCCCGCACCCTCCATGCCTCTGAAATTCGGCACTCATCCGTCGGAAAAGAGGCCTAAGCTATCGTTGAGGCTGTACGACATTGGAGGCATTACCTGGCCGGCAGGAGATGCACTCTCCTCACTGACCAACGGTCGGTAGCTTTCATGTTCAACAACACACAGCGGGGCAAGATCAAAAATGATAAAATCTTGCGGTGGAGAATCGAGCTCTCCACCTATAATTACGAGATTAAGTATCGCCCTGGCAAACTCAACGAGCCCCCAGACACCCTATCCCGAGGTACATGTGCCAGCGCACAAGTAGACCGACTCCGGGCCCTACGCGACAGCCTTCGTCACCCAGGGGTCACCCGGTTGTATCACTTCATTAAGGCAGAAAATTTGCCCTACTCCGTCGAGGAAGTAAGGACGATCACCAAGGACTGCCAGGTCTGCGTGGAGTGCAAGCCGCACTTCTACCGGCCGGACCGTGCGCGCCTGCTGAAGGCCTCCCGCCCCTTTGAACGCCTCAGCGTGGATTTCAAAGGCCCCCTCCCCTCCTCCGATCGACACACATATTTCCTCAGTGTGATCGATGAATACTCCCGGTTTCCCTTCGCCATCCCATGCCCTGACACGACGTCTGCCACCGTCATTAAAGCCCTTAATTCTTTCTTCACTCTGTTCAGCAGGGGTATCGCCTCCAGCAGAATGACGAGCTACAACCCCTGGGGAAACGGACAGGTAGAAAGGGAGAATGGGATGGTATGGAGGACCGTCCAGCTGGCCCTGCGGTCCAGAAATCTCCCGGCCTCCCGCTGGCAAGAGGTCCTCCCTAATGCACTACATTCCATTCACTCATTACTCTGCACTGCTACTTACCACATGAACGTCTTTTTGCCTTCCCCAGGAAGTCCACATCCGGGGTATCGCTCCCAACTTGGCTCACAGCTCTGGGAACCGTGCTTCTCCGTAAACATGTGCGGCTCCACAAGGCGGATGCGTTGGTAGAAAGGGTGCACCTGCTCCACGCAAACCCACAGTACGCCTATGTGGCGTTCCCCGACGGCAGCCAGGATACCGTCTCCCTCAGGGACCTGGCACCAGCAGGTTCCAACCCCACACCACCCGTCGCCCCCGACGGCACCCTCCCCTCCTCTGCCCCCATCACCCCCACTAGGACCATCCGTCCTCCCCCTGCCCACCCCCGTTGATGAAGAGGATTTTGGCACGCTCCCGGAGTCAACTTCGACCACGACAGCACCAACATCGCCATCACCACTTCGTCGATCTCAGAGGACGATCAAGGCGCCGGACCGGCTGAACCTCTGACCGGCTCGCCGGATGCCAAGACATTTTTTTACTGCTCTGTAAATATTAAAAATTGCTAATTGTATATAGTTACCCACCACCCCCGCCGGACTCAATTTTAACAGGGGGTGAATGTGGTAAACCACTGTGTTCTAATATTAGAGGTTGTACGGTAGAACCTGCACTACAGGTTCACCTGGGCCCCTGCATGCTAGCTCCGCCCAGGACCCCGGTTACAAATATGCGTGGCCTCCAGCTCACAGCCATTTCGTCAGCTGCTGTGGGAGGCCACAGATCTGATACTAATAAAGCCTCAGTTTGGATTCAACTTCGTCTCCATTCAAATTGATCGTGCCTCACATATCTCAGCCAGGACAGCGGCAAGTTCCCTACATTTGACATCAGTGCACCTCTCCTTGAGGTTTCAATGTCCACTCTTGATTCTAAACATTGACTCCTACCGAAGATTCCATATGCAGCGGCACGGTGACGCAGTGGTTAGCACTGCTGCCTCACAGCACCAGGGACCCGGGTTTGATTCCGGCCTCGGGTGACTGTCTGTGTGGAGTTTGCGCTTTCTCCCCATGTCTGTGTGGATTTCCTCTGGGTGCTCCAGTTTCCTCCCACAGTCTAAAAGACCACGCTAAACTGTCCCTGTGTGTCCAAAAGGTTAGGTGGGGTTACGGGGATAGGGTGGAGGTGTGGACCAAGGTAGGGTGATCTTTCAGAGGGTCGGTACAGACACAATCGGCCAAATGACCTCCTTCTGCACTGTAAATTCTATGATTCTATGATATGTGCATGGAGATCAGGCAAAAATGCAATCAGGGCTAGCTGGAATTCCTCCCACAGTTGAACAATCAAAAGTCAATTGCAAATGCTACCTGGCCAAGATTAAACAATTCACAACCAACCAGGCGGTACCCATGGCCTCTTCCAGATCTGAATGGATGAGTTCCATTAATTAAATCTCTCAAATTGTTCAATTCCAACAAGTGTGGAGATGTGTTGGAAGTCACAACACAATTGAGGGGTTTGATTTCATTAAACTGAGCGTCAAGGTTGAACAGTTTTTAGATTCATTCAAAGTTGAAATGTGTCGTTGCAGCCTTCAATACATTCCAGACATGATTACTATTTTTAAATAACTAGCTTCCTTTGGCAATTTTCAGTATATTTGCAACATAATGCCTCCACCTAACCAATAACAGATTACATAACTGATAAACGTTACGCCATTTTCCCATAAAAGCAATAGATAGTGTATACAGGAGGTGAAGGGAAGTGGGGCTGGCCAAGGTGAGAGATCTGTATTTGGAGGAAGGGTTCACCAGTCTGGAGGAGCTAAGGGAGAGGGTAGAGCTGCCGAGGGGTAGTGAGTTCAGGTATCTGCAGGTTAGGGACTTTGCACGAAAGGTCTGGAAGGGGTTCCCTAGGTTGCCGGGATACGCCCTGCTAGAGCGACTGCTGCTTCCGGATGTGGAAAAGGAGGGAAGAATTGGGGATATACACAAGTGGCTGGGGGAGGAGGGAGGCAAGCAGGTGGTGAAGATCAAGGAAAATGGGGAGTGGAATTGGGAGGGGAGATCAATTGGGAAGTATGGAGTGAGGCACTGCGTAGGGTAAATGGGACCTCCTCTTGTGCAAGGATGAGCCTGATACAGTTTAAGGTGGTGCACAGGGTGCATATGACTCGGGTGAGAATGAGTGGGTTCTTTCAGGGGGTAGCAGATGAGTGTGAGAGGTGTGGGTGGGGGCCAGCGAATCCCGCACACATGTGGGGTTGCAAAAAATTGGGAAGATTCTGGGCGGGAGTGTTCGCGGTCTTAGCCAGGATAGTGGAGGAGGGAGTGGACCCGGACCCTTTGGTGGCGATATTTGGGGTTTCAGAGAAGCCGGAGCTCATGGAGAGGAGGAAGGCCGATGTCTTGGCCTTCGCCTCTCTGATTGCACAGCGGCGAATTTTACTGGAGTGGCGGTCGGCATCGCCACCGGGGGTAGCAGCATGGTTGGGTGAGGGGGGGTGAAAATGGGGGTGAAATCTGTACAAACTGTATAGTTGATTGTTGGGAAGTATGTCTCATGGGGTGTTCATTTGCTGTAACCTGTTTTGATATATGTTTGTAATAAAATACATTTAAAATATAAAATAAAAGAAGCAATGGCCCCACTCCAGTGGCCCCACTCAGACTATTCCCTATGAAAAAGTATTTCGCAAACCAACAAACCTTCATGGAAATAAATTTCTCCAAAGCTCTCTGCTTACTTTCTTCATGATAACTTTAAACTAATGGGCAGCACGGTAGCATTGTGGATAGCACAATTGCTTCACAGCTCCAGGATCCCAGGTTCGATTTCCGGCTTGGGTCACTGTCTGTGCGGAGTCTGCACATCCTCCCCGCGTGTGCGTGGGTTTCCTCCGGGTGCTCCGATTTCCTCCCACAGTCCAACGATGTGCAGGTTAAGTGAATTGGCCATGATAAATTGCCCTTAGTGTCCAAAATTGCCCTGAGTGTTGGATGGGGTTACTGGGTTCTGGGGATAGGGTGGAGGTGTGGGCTTGGATAGGGTGCTCTTCCCAAGAGCCGGTGCAGACTCGATGGGCTGAATGGCCTCCTTCTGCACTGCAACTTCTATGAAATAATGGCTCCTCATCACTGTCTCCCAACCAGAGGGAATCGCCTTTTCAAATACTCACTCTATCAAATCTCTTCATTAAAAACTCACACCTGCTATGCATCGTTAAGAATAACCCAGTGCCTGGAGTCTCCCTCCCCTCTTCACATCATCCTGCTGAATCCATGACATTAATGTTCCTTCCACAATGAGCAATGTGGTGCCCAAAACTACCAACAATAATTTAATTGTGTTCGGAGAGATAATCATAGAATCATAATCATAGAATCTCTACAGTGCAGAAGGAGGCCATTCGGCCCATTAAATCTGCACCGACCCTTGGAAAGAGTACCTACCTAGGCACACGCCCCGACACTATTCCTGTGACCCCACCGAACCTTTTGGACACTAAGGGGCAATTTATCATGGCCAATCCACCTAATCTGCACATTTTTGGATTGTGGGAAGAAACCAGAGCACCCGGAGGAAACCCACGCAGACACGGGAGAAAGTGCAAACTCCACAGTCACCGAGACCGGAATTGAACCAGGGTCCCTGGTGGTGAGAGGCAGCAGTGCTAACCACTTTGCCACCGTGCCATCTGGCTTGATGCTTGGACAAATTCATCATTACACTTTGGCTCCTGTGCTTCATGCTCCTTTATAGAAAACCTTTTTGGCCTTTCTCCGATCTACCTTCATTCACACATTTTAGGAATTAGGTCTCTTTGCTAAACAACATTTAGCGTCTTTCCATGAAGGATATATTCACATTCTTGTTTTTCTTTCTCCAAAATAATGTATTAGTTCACACTTATGCATACTAAACTGCACCTGCCACCTGTCTGCCCTTCCATCTCATTTGCTTTGTGGCAAAAGACCAGAAATTGTGAAGATCAAAGAATTTGGGTGTCTGTATACAAAAGTCACCATCACTGGAGTTGAACTATTCGCATCCTCTCCTTATCTGACACCGAGCTGATCATCGGATTCCATTTTCTATCCATCACAGGGACCACCTATTTCCACTCCAACATGGTTTATTTTTGTTCTTTATAGTCAACACTGTAAAATCCCTCATCCTTGCTTTTGTTACGTCCAGATTCAATTCTAACACTCTGCTGGCTGACTTCAGACCTTGTACCCACCATAAACTTCATCCCATCCAAAACTCTGCTCCCTCCCCTATTGCAAGTCCTGCTCATCCATCAATCCTTTAAAATTCTCATTCTGGTGTTCAAATTTCTCCACCTCATCTCTGTCCATCTCAGTAACCTTCTCCGGCCGGACAACCCTGTGAGGTGCTGTTTGTGAATGGTGGCGAGGTTGGTTTTGTAGTTAACAAGTCTGGAGGTGACACAATGGAACAGGCACTTGATGAGAGGATTGTTCCCTGAACCATTTTAAAAATCTCGTCCTTGTATTCAAATCCCTCCTTAGCTTCACCCCTGCCTATGTCTGTATTCACCCCCAGCTGTACAACTCAGAGAATTCTTCATTCCTCCAATCCTGGCTCACCGTACTCCATTCACTCCATCACTGGTGGCTGTGTCTTCAGCCATCGAGGTTCGGAGCTTTGGAAATCCCTCCTTAAACCTCTGTCTTGAACTCTCTCTCTCTTTCTTGGAGAACCTCCTCAAAACCAACCTCTGACCAAGTCACCTCTCTATTCCCCAGCCGGGTGTTTTATTTCTGTCTGGTATTGGTCCTTGTGATGTTCGTCTTGTGCTAAATGCCCTATATAAATCTAGGTTGTTGTTAAACAATGATTCAGCTACAGCCCATATGCACTGTGCGTAATGACCCCTCGCACCAGCACAAAGACATGACTCTGGCCCTTTAAATATGCCCATGTTGTGTCATTACAAATCTTAGCATCCAAGACATTCCACATTCATTACTATGGAAACCTCTTCTGTTTACATTGAACAAGACAGTGATATACAGAGTGCACAGTCAGAAAGTCCATTCAAGATCCAAATAATTTAGCAACAAGTAATGAGGTCAGCAGTCTCACAAGTTACTCAGTAGGAATCTATTTCCAGGAGTAGCCAAGAGGATTGGTGCTCATAAAGACAATTCAAAGGCCAAAATGGATTGCAAACTGACACAGATGATCAGATTGGAATGTTACAAGCATAACAGTTAAATTAGGACAAACCAACATCATTGGCTTCACACATGGGGGCTGAATTGAATCAGGGCAGCAAATTCCAGGGGCAACCCCGTCTCGAGCATTTGCAGGACACCCAGCCATATTTAAGACTCACCTGGCAACTAATTAGTTGCCATTAGGACTCCTGCCCCTTTAAGGAACGAAAGCCGGAGTCTAAGAGCTGCTGGATTATCGGGCGGATGGCAGCTGCTCAGGCTTAGCATTTGCTTTGGGAGCAATGTCCACTGCTGGGACTGCACTCAGCTGAGTGATGGACACTGCCCTCGGAACAAAGTGAGCGGGGTCACCGGGGACAGTCAGGTTGCCCCAGTGAGGGGATGATGGGATAGTGAGGGCAGGGGCTGTTGCCAGCACAGTAGCCGTTGGCACTGAGGCGACACTCATAGTCCAGACAGACTAGGAAATAAAAATTACTTAGTTAACAAATAAAAGATGTTCACACTTCACGGGAATTTTACACTCTGTGCACAGAGTGCTGGCTGGGGCGAGAAATCTGGCCTGCAGCTCTCCAGCTGCACAGCCGAGCTTTCCCTCCAGATTCTCTGGTACTGTGCACAGAAAATCTGGGGGGGGGGGTGGTTTTCGCCAGCATGCTGATGGGACGGGACCCGAAAGAACCGGCAACATCAGCTCCACAGAGATCAGCACTGATACATGTCCAATCTGGGACAATGCTCCCACCCCGCTCCCACTACTGACACAGGGGACAACCCCCTACCCCACCACAAGCACCGGAACAACACCCCCCCCCCCCTTGCCCCCAACAGCCACTGGGGCAAAGCCCCCCACCCCGCACACACTAGGGTCAACTCTCGACAAGCACTGGGGCCATCTCCCCCCACAAGCACCGGGGAAAAGCCCTTCCCCCCCCCACAGGCACCGGGGCCAACCCCCAACAAGCACCGGGACCATCCCCCCCCACTAGCACCGGGGCCACCCCCCCCCCCCCCCCACAAGCAACAGGGCCACTGCCCCCCCCCTCCACCCCCTCCAAACAAGCACCAGGGCCATCCCCCTCCCACATGGATAGGACCAACCCCCCCCCCCCCACAAGCACCGGGGCCATCACCCCCCTCCCTCCACAAGTACAGGCGCAATCCCCATCGCACACAATGGGGGAACCCCTCCCTCATGGCGCACCCCATCGGGCCTGCCCTGGGAATACCCCCTGGCAGCGCCAGGTTGTCACTGCCAGGGACAATGCTGGGGGGCAGTTTACCTTCGTGCCCCCAGCGGGTTCCCCTAGACTACTTCCCGTTTTCCAGTAGCTGCTGGAAACCTCGCCGATGTTATGTCACATCGCCAAAAGGGGAGTTCCTTACCTGGGCCGAACATATGGCGGGAAAGCCCTTTAGAAACAATAGAAACGGGGGGAGGCTTATCGGCCGTACGAGCCTGCTCCGCCATTCATTATGGTCATGGCTGATCATCAAGTTCAATACCCTGATCTCGCCTTCCCTCCATATCTCTTGATGTCTTTAGCCCCAAGAACTAGATCTAATTCCTTCTTGAAATTACACAACGTTTTGGCCTCAGCTACTTTCTGTGGTAGCGAATTCCACAGATTCACAACTCTCTGGGTGAAGAAATTTTTCTTCACATCAGTCCTCAAAGGTTTACCCCTGTTGTACCGTTACCTCCGAACGGCCCCCGGCAAACCAACGGACGAACAAAAAATGCAGGTCCTCTATTCCAGGGTGAGTCCCGATGTCTACTCACTTATCGAGGACGAGGACGATTTCCCCGATGCCATCGCCGCGCTGAAGGACATCTACATCCGGCCCGCAAACCAGGTTTTCGCGCGCTACCAGCTCGCCACACGACGGCAATTTCCAGGAGAATCGCTGGACGAGTTCTATAACGCCCTGCAGATCCTGGGTAGAAACTGCAACTGCCCGGCGGTGACGGCGAACGAACACACAGAGCTCCTGGTCCGCGATGCGTCTGTGGCAAGTTTGGCTTCTTCCCAGATCCGCCAGAGGCTTCTGGAGAAAGAATCTCTGGGTCTCCCAGAAGCTCAGGCCATGGCGGCATCCCTCGATGTGGCCTCGCGTAACGCCTACGCCCCCGACCGCACTGCAGCCCCTTGGGCTCCGTGGACCCCCGCTGCGATCGACTCTCCGGCACCCCCCCGCAAACCAGCACGGCCAAAACACCAGACCAACCGGGGGGGCCCCGCTGCTATTTTTGCGGCCAGCCGAAGCACCCTCGGCAGCGCTGCCCGGCCCGCGCGGCTACCTGCAAAAGCTGCGGAAAAAAGGGCCACTACGCAACGGTGTGCAAGTCCCGCGGGGTCGCCGCTATCTCCGGGGAAGAAACGGGACCACAGACCCAGCCCCCCCAGCGATCCACGTGCAACCAACGGACGCCACCATGTTGGGCCCCGGACGCCACGAGGGAGCGATGGGTGCCGCCATTTTGTCCACCCCCGACCGCGTGCGATCCGTGGATGCCGCCATCTTGGCTGACAGGAAAGGACCCCGACACAGGCGACCCCATACTGCCTGACAATGATGATCTACTTCGACAACCACGTTTGGCATCGATGACCCTGGACCAGTCGCGACCCCGGACCCTCCAGACAGCGACCACTACAGTCCTGGTGAATGGCTACGAGACACCGTGTCTTATCGACTCTGGGAGCACGGAGAGTTTCATTCATCCGGACACGGTAAGGCGCTGTTCCCTCATAATTCGGCCAAGCACCCAGAAAATTTTCCTGGCGGCGGGATCCCACTCCGTTCAGATCAAAGGGTTCTGCATCGCTAACCTAACGGTGCAGGGGAGGGAGTTCCGAAATTACCAGCTGTATGTCCTCCCCCATCTCTGTGCGCCCACACTCCTAGGGTTGGACTTCCTATGCAACCTCCAGAGTTTAACATTTAAATTTGACGGCCCTATACCCCCACTGACTGTCTGCGGCCTCACAACCCTCAAGGTTGGACCGCCTTCTTTGTTTGCGAACCTCACCCCGGATTGCAAACCCGTCGCCACTAGGAGCAGGCTGTACAGCGCCCAGGACCGAGCATTCATCCGGTCCGAAGTCCAGAGGCTGCTGAAGGAAGGCATCATCCAGGCTAGCAACAGTCCCTGGAGAGCCCAGGTGGTAGTCGTTAAGACCGGGGAGAAACAGAGGATGGTCATCGACTATAGTCAGACCATCAACAGGTACACTCAGCTAGATGCGTACCCTCTCCCCCGCATATCCGACATGGTCAATCGGATTGCACAGTACAAGGTCTTTTCCACCGTGGACCTCAAGTCCGCCTACCACCAGCTCCCCATCCGCCCCGATGACCGCAAGTATACTGCCTTCGAAGCAGACGGGCGGCTATACCACTTTCTAAGGGTTCCATTCGGCGTCACGAACGGAGCCTCGGTCTTCCAACGAGAGATGGACCGAATGGTTAACCAGCACGGTTTACGGGCCACGTTCCCGTATCTCAACAACGTCACCATCCGCGGCCACGATCAGCAGGACCACGACGCCAATCTCCAAAAATTCCTCCAGACCTATCTCCGGAACCTCACTTACAACAGGGAAAAATGCGTGTTCAGCACCAACCGTCTAGCCATCCTGGGCTACGTAGTGCGTAATGGAGTGATAGGTCCCGACCCCGAACACATGCGCCCCCTCATGGAGTTCCCTCTCCTCCACTGTGCCAAAGCCCTGAAACGCTGCCTGGGGGCTATTGGTAGATGGATACCGGGTCCTGATAGGATCTGCCGCCTACTGGGCTCCACCCAGAAATGCCGGTATAAGAACCCGGATTTCCCCCAGCAGGCATTCTGTACCCAAGCTGCTGGGGATCAAGTTCTGCTCAATAAATTGTTGTACCGTCAATATGACGCAAGGCCGGTTGAAGTAACATCAATTAAAGGCTTTATTGAGCAGAACTTGATCCCCAGCAGCTTGGGTACAGAATGCCTGCTGGGGGAAACCCGGGTTCTGATACCGGCATTTCTAGTTGGAGCCCAGTAGGCGGCAGATCCTATCAGGACCCGGTATCCATCTACCAAAAGCCTGTCGGCATCGCGGTGTACCATATTACCCCTAATACATACCACCACAACCCCTTATCCTCAAACCATGATCCCTTATTCTGGACACCCCCACCATCGGGATGATTCTTTCAGAATCAGGGCAAGTGATAGATTTGTTAGTGGGGGAGCATTTTGGAGATAGTGACCACAATTCTGTGACTTTCACTTTAGTAATGGAGAGGGATAGGTGCGTGCAACAGGGCAAGGTTTACAATTGGGGGAAGGGTAAATACGATGTTGTCAGACAAGAATTGAAGTGCATAAGTTGGGGACATAGGCTGTCAGGGAAGGACACAAGTGAAATGTGGAACTTGTTCAAGGAACAGGTACTACGTGTCCTTGATATGTATGTCCCTATCAGGCAGGGAAGAGATGGTCGAGTGAGGGAATCATGGTTGACAAGAGAGGTTGAATGTCTTGTTAAGAGGAAAAAGGAGACTTATGTAAGGCTGAGGAAACAAGGTTCAGACAGGGCGCTGGAGGGATACAAGATAGCCAGGAGGGAACTGAAGAAAGGGATTAGGAGAGCTAAGAGAGGGCATGAACAATCTTTGGCGGGTAGGATCAAGGAAAACCCCAAGGCCTTTTACACATAGAACATTACAGCGCAGTACAGGCCCTTCGGCCCTCGATGTTGCGCCGACCTGTGAAACCAATCTAATGCCCATCTACACTATTCCATTATCATCCATAAGTTTATAGAGAAATATGAGAATGACTAGAGCGAGGGTAGGTCTGATCAAGGACAGTAGCGGGAGATTGTGTATTGAGTCTGAAGAGATAGGAGAGGTCTTGAACGAGCACTTTTCTTCTGTATTTACAAATGAGAGGGGCCATATTGTTGGAGAGGACAGTGTGAAACAGACTGGTAAGCTCGAGGAAATACCTGTAAGGAAGGAAGATGTGTTGGGCATTTTGAAAAACTTGAGGATAGACAAGTCCCCCAGGCCTGACGGGATATATCCAAGGATTCTATGGGAAGCAAGAGATGAAATTGCAGAGCCGTTGGCAATGATCTTTTCGTCCTCACTGTCAACAGGGGTGGTACCAGGGGATTGGAGAATGGGGAATGTCATGCCCCTGTTCAAAAAAGGGACTAGGGATAACCCTGGGAATTACAGGCCAGTTAGTCTTACTTCGGTGGTAGGCAAAGTAATGGAAAGGGTACTGAAGGATAGGATTTCTGAGCATCTGGAAAGACACTGCTTGATTAGAGATAGTCAGCACGGATTTGTGAGGGGTAGGTCTTGCCTTACAAGTCTTATTGAATTCTTTGAGGAGGTGACCAAGCATGTGGATGAAGGTAAAGCAGTGGATGTAATGTTCATGGATTTTAGTAAGGCATTTGATAAGGTTCCCCATGGTAGGCTTCTGCAGAAAGTAAGGAGGCATGGGATAGTGGGAAATTTGGCCAGTTGGATAACGAACTGGCTAACCGATAGAAGTCAGAGAGTGGTGGTGGATGGCAAATATTCAGCCTGGATCCCAGTTACCAGTGGCGTACCACAGGGATCAGTTCTGGGTCCTCTGCTGTTTGTGATTTTCATTAATGACTTGGATGAGGGAGTTGGAGGGTGGGTCAGTAAATTTGCAGACAATACGAAGATTGGTGGAGTTGTGGATAGTGAGGAGGGCTGTTGTCGGCTGCAAAGAGACATAGATAGGATGCAGAGCTGGGCTGAGAAGTGGCAGATGGAGTTTAACCCTGAAAAGTGTGAGGTTGTCCATTTTGGAAGGACAAATATGAATGCGGAATACAGGGTTAACGGTAAAGTTCTTGGCAATGTGGAGGAGCAGAGAGATCTTGGGGTCTATGTTCATACATCTTTGAAAGTTGCCACTCAAGTGGATAGAGCTGTGAAGCAGGCCTATGGTGTGCTAGCGTTCATTAACAGAGGGATTGAATTTAAGAGCTGTGAGGTGATGATGCAGCTGTACAAAACTTTGGTAAGGCCACATTTGGAGTACTGTGTACAGTTCTAGTCGCCTCATTTTAGGAAGGATGTGGAAGCTTTGGAAAAGGTGCAAAGGAGATTTACCAGGATGTTGCCTGGAATATAGTAGGTCTTACGAGGAAAGGTTGAGGGTGCTAGGCCTTTTCTCATTAGAACGGAGAAGGATGAGGGGTGACTTGATAGAGGTTTATAAGATGATCAGGGGAATAGATAGAGTAGACAGTCAGAGACTTTTTCCCGGGTGGAACAAACCATTACAAGGGGACATAAATTTAAGGTGAATGGTGGAAGATATAGGGGGGGATGTCAGAGGTAGGTTCTTTACCCAGAGAGTAGTGGGGGCATGGAATGCACTGCCTGTGGAAGTAGTTGAGTCGGAAACATTAGGGACCTTCAAGCAGCTATTGGATAGGTACATGGATTACGGTAAAATGATATAGTGTAGATTTATTTGTTCTTAAGGGCAGCACGGTAGCATTGTGGATAGCACAATTGCTTCACAGCTCCAGGGTCCCAGGTTCGATTCCGGCTTGGGTCACTGTCTGTGCGGAGTCTGCACGTCCTCCCCGTGTCTGCGTGGGTTTCCTCCGGGTGCTCCGGTTTCCTCCCACAGTCCAAAGATGTGCAGGTTAGGTGGATTGGCAATGATAAATTGCCCTTAGTATCCAAAATTGCCCTTAGTGTTGGGTGGAGGTGTTGACTTTGGGTAGGGTGCTCTTTCCAAGAGCCGGCGCAGACTCAATGGGCCGAATGGCCTCCTTTTGCACTGTAAATTCAATGATAATCTATGATTAATCTAGGATAAAGGTTCGGCACAACATCGTGGGCCGAAGGGCCTGTTCTGTGCTGTATTTTTCTATGTTCTATGTTCTACCCTGTCTAATCTTGTTAGAATTTTGTAAGTTTCTATGAGAATTTTGTAAGTTTCTCTGTAAGTTTCTTTAGCTACATGTAAATAAAGGACGGGAACCTCATTATGTCACCGGCTAGGGGCATGGGAAATCAAAAATGATGTTATGCCGGTGCCATGTTAGGGAGATATTTAGAACTTGGGTTGCGAACCCTGGTTCAATTTAGGGGTTAAGAAGACTGCTAGCAGCAGAGTCAGAGGGGTACGCCCACAGCCTGAGTTACTTTGTCCCATTCTGATTTAACCTCGTTAGTGGGAATGCACAGGATGCCCCAGTTCAACCAGGGTGATCCACTCAAGATCCATTGTCATTCAGGACAATCATGTTTGTCCAGCCATTTTCCCATCAGTTTGATGACCTCTTTGTCCGACAAGGGAAGGTTAGTTGCATATGAATGGCATAGCTCTGTTCTTTTGCATAAACGGGAGTGAGTAGTCAGCCAAGATAACGATAATAGATTCAAGTCTAGCCACCTCAGAGAAAGAGAGAGAGAGAGAGAGACAGCGAGAGATCAAAAATTAAATATTGTTTACTTTTTGGATTGGATTGGATTTTGTTCATTGTCACGTCTACCGAGGTACAGTGAAAAGTATTTTTCTGCGAGCAGCTCAACAGATCATTAAGTACATGAAAACGAAAAGAAAAGAAAAGAAAATACATAATAGGGCAACACAGGATACACAATGTAACTACATAACCATTGCATCGGTGTTTCTTTTGCTTATAAAATAACCAAGCCCTATTTCTGTATTATCAGGCTTGGAACAAGTCGATCTTGCCACACCGCAATAAAATTAAAAAAGTTACGCCATCTGGTACAGTCTCTTGGCCACCGTTGAGAGCTGACCAGGCGTCCATAACAGCCAGCGCAAATCTCATTTTCCAACTCTTGCGATATTTTGGACTCGCATTGTCATTTACGCTGAGGCTAACGCGGGCTCAAAATCGCCCTTCTAAATACAAAATCAATCGAGCCCAATTTCCAAACCCATGCTCCTGGCAGATAGGCTCCCTGCACCAGCCACACACCAATCAGGAAATCGAGGTTAGACAGCCAATAATCTGTTTATTAAAATGGCTAAATATGAAATCATGGGAGTGCGAACACAGCTTCGCAATGTGTACATATATTGTGAGGCAAGGTGAATTGCCACTAGCACAAACTCATAAAACTCCACACGAGACTCTGCTGACATATTTCAGATTCTTCAACTATGATCTCCAGTCCTCAATATTTCCCAGGAGTCAAGGACTTTATCCGAAGCAGAATTCTACCTTCCCGAAACAAAATGCTTCAACACTCCGTCATTGAATTGAAACTAAAACTTGAGCATTGACGGCATGCAATTTGTGGGATCTTGCTGTGCACCAAATTAACTGTCATGCTTCCGACATGACAACAGTGACAACATTCAAAGAGGGTGCTCTAAAACACTTTGCAACATTCCACGGTTGCGAAAGGGCTAGAAATACTTTCCTTTCTTGGGGGCCTCTGACAGCCCTGGATTAAAATATTATGACAGGACACGAAGACATAGTGAAGCAAAACTCTGCTTGGCACCGTTCCATTGGTTGGCACATACATCACATCCGAAACACGTGGATTTATGTGTTTAAGTCTGTGGCTGGCATATGGCCCTTGTTCACTGTCAATAAATACCACGTCTGCCAGGTTCCACCAGCACGCTCCGGGCACCAATTGTGAGGTACAAATCTATCTTGATGTTTACAGATAAGGTCACGGGATTTTACATACACCTGAGACACACCTGTCTGTCAGGTAATGTTACTGTGCAAAATAACAAGGACTGAGATTGCATCTTCAAACAGGTAACAAGATCGAAGATCAGTATTCATTCAGAGAACTGAATGAAGGTAAGATTACTGCTTCAGAAATTAGTTGAACATCAGAAGGTTGAGAATAGGGATAATGGGAAATCACTCCAATTGGTAGGATGTGACTAACAGCGTCCCGCACTGATCGGAGTTGGAATATCAACAATTCACAATATTTATTAACAACTTAGATCATGGGAGAGGGTACCATATATTCAAGTTTGCTGATGACACAAAGATGGGTGGCATTGTAAACAGTGTAGAAGCATAAAATTACAAGGAGATATTGATAGATTAAGTGAAAAGACTTGGACTTCCGGTGGCAGCCATGGAGTCGCACACAGGGCAGCTCCCGCTCGAAGGTGTTGATTTGAGCTCTTTTTACCTGAAAGCTGGGAAATTTCGACAGGACAGTGTAGCTCAGGCATTGTCAAACTCAGGGGCAGGTGTCGGGAGGGTCGCGGAGCCGTCCGTCGCGGCGCTCCCGATCGCGCAAATCTGCGCGCAACAGCCACAGGCTGTTAAAACACCGACTGCAAGCGGCCTTCAAAATGGCCACGAACATGTAAACAAAATGCGGCCGCTCTGTGCCTGCGTGCCCGATCATCGGCGGGCATACTCAAAACTATGCGCATGAGCGCCGATGATCGGGCACGCATGCGCAGTGCAGCCGCTTTTTTTTTTTTTTAAACGGTTGCAGCTATTTGTTTTACAAGTTCAGGGGGGTGGTTTATTCATTTATTTTATTCTTTTAATTTTTATTTTTTCCATTTATTTTATTCATTTTATTTTCATTTTTGTTTACAAGTTCGGGAGGTGTTTATTTGATAAAATTTTACCGGAAGAAAATGCAGAACTTTGGACAGATGGAGACTCCGTACTTTCCGACACCGGAAGGCTTCACCTTCATCCAACAGGTTCCATTGGAGGAGCGTGTTCCAGGGCCAAAGGGACCCAAAACCATTTCCTCCATTTTTGTCAGCAGCAAACAAGGTAAGAGAAAATGGTGGGTCGCACAGGTCAGCCGGTGTGGGTCGCGAAGGTCGGCCACTTCAGGTCATGACGGTCGGCCGGGTTGGGTCCCGAAGGTTGGCCGGTTGGTAAAAATGGGTCCCCGGAAAAAAAGTTTGAAGAACACTGGTGTAGCTGACAGTGTGAAGGAGAAGTTTTCCCCTGTGAGTGGCAGGTCTGCTGGTTATCAAACCCGGTAGAAAAAGGTGAAAGACCTGGCCAAGGAACTGGAAGAGGCCTGTGGCGCGGTAGCAATTGGGAAGGTGGAGGAGAGGGAAGGGTTGTCGCAAGTTGGAAAACCCCAGATGAAGCAGCTGATGGCGTTTATTCAAGAGGAGTACCGCCAGCAGCGAAGGGAGATGCTTGAGGATCGGTCGAAGGCCATCGAGGGAACAGTAGCACCCCTGAAAAGATAGACGGAGAATCGAGAAGTGTTTGGAGGCACAAGGGTCGCAGATCCGGGAGATGGAGAGGGTGATGTCGGACCACAGTGCTCAGGTGGTGCATTAGAGGCAGAGGTAGGCCTCCTGGGGGACCTTTGCAAGTCGCTAAGGGCAAAGGTAGAGGAGCAGGAGCATATCGTTAGCCTGCCTGAAGGAGTGGAAGGCATGAGTGCCACGAGATCCGTCTCAATGATGCTCACAGGGCTGATGGCGGACAAGGCCCTAGAGGTGGATAGGGTGCACAGGTTCCCAAGGGAGAAGCTGAGAGCAGGGGGGACACACCACAGGCAGTGATTCTGAGGCTCCATTGGTTTGTGGAGGAGTAAAAAGAGAAGGTCCTGCGGTGGGCCAGGGAGAAATGGAAATGCGAATGGGAGGGGAACAGAGTCTGAATCTATCGGGACATTGGAGCGGAGCTGGCGAAAAGGCAACGTGGCAGTGTTGGCGAATAAGCGGATGGGGGGAGAAGCGTGCCATCTTCGATAGGCCCAGTTCAGGGTGAAATTAAAGGAGGTAGAATTGGAAGGGGAGGATGGCGGACAGTAGAGGGGAATGGAGGCACAAGCCTCTGGTAAGGTTCGTGACATGGAATGTAAGGGGACTGAACGAGCCGGTGAAGAGGTCTTGGATCATCACGCACCTGAAGAGTTTGAAGACGGGGGTGGTCTTTCTGCAGGAGATGAACCTCCAAGTGAAGGTGAGGTTGATAAAGGAGTGGGTGGGTCAGGTTTGATTCAAAGTTGCAAAGAATGGCCACCTTCCTGAGCAAAAGGACGGGGTTTGTAGGTGCAAAGGAAGCGTGGGACCCGGGTGGGAGATATGTGATAGTGAGCGTGATGTTAGAGGGGACACCGGTGGCGTTAGTGAACGTTTACGAGCCGAATTGGGACGACGTGGAGTTTGTGAAGGGGTTGCTGGGAATGACTCCGGACCTAGACACGCACGTGTTGATATGGGGGTGATTTTAATTGCGTGCTGGAACTGAGGGTAGTCGAGCCCTAAGTCAATGGGAAGGTTGAGGATGGTGAAGGAGCTCGGAGGGTTTATGGGAAGGATGGGAATGGTGGATCCGTGGGGGGAGCACTCCTTCTTCTTGCATGTGTATAAGGTATTGGATTGGGTTTTGTTTATTGTCACGTGTACCGAGGTACAGTGAAAAGCATTTTTATGCGAGCAGCTCAACAGATGATGAAGTACATGAAAAGAGAAGGAAATAAAAGAAAATACATAATAGGGCAACACAAGGTACACAATGTAACTACGTAACACCGGCATTGGATGAAGCACACAGGGTGTCGTGTTAATGAGGTCAGTCCATAAGAGGGTCATTTAGGAGTCTGGTAACAGCAGGGAAGAAGCTGTTTTTGAGTCTGTTCATGCGTGTTCTCAGACTTTTGTATCTTTTGCCTGATGGAAGAAGTTGGAAAAGTGAGTAAGCCGGGTGGGAGGGGTCTTTGATTATGCTGCCCGCTTTCCCCAGGCAGCGGGAGGTGTAGATGGAGTCAATGGATGGGAGGCGAAAGAGAAAATGCTGGGAAATCTCAGCAAGTCTGGCAGCATCTGTAGGGAGAGAAAAGAGCTAACGTTTCGAGTCCGATGACTCTTTGTCAAATCTAACAGACAGAGAAAGTGGGAAATATTTATACTGTGGAGTGAGAATGAAAGATGAGTCATAGCCACAGAATCCCAGGGAAACCGGTTGCTAATGGCCACAGAAACCAAGGGGAAAGAGTTCTAATGGCAGCCCCCAGGGAGAACAAAAGATGTGAAAGGTCAATCAGCAGGGAAACTAACATCAGAGGATGAACTGTAGATGTGGGGGGAGGGAAGGGGGAAGCAAAGAGGAGAAAGATGGATAAGATTGGGGGGGAATTAAATATATATTAAGAAAGAAAGAAAGAAATGGTAAAAAACAGATAAAATGAAATGAAAACAAATGGGTCGAGGTGGGGTAGAGCTGATCATCTGAAGTTGTTGAATTCGATGTTGAGGCCGGAAGGCTTTGGCATGCCTAACCGGAAGATGAGATGTTGTTCCTCCAGTCTGCGTTGCGCTTCACTGGAACATTGGAGCAGGCCAAGAATAGACATGTGGGCATGGGAGCAGGGTCTTTTGTTAAAATGGCACGCAACTGGAAGGTCAGGGTTCTGAATGCGCACAGACCGAAGATGCTCAGCAAAGCTATCACCCAGTCTGTGTTTGGTCTCTCCGATGGGAGATGGATGGGAGGCAGGTTTGTGTGATGAACTGGGCTGTGTTCACGACTCTCTGAAGTTTCTTGCGGTCTTGGGATGAGCAGTTGCCATACCAGGCTATGATGCAGCCAGATAGGATGCTTTCTATGGTGCATCTGTAAAATTTGATAGGAGTTAATGTGGACATGCCAAATTTCCTTAGTTTCCTGAGGAAGTATACTCCAGGATTGACTTTTTCTTAGTGAGTCGAGTGGTGTTGATGGGGGTGGTGGGGGTGGAGTATGTGGGAATCGTGATCTCAGACCATGCGCCCCACTGGCAGGAGGTCAGGCTTAGTTTGAGGCAGGAGCAGAGGCCAGGATGGAGGTTAGATTTGGGGCTTTTGGCGGACAAGGGGTTCTGGGAGAAGGTGCGGTCAGTGATCAGAGATTATATGGAGTTGAATCAGAATGGGGGGAGGTATCGGCGGCCACATTTTGGGAGGCGCTGAAGGCAGTAGTTCGGAGGGAAGTTCTCTCATTCAAGGCGCATAGAGATAGGAGGGAGGAGTATGGCCAGTTGTTGGATGAGATAGTCAAAGTGGACAGGAAGTACTAAGTGCCCCCACCAAGAAGAGGTTGGCGGAGAGAAAGGTTACAGGAACAGTTCGACAGGTTGTCGACAGGGGAAGGCAGTAGGGCTGCTATGGAGGGCGAGAGGGGTGCAGTATGAATATGGAGAGAAGGTGAGCCACACGCCAGCCTATCAGCTATGGAGGCAGGCCGCGTCCAGGGAAATTCTGAGGGTATGGACAGGGAGGGGAGAAGTAGTGTCGGAGTTAGGGAAGATTAACAAGAAGTTCAGGGAATACAAGAGAAGTTATAAAGGGCCGATCCGGGAGGTGAGGAAGGGGATATGTGGCAGGTTTTGGATGAGCTGGAATTCCCAAGGCTGGATGAAGAGAAGAGGCAGGCACTGGAGGAGCCGCTGGGGCTGAGCGAAATGATGGATAGCATAAAGGCGATGAATTTGGGGAAGGCCCCAGGGCCGGACAGTTACCCGGCGGAGTTCTAGAAGGAGTTCCCGACAGAGTTGGCACCACATTTACTGGGGATGTTTAATGAAGCGCTGGAAAGGGGAGGCTACTAGAGTTACTGACCCTGGCGTCGAACACGCTAATCCCGGAGAAGGGGAAGGAACCGTTGGAGTGTGGGTCATACAGGTCCATATCACTGTTAAACACGGATGTGAAAGCGTTGGCTAAGTTAGTGGGGCGAGGATGGAAGGATGCGTTCCGGGGGTGATCGCAGAGGACCAAACGACTTTCATAAAGGGCAGGCAGCTTTCCAGTAACATTACCCCGTCAAAGGGACAGGTATTGGAAGTAGTGGTCTTTATGGATGCGGAGAAGGCTTTCGACCGGGTGGAGTGGCGATACCTATTTGAGATTTTGGGACGGTTTAGGTTTGGGCCGAAGTTTGTAGCGTGGGTGCGCCTGCTGTACGTGGTCCGGGCTCGGGGAGCCAATCTTGGGGTGTTGCCATTTAGGGTAGCCAGGGACAGATTCAGGTATTTGGGGGTTCAGGTGATACGAGAGTGGGCGGCGAGGCACAAATGGAACCTGACAAACTTGGTGGAGGAGGTAAAGGAGGAATTTAGGAGATGGGATATGTTACACCGGACACTGGCAGGGAAGGTCCCAGTGGTAAAAATGAACGTCTCGCCAAGGTTCCTGTTTGTATTCCAGACCCCCTCGATCTTCATCCCGAAGGCCTTTTTACAGAAACTTGATGCAGCGATTTCGGAGTTTATTTGGGTGGGGAAGGTACCTACGGTGAAGAGGGCCTTGCTACAGCGGCAGAAAGGGGGGGGGGGTAGCGTTAACAAATCTGTTGCACTACTATTGGGCTGCGAATGTGGAGGTGATGGGGAGGAGAGGGGGGTTAGGCTGGAGGAGGAGTCCTGTAGGGGGTCCAGTCTGAGGACCATGATGACGGCGGTGCTTCCGCTGGCACCGAGGAGGTACACGGAAAGCTCATGGGTATAATCCACGGTGAGGGTGTGGAATCAGTTGAGAAGACATTATAGGATGGAAGGGACGTCGGTGCTGCCACTGTGGGAACCATGTTTAAACCGGGGGAGACGGATGGCATGTATAGGAGGTGGAGGGAGGTGGGGCTGGTGAGGGCGATCAGCGAAGGTCTTTGAGACACAATGGGGACAGTTCATGACCATGTTTGAGGAATTGTTCATCATGGGGGGGGTGAAAAGGGGGGAAAGCTTGCACAAACTGTGAACTGTGATGTGTGGAGAATGTTTTATGGATTTGGTTATGTCTTTGTTCTTTTGAATATGTTTGGAATTAAATACATTTTTTTAAAAGAAGAAAAGGAACAACTGTGGCAAAATAAATTTATACATTTTGTTAATTTTGAAGCGGAGATTGCTCAAAATTTGTTACCCAATGGATATGGGCGAAGGGCAGGTACATGGAGTTAGGTCACAAATCAATCATAATCGCACTGAATGGTTCAAGGGACTGAATGCCCTCCTCCAGTTTCTATACCCTGAGTGCAGTACAGCTGTGATTTTACAGTGTGCTGTTTGGAGGATATAATCAGGCACAGATTTTGTTTCAGACAGACAGATTGATAGAAGGTTTAGAAGATGGTGCCAATCATGGTGGATATAGCACTTGGGGAGAATGGGATCAAAGGCTATGGGGAGAAAGCAGGATTAGGCTATTGAGTTGGATGATCAACCATGATCATGATTTATGGCGGAGAAGGCTCGAAGGGCCAAGAGGCCTCCTCCTGCTCCTATTTTCTATGTATGAAGAGAACTTGGATGATGTAGGAATGAAATGCAATGATTCTCTCAGGCCACAGTCTTGCCACAGTAATTTCTAAGGGTGGCAACCTCGGGGGAAAAGGCAACAAAGTGGACTGGGTGGGGGTTTAAAGAGTTCAGAACAGTAGTAGAGGGAGATTCGACAGACAGAGTGAAAAATAACTTGGATCCTGAATGATTCCCTGCCTGAAAGAGCCTGGGATAAGGAAGGGAACGGAATGAGTGCAGGGTGGACAGAGAGGTGAGCCCAAAGATCATGCCCTGCAAAAAACAAAGTCAGGAAATGGATTACAGCACAGAAGAGATGATCATATGTTGGACTTGCAGAAAGAGAGGAGTTGTCGAGTTAAATTTGCTACCCACTACGTGTTTGAAATCCACCGCCATATTGATTAGGGCTTCCCACAGGATGGTCTAGACACCAGCCTGATTCAAGTAGGCTTCTTCCTAGAATCATGGAATCCCTACAGTGCAGACGGAGGCTATTCGGCCCATCGGGTCTGCGCCAATTCATCAAACAAGCACTACCTATATCCAGTCACCCAACCACCCCTCCCTATTTCCCTTAACCCCATAACCTAACCTGCTCATCGCTGGACACCAAGGGGAAATTTAGCAAGGCCAATCCACCTAACCTGTACATCTTTGGGCTGTGGGAGCAAACCGGAGCACCCGGAGGAAGCCCACACAGACACGGGGAGAAAGTGCACACTCCACACAGACAGTGGCCCAAGGCCGGAATTGAACCTGGGTCCCTGCTGCTGTGAGGCAGCGGTGCTAACCACTGTGCCGCCCCACGGTGATGCCATTCAGAGGATTCATTGGCTGCACTTTGTGCAATGTCCAATCTCGTTGCACCAGGACATCTGCATTCCTTCAAAACAAAACAAAATACAGTAAAAATCATTGTTACTTTTACAACCATTTGGGAAGGCGAATGGGGCCACAATGTCTAAAAACCGACACCACTGACAATGCAGTGACAACCTCCCCCCCCCCGTACTGGGCTGGGGTGTCTGCCTAGATTACATCCTTTAACACAAAACCACACACAAAGCAGGATCTCTCAGCCTTGGTACTTGCATTAGAGATTTGAATGACTGCGTATGTGTGTGCGCATTGTGCATGTGTGTGGGAGTGCCTGTAAATCCTTGTGTGTATGTTTGTCTTGTTTCTGTGTGTATATGTGTTGGTGTGTGTGTGTGTGTGGGGGGGGGGGGGGGGCTGTGCGAATGTGTGCATGTGTTAGTGTGTGTGCTTGTCTGTGTTTTTGCAATGTGTGTATAATAATAATAATGATAATAATAATAATCGCTTATTGTCACAAGTAGGCTTCAATGAAGTTACTGTGAAAAGCCCCCAGTCACCACATTTCGCCGCCTGTTCGGGGAGGCCGGTACGGGAATTGAACCCGCGCTGCTGGCATTGTAACAGACAAGCAACTTCCTTAGATTCCAAGCTGATAGAAAAGGCAAGTGTTATACAAATAAAGGCTTGATGAAATGGGATGTTATGTTGAAAGTCACTGATGATTGAGTGGACTTTTCATTACAGATTTGTCTCAGTAATGTAAACTGCGAGCTGTCAGTAATGTTAATTGTTACTTATGATAACAGCTCCTCCCATGACACATCAGCACATACTGTCAGTATGTTATTATTCTCCGGTTTCTGCAGCACACTGCACACACAGAATTACGTGAAAATTAAATTGCTTAGTCTCTGTATCCAACTGCTTCAGTCTGCATTCTTGTTTTTGACTTAAGGCAGCTCAAATAACGGTGTACAGCATGCAATGTGCCTGGTCTCTTAGTCCAGAACAGGATTTATGTCTGACAGCATCTCATTCAAGATTTGGCAATGTAACGATGAAACACATTATCAGGAATTCAAACAATTGCCTGGGAAAAAGGCATGATCCTTTTGGTGGAGTGGAATGTGTGTGTGTGTGAGACAATGCTCATCCGATACACGGTGATGCTTGTACTGGTGTGGGTGTGGGTGCGGGTGTTGGTTGGCATGGTTGTGCTCTATGTTGTGTGAGCACCCTCGGCACATAGCGGATGGAAATGGCTGGCACGAGGGGACATAGCTTTAAACTGAGGGGTAATAGATATAGGACAGAGGTCAGAGGTAGGTTCTTTACGCAAAGAGTAGTGAGGCCGTGGAATGCCCTACCTGCTACAGTAGTGAACTCGCCAACATTGAGGGCATTTAAAAGTTTATTGGATAAACATATGGATGATAATGGCATAGTGTAGGTTAGATGGCTTTTGTTTCGGTGCAACATCGTGGGCCGAAGGGCCTGTACTGCGCTGTATCGTTCTATGTTCTATAGCAGCAAGAATGGGTCATTCAGCCCATCAAGCATGTTCTGCAATTCAATGTGATCATGGCTGATTATCCACTTCAAAGCCTTTTTCCCCACACTCCCTCCATATCCCCTTATGTCATTAATTTTAAAAATCGGTTAATCTCTGCGGTAAACATACTCAGTGCTGAGCTTCCACAACCCTCGGAGGTAGAGAATTCCGAAGATTCACAATTCTCTGGGAAATGTCACCTCATCTCGTTCCAAAATGGTGTCTCCTGGTCTTGGTTCCCCCAGCCCAGGGAAACAACTTAGCTGCATCTACCCTGTCTATTCTTTTAAGTATTTTGTGGGTTTCACTGAGACCACCTCTAATTCTTCGAAACTCTCACGAATACAGGCCCAGCTTGCCCAATCTCTCTTCATAAAAGAGACCCTCACTATCCCCGGAACAAGTCTGCTGAACCTTCACTGCACTCTCTCCATGGAAACAATATCTTTCCTAAGGTTAGGTGACCAAAACTGCACACAGTACTCCAGATGCGGTCTAACCAAGGTTTTTTTTACAATAGAATGAAGGTTTTGCTTCTCCTGTCTCAAATACTCTTGTGATAAAGGTTAACTTTCCATTAGCCTTCCTAATTGTTTGGTGTACCTCCACTTTAGTTTTCAGAGATAGATTAACAATAATACCCAGATCCACTTGCATGGATCCAGAACTGGCTTGGCCATAGAAGACAGAAGGTAGCAGTAGAAGGGTGTTTTTCCGAATGGAGGTCTGTCTGCAACATATATATAAATGGCTTGGAAGAAAACGTAGCGGGTCTGATTAGCAAGTTTGCGGATGATACTAAGATTGCAGGAGTTGCGGATAGTGATGAAGATTGTCAGAGAATACAACAGGATATAGATAGGCTGCAAAATTGGGCAGAGAAATGGCAGATGGAATTTAACCCGAACAAATGCGAGGTGATGCACTTTGGTAGTTCCAATTCAGGTGGGGGCTATAAAATAAATGGCAGAACCATCAGGAGCATAGAGACACAGAGATCTGGGTGTGCAGGTCCACAAATCCTTAAAAGTGGCAGCACAGGTGGAAATGGTGGTGAAGAAAGCCACGGTAGCATTGTGGACAGCACAATTGCTTCACAGCTCCAGGGTCCCAGGTTCGATTCCCGGCTTGGGTCACTGTCTGTGCGGAGTCTGCACATTCTCCCCGTGTGTGCGTGGGTTTCCTCCGGGTGCTCCGGTTTCCTCCCACAGTCCAAAGAGGTGCAGGTTAGGTGGATTGGCCATGCTAAATTGCCCCTCGTGTCCAAAATTGCTCTTAGTGTTGGGTGGGGTTACTGGGTTATGGGGATAGGGTGGAGGTGTGGGCTTGGGTAGGGTGCTCTTTCAAAGAGCCGGTGCAGACTCGATGGACCGAATGGCCTCCTTCTGCACTATAAATTCTATGAAATATGGCATGCTTGCCTTCATAGGATGGGGTATTGAGTATAAAAGCTCGAAAATTATGTTACAATTATATAGAACATTGGTTAGGCCACATTTGGAATACGGTGCCCAATTCTGGTCACCACACTACCAGAAGGACGTGGAGGCTTTGGAGAGAGTACAGAAAAGCTTTACCAGGACGTTGTCTGGTATGGAGGGTATTAGCTGTGAGGAGAGATTGAATAAACTGGAATTTTTCTCCCTAGAGAAAAGGAGGCTGAGGGGCGACCTGATAGAAATTTATAAAATTATTAGGGGTATAGATAGGGTGAACAGTTGGAGGCTTTTTCCCAGGGCGGAAATGACAATTACAAGAGGGCACAGGTTCAAGGTGAGGGGGGAAAGGTTCAGTGGACATTTGCAGGGGAAGTTTATTTTTACACAGAGGGTGGTGGTGGCCTGGAATACACTGCCAAGTGAGATGGTTGAGGCAGATATGTTAGTGAGCTTTCAGACTCATCTGGATAGGCACATGAACAGACAGGGTATAGAAGGATACAGGCGGTTGGTCTAGATAGGATACGTGATCGGCGTAAGTTTAGAAGGCCGAAGGGCCTGTTCCTGTGCTGTGTTGTTCTTTGTATATCTACACTTTCTAATCTTTTATCAGTTAAGAAATACTCTGCGCATCTATTGCTCCTCTCACATTTTTGCACATTATATTTATGTGTCATCCGTGAACCTGTACATGTTACACCTTGGCCTCGCATCTAAATCATTGATATCTATTGTGAACAGCTAGGCCCCCCGAGTACTGACCCCTGCACTAGTCAAAGTGTGCCAACACGAGAATGACCCGTTTATTCCTACTCTCTGTTTTCTGCCTGTTAACCAATCCTTAATCCATGCCAATACGTTACTTCCTATCCCATGTACTTTAATTTTGCTAACTAAGCTCCTGTGGGGAACTTTATCAAAAGCCTTCTGAAACCTTTCACACTTTAATGAGTGGCAAAGGATGTCAGGCGGGATTGCCACCTTCACTCGGCGGGAGGTCCCACCTTAGGAGCTGCAGGCCAGTCTGATTTGTACAACAGGAGCTGCAGTGGACAGAAGAGAAAGCGCGTCAAGATGTCAGAGTATAAACCCTGGGACCGCACGGCAAGGTAAGCTTTGGGGGTCCCATGGCAGGGTAGGTCTGGGAGGTTGGAGAATGGAGGTTCGGGTTTGACATGAAGGGAGTTGGCCAAAATTAAGGAGATCATATAGAACAGTCAGGCTGCAAATAGGAAGGATGCAAGGCCACAAAATAATTTAAATAAGAGGATGAGAAGCTTTGAATGGAGGAGTTCAGAGACCAAGAATCTGGGTCCCTGTCCAAGGTGCGACAAGACTTGTTTACGCCAAAAGTCTCCATGCCAGCTTGCCAAACCCTATCATTCACCCACTTCAACTTGTTAGATCATTGCTCTCCGTACCTTGTCCAGTACTCCATCAATATTTAGTCCCACTGATCAAACAACCTCTCCTTACCAACTTTCAATCATTCGCTGTTAATTTCTAAATCCTTGTCCTCAACTACAAGTACCTCTTTGTCCTTGCCTTTCCTTACCTCTGCAGCATTTCCCCCTCCTCGGGGAAAAGTAGGGCAATAGAGGGATAACTAAATTAACTAGAGGATGGGAAATAAAATCATTTTAAGTGAAAAAGTGTAATAAAATGACCAGCCAAACGGGCAGTTATACAGAGCAGCGTTCTATATGAAAATGAATATAACAAGTGAGTTAGAAGCATAAATCAGTATTGGAACTGAGTAATTTAGGAAATAGGAGAAGCAGTAGGGCATTCGGCCCCTCGAGCCTGGTACAGCATTCAACCAGATTGTGACTGATCTTCTACCCCAATGACATTTTACCGCACACTCTCCACATCCTTTAATACCTTTAATAACTAGAAATCTATCCATCTCAGTTTTGAACATACTCAATGACTAGGCCTCACATTCCTCTGGGGTAGAGAACTCCAAAGATTCTGAGTAAAGAAATTTGTCCTCTTTCAGTCATAAATGGCCTACCCCTTATTTTGAGACTGAGCCCCCTGGTTCTAGACCCCCACCCCCGACAACTGAGATAGGAGACGGGACCTTGGTCTGAGGTGTCACTGGAAAGGTGGCATCTCCAACAGAACAACACTCCCTCGCTAACACACCGGAATGTCAACGTCGATTGGATGCTCATGTCTCTGGTGTAGATGGTAAATCCACAACCTTTTAACTCAAGAGACAAGAATGCTACCCACCAAGTCACAGCCACCTCGCTTAAATTCCTTGAAAATATTCCGAGTAGTTTTCTAGAACAAAATGTTTTAGAACCAAAAGAGGAACTGGCTACAATGGATTTAGTCGTGACTAACAACAGAGAATTACTTAACAATCTGACAGCAATGGAACAGTTTGTGATTAGCTACCGTAAAACAATTGAATTTGATATTCAGTTCGACAGTAAGAAGGAAGAGTCATCAACTAAGGCGTTCAATTTAAATAAGGCAAACTAAATTTAAGAAAATGTATTCAAATTGTTATTGGGTAAAGCTACAGCTCAACAGTGGGAATGGGAATTACTCATGGAAATAGTCAGTATGCCCTTAAAGGGCAAAGGCTCCACTTGTTAAACAAATGAGCCAAGATCAAGCCAGAAGAAAAAGTAATGCAAGGAACAAATAATATATGATATCCATGGGGAAAGTGGAAAAAGCAACAAAGGGATACAAAGAAAGTAGTGAAAGGAGCAAAATTGAAATAAACATTACAAGTGCAGGGTTTAAGAGAGAGTGTGAAAAGAGAACATAGGCACAATAAAGACTAATGCAGACTCGGTTATAACGGTTAATACGAAAATGGCAGACTTGTTAATTTTCCTGCCCCCGCAGGAATAGTCATGGGCAGGACAGAATATTTGACAGAAGTGCAAAAATCCATTGACTTCAAGCAAGAATTTCTGGAAAATCCCGCTCCCCCTCCCCCATATTGGTTTGCACTACAGATGAAGGGGATAAAATATCCGTGGTTAAAGAGTGTGTTAAAGAATTGAATTTATGTAGCATCTTTCATGACTTCAGGATGTCCCAAAATGCTTTGCAAATAATGAAATATTTTTAAGTGTAGTCCCGGTTACGGTGGAGGAAATCGTATTTAATTTGCACGCATCAAGTTCCCACAAACAGCAAATAACCAGATCATTCATTTTAGTAAAGTTGATTGGGAATAAATATTAACTGGGATAACACGATATTTCCCTTGCTCGTGTTCAAATAGATCATGGGGATCTCTTGCATCCACCAGAAAGAATATGGTTACCACTTCTTGCATGTTATATATTCCATGCATAACGTTTTCTTCTGACTTGATATTGTCTCTTAGCACATTTGTTGGTCATGGAGTCTTTGCCTTTTAGGGGTATGTACTTTTTAAAAATTCCATACCAACTATCTCTTTGAATATTTCTTATCCCCAATTTTTACCTGTGAATTTACCCAGTAACAGTTTAAACCAGTTTACTTAAATTTCATTTGCCTTACTTAAATCTAACACCTGTGTTGATGACTCGCTATTCTCAATGTCAGACTTGGGGCTGGATTTTCACGGAGCCAGGCTCACTTTGGAGCGCTTTAAAAATGGCAGATGGGATCCCAGATGATAATGTCCCACCCATATTTGCCAGCAGAAGAAAGGGGGCAGGACGTGAATCACACAGGCAAGAAACCCAAACTCAGCAGAGGCATTTGAAATGGGTGCCGAGTTTGCACTGTTTCAAGAGCCATAACCCATAGTGCGCGAGTCAAATTTATGGAAGTGTGAACACTCTTGAAGGCCAGATAAGGTCTGTTTAAGTATGATGATTTGAAGTTATTTAAATCTCCCACCCTTTAAAAATGAAAAAAAGGCTGCAACTTTCAGTTAAGGGTAAAAAAAAAAGACACTGGTTGCTGGAGTTCAGTGGTTAAGAGGTCACCTGATGTACCCTACAAAAAGATTAGGCATCGTCCCCTGCAGTTTCAATAACTGTTGACATTTCCCAAAGATTGTTATTACAGTTGAGCCTATTATGAATGCTTGGCTGATTTTCAAAAACTCCCAAACTACTTATCTCAGCAGATGGCTGAGTTCACATATTGATTGACAGTTTAAAGGGGTTATTAAAGGTTCAGATGTCTTTGATGTGGTTATTGAATAGTTTTGCATCTGCCCAAGGTAGCTATTATGTGAATGACTGTGAATCTGTCATGCAGAGTACAAGGTGGTAGCATAAGGCTATGTGAGGGCATGGAGATGCTATGGGGGACATGGGGTTGGCACTGGTGATTGAGGAGGCATGGGAATGGATGAGATGAGCAGTGAGGGCTAGAAGGCATTTTATACAATTGGGCCAAAGCTTCAGAGAAAGGGATGGACCTTCTAAGCAGCCGCCTCGGCTCTCGCCTTCCTTCATGCCGCCTCTGAACTTCTTCTGCAGGTGGTGGACCTGGCCCCTTCTCATCCCGGAACAAACTATGGTGGACAAGGGGACTCTTAAAATAAACCGTTTGCTGAGTTTGAAAATTTCCCGACTCGAGCTTCTGGCCCTTAATATCAAATTTGATTGTTTTATACTAAATTTTTGTGAACTGCTCCATCGCTATCAAATTGTCAAATAATTCTATGTGGTTACTCATCACTGAATCAAATACAGCCAGTTCTTTTTTTTTTGGTTCTAAAACATATTGTTCTCGAAAGATATTCTGAACATGTTCAAGGAATTTAAATTTAAATGGTTTAAGATCTCATGCAAAAGCTAACACCTCTAACAATGCAGCAGTCCCTTAACACTACATTGTGGTGGCAGCATAAATGACGTGCTCAAATCTCCAGAGTGGAACTTGAACCTGCAATCTGTTGATATGGTGGACGAACATGCTGTGCCCACTGAGCAGTGCCCGAGATCAGAAAAAGTAATGCACATAACATGGAAACAAGTGGGAATGGAATGAAATTTGGATTTCAGATAAGCTCCAGAAGTTGGTGGTTTCCATCCCAGGTTTTGAAAAGAGCATCAAGACAGATTTTCCCAAATCACACCAGAGCATTCAGTTATGAAGACAGATTGCATAAATCTGCCGTTTATTTCCTTGATTTTAAAAAGGTGTAGGGTGATCAGATTAAGGACTTTTCGCTCGGGTCAGTACACGGACGTAGAGGCTTAACTTACACAGATGGCAGCACAGTGGACTAGCAGTGCAAAAACTTTGGACTCATTTGGGAATATATATGAGTTCAAATCCTACTATTGCGGCTACCGAATTGAATTCAGTTAGTTACATAAAATTTCATATTTTAAAAAAGCTATTATCAGTAGCGGTGAGCATGAAGCTGCTGGATTGTTTTAGGAACCCATCTGGTTCTTTAGGGAAGGAAATCTGCCATCCTTCCCTGGTCTGGCCTATACATGACTCCAGACCCACAGTGATGGGGATGACTCTTAACTGCCCTCTGAAATAGCCGCTAAGGCAGAATGCCATCACCTTCTCTGTGGTTATGCACGCTGGCCTTTCCAGTAATGTCGAAATCAATGAACAAATAAAAACCCAGAACAAGGGGGCATAATCTCAAAGATTAGACTTGGACCTTGGAGGAATGAAATCACGAAACAGTTTCCCCCTCAATGGAGAGTGGGACTCACTCCCACAAAAGCTGGTTTAATTTAAATTTTCAAGACCAAATTTGTTTGAGGGCATTAAGAGATGATAAAATAGGTAATGCTGTTGGAAGTAGGTGAAAACACGGAACAACACAGAACAGGCTCAAAAGGTCCAATGCTATTCCAACTCTGGCCTCTTTGAACACCTCTCCCTCCCTTCACCCATCCCCACCTTGAGCAGCAGAGCACACCACTCTGGAGGGGGCTCAGAGCTTGCTATCTTCCTTTAAAAAAAACCCCACGTGAGGGGACTTCGGTCAGCAACCCCACCGCAGCCCTAAACACCCCAAGACTGCTCCCCGTCCTGTTATCTCTCCCCCTCCCGCCCCTGTGAGGCACTTTGCGACGCTGCCAAAAACCCAGCTCTCAGCCAATGTTTTCCCACTTCTGGCTGCCTGACAGAGTGTTGTTAATAATAATTATGATCAAGAGCCCGTCATTGGCCGAAGGAGTCAAACTCCCGTTTTATTCCAGGGAATGCCAATGTTTGGCCTGGATCCTACTTGTTTATCCCATGGAAATTAATGGTCGTGACCATAAAGGGGCCTCTTGTTCCCTCCAACCAAGATGACTGAATAATCCACTGGGTTTTTAAAATATTTCTGTGGTGGGTCCATACCGTTCCCTTTTCCGACATACTTATTTGAATAAAATTATTATTTTGCTAATGACCGAATTGGCGCTTTTTAAAATCCATGATTGCTGTCCCCATTCCCCCTCCCCCACACACATTCTCTCCCACCCAGGCATTATCCTGCTTATTACTGATCTATTCCTCGCTCTTTCCTCCTGAATCATTATTATTGTGCTGCTCTCTGTCCATCTCTCCACCTTGTTTATCCCAGGCTGCACTGAGCTAGCTACCAGACCAGCAATCTTCCTGTCGCAATGAAACCCTATTGAGTCTCCCTCGCAATCCTGTCTGCTGTACACACACACACACACAATATATTATAATCATTTATTCAGACTTTGTCTCAGGAGGGGCTCTTTTCTTCCAATCCTTCACTTTTTTTTGACAAAAAAAAAGATTTTTTATTTTTGGTTTAATTCCACCTCCCAGATGTACCCCCCCCCCCCCCAAAAAAAAAGCCCAGGCCTCTTGTCTGTCGCTGACTCCACCGCCCATCATCAGCCTCTTCGCACCGGCTCTCGCCTCCATCCCTGTCTCCTTTTTGCCACCATCTCCAAAACCCCGGCGTCCGGGGCTCACTGACCCTCCGGGCCATCCCCATCCCGGGCAGCCGGCTATCCTGACACAACATTCCTTCTCTGACCTGACACATCCCTGCTTCCCTCTTGCTGTGAGTGTATTTTGCCCCTCCACACACACACACAATGGGTTTCTCAATCAACCGCCTGGAATACCCCCTCCTCAGTCAGGGGTTGGTGATTTATGCCCAGCTCTCCCGGCTGTTATTGTTGTTATTGTTCCGCCACATTTCTTACCTGGGTCGCCCCGGATGCTGATGTTGCCATCCCGGTGCAGGATGACAGCCCTGGCGCCGCTCAGCCTGCCCCAGCAGGGCTGCCGGTCGCCGGCTGGCTGTGCAGGGGGAGGAGGGCGGCGCTGGCGGTGCAGGCTGCTGCAGCACTGGTAGCAGACGGCCCAAGCCTGCTCCTCGTTCAGGGGCTGGTTGTAAAGTTTCAGGATCTGCTCCAGGCTCAGCTCCTGGCAGTCCGGCTCCGCCGCCGCCGCCGGGGATTGTTCTGCCATCGCCCCGGACAAGCAGGGTGTCTGCCTGTGTCTGTCTGTCTGGAGCGGATTGCAACACAGAATCAGCCCCTACACCATCGGCAGCAGGAATAAAGCCGGCACCATCTTCTCCAGCCACTGCCTCATCATCATTGCAGTATGATCAGCAGCTCCTCTGTCTCTCACTCACACCCATAGACCAGCCTCTTCCAGCGGCTTCTGATTAAACCCAATCATATGACTCGCTTCTCAATGCCTGGGAGACAAGAGAGCGATTCCGCCGCGTGGTCTAAACGCCCGTCGAGTTCTCGCCTCATTCCCTTGCTGCACTTGCGCCTGCTTTCCGTTTCAATTTCTATCCATCCACAGGATGCGGGCGTCGCTGGCATTTATTACCCATCCCTAATTGCCCTTGAGAATGTGGTGGTGAGCTGCCTTCTTGAGCAGCTGCAGTCCATGCGATGCGGGCACACACATTGCTCTTCGGATGGAGTTCCAGGATTTTGACACAGCCAGAGTGAAGGCACTGCCATATATTTCCAAGTCGGGCGGGGGGGGGGGGGGGGGGGGGGCTTGTCCTTCTAGGTGGTAGAGGTCGCAGATTTGGATTGTGGTGTCGAAAAAGTCTTGGCCAGTTGCAGCAGTGCACCTTGTCGATGGTACCCACTGCGGCCAGCGCATTGTGGTGGAGGGTGATGGAGGAAGTGAATGTTGACGGTGGTGGTTTGGCTGCTGATATGTTGAGCTGATGGTGTGGAGCTTCTTGAGGGTTGGCGCTGCGCTCATCCAGGCAATTGGATTATATTCCATCACACTCCTGACTTATAGTATTTACAGTGCAGAAGGAGGCCATTTGGCCCACCAAGTCTGCACCGGCCCTTACAAAGAACACCCTACTCAAGCCCACGTATCAACCCTATCCCCGTAACCCAGTAACCCCCCCACTTAACCTTTTTGGACACTAAGTGCAATTTAGCATGGCGGATCCACCTAACCCGCACATCTTTGGACTGTGGGAGGAAACCGGAGCACCCGGAGGAAACCCACCCAGACACGGGGAGAACGTGCAGACTCCGCGCAGACAGTGACCCAGCCGGGAATCAAACCTGGGATCTTGGCGCTGTGAAGCAACTGTGCTAACCACTATACTACCATGCTGCCCCACGGTGCCTTGTAGATGGTGGACAGGCTTTGGGGAGTCAAGAGGTGAGTTACTCGCCACAGAATTCCCTGCCTCTGATCTGCTTCTGTAGTGTTATGATCCCAGTTAATGTTATAACTGGATGGGAAGATCCCAGATTTGAACCCGGCTCAAAAGATCACAATTGTTTACTTTTTAAAATAAAATGGGGAGAAACAGAGCCATAGGACTGTTAATTAGTTTTAACAATGAGAAAACAGATTATTAAACACTGTAAAATTGGATTATAATATGATGCTCCCCCTTTAGCTTAACAATTACACACAGGTTTACGAGTAACACAGATTACAAAGTACATCTTAAGCTCATTTACACAGTCCCTTTTAAGCACACAAGGTGACTGTGGGAAGACATACTCCTCTCTGAACCAAATGTCTGTGGATTTCTCCTCAAAATCCCCCCTGAATGATTCTTGTACAGCGAGCCACCTTGTCTCACTGAACTTCAGTGATTTAAAATTCTAATTTCAAAAGTCACACTTTTAAATCTTCTTTTAAATTATACTTTCCCCCTCAAGGTTTGGCTTTCAGGTTTTTCACCTCTCCCTTCTGGTTTCCTTTGTCTTACAGGCTTTTACACAAACTCTGAGGTCCAGCCACTGATCTCCACAATTGTTTCAAACAATGGGTGGGATTCTCCGTCAGCGGGATGCTCCGTTTTGCCGGCAGCCTGGGGGTTTCCTGACAGGGTGGGGCTGCCCCACAATGGGAAACCTCATTGACCGTCCGGCGTAACGGAGCATCCCGCCGGCAGGGTGAGGATGAAATGTGGCGTGGCGGGATGAAGCATCCCGCCGAATATCTCTCAAACTGTAGTAATGTCTCACGCTACTGCAGATACCTTTCTGGCCTCTCATGATCTAATGCCTTTTCAACTTTATGACTTTACTGAACAGTAATCTATTCTGGTTCACCGTTTCCTCTGTACTGTTAATTCCAGACTTCTACGAAACTTCTCTCAATTTCTCTACTTTCCTTAACTAGCTGGACTTTATGTTTTCTTAACCACAACTCCATAGTATGGCTTTTCTTCTAGCAAGACTGAGAGAGATGTTCCCACTTAAGCCTTCTAAAACCAATTGCTTCTAGCAGAGCTGTGAGCGCTTCCTTCTCTCTCACTAGTTATCTCCAACTGCAATCAAATTCGCTGAACTAAAACTTAAAAGCTTCTCTACCTTATAGGGCCCCGGTTGCTGAGCAACCTACTTTTCACTTTGTAGCCCTCTCTAAGCACAATGGGCTGGATTCTACAGCCGCGCCCACAACAAGATCACCACGGACAGGACGAGGGACCATGTAAAGGTACGTTGACCTCGGACGGGAGGTTTTTGTCACCGGGCAGGTGCAGCCGAAGAATCACGCTCAATAGAGTCACAGTTAGAATTGAAACCAACCCCCGCACGCACAAACACCTCGTCCAGCATGAATCTAACTATATGTTTTAGCCTTCCAGGCACAGAAACATGAAATTAAATCCACTTAAAATTGTATCTTATTTCTAATGTTTACCAATACAAATATAAATTCTTTAAAACTACCTTTGTTTTCCTAACAGTAGCCACAATATTTATATGGCTACATTTCAGGTCAATGGTAACCCCCAGGATGATGATAATGAGGGATTCAGTGATGGTAATGTCAGAGGATGGTGGTTAGACGCTTTCTTTCCTCGTAAATATTTAATACGCTGCATCATTTGTTACATTGTAACAGCAAGAAACCTCCCACGCCTGGATTAGAGAGGCAATATTAAAAAAAGAAAGTGGAGAGTGGGATGAAACAAAACAAACTATTCTCCCCTCCTGGCAGCCATGACTCAAGCTGTAGTTAGAAAGCCAGAATAAGAAACACAAATGTTGCAAAATGTTGGCAGGTCCATCAGGAAGTGAAAGGGATTAAATTGTTTTGTTTCAGATGCTGACGCTTTGCTGAATTAATGTGTCAGGCGCAGCTTTCAAGATGCAGGAATTGGAGGCTTTGTTTCGAATTATATTGAAAGGGGAATTCTAGTGGAGGGAAATATAATGAATAATACATCAACAATAACAACAACTTGCATTTATATGGCATTTTTAACATAGAATAACATCCCAAAGCACTTTACAAGAATGGTCAGACAAAAAATTTAAACAGAGTTGCATAAGGAAATGTAAGGGCAGGTAACTAAACATTTGGTCACAGAGGACAGCAAGGTGTACACAGGGAGCTTTAGCGAGGGGATTCCAGAATTTGGAGCTTGAGAGCTGCCAATGGTGGGGCAAAGAAAATTTGACGGGAGGGTGGGGGGGGGGGGGGGGTTACACAGAAGAGGCCAGAGTTAGAGGAACACAAAGTTCCCAAAGTTTTGTCGGGCTGGAGAAGGTTACAGAAACAGGGAAGAGCAAGACCGCGGGATCTGAGAACAAGGATGAGAATTTTAAAATTGAACATTGCTGATTCAGAGGCTAATGTACGCTGGCAAATCCATGGTGATGGTAGAGAAGACCTGGTGCAAATTAGGATAAGGGCAGCAGAGTTTTGGCTGAGCTCAGGTTTAAAGAAGGCAGAAGATGAGAGTCCGGCCAGGAGAGCACTGGAATAGTCCAGGATTGGATGAAGATTTCAGCAGTAGCTGAGCTGAGGCGAAGGTGGAGATGTAAAGAGGCATTCCTGCTAAGGGAGCAGATATGGGGGTCAGACACGCCTCACAGGTGCTAAAGGTTGTGAAGTGCCTGAGTCTGTAGCCAGGGACTGATGGAGTCAATGATTATCATAGAATTTACAGTGCAGAAGGAGGCCATTCGGCCCATCGAGTCTGCACCGGCTCTTGGAAAGAGCACCCTACCCAAGGTCAACACCTCCACCCTATCCCCATAACCCAGTCCAACACTAAGGGCAATTTTGGACACTAAGGGCAATTTATCATGGCTAATCCACCTAACCTGCACATCTTTGGACTGTGGGAGGAAACCGGAGTACCCGGAGGAAACCCACGCACACACGGGGAGGATGTGCAGACTCCGCACAGACAGTGACCCAAGCCGGAATCGAACCTGGGACCCTGGAGCTGTGAAGCAATTGTGCTATCCACAATGCTACCGTGCTGCCCAAACATGGGTCAATGCAGTTGTTTTCCACAGCTGGACTTGGAAACCCATCTGGCAATAATGAACTCTCAAAAAGAATCTCATTCTGAACGTACCTTGTGCTTTTTCAGGTGCTAGTGGAAATGCTGTGCATTTATAGCATTTCATGTTTCTACTTCACAATCGACATGACAGATTCCATGGCGACAGGAGTTCCAGCATGTTTCAGGAGACATCAGATGCATTCTACCCAGACCTGACCGCTTTTGAACTTTCCAGCTGTTTACTCATTTCATTACCGTTTGTTATATTCTCCGTCACCTCAGATTACCGTTTGAGAGTACCACCGACATCTCCCACTCGTGATAAGCTCCTTTGATTACTTCACCTGACAGTTAGCCAATCTGTTAGCTCTGCTTGTCTTCATGCCGATGATAAGAGCTATACTTTTAACTCTTTGCTTGCTGCAGACATATCAACAAAAGCTCATTGTTTTCTCATTGTTCCCCTTCTGACTTTAATTTCCACCCTGGTTAATATCTTAACATCCTTCACTTTGCTTTTTACTATTTTTATACAGATCCCTCAATCAACATTACCAGAGCAGAGTATCAGGTCATTCTCAACTTTCTTAGTGGGAACTTGTTCTGTAGGTCCGATGTGGCTCAGGTGCTGTTGGAGCTGCACCTAACCAGGCAAGTGGAGAGCATTCCATCACACTCCTTACTTCTGCCTTGTAGATGGTACGAAGTCTTACAACACCAGGTTAAAGTCCAACAGGTTTGTTTCAATGTCACTAGCTTTCGGAGCGCTGCTCCTTCCTCAGGTGAATGAAGAGGTCTGTTCCAGAAACACATATATAGACAAATTCAAAGATGCCAAACAATGCTAGGAATGCGACCATTAGCAGGTGATTAAATCCTTACAGATCCAGAGATGGGGTAACCCCAGGTTAAAGAGGTGTGAATTGTATCAAGCCAGGACAGTTGGTAGGATTTCGCAGGCCAGATGGTGGGGACACATCCGCCAACTTAACAGACTGATCAAGACCTTGGATCCAGATCTTCAGAGCACCCTACGTGCTCTCATCCCACGTACTCCCCACATTGGAGATCTCTACTGCCTCCCGAAAATACATAAGGCCAACACACCAGGCCGCCCTATCGTTTCAGGCAATGGGACCCTGTGTGAGAACCTCTCTGGCTACATCGAGGGCATCTTGAAACCCATCGTACAAGGTACACCCAGCTTCTGTCGCGACACGACGGACTTCCTACAGAAACTCAGCACCCATGGACAAGTTGAACCAGGAACATTCCTCGTCACAATGGACGTCTCGGCACTCTACACCAGCATCCCCCATGACGACGGCATTGCTGCAACAGCCTCAGTACTCAACACCGACAACTGCCAATCTCCAGACGCAATTCTGTAACTCATCCGCTTCATTCTGGATCACAACGTCTTCACCTTCGACAACAAGTTCTTCATCCAGACGCACGGAACAGCCATGGGGACCAAATTCGCACCCCAATACGCCAACATCTTTATGCACAAGTTTGAACAAGACCTACTCACTGAACAGGACCTTCAACCGACGTTATACACCAGATACATCGATGACATTTTTTTCCTTTGGACCCACGGCGAAGAATCACTGAAACAACTACACGATGACATTAATAAGTTCCATCCAACCATCAGACTCACCATGGACTACTCTCCCAAATCAGTCGCATTCTTGGACACACTCGTCTCCATCAAGGACGGTCACCTCAGCACTTCGCTTTACCGCAAACCCACAGATAACCTCATGATGCTCCACTTCTCCAGCTTCCACCCTAAACACATTAAAGAAGCCATCCCCTATGGACAAGCGCTCCGTATACACAGGATCTGCTCAGACGAGGAGGAGCGTAATAGACATCTACAGACGTTGAAAGATGCCCTCGTACGAACAGGATATGGCACTCGACTCATCGAGCGACAGTTCCAACGCGCCACAGCGAAAAACCGCACCGACCTCCTCAGAAGACAAACATGGGACACAACCGACAGAATACCCTTCGTCGTCCAGTACTTCCCCGGAGCGGAGAAACTACGTCATCTTCTTCACAGCCTTCAACACGTCATTGATGACGATGAACATCTTGCCAAGGTCATCCCCACACCCCCACTACTTGCCTTCAAACAACCGCGCAACCTCAAACGAACCATTGTTTGCAGCAAACTACCCAGTCTTCAGAACAGTGACCACGACACCACACAACCCTGTCATGGCAATCTCTGCAAGACGTGCCAGATCATCGACATGGATACCACTATTACACGTGAGAACACCACCCACCAGGTACGCGGTACATACTCGTGCGACTCGGCCAACGTTGTCTACCTCATACGCTGCAGGAAAGGATGTCCCGAAGCGTGATACATTGGCGAGGCCATGCAGACGCTGCGACAACGAATGAACGGACATCGCGCAACAATCACCAGGCAGGAATGTTCCCTTCCAGTCGGGGAACACTTCAGCAGTCAAGGGCATTCAGCCTCTGATCTCCGGGTAAGCGTTCTCCAAGGCGGCCTTCAGGACGCGCGACAACGCAGAATCGCCGAGCAGAAACTTATAGCCAAGTTCCGCACACATGAGTGCGGCCTCAACCGGGACCTGGGATTCATGTCGCATTGACCACCTAGAAGGACAAGGGCAACAGACGCACCTGCAAGTTCCTCTCCAAGCCATGCACTATCCTTACTTGGAAATATATTGGCATTAATCACTGTTGCTGGGTCAAACTCCTGGAACTCCCTCCCTAATAGCACAATGGATACACCTACTGCAGTGGTTCAAGAAGGCAGTTCACCACCAACTTCTCAAGATCAAATCAGGAGGAGCTAAAAATGTTGGCCTTTCCAGCAACTCCCACATCCCATGAATGAATATTTTTAAATGTCTCAGCTGAAAGACAGTTCCTCCAACAGTGCAGCATTCCCTCAATACAGCACTGGTGTAACATCCTCAATGACACACTCAATTGTTTCAGTGGGAATTGAACTCACAAGTTTCTGACTCAGGCGTGGGAGTACTACCAACTGAACCACGGCTGACACCTTTTAGAGAGAATTGCCTTACCTGTCTTAAATTAATAAACAAGTAAAGATCTCTGGAAGCAAATAGCTGCCTTTGAAATTTGATGCTCAGGCGTATGCTTCTAACTTCATACACAGACCATAGGACAAATGAAGAGGTGACAAGGAAGCTGCAAAAATGCAGACTTCCCAAAGAACCAGATAAAGTCCAGGCAACCAGGGAATTAGGACAGAAGATATGTCTCAGGAAGACTGAAGTTAAGGGAACTGAGGCCAAAAGATTGAGCAAGGTATTGTTCAGGAGAATTCAAGGGAAAAGCAGATGAAGTGAAAGAAATTGAAGAGACAGCTGCAGTAACCAGATTTAAAACGGGAGAGCAGCCTTCAGAGGTAAATCAAAGGTTTGGTGCCATCTTAATACAGTGTGGGAATCGATAGTTAAAGCAATTGTGAAGAATTTGTGCAACTATAAGACCATGAGACATAGGAGCAGAATTAGGCCACTCGGTCCATTGAGTCTGCTCTGCCATTCAATCATGGCTGATATTTTTCTCATCCCATTCTCCTGTCTTCGCCCCATAACCGCTGAACCCCTTATTAATCAAGAACCTATCTATCTCTGTCTTAAAGATACTCAGTGATTTGGCCTCCACAGCGTTCTGCGGAAATGAGCTCCACAGATTCACCAGCCTCTGGCTGAAGAAATTCCTCCTCATCTCTGTTTTAAAGGATCGTCCCTCTAGTTTGAGATGGTGTCCTCTGGTTCTAGTTTTTCCTACAAGTGGAAACATCCTTTCTACATCCACTCTATCCAGGCCTCAAAATATCCTGTAAGTTTCAATAATATCGTCCCTCATCCTTCTAAACTGCATCGAGTACAGACCCAGAGTCCTCAACCGTTCCTCATACGACAAGCTCTTCATTCCAGGGATCATTCTTGTGAACCTCCTCTGGACCCTTTCCAAGGCCAGCACATCGTTCCTTAGATACGGGGCCCAAAACTGCTCACAATACTCCAAATGGGGTCTGACCAGAGCTCAGATGTACATCCCTGCTCTTGTGTTCTAGTCCTCTCGACATGAATGCTAACATTTAATTTGCCTTCCTAACTGTGGACTGAACCTGCACGTTAACCTTAAGAGAATCGTGAACAAGGACTCCCAAGTTCCTTTGTGCTTCTGATTTTCCTAAGCATTTCCCCATTTAGAAAATAGTCTATGCCTCCATTTCTCCTTCCAAAGTGCATAACCTCATACTTTTCCACATTGTATTACATCTGCCACTTCTTTGCCCACTCTCCTAGCCTGCCCAAGTCCTTCTGCAGCCCTGCCTGCTTCTTCAATACTACCTGTCCCTCTGCAGATCTTTGTATCATCTGCAAACTTAGCAACAGTGCCTTCAGTTCCTTCTTCCAGATCAATGATGTATAGTGTGAAAAATTGTGGTCCCAGCACCAACCCCTGAGACACACTAGTCACCGGCTGTCATCCTGAAAAAGAGTCAAGGCACAGACATGGGGGGGGCGGGGTGGGGGGGATTTAAAACCTGAAGGTGAATCGTGGGTGAAAGCTGCTGAAGGAAAACATTATTTTAAAAGAAGTTTTGAAAGTGTGACTTTTTGAAAATGGAATTTGAAACCACAATTCAATTCAAGTGTGAATGCCGTAGTTCAGGGAGATGGGGACGGGGTTTTGGGGGGGGGGGGTTGTTCTCCGCCCGCCTTGCGCCTGGTGCACATCCCACTTTGCTGGGTGAATAGTAAGAGAGCGTTAAACAGGCTCTGTGCCAGGCGCCCAACGCAGCACAATGCTCCCGGCCTGCTGCTGGGGGTCACAAAATGAGCATTTAAATATGCTGCGTCCATTTAAAGCCGGATTCTCCCAGCTCCCGGAAATTTTCCGACAGCTCCGCAAAACTGGTGAACCTTCCCTCCATGAACAAATCCCCTAATCTCACCAAGCCCTTTTCCCTCCGTGATCTAAACATCGAGTCTGGCAAAAGGGGGTGATTATGACAGATAGGGGCCAGCAAAAATAAATGCAAAATTCTGCCTGAACTGCTTCCAGATTCTCAGGACAGACACCACTTCCAGATTCAAGGAAAATCTTGCCGAGAGAATGGTAGCGATGTATGTGGTTATTATTGCACCAAGAAAAAGAAGTAAAAGCTTCGGGAGGACATTCATTTTAATCGGCTGAACCCTGCCTGCCAAGGGCAGGAGGAAGTTATCCCACTTCTGCAAGTCAGATTTGACCCCATTCACCAGACTAGCGTTATTTAATTTATGAAGCGAGGCCCAATCGTGGGCCACCCGGATTCCGAGACAATGAAAGGTAGATCTGGCCAGGTGAAAAGGCAACGTCCCCAGAAAGGCTCCCCTCCCTGGGAACAGGTTTGGGGGGGAGGGGTTATCCACAAAGTATTCGCTCTTATCCAAATTCAACTTATACCCAGAGAGGGAGCCAAACCTCCCTAGTAACTTCATTATCTCATTCATAGTGAATACTGGGTCTGTAATATGATGAAGCAGGTCACCCACATACAAGGACACCTTATACTCCAACCCTCCCTGATTTATCGCCTTCTAATTACTAGGAGTTCATAACACTCAGGCAATGGTTCAATTGCTAAAGCGAATAGGAGCGGAGAGAATGGACATTGTACCCCTATTCAGCGGAAAATAGCCCGAGCTCAAGGCATTTGTGCGAAGACTGGCAGGGGGGCCCTATACAGTACACAAATCCAGGATATAAACTTTGGCCCAAATCTTCCAAGAATCTCAAAGAGATGTCCCCACACCACCTTATCAAACACTTTTCCAGCACCCATGGGAACACCCACCTCCACTTCGGGCACTTGAGAGGGAGAAAGGACAATATTCAATAGCCGACCTATATTGTCCAGCAATTGCTGACCCTTGAGGAAGCATGGCTGGTCTACCGGGATCACCGCTGGGAGGCAGGGCTCCAACCACAGTGCCAGTACGTTTGCGAGTAATTTAGTCTGCATCCAAAAGCAAAATAGGTCGGTATGACCCATATTCTGTCGGGTCTTTGTCCTTCTTAAAAATCAGGGAGATAGAGGCCTGCGCAAGTGTAACGGGCAATGAACCCCGGGACATGGAGTCATTAAATATATCTAAGATTAAAGGGATTAATTGTCCTGCAAACTTCTCATAAAACTCAAGCCAGGAGTTTTACCAATCTGCACCACCCCAATTCATTTTATAATTTTCTTGGGGCCCAACAGAGATTCCAACTACACTCCCCCCCCACCCCCCGGCCCCCCCCCCCCTCCTCAACCCCCACTACCAATGGGAAGGATAACCCATCCAAAAACCCAGTCATGACCAAACTCTCCTCTGAGGGCTCCAATTTATAGAGATCCTGATAAAATGTTTCGAAGCCACATTGACTTTAGGCGGGGCGGAAAGTAACTGCCACTCAAGTCCCTTACTTGCACAATCTCCCGGGAAGCTGGCTGCTGCCTCAGCTGATTTGCTAAAAGACGACTGGTCTTCTCCCCGGTGTTCATAAAATACCCCCTCGAATGTCGCAGCTAGCCCACCACCTTACCCATGGATAGTAACTCAAATTGTGCCTGCAGCGTTTTTCTACTCACAACCAAATCCGGGGTCGGGGCAATTGAGTACTGACTGTCTACTTCAAGGATGGGATTCACCAGCCTCTGTCGCTCTACCCTCGCAGCGGCTGAAAATTGAACCCTTTTATTGATTAAAATTGCCGCACCCGGACCCTACCATCAAAACCCGAGTGAAAAACTTGTCTCACCCACCCCTTCCGCAACCTTCTCTGGTCTCTGACCCACAAATGAGTCTCCTGCAGAAACACCACATCAATATTCAGACTTTCAGGGTGAGCAAATACCCTCAACTTTTTTCACTAGGCCATTCAACCCCCTAACATTCCAGGAGAACAAACGAATTGGGGACCTCCAACCCTCCCTCAATCCGGAGTCAGCCACCCCCAACATCCAAAAACCTCCAGCAATCTGCACCCAGCCCATGCTTTTTTACAAAAGAATCTGTGCATCGAAAAAGTCTTTCCCCTCAAAGGTCACTCTGAGCTGAGCTGGGTACAGCCCCCTAAATCGGACTCCATTTTATACAGTGTTTTTTTGGCCTTGTTAAGGACCGTCCATTTCTTTGCCAGTTCCGCACCAATGTATTAATAAAGCCTTATAGCGTGGCCTTCCCACTTCTAGTCGCAATGCTCCTTAGCCCATCCCAGGACCCGTTCTTTTTCATGGAAGCTGTGGAACTTCACAATAACTACACGTGGTGGTTCCTGTTAGAGTGTCCAGTGGGCTCGATCTAGTTCAGGAGAGGACGTGAATCCACCCTCACCCACTATCTTCCCAAACATCTTCAAAAAGTATTCTGTGGGAGTTGGGCTTTCCATCCCCTCTGGCAACCCCACAACTCAAATATTCTGCCTCTTGGAATGATTCTCCAAATCATCCACTTTGGCCTTCACTGCTTTATTCACTTCAGTCATCAGAGACATCTCCGCTTCCAGAGAGGCAATCTGGTCACTATGCCTCGAGAGAGTTGCCTCTACACTTGTATCGCAGCGCCATGTGCTTTCAGGTTTATTTGTCCTGGTCCTTCTCGGAATTTCCCTTATGTGGGCGCCTTATTCCATCAATCAAGTGGATTTTTACACAAAAATACCCCCAGGAATTGGGTGGAAAGGGCTAAAAGTACAGTGCCCTAAAGGGAGCCATCTTGTGTATGTCCTCCCCCTACATAGGCCATTGGAAGTCTTGAAGCTCATCGTATTTTGAGGAGAAATCCACAGAAATTCACTTGGCTTCGGAATGGAGTGTGTCTGACCACAGCCAGCAGGTGTGTTTAAAGGGACTGTGTGTCACTGAGACTATTACAACCTAAGGTACGTTTTGCAACCCGTGTTAACCTTAAAGCCTGTGTATATTTGTGAAGCCAACGGGAGAGGAAAGGAGTATTATATCATAATCAACCTTTTCATGTTTAATAAATGTGTTTTTTGAAGTTAAAACTCATTAGCAATCCTGTGACTCTGTTCCTCTAGGTGTAAAAGTTAAGGAGCGGGATTCTCCGTCAGTTGACGGCAGAATCGGGAAACGCGATTGGGCAGAGAATCAATTTTGATGGCAAAATCGTGGCAGGCCAAATCGCAATTCTCCGTCGCCTCAATACCAGCGTCAGTGCATTCCAGAATGCAAGCCACTGACTGTCCACTGTGAACTTAGTGCCACGGGTCATATGGGTGCCCACCCAGGCCACCAGGCCACCCCCCCCCAAGGCACCCTCTACCCCAGCCAACCTTTCAGCGGAATGGGCATGCTCCAACACAACCAGTGCCATCTTGTTGGCTGGGTTGACTGTGTGTCTGGAGTGATATATGCGGCTGCAGCTTGTCAGCCTCCTGAGTGTCAATCACAGACCCGGCAAATCCCGCATCATTTCTCATTGGAATCGATTGTGTTCCACGTGGTGCCGGTGCTGCTAGCCCCTCCATGGTCGCTGAATCGATCCAGGTCCGGCACCAGTTTTGCTGTCGTGAAAGTCCATGAGCCAGCGTCAACAATTAGTCTCAGGAAGGGAGAATCCAGCTGATGGTCTTATAATAATAATTTATTAGTGTCACAATGAAGTTACAATGAAGTTACAGTGAAAAGTCCCTAGTCACCACAATCCGGCACCTGTTCGGGTACACTGTGGGAGAATTCAGAATGTCCCATTACACCTAATAAGCACGTCTTTCAGGACATTGTGGGTGGAAACCGGAGCACCCGGAGGAAATCCACCCAGACACAGAGAGAACGTTCAGACTCCGCACAGACAGTGACCCAAGGTGGGAATCAAATCCGGGTTCCTGGCGTTGTGAAGCAACAGTGCTAACCACTGTAGCCATCTGGGATGGCCACTTTCAGAACACAAAATGGACACTCACAGAGCCTATAGGGAAATATGGACAATATTAAGCAACAAGCAGGCACAGAGCCTGAATGTATATTTGGAAAGCAGTCAACAGACGGAATCGAAACTCTGGGTCGATTAGCATATTGATGGCCCATCTCCGAGGAACAAAGGACTAATACTCAGGTAGCCGATACTGTCGCAGACCGGCGCCAGTACCCCAACCGAAAGACACAAACAAAGCAAGGCCAACGGCCACATAGGACACGCCCAGTCTTCAGGGCACCCACCCCTTTATTGGTTTAGATCGATGACAATGATCAAGAAGCTGCCCAATTAATTGGGACCAAGTTTAAGGCCCATCTAAAAGCGTGCAAAGTGCCTCCAAGTATAAGAATGAAGCCCCACCAGAGATTCAGCCTCTTGGATTTGGCTCTCAAGCGGAGAGACCCTTCCACCAGCACCACCAGAAGCAAGTAAGTTCAAGGTCAACGCTCGCTACCAGACGGACGACCTTAGCTGTACTCCTGTTACCTCTTCGAACCCAACAGCCTCAGATCCGAACAACGGCCATTGTTCCTCTGACTAAGTGGGCACCCAAAGTTAATTATAGGTGTTAGCGATAGAGATAGTTTAGCTTGTAGTATTATTGTGCATGAGTAAATCATACTGTGTGTAAATAAATACCATTGACTTTGAACTAACTCTTTGATTGGTATTCGGGTTGAACCTTGTGGCGGTATCGAGAGATACCTGCCGACTCTGAAAGTATACTCATAATTAGGATTAAGAAAGGCGACCATATTAACTGCTATATTTATAGCAAGTAAACAGAGCAACATTACTGGCAACATCTGACGGGATTCGACCTTGAAGTGGCTTCGTCACTCCGAGAGAACCCAAATTTGAATTAGAAATCCAATTGGAAAAAGAAAAACCACAAGCGTAAGACCAATATCGATCAAACCTCCAAGATTCGGAAGTGTGTTATTTGCATGCGTACTAACAAGGGATATAAGATAAACTTGATAGATTTTGTTGTGTAAAACTGTTGGGTGTTTTGTAGACAGGGAAATAGCGTAAGCCGTACCCGTGTTTGCATCACCGCTTTATTCCCCCCGTTCTAAATTCAGTAGAAACCCCAGAGATAACAGTAGAGATGGCAATGAAGGCAATGGAACGCCTTTTGAACCCCCAGGAATTCGAGGTCGCAGCGACCAATAGAGCAGGGCAGTGTCCCGGTGAGGAAGAGGAAATTCGGAAATATCTAAAAGGGAAACGATGGCCCTTTTGGAGCGAATTTTGTGCAAACGACGAAACAGGTCCCGGAAGTATAGGGCATACTTGGTGGGAGAACCTGACTGAGATTCATAAGAAAAGCTCAGGGAAAGATCGTAAGCCGATGGCAATCGCGTCCTGCTTGGCACAATTGAGAGGCACAGAGGAGGTCGTGAGGACGCTCCGCAGAGAGATTGAAGAGAGAGATAAGAATAGTGAGGGAGACGTTAACGAGTACGAAGAAGTTAACAGGCAACTTAGAGAGCAGTTAGCGGCGAAGGACAAGGAGATGGCTGATGTCAAAGGGGCACACCAATCTTGTCTCGCTCACCTAAGCAGCTTTCAATCACAATACGATAAGGCCTACCAAGACACGCGCGGTGTTGGCACGAGAAGAGACAGAACACCAAGTCGAGCAATTAAAGAAACAACGTAACGATTTAAAAGCAGCCCTACGAGCACTCCACAGTTCCACGACAGAACAAAGGCAGAGCTGACCACGCCAAATGCCAAAAGCAAATTGCAGACCTGCAATCCCTGCTTTCTGTACAAAATGGATTCCAGAATACATTTGGACCCCAGTTAGATCAGGAAAATGGCCCCGATTGGCAGGAGTTAAATGAAACTGCCCATCGATTTGTACATGGTATATGTACTCAGGACAAACCTCAGAAAAGGAAAGCACCCCCACCCCCGACCGCACAGCACAATCCTATGAACCCCGTCACCACACAGCGCAGGGCCACAACAGTCAGTGACCCAGATTTTCTGTACACCACCCCATTAACCGTCATTCAATTAAGGGACGCGTGTGATAAGATCACACCGTTCCTCCCCACATCGGACCCACACCATTATTTCGCAAGAATTAAACAACAGGTGACCATGTACGGCCTGGATGAAAAAGAGCAAGTGAAGCTCACAGTTTTGAGCCTCGACCCCTCAGTCGTGGCAGCCCTTCCCCACCCACAAAATGTAGGAGGAGGCATCCTCCAAGAAATGCACACAGTGACCCTAGATGCGATCGGCTACAATAAGGGAGAAGGCCTGAATAAATGTAGGCGGAAAAAGACAGAGCACCCAAGAGCGTTTGCTGGACGCCTTTGGATTAATTTCACAACAGTATTTGGAGAGTTAGCCCGCGCCCATTTGACACCAGACAATATGGCCAAATGGACTCGAATCCTAGTCTCTCACATGACCGAAGCAGGACAGAGAGCTTGCGCCAATTATGACCCCTCAGACGAGACCCACAATGAGAAATGTTTCGTAAAGAGATTGTCCCGAGCTTGGGAACAGTCCATTCAGGAAAAATCAGATTACAGTAAAGCAGAGGAAGAGCAGGCAGATGCTAACATGCATCCAGTTAGGATGCATCAGAACCCCGCATGGGTAAACGAGGGAAGAAACAGCCCACAGCAAACTAAATCCCATGAGTGCTATAATTGTGGACAAGTAGGACATTACGCACGAGGGTGCAATGCCCCCCAGAAACAGCAGCGAAACCAGCAGGCAAATACCCTGAATAAGAATAGAGCCAAGCCAATTCATAGTGTTTACGCCCGTTCCGAGAACGCAGACATGAATGACACCGATTGACGGTGTTCGGATTCACCAACTTGGGTCTGTGACACACTTTGGGACAAGTCCGGAAGACCGTTAGTGGCAGGCACAGTCCAGGGACACCCCGTAGAATTTCTTTGGGACACAGGAGGGCCCCGCACCACGCTCAATTCCTCCACAATGTTTCAACGAGACACATGGCCCATCACAGACACCATTACCCTCAGCGGTTTCACAGGACACTTGCAGCAGGGACACATTACAGCCCCTGTAGTGATTCAGATAGGAAACATTAAAACCAAACACCCCGTTGTTCTTGTAGATCTACCCCAGACAGCCAAATGCATTTTGGGGATAGACTTTATGAGCTCCCACAATCTTTCGTTCGACCCCGTAAACAAATGTGTGTGGAGAATGGCAAAGGCAGCACGAGCCCCCGCCACGCTCACAGTTGGAGACTATGCATACAGGATTAGCGCAGTAGGAGACTTCTGGTTCGACCCTTGAGCCATTAGTCAGGACAAGGATGTTAGAGACGTTTGCAGCGACACAAAGCTTCTTTTGCCCAGCACAAGCACGACTGCGGCAAGATAGCAGGTTTAGTAAACATCACCGGACCCGACCCCAAACCCCCAAAACACTACGGTTTTCCCCAACAAGCAGAGGGAGAAATCACAAAGGTTATCCAGAGTCTGCTTGACCAAGGCGTACTCCATTCAGTAGCCTCAATGAACAATGGCCCAATTTGGCCTGTCAGGAAACCCGATGGATCAGGCGACTGACCATCGATTATAGGGAACTAAACAAAGTAACCCCAGTAACAGCCCCCACCGTAGCCACGAGTCCTGAAACAATGTTAAAACAGGGACTCGAGTCAAATTATTTTCCGGTTTTGGACATCAGCAATGGCTTTTGGTCCATTCCATTGGATAAAGCGTGCCAATATAAATTTGCTTTCACCTTCCAGGGATAGCAATACACGTGGACGTGCCTGCTGCAAGGCTTTCACAACTCCCTCTCCATTTTCCACCGACAGCTGGCGAATGGATTAGCCAAATTTTCCCGACCCGATTGCCTTGTCCAGTATGTAGACGACTTGCTTCTACAGACAGACACTAAGGGAGAGCACATTTCGCTTCTCACCGAATTATTAGGACTCCTTCACGAAATTGGATGTAAAATAAACCCCAAAAAGGTCCAAATTGTCCAGGAAAAAGTAATTTACTTAGGCACAGTGATCACCCATGGCAAACGCAAGATCGAGCAGAAACGCATTGACTCCATTGTCAAATAACCCCTGCCCCATAATGTCACAGCCCTCCGATTATTTCTAGGACTGGTTGGCTACTGCAGGAACCTAGACGGTTTTGCCACAAAGGCAGCCCCTGTCTCCGAACTCCTAAAAAAGCAAGCACGATGGGAATGGCTTCCACAGCACACGGGTGCCGTGGATGCATTAAAATGAGCTCTCAGCACAGCCCCTGCATTACAGGTCCCAGATCCACTCTCCCCATACGCAATTGGGGTTGCAACCACCGACCGAACCCTTTCGGCCGTACTCCTCCAAGAAAGACACGATTGTTCAGGCCCAGTAGCATACGCCTCACACGTTCTTGACCCAGTTGAGCAAGGATTTTCTGCCTGCGAAAGGCACTTGCTCGCAGTTTTTTGGGCTGTTCAATACTTTGCCTACATAACAGGACTCAGCCCCGTCACCATTTTAACAGAGCACACCCCAACCCAACTTCTACTAGATGGTAGACTAAAGGACGGCACCGTCAGCCAAATTCGCACCGCCCGATGGACCCTTTTCTTACAAGGACGGGACACTACAGTTAAAAAGAAAAACACACACGTTCCTTGCAGATAATTTACATTATGCAGGCACCCCACATGAGTATGAAATCATCACCACCAGGCACAACACAGGATTCTTTGTACCCAAGTCAGCTCCTCCGAAACTAGGTACTACACCCCAGAGACCCCAGCCCACAGACACAGATGCACCCCTTGAGATTTATGTGGATGGCTCCTCCACAGGTAAACAAATGACTGGTTGTGGCATATGTAGAGGACGTGCAGGGATGCGCATTAGAGGAGATATCATTGAAATTGCCAGGACATCTAGGTTCGCAGGCAGCAGAATTGGCAGCCGTAGCATATACTGTAGAGCACCCCGACTTGTTCCCGACCCCAGCCGACATATACTCCGACAGTATAGTTTAACTGAATTCCTACCCCTGTGGGAATCTAGAGGTTTTGTTTCCGCGGTTGGAAAACCCCTACCCTCAGCCCCATTACTCCAGCATATTCTCAGGACAGCTAAAGACCATAAATACAGTATCACTAAAGTTCATAGCCACCATCATTCTTCCCCCCCCCCCGGTAACGTTAAGGCAGACCTCTAGCAAAGGCAGGTTCCAGACACAGTCACCTTTGGAATCCCCCCGAGAGTGCCCCAGTACATGCGATCCAGGTCTCACAGACCAATATTCAAGATTTGGCTCAAGCCCAAAAGGAAGACAAAAAGCTCAGGGAAGTTTTAAAAGGCAACTTCCCAGCCCCCTACGATAAATACAGAAACACTTTGACGACACATGACAGCATAATTTTAAAGGATGGTATTTATGTGGTCCCCACACAGGACAGAAACCAAATTATCTGCCAATTCCATGACAACCATGGACATCAAGGGATAGATGCAACCCTCGCCCACCTCAGACCTCTCTGCTGGTGGCCCGATTTAAAATCCAATGTAACGCATTACATTGAAAACTGTTTAATCTGCACCCAGAACAATCCAGACAGATATACAAGGAAAGGTCAGTTCAGTCACACCCGCCCTGTTAATGGCCCCTGGACGAATTTGCAGATTGATTACATAAGACACCTACCCCCCTGCAAGAATGGTTTTAAGTATGTGTTGGTGGTCATCGACACCTTCACAAAATGGGTGGAAGCTTTTCCATCCAGAACTAACACGGCTAAAACGACAGCCAAGATCCTAACGCAGCACATCTTTACAAGGTGGGGACTTCCCCGTAGTATAGAGTCAGACCAAGGCTCACATTTTACAGGATGCGTCATGAAAAATGTCCTCACAATTTTCGGCATCCGACAAAAATTTCACATTGCCTATTACCCCCAATCAAACGGAATCTTGGAGAGAATGAATAGAACCCTCAAGGCAACCCTCAGGAAAATGGTGCAACAGCACAATACCACATGGGACACAGTTCTCCCCTTTGCACTCATGTTCATAAGGAACACGGTATCCACATCGACAGGATACACCCCCCACAACCTCATGACCGGATGACCCATGAAGGGAACAGTATACTTGTTAGGACTTGATTTGGCCAGCCCCACAGTCACCGCTCTCACCCATGAGAAAGCAGTACAGCAGATTATCGATAATGTTAAAGCAGCCCAGCTCGTCGCAGCTGTTAGGCTTGGGACACGAAAGAAGCAAAGTAAAGTTTGCTTTGACAAGACAGTACACGCCACAGAGTTTGTAGTAGGGCAGCAGGTCATGCTCTCCCTATACAACCCCAGTTAATTTCTTTCCCCCAAATTCGCAGGACCCTACTCCATTTCAGATAAAGTCAGCCCCTCTGTTTTTTTTAAAGAATATTTTATTGAAAATTTTTGGTCAACCATCACAGTACATTGTGTATCCTTTACACAATAATATAACAGTATAAATAACAATGACCTGTTTTATAAACAAAGAATAAATAATATATAACAAAAACGAAAACTAAAACTAAATGGCAACTGCCTTGTCTCAGATAAACACTCTCCAAAAATATGGTTTAACAATCCAATATACAATTATTTATAGCAACGACCTATACATATTATACATATATATTAATAACCCTGAGACTCCTTCTGGTTCCTCCCCCCCCCCCCGCCCCCCCCCCCCCCCCTGGGCTGCTGCTGCTGCATTCTTCTTTTCCATTCCCTCTATCTCTCTGTGAGGTATTCGACGAACGGTTGCCACCGCCTGGTGAACCCTTGAGACGATCCCCTGAGGACGAACTTAATCCGTTCCAGCTTTATAAACCCTGCCATGTCATTTATCCAGGTCTCCACCCCCGGGGGCTTGGCTTCCTTCCACATCAACAGTATCCTGCGCCAGGCTACTAGGGACGCAAAGGCCAAAACATCGGCCTCTCTCGCCTCCTGCACTCCCGGCTCTTGTGCAACCCCAAATATAGCCAACCCCCAGCTTGGTTCGAACTGGACCCCCACTACTTTCGAAAGCACCTTTGTCACCCCCACCCAGAACCCCTGTAGTGCCGGACATGACCAGAACATGTGGGTGTGATTCGCTGGGCTTCTCGAGCACCTCGCACACCTATCCTCTACCCCAAAAAATTTACTGAGCCGTGCTCCAGTCATATGCGTCCTGTGTAACACCTTAAATTGAATCAGGCTTAGCCTGGCACACGAGGACGATGAGTTTACCCTACTTAGGGCATCCGCCCACAGCCCCTCCTCAATCTCCTCCCCCAGCTCTTCTTCCCATTTCCCTTTCAGCTCATCTACCATAATCTCCCCCTCGTCCCTCATTTCCCTATATATATCTAACATCTTACCGTCCCCCACCCATGTCTTTGAGATTACTCTGTCCTGCACCTCATGCGTCGGGAGCTGCGGGAATTCCCTCACCTGCTGCCTTGCAAAAGCCCTCAGTTGCATATACCGGAATGCATTCCCTTGGGGCAACCCATATTTCTCGGTCAGCGCTCCCAGACTTGCGAACTTCCCATCCACAAACAGATCTTTCAGTTGCGTTACTCCTGCTCTTTGCCATATTCCAAATCCCCCATCCATTCTGCCCGGGGCAAACCTATGGTTGTTTCTTATCGGGGACCCCACCAAGGCTCCCGTCTTTCCCCTATGCCGTCTCCACTGTCCCCAAATTTTCAAAGTCGCCACCACCACCGGGCTTGTGGTGTATTTCTTCGGTGAGAACGGCAATGGGGCCGTCACCATAGCTTGTAGGCTAGTCCCCCTACAGGACGCCCTCTCCAATCTCTTCCATGCCGCTCCCTCCTCTTCCCCCATCCACTTACTCACCATTGAGATATTGGCGGCCCAGTAGTACTCACTTAGGCTCGGTAGTGCCAGCCCCCCCTATCCCTACTACGCTGTAAGAATCCCTTCCTCACTCTCGGGGTCTTCCCGGCCCACACAAAACTCATGATACTCTTTTCGATCCTTTTGAAAAAAGCCTTCGTGATCACCACCGGGAGGCACTGAAACACAAAGAGGAATCTCGGGAGGACTACCATTTTAACTGCCTGCACCCTCCCTGCCAGTGACAGGGATACCATGTCCCATCTCTTGAAGTCCTCCTCCATTTGTTCCACCAATCGCGTTAAATTTAACCTATGCAATGTACCCCAATCCTTGGCTATCTGGATCCCCAAGTAACGAAAGTCCCTTGTTACCTTCCTCAGCGGAAAGTCCTCTATTTCTCTGCTCTGCTCCCCTGGATGCACCACAAACAACTCACTTTTCCCCATGTTCAGTTTATATCCTGAGAATTCTCCAAACTCCCGAAGTGTCCGCATTATCTCTGGCATCCCCTCCGCCGGGTCCGCTACATATAACAACAAATCATCCGCATACAGAGATACCCGGTGTTCTTCTCCTCCTCTAAGTACTCCCCTCCACTTCTTGGAACCCCTCAATGCTATTGCCAGGGGCTCAATCGCCAGTGCAAACAGTAATGGGGACAGAGGGCATCCCTGCCTTGTCCCTCTATGGAGCCGAAAGTATGCAGATCCCCGTCCATTCGTGACCACACTCGCCACTGGGGCCCTATACAACAGCTGCACCCATCCAACATACTCATCTCCAAAACCAAATCTCCTCAGCACCTCCCACAAATAATCCCACTCCACTCTATCAAATGCTTTCTCGGCATCCATCGCCACCACTATCTCCGCTTCCCCCTCTGGTGGGGGCATCATCATTACCCCTAGCAGCCTCCGTATATTCGTATTCAGCTGTCTACCCTTCACAAACCCAGTTTGGTCCTCATGGACCACCCTCGGGACACAATCCTCTATCCTCATTGCCATTATCTTGGCCAGAATCTTAGCGTCTACATTTAGGAGGGAAATAGGTCTATAGGACCCGCATTGCAGCGGGTCCTTTTCCTTCTTTAGTAGAAGCGATAGCGTTGCCTCAGACATAGTCGGGGGCAGCTGTCCCCTTTCCTTTGCCTCATTAAAGGTCCTCATCAGTAGCGGGGCGAGCAAGTCCACATATTTCCTGTAAAATTCAACTGGGAATCCATCCGGTCCCGGAGCCTTCCCCGCCTGCATGCTCCTAATTCCTTTCACTACTTCCTCTATTTCAATCTGTGCTCCCAGTCCCACCCTTTCCTGCTCCTCCACCTTGGGAAATTCCAGCCGGTCCAGAAAGCCCATCATTCTCTCCCTCCCATCCGGGGGTTGAGCTTCGTATAATTTTTGATAAAATGCCTTGAACACTCCATTCACTCTCTCCGCTCCCCGCTCCATCTCTCCTTCCTCATCCCTCACTCCCCCTATTTCCCTCGCTGCTCCCCTTTTCCTCAATTGGTGGGCCAGCAACCATATTCTCCCCATATTCGTACTGTACACCCTGTGCCTTCCTCCACTGTGCCTCTGCAGTACCCGTTGTCAGCAAGTCAAATTCTACGTGTAGCCTTTGCCTTTCCCTGTACAGTCCCTCCTCCGGTGCCTCCGCATATTGCCTGTCCACCCTCAGAAGTTCTTGCAGCAACCGCTCCCGTTCCCTACTCTCCTGCTTTCCTTTATGTGCCCTTATTGATATCAGCTCCCCTCTAACCACTGCCTTCAGCGCCTCCCAGACCACTCCCACCTGGACCTCCCCATTGTCATTGAGTTCCAAGTACTTTTCAATGCACCCCCTCACCCTTAGACACACCCCCTCATCTGCCATTAGTCCCATGTCCATTATCCAGGGTGGGCGCCCTTCTGTTTCCTCCCCTATCTCTAAGTCCACCCAATGTGGAGCGTGATCCGAAATGGCTATTGCCGTATACTCCGTTCCCCTCACCTTCGGGATCAACGCCCTTCCCAAAACAAAAAAGTCTATTCGCGAATAGACTTTGTGGACATAGGAGAAAAACGAGAACTCCTTACTCCTAGGTCTGCTAAATCTCCATGGGTCTACTCCTCCCATCTGCTCCATAAAATCTTTAAGCACCTTGGCTGCTGCCGGCCTCCTTCCAGTCCTGGACCTCGACCTGTCCAGCCCTGGTTCCAACACCGTATTGAAATCTCCCACCATTACCAACTTTCCCACCTCTAGGTCCGGGATGTGTCCTAGCATACACCTCATAAAATTGGCATCATCCCAGTTCGGGGCATATACGTTTACCAAAATCACCGTCTCCCCCTGTAGTTTGCCACTCACCATCACGTATCTGCCCCCGCTATCCGCCACTATAGTCTTTGCCTCAAACATTACCCGCTTCCCCACTAATATAGCCACCCCCCTGTTTTTCGCATCTAGCCCCGAATGGAACACCTGCCCCACCCAACCTTTGCGTAGTCTCACCTGGTCTATCAGTTTCAAGTGCGTTTCCTGTAACATAACCACGTCTGCCTTAAGTTTCTTAAGGTGTGCGAGTACCCGTGCCCTCTTTATCGGCCCGTTCAGCCCTCTCACGTTCCACGTGATCAGCCGGGTTGGGGGGCTTTATACCCCCCCCTTGTCGATTAGCCATCCCCTTTTTCCAGCTCCTCACCCAGTTCCCACGCAGCTGTGTCCCCCCCAGGCGGTGCCCCCCCCGCCCATCCCACCCCATACCAGCTCCCCCCTCTCCCCAGCAGCAGCAGCCCAATAATTCCCCCGCTAGATCCCCCACTAGCGTAGTTACACCCCCCATGTTGCTCCCAGAAGTCAGCAAACTCTGGCCGACCTCGGCTTCCCCCCGTGACCTCGGCTCGCACCGTGCGATGCCCCCTCCTTCCTGCTTCCCTATTCCCGCCATGATTATCATAGCGCGGGAACCGAGCCCGCGCTTCCCCCTTGGCCCCGCCCCCAATGGCCAACGCCCCATCTCTTCCACCTCCTTTCCTCCCCCCACCACCTCCTGTGGAAGAGAGAAAAGTTACCACATCGCAGGATTAATAACATAAAACTCCTCTTTCCCCCTTCTTCGCCCCCCATACTCGCCCCACCACTTTGTTTCAAACGTTCTTTTTTTAATAACCCGCTCATTCCAATTTTTCTTCCACGATAAAAGTCCACGCCTCATCCGCCGTCTCAAAGTAGTGGTGCCTCCCTTGATATGTGACCCACAGTCTTGCCGGTTGCAGCATTCCGAATTTTATCTTCTTTTTGTGAAGCACCGCCTTGGCCCGATTAAAGTTCGCCCTCCTTCTCGCCACCTCCGCACTCCAGTCTTGGTATACGCGGATCACCGCGTTCTCCCACTTACTGCTCCGAGTTTTCTTTGCCCGTCTAAGGACCATCTCTCTGTCCTTAAAACGGAGGAATCTCACCACTATGGCTCTAGGAATTTCTCCTGCTCTCGGTCCTCGCGCCATCACTCGGTATGCTCCCTCCACCTCCAGCGGACAAGCCGGGGCCTCCGCTCCCATTAACGAGTGCAGCATCGTGCTCACATATGCCCCGATGTCCGCTCCCTCCGCACCTTCAGGAAGGCCAAGAATCCTTCGGCTGTTCCTCCTCGCGTTGTTCTCCAGCGCCTCCAGCCTTTCCACACATCGTTTATGGTGTGCCTCGTGCATCTCCATCTTCACCACCAGGCCCTGTATGTCGTCCTCATTCTCGGCAGCCTTTGCCTTCACGACCCGAAGCTCCCGCTCCTGGGTCTTTTGCTCCTCCTTTAGCCCTTCGATCGCCTGTAATATCGGGGCCAACAGCTCCTTCTTCATTTCCTTTTTGAGTTCTTCCACGCAGCGTTTCAAAAACTCGTGTTGTTCAGGGCCCCATATTAAACTGCCACCTTCCGACGCCATCTTGGTTTTTGCTTGCCTTCCTTGCCGCTGCTCTAAAGGATCCACCGCAATCCGGCCACCTTCCTCTCCTTTTTCCATCCGTATCCAGGGGGGATTCCCTTCTGGTTCACCGCACAGTACTTTTAGCCGTTAAAATTGCCGTTGGGGCTCTTATTAAGAGCCCAAAAGTCCGTTACACCGGGAGCTGCCGAAACGTGCGACTCAGCTGGTCATCGCCGCACCCGGAAGTCCGTCAGCCCCTCTGTTTATAAGATCACTTATCCCAATGGCAAGTCAGGATGGTTTCACATAAACCAGCTGGAGGTTTATGGCACACAGAACAACCACTCACACCACATCTCACTTGCAGCAGCAGATCAACACGCCCTGCCCCCGGACAACCTATTCCTACCCTCCCCCAACCAGTTCAGCCCATCCTCAGACACTACTGCGACTCCACCCCCAGAGGCACGCCTCCGCCTCTCACTTCCTTCAACCGACAGCGACAGCCCCATGGCACCGCGACACGATTACACTCCTGCACCAGGCCCCACTCCCAGCGACTCCGAACAAGATTTGTTCAACCCCTTTGAGACCATGTACATAAAAGCCCCTGATCCGGACCCACCGCCCGACGACTATGGATTGCCCCCTACCACCTCCAACCTCGACACGAAACACTGGTACCACGACAATTCTTACAGACTCATCCGGAATGATAAGATGGACCCCACTTCACCCCAAGCAGCTTTGGCACAGCTACTCCAGTCACGGGTATGGCAATCGAGAGAAGATGATGACTCAGAGTCTGACTCCCACCAGACGAGCCCCTTTGCGACTCTGTTCACTATAGAGCAATAAGGTGTCCAGATGATGGTAAAAAGGAACCGATGGAGATTTACGGTGTACTTCTGATGGAGCCTGCCCGATTTTGTTATTTTAGTTCGTTACTTTTAAATGTTGAATGTTTGTTTGTGCACTTCAAGTTTATTCATGGCCCCACGCCACCACTCTTTTAATGCCCACTGGCAGTTAAAGGAACTAGTTTGTCGGCAGACACCCACTCATAGCTACTCTTCTGATTCGAGGGTAATCATAAGAGGCAGTATCCACGATGAACACAAATTCTTTCCGTTGTTGTCCGGTCGCTCAGGCAATGGAGTAACGGCACTGGTCCCCGCCTTGCCTGAGGACCCCCATCTGGTCAGCTACACTTGGGTAGTGCACTTACGGCACTGGCCACTGTCCTACCCGGGGATTCCACCCATTCTTGCCCCGCCGCGGCCCTTACGGAGCTTTTGGTTCGAAACTCTTTTACTGTTCTTTTAGTCTGTGGTTTATAGAATTTTTTATAGAATTTACAGTGCAGAAGGAGGCCATTCGGCCCATCGAGTCTGCACCGGCTCTTGGAAAGAGCACCCCACCCAAGGTCAACACCGCCACCCTATCCCCATAACCCAGTAACCCCACCCAACACTAAGGGTAATTTTGGACACTAAGGGCAATTTATCATGGCCAATCCACCTAACCTGCACATCTTTGGACTGTGGGAGGAAACCGGAGCACCCGGAGGAAACCCACGCACACATGGGGAGGATGTGCAGACTCCGCACAGACAGTGACCCAAGCCGGAATCGAACCTGGGACCCTGGAGCTGTGAAGCAATTGTGCTATCCACAAGGCTACCATGCTGCCCCGTTTAAAGAATGTTCTTTGCCATAAATTCTGGTTGTTTTCGGCGACCCTTAGGTTGCTCTCCCATATGCTATTTACATCCTCAAACACTTGGATGGAACACTTTACTGCTGGACGGAGAGATTGTCCGCCCACTCACCGCATCGATCACACAGGCTGCGAGACTGCTCGCGCTGTGACAGTATTTTCTTTTGCATGTCTTGTCCCCAAAATATTTGGTTTAAAAAAAAAATGAGGGAGTCACATATGGTGACAATTCTAATGGGCAATTGATAATAAAAGGACAGACAGACTGACATACGAGATCTTAAACAAGGTAATAACAGGTATTATGCTTGTGTCCACAGGAAATCCAGAACAACAGAAGACAAAGGAAGACCAAGAAGGAAAAAGACAACATGAAGACAGACATCATGATCTACATTTGATCTTTGTGGGATCACTACAGTGGTGTGCGGACGCGGCCCCCCTGACCCCTACCCCACAGGCCATGAATGTTTCCTATCCCTGCCATACATCACACCCAGAGACAACCACTGATACACCAACCTGGTGTGACACATTTATCAAATTGTATTTCCTGTCATACATCATAAAAGCACTGTTAGGCATATCGATACTCTACAATGTCATCCAGACACTGAGACTTCGGAAATGGCGAAGGAAAGCCTCCCACACTCTGGTATATACCCTCAGACCCCCTATTTTCGGACGTCAGCAAACCCCCCACTCCCTCTCAGTAAATAAAGTGCATCGACTAATTTTTTGTTTGTTCTAATAAAAGATGTGAAATTCTATACTTGACCACCAAGATACAGAGCCATGTAATGCTGCTATTGTATAGTTTATACTGTTGTAAATTCTTTTAATTGACTAAGGATAGCTTAGATAAGAATAGTTAGAGGTTCCCGTGTTTTAATTGTAATGCATGCCTGAATGTCATAGCGCCCCTTAGGATTTTATAATAATGTGATGTATATAAAGCAATTTAGGTAAAAGTTCCAATCCATAGAACAGAATAGAGTAGAGCCTGTCCTTGATTGCGGGTGCTCAACTTAGGCAGAGAACAAAGAAGACTCAGTAATATGATCCTTCACACTTCGCGTTGAGGATCACAAGGAGGGAGTGTAGCCATCTGGGATGTCCACTTTCAGAATACAAAGTGGACACTCACAGAGACTATAGGGAAATGTGGACAATACTAAGCAACAAGCAAGCACAGAGCCTGAATGTATATTTGGAAAGCAGTCAGCAGACGGAATCGAAACTCTGGGTCTATTAACATATTGATGGCCCATCTCCGAGGAACAAAGGACTAATACTCAGGTAGCCGATACAGTCGCAGACATCCCGGTGCCAGTACTCGGCTCTCAAGCGAAGAGACCCATCCACCAGCATTACCAGAAGCAAGAAAGTTCAAGGTCAACGCTCGCTACCAGACGGACAACCTTAGCTGTACTCCTGTTACCTCTTCGAACCCAACAGCCTCAGATCCGAACAATGGCCATTGTTCCTCTGACTAAGTGGGCACCCGAAGTTAAGTATAGGTGTTAGCAATAGAGATAGTTTAAGCTTGTAGTATTATTGTGCATGAGTAAATCATACTGTGTGTAAATAAATACCATTGACTTTGAACTAACTAACTGGTGTATTGGCTCTTTGATCGGTATTCGGGTTGAACCTTGTGGCGGTATCGAGAGATACCTGGCGACTCTGAAAGTATACACATAATTAGGATTAAGAAAGGCGACTGCTATATTTATAGCAAGTAAACAGAGCAACACCACTGTGCTACTATGTCACCCATTTTGGGCCAGGGTTCCACTCTGGAATCTTCCTGTCCAGTTATAACACCAACTGGGATCGTAATAATGAGATAACTCCTCATTCTTCTAAATTCCAGTGAATACATGCCTAATTGACCCAATATCCCCTCATACAACAAAGCTGCCATCCCAGGAATCAGTCTAGTGAACCTTTGCTGCACTTCTTCTATGGCAAGTATGTCGTTTCTTAGATAAGGAGACCAAAACGGCACGCAAGGCCCTGTCCAGCTGCAGTAAGACATCCTTGCTCCTGTACTGAAATCCTCTTGCAATGAAGGCCAACATACCATTTGTCTTCCTAATTGCTTGCTGTACCTGCGTGCTTACTTTCAGTGAGTGGAGGGTAGCAGAAAGAGGGTTTGGCCGAGGCATTGTTGGATTGCGGATGATAAAAACGGTTGCAGGTGAGTTATAGTGGATGTGTGAGTATGGCACACAGGGGAGACCATAGAATCCCTACAATGCAGATAGAGGCCATTCAACCCATGGAGTCTGCACCCTACTGGGGCCAATTCCCCCGCCTTATCCTGTAAACCCACCTAAACTGCACATCTTTGGACACTAAGGGGCAATTTAGCTCGGCCAATCCACCTAACCTGCACATATTTGGACTGTGGGAGGAAACCGGAGCACCCGGAGGAAACCCACGCAGACACGGAGAGGAAGTGCAAACTCCACACAGACACCTGAGGTCAGAATAAATCCAGGTCCCTGGTGTTGGGAGGCAGCAGTGCTAAGCACTGTGCCACCGTGCTGCCCCATTCCATGACAACTGATCTCCCAGTAAGAGTAGCTCCAAGCAGGTCAGAAGGAAAGCGAAACATCGCTGATTCATGTCTACATCATTCATGAGTTACTTCCATTCACAACTACAAATTAATGATATAATAATAATCTTTATTAGTGTCACAAGTAGGCTCACATTAACACTGCAGTGAAGTTACTGTAAAAATCCCCTAGTCGCCACACTCCTGCGCTTGTTCCAGCCCCACTGGACCCAGAGTCGCAAAACAGGTAAAATTAGATTTTATTTAAAATACCTGGGGTCCTTGGCTGAGCCCAATGAACTGCAGTCACCAGGTTTGTAACTTTAACACAAGTTACCTTTTATTTTTTTTCACTTTCCACTGTACCATCATATGGCTTTATTTCTCCCCCGTTCCCCACAAACAGTAGCCAGTTAGGTTATCATCCACTGACGAAGTAATCTCAGCACTTGACGGCGGAGCAAGCAGCTCAAGGAGTTTATATTTGGTAGCTCATGTGGAACATCGGGTGTGAAGAGAACCATATTCTGAAGATTAGATTGGAGAAATGCGAACAATTGGACACGAGATGGCTACGCAGAGGATCAAAATTCTCAAGACACGAGGTTTAAAGCAAATGCACTTTGGAACAGCAATACAAACGGCAGTTACAGACCTTCAAATCTCATATCGATCACCCCTGGATTTACTTGACACGGGTCTCAATGCCTCTGATGGCACTAAACTGCTGGAACCCCAGCGAGGTGAAAGGGACAGAGATGATGCTTAAGGCAACTTGAAGGGTCCCTGCACAAATGGAGCAGCAAAACTATCAGGAAATGGCAGATTTTTAATTGAGGCTGCCGTAATAAAAATCGGGTGGGGGGGAGGCGTTATTTATAAAAAGCAAGTTACTGGCCTCTCCCCTTGACAGAGGAGACAGTGAAACTTAGTGTAACAAAAATCCCAAACGCGCGGTGGTTCCCATGCATTCGACTCACCGTTGGGAGACCCCGCTCAGAGATTGCCAACTAGTAATGGCTTCAGGGTCAGGTGTGTAAGGGCCTGCCCAGCCTTGAAATGGGCGTCGGTGCTGTTGGCAAGTGAAGGAGTCATTCCTAAATGACTACATCTTCAGGGATATACATTCCTGGCCTCCGATGCTGGAATGAAATGGATACCCTTCTAGTGATCATCCTTTCATTAATGAGTGGGGTGACTTCAAATTTTCTTTTATTATCTACAGTATTATAGTTAAACGGACAGAAGTTGTAACACGGTAGCACAGTGGTCAGCACTGTTGCTTCGCAACGCCAGGGTCCCAGGTTCGATTCCCGGTTTGGGTCACTGTCTGTGCTGAGTCTGCACATTCTCCCCGTGTCTGCGTGGGTTTCATCCGAGTGCTCTGGTTTCCTCCCAGAAGTCCCGAAAGACGCGCTGTTAGGTAATTTGGACATTCTGAATTCTCCCTCTGTGAACCCAAACTGGCGCCAGAATGAGGCGACTAGGGGATTTTCACAGTAACTTCATTGCAGTGTTAATGTAAGCCTACTTGAGACAATAATAAAGATTATTGGGCCTAACTACCCGCACTCTATACACACACAGACAAACAATTCAGATGGGAAAGAGAGGTGAAAAGATAAAGAAAATATGAATAAAATAAAAGGATAAGGATCTTTGCGGCCCTGGGATAATTTCCGGTTAGTCTCCCTCCAAAGTTCAGCTTGCTTTTGATACTTCTTCCTTCTAAGCTTGAGATGGTTCTCCCTGGTTGTCTACATTCTCTGCAGACTCAGCATAATTTCCGGTTCACAGCAAAGGATGTGCCAGGCACTCACTGCTTTCAGAACATTAGAGCAGTTATTTCACTTCAGCAGCAAGAGAGAGAGAGACCATTCTTTCACTTCCAAGGTCTAATCACCTCTGCCCAGTTCTCTCAGAAAGTATCACTGACCGCTGTCAGGCAGAACATTGTCCCTGGCCTACCCACCAGTTGCCAGCCAACCAATCAATCTGACTCCCTCCAAACCTGGGGCAAAATTCTCCGGTATCGGCGCGATGTCCACCGACCGGCGCCAAAAACGGAATCCTCCGCATCTTGGGGGGCCGAGCCCTCACCTTGAGGGGCTAAGCCCGCGCCGGACTGATTTCCGCCCCGCCAGCTGGCGGAAAAGGCCTTTGGTGCCCCGCCAGCTGGCGCGGAAATGACATTGCCGTGCGGCGCATGCGCGGGAGTGTTAGCGGCCGCTCACGGCATCCCCGCGCATGCGCTGTGGAGGGAGTCTCTTCCGCCTCCGCCATGGTGGAGACCGTGGCGAAGGCGGAAGGAAAAGAGTGCCCCCACAGCACAGGCTCGCCCACGGACCGGTGGGCCCCGATCGCAGGCCAGGCCACCGTAGGGGCACCCCCCGGGGCCAGATCGTCCCACGCCCCTCCCAGGACCCCGGAGCCCGCCCGCGCCACCTCGTCCCGCCAGTAAGAGGCGTGGTTTAATCCACGCCGGCGGGACAGGCATTCTAGCAGCGGGACTTCAGCCCATTCGGGCCGGAGAATCGCGGGGGGTGGCCCGCCAATCGGCGTGGCGCGATTCCCGCCCCCGCCAAATCTCCGGTGCCGGAGAATTTGGCAACCAGCGGGGCGGGATTCACGCCAGCCCCCGGCGATTCTCCGACCCTGCGGGGGGTCGGAGAATCTCGCCCCTGGTTCCTAAGATCCACTCGGTGCCGAGGAGTCTGACGTCTCCGTTCCAAAAACAGAACCTGGGAACACAGAGTCCTGACATGCAGGCTGCTTCAACTTCAAGTCTTCTGTTTAAAGGCACAGCCCAATTATGGGTCCACAGGCCAAAAGAATAAAATAACATTAAAAAAATGTGAACAAAGGAAATAAACAGTATGTGCCCTTGCATACTGCTCCCCATTTAAAAAAAAAATCATCCAACGTGGGTGTCGCCGGTAAGG